>NC_088885.1:98444891-99773641 GCF_037157495.1 Lathamus discolor | reverse complement strand
TAAACCCATCCCTATTTGTTGAAACTATAAAATACGTATTTCAGTAAAAATTATTTCAGTGTTCAGTTGCTTTACTGACTTGTGGCCTTCAATATTCAGGTGTTTCTTCTGAATTAATTCATTTATTTGGAGGATTTAAAATCAGGTCTTGAAGAGTTTGCTACGTTTAATTTTGTAGACTGTTACAAATACAGTTGTTACTTTTTGTCCTTTTCAAAATAATGTATTCAATGCTGAATCCCTTTTTGAATGGAAAAGAATACCTCCACAGAGATAGATTCCTTCAAAAGCACTGGTCCGAGGTTACAAAAGGGTTTTTGTGAGAATATTTTATTTTTAACTACATCCTTACATTTCAGATCTCTGTCTGCTTTTTCAAACAATGGATGTGTATTTTATAGTGTAAATATTCTCACTGAAGCAAACACAATGTGCTGTGCTACTCACATGTACAATATATAGCTTCTCATGTCCACTTAGATTAGAATGCACAGCTTTTAACACTGCTCAAAGATGACAGTGTATCTATGGGGAAGCATTGGCATCCGAGGGCACATTTTATAGGCAAAAAATGATAGCAAGACTTAAGAAATACAAACTGCTCCCCCTAATTTTTAGTTATCTTGAATTTGAAGCTTTTTCCCCTTTTTCCACTGTGCATTTGCCTGAGTCTGTGCATGCACAAATGAGAAGGAAAAGAAAAGCTGACATTATGTTCTGTAATTTCTTCATCTTTGGATATAGCTTTTGGTGAGGAAGATCACTGCTTGTATCTGCTCCTGGTATTTTTGTGTGGTTTCAGGACTCGTGTAAACCAGCAGGGTTTTTGCAAATGCAGGAATACATGGACAAGATTGCTGAGAGTTTCTCAGTCACAGAAGGATACACTGTCTGAAACCTGTCTGTTGATCTACCTATTGTAATTTAGGGGGAGAATCTGAACATCTCACACTTTTAGTTGACTTAGACTAATATTACTTGTCTCTACAATTAATTAGAATAGGAATATTTTTTTGCTATGTTTAAAAATCTGACGCTTACTTACTTGTCAAATTTCTGTGAGAATTTTAGTAAAACATACATGTTTTTAGAAATCAACATTCTTCATTTTGTATGCTTCTGAACTAGCGCTACCAGAAACATTTTCAGTTAGAGAATTGCACTGACCTTGCAAAATACCATATGTTCAGTGAGCTGCTGTTCGTCTTACAAACATTAGTAGTCTTGAATGAAAAGGTATAGTATGTATCCTGTGGTAACTAAAGGACTTAAATAAAATCTTGCCGACTGCAGTGATAGAAATTAAACATTTCAGCTAAATTACTCTTTTTGCTTAAGAAGAATTGTTTCTTTGTGTTATTTCACATAACAACTGCACAGGCATGTGGGTGTGCACATCATGTAAATTCTTTTTTTTTTTTTTTTCCCTAGAATCTGGCTTCAATTCTGAAATCACAGAAAATCAGAGTCTGGGCCAATCATGCATTCTTAACTCTTATATTGCAGTATATATTGGTAAGGGAGTGAATTCAATCATGTAGTAGTCTCAGCAGAACCTAAGAGTAGGAAAGGAATGAAAGATGGATATTTCACCCTAACACTCAGTTTCTTTGCTTTGACAGTTTAACACTGGCCTTTCATGTAGTTTTAACGTTTCTTGTGTGGTTTAGCTCCTTTTATTTTTATGGTAAAGTGCAAAAATACAAGGGTAGAGAAAAACGCGCCATCATAAATAAGTAAAGGAAAATAAAAGCTAGGGCAGAGGCTCAACTAGAGTTTCTTCTTAATCAGATATTTAGATGGTTATATATAGCAATCATAAAAATGCATATTTATGCAATTTAGAATCAAGTAAAGAGATGTGAACAGATAGTTCACATGGATTCTTACAAAATGCTGTATCAACTGTAGCAACATTCATCAACTTACAACAGTTTCTTACATCTATTTATTAAAAATATTGGGATGTGAAAATTAGAGAAAATTGGCATAGCTCCACTGGGGTTAGTAAGAAGACAGCAGTTCATAAAAGCTCAGAATGCAGGACTCCTCTGTTTCCAGCTTCTGCTTGGTGACTGGCTGCTCATCATTGCTAAGTTTTCTTTTTTTTTTTTTTTAATAAAAATGCCAGATGGCAACAGTGCATTTTAATGCACTTTAGGACTCTTGAGTTGGTTTTTTTTTTTTTTGTTTTTGAAATTTTTTTATTTAGAAGGAATTTCAGAGTCAGAAACCATATTCTTCTATAACTATTCTTTTCTGAAACTTAAAAATCTATTGTCTTTCTGTTAGAAATGACTGGAAACAGGTGTCTTTAACAGGGCAGCTAAGACAGTAGCTGTGGGAGTGAATTATACTGATATGCCTGGAGTTCAGAACTGCAGTGGTAGTACCATGCTCATATACCAGCAGAGTATTTCAATAACAGCATTACTGCAAGACTGAGAAGTTGACTGGCTTCTTAAGTGTTTTAGTATTCCCATATTTTAGTCTTCATTTTATGGACTAAATGCATCTTTAAGAACAATTTTTTTCTGCTTTTACAAGGCTTTTCTGGCATCTTCCTGGCCCTTGGCTCCAGGATGATTTTTGTAGTGACTTCTATTGTGCTTGATACTCACCAGTGCTTTTAAATATCTTAGCAAACACCTGAGTCAGGTGCATCTGTAAGGAATTGGGCCCTGTTTAATACTTTTCTTTAAAAACAAAAAGATCAAATTGTCTTCTGAAAAGGTTGGCCATGTAGAGGACAGATGAAGATGCAGCAGGCATCTTAAGGTCCACCACTACCCCGTTACTAGGCGGACTGCTTTCCTGCTTTATCTTAAAAGAGCACACTGGAGTAGTTAGGGGCTGCATCGAGAATGAATTGCAAAGGTAAATACAGAATGTGGTAATGGCCGTAATACTGTTCCTTAAAAACAAAGTGTTTCAAAGAATTTTCGTAGCACAATGAAGGAAGATTCTTTTTATATTTCAGAAAAGAAGTTTCAGAATATGTTAGCAACTGTGTACAAAAAGGAGCTCAATGTGTAGTTATGCTCCCTGCAGTTGAAGAGGACCTCAGCTTTGTTAACGTGATAATATGTATTTTCTTCATATCATATAGGAGCAGAAACACCTCTTTTTCTGGCTTTCTTTCAGTATTGTACCATGGAAGGACATGGGCCACATTTCAGCATCACTTGCTGCACAGTTCACCTGACAAAGAGGCATTTTTTTGTTTGATTACTGAAAATTATTCACAATCCGTGTTTTCTACCTTGACATGCTTATAAATGATCCACATTCTGTTATCGTTGTAATTTTTTTTTTTAAGCGTCTTTTACAGAACGGAAGGGAAATGTGTACAAGTATGTGTTCTGCTTTGTGATGAAAGTGTACATTTATCACTTAGGTACATGTAAGCCACTTCTGTGAATTAGCCCCTTGGAGTAAATGTGTTTTGATGTAATGGCCATCTGCTCACAGATATCACATTTGCTAGTTTAAAAAATAGTTTGATATAGATAAATACATAATATGGTAAGATTATATAGTTTCACCAGGCAGCAATACAATAGCAAAGTTTTATTTATTTATTTATTTATTTACCATAGACCAACAATCAATCTGGGATGGTCTAATTATTTTTGATAGTTTCTTCTAAAAATTAGTCTCTAGCATTTACTTTTAGTTTCTGACTGCTGTTTTCAGACTGGGAAATGCAGGACCCACATCAGATCACAACAGGAGGCAAAGTATATCCCAGCCATTTCAGAAAACAATCATGGTCTCGCTTCTCTTTTCACCTTGTGAAAATGAAAGCTGCTTTGCTCTCAGATGGACCGAGTACAGCCAGCCTCCAGAAGACCCTGGAACAGCTGACCTGAAACACTTGCCCTGTATAGCTCCATTAGAGTCAGTGACACAGAAATGGCCCTTGAAGCTTTAGCTAAAGCCAGTTTGCCAGGAAAGACAGTACTGACGAGATGGAGTTGGTCAAGGCAGTGATTCTGAGTACCTAGTTCTGAGGGGTACAGGTCAGCTGCAATGTGTTGTGCATATGTACTGCAGTAAATATAGCTCAGTGCCAGGCTATTTTTTAAGCTCATAAAAGCCGGTTTAATAAGCTCTTTGTTTGATTTTTCGGTTTGATATTATGCTGTCTACTGTGATCGTGGCACATATTTTACTGCTGAAGTCCAAGTTATTCTTATGTAGCACTGGTAGCAAACCATAACCAGGACAGAGTATGTGTATTTATACGTGGAGTATGTGAGCGATTATGACTTTGTTTTCTGGATGTTTCTCCAAAATTTGTCTTTATGTTTACTACTTTTAGTACAGAAGACAGCAACAATGTAAAATTACGTGTGTTAATAACTTTGTCTTGTTTTTCCATCTCCTTTCCTGTATTTTAGCATATGTTCCTGAGGAGGAATTGAAAGCAGCAGAAATAGATGAAGACAGTGTGGAAGATGATGGGCTGTCTCTGGACATCCAGGAAAATGAGTATTTGTGCAATGAAGAAGCGGAGATCAAAGAGGCTCAAAGCTACCAGAACTCCCCAGTCAGCACTGCAACTAATCAGGATGCAGGCTATGGTTCACCATTTAGCGAAAACAGCGATCAGCTGGCCCATTTCAAAAGCACTTCCTCCAAAGAAGAGAAAGAGGATCCTCAGTGCACAGACAATGTTTCCTATCCACAGGACAGCTTGGCACAAATAAAAGCTGTGTATGCAAATTTGCTTTCAGAGACTTGCTGGTCCAGTTTAGCTTTGGACTTAAAGAAATCCAATCCAACCACCAGCAACAATGGAATCAGCCAGAATGAAAACACCACCAGTACTGACACCAATGCCAATTCCCAGAGTACTAGTACTACCAGTACAAACACTAGTACCAGTACAAGTACGAGTAATACTAGTAACAGTAATAGTAACAGCGGTGGCTCAGGTTATGACTGGCACCAAGCTGCATTAGCTAAAACTCTGCAGCAGACCTCTTCATATGGACTTCTCCCAGAACCTAGTCTTTTCAGCACAGTACAGCTTTACCGGCAAAACAATAAACTTTATGGCTCTGTGTTCACCGGTGCTAGCAAGTTCCGATGCAAAGACTGCAGTGCAGCCTATGACACACTGGTGGAGCTAACGGTGCACATGAATGAAACTGGACATTATCGTGATGACAACAGAGATAAAGAAGCTGATAAGACCAAACGGTGGTCAAAGCCTAGAAAACGATCACTTATGGAAATGGAAGGCAAAGAGGATGCTCAAAAAGTGCTGAAGTGCATGTACTGTGGGCATTCGTTTGAGTCTTTGCAAGACCTCAGTGTCCACATGATAAAAACAAAGCATTACCAGAAAGTGCCTCTGAAGGAGCCAGTACCAGCCATCACTAAATTGGTCCCTTCTACAAAAAAGCGAGCACTTCAGGACTTAGCTTCACCTTGTTCACCTGAGCCAGCAGGGATCACTGCAGAAGCTTCACTGAGTGAGTCTGCAAAGGATCAGAAAACTGCCAATCCCTATGTGACTCCAAACAACCGCTATGGCTATCAAAATGGTGCTAGCTATACTTGGCAGTTCGAGGCACGGAAAGCCCAGATACTGAAGTGCATGGAATGTGGCAGTTCCCATGACACTTTGCAGCAGCTCACTGCTCACATGATGGTCACCGGTCATTTCTTGAAGGTGACCAATTCTGCTTCCAAAAAAGGCAAACAGCTAGTATTGGACCCTGTGGTGGAAGAGAAGATACAGTCTATACCTCTTCCACCCACCACCCACACGAGGCTACCAGCCTCCAACATTAAAAAGCAGCCTGATTCCCCCGCGGGCTCCACAAACTCAGAGGAGAAGAAAGACCTAGAGAAGGAAAAGGTGGTGGTCAGTGAGACAGAGAAAAAGATTAAAGAAGAGAATGAGGACTCTACAGAGAAATTTGAGCCAACAACTTTGTATCAGTACCTCAGAGAGGAGGACCTAGATGATAGTCCCAAAGGTGGAATAGACATATTGAAATCCTTGGAGAACACAGTGACAACAGCTATCAGCAAAGCTCAGAATGGAGCCCCTTCCTGGGGGGGATATCCCAGTATTCATGCAGCTTACCAGCTCCCGGGAACAGTCAAACCCCTTCAGCCCGCAGTGCAGAGCGTTCAAATGCAGCCATCTTATGCAAGCAGTGTAAAATCGCTGTCGTCGGAACACAATGCGCTCATCCATTCCCCAGGCAATCTCACACCCCCACCTCACAAGAGCAATGTATCCGCTATGGAAGAACTAGTGGAGAAAGTTACAGGTAAAATCAACGTGAAGAAGGAAGAAAAGCCTTTGGAGAAAGAGAAGGGCTCTCCAGGCAAACCCATGTCACCTGCTGCTAAGGAAAACAAGGACTTCCCAAAAGCAGAAGAAATAAATAACAAACAGCAGCAGAAGAAGAGCTCTGAGGCAGAAGTTCAGAAGGTCAAAAAGGACAGGCCAGCAGAAGCACATACTCCAAATGGTACAGAGCCACTTAAAACAAAGGTTGCAAATGGCTGTAACAATTTAGGAATCATCACAGATCATTCACCTGAGCCATCCTTCATTAATCCATTGAGTGCTTTACAGTCCATTATGAATACCCACTTAGGCAAAATTTCTAAGCCAGTAAGCCCCTCTCTGGACCCTTTGGCCATGCTGTACAAAATTAGCAACAGCATGTTGGACAAACCCATTTACCCAACCACTCCGGTCAAGCAGGCTGATGCCATTGACCGGTATTACTATGAGAACAGTGATCAGCCTATTGATCTAACCAAGTCCAAAACCAAACCTCTTGTTTCCAGCGTGGCTGACTCTGCCTCATCCCCGCTAAGGGAGAGTGCCCTGCTGGATATTTCCGATATGGTGAAGAACCTCACAGGGCGTTTGACACCCAAGTCTTCAACTCCGTCTACCGTGTCGGAGAAGTCTGATGCTGACGGGAGCAGTTTTGAGGAAGCTCTGGATGAACTGTCGCCAGTACATAAGAGGAAGGGCAGACAGTCCAACTGGAACCCTCAGCATCTTCTGATCCTTCAAGCCCAGTTTGCTTCCAGCTTAAGGGAGACCCCAGAAGGCAAATACATTATGTCGGACTTAGGTCCACAGGAGCGGGTACACATCTCTAAGTTTACTGGTCTTTCCATGACCACAATTAGCCACTGGCTGGCCAATGTGAAGTATCAGTTAAGGAGGACAGGTGGAACTAAATTTTTAAAGAACTTGGACACAGGACATCCTGTTTTCTTTTGCAATGATTGTGCCTCTCAGTTCAGGACTGCTTCTACGTACATAAGTCACTTAGAGACACACCTAGGGTTTAGTTTGAAGGATCTGTCAAAGTTGCCACTTAATCAGATTCAAGAACAGCAGAATGTTTCAAAAGTCCTCGCAAACAAGACTTTGGGCTCACTTGGAATTGCCGAGGAGGACTTAGGCTCCACATTCCAGTGTAAGCTCTGTAACCGAACTTTTGCAAGCAAGCATGCAGTCAAACTGCACCTTAGTAAAACACATGGCAAGTCCCCAGAGGACCATCTGATCTATGTAACTGAGTTAGAAAAACAATAGCGTCCAGGTAAGCAGCCAGGTATGCAAGTGACCACAGGAACATTGCACTAAACTTCTTCATAGTACTGCACTAGGCCTGACCTGAGCCTCTGAAATCAGTCTTACTTTTGTTGCTGAACTGCCTATCTGGACCTTGGTTTTTCTTACACTTATTTTGTAGTTATATTTATATGCTCTTTGTCTGATCTGTGCATGGTTATTTTTTGTTTCTGTTTTGATTTTTTGTGAGTCAAAGTCTGACCTTTATTTTCAACATCTGTCCTTGATGTTAAGCTATCTTTTGTAGAATATAGTGGGAGACACTATTGAGAGACATTAATTTAGCCGTAAAGAAAGACACAAAGAACAATGATAAAGAGACATCCTAAAATTGCAAAGTTGCCATGACAATAAAGGTCACAGAACCTGGTAGTGTCAAGTTTTAACCCTCGGAGAACTGTAATAGCATTTCTGTGCCTTTCCCAGTGACTAAATAAGTAAATAAGAAAAAACGAAACAAAAGGCTTAAAGGCATTTCATTCAAATAAAAGCTTTGTCAAAAGCAGAACTTTTTTTTTTTTTTTTTAATGAATGAGCTTTTTTTTTTGGTTTTTGGGGGTTTTTTTTGTTTGTTTTTTTTTTTTTTTAATGCAGAACTGATTTGTGAAGAAATTGTGCATGCAGTGCTTGGAAGAAGGAGAGCTGTGTAGTGCCCAAGGGGTTAGGAAGCCACAACTGTATAAGTTAAATAATAAATACAAAAAAAGCAAACTGAGTTGCCACTATGCCCAAACCCTCTGGATGCTGAGAGTTGCCACTTTTTGGCAAGAAAAAAAATAAAAGTATGCAAGCTGTTATTTAAAACAAGTGTAAAAATGCTCTTTTCTTTCCTTTTTTTTTTGGTTTTTTTTTTTTTTTTTTTTTTTTCCTGTAAAATACTGCAGTTTATAGTTATTTACAAATGTTAAGCTTTGGTACAAGCTGACCTTTCTATAGTGTGCTGCATTGGTAAATGAAAACAAAAAAAAAAATAAAATGGGGCAAATGTTGGATTCTGTTCCTTGTAAATTGCCAGCATCAGCTTAAAAAAATACATGTTACATATCGTACCATTTTAAACTGTTCAACTTTCTTTGTACCTTCTGGCTGTATGCTTTCTCTTTTAACTTTTTATATTGTCATTTTATATTCAATTTCTGTGTATATAATGTAAAACCACACTTTTTGAATAAAATTTAGTTCCTGCAGCTTGATATAAATAGAGGAATTTTACTGGCACCTGCATCTTTCCAGATGCATGTACTTAAAGGAACTATCTGACAAAAAAATAAATAAATAAAAATAAAGCAAGCAATGCACTATGAATTATACATTTTGATGTTTTATCATTAATATTGTACAGTACATTTTGGTTCACACAATTAAATCCACTGTTTTCTCAAGTGTAAAATAAACCCACATGCAGTTCTTGATTTACATACATTGTCATGTCGTCATTATATTGCCTTTGAGGTGTTATTCCAGCAATAAGAGGCATCGTTTATATAATCCACCAGCAAAAATCTGTTTGAAATAATTTCTCGTGATCTGTATGCTGACGTGTTTCATTCGAAGCCGCAATACTAATAACCTTTTAAAAGAGATTTGCAGTAGGTACGTACTGCGAAAGGTACAGGATCAGTGGGGCGCCATCAATTAGCGACGGGCATTCTGCTCATCACTGAAGTACGAGAAGGGCTGCAAAGGTTTCAGCCAAGTTAATTTTCCTATGCTGTATGACTGTACCTGTAGCCATTTTCTGTGTGTGTGTGTGTTCAAAGACCGTCTCCTCCCTTCCTTCTCAGGCAAAACACCTTTTGATTCCAGCAGTTACACAGTCAGAGGCTGTGGCTTCTGCCCCTGCAGTCTGTTGAATGCTGCGGTTCTTGCCTTTCTGGCAGCGGTGAAGACCTCTGAGGCTTTGACACCAGTTTTTACTTACAGTACAAGAAGGCAGACCCGTGTTTCTCTGTACTTTTTAAATATTGCATTTTGAGGTAAGCTGAGTGCTATCATATCAGGTGTTTCCCTTAATCTTTATTTCTGTTCTGTTGAATGCAGATGTCATTTAGAATGTAAAAGAGAGCTGTCAGAGCCTTCACTAATCTATCTCCTGAGTGCTTTGACAGTTACAGAATATGAAAGCCTGGGATCTGCTATCCATTACAGTTTTTGGAGGGGCTATTAAATATGAGGACCTAGAGGGGTTTGCCTTCACATAGTATTAGTGATACTATTGTGTTATATATACTTCTGTGTGCATATGTATATTTCTGTTCCTTCTTCTCAATTCTTCTGAAAGGATTTTAAAGGTAAGATCTTTGCTTCATGGTACAGAGCAGTTCTACATTTAATCTTTACTTTAGTTATAACCCCAGAAATATCCATGTGTTATTCTACTTTCTGCAAGGTTTTCTGCAGGTCCAGGTCAGTTACATTTACACAGTATTTCTAAGTAGTGCAGGAAAGTGCCGTGAGGGGTTTTTTAAATGTCCCTTACTTTCCTCGCTGCTAACTACCTGTGTCCTTCAGGGGATCCTGCCATTTAGACATTTCAGTTCAATTACTGGATGATTATGTACTTTGGGCCCAAGGGGTGGTGAGGAAGAATAACAGTCAGGCCTACGGCTGTAATGCAGAGTCTTTAAATAATAACCCTTTGAAGTTTTGTTTACTTTACCACGGGCCTGCAAACATGTGATTATAGCATATGCTCTACTACATTGCAGTAGTGGGTGAAAAGGTTGAAAGGGAGAAATAATAGCTCTAAAGTGGGTTTGAATCTAATGTAAATCCATTAAAACTGATCTTGAAACACGGCATGTAAAGTGAGTTCTCAACACCAGGTGACTCCCTCGAGAGGTGTTTATGACATTGCTAAATCCGTTCAGTTCTGATAGCTTCAGAATTGGACAATCACTCATCATCTGTGCCAGTGTCTGAAGGAAGTCCATTTAGAATAAACTAGCAGCTTTACCTGGCGACTGTGCTGATGTAACACTTTCTAAGACTGAAATATGAAGTAGATAAAAAATTGAAGAGACTAGTGTGTCACTTGCTTAACAAAATGATGCTCACCAACAGTGTGATCTTTATTCTTTGGGTTTAATATTGTATTTCTGAAAAATTTCCATTAAAAAAAAATCCTTAAAAAAAATAATTGCACAGTTGAAAGCATAGTTGTTCTTTTCCTCAAGATTGGTTTGCAGGTTTATTTCTTCTTTATCTCTGTAGGATTTCAGCGAAAGTAAGTTTGTGCTATTCTGCAAGTAGCTACTAAAGCTACTAAATGGAAGAGACCACATAGCCTTTCAGGACAGGTCTTGGAAGAGAAGAGATGTAAGAGCCTTAAAACCCATAGTACTCTATGTAAGCCTGAGTACCTATTTGTGACGTATTCAAAATCCATTGTATCTGATTCTTTCCAAAGATGTATAAAGCTACTTCTTTTTCAGCATTAGGTTGCTGGTGTTCACTTGTTTGCTTGCATCTGTTTGCAGGGGTGAAGACCTTGGTTTGCTTGCTTCACAGATTTGGTTTCTGCTTCTGTGCACTTTTCTGTGCGCTTTTCTCTTTAGAAGCTGATGCAGACCTGCAGATTTGAGAGATCTGTGCACTGCTGACATTAGTCTCGAATGAAGTGACTTTTTTTATTTTTGTCTTTTTAATAGCATTTGGTGGGATATTCACTAATGTCTTCTGCGGCATAACTTTGTTATGACTTTCTCCGGGTAGTTACACTGGTAGTAATTACACCAAACATAATCTGTCCTTATCACGGAGGCCACTAAAATGCAATTGCAATTAAGTATGAAGGCATAAAAATATACACATTATCTTGCATTAGACTAATGAAGGCACACTGTATCAGCTGCTGTCTCCCATTTCCAAAGCCATCTCAAATTTGAGTGTGTGATATTCTTTAAATAATAGGGCAGGGGTCCTGGCTTGGAGATCTCCAAGGAGAGGCCAGTTTCCATGTGGAGTGTTCTCACAGCTCTGTAGGTGTCGGTCTCCTGGCTGATGCAGTATTGAGTTACTCTCCCAGCATGAAAGTAGCAGAAAGTGGGTTTTCACCATCTGTCCACTGAAATTTAAAAGCAGGGTCCTTTTCAGTCCATGTATGACAATAGAATGCTAACCCCAAGGTATTGGCCAGATACTAATCTAGATTAGAAGATTCATCCAGATTTTTGTTTTCCCTGGAGTTCCAATTAAATTCCTTCTGAATGTTTCATACGGCTTTTGATAGTTTCTCTTCA
This sequence comes from Lathamus discolor, assembly GCF_037157495.1. NCBI lineage: Eukaryota > Metazoa > Chordata > Aves > Psittaciformes > Psittacidae > Lathamus > Lathamus discolor. Next base: position 99,761,773 of record NC_088885.1, on the reverse strand, counting down.
GCACTATGTATAATCACCTTCATCCTGCAGGTAGGTGAGGAGACCACATTTTAGGATGAAAGATGCTATTCTAAGTGAAAGGTGTTATGGTAGCCAAGTGAAAATATCAATAACCAAATCCGGGTATGTTGCAAAACCTAGTATTTTACAAGCCTGTTCAGGTGATGCAGATTACCTGCAGTTAGTATAATTTATGAAATATGCTTCTTTATCCAGCATCATCATTAGCTTAGGGGTTTTTTTGTTTGTTTTTTTGTTTGTTTGTTTGGGTTTTTTTGACTAGTGATACAACAAATATGACTTTGGAATAGTTGAGGAGGTTCTAAAGATCTGAAAACTCCAATACATGGCCAATGGACCTGTTTATTTTTAGACAACCAATAGGTGATAATTAATGAAAGCTATAGACCTTCCAAATGAGAATAAGAGGCTTCAGTTACTCTATTACAGAGATTGCTTTTTCTACATCATTCCTAATCCAGCATTATCTAGTGACCTGCTGAATCAGGGTCAGCATGGTCAAAATGTGTCTAGTATGTTTTTATTCTAACTACTGTAGTTGTTACCTCTGCTTTGTTCCCTTCCTTGTAAAAAATGCAAAGTTTGAATTTGATTAGCTCTGTCCAGGTGGTCAGGATTTTAATGTGATTTGCTAGAGATATGTGTTTATCTAGAGATAAACTTCTTAGTGTAAAAAGTGCCAGGGGAGGATTAACCGTTAACATTATTCATTCATTTTAAAGAAGCATTTCTCTAACTAAATTGTTCAGGGCACAATGGCTTGACCATAAGTATAATGTGATTCTGAACAAATTTAATATATTGACAGTGTACTGAACTTCTGTCCCGAGCAGTAATGTCAGCATTGTCTGAAGGTGCAGGTTAAAGCCTGACAGGTTCCTGATGAGGCTTGTCAGATGTAGGACACCTGCAGCTAAATGCCCTGTGGTCACTTGAGGAAAACACAGGCAAACCGTCAGGATCATGCAGGTGGCAGTCATCAATTCTGGTACACACCAACTAGTCCAATGCCTTCTCCTTAGAGTGTGTACAAACTGAAGTTTGTATTAGACATTGCCTATGAAGTACAAACGTGGGGCGGTAGCCAAAGTTCCTACCCCCAGGTTGACACACATGATGGTGACTCTGGAAAGCAGAATGCTAAAAATTGTGTAGTCAGGAATGGTGCGCAAAGCTCCTGACCAGCAGGTTGTGGTCTAGCCACTAGAGCATGCTCTCAGGCAAAGGTCCTTACTCCCTAGAATGTTTATAACCAGAGTAAGTAGTTGAGTTCAGACCAATATAATCTGGGATGGAAGTTCCAGTAGCTAAGAGCAAGCAGTTTCTTGCAAGTAAGTTCACTAGTGGTCTGGTGGGTGCTAAATCAGTCTGTCAAAACACATTAACTTGCTGGCTGGCACTTCAGTTTCCTTATATCCTGCTCTGTATCACCATGCTCAGAATCCCTTTTTACCCCTTGACATGCCTTTCAAGGGAGTTTGGATGCAAAAGCATGCATAGTGCTGCAGTCAGATGTCAGTCCTGCTATAATGACAATAATTACTTGAAATTATGAGGTTTGTATTTTTGAATGGCAGGATACATTGCTGTATCTTGGAAATGGGCATCGTCTTCAGATGTGGACAAACAGGATGGGTCACGTGCCATTTGCCACCATTTGGCAGCTAATGGAGACAGACCACTGTTGTAAAGACTGCCTTTGGAAGTAAAACCCAGCTAAGGGAAACCCAAAATTTATGGCATCCTTCACCTTCCACTCTTCTCCCAGTACTGCAAGTACTGCACAGCATATTGGAACATGCAAAGAAATTTGTTTACCCTGAGCATTTCTGAGTAGCAATGTTCTGTAAAAACTAATCTTCTTCTTCCGAGTCCTGGTTAGGCTCTGTTTATGACTGCATGGTTCCAATGTGTAACACTGTATTTGCTGTCACAGAAGCACTGCTACAGGCTCAGCATTAAGAACATCCTCTTCTTCCCTCTATCCCCCCAGTCTTCAGCATAGCAAGGAAAACTGGCAGAGCAGCTCTGGAAGTCACCATCCTTCTGCAAGCAGTCTGAGGTGGACTGTGAGGGAGAGAAATGGGATAACAGGCGATTTTGATCTTGATAAAGAGGTACAAAGCTTTATGTTTTCAGACCTCCTTTTCACTGCAGTATATGCTACACCTGGCAATACAAGGAGCAGCTCTTGAAACTGCCCTTTGGCTTAGGGTCTTTGACATCTCATTGCCTAGTACTTAAAAAGGTGAAAAAGTTGTGTAGTAGATCACTTCCCTTCATCACATGTTCCAAGGGAAAGCTAGACCCATTGTAGGTAGGAGGTGAGATTCATTAATGGCTTTTCTCACTGGTATAAGTCACTTGCTAGGCATTTTCATTCTGGACTTTTTTCAATTTAAAGTACTTTGGAGGCAATTTAAGCCAAACTGGAAAAAGACACTTTTATTCTGTAATAAGAAAAACTGCCCTGGGCTGTTGTGGCAGGGAAACTGTCTAATGCCAACCAGTGTGCCTATGATGGTTTAACTGGAAAATTCTCACACTAAACAAGTTTTAAGTTTATTAATGTGCAAATGCTATCTCTAAAACACACTGCAGGTTCAGACACTGCCCACAACTGGTGCATTACTTCACAGCCCAAGCTCAAACACACTCAGCATGTTTGCAGTGGGCATGCTGTATTAATAATTACATACAGTAGTATTCGAGTGTGTAGCATGATGATAAAATGTGGTTCAAGGATACACTGTGTGTCTTTATGTTCAAGGGAGAGTTGTGTTCTCAGGTGCCTCTAAAGAGCTATCTTGTTAAAGTTTGTAGCAATTAACATTAATCGTCTGCTATTTTTCATCACTACTTTTCTGGGGTGGGATAATGTGAAAAATTAGGTAGCTTTGCTCTAAAAAAGGCAGCAGGTCTAGACTTAACATTGCATGGGGATCTTCCACCCCAATTTTGGGGGTTGGTGAGCATCACATTTCACATTTTTAAAGTGTGCTTTGACAACTGAGAATCTGGAAAAGTGCAAAGAAGGAATAGGACTGAGGAACGACTAAGAACAGCCTGATGATCAGCAGCCGTCAGAAGGGTAAAAGCAGCACAAAAAGGATTGGAACTTGGAGATCCACTGTAAGAAGAAGGAAAAGATGGGAAAAAAGAATGATAGGAGAATAATTGCTGTTAGCCAGAGCAGATGGCAGGGATTTTGAAAGCTAAGACTGAGAGGGGTGAAAAGGGAAAGGCTGGAAGGCCTGTTTGCCTGTTAGGAAACAAAAGGGGACCTAGGTAGGTAAAGCTCAAAGGGGCTTTGAGTGCTGGGAGATACAAGCATGCCTGAGTGATGTTTGGGAACCTCTCTGACCTCTTGCAAAAACCATGCAATGAGGCTGAATTTGTCTCAGGAAGGAAAGAAGGTTTTGTGGTGAACAGCTGAATTATTCGGTGAAAAGATTTCACAGGATTGCCTGTTCAAAAGCTGGAGGGTCAGGGGGAAGGAGGGAAGCCTGAGCAGAGTTTGAATGAAGTGGGATGGAGAGTGCTCTTTACCTGACGTTGCATAAGATTGGGAAAGGAGCAAAGAAGAGAGCTTTTCGTGGGGGAAACTGGTTGTCTTAGTGCTGGTGATTGGTTTTTTCCCCTCTTGAGTCTTTCTACGAGCAATAACTGCATCAAATTTGTTGCAATAGCAATCAGAGCCCAGGGCTCTGAGTATGCTTGTTGCTGTAAAACCGCCCAGTAACAGTAGTTGCCATCTCATTTAAGGCAAGACATAACAAATGGGTGTAAAAGCCGTCAGAAAGAGGGTAGAAGGTGGTTCAATTTCATAGGGAGAAAGTGGTTCGATTTCATAGTTTACACATGTACTTAAATTGAGCACTTGCGAGTCACTTAATTTTTGAAGACATTCTAATAGATGTGTTGCAGTCTCTACTGGCTGTCCACCTAAGCTGCGTGCAGTTGGCAACTTCACTGTTGGTATCTGGGCATCATTTTAAGTGAGCACTTAAGGTTGAGTATCAGGGGAAGGTATTTATAGTTTCAGCAGAGTGGGTTGATAGCTATTCCAGCCCCAGATGGGAATTGGGTTACATGACAGATCAGGCTGCCTTCCAATTTTATCCAATACTAGCGATAAGGGGAGGGGGGAGGGAGGACAGCTGCAACCGTATAGTCCTTCTAGGGTTAAAGATCCTAATGCTTTAAAGAGAATGTCTAAAAGAAAATTTCTTTCTGAAATAATTTATGGAAATGCCGTGCTCCCTTTGAAGGTTCCATGTCACTGCATGGCACTACGCAATGTTCTCTTTCTTCACCTGTCAGGCAAGGACCACCTCGAAGAGTCTCACTGCTGATTACTAGTTAATTGTCATTAATAAGTGACAACTGACATTATGGGGGCTTAATGCAGAGAGAACAGAAAAGAGCCACAGATATTCTAATGAGCTGACTCCTACGTGCCCTCTATTGTTGTCGAAAATGAGGAGCTGTCGTCATTGTTCAGGAGATGGGCTTCAATTGCTCTGGAAAAATATTCTCTTTTAATTTCTTTATGCATAGATAATTCCTGGTGCACTCTCTCCCTCTCTCCGTCTGTCTCTCTTGCTCTTTCTTTCTCTCTTATACACACACACAGACACACACACACACACACCTTTCTATGAACACAGTGAAAACTTCCACTGATTATATGCAGTATGTATGAAGGCACAGTAAAGCTTTTTAAGTACTTTGATTTAGATACACACACGTGCAAGCATATCCATATGCACATACATACAGACTACACATGAATGTAAATTACCGAGACATTTATTTTATTTTAAGAGTCAGGAAAGGGGTGGGCACGGTCAACTTCACTAAGAAAAGGAACCAAAAGGGGATGGTCAAGACTATACTAGCTGATGTATGAAGTTAGGTTTGAGGAAGTCCTGTTCTGTCCCTACTGCGAGGCATTTTGAAATGATGGCAACGAGTGCACACAGATTTCAGACACAGGTACCTAAAATTAGGTCCTTGCTCTTAATTTAAATAGTAGCTTAACGACTTGATGATTTTCAAAACTGTCAAACAGGCAGGAGCTCCCAGCGAGGCGGTGGTGGCTGCGGATGCTCAACACTGCCTGCTGAAAGTCAAAACCGTTCTTTGCACTCTTGCTGAAGATCTCAGCCAGCAGAGGGCCAGAAATTTGGGGGAGGTGATTTAATTAGACATCCAGCTCCTGGCTGCGTTTACTGAGAGCTTTAGAAATCTTGGGGTTCTGCTTACACTGGACAAGTATGATCAATCCAGGATCAGCTGATTTCTGTGCAATTCCAGATGAAATGTATCTATACCTATAGAAGAGACTCCTCTCCCGCTTTGCGGGTTTGGGTTGCTGAGGGTGCTAAAGACGATCACCTCCAAGAACCTCTCCAAAAGTCAGGAAATCACACATGATCCTTGAGGTAAAAATTTAGGTGAAACAAACTGAAGCCAGAGGAGTTGTTATGATGATGCCGGCTTCTCTTACAATTTTGAAGCAACAAAATCACCTGTATAAAATCTCTAAGTACAGCCGGTACTTGAGGGCTAAATTGTAGAAGAGGAATTTTCTATTTTTACCAGTAAGTATCCAAGAGTTTCCATTCTGCAGCAATAAATTGCATGTCTGTATTGCTCTCTAACATTTAAGACTGTGTGGTTTTGACTGAGAACTGGCTTATCCAGGGTCTTTCGACTATCTGCACAAAGGGGAGAGCACATCTTTCTAAGACGGATTTCATTTCCATTGCGTGGCTCAAGTTTAAAACTCAAGACTCACAGGAAAGAAAATGAAAATGAGATGCCTCTCATATTGTGCTCAGAGGAAAGACATTCATTAGCATTCTCTGTCTTACTGCCTGCCAAGGCCCAAACAAAAGATACAGTCTGGAACAATGGCCTGAAATGAGGAACACAACTGAAGCATCCATGCAGGAAGCCTGCCGTTTCCCATGGTTCAGGGACCTGGAGCCAATATACAGAGTGTCCTGAGCACATGTGTGGAAGTGGAAAACTCCTCAAATAACAGTAGGGTTTTTTTATTTTCTTCTTATGCTGGGTTTCTCATTGAAGTCAATGGATGCCATGTCTTCCATTGCCCTAATGCAACCTGATGGATCCTAATTCCCAGCTCTGTGTGTGACTTCAGATATGACCTCTTGGTGGCTGAACCTACCTGTCTTTTAAGGAGATGAGATAATGCCCGTATGGCAGAGAAGATGCATGCTGTAATCTTTGGTGAGTTTGTAATAACGCGCAGAGAGCATTTCTTGACATTGCCATTGTCTTTTCAGTTACTGCTCTGTCTTTAAATTTCCTGTTGGAGAAAGCAGTTGAAAAGATCACAGTCCAAGCCATTTCAGTTCCTGAGGCAAGAGGTCAGCTTGATGCTCTTTGTGGTGCTCCTCTACCATCTTACCCTCTGGGTTAGGAAGATCCCCACTGCCAACCACTAAGCTCAGTCTAGGGTCACAGCTGCCAGGGCAGTTTCATATCCAAATCTATCATAACAGTTGTTACTGTCCTCATAATTCTTCCCTTCTTGCTTCCTTTCCAGCTGCAGCAAAACAGTTTTGGCAGCTTCTGGAACTTCTCTGCCTCTGGACCCAAGCAAATCTGATGCTGGATACCGGTGATGGCAGCTGAAGTTAGTACATTGAGTGGAGCAGGTAAAAGTTGGGGTCCTAGGTAGACTGGGTGTTTTATTGCTTTTAATACCAATGATCTTACTAATGCTGCTGGAATGTAGAAAAAATTGATGGAGTCATTCCTCAGTGGAGTCGTTCCCTTTACCAAGAGTCCTGCAGCATTAACATCGAACAGTTGCTCTCCTGCCCTATGTACTTCTTCCCTCTCAAATGAGGGTCATTAACCTTATTTTCATTGCATATGTGTACTAGAGATTGTCACTCAGACCTCTTAGACATTTTAGCAAACACTTTCAAATGGCTGGGACTCTGGCTGTGGTATTCTTCTTTGAATAATTTACAATCATTAAAATGACATCAGACTATCTCCAGTTCTGGCATTCTTTCCAGTCACTGTCTCTCAGATGTCTATGTGGGATGAAGCTAAAGCTGGGTCTGTAATGATGGATGTCCCTTGCAGAAAATGGTTTAGAATAATCCAGGACACACAACAAAGCCAGAACTGGAGATAGTCTTATCTCACTTTCAGAGCTGTAAATTATTTAAGGGAGTGCTCCAGCTCCAGGAAACTGAGGTTACAGCAAATATTAAGCTTCCTGTATGGCTATTTTTCTTGTGTCAGGTGATGTGGCAGAGTTTATTCATAGACATTCAGGGACTGTGGAAATAATCAGCAAATGAGGAAAATATTTCATTTTCTTTTGCTATTTCTCATGTCAGATTTCTAGAGAACTAAGGCTTGAGGTTTAGGGCCCTTTGCATTGAATTCAGATCCATAAAAAACCTCTTGATGGCTAGGAAACATTGCGCCAAACTAATAAATGCATTGTCAATAGAGATTATTATGACTTCACAAAATGCTCCAAATAACAAGATATCATTTATCTAATCAAATGCAAGATGCTCCAATCCAGTGACTGTTAATAAATAACTGAAGAAACAATGTGATGAAGCTGCAGTGCATGAAGCTCTCAGTGATAGCTTGTGCAGTCTATCTCGCTTCAGCTGGCATCAAAAGCTTGCACATGCTCCCTTCTTTCCTTACACATCCTTACTTCGTATATAAAATACATGTGAAATCAAGCTGGGATAAGAAATACCTGTATGTACAGCTGATACTTAAGAGGAAATATCTGCATTATCTTGGACAGGGCTGCTTCAAGTGATAACAGCATCAGCGGAGAAGGGGACCCTCCACAGGGCAAGGCAGCAGTTTCTTTACCCTATATGAAGTCCATACCTATCTTGGCAGCTCTACAGAGCAAGCTAAAGCTAATCTTTCCCTCTCCTCCTTCCCCAAGGCAGCGTTGGAGCCTCCAAATACGCATGTAGACAGTCAGTGAGGAATGAGCACCTGCTGTTTCCGATGGGGGGATCCCTCCGAGACCCTTCAGTCACTGCAGAGCATGTGGGCATCCCTGATCTGTGAAGGGAGCATGGAATTTTGCCTCCTTTTCTAACTGACACAGGGACAAGGAGGAAGAAGAAGAAGAAAGAAAGAGATTCAATTGTTCATATCAAAGTGTTAATTTGAATTTGGAGGTGGAAAAAGTGTGGCTTTTGTTCTGGTAACGACTCTTGCCTTTGGTTTCTTTTTAACGTTAAGCTGATGGTAAGTAGGTAAAAATCATACTCATTTGTGAAAAAGCATTTTTTACGTAGTGTATATAACAATATCAGGAGATGGGGGTAGAATTTCAAAGTGGTACTTTTCTTTGGTTCCTTCCCTTTCAATAGCTGTTGTTTTGATTACTCTGTGCCTTAGGCTATCATTAGAATCTTTTTGTGTGTGGAAGTATTAAGTCCATAAATATGAAAATAAGCCTGTAATTGACCCATGGACTGAATTTATTTCCATTAGATTCTCCTGCTAGTATAAAAAGCACAAACTGGAAGAGTGATATTTATGTGCGTATGAAGCTCCCCAGCTCTGATGGTATATCATATATTTGATAACAAGGTTATGCTCTTAAAGGGACTACTCAGCAAGACAGGGTGGGGAAAACAGGTGTCTTATTTTAGTTTTGAAAGCAAAACTGGGTACAGCCATAAAATATATGCACAGCACATACCATTATTTTGATTAATCGGACTGCTAGGGAACAGCTTATAATGAAAGCTGATCAGCATGTCCCAATCAGTCTCATTAGATTCCTCGGCAAACACCTGGAGAAAGGCAGCCAGCGGAGGGTACTTTGGAGGCAAGAGAAGCCAAGTGATCTACCACTGAAAACATCAGGGTTGCTACACCTGCTTGTGTGTTTTAATGGAGCTTTATGGTACGCGGGGAGGTTTCTCAGTTAAATGGGACATAAAGCTCAGCTGCCTTCTGTGGAGGCTGTTTGCTGTTGCTGTGCCCTATGCATCATGCATAATATTCCAGTTGTTGCCTCTGTTTGTGGCCACAGCTGTAGTTCTGCTGAGCTGCTACATAAAGTTTTCCAGGGTTGCCTTTAATTTTTTTCCTTCTGGATTTTTCCACCTTCCCGCTGTGAGTAGGGACCATATGGCACAGCTATTACATCAGGACCTGCAGGCAATTCCCACTCAGGCAGTACACCGGAGCAGGGCTGCACATCGAGGAAGAAAAGGAAGAAGGGAGGGAAGGAGTGAGGGGAGAATGAGGGAGAGATTACTTCCAAAAGAATATTCAGGGCTTGTGTCATGAGACAGGCAACTCTTCATTTGCCCACCATGAGCTCCGTTACCATCCACCAGAGCCTGCTCTCCCTGTGTAGTACAAGATGCTGGTATGGCCGCCTAGCCCTCTGTCCCTCACCAAGGTCAGCTTGACAGGAGGATCGCAGCTTTCAGGCTCCTTAGTGCCACAGCTTTGCCCAAGGAATGACTCTGGGCAGCCTGCTCTGGCTGTATTTTGAAGGTGTATAGGATGGCATGGAAGGGATACATGAGTTCTTAGATAATTTTCACACCACCCGCCCTCTGCAGTTGATCTTTTCTTTTTTCCTCATGTTCTGGGAACTGATTACTATTCATATAGGCCAAAAGGAATCATATAATTAAACAAAATATAACTGAGACATTGAGGGGTTTGTTTGTCCAACTTAAATCTAAATTTCTTTCAAGGGGGTTAAAAGTAGAGAGGTCTTTCAACAGCCTTCCCATTTGTTTCTCCTAGTAGCTGTAGCAGCCATTATTAGCACTGCTTTGAATTAATGGCCAATTGTCTTATCATAGTTTGAGAAATATGATGGGCTGTGAAACCAAACAGGATTCTGAGTACCTAACACATCTAATTAAAAAGAAAGAAATGAAGCAGTGGCACTTAAAATTGGTACCTGATGTCTAGCCAGTGCTGCAAAAACCGGTCAGGAGTCTTGATCATGAAGCTCTTCCTCCATCATGCAGGAAGTCTCTGTAGTACAGGTTACAAGGGTGACTCTACAAAAATTACCTGGAACATCAATTACTTCTTTGGCTATGCATTCCGCTCCATGTGAGACCTTCTTTCTATTATGTGTTATCTCATAAGAGAGCCTGTGTGCAGGGTGGTCTCACATCAGCATGTGGTTAAGCTATGCTTTCTTTCCACGGATGTGGTCCATCTACAAGTGATGTCCAGCCAGTACTGAGAGGGAGGAGCACCTTCTGCATTGCTGATTTTTTGCACTCCTTGGTGGATAAATAAAACAAAGATTATAATGTTGGCAAGATGCTGCCAACATCTCTTTTGAAATGCTGTGCAGTGTTGTGACCAAGTTCAAAGAAACCACTTCTCCAACCCCATTGACCTCAGAAATCAGAGCAGAACACCTGACTTCATGGTTGGAAATCCATTAAACATCATCCTGGCACAAATGGGCTCCAGCTGCACTCATCAGCAACCCAAACACTGGAGGCCTCTCAAATATGCTTCAGGTCAGGGTGTGATAGAAAGACAGGCTTTTGTTGCCTTGGTGGGTGTGCTCCCAGTCATAGAGGGCAGCTACACATCCAGCCGTATAACCAAGGATGGGGAGGTAGCAATGTGAAAGGTGTGTGACCAGCTACCACAAAGCTCCTGTAGATGGTCAATCTGTCAGAGCAGAGTAGCTTGCCAGTGCACAGCAGCTTGTGGTGCTGACCTTCATTATTTCACTCCAAAATTTGCAGTATCTGGTGTTGTTATTCAGGTCCTAGTGCCTGTAGCAGGTGATGAAGGTGGGAAACACATCCAAGTGAAGCTCCTAGCCCTCAGATTTGCTGGTACAAGTTTTAGGATATCACCCTAAGGCTCAGATCCAGTGAAGAAAACCAGTCCTCTTTTGCAAAGTCTCATACTTACTGGCAAGTTTTTGTTGGTTACCTATTTTCAAACTATCATTTCAACTCATAACCCTCCTGCCCTGGTCTTAATTCATCATGCTGGAGCAGTGACTGGATGGTTATTTGGATGCAGGGCAGCCAGCATGGCTAGAGAAATACCATGCGGGGAAGAGCTGGAAACAGGCACCAAGAAAAATGGTCTGTTACCAGCAAAACCAGTGGAGGCAAGACACTGCTGGTGTCGGTTGTACTCGAGGGAGAAGAGACACACATAGACATGCTACACCCATTGGAAGGTCTCCAACACTAAACCATAGCAGAGACAGCGGCACACTTGTCGGCAGGGAGAGAGGGAAGCACGGGGAAGGAGCAAGAACATCATGGATGTTGCACTTCCCATCCTGCAGTCCTTACTTTGGGGAGGGATAAGCCCTCCTAACAGCTGTGTCAGTCACACAGTGGGAGAAGATGAAAGGGAGGGGTTTTCTGGCCCACTCGCCATTGCTCCTCTGGGAGTGTTGACAGAGAAGAAGAGTAGGAGCAGGAGCAGTCTGTAGATAGTTTGGTTTCTACAGCAAGGGACACATATTTAGCGCATAGTAGAAGAAGTAGCCACACAACTCCCATTAACAATAACGCAATTGTGTGTGTGAGTTCCTATTCACTGTACTGAAAATTTACCCCTAAGGGTCCACATAAATTTGAGCTGTTGACCGTGTGAAATGTTCTTTTATGGGCAATAAGGACACCGAGAGGCAGCTACATGTTTTCCTAAGCTCTGGCCACATACCATTATTTGTCTGCATAATTCTTCAATTTTTCTTCCCAGATTCTTCATACAATGTACACATTGCTTATAGAGTGCAGGCAAAAAGATGGTTTTAACAACAGAATGCTTTGTTATTAAATTAGGCCTTGGAACTATAATTCACCATCTCTGTATTTTGATGAGAAACCCTCTACAATGTTATCAAACTAATATATTGTAGCAAATTCTATATCTGCTGCCTGTGCCACGTATAATATGAACTGTATGAGAAAGAGCTAACTTCCTACAGAAATTTTTTTCCTCTCTCGCTATTTCTCACTAAGAAACACACAGCTTACTGGCAGGTCGCGTATTCATGCTGCTGAATCTTACCTTTTATTTGATTATGTAAATGGAGAGGGACTGTACTCTGGTGCATCCTGGCAAAATTTAATTTCTAGTTTATGCCTAAAACTCTCACCCCCTCCCCAGAAGATTAGCAATTGTCAATAATGCTGCGTATTCTTGCTCCCCCTCTTTCTCTCCCACTTTCTTTCCTTTTCTTCCCCCCCTACCCCTCCTGCTTTTTTACCTTGCAGTGTTATCAGGCTGTCTTTCAAATAACTAAAGCAAAGAGTTTTCCAAGGGAGGCGTATATCCTCTCAGCAGACATGTTCCGCATTTTGAACTCTACAGTTGTAAACAATGGACATGCGTATATTTTAAAAAGAAACTTGAAGTAATTTATCTTAATTTAAAACTGACTATTCCTGCTCAGGCTTTTTCTTTTTTCTCTTGGAATACTACACATGTAAATCCTCAGACAATCTCCTGGTAATTCATATTAATACACTTGGGGAAATGGTTTGGATTCAAAACAAATGTTCTCGCAAATGTAGTTATCTCATCCTCCTCATTTTCTAGATCTCCAAATCCAGCTCATTTAACCGTTTAACAACGGGAAGCAGTAATGGGTTTTCCCTGCAATGCTCAGGAGCAGCTGCCTGGACCCAGGGGTAGAGATGTCTTCCTGTATGCGCCTGGACTCCAACAATATGACCTGCAGAGGTGCTCGTGGGCATCTGTGCTCCCCAAAAGGCAGGAGCATGGGGGGAGCAGGAGTTACAGCAGGGATCTGCAGGAATACTGGGGTTTGCTTATCTTGTTGGGGTATTCCCTGCCCTGATCCCAGCTGATGTATGGTAGTAGTAGAGGAGTTAAATAGTGAGCATTTAAGAAGCCTAAACCCACAGTAGGTAGATTGGCCTGCTAGAAGAGCACATCCCATTTTGCTTGACTAACACCTCTCTTTTGTTTCCTTGGTGACTTCTCTTCCTGTTTATCTTTACTTGATGAGAAAATCATGCAAAATGGGTTTCTTCTTGTTAAGCCAACTCATGGTGCACCAGATGAGCCTGACCATACTCCTGTGAATGCTGCATGGGATAGTTATTTCATCTTGAACCTGGAAGGGACTTTGAGAAAAGCATCATCTTGCTTTTCTTTCTTTTGCTTTTCCTTCCCCCCTGCACTCTCCTGGAAATAGTAAACCAAGAATTCTCAGGTTCTGAAACAGTGCAACAATGAGGTATGCACACAGTCTTGTTCTGTATAAACCCTTTTGCTTGAAAATTAAACTTTAATTGAAAAATAGGTTTCTCGAGGAATCCCTAGCCAGTGTTTGCTCAATTACAGCACTGTAACAGTTGCAATGGGAAGCTGTAAGTGTTAGCTGCAGTCCATGTGATATGTGGAGTATGCTTCAGATTTAACATCAGCATTCAAGGCCATGACTATGTTGTGATGCTCCAAGCAGGAGATTTTATGCATTTAACATCAATTTTATGCATTTAACATCAATTTTATGCATTATAGATCTTGCTGTACCTGGGCGCGGAAGTAACCATATGACTGTGTTATTCATTCTGAATTAACTGTGAACAAAACATTTGCATCAACTATTCATACAGTGGCTGCTTTTGCTATGTGTCTCTAGGTGGCAACTAAGTGACTCGGTGTCTTATTTGATTGGCTTTTAGGCAGAAGGCTTTACAGGTGCTATAAGCCACAAAAGGAAAGCGCTTCGTTTGGTAGCCGCATTGACTCACTGACAAAACCCTACATTACTGCTCACATCAGTATGGTGCAGGCAGTTTCATTTGTGATCCCTTGTTTGTCTCTTGAGCGAAATGAAGCTAACATGCTGAGAGCTGTCTTCGGCTAGTCACACTTTGGCAGGTATGTGTGGGTTGTTTTTGTGGTCATAAAATTTTGAGTGGTGTAGAGCAGCGAGTGTGTTAGAATGATACCTGATAACAATGCTGCATCTTTACGATGTGTCAGGCTCTGTCTGATAAATCCTCTTGCTTTCCTTTCTGTTCCTCAGGATGTTTTAACTTCCAGAGGAAACACTGATTTTTACTGCAGAAGTGGGGGTGCGACTACTCAGCCTATGCAAGGAGCAATGTCGTACCCTGAGTTAAAGCAATCCATAAGGTAAGCAGGGGTCGTAGCAACATGGGAGTTTCCCAAAATAACCATAGGAACCTTTTTTCCATTTTGCTATTTCCATGCCAATTGGAACTTTTTACAAAAAAAATTGAAAATTATTTAATCATTGTTAAAGGATGTTCACAGCACTTCCCACCCTCACCCCCCCTGAAATCTCATAAGAGATTTTAACATGCATATTTGGAAAGCTCCATCACAACAGCTCCAAAGTGGCTGTTACAATATTGACGTTGTTTTATACAGTCAGTTGTAAGTTCTGGTTTAAAGGAAAGGTTTAGGGCAAGATATAAAAACAGGATGTGACTGAGTGCTTTAGAAGGAAAAAGGGAGGAACTCCTAGGAACTGGCACAACACTGCTCTAGGAGCAAAAGAAGGCAGAGACTGAGACTGAAGGTGAAGTCCAGAGCAGCAGAAAAATGAGTGGGTAGGAAAGCAGGGTTGTGAAAACACTATCCATAGTCACTTTGGGGCCACAAAGATTGTTTTTCAAAGCTGCCCACTCTGTTAAGAAAACCAGTTGCCACAGTGTGCAGGCTACATGCTGGATGGATGAGTAGAAAACAGTTCAGTGATGGCAATGCAGGGTCATAGAAATAACCTTACTTCCCACCATGGGTAAAGGAACCGTATCTGGGTGCAATAACAGGTTAGGGAATGAGCAAATTGGGCTATCCCTCAGCTCTGCTGTTTATTTCTGTGAAACTCGGTGGTTTCTCATTCTTCCCTATGCACAAAAAGAAAAATTCCTGCTTGCTTCTGCACTGGCTGAAAATGGGCACCCTAGTATTTTGCTGCATGCTGTATGCAGCAGGTCTGCTTGCATTGGTCACAGCTTTCTTTGGGCTTACAAGGGCATGAAGGAAAAACATTGCCTCAGCCTCTTCAGAAAAGCGAGCGTCATAGACAAAGAGCCAACATGGGAGTCATCTAGACACAATCCCACTGTCCTCTTTTGTGAATACTTGAAGATATTTTGGAGTAATGTGCTCCTCTACTGATTCATTCTAGGAGATAAGCAGGAATGTTTCTTTCAGAGGGAAGTGACAAAGAAAACTGGTTTACTTTCTTTTTCAAAGTGCTTGTAAAAAGGTACTTTCTTATGTCGAGTTGGGTGCTTTCAGAGCAGCAGGATTTTAGATGTGCAAGGCAGAACAGGTCTTTTTTTATTGGTAGAGTGGTCATGGTGGTTTGGGAAGTGCAAAAGCTGTTCCTTCCACACCACATCCAAGATGCTCTCAGCTCCTCAGAAGGGGAGCTGCTTTATCTGGGGTTTTCCAGCCATCCCTATATGCACTCAGCCACTGATTACTCATCTCTTGTCTCCTTCTACCTCCATATTCCTGCCAAGCAGAAATGTCTTGCAGTTGTCTCATCTACAGAGCAGTCCATGGTGTAGGTTTCCAGCACAAAGTGATCTGTGACAGGCTGTACGGTGCGATCACTGCAGGCAGCCTGACTTCACGTTAAATGTAATTCTTTCCGTAATTCTTGTTGATTATTAACACATTGGAGGCCTGATCCTGATTGCTTTGAAGGAGATGACAAAGCTCCCACTGAACATAGCGGGAGGTGAAGGCGGTCTTTGCTGTTTGACAAAAACAAAACGCTATAGTGCTGGAGTTGCTTGAGAAGCAGAAATCCAGCAGTCCTCAAACTCTGTGATTTTTATTTCCCCTACTTTTCTTAATTTTAAAGCTACACCTCTTCATTATGGCACAATTCTATAAAAAACACAGAGTGGTGACCCCAACCCTGCCCCTGGCCATGCCAGTGGTCATCTCCAGGCAGGCTGTGCACAGTGCTGGAGGTTTGGCTGCCATGGCCATTCAGTGGCTCAGGGAGGTCTGCTTGGTATCTTCTGGCTATGGCGGGCAGAGGCAGTGTGCTGCCCAGCTACAACCTCCAGCTCAGTCTGGATGCTACTGAGTTTCCACCTTGAGCTTTGCTTCAAGCTTCAAGCTCTCCTGAGGTTTTCCATCCTGCCTAAGGCCCTGTCAAGCACCCAGGGTTGGGCAGACAGTACTTCCTTGGGAAATGGCCGTGTGGGGAGACTGGTAATGGCTGAGAACCATCTCTCCCTCCATCTCTGGTGCCACCGCAAGAGACCTGCACCTCTGCCCTCGCTGCTCGGCAGCCTCTTAGTCCCTCAGTCCTCCCAGCCCTCCCTGGCAGCCCTGGGCTTTGCTTTTCAATCAACCAGCCCTCCTGGTTTCTGCAATCACCTTGTGCAAGCAGAAATAGGACTGTAATTTGAGCGAGCCCACAGCCTCAAAAGCTGTCTGCCTGCTTCACTTGGGTTTCAGCGCGCTGCCACCTCACCTATTGAGCTAAATTTCCCATTACAACTTGAATTTAAATATTCTAATAAATTTGTTTTAGAAACTCTTACAGCTCCCCTGTGCCATTTGCAGGGAAACACTCTCTGGGTTTTTTTCTGAGAGATGGAGATTTCTTTGTGCTTGGGGTGACTGATTGAATTTTACCTGTGCTAAATTATATTTGCACATTCTAGTAATTGCAAAGGGCCACACAGAGAAACAAAGCATTGACTGCCGTTGTACTGGGATTTCCCAGATGTATAATTTCAAATTGATATGAAAAAAACCCTTGCAATGCATTAATAATAGCAGAAAATGTAACTCAGTTGGCCAAGGGTGAACAGAGGCTTTTTTTTTCTTTTCCAAGCTGCAAAACAAGCTATAGACCTCAGGTGACTAGCATTTATTGTTAGAATGGGTTTTCTATTGCATACCTTCTGAAACACAAAATAAAGATTTATACTGACCAACTTTGCTGTATGTAACAGATCTGGATCGTACCTGGGAAGCAGTGTGGGGCTTTTTTTAAATGAAAGCAGAAGGTTTTTGTCTAATTCAAAGGCACTTTTCTGTTATTCAGTCTTCTGGCAGGCCACCTGTCCTTTTTCTGCTGCTAGATATTATCTCATGGCTGGAAATATGACATTGAAAAGGAAATCTTGGGCAAACAGCACATACTTTTCAAGTAATGTCAGAGTGCACAGAGAATGAGAGGTAATGATGCTCAGTAAAGACACCAATGGTATACTTACATGTTTATTAATAAAGCACGAAGATTAGCTATTTAAGGGCATAGGCCAGTGTCAGAAGACTGGTTTTGCCCACTCTCCACAAAATCAAAGGAGATGAAAAAGTTCTGACATACATTTAATAATAAAAATAATAATAATGATATATCTAACGTGTTGCAATAAAGTGCTATGCATACACCTCTGGCTGGCTGCTGATAGACTTTAAGGTGGTTTCTCATGGGTCTGAAGCATACACCTATGTCAAGCATAAATACAATGCCGGAGGCGGAAGGTACTGTGTCAGAGGGAGAGGGATACACAAAGTATTAGCACATTGGTCTGAACAGGAACCTCAATATCCTGCTAAGCTGTGGTGGTATTTTCTAAAAGAAGAGCAGGTACTCACAAACCTGAATTTTAGCCTTGGGATATCACTACTTTGGGATCTCTGTTTCTCGAAAAAGGGATGTATATGCACCATTTTCCTGTTTTGTTTTGCACAGTTGTTTTTCTCCAGCACAATACCACCAGCAGCAATAACAAACTTCTATTATCACCACTATTTTTAATGCTGTGAGAAATAGTAACTGGAAGCCACGTCCTTGTCTGCGCCTTACAAGCACTTCTTCCTTTCCACTTAAACACTGGGAGTACACAGCTCAACTATTGCTGCCTTCATGCTCTTGCAAATTTTAATGCATTATTAATAATTTTGTAACATATTTCTTCAAGCTCTTTAGCAGAAAATGTTATTTCAGTGCTGCCTCTGATAAGAGTCTTAGGCACCATGCGCACTATTTCCAAGCTACCACACAACCTGAGCTTTTAATTTGTTCCCCCTGTTTAAACACAGGAAGGACCTTCTGAGAATAATACTCCTCAATATCTGATTGCTTTTGTGAATCGTTTCCTGGGTTTCTAGGTATGCTTATCATCGTATCATAGACAGTACAGATGGGAGACCTATTAACTAATCTAGTGCGCGGTCCTTCTCTTACCCCCGCAATGAGACATCATTTAATTTGTGGAACATATTCATATCCAGATAAATCCATATTTGTGCTTTGGAAAAAACCCAAACAACAATGCCATGGAAAAAAACATCCCCCCAAAGGAGGTATTTCCATAATTGCTGAAGAACGCAATCTGTCCCTTGGCTCAGGTCACCTTTGCCTATCCATAAATGCCCTTGCAAAAGCAGGATCCAGAAAGGCGACCAGGGAGAATGCTGGGTGGGATAAAAGGGTCTTGCTCCCTCCCTTGCCCTTGCTGTAGGGTGCAGGAAGAAAAGACCCAATTAGCTGAAAAACATTAGCAGGTAAATGATCTTTACTGTGGGCCCAGAAGCTGCCAATGGCAATGTAAGGAGATGGTGAGAGGGAGTCGCAGAAGGATCTGAGAAGAAAAGGAGATTGACAATTTTTGACTGAAAACGTATTTGTTGAAAAATAGTGAGCTGACAAAACTGAAATACTTCAGAATAGCATCTCAACTTCTTCAGAATGTCCTGATTTTTCATAAAAAATGTGAAATAGAAAATGCCTGTATAATTTTCGGCAAGTGTTAACATTTTTTTTTCAATTGACAAATCAAATTTTTCTCTCAATTTTATAATCAGATTCTATTTTATTTCCACCAAAAATCTGAAGGGGTAAAAACAGGAAAAGTGTGTGGGAGGAAACGACGGTGGTGCTTTTTTTTAAAAATACATTCTTTCTGGGAAAAAAGATGGGGAAAATAATTATTGCCTCACCCTCCCCCCAGAAAAAAAGAAAAAGGGAAAAGCTTTGTACTTTTGTGTTTCAAAAGGCTGTGTTCAGATGCTGCATGCAAGTGCTCAGGAAGGACTAAAAACCTTTTGTTTCTTTTTAATACTATGTATTCATGCTCATGTTGATATATATTTTATGTAATATAATAAGCATATGCAATCCTTAATAACTGTAATGACAAATTGCATAGCAGTGATTATTCATACCCTATCTTCTAGTGAATGGGAATGAACAGGATTTTGTCTGCCTTCCTCAAAAACTGAGGGGAAGGCAAAAATGTCCTCAGCAGCCATGGGCTGCCTGTGAAGCACTCACTGGAGTGTGTGTGGATGCCCATGCATGGAGGGTGCCCAGTCTCAGACCAACAGAAAGGGTTATTTCTGCAGGATTGGGTGATATTTGTGTTGCTCAGGCAGTTACCAAAGTGTGAGTCCGTCTGTCTGCCTGTAGTGTGTGTGAGCTGAGACAGCATCTGGCGAGCAGGCAGAGGGATGATTTGGTCAGGAAGGCAGCACTGGTTGCTGTTGCTTGGCGAGGAAGTAAAAAAGGATTAGAAAATTAATATTGGTGATGTTCAACCACTCAGTGCTTCACGAGAGAGGATTCATCCTTATGCCTAATGCTGCAACATCTTCAAGTCATGAGAATGAGGAAAAAACCCTGTTATTTTTGAAATATATATTTTTTTTTTCTGGAAGTTTCAGTGTTCCGTGTTTCAGACAAATGAAGCATTTTTAACAACTTGGACCGCAAACCTGGAGGGTTTATATACAGGCTGGCCACAGAGCTGATGAATCATAGAATGGTTTGGGTTGGAAAAGACCTTAAAGATCTTCTATTTCCAACCACCTTGCCACAGGCAGGAATGCCTTCCACTAGACCAGGTTGCTCCAAGCCACATCCAGCCTGGCCTTGAATACTTCCAGGGATGGGACATCCACAGCTTCTCTGAGCAACCTGTGCCAGGGCCTCACCACCCTCACAATAATGTACTTCTTCTTGATGTTTAATCTAAATCTTCCGTCTTTCAGTTTAGAGCAATTCCCCCTTGTTGTATCACTACATGTTCTTGTAGAATGGAATGGATATTGCTCTATCACCGTACTTCTTCGGCTCTAAGCATTTTGTCTCCTCTGATCTGCTTCATCATCTCAGGTTTTGCAGTCAGAGGATGAAGGAGAGCCATCAGTCTCAGATAACAGGCTTTGTTATATCCTAAGGGGTAGTACCCATTTTATTGTCTTTTCTGTAACTCAAAAGCCTACTTGCAGACCTTTGCCTAGTCCCTACTGGCATAGCTAGAGAAGAGCAACCCTTGTGGATACTGTTTACTGTTCTTTAATTACCAGTGCAGGGTCCTAACACCATCCAGGACTATACCAGGATGGGGCACCGAGTGCTGGCTGACTCTGGCAGTGTTGTGGCATGGTGGGTGTACGGGGAGCAGCCCAGCACAAAGTAGAAGGTCAGACAGAAGCAGGTGATGCTCCCAAGGGCATGAGGAAAAGTTCCTGTTAACCAAGGTTTTTTTGTCCTGAAATGGTGATTGCTTGTCTCGGCCAGATGCATGTGATAGATAAAATTATATTCATGAAACATTATTCATCTCCACTGATGGCTTCTTGTGTGTCAGGGAAAAGTGTCAATTGCAAGGATAAAGGGAGGACAAGGGGGAAAGAGGAGAAAAAACAGTGCCCGTGGTGAGGATTTAAGCTGCAAATCTGTGTGGCTGGCTATGACTACTGCAGCAACAGCTACAGTGAGAATACATTGCACTTTTTGTTGACTTTTCAGTTTTTTAATTACTGGCAAGTTGGTAATGGCATGCAGAATCAGATCCTGCTTCCTTTCACACTCCAGACACTCATGTCTTGACCACAGGGCCATAAAATTATCAAAGGGAAGTATTATTGGCTGTAACCACCTCAGTAATATTTTTACAACTCCTGATTGACCACAAATCTATATTTAATAAGAAAAACAAAGCAAACACACACCCCATTCACTTCAGCTGATGCTGTACATTTAACTGGGGAAACACATTCATTCTATAAAGAGGCAGGAATTGCAGACTGTGCCTAGGAAAATATGGTTATTATATCCATAACTGGAAAAAAGTATAAATTCCCCTTTTTAGGTATTTTCGTAAGTTGTCCCAGGCTTTATCAGCTCAGCTGGCCTCCTGCTGAATTATCGCAAATATTATACTCTACAAATTCATTGTAGTGGCACTTTAGAGGAAGACTTTAATGTTCTGAGTACCTTACACAACATAATTCAGAAATTAAGTCCTCACTGGTTAAAAAAATCACCCCTTCAGGGATTTGGATTCCTGAGGAAGCATAACACAGCTTGAAACAGTCTTGTCTTCTCCACTCAGGTTTCAAGACAAGGGAGGCCCTTCTCTTCATACTTCTAGAGAGCTGTTAAGAAATGCCCAGATAGCTTTGAACACTGAGGAAGACACTTGCAGCTACTGTGAAAATACTCTGGTGCAGAGCAGAGGTTTACAGTTTGTGTCAAGACCTCTGAAAGAGACTATATTCCCTGCAGAGTTAGCTTGGGCAAGGATGATGAACTGCACTTGGTTCATGTTCAAGCCACTTGGCTTGTTCAAGTAGGCACTTGGGCTTAGTGAGGACACAGCCTGATGCTCTCAAGGTGGCAAAAGCATGGGTGTTCCTTGGGTATTTTGCTTTGGTAGCACCTGCTTGTCCTCTCTGGGTCCTGGAGCAGGAAAGCTTGCCCACTCGATACCATGCCCTGCCATGCCAAAGCAGGAGGAGTGAACTCCTGCCACTGCGAGCTGCTTGTCAGTAGGGTGAACAGAGGTGGTGTCAGAGGCAGAGGGCATTTCCACCATGGCTTGTGATCACAGGAGCTCGAGAGTTGCATGGAAAGAGCTGGACACAGCTGTGCAGTTAAGTGGGTTTCCTGGCTATGGACTGGTGTCCCTAAAGCAGGACTAATGGCACAAAGCAGGGTGTGATTCTTGCCCGGTGCAGAAAATTACACTTGCATAAGAATGGATGCTTTGGAGAAGCTGTGGCAGCTGCCTATGCAACCCATGAGGACAAGGGAGGCTGTGCCAGACCAAGGCTAAGTTAATTCAGGTCACATCTACAGCTAGGAAATTTGATGCTGACAAGGTAACAGATAGTACCTTGCAATTATATCTGTTGCAAATACATCTGAAATTATAAAAGCTGTGTGTAGCAGCTGGCAGGAGGTGGCAATTGGCTCCCAAGGGCCTGCAGTTCACTTCTGACCAGGCAAGCATACGTGTCCACTGAAGAAGATGCCAGTCCGTCACTGCGCATTGCTAGGGCAGCCACTGGTTAGTAGTACAGGATCCACTCTCACACACAGGTGGGTGTCTCCATGAACAGGCGAGAGCCTTATTCCTGACATCCCATGTGCTCATTAGCAGCCTGCCTGTTTTCAGGAATCCAAGCCACCCTCTAGTATGCTGGCTTCTGAAGCCCTAACCTACTATTAGTTACCTACAACTGATACAGTGGCACAAGAAATGTTGCAGGATAGAAGAAGCCTACAGTAGACACCACTTATAAATCTGCTTACATGGTAGGACATTCACATCACTCTGACATACCACGTTTTGCATAGAGGTGCAGGCTACTTCTGGGAATCACAGAATCACAGAATCCCAAGGGTTGGAAGGGACCTAAAAAGATCATCTAGTCCAACCCCCCCGCAAGAGCAGGGTAACCTACAGTACATCACACAGGAACTTGTCCAGGCGGGCCTTGAATATCTCCAGTGTAGGAGACTCCACAACCCCCCTGGGCAACCTGTTCCAGTGCTCTGTCACTCTTACAGTAAAGAAGTTCTTCCTGATGTTAACGTGGAACTTCCTATGCTCCAGTTTACACCCATTGCCCCTTGTCCTATCACTGGATATCACTGAAAAAAGCCTAGCTCCATCATCCTGACACCCACCCTTTACATATTTGTAAACATTGATGAGGTCACCCCTCAGTCTCCTCTTCTCCAAGCTAAAGAGACCCAGCTCCCTCAGCCTCTCCTCATAAGGGAGATGTTCCACTCCCTTAATCATCTTTGTGGCTCTGCGCTGGACTCCTTCAAGCAATTCCCTGTCCTTCTTGAACAGAGGGGCCCAGAACTGGACGCAATATTCCAGATGCAGCCTCACCAAGGCTGAGTAGAGGGGGAGGAGAACCTCTCTTGACCTACTAACCACTCCCTTTCTAATGCACCCTAAGATGCCATTTGCCTTCTTGGCCACAAGAGCACATTGATGGCTCATGGTCATCCTCCTATCCACCAGGACCCCCAGGTCCTTTTCCCCTTCGCTACTTTCCAGCAGGTCAACCCCCAACCTGTACTGGTACATGGGGAATGGGTTTGAAGGTACTGCCAGTATCCACTTTTGTATCAGGAGCTCCCTCCTACTGCTACTGATCTGTGTCCAGGCAAGTGGTGATTGTAAGGATGCCTGTGCATTTGCATCTTTGCAAGGCCAGAGCTCACAGGTTGCCTGACAGCTCGCTATCCTGCAGTGGCTGGAGAAGGAATCAGCAATGCAAGTGTCACATAAACTGTATGGCACTTGAACCATTAAAGTAGCTGGGATTTGTTGCAAGCTGGCCATCTCAAACACTTGCCCTTGCTGCTGCTGGGCCCACATCCCTTGCTACTGTTCTCCTTACGGGCCTTCAGTCCACTTGGTCTCCATTGGCCTTCTTCTGTTGCTGCCTCCCCTTGTTCTGTGCCTCCTTTCCCTTCCAGTAGATGATCTGCTGGTCTGATGGGTCTTTCTCAAATCAGGTCACTTCCAAGTCTTGCAGGAGGCTGCTTCTGCCAGAGCTCATGGGATGGTATTTCTCAAAGCTATCTTAGTCAGAAGACCCAGCTAAAGGAGTGGAAGATCATATTGCTATTTCCTGCCTGTACGCAGGAAAATTGGAGTCTCTGATTTTTCATTCTGTAACACAGGAAAGCCAAAAGTTGCTACTTTTATCTAAAACTACGTGCATAGCTGCCTTTCAGTTGGCTGGCTGCACTGAAGTATTGGAGGGAAGCAGTCTTTCTACTTGATCTGAAGCAGCTTTTTTTTGTTTTGTTTTGTTTTCTTGGTTTGCAAGTCAAGTGGGAAAAAAATCTGAAAAATTTAATTTGAGGCCAAGTAAAACATTTCATTTGACTTAAAATAAACATTTTCTTCACTATAAAATGAGATTTTCCAGTGTTTTCTTTTTGTGAAGGGAACCAAAATTTCTATTTTTTTGTATACAGCCAAAATTTTTCAGTGAAAAATCTCCACGATTAAGCTATGGGATAGGCTTCCATCCTTACCCTCTACCTTGTGAGGGCTTTGGGGTCTTTGGCTCGACAGGAGCTCAGTGAGGACTCTGACAAGAGGAATGAATCTACACCGTAAAGCAGGAACCAAACAGGAGGAACCCACATCAATCCCTCCCACCCCATGAATATCTCGTTACGTTCCTTTTCACAATATAAGCCTACAAATAAAATCACTTTTAAAAGTGTAAGGGGAGTGCATGACAGAAACAAACCCATGTTTATGAACAGCTCCCCATCCTTCCTCAGTTCAAGTGCTGAAAGTATTTTTGTTTTATGCCTCATGACTTGGACAGTGTTGAAAACACCGAAGCACTTTTATTCACACATCAATAGGAAGAAAATAAAAAATCACAGTGCCAGCAACTTTGATATAATATATGTGACAAATACTGTGATGCAATTAAAAAAGTGCTGCAAAGTATGGCCCGCCAGACCTTACAATTAACCACTAAGACATGTCCAGCACTTCCTATCACTGAAGATCGGAATATCTGAGGAACTGAGGCCTCTGAAGGTGTCCTTTGAAGAGCAGGCGTTGTGCTCCTGATGATAATTTTACTCTGCCCGGCATTTAAGATTGTCTGCACTTTCAGTTCCTGTTGACAAAATATTTTCATCTTTTGTCTTTTCATAAACGCCAAAAGAGCTTGGCTGCTGCAGCTTTTCCCTAGGTACGTTACTGTGATATACTGTGACATAAACTTTAAATGCAAATGTATAGATATATTTGAATATAAAGGTCTTCTATATAGTGAGAGCCACAGACCATCTTATAAACATAGTTGAGTCAGTTTTTCCCACTGAAATCTTGTTTCTCTTCTTCAGCTGCAATCTCCAAGAGATTTGTCTTTTCCCAGCTTCTCAGTGACCAAACCACATGGTGAGCCAAGGACACATCTGTGAATGTGGAGCTGGGCTGCGGTGCCCCCGTGCCCCTCTTCCTTTGACACTGCCTGTGCTGCATCTATGCCGAGATCAATAAAATGGGAATGTCATCTCTTCATCACCACGAAGGGGAGGTTGGTATTAAGTTTCAACAGTCGATGTTTGCAGCGACAGAAATTGATATACGTTACTTGTGTTATTTCAAGGCTAGAAGCTGTTTGCAGCTGTGTCTTTATCAGAAATTCTTGCCTCTCTGCCTCTGTCAAAGGCTTTTAAATTACTTTATATTTGTAGCTTTTGAGCAGCTGGATCTCTCTGCTCATATCCTTTAATTTGTTGAAATGCAGCAACAGCATCATGGCCAAAGTAGCATGCCTGAAAACATCTCCAGCCAGTCCCAGGTCAGGCTGCATGTATGATGAAGTAGTTCATAATACAGCCCCAGATTTTTGTTTTACTCATGAACATAAAGCCTACCCTGACCAGTTCTGAAAGTAAGATGGGACTAAGCACTGGGTGAACAGTAAACATGGAACAAGACAGCTGCATAACTTCTTCTTATATCTTAGTCTTACCACCCAGCCCCCTTCCTCTCTGCACAAACTCCCACATGTCTACCCGAAAAGTGTTGGTCACCCAGTCTGGTGACGAACAGCATCAGGACCCTGAAGAACCTGTAACTGGTTCTTCAGCTCTAACCATGAGTAGCTATGAGGCGAAGAGAAAGTCTTTGTTGGTAGCTTGTGCACAAACCACCAGCTGAAACATATTCACATAAAGCATTTGTCAAACAAGCTGGAATAACAAATGTATATATAGAAAAAAAGCAAAGAATTCATTAACAGAGAAGAAGGCTAAATTAGTTGAATAAATAATTCACCACAAATTTCTCAGTTCTCAAACATTTACGCTAACCTTCTAATTCTTCAACTTGCCGATGCTCTCGGAGGATTAGAATCAGTTGAATTCAGTGTCTGTTAATGAAAGTAATACTCCAAACCATCTCTCTATGGGAAAACTCACAGCTAGATCTTATTTAATTGTGGGTGTTCACCACTCATACTCCAATTCAGGAAACAACTTCAGCACATGCCTAGGTGAAGAGCACATATATCTATTTTTTCTCTTCCAATGGCTCTGTGGAGAGTCGTAACTGTCGCTCAGGTAGACACTCGTAAGAAGAGACTTAACTTGTGTTTCAGGATAACTGGAAATGTCACAGAATTTTGAGGGAGCTCAAAAACCTCACACAATTAGAGCACCAGACCACTTTGTCAGTCACAAGTAACAAGTTCCCAGGTCTTTGGTACCTGGGGGCACCACACACAACCTGCAGCCTCCTTAAAAATGCCATCGCAAAGAGGTTGGCCTAGCTGATGGCTGGGTGATGGCACAGGTTAACAAAATGCTGTTGTGCTGGTGCTCCCCAGTGAAGCTCCCCAGCAAGCATACAAATGTTAGCAAATCTGGTTCAGTTCTAATCCCTGTGACTTTTTCCTCTTCATAGGCCTCTGTGTTTCACTGAGACCAGTGCACTGGCTAAGCAATGCTATCTCTAATCATTGAGGTCAATACTGCTCTATTGCTACTGCAACACTGATTAAACGGTTAAAATACAGCATTATGAAACCGATGAGAATACAGTACTTTGAAGTTACAGCTCACTACTGCTTCCAGTCACTTCCACAGAAAGCAATAAAAAGTACAATCAATGAATTGGGATTTCATCAGCAAGACTTAACCTCAGTCATCGTCTGTAGCAGTGCTGAGGTTTTAAAGACCATGTCATGACCCCTCCTTGCAGCTTGGATACAGAGGCCTTGGCTGACCCAGCGGTCTCTGGTCAGGGATTTGTTTATCATCACAGATTATTTTGTTTTTGCCATTACTGAATTCCCAGTGTGTATGTATCTTCTCTTTGTCTCTGCCATTCAGACCAGTCTCCATTTCTTGTTAATTTATAAACAGTGCAGTGAAATCAAATGAGACTCCCGTAGGGCTTTCTTTCTATTGTAAACATGGTAATGCTCAGTGAAAACACTGAGGTATTTCAGCTACTAAACCCAGCAGGAAAAATAATAGTTCTGGGGAGGTGGTGGCAAGTCAAATATAGCTTTTGTTCAAAGTAGCATTTAAAATACTTAGTTATTTTGTAAGTATCTGTTGTACTGGTTTTCCCCCCAAGAAGAATTTTCTGGACATATCAAGATGGAAATGGCAGGTAAGCCTCTCCATGCACAATACATAGCAAATGTACATGTTCACTGTCTTGTGGGAAAAGGAAAAATAACACAGAATAGCTGGGATCCTGTTTTACCTTTTGAACATGTGAAAGATTATTCTGAGTGTCTCTTTCAGGCTCTTCAAATAAAACAATGGGTTAACATGTGCTTTATCACTCTGAAAAGTTCTGCTCCATCCCGTCATCAGATGGAACAGCAAATTCTCTTTATTTCTTTTTTTTTTTTTTTTCAAAAATAAAATAATTTTAAATATCTTCTGTTGGAACTGAATGACTGCTTCTTGCTTAAAAAAGGCTTAAAAATAGGAATTAATTACACTGAATACATAAATTCCGATAGAAATCATTTCTGTTTCTAGACATGGGACATTGCTCTTTATTATTTTTATGATGTTGCAGAACTACTGAGGTTATAACATGCATTAAAAGTAGGTGCCAAGCTTTCTTAAATTAAAGGGTTGGCTATTCCCATTCCTCGCCTGCGATGAGGCACTATCAATAGCTGTGTGTAGCCAGCACCTGTACACCTGAGAGGTTACAGTGGATGTCTCTGTCCTCACTCCATGAAGCAGAAGCTCATTTTTTGGTAAAGTAGAGCAACGTGACAGCAACACAATTGTTCTGCTGGGTGAATCCTAAAACAAAGTGGGATAGAGAGAACTGATAGACTATATTTAAAGTCTATAAAAAGTTAACAGCCTCTTCTCAATAATTATGTATCTATAAAAAATAAAGATGATACAGGGCCAAAACTTAATGGTGTTTAAGTTAGTGTGATACTGAACACTCACAGGCTGTAGATATCTGCAAAAGTGGGTCACATATAGCTTAGAAGCTTTACGTTGTATATTCTGTTCAGCATATGTCTGTTCAAATAAATTTTTTGTTTGTATAGTGAGCAAGTCACCTCTAGCATTGCACTGCTTCGGTGCTTGCAGCCCGTGTTTCTGTGAGATCAAGGAGGACTGAAAGCCTCCCATTTGTTGCTGGCTGATACCCATTTGTTTAATATTCAAATGAGGGCAAATCTCCTTGTTCCATGTCTTTATATTTGCCTTTGTTCACATAAAGTCCACTTGCCTACCCAGGATGGGAGCATATGCAAGCAAGGACTAAATTCCAGCTGATACCAGTTCATTGTGGATTTCTACTGGTTGTGTTGCAGGCTAGTTTCACTGGGCTGCCCTGCCTGGCTGTTACTGAATAAGAACCTCCATGTCGGTGTGATTAAAGGAGCCCCAAAAGTAATCTCTGCAGAGATCAGAGTAAAAGAGCATTGTGGGATGAGGGGAAAAATACAAAAACCTTTGGGAATCCAGAGAAATATGTTCCCTCTGTTTTTTTAACTGGAAACTCTGGTCCTCATTTCCTTGCTGCCTTTATGAAAAATTCAAAGTTGTATCAGGCATTAAAATGACAAATTGGCTGATTTCGCCTGTTGTTATAAATATGGAGCACTATTTGCTTGTCAGGCAGCTTCATAATTAGCAGCGGTCTGTGTGGTATCAAGGCAAGAGATCATGAGATCAAGTTTCATGTTTATTCCACAGCCAGCATCTTCCCTATTGCTAATGAAAGTGTTTCCCGGGGACTGGCATATCTGAGCCTGGCAGCAATGTAACATCCCTCTTTGAGCTTCACTTCCACCCCAACTCTCATTCTCATTTGCTTTTTGATCACATCCCATATTTATAAGTATATCCTGTTATGAAATATGTTTTCAATAGTGTTTTTTAAGGCAAAACAAAACAATATGTTTTCTAGTAATTTTTGTTGCTGGTAAGCATAAGCGTGTGTTTACAGGGTGTGTGTTTGTACTATCCTGGAGCTTGGTCAGCTTTGTTACTCTGTACGGGTAGGGCATGTGCATTCATGAAGACATAAAAAGCCATCAGGTTCCTAGTATTTCACAGTTTGCCTCGTGCTTCTTCTTAATGCTGAAAGATTTTAGTTGGGGAAACTAAAATGTCTCTGAAAAGTCACAAGGAAAAGAACTGCAAATAATGCAAAGGTGGAAATGAGATTCCTTAAGAGATTCTACGCTTCCATTTACTAAAATGCTCTATGCAGAAAATCTCCTCATCTTACCTTTTTCCAGACCAGCCTTCATTCTGTTGTGACTATTTCTGTATAACATCAAGAAGCTGATGGTTTGGTATAAGCAGAAAGATCACAGGACTTTCGATACCAGAGTACTGGATCAGTTGTCATGTCACGACATACATATTCATAACCTAGGAGGCCTTGTAGTCAATTTATGCATAAGGGACTGATAAGAAAAAAATTGATTTATGATGATCTCAAAAACATGGTCTCCCAAGATGTATTCTGCAGCTTTGAGACCTACAGTTTAGGCTCTATTAATTTTAGAGTGCTGTCTGGAATTATCCATCTGTTTAAAGGTTAACTGTCTTTACACTTTTGAAATGGGTAGTTCTGTTTTGGTTCTTGCTTTGTTCATGCCACTGATTTATAAATCATTGAATCTATCACCACACAAGAAGACTGAAATTGGTTGCCAGATTACAACATCTACTTATTTCAAACTTTCTTTAGCAACTTTTTGATAAGATCTTAAATACTCCCTGTTAAGTACTGAAAGTAGGGAAAATGCTGAACCCAATGGCATGCGTTGCACAATTCTCTGAATTTTCTGCAAGCAAACACCATTATTATTACACGAATGTCGCCATGTGCCCAGAGGAGCACATCAGATGAAGCCTTCAACACAGCACTACACCAGACAGACTTTAGAATATGGTCACACACTGATAGACATGGTGGGGTTTTCTGGTTGAGAAAGAGCTACAGAAGAGATCCACAAAATCGGATCTTTTAGTTATTTATTAATTTTTTAGTAAAGCAGTCAATCTATAATGTCTTTCTTTTCAGTAGTGTTCCTTTAGTGGGTAGGGTCTTCCCCTTTCCTGTCATGTAAACTGAGCTGATCTTCCTTGTTTAGAAACTAGCTGTTGGAGGGGAACTGGGAGGAAGTGGGGGTGGACCTGTGATGTGCATGGGGTGCCCCCAGCAGGCACCCATCATCCCTTGCTTGAGAGTCCAACGCAGTCTGGAGTGAACAGCAGTGTGGAAAATGACTTTGTGGTCCATGGTTCCACTCACACAGCCTGTTGCTGCGCGAGTACAAGTTGACTTTATGTGGCTCTTTGACAGTAGTTAATCTGTAGGTGACAAAGTTCTCCATCATCTTTTCTACAGAGCTCCCTTCTACTAATGCTCCTCAGCAGCTGGGCAGTTGTTTTCATTTTTAGCATGTGATCATTTGAAAATCCCATTTAAATGCATACGGCTAGCAGGGAAGACTGAATTTCCACAGAATTTGTGGAAATTGCTTTTGTGTTGCATGCATGTGTGGGTTTCTATACTGCAGCTTCTTGTCAATGCTATTTGCACATGCTAAGCCATTGTGATAAGTACCTATCTCAGTCTTGGTAACTGTTGGGCATATTGAAGTTGTAATATCTTGTGCCTGTGTGTATTTTTTTGTCCAAATTCTTGCAGATAGATCAGAGATTTTTCTGCAGAGCTAAGCTTTAAAAAATTCCCACTATTAATTTTCTAAGTTGATTTTGGACTCTTAATTAACTTTCACTGCAGCGTACAAGCTCCAGCAGAAACTTCCTTTCTCAAAGCACAGGAGACCTATCCTTACATTCCCTGCTGCTTTTGGACAGATACTAACCCAGGAGAGCCATTTTGCTTGTCTTTCTTGCAGGATCAGCAAAAGCAGAAATATCGCCAGTGCGGTACCTCTTGTACGTAGAATGAGCAGCTCAGCTTTAGCATAGTTCTGTGAGAAGATTGTTTCACAAAAAAAAGAGTGTTCCTTACAGTATTATTCCATCCCACAGCTTGAAAAACTCTGCAGGAGCATTCATCATTTGGTGATAGTCAGCCATGGGTGAAGAAATTTGTTACATAGACTGATAAATGTTGAGGAACTACTGTTTGCAGAAAGACATATTCAGAGGTTCATATACTTAATATTCTGATACTTGGCATTTGAATGGGTAAAACCAGAGAAATTCCCAAGTGAATGCTGAATAAATACCTTATGATCTGGTCCATTAACTTCACTGGAGAGGTCAGCTTTAGAATTATTGGGAAATAGCATTTTGCCCATATATATTTTGCTTTTCTTTCATTTAAAATGAAAAATGGGCAGGATTTTTCCAAAGGTGTTCAGTTGTTAAACTAAATGATTTTAGTTTGTGTTGGAAATTGAAGTTCTCAGGTTTGAAGTTCTTGCATTTACAATGTAAAGTTGAAAATTTCTACATAAAAAGACACTTTATGTGAAATAAATTATTTAAATGAACTCCTAATTTTCCAGTGAAAGCCCAATTATGTTGGAAAATTTTTAACCATTTTCTCAAGAGTAGAATCCTCAAGAGAAATGAAATATAGCTGGTATTTTCTCACAGAATCATAAAACCCCTCCAAAGTTAGAGGACTCCTCAAGAGCTCATCTAATTTACTTCTCATAGTAGGCAATGCTACAGAGAGAAAAAAATTAATGGTTTAAATGATCGTAATGAAGAGTTTAAATTATTATCAATATATTTTAAACAAGCGTTGATTTCCAAACCACTGGCAAATGATTGTTTCAGTATAACTTCTAATGTATGACTTTTGCCTGAACTAGCTGCATGACTTACTCTGAATTAGTATTTCTTTTATCTAGTGCGTGGAGATTCCAGTTGGGAGCAGGGTTCTGTTGTGCCAAGGGATGTGTGGATACAGAATTTAGCAAGAAGCTCCCTGCTGAAGGGCATGTCATCCGAAGAAACCCATCCCAAAAGTCTTCCTTGAGTCATACCTCTTCCTAGATTTCCGGTACACTCTTAAATACGGTTTTGGCAGTAAATAACATGTTCCTGTTGAAAGAGAGCAACTTTTATAATTTCAGTTTTACCAAAGATTGCACACTATGGGTTTCGCTTCCCAATGGATAACATTCATAAGTGTACAATGTCAGTCTACAAATTAGCAATCTCTTCCTGAAGTGCTATGGTCTGTGAACAGACAGGGTTCTGATTTTTAAGCAAGAGGTGAGGTAAGTGAGATGATGTTGTAGGAGATAATTACGAAAAACAAACCTCATGGCTGTGACTGCAGAAGCTGTTGTGATAAATACAGGTAAAAATTGCAAGTTCAAAAATAAAAATACATTTGTTCAACAGCTTTCTGTGGCCATGGTGCAATTGAAAAGGATGCTGAGATCTCATTACTGCTGGAAAGGTCTCTTACTATGTGGAAATGTGGACATAAAGCAATAGGGGAGAGCTCAACATTAAAAACATTGACCTGCTTCCTTTGGCTCTTCATTAGTCTGGGGATGAGGAGGATCTGCACACCTATGTGGTAATCTCATGTAAATACTGACTTCTAGGGAGCAATGCCATCCTCCCAGCTTGTAGTGGTGGCTCCGTTTGTTACTGCCAGATTGTGGCATTTCAGATAATGGCTGCCCTGCACAGGCAAAGCTTCATCATTACTTTAAAAAGCTTCAGATACTTTAGGCACAGTTTGTTTGCCTAAACCAGAGTATCTAGGGCCATCTGAGATACTTTGGACATCCTGCTTGGTCCCTCAGCTGCCAGGTCTGGTATTACCTGGTCTCCCATAGGTCCTTTGTCATATCCCACAGTTACCATGTGGATGCTTAGGGCATCTCTAACTGCAGGGGCTTCTCATGTCTAGGCATATAAAAGGTGCCCTTTGTGTCTCTGAGAGCACAGCTGCCACACAATAGTAGAGCCATAGGCAGTCAGCAACCAGCCTGGCTTTACCACATGAGCACCCCAAGAAACTTAGGGACATTGCAGTAAAGCTTGGCAGCAGTACCCCCAAAATATAAAGGAATTCAGGACAAACTATGATGGATTCCATACCATTGGTAGATGCTTGGAGCTCTCCTTTAATGATCTTGAAAGCTGCAGTGCTTGGCAAAATGAGATTTGATCCTTCAGAGGTGAACCTGTCCTTATCTGGTCCCACTAAAAGAAAGAGCGGAAATCTGAAAACAAAAGCTAAAGGAAAATAAGCCATCAGCTTCTGCAGTAGGCAGAGCAGTGCTGTGAGCACAACTGGAAGATTGCAGGAGACAGGGAGGAAGGGATGAGTGAACGTACAGCAAAGTACAAGGCCTTGACTGCTGTTCCCGTGGTGCTTGCAAAGGTCTATAGAGGCTCTCAGACCAGCACCCCACTGTGAAAAGTGCACAGTTAAAGCAGGTGGCCCCAAATGCAGCTTCAGAAGTTTGCAAGCGAGAGGTGGAAATTAGAAAGCCAGAACCACTCTCAGCCCAGACCAGCTGCTTACGTCAGGCAGGACGGGCTGCACAGAGAAAGGAACACTTTTGTCTCTAATGTCCAGAAACACACCAAAGCTATTGCTCCTGCCTCCGGACTCCAGAAACTGCTTATGAAAGAGCAAGGAGGACAGGCTGGAGTCGAGGTGCGGTTCTCACGGGGCTGCCACTGAACTGCCCCTGAGGATGGCTGGCTAGAAAAGAAATCATAACCAAGTGCTTGGCATTAGCCTTGAAATTGTTCCTTATGACTTGCTCCCTTTCCTGATTTCAGACAATGCCTGTAAAACACAGCATGCTAGTAACAATTCCATTTGCTTGAGAAGTACTGGAATTACAGCTGCGAGCATCAGCAAACAGCGCCGGTGACGGTGAGCTGTATCCCCTCTGCCTCAGATGCCTGGCTTAAACTTTACTTACTGTTACTTCATTTTCCTGCCTATGGAGGGACCGGGGGAGTGGCAGGTGACCTCAAGTGCTCACTGCTGCCCACAGTTTGGACGTGGCAGCCATGATGGCACCAGTTATCCACAACCAGTAGGCAGTCTGAGCATGGCCCTCAGCACCTGCGACACAAAACAGCTAGCTGCTTCTGTTACCTCTGCTTCTGAGGCGTTTGCACAGCGTTTTGAATCCAGGTACATGTAGACAGCACTTGGATATTAGGAATAAACAGGCACAAGCTTGACTGAAACTTTATTCTTTCAGTAACTTTATGACAAAACCCTTAATAACTGATGTGGTAAGGCTGATGGTCAAAATAAATTTGACTTCATTCAAAAAGGCATTAGGAAGAAACTGAGAAAATGTGGAATTTTACCACTGAAACAGGCAGCAGCTGACTTGTTCTGATACTCTGTGCTAATGGTAGCGCCGGGGTAGTGACCCGCCTGAGGATATTTTTCCGATCTTTCCACCTTCGCCCTGCTCCCACTCCCTTTTTGTGCTCCAAAAGATGTTTTCTCTCTGGATGCTGGTGCAAAACCTCCCCAGCAGTCCTCAGAACTTGCTGGGCATGTTTTTTGTTAAGTGCCAGGTGGTGAAATAAAAAAAGACAAGCGCACAGAGACTTTTTGTTACTGTGATTAATTTTCACGTTCTTTCAACTCCTGATCCTGGCTGCATCCTGATGTGGAAGATTCAGCATTTAAATAGCATTCACGGGTTATTATTGATCAGGGGGGCTGAGGGGAAGTGCATTTATTCCTCCTGGATTAGTCCTTCTCCTGCTTTGTAATTATTTGTTTCCACTTGTAGTAGGTTTTGTTATTTAGTGTTTAAAACTAGTTTAATTAATCTCTTCTGCTGTTGTTGTTTTGAAAATGTGACAGACACTCATGAAATAGATAATGGATTGATAAAGAACACTTGAGGGGACCCTGGAGTGCTCATCATTTGCTAGGTAGGGTATGTTAAACATAATACTGGTAAGATCAAGCCCTCCAGGACAAAAAATGAAAGAGGCATTTAATTGGAACACTTAGCAATCACAAAACCAAGACAGAGGTTAAATTGTTTTGAGCAAGAGAAATTAATACATTAAAGGTTACATTTCCAACTGTGAGGCTGCAGAGCCAGGCTCTTATGCAGTGTCAGAATTACATAAGGCAGAAGAAATGGCTCTGAAATGATTGTGGAATCATTAACAAAAGCCAAGGCAGAGTAAGACATTTCCCAGCAGGAGGGTGTGAAGAAGAATAAAGACATGGAGAGAGCTCATTAAGAATGAATTGCAGACCATAAACATTTGAAACCACTAAGTGTGGAGTTCTATCTGTTATCTAATGACTCAGAAATTATAAAACTAGCAATGACTTTCAGAAAAGGAGTTGACTTTGCAGGAGGTTGTTTGCTATTATGAAAAAAAGGTAATTTTTTTTTCTAGTTGGGGGAAAAAAATAAAAATCCTTCATCTTTGTAAATCAGCACAATTTAAGCAACTTCAGCTATACCCCAGAGAGATTTCCTTCTGTATAATTACACATTGTCTCAGATTTAGTAACAAGGATGTTGAAATGGAGGAACTGCATAGAGGATGAAGGAAGAGACAAGAGGTTCATTTCTTACCGTCTGACTGCAGATGATTAACCTCTTCATCTTTGAAAAGATCTACCAAGTGCTGAGTTCTCCCTAATTAGTGGGAATTTCATTTTCTTCATTTTGATTAAGGTCTAGACCAGTCTTTGCCTGATAAACAAATGATAGTCAAAGAAACAAGGGTGAATTAAATGCACTGACCGAACTCAGTCTGTTTGGTTTATATGATGCAGCCTCAGCAGATCTAGAGAGAGCACAGAAGGCAGTAGACGTTCTGGCACAAGAAGCTTATTTTTAATAAGGATACGTATGGCACAACCGTTGCACCAAGCTACCAGGACAATCCTTCAGCCTCCCAAAATGGTGTAAAGTGTTTTCAAAGAATCACAGAATCATTGAATGGTTTGGATTGGAAAGGACCTTAAGCTCATCTAGTTCCAACCCCCTGCCATGGGCAGGGACACCTTCCACTAGACCGAGTTGCTCAAGGTTCTGTCCAGCCTGGCTTTGAACACTGCCTCCCTTTTCCTATGTATTGAATTTATACTGAAGAGGTTTCCAAAGGAACATCCTATTGGATTAGTTGAGGGAGCAATAAATCAAGGGGCAAACAAACAGATTTAATGAGTGGCATGAAAGCAGACCCCAGGGAGGGAAAGGAGTTAGAGTTTTGGGGAGCAGAACTGTAAGGAAAATGACCATTACAAGTTACTGGCAGGTTATGGCGAAGTTACAAAAGCAGATCAATTCGGTCTACCCTAAATTAATTCACTTTTCAATTTTTCTGCTGATATGAAAATCTTTCATCATGAAATTTCATCAGGAGTTAAACAAAACATTTCATTTTCATTATCCTTCACTTTTAATCATTCTCTGTTTAAGATCTGGTCCTGAAATAAAAAGTACCTTCGGGGGAAACTTGTCATTCTTTAGCTGTTAAGATTCAAAACCATCAAAGTGAAATTTTAACAGATGACTCTTTAAAAAAAGAAAATAAATACCGGTGAGGAGCACAGATTCATCATAAATTCACGAGTGTTGCAGTTTACCTAAATTTCCATCTTGAGGCAAACAAAACTGGCAACCCAAACTGCATTCCCACTCCGGTGTGAAAATGGAGAACGACAGGCTCTGGGAGAAGGCAGGCAGGGAAGATAGGACAGCTGTGGAAAGGTCAACAGTAGTATTAGCTTCCATACTGTAGGCACAAAAATTTCTCATTTGTGGTGGATGCAGAGATAGCTAAATGCATGCAAGGTCCATTTAATGGATCCGGTTTATAAAATTGGCTGCTACTTTCTGACCACCATTTATTTTGACGGTTGAATGACTTATGGTTCCAATTAAAAGCAGCTAGATATCTAACTCGGAGGCTACGGCTGTAGAAAATAGTTCGCCTATGCACAGTTTTAATTTGTACTTGCATTTTAAAAGTATGCACATCTGACCAGAGTAGGAGCTCTGAGTAATTCAGGTGAGCCAAAACTACCTCCTTGATGGCTGGGTTTTGCTCTCTCTTCGGAGAGGGGAGCTGACCCACCACTGCCTGCAACCACTGCTGGGAATGGGCTTGAACCTGGAGGTGACATTCACACAGCCCTGCTGCGTATTGGTATGAATGGGAAATACCCTGTCTGCAGCAAGGACCTGGCATGAAGATTTTGCTGCTGGAGAGAGCGCTCCCCATGCCATCTGGAAGCCACTCACGTGGTGAAATGTCAGTAAACATTTTTCTGCTCCTAATATTTTGCTCCCTTTGGCAAGTACCACATCTACCTGTGTCATTAGAGAGACAGCCTCACACCCTCTGTGTATGAGGGGAAGGCAGGGAGGAATTATATTAGCTTAAAATATAGGCGAATGTTGTGGCATGAATTCGGTCCCTCCTGAAAGGAGTGCTCCTCTGTTGTTTCCAGGAAACGTGACAAATTAAAATCAATGGTCCTGGAAATGAGTGGGACATACTGGGGAAAGGTGTGCAAGCAAAATGGCAGCAAAAGCATATGTCCTTTCTGTCATTGTCAGTCAACCTGAAATATTCCTGTGGAAGTTTCAAAAGCTGTGTTTTGTAAGGATCTGTGTTAAGATCACGAAGTTCGGCTTGTCATTCAGACTTCAGAGAGGAGCTCGTTTGTGAACAGAGGAGGAAAAGGTCTGGAATTCATAAGAATGTGAGGAAACAAAAAAAAAAAAACAAACAAAAAAAACAAACACAACACAACAACCCTGCAATTTCTTTAATAAATAACTGGGGTTGAACGGCTCCAGCAGGCAGACCAGTAGTGACAGTCAAATGTAACGTATCACTCAGGACACCATCAGGCATTTCCCTCCTGCTGCTG
Source organism: Lathamus discolor (assembly GCF_037157495.1). Lineage (NCBI taxonomy): Eukaryota > Metazoa > Chordata > Aves > Psittaciformes > Psittacidae > Lathamus > Lathamus discolor. The sequence goes on along the minus strand of NC_088885.1, from coordinate 99,723,548 downwards.
TTTGAGCATCTCTAGATGCTGCAGGAAGAGGTTTATTGTGGTGCAGATTTGCTGCAGAGTGTGCAGTGTACTGCAATAACAGAGATATTTCCAACGGTCTTCGCTGCAATACCATGTACTGTATGTACTTAGCTGAAATCAATGGGACATGTAAATGAGAATAGGCAGAATCCCTTCTACAGCGAGGAACAAAGCATCTGTGCTATCCTAAGCAAATAAAAGGATCAGCTCGCGCAGGATACACAAAGAGCTGTGACCGAACTGTACCGTGAGGGGTCTGTTGTGAAGTTGAATATGTTTAATTTCCTAGCGGTTTGGGCAGGGCGAGGGTAACTTGGTACAAAGCAAGTGAGGTCTTTGCACACTTCTGGCAGTGAATATTAGGGGAAAGGCATAAAACAGGGGTTTGATGAAAACCTCTGTGATAGGGAAGCAAAATCTTTAATGGGAGGGAAGAAAAGAAAGGTTGCATATATATAACTACTGAATAAACAAATTATATGTTGAGTCTAAATGATTAATTGCTCTGAAGAAATATATGGAACAGGCCAAACTGGAGAGAAAAGAAAAAGCATATTTCAAGGACAAGACAAACCCAGACCCTAAAAGAACCATGGTTTTCAGAAATCCCCCCTTGAAATAAATGTCCTTCTGAACACCTACATGCCCCTGACTAAACAAAATTCAAATCATAAAATAAAGCAAAAACCAGTGACTTAAGAGGGAGAGGAGGGTACGGAAGAGGGAGGGAGGGAAGAAATACACCAGATAAAGAGAAAATATACAGTGTAATATTTCATCTGCTGATATACCACAGTGAAACATAAACTAATCCTCATTCATATGGGAATATTCACTCAGAATTTACTTGTGGCTTTGGTACTTTTTCTTGACTGGTTAGATTCCAGGTCTTCTGGAAGACCTGGAAAATTTGAAAACACAAATGTAGATAAGAATTAAGTGCCTCAATTCACTGCTGAGTTGCCAGTTCCTCCCTTTTCCATAAAAAAAAATCCCACACCTTGCACGCTGCATACCTTTGTGCATGTATAGAATAAAATAAATATGTTTAACGTAGTCGTACAGCCAGGGGTCATATGGATACACTTACATACATTCGCACACAATACCCAGCGCTCAGTTAAGTACAAGGGGAGGGAAAAAAAAAAAGATTTTCTTTGAAGACCAAAAAGTCAGACCCAAGGTAACAAAAGTAAAGTGTAATTTACCCTGTAGTTAAAAACCAAAGGAGTCTTTTTACTAGGGGGCTGCTGGTTCTATTCATGCCATTCCAGAAGAATATAAAAGAGACGCTTTGGGATTTTGAAGTAAAAATTCACAACAGTATGTCTTTACTTTTTTTTCCCCTTCAACCAAGACATCTTTTGCTGGAGTCCTTTATCTAGAGCTTTGTATACATATTTTTAATCCTATACAAAAATGATAGGATGTCAAGAAGGATCTATAATAACACCATTTTTTTTATTTCACTTCAAAGACTTGGCAATTTCTGATCCATGTGACATTCACACTCCTTCAGGGTCAAACAACATCTTGCAGCCTTCATAAAATGATTAAATATTTTAAACAGCTCCTGCTTATACCTCCATCGCCCCTCGAGACTGATACTGTTATCGTTTTTGTCAAAGCCAGTTTCCATCCGCATTTGTCATTCCTGCTTGCATTTATGAGTTATCAATCGCCACGTCAAAATGCAAAATAACTGATGTTCTCTGGGCGGGATTGGATGGTCTATCTGGGGCTTTTAATCAATGCTGATTTTTATTTTCCATACCCATACATAAATCTTTACCATTCTGGGCCACATATAATGCGTTTGCACAAAACGCAGTGACAGAAGCAGTAGTTATATTATCAAACATTATACCTCGGGGCTAACTGAGTATCAAGGGCTTTCAAAAGGGAACATTGGGAATTACTGTGCAGGAGAGATGACTGCAGGAGAGAATATAAGGGATTGGTTGTTGCCATTTATAAATCAACATCATGCAAGCTAATCCTTCTCACTTAAATGCAGCCCAAATACTTTTCCTGATACTCTGAAACTCAGCCCTATCTATTTTTTTTAAAGCTTGCATAATACACACAAACAATGGTTATATGCATTTTCTTATTTCTTGAACTTTTCCCTAGGGATGTATATAGAAACTGTGCTGCCGTGTTGTTTTTTTCTCCCCAAGGCCTACAAGCCAGTAAATATTCTCTTTTTAATCATACCTGAATTATTAGAACTCTCTCCGCCCCCATTTTTTTGCCTGAGACACTATAATAAAAGCGAATGTGTTTCATTCATTAAAAAGGGTATCTGCTTCGTTTATTCAATGAAGATTGCAGCCAGCTGTAGAAACAGCTCATAACCCATGCCAAGCTGGCTCCATGGGCTGGGTCAGGGATGGTCTGGAGTCAGGAGTGCAGAAGAGCTGAGTGCTGGGCTCCCTGTGAAAATCGGGCTCAACTGCAAGAAAGCAAAGGTGAGGGGAAATCTCCTGCCTTCTTTGTAAGCATCTGTGTGTGTGCTGCATGATGCAGGTCTGGTTACCATACTCCTTGTCAAAGGGAACTCCCTCCTAGCTGGAAAATTGTCCATATTGCTAATAATGGCAATTATTTTTGCCAGTGCTGAATGAAACTGCTCAGGAGTCCCCCCAAGCGAGACATGCTTTCAGGCTGAGGATAAAAAGTTTTGGGGTGTAATTGTGCCTGTAAAGTTCTTCCTTCCTGCTTTCCTTGCTGGGAGGGCTGAACTGAAGACTTGATATGATCTGTGAAATAAGGGGCTGTAAGTGGTGAGCAGCCTCTTTTCCTCTTCTTGTGCAACTAAGCTTTCTGCCATGGGACCAAACCCTTTTTATCAAGTTTTCAGCAAAACACTTATCTGAATAATCCACTTCTATTATGTGATTTCTGCTATTGTGTACACAGGCTTAGAAAAAACATGTTTATAAGCCTTTTTTTACTGAACTGCTAAAGGACATTCAGTCTGGGTATCACCCAAAGGAAGGTTACCAAAACTCTCTCCATTACAGACTAATATGTTTTATTCCTCATTAACTAGGACAAAAAGGAGAGCCTTTGAATTGCAGCCCTACTATCTCAGGGTTCACCTTACTTTATGTTTGTGACAAACTACAGTGTTTGCACTACGGCAAAGTAACCTTGTTCATCTATTCCTGCTCTGTGTTGCAGTCAGAGTGGCAAGTGTAATGCAAAAATTAGGTTAAGGTGACTAGAAGAGAGGTCTTTGACAACCCTTTCGGGTTACCCAGCACCCTTTTCCAACGTCTGTAAAAATTTCCCAGCCAGTTCTGTACCATATTGAAGCACAAAAGGCACCAAAGTAAGGAGATCAAAGTTTATTCTGTTAATCTTTCTGAATATCTATGCCAAACCCAAGAAGTGCCCAGCTGCAAAGTGTTCCAATTGCCCTGATTCTGCTCTTCAAGTATGGGTGAAATATCATTGACCTTAACCTCTGATGCCTTCAGTGCATTTGCACAGCTTGGTTGGCCACTTCCCAATGCTGAAGTTGAAGACCCTGGGCTGGGATGGAAGAGCACTCCTGTCATCTCCTGGGAGTCATGCTGGAATGCTAAACTGGAAAGGTAGCAGCAACTAAAACCCTTGTATTTGCTAAGTGGTCTGTAGTCACAAACAACTCTCTGAGTGTTTGGAGAGTAGAAAGAATAAATGAAGACTAAAACATGGTTTGGGGACTAATAGTTTATATAGCTATGTGTTGAACAAAACTTAATTAATTAAAGTAAACACATGGGTGTTTCAATTATGAAAGGAGAGGTTGTATTTTCTGAAATCCTTCCTGTCCTAACATCCTTCAGTCTTAATGACTCAGACTCCTTCTGATAATGATAGAATGGCATTCACTACCTCTGTCAAGTTTTAAGCCCTTATATAGCAAAGGATTAGAATGTTGGTTTACAAATAGCACCCTACAGAACCAATGCCTTTTGTATCTCATGCCAGTCAGTCTGAAGCTGATTTCAGGCTGACTTCAGGGAGTGTTCTTACTGGCTTAATTGAGGTGAATTTTGGTAAATATATGTTGGACTGCTTTTCCAAGGCAGGACCCACAGAGCTGCACACTTGCTTAAAGTATGGAAAGGCTAGTGTAAAACTAAATAGGGGTTCAGTGTGGAGGAAATAGCCTTGCTGGTCTGGTGATGTGTGTAGAGCGAGAGTTATGGCAGTCTTTAATCTTTAATCTGTTCTATACCTTAGTGTGCAGGAGGCCTAGGAGACTGGGAGCCTCACAGTTCTTGGTTGGTTCTTGGCTAACCCTCTGGCTGGTGGGGCTGAAGCCCTTACAGGGTTTCCAGCAGCTGTGCTGGGTTGAGGTGCCAATCCAAGGCCGTTGGCCAGCTGAGAGCTAGGAAGCCCTGTATTCCAGGTCTGGGCTTTTTCCATTATCCTTCCTATTTATGACGTTGCAATGCAGCAACACAGCTCTGCTAGATGACCCGGAGTGCCACATTAGCAGAAATCTCTCCTTTTGCAAGAGTGAGAAAGGAGGCATCCTGACCAATGTGTGTCCAATGGTGCATCTGAAGCTGCTGCATAAGTGAGGGGGAGCACAGTTACTACTCCTTACCCCAAGAAGAGGTGGGGAGGCCTTTGTTTTGGGCTGATATTGGGCTCTCAACAAAATGTCCATCCATACCCATTATATGGCCCTGTTTGTGTCATCCTTCCTCTCTCCAGCTCTGTGTTCAGACAAAGAGCTTGAAAGTTATCACACTTAGGACACAAATCTAGTGTCTCAGTTTATTCTGAATAGGATTTTGTGACTCATGTAGCCTTGCTGAGGTCAACGGGATAACTCCTATAATACAAACTACTTGGTGTGAGTAAGAATCCTGGAATTTAGGCTGTACAATTTTGCTTGGATTCCTGGTGGTGCTCTTGTATGCTTGTTTGACCTGAGCAGTCAACACTCATTTTTAGTTCAGGTTTGGACTCTCTGCAGATGTAGTTAAATTCTCTTGGTTCTCCTGTTTCTGCTAATGGTTGGGATCATCAATGTTTTGGATCTCATTCCGTTTGTAATGTATTTTATCTGGCAGCTGTGTCTCCTGCACTCTTCTCTGGCTTGACTACATGAGTGGGTGGTTCTCTGACTCCTGGCATGCAGAATGATTTCTTCTTTTTTTTAACTTCTCCTTTTGGCTTCCCATCCTCTACAGCGGAAGTCACATTAAATTCACTTTAAATAGCTTCTCTCAGTTTTGGCCTTCAAAAAAGATGGATTGTTTTGCATAGTTTCAGTAATAAAGTGCATTTTCTTCCCCCTGAGATTCTGAATAGCAAATTTCCATCTGTGTCAGAGACCAGTGATGCTGCTAGGCTTCTGGGACCCTTTGGAAAATACAGGTAAAGTTTTCACTTATCACCTTTATATCTATATGAGGGACTTGCTTTTCACTCACTAATCAGCAAATCATAGATGTTACCTAATGCTTAGTTTTTGCTGCTTTAATAGTTAAAATTTGTGTCTATGGAAAAATTATATGGAGCTTCTCCAATATCTCTCCTTCTGACACATTAATCTACAAGAAAATTAGAGGGAATTATACCTCAGAGTTTTGCATGTGGAGTCAACTTTATTTTTGCATGGGCATAGTTCCTGGGTGCCAAAGACATGAATAGTTAAACGAGAGCAGTTGTGATTCTTTGCCACTGCTCAAACTAAGTATGAACATAAAAATTCCAGGATTTGTCAGTCCAAGCATCTTGTGGAAAATATCACAGCACTGAATTTACATACGGGCTCCTACCAGGACAAAAATGAGTGACCTTCAGACATGTTCTGAGCCGTGTCAAGTCAGGTTTTTCCTCTCCACCTTGCCTACTCCTAAAAGGAGGAGGGTCAAAACTTCCAGGAAGTCTTTTCAGAAGGAACTGAGATTTCATGAAAATATCCTTTGCTCATGCTTCTAACTTGAATAGTAATAAAGATGCTCTGTCTTAGGTCTTTGAGGCAGAGAAAATTTGTAAGCAGAATGAGAGAGGGGTTTAAAGTGAAGTAAGAAATCTCATTGCTAGATTACCAGCAATTTGCAATTTTGCTAAAATGTGTAAAATGACAAGGTTTCTCTTTATCAAAGAAAACGATCCATCTTGGGTCATTTAGCAATAGCTATAAATACAGGCATGCTATCAATATCTAATCTGAATAGCTGTTCTTGTCAGAAGACACAGTACTTAAAGTGCTTAGTTTTCAGATCCCACTCCCTCCTTCAGTTTAACACCTGCAGTGTGCAAACCTCATTGATTTTATCATGGAATCATAGAGTCACAGAATGTTTTGGGTTGGAAGAGACCTTAAACATCATCTAGTTCTAACCCCCCTGCCATGGGCAGGCACACCTTCCTCTAGACCAAGTTGTTCAATGCCCCATCCAACCTGGCCTTGAGCACTGCCAGGGATGGGGCAGCCACAGCTTCTCTGGGCAACCTGTGCCAGTGCCTCACTACCCTCACAGTGAAGAATTTCTTCCTAATATCCAATCTAAATCTATCCTCTTTCAGTTTAAAGCTATGTCCCCTTTTTGTAGCTGCCCTTGTAAGAACTTTTCCAGCTTTGTTGTAGGCCCCTTTAGGTCCACTCTCATTTTAGGGTCCACTCATTTAAGAGTAAGCCCTTTTGCTCCACCCTGCACACACCATCCTGCCCTCACAGTAGTTCAGGCTGTACACTAGGATATGGAAGTTTATGGAAGTTATTTTCTGGATTGAGGGATGCAACCCTGGTGTTTGTTTTTTTTTTCCTTTCTTTTAACTATTATATATTCCCACTCCCACCTCACCCACCCACCCCCACCCCCCCCGCCGCAATCACTCCTTTAACCTAAAAATAGTTTTATTGGCTATTAAAAGAACATAATTTTAAGTAGAATGATTCAAATAAACTAAAAAACTATTATTTCACTGTGTTTAATCCATATAGGTAAGAATAGGGTTGAAATGAAATTCAGGTCTGTGGCAAAATTCTTGTTCATTTCAGTGGGGTCAGGACTGCACATTTAGATTCATACTCTCCGATGAGATGAAATGTCATAGCACCATTAATTTTTGTTGATCTAAAAAATATCATCATCCGATGTTCTGATCCTAAGTGTCTGAAGACAAACTCACATAAGGCTGATCTGAGTGCAGCAGAATCATAACATGGGTGATCATTCTGAACACACCTCTTTTGCAGGAGAAAGGCTTGCCAGCATCACATTCCTGGATAGAATTTACTGCAGAAATATTGGCTACCTGTAATATGTGACAATTACAGTTAATTTTACTTGAAAGTGTCAGAATTGGCACATAGAAAGGCACAAGGACCTTACCAAGATATACGGATGTTTAAGTGAAGAAATACATTACTGTTAAAAACCAAGGTCCAAACATCTTAAAACTTTAAATATGAAAAATGGAGAGTGTAAAAAAGTAATATGGGAGAGCTGCAGAGGGGAGGAAGTGACTGTGGAAGACAGAAGGTCTAAGCTAAGGTGAAATAAGTCTGATAAATGTGGAAGTGTCAATAGCAAGTAAACAGAAGATAGCCTTGCATGTCTATATATATATGTATGCGTTGGGGGATATTAAAAAATCCAAATGAATGCAGAAGCATAGGAAATCCAATAACTTTTGGTTATATACTTTAAAATTGTGAATCTGAACTACACACAGATACAGTTATAGACCACTGAGAGTCTGACTACCAGGAAATACTGATGGCTCTGTCTTACGGTCCTAAGGGCATCTCTTTATGGCATATGGTCAGCAAGAGAAAACCAGCAGTAGCTGAATAGTTTGTACTTCTAGAGCTTTCTTACCAACCATATTACGTTTTTCTTCATGTGTGGAAGGGACATGACTAAGTACAACCCAAGGTTTCTCTAAAACACAGCACGTAGAAGCCTTTTTTCTTCTGAAATTAATGAAAAAGTAGTTATAATTTTTAACACTGTTCTAATTAGAGGAGTTTGGTTTCTCCAGCAAGTAACATCACCTTCCGCTTTCAATGGGGGTGGGGGAAAACCAGCCAACTGCACTTGGGCACCAGAGTGATAGGAACAATGAGGCATTTTAAATAAAATAAAAACCCCTTGTTATGACAAGTGACTAAAACCCACAAATGAATGCAGAAGTCTGCTATTTAATGTAGTGTATGCTGATATTTAAGCAGGTCTATATCTGTCAAACAAGCCTCTTTTCTAAGACTGGCACAGACTGTTCTGCGTTTGGTTTCCAGAATCAGCAAATTACATTGGCAGAACAAAGCTGTCATATTTGGTGGTATTTTGTTACATCCATTATCTCACTTAAGTTTAGACATCTCTTAGCAAAATCAGATCCCACTTAAAGACTGCCTTATTTTGCAACATTAAACAAAGTGACAGGCTGCTTAAGAAAAAAAAAAGAAAGTTCATTAGCAAGCAATGAGTTGGTGGAAAAACTGCACGGCTGCTTCAGATATGAAGAATGAAAGCATGAAATGCTGTAACCTTTCCACAGTGGGCCAAGAACATACATCAGAACTGTATTTGACTAAACAAGGGTATTAAATGGCTTCAATAAACAGAATTAAATAGAATGAAAAAAATCAAGGATACTTTGGATTTGATTAAGGAGGTGTTACCTCAAGACCTGCTTGGAAGGGATGGTAGTACGCACCACTTATGCCTCAATAGTGACATATATGGGGCAGTCATAAATAGTGATACTGGAAAGTCTTTGCCAGCAAGAAGACTGTAGCTATACAGTAAGACTGTGCGCAGGGCAACCTGGCTTTGAAAAGGAAAGTTATGGCATGGTGTCTAGGTGTTTCTTTTGGATTTTATTTTTCTGAGGCCTACTGAGAGTCAGTTTCTCTTGAAAAATGAAATTTAGTTTTAGCTGACTCTTCAGAATGATAAAAAGAGAGCTGCTATCCTGAGGTTAGTGGTTGAGGGTAATGGTGGTAAGTTGCCACACTGGTTTGTGTGCAGATCAGAGTGATAGAGCTGTTTCATTTTTTAACAATTTCTTATTTCCTTGTCATCTTGTTTTTTACCTTGGAAGGGTAGACATGCTGTGATCTGGTGATGAGGGATAATGCACCCATCACAGAGGTGAAGAAATACCACAGGCTGCACAGTCACGACTCAAACGTACCATTTTTTGCTGGAGATAGAGCATCACTGGTACCTTTCTTCTCAGTTGCACTGCAAACACCAAAGCTGTGATAAGCCTGTAGTAGTTTGTAGAGCATGGCCATATACAGGGATGCTATGGTGCTATGATTTATTGTAGGGGTAAAAGCCCTACAAGCCCTACTACACACCCAGGAGAATGCACTACCAAATTATGCTGGCCCTGCAAGGCAAACAGTATCCCAAGGACCACGAAGAGCCTTTGCTGGGGCATATCTACACTCAGACACAGTCTTCCATATTCACCTACAGAAACAGGAGTTGGAACATAGCAAGGTTATTTTGGTCACTTATTCAGCAGTTTTTAACCTCTCTAGGGAAGAAGCAATCTTTGAAAAATCACTGGATGCTCAAAAAAAGGTTAATTTCAATGTACTTTTATTCTCTGCACCTTAAATAGTACAAAGAGTTGCAGTGATATTATGGACCTGTAATTACAGGGCTTGGGGGACGACCTATCTTTTCTGGCATTTTGAATTCACTTCTGCTACAATAACACAGACAGGAAAAGAACTTGCTGGCCAACCCTGCCATTTTAATGAAATTCACACTTGAGGGTGTGCTCTGCAGAAATAAGACTCACAGTTGCTTATAAGCATCATATGACCCCCGCTCCAGCCACATGCACATGTGAACACATGCACAGATGTACATGCACTTTAGAGGTTACTGAGTCTATAAGCATGTGGATGGTACCTGTCTATTGAAGTGAGTAGATGACCTAGAGCTGACTAGAATAATTAATAAAGATAATTTGAATTTTTGGATGGAATGCATTTACAACTGACTGTTAAAAGCTATGCTTCTATGTGTGTGTGTTTATTCACACACATGTAGGTTAAGGGGGGCAGAAGAGAGAAGTGGCTTTCTTCAGAAAGTGAATAATGTCATCGTTGATTTAATTAGCAAATTCTAGATGTGCTGACAAAGGAAATTTTCTTGGGAGATGCACTGTGTTGTGTCAGTGGTCTAAATGAATAGGCTTAGCCGAGTTCCTGGTAATAACAGATGAACAACACAACTCACCAAACCTCAAACAGTGCATAAATCAATTTGCTGGGAATTAACCACTTGCTTTAAAATTAAGGGTTACTTGACAGGGTTTCAGTGATTAGGTTGTCAGGGACCTGTATTTCTAGCTGGGATTTATCTTTCATTGATATAAGTACATTGATATAAGTTACAGGCAACTGAGTGAGTAGGGGTAGCAATCCAAAGCATCAGGCTAGTTAGGCAGCACGGTTTTATTCTTTGCAAGTAGTAGGCGGCATTTGGAGGTGGACAAAGGAGGGCAGAACAGGGACACTTATCAAAAAGAAAATGTGCTGGCTTTGTGAACTACTAATAATGCCCAAGATATTACTAGGAGAACTGTGAATGAGGGGAAGCATTTCAGAATCCCTGCACATCACATGGCCCTTCTGTGCAATAAGGAGCTTAACAGTTTGTTAAATGAGATGCCGAAAAATGTTCAATTATACAGAGAAATTAATGAAAAGCAGTAAGCCACTTGGAGGTCACTTCATCTTGTGAAAGTTGAACATTCGTGTAGTATACACAGCCAGGGCCACCATTTTTATGATTAAACTTATATTCCCATATACTTCAAACAATGGCAGATGGTAGACAGAGCAGTGAGATTAGGTACATATGGTAAATGGGGGGGCAGAGGGGTGTGGGACAGACAAAGGAAAGGATCATAAGCTCTGACGGGCAAACCAGAATGTAAAAGATCAATAAAATGTTCATAGAAATTGGCCCAGGAAATACCAGGTGTTATCTGTCAGGTCTATTTATTGCAGCATTCCTGTTTTATTTTACTTGGCCAGTGGGGAATGTCTATCCCCCTCACTTTCCTTTTACTGGTGATCTCTTTCACTGCTCAGTTACACTTCTTTTCAGACAGATTTTCTGATGGTTTCCCAGACAGCTTTGCAGGATGATTATCCAAGCCATTCCAGTGATGTATTCCAGTTAGCATGGTCTCCTTTCGGGCTGCTTCACAGCTTGAATCCTCTTTATGGCAGTGGCTCCTAAGTTGCCATTTCTTTTGGATCTCATCTTGGGAGGCCTGACAAAGGAAATCACATACATGCATCCTGCATTTGTTTCTGATGAAACCAGGAGTCTAAGCTCAGGAATAAAATCTTAGTTGCTCCAAAAGAAAAAATGGTGAGCCCAAAGACAGTTAATGTAAGGTCTTTCAAAGCAGTAGGTCACCACTTGCTTGCTGTTAATAAAAATGTGGCTGGCAGACATGTGCCCTCTTTGGGTCTTTCTTGTCCACCCCGTCATGGAGAAAATTCTTTCTCTGCCTTAGTTTTATTTTTCTTCTACTGTCTTTTCTTTTGGTTCGTCTTGCACAAACCGAATGCTTCCTGAGCATTTTGGCTGGACTTAACATTCTCTCCTCTATCTTGTTGTAGCTTCTCTAGGTTTGTCCATTCCTCCTCTGCAACTACTTTCTAATTTTCCCTGTCTATTGCTTCAATCTCATTGTGATGCCTATTTCATTCCCACCCCCTCCCCACGTGCTGTACAAGTCACTGCTTTATTTAGCATTTCCTGCTGCTTCTCTTTGATCACCTTCAAGAACTCAATAATTACTTCTAGGTTTTCTGGGCTCTGGATGTTGTACATGCCTTGATCTCTAACTTCTCCCCTTTCATTTGCAGTAACTCATTCTTAGCTGAGTTGCAGGCACTCGTTTGCAGTCACTAGTTTACCTTCATTTGAACTCAGAGTCCCAGAGCTCCCAGATCAAGCTGGCTACACCGGCAGCTTAGGCAAACCTCAAATCAGCCAGACATTCAAAAACATATCTCTGCTGTGCATATAACCCTCGCAAATGCATGACTGTACTCAGTGATAGTCTTCATTGTGGTGACTCCTACCTAGGTCCTTTGAAAAGCACCTAAAGTACCAGGAGAAGTTTGAAATGTGTGTTCCTGTGGGTACCAAAGCCTATCCTGAATATTATTCAGTGTTGTTCGTCTGATTGATAGATTCTCATTTTTCTCATAGCTTCTGTGTAAATAAATTTTCCTTTGCTGAGCAGGGAGGAATCTACCAGCAGTGTGAATGAAGTAGTGGCTACTACAGTGGAAGTGCTAAAATCTCCTCCTGGTGAAGTCTGTTGGCACAATCAGGGTCATAAAATCACAACCTTTAAAATCATCCTGAGAATGGATACATTCTGTACTGCTTTCTGTCCTCGTTATGATCTCTGTCACAAGAACAAGTTATCCCTGAATCTCAGTGTCTGAGATGCTGTCTTCTCATTTTCATCAAATAATCCCTGTTCTTGTGACAAAAGATTGTAAGTAACAGGAACAAAAATGGCCCCAAATGAAGCCATTCTCATGACAAAGACTGTAATGAGAACAGAAAATGGCACAAAATCAATTCATTCTCATGACAACCTTAAGATTGTAATGAGGACAAGAAAAACAGTCTGAAATTTATCAATTCTTGTGACAACCCTGAGACAGTAATGAAAGCAGCAAATGGTATGAAATTGGTCCACTCTCGTGATAGACACTGAAACAAAACCAGAAAATAGCAACACGTTTATCCATCCTTTTGACAACCCTGCAAGTGGAACAAGAACAGAAAAGGTTAGGAAAATTAACCCATTCCTGTCACAAACAATCTGATAAGTGTAATAAGCAATTGTCCTTTCCAAATGGCATAATTCAGCTGTTAACTTCATGCTAAACTGGAGGAGTAATTAAGTTTCAGAGTATCTTTGAACATAGCTCACGTTTGGTTTAGGTATAAAGTAGCAGGAACTTATGGTAAATGAGAAGGCATGTGAAGTGAGTCCACAAGCACTGGTTAGAGAAGCTCTGCCTTTCCTGGATGCCTGCTGCCAGTGCTGGTTTTTACCAGCATCATTTTATTAATTTAATTTCTTTGTGTGTATTCCTGGCATTCACAGACATCACTCAGTTAGTGATGAGGTCCTTTTCAAGTCCCTTCTTCGGTAAGCTTGTGAAACAATAGCCATCCGTTGCCATCCCTCTGCAAGCACGGATGAGCTGATGACATGCGGATGACATGTGGATGATATCACACTTACTCACATGTTTTTTGTATAAAACATCAGTGGGTGAAGACTTAAGGAATATGGTATTAGTGGGTAAAAGGTGATCTTGCTGAAGCAACTGGGTGGTAGAAAATTATCAGAAATTGGAAAAAACCCCCAAGAAGCAAGGCAGAATTGGCAAACAAATAAAAAGCAGAAGGGTAAGGGGCAGATGGGAATGGGCAAAAGTTACCACTGGGATGAACTCAAATATAAAAGCAGGTATGTGTATGAAATGAAGGAGGAGAAAGCAGTGAATAAGGAAAGCAGAGTAGCCTGTGGATTGCCAGCTTGTGCAAACAGAAGGAAAAATGCTGAGCAGGAGACTGATGCACTCAGCTGCAAATGGCCACCACAGGGAAAGAAGCAATGAGCAGCTCTGTAGTTTCTAGACTGCAAGCTAAAAAACAATTCCTCACTGTGTGCAAGAAATCTGATTTGAGGAGGGGGAAAGAGGAAAAAAAAGACAGACCTCTCTCTCTTTGTCTTTTCCCAGCTTTCTTTTCTACCTGCAGCTAACTGTGAGTGCAAATGATATCATTAAGTTATCTAGCTATCTGACTGCACCCACAAGTCAGTGCCTGAAAGGCTAAATCCTATCATTTACACCCAGGGTTAATACACTGGAGTGAATTGTGGGTGCCGAATAGATTCCAGCAGAATTGGAGGCTGAGCTGAGGCCAATATAAAAATATGTCCCAAGCGTTTAGCTGGCACTCTCCCGCCACTTGGATGACATCTGACCTTTGCTTCTGTGCACGTGTGTTTTTGAGCTGCCCAAGCAGAGAGGAAATCATTTTGAAGCCTCCTGCTATGAAAGTCAGTATCTCCCTGAGTGGACTGACTGTCCTCTGAAAAAGTGTAAATGCTTAACCTCAGTCAAGCAGGCTCAAAGGGCAACATACTGCATTGCTGGAGGAGGAACAGAGAGGGAGAAAGTGTCAGCACGTACATATGGGAACTATTCCCCGGCTTTCTCCTGGGCTTTTGCTACCTTTTGCATTCACTCCTCAGATTTACAGTCTATTGGCACCTGCCTACGCTACGTGAAGTGCTCCCCCCAACATGCAAAGGCATGGATTTCATTATGCTGAGTTTTAAAATAAAAAGACAAGTCTCCACATAAAAAGAGGTCTATCTCTTTAAAAAAAATCCTAAAAAGAAATCAGTTGTGAGAGTCACTGTTGCCCCAGTGCCAGCTTTATGCCTTCGACTAATGCGCTTCTCCAGGAACAGTCTTTAAATGAGAAGTTACGGCTGCTTTTCTGATTGAAACAAACTAGTGTTGATTGCTGATCAGCCATCTGTAAAGGAGGGCATCTCAGGAAGGATATGAGCTAATGAAAAAATGGACCTGATTTGAAAGTGTGATGTGCTTCATGCCACAGGCCAGTCTGAGTGGCATGAGATTATATCAGTGCAAGTGAGAGGTAGATTGAGAATAAGTAACTTCTGTCCTAAAGATTAAATGGCAAATTTGCTATTAAATGTGAAAGACATAAAATGGAATTAACGCTTTGAGGGTGTTAGCTGTGGTTATATACACTCTGCAAATGGCACTTCCATCCTGTCACTTCCATTGTCAAACTGCACACTCTTCTCATTGTGGCTCAATTAATACTCATTCAGAAGTATCAATTAAAGAAATGAGAAATGAAGTGTTGACCCTTAACAGCCACCCACACATCACCCACTTCACAAGCACATTTTGTGTGGCATTACTTCTCCAAATGACCTTTGCAACTGGTAAAATAATATTGATGAAATCATTAGGTTTCTTGGTAACCAATTGATAATTTTCATCTGGGTTGCTTGGTGCTGATAACATTACCCTTGCTGTAACTAACAGACAAATGCTGCCGTGGAAGCGCATGGGGCTTGCTGGGCATTCCTGAATTTTATGCCCCGAATTTCCAGAAATCTTCAGTGCTCAGTAAAATTAGCAGGCCTATCAAATAAAAAAAAGATGTTGCAAAGGTAGCTGTTGCCGCGTTATTGCATAACGTGCATTTCACTGCCCTTCGCTATGTGTTGTCTCATAATTACACTGCATCCAGCTATATGCTCTTGCTTTGTGACATGATGTGAAGTGACATAAGTAAAGACTAAGTCAAAATTCTGGATCTGGATCCCATCTGGGACCTTAAACTGAATAGCCAAAGTAGGGAAACGATTGGATTTAGATTTTTTTTTACTTGGGACTGAGGCCAAATACAAACTTGGCTGTGATAGCTCATTAATTTTGAAGCACCCCAAAATCTAAAGATATCTAAATTCAAAGTGGTAGGGTCAAATGCACCTCTAAATGTGAGTACTGAAATACAGATGAACTGAAAGAGTTGAGTGGGGCATTTGTCGTCTGTATTTTTCAGTTCTCTTTCTACCCTTAATTTCTTTTCTTTCTTTTTGCCAACTGATTCAAACTTTTCCTGAAATTCCAGCTCATTCAAATCCCTGGGATAGCTGTGGATGGAGGTTACTTTTGCTATACAACTGCCTTGCATAGCCAGATCTCTAGTCATTTGATTCTTTTTTTAATTTCCTTGAATGCTTTTGATTGTGTGGGTGTTGCTGTACACACCAGTATGCTTTGTGTCACTTCTTTTCACTGCTTTGCCATTTATGCTTCATACCAATTCCTTTCATTGTAGTGCAACATTAAATATTTTCCTGTAGATCTTAAACTCATCAAGCACATTGTTGGGGTTATTTTTTGTTGTTTTGTGTTTGTCATTTGTTGTTTTGTTGTTTTTTTTTTTTTTTAATTCAGTACACGTCAAATGAGAAGACTGTAATTCTGGCTTCATTCTACCTCACTAGCAGGAAAGTCTTTTGCGACCTTTGCTGTTCTGCTCACTGGCCATCAGTTTTGCTAGAAGATAGTCTTGCTAAGCCGCCAGTCAAGCCTAAGTTAAAAGGCCAATGCATATATGCTGCATTTTGTCATTATGCATATCACCACCAAGGCAGACTATCGTAGTTTTCAAACAGCAATGCTTGTGAGTCAAGATTGTCAAAGCTGCTTAAGGGATTCAGATACCCCCTTGCCATGAAGTTAAGTGGGGCTGTTTTAAGATTCTCAGTGATAGTGTTTACTCTAGGGAATGCATGAGAAAAACATTATGCGTGTAATACATGCTTTCCAATGCAGATGCCTTGATGGAGGGGCCTTGCAGAGAGGAAGGCAGATGAAAATGCAGAGGCTTAACCGTGTCCTGTCAAAAGAAATCATACATGCTTATGGTCTGGATTTTCAAACTCTGCTTATTTTGGCAACAGTCAATTTTTCAGTCCAACGCAGCTGAGTTGGAGAACTATAGACTGCAGTGATATCAATGCCTGAAGTTAAGGTTGCTAAACATGATCTATGAAAAGACTCTCTTGTCAGCTGTTTGGACCTCATCAAGACTAAGCCATTTATGTGGTGATTTCCATGTTGAGAACTGGCTGACTTCAATCCTGGGTGCTAGGAAGAGAGACAAAATTATAAGAAACTAACAAAGGTAAATAAAAGAGTTTACAATTGGGCAAAACCAACAAATAAGCCCAAGAGCAATGACGTCTACATTACTCTATGGATGAGAACTCAAAGGAGAATATCACAAAATGCCAGGCACTGTGTTCCCAGACTTAATCACCACCCTAGTTCCTAATCTGCATAACACTGTCTTTATGACGTCATTACTTTTCATTTTAGGATCCATGTCTGGTTCATTGCAAAGGACATCCTGTGCTCCGATGATGTGTCAGGACAATGTGGTGGCTGTAGGCGGACATCCTACTTGCTTATGTGTTGTGGGATGAAAAGATGTCTTGTGCCTGGGACAAGGAAAGTGGGGGAAGAAAAAGGTTGTCTGTAGGGCTCTGTCAAAGGTGGGCACCATGCAGAGTAACTGGATTCTACCGTGGCTTTATGTCCTGAGTTTTTATGTGATGACAGGCAAGTTGCTCAAAAAAAAGCCTTCCACAGGGAGTCTGATTTTCTGGGATCATAGCTCTGGTTGTTAATGCTGCAGACTTCCCACAGCCATGCATGAGGTCAAGATGACCTCTAGTCTGAACAGAAAAAGTACCGTGAACATACAAAATGTTCTAAAAATCAGACTGTAAGTTTTTTCAGTTGGGAATCCCAAATTAACTTAGACATTTGAGCATAATTCTACTAATCTCTGTCTGAGTTTTTATCCATGTAAACCAGAGACAATGCTGTCACATTTCTTCATGTTAGTATCAAGAAGGTAAATGATGGCAAAAAAATATAAACAACTGTTATAACACTCCCACAAGCAGAAGGGGAGAAGAAAACAATAGTTTATCATCCAGTGCAGAGCCAGAGAGTGAATGAAACCACACACTGGATGATGAGGATAAAATACTGAAAATTAGCCCTGTTTCATGAGCCCTGTTCTTCTTCATTGATGAAGAAGACATTAAAGAAAAATAAGACATGATTAATACATAGGAGACATATATAAAACATAATTAAGGACTGTGCTGTGGCACATAGGCAGATAGAAACCAAACAAAAGTTTGCTACTGACCCTAATATTGATTTCTTATCTTTTGCTCATTTTCTGTTGAACCTTAGCATTTTTTGATGTGCCTCTTAATTAAAAAATATGTGATTACAGATGCTCGCAAATATACCTAGATGCTCATACCTAATATACAGTTAGATTTGCATTTACATTGCATGGTTTTGTAGGTGCTGAAGGGAAACTTCCATCTGATGAAAAAAATGGCCTGTTGGGTTTAGCATCTTGCATACTTACACTGTGTGCATAATGACTCAAGGGCAAAATTTAGAGGTACTCATCAGTAGAAAATGGCATCTGTAGAGACTGGAAAATGAAAAGATATTCTTTAGTAATTTGAAAAAAAAATTTTTAATCCACATTTTTTAGTTCCTGATGGTACCGTTGCATGGCTCTGCATAACCACTGGTATTGGCTATTACTGGAATGAAGCAGGGAAAGGTAGGCTGATAGATGGATGTACCTGTGTTACAGACATTTTCCATAGTCACCCCACTGAGGATGAAAGCATAAAAGAATGTGAAGGTGAAACTTAAAATGTGTATGGATGTTCCTTTTATCCAGGAAAGGACAACTAACAAAGCAGTTGGAGCACAGTATTTTCTTTGTGGGCGCTCCATCAGGCTTATAATGACACATCTTGGAATAGGAGAGTCACAGTGGACTCCCTTTCTTAACTATCGTCATCACTTACCATTTGCAAAATGGAAGGCTTTCTGATCCTGTGTCGGTGTGCGTGACTCACGCTCAGTGACTCACAGAGAACAGGCGCTCTTTTAAAGCAGTTTCAGCTGGTACTCAAGCCCCTGTGTACCATGTGGTGTACAAAGTTGAACTGAAGCAGCTAGTTGTGTGCTCCCCTCTGCCCTGCACTTTCCCCTCACCCTCAGTTTTGTGGCAAGAGCTGCACTGCAAGAGACTGCTCTGGCTGACCAGGAATTTAGGAATTACGCAATAAAGTTAATTGATGGGCTGATTGCTCCAAGCCCCATCTCTCTTTGCTTTTGAATTTCTTCCAAACATGATCTGCAAAGGGAACATTTCCAGTGTAAACATTTGGTTTATTTGCCTCATGGTAGGAGATAGCACTCCTGTGAGACCTGAGAAGTTTGAAAATGATTATTCAGGTTGCCCAATTTACAAATCCAACTGGGTTTTTCTGCAGCAAGGCTTACTCACTCTGTGGAGGAGACACCTGTCTCTTATCTCTTCCATCCTTTATAAAAGTACTAGGTTATAACTGTTTCCAGAGCAAAAGGTCATGAGTGAATGGATCAGTTTAGGGAATACACAAGTCAAATTGTCTCACTGGTAGAGTATTTGAAATTTGGACTGATTGCCAGCATGTAAAGCAAGATCTGCATGTGGGTGCAGGGAGAACACATATTAATTTAACAAAGAGGGATTTAGTTGATCTGTTCTAGGGCTAAATTCTTTAGATTTGCCATATTAAGAAAGAGTTGTCCTTATGTCTTACCCACATTATAATACTAGTTTTGGTGGGTGATGAGTATTTTTTGGGGATAACAGGATGAATACCCAACTCTCAGGGATTACTCACTAGTTGTCAAGTCACATGCTTCATGAGATATATACTGTTAAATGTCTGAAACTGCTTCAACTAGTAAGGGAATCTATTCCTAACCCTTTTGGAGGACCTGGGCCTGGACTCGAATACCAGTAATTTGTATGCCACTGACTGTTGAAGAAAGTTCTTCCCCTCTTATTTGTACTAATGCACAAGATATTTGCACCTAGATAAACTTGCTCTCACTCCTCCAGTTATGAAGGTCTGTTAACCAAAGAGGGTGTAAGAATGGGCTGAGAACTAAGAAAAAAGAAAATCATCAAAGTAATTGTTGGGATAAAACTTTGAATTCTCTTTGCCGTGCTTGCATTCCTGTTCACACTCTCCATGAATATTGTAATAAATGAATGGACTCATAAACAAGAGTGTTTGTGGGAACAGCATTTTCAAATGGAGAATGGGTATTGTTTGCAAAGAGCACACACAAAACTCGTAAATGGGAGTACCCTACCCAACGCTTATCAGCCAACCTGGAAGCAGAAATGAGGCCATGTGATTTGTTTGTTCAGACAAAACTAGCCCAGGCAGCTACAGACTGGTGGTGAAGAAGCTGCAGAACAAGAAATATTAGTATAAATTATTCGTTATGGATCGTTTCGAATAATGAGCAAATCTGAGAAAATAATGACCCGTTCACACACAATCCGCATGGAGAAAAAAGCAGCTAAAATTGATAAAATTCTTTGTTACAAATTATTTGCTCTGCACAGGGTGTTGGCATAACAGACTCTGAAGCCTGACAGTGCTGGAATAATTAAAATATTAAAATGGCTCCATTTTAATCTTTGATCACATATTTAGATCGCGTTGCAGAAATGTCATGTTTACTCATGACTCATAATGAAGAAATGTAGAAATGTCATTATTAGAAACCCTGTTTTTACTGCATCACGTAGCAAAATTTGCAGGGAAACGATTACATTTCCTTTTTCATTTTGCAAGCATTTGTTTCCCAGAGGAGATGAGGCCCACATTTTTAAAACCAGAGGACCTCCTTATACAGGAAATCTGAGCCACCAGATGGCTTTCTCTTTCCTGCCACCCACCACCCAATATTTGGGATGACTCCAAACTTGCTGCCAGATTCCAACTTCTCCCCTCTTGCTCTAGAAGCCTGGCTCCCAATTTTATTGCACCCAGAAACTATTTATGATCAGCTTTGTAGCATATATTAAGAAAGAAAGGATGAAAAACTTGCCGCATCGGACCAGTCTTCTGTTGGTGAAGACAAAAACTGCCTTCTTCAGCTCATTTTGGCTATCTTGAGGAATAAGGTCAGGTGCAGTCAGTTCAATACAAGTGGAACCGAGGACCTGTTGCAATTAACGCAACCCCTGCACTGATAGCAGTGGCACCACTTTCCATTTGGAGCAGTGTAGCTGAGGTAAGCATAGCGATGAAGTCAGGATAAAGCAGGCCATGACCATTTGCTTCAAATCCCCCAAAAAGCAGCTGTAAGGAAGAGAAGTTATTCCCTCCGCTGAAAGTCCTACAGAGTTCCTTTGATATTTCACTGGTCTAGTGGAATCGAAAGAGCACTGCCCAGGATAGGAAAAACCTAAATGAACCCACGATATCAGGAACAAAGAGGAGAAAAAAGTAAATCAGTAACTGAAATGAGGCATGCTCAGGAGAAAGGAAGAAGCAGGTGTTTGCTTACCAGCACATCTGTTCAGAAAATGCTCCTTCAAATCCAGATTAAATATACAATTTTGAAGCCTGAACTTTCTGAGTAATTAAAGATTTCTACTGCATGTCTTTCAGAGATAAGTTAAAATAGACAAATAAAAAAAATCTTTAGTTTCAGATGGACGGTAATAAATTTTTTTTTTCTAGTGTTTTCTATTTCACAGCTGGATTTTTGCACATGGAAATTCCTCACGGTTTGGGACTGTTCATAGTGGCAAACTAAAAAGCTGAAAGGTGGAAGAGCGGAAGTCTGACCCTGTAAAGATATGGCTGAGGGGATCTGATAGAAATACCTGGAAGTAGAGGACTTCTCTTATTGTGGAGAGAATAAGGAAGCACAAGCTCAGACACCCTGCTGTCAGATATTTTTTGGTTCTGATATTTTTCAAATGGAGTTTTTAAAATGAAGTTTCCCAAGGGATCACCCAATGAAGAAGCACCTTGTGATGAACTGTCACATTTTTCATTATAGAACTAAAATGAATCCATGAAACTGAGTCTTAGAAAGTTTTTAACTAGCCAAGGATACCAATAATTGTGAGCTTTGAAAGAAAAGAAACTGCCTAATCATCTCACTACTGTTTAATCCTACATTGGCTGAATTTTACTTCATTTTCAATCTATCTATCTTGGTTGGAACTAGCCCTATATATCTATCAGGCCCAGTGTTTCCTCAGCTGCTTTTCTTTCTGACTTCCCAAAAGCAAGTAAGAGCATCTATTTGTTCTGTAGTTATACAGAGTAGTTTTGAAGCAATTACAACAAAACAAATAGTAGTTTTAAACCTGCAACATGTTTTTCCAGCAAATTTTGGCTTCCTGTGTCGGTGACGATTTTGTGTGATGATTCTTGATAATGTGAAACCAGTCATTGGCATTATTGATTAATGTTCTTTAATTATTGAGGAAAATGAAATTATATTAACTGGAGAGTGACTGTTGAGCTTCTAGTATTGTCATTATATTTCCATTGGGTTCCCGAGGTAGACTTAGATTTGTTGTTGTTGTTGTTATTTATTATTATTATTATTATTTATTATTATTATTATTATTATTATTATTATTATTATTATTATTATTTACAGGGACCCTGGCAAGCACACCATATGACAGTGAAAAGTTCCAACTTCTATTAAGGTTGGCAAAAGGCAGCTCTTTTTTATGATAATAATTCACATAAGTGCCCTGACTGAAAAGTGATTTTTTTTTTTTTTTTTTGCCTTTTATAAAGCTGGCAAAACATCAAGTTTTGCTACTTTTGCCTTCCACAAGAAATTGTCCTCATAGCTCCACTCACTGATAATTTGTGGCTTCTTACCAGAAAGCTGGATCTGTGTCACTTGTACAAAGGTCAGTGAATTCCAGCTCTAAAACATCTCCAGGAATACAAGTCTGGCATGGGAGAAGGTATTATACCAGATCCCATTCTATTACAGTTCATTACTACAGTTTATTCAAAGACTGATGTGATGCAAACAGTAAAACTAGTTTAGCTTTTTGCAGGCTCACTTTCCTTTCTTGCTCTTTTCCTCTGTTCAAAGCAATGGGTGACCCATCACGTTTGGACATGTGCAACACCTGATACTTTGTTGCTATACTTGATACAGTATATAATGCTGTGTAAAGTTCTGTAGTGGTATTTGCTGTCCTGCGCATAAGGGGAAAGCTGTCCGTGTGTCTACTCTTCTGGAGACGTAGAAATACCAAGAGGAATGTTAATTACATTTTTCAGATGAAAATGCTTTTAACAGCCCCCAATTCTGATTAAGTGACATATTTACTATTACTGTTAGACGAGCTTTTAAAAGTGACTGTAACTAGCTTCCGGTACACACTGATTCTCTGCTACTACTGACCCTGTCTGGTAACACTTTAGTTTAAATGTCCATTACTATTTACATTAACAAATGGTTAATTACAAAGGAATTCCTGGGGAAGTGCATAAGACAAGTCATACAAACGCCAAATGAGTGCTTTAATGATTGGTACTATCACAGTGAATACCAAATTATTTCATAATGACTGGGGAGGTAATATATAATGGAAAGAGTTGCTCCCTATTTGATATACTCACCACAGAACTAGGATTCATTCTTGGGCATCATTCAGAAACTGCAACGTAGCCTGGAGGCCTTTCTTCCAGTCCTGCAAGAAGCTTGAACTGAAACTCAGTCCACACCCTTGCAGAGCAAGACATGTGTTGGAATTTATTTTTTATTGCTCATTGTTATGAATTGCTGCTATGGCCCAAAGCGTTATAGCTTATACTCAGTGTTGTAGAGTCTACACTTCATAACTTCATTTGGGCCACTGAATTTACATCACAGAATCACAGAATCCCAAGGGTTGGAAGGGACCTAAAAAGATCATCTAGTCCAACCCCCCTGCAAGAGCAGGGTAACCTACAGTACATCACACAGGAACTTGTCCAGGCGGGACTTGAATATCTCCAGTGTAGGAGACTCCACAACCCCCCTGGGCAACCTGTTCCAGTGCTCTGTCACTCTTACAGTAAAGAAGTTCTTCCTGATGTTAACGTGGAACTTCCTATGCTCCAGTACTCAACCAACAAACAAAAGGGAATACTTTTACCACAAGGGGCTGAAAATTTGTGTTTCTGGGCCCAGGTTTCTATTAATGCTAGTTACCACAGCCTTTCTACTCTAGTCTGAGGTGTTTTTTTGTAGGACATTCATCATCATAGCATCTATGGACCAGGCTGATAAGCTCATGCGTGATATCTGTCACGTGTTTCTTCTCTTTTTTGGGTAACTTTGCTTTTGCCAACCCACCATAGAGTGAAGTCCATTGCTGAGAATCAGAACAGATCTTCAGGGAATTAAGCACCTGTTTTTATAAGCAATAGAGTAGATGAGATTTGTTGGCTGACAGTTGATGCCCATGTAGAACCTGTCCATGCAGAACTAAAGCTGATATTTTTGTTTTATGTGGAAGGTTTGTTTAATCCTGGGAAAAAAAAAAGGAGTTTTCCATTTGACCTGATAAAAATAGAAGTTTAGAATACTTCTGTCTAACTATCCAAGTAAAACACCAGCTCCTATTCCAGTATATTTGGAAGAATAAATAGAGCAGGTGAGAAACCAAATCCACAGCCCTCTGCAATCATTTAGAGACTGTTCTTTGGATGAAGCTCTATGTGAAAGACGAAGTGCTGCACAGCATACCCAGGAATTCATTGTTTTAGGAGAAAGGCCAAGCACTAGTAGGCACTGATAAGTGAAGTGGCCTGTAGCACAGTGGTGAGTGTCCCTGGCACTGAATGTCTTGGCAGCTAAGACTATACATTTGCCAATTTTGCATTCAAAGAGTGGATTGACAAAATAATCTGATGGGTCCCTTCTCTCTTTAATTTCTATGATTTAAGAGGAGGAGTCTGTGTTTAGTAACCAGTGGGCTCCAGCTCCACAGGAATAAAGACATTAAATGCAATGTTTCTGATAACTACAAATTACCCCGTGACTACTGTAGTGCCTGGGACATTCTGGCGACCCACCGCGAGAGCTAATGAAGATGCCCTTTTATAAAGCGCAGGATTCCTGGCAGTTATTTTTAATGGGTCATGCTGTGTTAGAAAATCATGCCTGCAAGATTCCCTGGAGTGGCAGTTGGGATGATATTACTTTCAATGAATCACAGCAGCCACCATAAGGGCAGGGCAGTATCTATGGCAGCAGCACCGAGCAATGGCGCAGCATCAAATGAACGGCTCAGCTGGTGACATCTGGCCCCTCTGATCATAACAAATCTGTAGTGCACAGTACTCCAAAGAGTCCATCCTTCAAGATGATATGTTAAAATGAGGTGTCTTTTTCTGTTTGTCTTGGGTGACTATTCCGGCAGGCATGAGAGATCCTATTAAAAAATGTGGGAAGTAATGGTTGAAAGTCAGGCTTCGAGGTTCAGCTCTCTCCTTGGTAAACAATTACTTTGTACCTTATCACGTTGAATCTGGTTATGAAAGAAAGACGTTACCTTTGGGAGATGCTCAGAGTAGGAAAAAAGATGCCGCTGTGGGCGTGAAGGCCCTGATAAGCGTAGGTAGACACCAAACAGGGTTTTTGGTGACTTTCAGCTTTCTCTCTCAAGGCTGGCATTTTGCAAAGGCAAATAAATTAATGTTGGCCATTGCTTTTAAAACATGAAATATCATTACTAATATCCTTCCTCAGTGGTCACTTCATTGTATCAGGGAACATCACTTTTTTTCTTATGTTTGCACAGTACCTTCCATGAGAGGGAATTTTCTAGGTGGCACTCAGGCATTGTGAAGGCAAGAGGTGGAACAATCTGTGACAAATTATGAGAGCGAAATGCCAGCCTTTGAAAGGGCTTTGCTTTCCCTAAACCAAGCACTTTAAAAAGCCATCTGCTTACTTGAAATGGCTGCAACACATGGTGCTCTTCCCCAATTCAATATGTGCTGCAAATTGTAGGCACATGGATCCAGTCAAGGACACAGTGTCTGCCTTATCTTTGGATCTCCTTGCTGTTGTCAGTAGGAGTTTCATCCTTAAACTTAGCTCTTGTGTGTGTTAATTATTTCCTTTTCATGTCCAGCTGGCAGAGTGCTTCAACACCTTAAGTTGCTCAATTTGATCTTTGTGCTCAGGAGCAAGGTAATTAAGCAGGCTACAATTTAAGGAAATGTATTTGCTTTGACTTGTTGCAAGTCTTCAGACAGCACTCCATCCTAAATCATTTGATAATGTAAGATGCTCTGTGCAGTTTCCCACTTGACTGAGGTTTAGTTCAACAGGTCACAGAATCAGTAATTGATTCTCAGTGTGTCTCTGTTGGTTTTATTACAATAATGAGGACCATCTTTTTTCATCTCTGCTAATACGTTACCAAAACCATCAGCTTCTCAGTTTGGTGTCAGGATGAGTTTGACAGGTTGTTAGCAACTATACGATATACAGAACATCACAGAGATGTCTCAAACTGTGTTGCTGTGTAGCTTAGAGAGCCTTGGGTGGTCATGAAATAAGTGAAAGCACTTCCAAGAAAAAGTTACACCAACAACTGAAAATATTCCTGCAGTTTTGATGTCCTAATGAAGAAGTTCTTTATGCCAGTTTGGATTCTTGATCAATGAAGAATGCTAAGTTTCACAGGAATGTATGACATTGCAAGGCAGGTACACTGGATTTACCACCGATTAAAAACTCCTGGAAAACAAGTTCCCTCATCTCCTAAGGTTCTATTTCTTTTTTTATTTATTTTTTTATTTTTTGCTATGATGCACTTTATAGTTAAGCTGTGTGTACCTTGAAAGACTCGTGAGCTTCTCAGATTGAAAACAGCAAACAAATAAGGAGATGAAAGCTACGAAGGCAGCTCTATAGGGTTGCCTCTACTCCTTAACTTTCCAATTTGTCTGCAACACCCCCTGATTTTCATATTTTTTTTTTTTAAAGGAAAAATAGCCATCTGCCTTTCAAGGTAAAACTACCCACATCAATGTTCAGTCTGGGTTTATATGACCTACAGATTTTGGCTTTGAATTCTCAAGTTATGTTCATGCTTTTGAGCTGTTTCAAGCCAAAGCAAGGATAACATAGATAAGGCGATGAAGAGAAGTCTAAACAACTGCTGTAGTAATGTTGCTGAGAGGTCTGGTCTGCAAAACCAAGAAAAAGTCAGCCACTGTCATTTGAAAACAATGAAGCACAATGTTTGTGTCTTTATACATTAAAGAAGTTTTTATGTACCTACTACTGTAATGGATTCAACAATGGATGGGCTCAACAATGAAATGGATTCAACAATGTAGTACTTTTACGGTCCATTTTATGACTAGGTAATCATATATTTTACCTAGTCCAAATTAATTGCCATTTTACTGTTCATTGGTTTAAAGGAAAAAAGTTATTTACAAGTATGCTGAGAAAGATTCTCAACACAAATGTAAAACTTTTATCAGCAGTGGAATCAAACTTTATTCTTCCTCCTTGTGGGAAAGTTTGAGCTACTTTCCAGGGATATTTCTCTCTCAAAAACACTCTAAGCTTTCCTGTCGCACACTATCCTTTGGAAAACAAGTGATTAGCTCAGCTGTGCTCCCCACATCCCGCTCAGAGGCAAAGAATGTTAGTGAGGATATTGGGGTCTCACAGAGGCAGCAGTAGGCAGAGTCAGATATTAATAGACAGACAGCGAGCCTCAGGTGTAGATGTGGGTCCCAAATTCAGCAGCACACACATTGACTGTTAGAGTCGATAAGAATTACATGCTGTATAATTAAGCATGTAAGTATGTGTTAAACTGACAAGCTGGATCAAGTCCCAGAGCCATGAGAGGTGAAAATACTGAAAAGTGTTACTGAACGTTTAGCCTCTACATGAAACTCTGCCACATGTGACCTGGGGTGAGTGAAGCACCAGTATTTTATCTATCTATCAGTAGCAGGAGCCTCAAGTTTAGTCTTTTTTACCCAAGAAGGCAGGTTAGGTAAAAGGATGCTCGAACGCTTTTACATCCAGTCTAATATAACAAATAAACTAGATGAGAGGGGAATGAAAAAGGTGGCAGATTATGTCCTGTCAGTGGAGATTTAAATGGAAAGAAAGAGAGAATCACATTGGGTACTTCATGATCACAGATACCTAAACAAGAAAAAAATTATTATGTCTTCTGGGCTGTTTTCCTTCCATGGAGGGATTGTTTTCCCCAAATGACTCTTTTACATTCTTTGCTACCCACATGTATCATGTAGACGGCTTTTACTGCTTTTATTAAGAGATCAAGTTGCAACAGAGCTCTTACATTTTTTTTCACTCAAGTGTAAACAGCATTCGTTTTCTAAACAGTATGGAAGTATTGAAAGCTAGTGAGAAGCTATGAAGATTACAAAGGAAAGAGAAAGCCCACCTATGGCTTCAGAAAGGAGTCACATGCATTCCATACTCATGCTTTCCAGAGCAACTACTGGTGATGCAGCACAACATTGTCATTGCTTTTGCAACTTTAACTCCATCTCTTGATGCTTTGCTTCCTGTGACACTGTCTGACATGAAAAACCTCAGTAATATCAACACAGGTTTCAAAATATTTCCCAATTTACTTCAAATAATTTATCTTTTATCTGATACTGTTTTAAAGTTTTTCTCCTGGTCCCTCAAATCTGAAAGTAGGTTTTAGTAGGGAACTGATAATTTCCTTATCATTTTTACCCACCTTCCTGTTACTTTGTTGATCACAACAACATTCAATTTCAATACATTTTTTTCTTATCAAAGAGAAAAAAATAATGCTATGTTTACCTTCAGTATTATGCATACAGGACTGGAAGTACAGTATTTAAATGATCCATGATACTTTTGACTTGCAGCTGCCTGCAGAGGCAAAAAAAAAGAAGAGACTATTTTAAGCTACTGAAGCAGTCACTCTTGGGGTTTCAGCTCACCATTATTCTCTTTCCTTCAGCAAAGTCTAGTTATCCACCATCTCAAGAAAAGCAGTGCCAGCTTTGGGAAGAGCTATTCTCTGTTAAGTCCTAAGATCTTCAAGAGCGGTGGAAAACTTCACATTCTCCCTGCAGGAGAGCAAGGATTCAATGTAGGTGTAAATCTCTGGCAGCTGATTGTTGGAGCCCACAAGCTGTACCTTGTAAATAATTCACTTAGGCACAGAAAAATCTGCATATGAGAATGAAATGTCATTTCTAACTCATAGGATATTGGCTTAGCTGAGAACAAGTTTCCAGTCCCTTCAACTCATTAAGTACCACTAAGGAAGAAGGAATATAGATGATGGTAAAATAGACCCTGCTTTTGGCTTGTAACTAACAAAGAATAGTTAACAGTAATCCAAATGAAAATTAAATTCTCTGTGAGAGAAGGAAGGGGAAGCGGTGTTTCTCAAATCAGTCAGCTCAGTATAAATTTTACAGCTTCTTTATTATTAACTCTGTTAGAACCTTATCCTTCACATTCTTAGAATCATAGAATCATAGAATAGTTAGGGTTGGAAAGGACCTTAAGATCATCTAGTTCCAACCCTCCTGCCATGGGCAGGGACACCTCACACTAAACCACATCACACAAAGCTCTGTCTAACCTGGCCTTAGTAGGATTGGGCTTATAAGGAGGTATTAAGCTGGAGGTGAGGTGCTGGAAGGTGCTGGAAACGTTTTCCTTCATGCATTTTTGTGACTTGCAGAGGTTTGCTGACAGAAAAGATCATGTACTCAGACAGGGCACACCTCACTGAAATCCTGTTCTATCAGAGACAGGATATTTTCATAACTGATCTAATCTCTTGCTTTAGTACGTTATTAGCATCATAAAAACCTACTTGTAATACTCTGTTTTTCAGATGCTTTTAATTTGGCCAGACTTAAGTAATTTACTTGAAACATTTCACACCCCATGATGAATACTGCTGGAAAGCTGTTCACTAAAATCCTCAGGTGAATCAGTGGGCTCATGGAACAGAAGTAGGGAAAAGGTGTTTTGTCTTTGTTAAAAAGATTGGGTAAACTGAAGGGGAATCTGAACGGATGATTGGGACAGATGCAGAAAAGGAAACCGAGGCTGAGAACTGAAGTTGAATGCAGACTTGGTATTACTCGTGACCTGATACCTAAATTAAGAATGCTTGTTATCAGTGTTTGTTTCAAGTGGAATAGTGCCTTGAAAATCCAGGGTATTAATCTCTCTTACTTGTGCACACTACACTATTTGAGTTCTGCTCCTACAATGAATGTGGTTGGTTTTAATTCCTGCTTTCCCACTAATCACCCCTTGCCCTCGTGCCATCTTCATTGAAAATGACAGTGAAAGCATTAATGTAGTTTTAGGCCATCTGTAGGTTAGCTTTATCCTCTGCTACATTCTCCCTCTATGTAGCAGCTCCATTTCTTCATGCTATGTCCCCTTTTTATTTAGACAGGTAAGGAAATGGCTGCTCTTTGTTTTAATCTCCTTTGCAAGGTTTAACTCAGCTTAATTTTCCAGAAAACTTTCCTTTTCAGGGAGGATTCTCACTTTGTTCCTGTATTACCTGCCTGAAGGGATATCTTGCTTTATTGTTCAGACCCTTTTCTTGTTCTTCAAGAACAAGTGCTGGCTTCATTCTAAATAACATAGTTTGAGGTGGTTGTTTGCTCAGTGAAGTCTGGAGGCTTTCCTTGCAATCTCTTGCTTTCACTTTGCAGTCTACGTGCTCTGCTATTCAGGTGACTTCCTTAAGTGGCTTCATTAATCTCTGAGCACTTGCATTTTCCTACTGAAGATATCTGACAGACAGCTCACTTCGAGAGTCTTTCCTAATGAAAACATCCTTGATCTGACAATGCTCTTGGTGCTGAAGATAGGCAGTAATTCTCCACGTTCCTTTCTGGCCCCCAACCTACCCTACACTCCCTGGCATGCAGTTTACTCTTCCAGTTTCTGGATCACCTCTGGAAAGAGGCTTCCTGATTATCCTTTGCAGTCAGACAGACCTGCTTCTTTGTGTGAACTCCAACTCTCTCTCTTCTTCCCAAGTGCAATTCTTTTTTAACTTCTTACTCTTTATTGCATGTCATTCTTGCTCCCTTTTCTGCTCTGGTTCCTGTCTCTCTTCTTTTACAGTAGAAAACCTTATGCTTTCTTCCTTGGTGCCTCTTTTTTTTTTTTTTTTTTTTTTCTTGCTTGTTTGGAATTTGTCTTTTATGAATCTCTCAGGCAAAACTTCTTGCATCAATAGCTCCTTGTGGTGCACAAACAGTCAACGTACATGTACGATGTGCTCTTTGTGCACCTGGCTGTTTTCACTTTCCCCTTGCATTGCCCAAGTTATTCTTAGAGTTGAGCTTCGGATTTTAGAGAAGGAAAAGATCCCCCAACCGGCTCCAACCACCATCTCCCATGAGAAACCCCTTCTTTTCTGATCCTTAGCTCCCCAGCTAAATTGTTGCCTGATTTAAAACCTTGTGTTTCAAGGAGCAGAGACTGATAGCTGCTCATACATCATGGGGAGAGAGGTGTCTGTTAACAGGCAGAGTGTTAACTCCAAAAGCTTGCTCCAGTTATGAGTTGTTAGACCAGCTGTCTGTAGGCATGAATAAGGTGAGATGTCCAGTTTTCATTGACACCACCAACATAAAGGAAATCAAAATAGAAGAAGTCAGGATCAGGATTACATCCACACTCTTTATAAAGTCTTTTTATGATTAAAGGTCCAAAACAAGGACTGGACAGTTACTGATATTGTACTGAAACATTAGACAAGTTGGTCCCTGATTTAGAGGGTTGGGAATATATGACAGGTGAATAAATAAACAAATGGGCCAAGGTGGGGAGGAAGGAATCCAGATTTTCATCAGATGGCAACCCCATGGGCACCAAGAGTCACAGATAGATGCTACCAGAGGCAGAGAGACACAATTTGTACGTGGGGTAACAAATGGAGGGAGAACTAAAGAAAAAAACCTCAAAACACAATCCCACAGCTCTTTATTGGCAACAGGGAAAGAAGTAAGCAAATAAAGCTAACCTTTCCCCAGTATCATCAAAACAGTACCCAGAAGAAAACCCCTCCGATTAAGGCTTATTAGGACAGCAGGAAGAGGAATGTGTCAGCAATAGTTAAAGGGGTTCAAAAGAAGAAGAAAAGCATATTAAATACATTAAGAGAACAAAAATTACGGGAGCAAAAGTAGACTCATTAATAAATGAGGAGGAAGATTAATTCAATTATGGTTTTAAAATGAGTAAACTACTGAAATACTATATAAAAATCTGTTAAACAAGAAAAATAAGGGAAGGAGAAATGGATAATTAAGGAGCAATAACGACTTTGTCAAAGCTATTGATGAAAAGCAGGTAAGAGAATACTTAAAACATCTGAATATATATACAGATCAGCAGGTGTGCATGCATTTCAGAGTGTTAAGGGAATTAGCTAATGAACTTACAGAAACACTGGCAATTACTTACAGAAAGTTACAGAGTGTGATGGGAAAGTACCAGTGGGCTGGGGGAAAAAAAAGCAGATGAAATACTGAACTTCTAAAAGGTAGAAAGTAAAAAAAAAATCGAAGAATAAAACAATCCAGGCACTAAGCATTCAGTGGTCCAATTTCTATCCTCGATAAATTAATGGGATGTATATTGAAATAGCAATTGACCCATAAGCACAATTAACAATAAGGTTTTCTACTGAATAAATCATGACAGACAAACTTTATTGCGTTTTCAGATCAAGTTACCAAAGCAGGCAAAAAAAGTAAGAGGAAGGTACTGCATCTGGATCCTTCTGAAGCATGTAGTTTCAGGCCCTCCTGAAATCTTACTTGAAGTTTGAATTAACATTGATGTGAATATCAGCACTGTCATGTAAACCAAGAGTGAAGTGAAGGACCGTAAAATAAGGGAAATGGTAATTTGAGGTGTTGAGTTTCCAGGGCTTCTTCCAGTGGTGCTGCACAGAGGTGTGGGCTAGGTCTTGTTTTATTTAACATTTTTTTATAATATTGTGGGAAAGGGTGGAGGAAAACAAAGTGGAGAGTAAGGAATTGGGTTTCCATGTGGTCAAAACTGAAGAAAAGCTGATAACCATAAATCATAATGATAAGCCTTGTAAATGAGAGGCTGGGTGGTGTTATGTATGTGATTAAAAATAAATCAGCAAAATTTGGTGCAAGTGTTCATACAGGGGGCTGCTGCATTCCAGCATTGATGCAGAACATGAGCCTAAATAGCATGAAGTATTCAAAAAAGCAAAATGGGAAGTTATTACAAAAATAAAAATGAAAATGCTTCTCTCCAAAGATGTCAAATCGTGTCAAATCATGGCGCTTTCTTATGGAATAAATAGATTAAGCCAATGCCATTTGGTTTCCTCAGAGTGCCTCTGACAAGCTCCAGCAACAGTTTCCTTCTATATAGCACTGATGAGGCTGCATCAAAAGTACTGTGTACAGTTTGGGACGTGTCAATCTCAGAACACTGTCAAGAAGTTGGAGAAAGTCCAGAGAAGAGTGATCCAAATGATTAAGAGTCTCAGGGGATTCATTTATAAAGAAGATTAAGTGAACTATATTTTGATTAGGAGTACACTTCAATGATGTATAAGTAACAGAAAGACATAAACACCAAGTAGGGAAAAGGATGATTTAGGATGGCCCCAGAGGTTTTGATGAGATGAATATCATAAGAGAATTTAGATAGGATATCAAGATACACTCCTTAGCTGTGAGGGATTTTGATTGTATATTTCCCCCTTTTTGATTAAGGAATGGGCTTCAGAAGAAATGGAGGACATTCTCGCTTCCAGAATTGTCACGTAGGATAGAATAAATGACTCCTCCAGCTGGATGGGAAGGATCTTGCAGTGATCTAGTGAGTCTCTGCACCTTTAATTCTATTCCTCTTAGCACAGAGGTGGGAGGTCATCATTCCCAGCAAGTTGGTCCCATGTGGTTTCCATTCCCCAAAGCACTCATCTGGCAGTGTTACCTTAACCCTGACTAATGAGTAGATCAGCCAGTAAAGGAACTCTCAGGAGCCACTGAATGGGTGAGGAGCTGCATTAGCTGATCACTACTGTAATTTATTTCTTTATAGAAATGAAAGACAGTCTGCTGTTGTGTACATTTGCTGTCAGTGCTTGGCCATGATGGTAAAGACAAAATCAGAAGGCAGCAAGGTAGGAAATGGCAGAAGCAAAAATCTGGAGCCATACCTAATGAAAACACTGCGATAAGTCACTTTTCTCAAACTAGTGTCTGAGAAAATGTTTAATTTTACAGATTCAGAACTTAAAGTATACATTCAATTTTTCGGGAAAATATTCAGTTCCTATTGGGAGAAATAAGAACATTCCCATTGATCTGAGGTCAAAGCTTCAATCATTTCTGCCTCCGTGTGTTCTACTGTACCTGGATCTGAGGTGTTAAATATTTCTGTAAAGTACATCATATAACAACCCCTTAGGTTAAAATGCTGATAGCTGCCCTGTTTGTTTAAGCTGAGATTAATCTCAGAAGATTGAACTGTGAACAAAAGTGTAATCTTAGATTTCTGGTGAGAACCATGTGCTTGGAGTTAACATCTATTTTTATCACCTATACTGGTAGCTGTGCAGACAGATGTCCTTGTAAGATTTAAAGATACACATTGCAATCAAATATGGGAATATTTCCTAGTAGACTATATCTCAAACATCTCCTTTCTTTTAATATTAGCCTAATTCCCACATCTGATCAGCTATGTATTGAAAAACCGCCCTACTATTACTGCCTTATGACTGCTTCATCAAGGAGGGAAGTGCTGTAGGATGGCTCGCTCTTGATGCATCTCCAGAAATGCAGAGCCCGGTTCAGCCCAGATGTTTCCTACACTTTGGGTAAGCTTAATTCTACCGCCTGCTAGGTCCCATGTCGCTGTGTGCAGCTCACTGGGGCATGGGGAGGTATGTTGCTTTGGATACATAACTGTGACTGATTGGCAGCACTGCTGACTGAGAGTGCGGGTGACTGCTTTCTATCAGATGTTAGGAATAGTATAATAGTCCTTTTTTGTTGTTGTTGCTGTCCTGTCTGTGTCTCACAGATCCTAAAAGTTCCTAAAAAGATCTCTTCCGTCTTACCCCTTCTTTGCTAATATGTGTAGACCATAGTTTCACTCAGAGAAAATTGTCACTTTTGTATCGAAGTCTGAGGCCTACTTTGTTAATATTACTAATTGTTCATTTGCAAGTGCTGAATGTTGTGGACTTCATAACTTATGGTTCTGTAATACATCCAATTTGCAGGTGTCAGGCTCTGGGCAGCAGAAGCTGGAAGGAAACAGTGTATGTGCAGACAGTTTCAGTCCTTAGTCCCTGAGATGGAAAATGATCAACTAAAAGTTTAGGCTGTGTTTGGACTCTGGGCAGCATCCAGTACATGGATATTATGTCAGGTCTTCTTACTACAGTATGCCAACCTCCTGCTTCCATGTGCTTCTTGCTGCTGCTGTTCAAAAACACATCCAGTCCCAAAGAAACTCTCCTCAGAAAAGATGCCTGGATATAGTACTATAAAAAGGATGTATATTCCAATTTAAAATATGCACAGATCATTCACCAAGGTAGCAACCATTCTTTTTCCCTTCCCCCAAGATAAGAGTGTAAATCACATCTTCTCAACAAGGCAGGTAGTGAGGATGACAAAATTCTTACATTCCTAAAGTGTTATTGGAGAAAAAATGTCACCTCCATGCATAATTGCATAACTTTACTACCTGTCATTTTCTATCAATCAAAAAAATGTTATACTTGAATTTGAGGACAAACATGTCTAATAAGATTTTAGATTGACAGCTGAACGGCTGTACTCAACCTTATTTTAACTTTATTTTTTCTTGTTGTTCACTAGATCAACATAGAGCATATTATACTGAAGTTAAGGGGAACAAATACTCAGAAATATTAATCCCTCATGCACACTTTGCCTCAAAAAAATAGAATTTCTTTCCCCATAGGTTTTGTTAGTCAGCTCTCTTCAGTCTCGCCAGTGCTGCAGCAGGAGTCTAATGTTTCTTCCTTTGTATTTCCAGTGCAGTGTTGCCAGATTTTGTTTCAATTACCAGAGAAATGTGTTTGATGACATGTAATCAGTGCCAGTGCCCTCAGTGCAGCAGTGGCTTTTCCAGTGGCACCCCACTTGACCCCGACCCCTCCCTTCACTTGGTGCAGGGCTCTGGCTTGATTGTCCTTTGAGTGGAATGGCTGGTTGCCTGCGCAAATGCCCACGTCCCTCATCCCAGCATTTGGTCACCCCTCCCTGGGCCCCGTTGTTCAGGGTATGTAACAGTCCTCAATTCTGCACATCAGGGATTTATTCTTCTTCACTGTTGATAAGTAGAGGATCTCACTTGTTCTCCTTTTAGGCTTAACCCTGTGTTTAACAGCACAACCAAATTAAACTTTGGTTGGACACAACTCAACCTTTAGTGCATTAGCTGTAGTTTGCCTACGCTGAACTCTTTCCTAGCCATCACATGTGCTCCAAGGCAGGCTTTATAATGACATAGAGGATACCACAACTTCTCTAGTACAGGTACACAGGGAGACAGAGGCAAACATCTAATCTTGGCCATCTTCTGCAATTTCTTTTATTTGTGCGTGTGAAACCATGATTCCATCCTTCTGAATAAAGTACACTTGGATGAGAAGTTAGAGGGTGGGGAAGACTGGTTGCTTTTGGAGGAAAAATGTCCAGCTTCACAAAGAGCATGATTATTTCCCATCAGATCTCAAGCAGTGACAGGTTAAACCTTACATACCTCCAGCTCTGTAAGGATGCCATGGTGACCTCCCCACACTCACACTGTGAAAGCAGCTATTGCAGGAATGTCACTTGCTTCCATGGACATCTGGGTAAGCAACGATTAGGGTCAGGTGAGAAGATGGACTCTACCCTGCTTCCAGTTGCCCATTGTGCTGTGATGAAGCAGACACCCCAGGTTTGTGTACTGCGGAATATATGTTTGATGCACTTTGTTTCTCCCTTGCAGAAAGAAGCAAAAACCAGATGAGTGTGTTGTGCCTATGATTGCAACTAGTGTTGTAAAAGCAGTAAGGATAGAGATTCCCAAAGTTAATTTTCATTTAGCTAATTGACACTGCAGAAACGCTAACACTGAGGCAGCCTGTGCTTGACTGTGAGAGACGCAAGTCTTCCTGGAAGGCAAGGAACAAACTCTTATCCCATGTCCTCCTCTGTGCTCAGTGTAGCCAGATGTAAGCTGGGCATGCTTCAACATGTGGAAATCACATCCCTGATTGCAGTGGAGGTCCCAGCAATTCCTGGTCTGTTTCTGAAGCAACACGGTGTATGTTATATGTTGCTCACTGCTTGTGGCAAAGCCACAAATGAGTCTCCAGAGACTTCTCTTGGTCCAGTGTCAATAGTGGAGTGATGTTTATCTTCCAAACTCTTTACTGCATCTCTTCTGAGTTCCTGAAATTGTTTGGCCTAACTTAATGACAAATGAGCAAGTATTTAAAAAGCCTTCATATCTGCAAGAATAACCAAGGAGCCAGATGTCAAAATGCTATCAGCCAAAGTCACAATTAAGTACAGCCCACAGTTTCTATAGCAGGCACAATTAATTGCAGGCACAAAACTACAACTGCAAATGGGAGGTCATTAAAAAAAAAATAGGAAGACTGAGGCGAGGCATTCTGAGCGTTCATGCTATTATTTAAATTAACAATAAATAGTAATCTTTTTTGCTTTGCAGGATCTTTCACATTCAATCCTTAAAATCCCTTACAAACCACTGTGGCTCTGTGTCATAATATTCAGTGAAAGGGAAAATGCTAAGACTCATGGGAAAGTTTAAAATTGAATTAAACTTGTTTAGTCCTTATATCACACACACTGCGCAGGCCAGACCTTTTCCCAGTGAGGAGAGCAGTCTTCTGACAAAATTGGAAGATGGCATGTATTTTCCTATGACTTCTCTACTAAGGATATTCATATTTCCAAACATTTGATTTGGATTCAAGGTACTGCCATAAAAATGATCCATGGCAAGCAGGTTTTCTAGCACCCCTTTGCTGGTGCAGCAGGTTTACAATGGTGCTGAGGAAGACCTGCAGGATCACAGATCCCTGGAGTAGCCATGTCCTGGGTGGGCCCTCTAATATGCCTTTCCAAAAGCAATTTCGTGTGTCCCCTGCAAACAGTGACCAGAAACCGCCTTTCTCAAAGGTGAAATGTTGTTAAGGTCTGCACACATAAGGAACAGACAGTCTTTGTGCAGCCAGAGGTGGAGGAATGGAAGGGGCTCTGCTTTCTTTCGGTGACTTATGAAAACGTTCCACCAGCCATAGCTCCACCTCTCCATGGAAAATATTAGACGGTGGGATTGTGCTGGCCAGATTTCTCTGCCTGTCAGGCTCCAGGATCAGAAGCACAGTGGCAGAAGCCCAAGAAACTCTCACAGCAGAGCGTACCTGCCTTCTTCTGGTCTTTCCCAGGGCTGTCCTCTCACCTCATGAATATCCTGCCAGGAGCTGGGGAAAGGGTAGATGGAGAGGGTGTCAGAGAGACCTTGAAGATGGAGCAGAAGATGCTGGGGATCAAAGTGAGGGAGGGAGCGGGGGTCCTTTGCCCTCTACATGACAGGCAGATGCAGGCAAGTGAGCCGCTTTATCCACTGACAGCAACCTGGCTGCATCCTTCACCTAAACTCAGCATCCTTTCCCCTTGGAGCAATGGAGAGTTACTGCTGCGTGTTTTATCCCTGTCCACGTTTTTCGCAGCCTGAGGCATACAAGCTCTCTGCTATTGTAAGCTGAAGTCAGTGGTTATGGTTCTGGGACATATGGGACATTATGGTGCTGGAACAAGTCCAGAGGAGGGCCATGAGGATGATCAGGGGACTGGAGCACCTCCAGTATGAAGACAGGCTGAGGAAGTTGGGGCTGTTCAGCCTGGAGAAGAGAAGGCTGCGTGGGGACCTCATAGCAGCCTTCCAGTACCTGAAGGGGAAGGACTGGGGAGTCCCCTGCCCTGGGGAGTACTGCTGGGACTCTTTGTTACTGTAGTGACAGGACAAGGGGTAATGGGTTAAAACTTAAACAGGGGAAGTTTAGATTGGATATAAGGAGGAAATTCTTTCCTGTTAGGGTGGTGAGGCACTGGAATGGGTTGCCCAGGGAGGTTGTGAGTGCTCCATCCCTGGCGGTGTTCAAGGCCAGGTTGGATGAAGCCTTGTGTGGGATGGTTTAGTGTGAGGTGTCCCTGTCCATGGCAGGGGGGTTGGAACTCGATGATCTTGAGGTCCTTTCCAACCCTAACTATTCTATGATTCTATGGGGGCTGAGCTGTGGGGAGAGGTACCTGGACGAAAGGCTGCTCTGTGCAGGTGAACTCCTGAGGCACTCCCATAACATTGCCCATGCTGCTGCTCAGCTTTGTGCCTGCATTTTGGTGACCTTTTATTCCCCTCTTCAGTCCATTTCATTGCAATGCTTGGGTAGGGAAAGCTTCTCAGGGTCCTGCTTCTTTGCGGTTAAAGTGGGACATCTGCCCAAAATGGGATGGTTTTCAAAAAATCTTAATAAAAATAAAAATCAAACCCATGTAATGGTTCTTATTTTGTCCATTACATCATCAGCCCCATCTGTTTTCAGTGTTTCATGGGGTTGCACTGGAATTTATGTTGTAGAGCAGAAGCTGGTGATCCCCCGGCTTTTCTAATGATTCAGCAGAAGAAAGGAGTGAGCTGAAAGAGCCTTTTCTTTGCCGAGGACTGATGCAAGTTTTAGGAATGAGTGTTTGTGCTGAGATTCTTCAGCTGCTGTTGACACTGATGTGGTAAAGGATACATACAACTGAAACCTTCTGACTCTTAATACCAAAAGCTTTAGATATTGCTCTTAGGACCACTGCTGAAACAAGGTCTTGCCATGGTCGGTGTGCCATTACACTGCATTTCTTCTATATTGAGATGCCAAAATTACATTGCTAAGTTATAAGTAGTTTACATAATCCCAGAATGCAACATGGGAAAGCTTTCAAAATAAAAATGAATAATAAGATCAACATTTATTGGTTTTTTCCTCCTACATTGCCACTGAAAATTCTCATTGGTGTGGCTTTATATGAATAGTTCTCCAGAAGTAAATTATGAACAAAATTCAAAGCTGCCATAAATTAAATGTGCTTTTTTCCTGCTTTGGTGTACAAGACTTTCCATTAAGCTAGCCCCATATAATATACCTTGGATGTGTTCAAGAAAGCCCTGTAAATTATAGTAAGTATTTAAAATGGTAAGTAGACATTGAAAAAGGCCACATTAGGATTAATGAATGAAAGGGTTGATACTGAAAATGCACTTGTAAATAAATAACATGAAAAGTAAAGATGACACACTGTTAGGTTAGAGTTACAAGTGGGAGTATGATGATAAATCACATGGCTGTTTGTCAGAGCTTCATATGTGGGTGCACATATTCTTTAGTCCCTTTCTTCCCTTCCCCCCAAGCAAAACCTCTCCCTTCCCTTGCCCCGCTCACTGCTCCTCCTGGAGGCTGATGGAACTTTGCTTTTAGCATTGACTTCTGGTGCTGGATTGTGGAGTTACCTTCTTATTGGGAGAAAAGCGTGCCTCTCATGGGTTTGGCTGGGCAAGAGCAGTGTTTCAGACCTTCTTTATCTATGGTAATAAGATTTTACTTTTTCTTCTTTTATTTATGGTAATAAAATGCACATTGCTGACAGCGGGTGTCTGCCAGGGGTGCGGCTGAGCCTGGATTCACTGCTGCTCTGTTGGGTATGAGGGTGTTTTACTCTCCTAGCGTTTCTTGTTTGCAGCAAGCTGTCTTGGGATGGGAGCTGGTAGCAAGAGAGAAGTGGAGGAAAGCTGAGGATGACATGCAATGTGGTGTGGGGGATGCAGGGCTTTCACTCTGGTGAAGCTGGTGGAGGAGAAAGCTTCTTCCCCATTGCAAATGCTCCATGATTCCTGGGCTTAACGTGTGCTGGTTGTGACACGGCACAGCTGGGGTTGTAGCGGTGGTGCCACGAGCATGGTCTGAGGTCTGGTCATAGTGGAAACTTATTGAAGCTCTCTGCCTTGGGTTAAGCCAGTTTTCAGAATATGCTCCAAATCCCCCAAACTCAAAGATGAAAAACGTTTCCTCCTAGGCAAGATTTTTGCTTGTGTTCATTACACCAGCCATAAAGGCCATATATACTGATTGCAGGTACTGGCACTATAATATCTTGTATCTCATGTTATGTCATCATCAGTGGAAGCAGTTCTGTGCAGCCTGTTTTGGCTCATTGTTGAAACAGCTCACAGACTGATCCAAAAGTGTGGAGCAAAAATGAAATGGGGGGTGCTATGAGACCTGAAAATATTTGTGCGTCAGTACTGACAGATCATCTAGACTAAGGAAAGCATCTGTCTAATTGTGTTAGGGTTGGCATGTCTGAGAGAGCATTTATAAAGTAAGTAGGCCTTGTGTAGCTCTGATAGGAAAGTCCACATTAAGGTTACTTCTACTTAGAAGAGATGTGATGTGGCTGCATGCAATCAGGTTCTGTCTTCTAGTGACACGAAGCAAGTCCAAAATGCGATATCCTTAATGGAACTACTCTGGATGCAGAGCAGTGCAAGACAGGACCAAGCTGTGGCATGTACATTACATGAAGTGATGGGTGGGTACATTTTTATAACCTGATTTTACTTCCCTCCATAGTATTCAATTTTATCCACATAGGTCCATTGAGAAAACAAGGTTCTGCTCTCAGTGAAGTGTTTATGGGCCCATACAGCCAAAGGAATACCTTTTATGTGCCTGTGGCACTTTGAATATCTTTGAATGGGAAGGAATCTTTGTGGGCAAGAATAAATTCACATAGTTTTTGGTCTGCCATGCGAGGAAGGGCAGAGCAGCAGTCAGTGCCACCTAAATCTTTGCAGACCCCAGGGAAGGATTTAAGTTCAGGTTCCC
This sequence comes from Lathamus discolor, assembly GCF_037157495.1. Taxonomy (NCBI): domain Eukaryota; kingdom Metazoa; phylum Chordata; class Aves; order Psittaciformes; family Psittacidae; genus Lathamus; species Lathamus discolor. The sequence continues at coordinate 99,681,966 of NC_088885.1, read as the reverse complement.
TATTTGAGTAAGCTCTAGGAACAAATGGTAACATAAAGGTTAGTAGAAGATTATAAATAGGATAATAAATGGAGAAGGAAGGATTATACTACCACATTAGAAATCATCTGAAGGGAAGGTAGAAACTCTCATGCTTTGCAATAATTTTTGAGCACCCAGATTGATGGTAATCTATCTGTGTTATTTATCATAGAGATATATGTTTTGAAATAATTTTTAAAAGAGCTTTTTTAAATTATTAGAGCTACAAATAGAGTAGAGCACCAAAACTCTAATAGGCTGAAGTAGAACGTTAATGGTGTAGGTATAAATATTTGCTGTGGAGATGTGTCTAAGTACACCCAATCAGCTGGAAGAGGAAAAGAACATGTTTCTCATGTGGCCAGTATTAGCTAAGTAATTTGGCTTGTATTTTTTAATACTCCTGATTAACTGTTTGACGAAAAACACTCTGTCAGATAAACTCAGTTAATTGGTAAAGGGGAAGAAACCACAGTCCATCCATAGTCTGTGCGCAGAAAGAGGTAAATTAGTCCATTCACTTTGAACTCTTCATTCAGCTCAGTGCAGTTCATAAAACAGAAAAGTCAAACAGTCTCTAGTAAAAGAAGGGCTTAGGAGTTGAGATGGTGGGAAGGGAGTAATGATCTCTGCTCTTTGTATGCTTCTGTAAGCAGAGTCTGCAAGTGCCTCACAGCCCTTAGCTTTGCACTCTGTGGCATAGATACAATGGCATCTAACAAGCAGATGCAAGAGCGAAATTACCAGCATGCCCAAGATGATGAGCATCACTTAGAGCTGACCTGATTAAAGACACTTCCCCTGCGGACAAAAAAAGTGAAAAAATGGAAAAATGCAGTTTTCAAGTAGAGTAGTGCTTTTTGCAACCATGCCACGTTAACATAAGTGTTCAGGGCTAGTTTAGCTGTCTGTGCACACCACCGCAATTGAGTTATGCGGAGATGTCCTGCCACATTCCCAGCACTGCAGCATCTATAAATGAGAATCTGAGGACCCATATGACTTCCATGTATTTGCAGTCAAACCTGTGATGGAACAAGGGTTCCACCTGCCTCTGGGTTGCAATCCAACCCTGCCTCTGGTTGCAATCCTTCCCCTTTGGATACATCTAGTGAGAAACTTGAAGGTGAAAGTTGTGTTCAACCACCTAAAGCTAATGTGGGTGACCATAGGTGTGCTGTGACTGTATCCTTTCCTTCTGTTGTGCAGGTAAATGTGATGTACTTTCAAATGAGCTGTCAGTGAGTGTTGTGGGTATTGGCAAAGGTGACATTGGGTGAGGAATTGACAGCAGCAGTGTTTGAGAAAGCAAAGGAAAGCAAACAGAATTAGTATAATGAACAAAAAGTTCATGGGATGGTCCAGGAAGTACTAACCATGACCACAAACAGAACTCGAAAGGGGCTAAGTAGTGCTGAAACTGTTGCCACTGAAGATAGAGGAAGATGCGAACAACAGAAGCTTGGGCTCTCATTAATAAACCTGTCACAATATCACTGCCTGTGAAGGGATTAGAGCAGGAACCAAATGAGAAGGCAAACAAGGGCAGCAAAGGGAAGAACTGCAACTGCAGCAGAGAGGGCACTGAAGATTTCCAAAGGACAATCTTCTTTAGGTGGACTTCCACATTCCTTTTTACCTTAGCCTGATTGAGAAATCCTGCAAGGAAGTGCTCATCACAACCTGTCACACGTTTGGGCTGGGCAGCCAGACTACTGACTGCTTTCAAAATACATCTGAAATGCTGGGAAGCCCCAGGGGGCTGCCAAGTTGCACTGATGAGAAAGACATTTGAAGAGGAGCAGCCTTGGCTCTTAGGTCTTAGGGCATAGGAGACACACAGTGGTGAGGATGGCCTTCTTCCTCTGCCTCATTCCCTGCAGTGTATTTGGCAGGTGATACTGCCAACCTTGGTTATGATGGTAACACTCTAGTGGTTTTGTAAGTCACTAAGCAATCTCCATGAAGTTGAGGTTAGCTTCATATCTGTGCTTTAAAAAGGTTTCATTATACTTTAAGGGCATTTCGTTTTGTGAACCTGAAAGCTTTTTACCTGTTTCTCCCTCTCAGGCTTTCAGACTATGAGTAGTTTAGCAATCAGGAAATTACTAACATCATCCTAATTTTAGTATTGTTCGTGCATTGCAAAGCAACTCACTACACAAGAAAAAAAACAACATGTTTGAGCAATATTGGTGCAATATGTCAGACATGTAACAATATTCTCTGTGATTATCACCCCGTACAATTTTCAAAGCACTGATGAATTGTGACAGATCCTCATCTGAAATAACCCAGAATAGTTTATGAAATCAGTGGAAGTATATCAGCTTACACCAGCTAAGGATCTGGGCTACGTTTCTAGCTTTCTACTAATACCTTTTCATGATGGAAGCAAGTACCTGAGATGAACTGAGAGTTAACCTCTCTAGGTGCACTTTCTATTTTTCTTGTGAGAAACATTAGATATGTTTCAAACCCACTTAAACAAAGAGATGCAGCCACTGAGTATTGAAAATGAATAACAAGTCTGGCAAAGACTGGTGTAAATATCATACAGTTATAGAATGGTTAGAGTTGGAAGGGGCTTTAAGGATCATCTAGTTCCAACCCCCTTGCCACAGGCAAGGATTAGGGAATCCAGGGGCAGTTACTGAATTCTGGAACTGGCAAGTGAAGAGACTTTTAGAAATGATGCAGCAGAAAGCAGGCTGCACTTGCTACTTTCTTTTTTATAGAAGCATTTATGCTTTTACCTGGATGTACATCTCCAGTTGTACCCACAAAAAACTCACAAAGGTTTTGTAATAGGTGTTTATAATCACAGAGAAATTACAGTAACGTGGGATCTATTACAATACTATCAGTGCTGTTTAAGCCTTACTGTGAAAGGCCACCATTTTCTGTGTGTGAATAGTGGAGTGTGGGGATTAGCAAAGTGTGAATTAGTGCAGTTCTGCCGACTGGCTAAAAAGATACACATTCCTTTTCTTTGTCATTTAGAGGTGAAGAGGAGTTAATTCAGAAAAGACCAAGTTACTGACACTTTTAATAATAAAGTAACACTTCAGAATGGTGGTGCAAGATGAATGATTTGTAACGACCAGTACAACAATGTGAAAGGGATATGTCATGGGCTTCTCCGTCTGTTAACATGTCTGAGACTATTCAGCAGTTGCCATTCTTTAGGAGCTTTTCTAGTAATTTCTTTTAATTTATACACATGTCTTTTCCAAATCTGCCCCCTCCCCCCCCCCCCGCCCCCCCCCAAAATGCTATTTAAAAAGACCACACAGAAAACTGATCTATGTTACATAAATATCTGCTGGGAAATAGTCATGTAAGTTTTGATTTACTGAATGCACAAAAGAAGGAGGCCACCGCGTAAGAAATGGATGACAGCATCTGAAAGTGGTTCCAGCATTTTAAAAGCAATTATGGGGTGTAGATTTATGCACAAAACCTGCTCTGTACATTAACCAAATTTGTGGGTTTAATCACTGGAAGGAGAAAACCAGCTATGAAATACTCAAAGTAACAGGTCATCGTAGATATTCCCCTGAGGACATAATTTGTGTTGGTGTGTGTAGACAGAACTGCACGTATGTGTTGCAGAAGTGACAAAGGAAAAAGGCAGTGAACATCCTCAAAAACCAAATACAAGAGAATGCTGGAATACGTGGCTTCCTGAATAAAGAAAATAAAGCTGTGAGTATGTGAAGATTTCTTAGTATGGGAATGGCAAAGGAGTAACGCATTCTTCACTCCAATGGAAATTAATGGAGCATGCATTCCTCATTCTCAGTCTATTTGAGGCTGCAACAGGGGATATCACATCTGGCAAAACTACTTTGAGTCATGTTATACCACTTATAACATCATCTGGACCTTAGGAAACAGCTTTCTGAAAATAAGGAATGCTGTACAGTACCTGACATTAGCCCTGTTGAAAGGTACTGATAAGTTGCAGAGGCCTAAGATATTAAGGGCCACATTTACATGGAATTTCCCTGCACTTTATTACAGTCAGTTCCCTGGTTTTGCAATTTTAAATGCCCTTTTCCCTTAAGTGCCTTCCTCAGAGTGAGTAGGGGGTGCTCATTTGTGAAAGGGAACCAAATCAAGAAAGGAGAGCATCTGGGACAACAACAGAAGAACACAGCGTACCCAGAAACATTACAAAATCTGGTATAAATTGAGAGCATTCATTATTAATAGAAATACTATTTTCAAACTATATCGCACTTTCATCTCTGAGGATTTCACATGCTATAGTCCTGATCCTGTGTTTGTAGTCCTAACTCCCACAGTTAGCTTCATCAGATTTGATGGAATTAGTGGTGTGAAGAGGATGCACATTTTATAAAGCTTTGCAGAACTTGGCCATTGACACAAACAGCTTCTTAAAAACTTAACTCCTGCAGGGATGGAAGACACTATCCTCTAGATCTTTCCATATATTATCCAACTACCTTGCAGGAGGGGGCTGTTTTGCCAGTGAATGGTGATTTTTTTTCAAAAGCACCTTAGGACTCATACAGCATTCAGAGAGAAGAGCCCTGGTTTTTTGATACCCATGGGCGAGTGGTTTGCATGCAACATTGTATTGCACATACAGGGTTCACATTCACATCCTTGTCCCTGCTCTAGAACAAGTGTAAAATGGCAACATCGTGATGTCTAGGAATACTGAAATAAAATGCTTTGCACATCAAGGTTCACATTTACATCCTTGTCCTTGCTCTAGAACAAGTGTGAAATGGCAACATCGTGATGTCTAGGAATATCTGATATAAAATGAACAGAGTCCCATAGTCCAGGAGGTGGTCAGAGCTGGCTGGTGTTCTAAACCAAGCTGATGGGAGATAAGGAAATGCAAAAGGGGGGGAGGAAAGTCTGAATGTTTTAAAATCTCCTACTGGAGCACATTGGTGTAAGTGTGATGGATAGGTTTAGTATTGACCTTCAAACCAGAGTGTGATTCTGAGTCAAAATATCAGATCTGTGTATCCCTATGGATGAGGGCCTTTTAAACCAAAATCTCTATGCAGATATCTTCATTTGGTATTGTCTGTCGTCTGGCATCAGCTAACTTAACCACCTCAGGGATGTGATCATAAACTAATGCAGAAACTTTTATTTGTGAGTGTGTAGAGGAGCGTGTGTGGACTATAAGGATTACAAAGTCCTTTGTTCAGGGGTCAGTAGATTAGTGGCTGTGATAGACAGTTGTATAGTGGCATGGGATTTGCTACCCAAAGTAAACTTATGCCCTTATTAAAAATGTGCAGGGATATTAATTTCTGCTATAGGATCACAAGGTGCAGCTTTTTTTTTAATGTTTATTTTTTCCAACATTGGTTATAAAAAGTCCCTGGTGTTCTGTCCTGCACCCATGACTATAAAAATACTTAAAGTCACAGAATGGATATACGGCCAGGCAGACACATATCTTGATTTATGTTATACTATGGTTTAGGCACACATTTGAAGGCAAGGTTTTTGGCTGACAGCAGCATCACAATAGCAGTCTTCCAGCCATATATTATAGTGATGACCTCTGAAAATTATCAGGGTTTAATACAAGGCTATAATATAGGGTTTCTGAAAACTCTACATAAGCAATAGACAACATAAAAAATCATATTACTATTTATGTGCCATCAAATCACATTTGGAGGGATTTGACCACATAAATACTGAAATGACTTTTTGGGAATATGGAAATTCAAGAAAAATGTTTCAAATAGAAACAATAATTTACAGAAAAATAACACAAATATGTAACCATGTCATGAAAGTAGGAAAGGGAGGCAAAAAGATAAAGGAAGATATCTTGGAATCTTTTCCATTTCCTTGTATGTAAGATTTTATTTTTTTTAACACAGCCAATCAAAGACGCATCCTGTCATGTCGTATCATTATTACCTATATTTATTGTATTATATTGAGAGATACGTGGGAGTTGACTGATAACTATATTGTCAGCTGTTTGCCAGCTGTTTGCTCCTGGGATGAGCGGGGTGAATTTTAGCTCCTCAGAACCATCAAAATAAGCAGCATCATTTCTCTTTGTTCTTTCTCTGCTTCACAAAAATGTTCTGTGGCGAGAAAAACTTCCCAGTCCCAGAATCTCACCCTCAAGATTTTCTTGAATTGACTATAAATACATATCAGTATTTATTTGGTTCTCATTTTTTGTTGATGCCAATAAAAACTGTGGAGTAAGCAAGGGCAATAATTGTGGCAATTATGGAAAACAAATGGCAGTAGATGAGCTGCTGCCTTGCCACAGGTTCTTCCTGTGGGACAGCATGGTGCTGTGCTGCTGCAGGCGCAGCCCATGGTGTGTGTCATGAATGTAACCTCCTTCGTGGGAAGAGAGCAAAGTGGACTAAAGTTTGCCCCCAGTGACTGTAATGCACAAACCAAATATATTCAGAAACAGAATAAAATTGTTACAGATGCCAGCAATTATTACCCGAAGTTCTTAGGCGAAGAGGGTGAAGAAGGAGTTGTTGTATCCTTGTGATCCAGTTGGTATCTTTGATGAAGGAATTTCTCTCCTGTAGTCCTAATTCAGTATAGCGATTAACACGTGCCTGGTTTTAAACATGTAAGCACTGCTAACAGCTTAAAAGTGAATTTACCTTAAGGGTTGTGAATAGGGCTATCCATTTGCCTAAAGTTTACCACATGCCTAAGTGCTTTGCTAAAGAGATGGTCAATATTTTCAGATTATTTTTAAGAAAAAAGGCTTTTATTATGGGATAGTAATAAATACTAGATTCTTGGAAGATTAAAGGATTGAGGAGACTTTACATGTTACTGTTGTGCACGCACAGCTCCCTTTGAAGTCAATGGAACTTGTGTGTGCAAAAGGGCAGAGATATAGGGCAGCAGAAGTTCATAATATTATTGCTTAGGAGTCCAAAAGATCAGGGGATATCTAGAATGAGTACATGAACAGTAAAAGGCTTGAGTGCTTTGAAGTGCTCCTTCCTTTCTTCCTCTCTTTCATTTTTCCTTTCTTTCATTCTTTCTTCCTTTTTTTCTTTTTCTTGGAAAACAACCTGGAACTGCCTCTTTTACCTTGAGTGTACCAGTTAAAATCTACTTGCAGGAAAATTTGTTTCTGTCCTGGGTTCAGCAGTAGCAGTCATTTTTCTCCTTCTTAGTAGCTGGTGCAGTACTGTGGTTTTGACTTTCAGCCTGGGAACAACTCTGATAACACCAATGGTTTTAGTTGCTGCTTAGCAACATTCAGTGTGACCAAGGACTTTCTGAGTCTCATGCTCTGCCAGGGAGGAGGGGCACAAGAAGCTGGGAGGAAGCAGAGACAGGACACCTGACCCAAACTAGCCGAAGAGGTATTCCATACCACAGCACCTCATGCCTGGTATATAAACTGGGGGCAGTTACCTGGAAGGGTTAGATCACTGCTTGAGTCAGGCTGGGTATCGGCTGGCGAGTGGTGAGAGGTTGTATTCTCTTCCCTTGTTATTCCCCTTATCATTATTGTTATTGGTGGCAGCAGCAGTGGTTTGTGTTATACCTTAGTTACTGGACTGTTCTTATCTCAACCCACGGGAGTTACATTCTTTTGATTCTCCTCCCATCCCTCTGGAGCAGGGGGAGGAAGAGGGGGAGCGAGAGAGTGACTACGTGGTTCTGAGTTATGGCTGGGCTTAAACCATGACAGTTTCCCTGAGAGTAAAGCAGAACAGCAGGAGTTGCTAAGAAAAGTTGAGGGGAACCTTGGGCATATAGAAGTGTACAAGCGTCAATCTAGAGGCAGGAGGCAATGTTGCTGAAAACAGGATGGTGAGCTCTTGATCATAAAAGAGATGTACCAGGAAGCAGAATGATCATATGCCAGAGGAAGGTGGACAAACTATCCAGGAGAACAGCACATCAGGATCTACCTCTGGGAAATCTATTGAATCAGGAAAGCTGTGATTATTCTGCACCTTGGATTATTTGTGTGTGCTCAAGCAAGAAGACTATATAGCTATTTACTTGCTTGCCGAAAGAAAACAATTAACTAGCGTTCTTAGTGATGCACTTAAATGAGAACATTATTTTCATTTTGCAAAATGTTGCTCTTATTTATTGACATTATTTTGGAAACCTGCAAATGTTGGCTTTCTCTTTAGATTAGGTAAAGGCTTAGAACTCTTTATGATTCTTTCTCTCCACATGAGCTACATCTAGGAAAGTGCTGAGCAAAGAATGAGGGGTGCTTAGTGCTCTCCTGCGTTGCCTGACATTGCTATAAAATTGTACCTTTCAAGAGCTAGGATAAAGTCTGTGAAGCTGAACTATTCAATTTCTGGTAACAATAGCATAATATTAATCACTTATTAACAGTTTTGGTCATTTGGCTTATTTCCTCATTTTGTACCAGCCTTTTAAAAATCCTGTTTTGCCCTTGCCGGTCTTTCTCTTACAAATGACATCAGCAGCTGTATCTTGGTTTGGAAGGCTATGTGTGTGGAAAGGGAAAGGAAGAGGGCTGACAAGCTCTAGCCAACATACTTTTGCAAAACGACTGCTAGCTCACCACATTGCACTCTTCTTTTTCTGCTAATTACAGGAAAAGTGATTTATTAATATTTATGCAATGGTAACTTCTCAGCTCACCCACAGCCTTTTCTAATCCAGCCAATTATTTTCAGTATTACTTTTAAGCTCTGGCTTTAATTAATGGGGTGCAGAAGTTTAAAGCATATGGGGCTGCTTTTCTAAAGTCTGAGAACAAGCAGAGTTTAAAACCCCTGCAGATACACTTCTCAATACTGCCCTTAAACTCTTTTTCTGAAAATACTACATATAAGTTGTCACATTTTCTTCAGCTTGACATAAAATTCTATGTGACGTGTCACATCAAATGGCAACAATCATGAAATTTTTAGGGATGTGTCAATTTTGAGATACATACTTTTGTACTTTGATCCTTCATGGATCAACTGGAAGACAATCACTTCAATTTCTCACTATTTTTTAATAAAAACATGATAATATACATATTTACATTTTTTCGAAGTATTTGTTCTGAAGCCCCTTTAAACAAAAAATTGTTTTTTGCTAAAATCTGCTGCAAAACCAGTGCTTGAGTTGCAGTGGTGGTTTTTTGCTTGCTCTATAGCACTGTTTCAAAGGTGTCATCATTTATAGGATGCCCATGGTCATATCTGGACTTCCCACCTCTGGAGCATGATTCCAACCCTGTGGAGTCAGGGATGGCAACAGACCCTTAGTGCTTTTTGTCTATTCACAGATTCTGTCCACAGATCTGTCTGTCACAGATTCTCTTTTATAGAACAAAACTTTAGGTGCCTTTTAAAGTGACCAAAGACATAGACTCCCAGAAAGCCCTCACTCACTTGCTATGCTCCCTTTAGCAACAGGTGGAGGGAGGAGTGTGCAGACTTCTTTGGGGTTTCACAAGGAAGCCAAGTAGCTACAGCACTGCCTCTCCCTCCTGGTGACATCAGTGAATGAAGTGGAAAGCAAATCCTGGTGCCCCTGTGCTGTCCCCTGATCCCTCTCAGGGGTTCATTCATTTCAGGCTCCCGTTGAAGCCATAGGGGGTGGCAGCACACACCTGCCGGGGGCTGGAGCACAGCTGCATGAGAGGAGGGCACACAGACCAGCAGCACCGTTCACAGGCGATTCATCAACGGGACGGCTACTGCTGGGCGGAATTCCTCCCCGGCGGGATGAACCTACAGTGACTTTTCTTGGGGGCCGGGGATGTCCCCCTCCCGCGAGGGCAGGGCCATCGCTCAGCCTGGGGCTGAACTCTCCCTTACCCCCTGACCCCCTCCTCAACTCCCGCATACACACCAAGGCGTGAAACGGGACTCGGCAGGGACCAGAGGCCTCGTAACCTGCCTCTGCTCTACTTCCAGTTCCACATCGGATGCTAGGCTCCCTGCTGGGGCTAGGAGATGGCTGCCCTTGGCCTCACAGCATCGTCTCTGCCTCCCCTCACCTACAGCACCCAGCCAAGGAGGCTCGCCTGCTGAATCCCTGTGGGAATGTTGTCACATGCTGGAGGGTGCAGCCCCGTTTTAACAATTCAGTCTTTTAATCGCCTTCTGGCCTGGGCCCTCCCAGGGGCTCTCCCCTGCAGACCCCATTGTTACTCTGTTCCCAGCCCTGGCAGCATAAACTAAAGGAAAACCGTGGAGTCACTCTGGGGTCTTGTCTGGTGTCAGAAGGGGGTGCCCCCTCTGTTTTGGAGGAGTGAGCAGTGACTTTTACTTGATGGCTTTGGAAGCCACCACCATGGTGGGGGATCATGCTGACATCCTAGGGACGTGTGACAGGGGGTGCAGAGGGTGCGAGTTCCTGTTTCTGAATCATCTGATCTGTGCTGTAATGGGGGAAGTGTTAAGGAAACAGAAGCCAAAGACAGCAAGTGAACCTTTGTGCTTTTTGTGCCTTCTCTTCTTTTTTGTTTTGTTTTGTTTTTTTTTTTTTTTTCACAAGGAAGATTTCAGGGTGCTTGGCCTGCTGGGTCCTCAGGGAATAATGTGCTCTGGCAACTTACTATGGTGTCTCTAGGCAGAACCTACCACTGCTATATGAGTGTCCTGGAACTGTCGTGGTTTAAACCCAACCACACAAGCTTGTTCACTAACCACCCCCCCCCCCCCGCCCCGACCCTCCTGGAGGGAAGGGGAGGAGAATCAAGAGAATGTAACTCCCACGGGTTGAGATAAGAACAGCCCAGTAACTAAGGTATAACACAAACCACTGCTGCTACCGCCAATGATAATAATGATAAGAGAAAATAAGAGAATACGATACCACCACCGAACGAGTTCGACCCCCCCAAAGAGAGCCCGCGCCCTTCTGGGTAACTCCCAGTTACCTTCCTGGGCATGACGTGCTGTGGTATGGAATACCTCTTTGGCTAGTTTGGGTCAGGTGTCCTGTCTCTGCTTCCTCCCAGCCTCCCCTCGTCCCCGGCAGAGCATGAGCCTCACAGAGTCCTTGGCCAGAATAGACATTACTTAGCAACAACTAAAACCAATCGGTGTTATCAGCTCTCTGCCCAGGCTGGAAGTCAAAACACAGAGCTTGCACCAGTTACTAAGAATTATGTAAGGAGTTACTCAGGTCCAGGTGGCTGTTTGAGAACTTATATCAAGAGCTTACATTACCTGCTTTCTCTAGTAGTTAAATTTAGGCCCCTTCATTTGGCTCATTTCTCCCTTTATCAGAGCATAATTTAGCCACTGGTCACTGGAGACAAAGAGAAGCCTAAACAGGCTTCAGAGTATACCTGAGAAACTCTGCTGAGAGCTAAAAACCAGTGTTTTCTTCTGAAAACCAGTGTCCTTTCGCAGTGACTCTAGTAGCTTCTGCTTTCCAGGATTGGATGAAGAAGCTACAAGATAGGAGGAAAAAAAATAAAAGATAGACTGGCAAGAGATATCAGTAAGGTCAAGCAAAAGGCAAAGAAAAGGTATTTGCTCATATAAGAGAAAAAGGCAGAACTTATGTTTCTTTAGATATTTACTCTTTGGGTATGTTAACCACTGCCTTCACAGTGGTAAACAGGAGGGATAGTTGAGAGTAGCTTAAGTGTGCAGCCTCAGCACCCTTTGTCCCCAACCAGCAAAATGAGTGCTCAGATGCTCCGACACTGTTGGAGGCTGGGGAAGCTGGTTAGGGTCAGGAAAAGAGGATGTGAAGGGACATAGTTCTTGTTAACACCTGAGAGTGCTCAATTCCAAGGGCTCATGGAGCTCATGCCCTATAGAAAATCAGCTTTAAATTTATATTGCAACAAAATGTATGTTTCAGTGCTTTGTCTCTTTTTGTAAAAATACAGTGAAGAATATAAAGTACATTTAAGTACATTGGGACTCTGACTACTGGGGACTGCCTGCGTGGGGACAGGTGGTGGAGGTGCCTCTTTCTATCCTGTGTCATTTTCCATAGAAATTAGCTAGGGTTTACAGTGAAACATTGGAAGGCAAACCAAAATCGGTGATGGTGGCAGTGAGAAGTCTGCCCTGTAATCTGCAGTGGTCTGGGAGCTGATTGATAAACAGCTTAAACATCTGGACACTGGGAGCAGGGTAGACAGCTGGAGATGCCAACCTTTTCAGCTTGTCCTGAGGTAAAGTTGTCCCAGCTCATCAGTCAGCACCCTTTCAGTTCTTAGGCCTTCAGATTTTAAGGAGGCTATGCTGACTCATAAATTCTAATAATAAGAACAGGTGTGTTTTATGACTTGTTCAGCTGAATAATAACTCAGAGGGTTTAGATGTTTGAAGACTTCTCTCTGCTCATGCCTTCCAGTGTGTAGAGTGGGACGTTACGCAGCAGTTTTGGTTTTCCCTTTCATACTGGTGAATTAAAAGCAATGAGTGCAACAAGTTCCTGTAATTCATTCAGTTATGCCCCTGATTTTTTCAAGGAATCTGTATACATTGTACAAACTTGACAGCTAAGGCTGTGTGATGCTGTAGGCCAGTAGCCTTTCAACTCAGAAAACCTACATTCACTTTTGAAGATGAGTTGTTCACAGCAGTGTGCTGGATTTGCTTCTCTCCTGGAGAATCTTTGTGTACATTATAAAACGCACTGCAAAATTTAGCACAAAGTGTAGTCTCTTATCAGCAGAAGCAGGGAGACTTTAGCAAGTGTATCTGGGACAGACTGAGACTCGATGAAAGACTTTCCAAGAATTCAGTGGGTTGAAGAACTTTGAGGGCTTTCACAACCTATTTCTGAAATTTAGCCAAGCCAGAAGCTAGGGCAGTGTGAGACACTCAAAGTAAGACACTGCTGTGTCAGTCCCTGCATGGTGCACAGCACAGGTCACCAGGATTCGTTGTACATCCCTCTGTGCCTCACGAAGGCAATTCCAGCATGAAGCAGAATTCTCCCTCTGGAGCAGAAGTCAGCCCCTTAAGTGCTCACCTGCTTCATTACACAGGATTAAGAAAGAGGTGTTATGAGCAGAGAATGAGCATATATATTTAATTGCAGGGTTGACTTTAGAATTGAGGGTTAAGCTACATGTTTCTTTCTCTGCCATAACGTAAAATTGGTGGCTGTAGACTACCTCTGTCATCCTAGTCCTAATCTCTCTCTGCTCTGCTCTTTGTGTCTTGGTTGTCTGTGTGCAACAGTCTTTCTTTCTGTGACTCATGAACCAGCCTGAGGCAAGCATAATCTAGAACATCTTCAGAATATCCTCCTTACAGGCATTGTCATGCATGTAATAATCTGACTCTGGATGTACCAGAGCACATTCTCTATAACCTGTGCCGAAAGCTGTATTCCATTTAGTCTGTTTAGTGATGAGAATCAATAAACTGTTATTGGTGGTCGTGACCTATGTCAGCAAGATCAGTCATGTTTTCACAGTGGGCATTTGCAAAGACACCCTCATGTATCATGAACATAGCACTTCATCAGTGTGATACTGATGTGATACACACAGTAAAGTGGGCATCAATTCTAAGAATGTCTTGAGTGACATGGGACTGATCGTCATCCTGGTGTGAATAGGTACTGTCTCAGAAATGTATGCATAATGTACCATAAGCGTTGGTTATTTGTCAATCTAGTGTCCCGGAAGAGATGGTTCCTAAACCAGATTAAAATAATCCTTTTGAGACAGATCTAGAAAAAAAATATTTATGATTGTGTTGGCTGACATGGCTCAAGACCATTTCCATTCCTGGGCCCTCTTGGGGAAGTTAGATTAAACCAGGGGAAATATTTTGCATAAAAATTATTTTAGTGGAGTAATGAATGAAATGGTAATGCACAAGCTACAGTGCATTGCTTGCACTGATGAAATTGCATCTGATGGATTTCATAAAACTGACCTTCCCTTTTCCTGTTTTTTCTGGAAATGCCTATCTTTTTCCATGTATAAACTCTGCAGCTTCATTGTGATCTCCTGTAACCAATGCCTGCTTATTATCAGGTAAAGAGCAAGCAGAGTGATACTGCCTTTTTCCTACTTCAGCTACTATCAAAACAGTGCAAAAACCCCAGTCACAAACTCAAGAGTCTTTTGACAGCAGCAATTAAGCAACTTAATTAATGAGTGAATAAAAATGATAATATTTACTGAACGGGAGCATCCTGTTTTGCATTTTTATTCCAACCGTGCACCTGAAGAATGCCACTGAGTATACTACCTCCTCCCCTTCTGCTTGCAAGCTCTTTTCTTTTTTTTTAACCATACTATTTTGACTTTGCAGGCACCCAAAAGCTATTGCATGCATAGACACGGGCACAATGCTGAGGCATCAGAAGTCCTTTCCAGCCAGCTAAGGAGAATATGCTGCTATCTTTGCAGTGCTTCTTCTGACCCTTAAAACTTGGCTTATATTTAGGGGACAATTTCCATAGTGCATTCGTAAGCCTGAACTTTACATCAAAGCAGGTGATTAGTTACTGATAAATGGCTAATAAAACATTAATGCATTTTGTAATTAACAAAGCTTGGAATGACAGTTCTCTCCACCCACTTTCTTGACATCTTTCACATACATGTATACAGACTTCTATTCCCCCATATTCTCTATTTCCTGTTAATCTGCACAACCTCCATATATCACATGCATACATACAAATATATATTTTAGTCTACATGGATTTTCTCAATGAAATATATAACCCATCTCAAGTACAAGTAAAGCCCCATACATAATTATTCTGGAATGACAGACAGTGAATTCCTTAGCTATTATTTTTGACGACCCTGTCATGGATGCCAGGCATATATTGTGGTAAGAGCCAGAGAAACTTGGGAAAACCCACCTGGGGAGCAAACTCCTTTTTTCTTTATGGAAAGGTTCCCCAAGTGACAGGCCTGCAATCCTGGGTGAGCTTAATTAAAGTCAATAGAGAAAACTAAAGCATTCAAAGTTGCTGCCTTTGGGCCTTCCCCACTCTTCTTTTTCTTCATTTGCTGACACTTTTAAGGGGAAGGTGCATTTTAAATTCCTTATTTGGGGCTTGGGGCTCAGTTCATCACATTCCCCTTCTGTTCTGTATCCCACATTAAATCTCTCTGACACATCAAAGTGTTGTTTCCCATGATTTATGGGTAACTAATGCAGGTGCATTGGGCCTCCTGTGAGGTGCTGAATGCCCTCTTTGACATCAGTATTAATGAATGTATGAAATTTTGGCATAAAAAGCCAGGTAAGGGATATTGCCTAAGATTACAGATAGGTAAACTGAGGCACTCAATAAGAGAGGAGTGGAGCCAAAAGATTAATTTACCTTACCTGGCTCCCAGAGCTCTGCAGTATTTACTAAGCCTCTTGTAGGATAAGGTCTACCTGGTTTACTCCTTGGGTTTTTCCAAAATCTGCCTAACCAGACCTTGTGTTCCCATTCCAACCTCACTTTTATTTCTCTCCTGCCACAGTTCCTCATCACAGGCCAGAGACATGCAGAAGCAGCAGAGCTTACATGGATGAATCAAAAATGCCTTTGTATAACAGGAACTTGACCATCTGCTACACCTGCTATTTCAATTCCTTGTCTGTTTTGAATCATACACTTTCAAATGTCACAATCACCACCAGGCCTGAAGCTTGGATTAGTTCTTGAGCTTGTAATGCTCGTTTTTGGAATGAATGGCAAAATGCCTACTGACTTCAGCATAAGAAGGGCTCATCCACTGATAGCTGCAATCACCTTCATTCAGACTCCATCTTTCCTGGTGGAAATCACTGGAATTGTTGTCAGTGCCTGCAGTGGGACAGGAACTGGGGCATTTGTGACAAACTACCTTGGGGTTTGCATCTGGAATAAAATCGTAATTCACCAGCCTCTGGTAATAGGGTGGACACATGACTTAAGAGTGAAGGCATTTTTATTAGTGTCTAATGCCTGATATACTAAATGAGGTTTGTGGATTACAAAAGCACTTTAAACATTCAAGTGATCAAAATCCCTGATGAGAAGGATGGGTGTCAAAATCCCCAGTTCTGACTGTGGGTCCCATAGCACTTACATTACTGACTACATGCTAACCTATGCTGTTTGTACATTTATTATAAGGGGAATGGCGTTTTAGGATGGTAGTAATTGCATATTCTTTCGTTCACAGCACACAGAAACATAAGATGTATGCTGTGTCAAGAGCAGAGGGAAGTCAAAGTTCAGTAAGCAGAGCTCACTGGGGTTAAAAACAGCTGCTGGACTTGCACATGGAGCTGGAAGGGACAGAGGTGAGGAGATCCACTCAGCTTCATAGTGGTAAGGGCTCTGTGCAAAATATTACCCTGATCTCAGTTCTGCAAACAACCTTTCCCATTCTGTTTTGGGCTTGTGGGGTATATAAATCTGGCAGATCTAGTTCCAATCTGTTTCTGTTTCAAACTGTGACAGAGCAAGCATCTCCTCCTTTCCCTATTCCTCCTAACCACACTCCTTTGGCAAACAGCTTTACTTCCCTCCTGGAGGAAGGATATCAACGTTGAAAAGGTTAAGTGTGCTGCCTTATGAGTTGGGATGTTGTGAAATTTATACTCATTAGCTTCTCTGGGTGGCCATAAGGAATTTAATTAATATCCTTGACATGGGTTGTTATAAGTGATATCGTGGCTTCCAGATGCCCATTGCTGAGAGAGACAGAGATTGCTCTTGTGAAGAGTGACAGCTTTCAGGAGTACACAGAGGCTTTGTACTCTGTCTTGCAAGAAGAAAGACAGCTCTGGTTGCCACCTTCTTCCTGTGGGAAAAAAGGAAGAAAAAAACCGGCAGCCTTTTTGCAGGTAGCCTTACTCATGACAGTAACATCACGTCTGTTTCTGCCCTTGTCAACACATCTCACTGTCCACAATCACTCATCATCTCCAGACAGACAGCACTGGAGGAGATCATCAATTGCCAATGCAATTCAGCAGATACACTTCATAAATTTTAATTACATTCCCACTGAAAATGAATGGTCAGAAAATATAAAACATCTGCCATCCAGATCATTTACATTTTTCGTACAATAAATCATCAGCAACATCCAAAACAATGGATTAAATCATGTGGAGTGTGATAGGTCAAGAAAGAAGGAACGGCACCCATTGTGTGATTACTGTTTGGACCAAAGCCATTACACGGTGTACAGTATCAAGGAAAATACAAACATTAAAAAATAGTAACTGTTTGGACTTGTTCTCATAAATAAAAGATCCCTGGTCTCAGATAGACCCTGCTAATGGATCTATTACTGTGTCTATGGAAAAATGAGGGATTGTTTAAGTAAAAGAATATTCAGTTAATTAAGATAGAGGAAAATGAGCATTTATCAATTGAGTGGCTGGGCTATTTAGCTTGTAAATAGAATAAAGAAGTGATGTCAATGGAAAATAATTCGTTAATCAAGTTTAACTAACATCATGACTGTTAGAATACCTCAGTCTATGTTTTGTTTAGTAGACTGGCATGAAATCCTAGTGTGAGATCGCTATGTGTCCGAACTACTTATTTTACTGGGAGAAGCATCAGACTACAGATTTAGCAAGCCAGGTGTAGGAACCTGTCATGGTTTAAACCAATCCACACAGCTTGTCCACTCACTCCCCCCTTCTTTCCCTCCCTCTACTCCTGGAGGGACGGAGAGGGGATTCAAAAAGAATGCAACTCCCACGGGTTGAGATAAAAACAGTTTAGTAACTAAGGTATAACACAAATCACTGTTGCTACCACCAATAATAGTAATGATAAAAGAAATAACAAGAGGAAAGAATACAACACGTCACCACCAGCCGACCACTAACTCACCCCACTCCCCCCAGCTGAGCACCGACCGATACCTCAACCAACCCTGCAGTCCCAGCCCTTCCGGGTAACTCCCCGCTACATCCTGGGCATGACGTGCTGTGGTATGGAATACCTCTTTGGCTAGTTTGGGTCAGGTGTCCTGTCTCTGCTTCCTCCTGGCTTCCCCTCCTCCCTGGCAGAGCATGAGGCTCACAAAGTCCTTGGTCACAGTAAATATTACTGAGCAACAACTAAAAACATCAGACTTATCAACATTGTTCCCAGGCCAAAAAAGAAAACATAGCACTGCACCAGCTACTAAGAAGGAGAAAAATGACTGCTACTGCTGAACCCAGGACAGAACCGTAGGGGATTTATTAGATCCTCTCAGCCTGTGTTTGGCAAGGGAGCCAGCCCTAATGGTTATGGGTGCAGCAGCATTCAAGGAGCCCTGCCCCAGGAGGTACAAGAACTGCATTCAGTTCCTCTTCTCCTTCCAGCTGGAGAAATGGGCTGAGGCAACATGACCATGTTTCCTTCCATAGAGGGTTTAGAGGCAATGCAGCCAGAGCTACAACCACAGGAGCAGTACATTCTTGTCTAGGTACCATAGATTTCCCCCAAACTGGTGAGATTTCTATGCTTCAGACTCTTGAAAGATTTGGATATTAAGCCCCAACTTGTGGGTGCTTTGTGTTGTTCAATATTATAGGCAATTCTTTTTCTTGAGCATCTTTATGTCACCTTGTGCTTCATTTTCCCCCAAATGATATTTTCTTCAGCAACCCTTCTTGCTACTTTCACTGTTACCAAATCTGAAGCATCGTCCTCTCTTCCTTGAGCAATTGTCATTTTCTAAAAACTGAAAGTCATTGTGGCTGGATCCACCTTGAGGCTTGTTTATTTGTTTGCCTTTTAAATAGTACCGATGCAAAGACATGGAAATCCACAGGAACAGCAAACTGCGAACACACTCAATCACAAGTTGGTGGATATGGCACATCCTCATCCCTAGAGCAGATGAGAGATTAGTGTGTTTGTTAACCTCAGTATCTTTCCTGTTGAATGAAATGAGTGGAAATCAGGTATACACTGAGCAAATGTTTATTTTGACTGGAAGCCCTGTCACTTTGTGTATTTATGTGAAATAGAGAGATGTATGGTTAGCCTGAGGAGGTATCTGCACTCTTCAAAAAAGGCCATTGATGAATGGCTGTAAAAGCTATACTTTTATCTGTTTTATGTTCTTCTAATGCTGCTAAATTGTTGTATATTAGGTTAAAAAATAGTTCATTCTGACGTTACATCATGAGCATTTCTCGCAATGGTATGTGCAGTACAAGCCTCTTTCATTTGACGATTTACTACTCTTAAAAGGAAATAAAAGTCATCATAACACATGAGAGAACAATGTAGCTGAGAGATTTTTCCAGGTGTTCAGCTTGAGATTTTAAGCTTGAACTAGGAATAATGTTTTTTTGGCCGAATGTATCTGCATATTTTTAATTCAGTCACACAAATATCAGGGGGAAAGAAGTAGCAATTTTTTCCCTCATAGAGATGTTTTACTTCACACTAAAGTCCTTTACAACAACAGTAATTATTGAAAAATATCACAGAAGTGCTGCAGCACATATTATCATTAGTTACTATTTATACGGTGACACATATTGCTCTACAAATAAAAACAACGTGGCTTTTCCTCTCTCTCAGTGATGGTTACATCGGGTTTTTACTATGAGTTTGGCCAGCTGGTTTAGATATGACAAGTAATTCTCCCCAAATCTATTCCTGTTGCTTTAACCCCCACCCCGAATGGAGGGGTTTCTTTAAATCACAAAGTGTTTGTGCCGTTCAGTGTCTCATGTTCCCACCTTGTGCCCTGACTCCCCACTCCCACCCCTCCCCACACTTCTCCAATCTCCCTATTGCTGTTGGTATTTCAGTCCCACTATTGCCATTTTCACGTCTGCTCCGTCCAGGTCTGGAAACAAAAGCATCAAGCCAGAGTACAAAGTTCAGGGTATCTATGCTCTGTCTGGAAACAAGATATCAGCAGACCATATTATACTATTTCAGTGTTTTCCATCAGTGGTGCTCATCTGTGTATAGGAGGATACAGGATAGTCCATTTGACCAATCACTTCCTTACGGCTCTGTCATTCACCAGAGTTCAGTCCCCACATTATCTACTACCCATTGCTTCCTCCTAGACTTTCGCAGGAGTGCCTAGGGAAGACAAATCATGCTCTCAAGGCACTGACTGGCCCAGCATGGTGAAGAGGATATATGCTACATACTCTCAAAGGAAATAACAATTATGCTTGTGTGTTCAGGGAGTGCTAGGGTTTGGTAAGTGCAAGTCTGTTAAGCCTTCCTTACACCTCAGATTTATAGATTTCAGGGAGCAGTTGAGGGCTAACATTCCCAAGAGCTCCTTCAACCAGACACATATAAAAGTTTTAGGAAGTTTTTCCAGTCCTTTAACAGACTTCAGAATTTCTTTCACAATGCACCTCCAGCATAAAACATCTCCAGAAAGCATTACAGAGATTGAGGATAGAATTCAAAGAAGCATGTAGGTGTCTAACATAAGCTCAGGCAGAACACAATTACCTAAATTGAAGTAATCTATCTAATTTCTTACACACCTGAAAATCAGCTCAGGTAGGGTACCTAGGAGTTTCTAATACAGCTTTAGTTTGGTTTGACTTGGTTTGGATCGAATGCATGCTGTTGACTCCTGCTTCCTGATCGCTCCCACCAGCTGAGCTTCGGTTTGCATCCTGGAGCAATGTCAGAACATGTCATCTGTGTTCCTCTTTGGTAAAACCCATCTGGAAAAAGCACTCCAGGAGTCCCCTGAACATGCTCAAGCCACAAATGGGAAGCTCAACCTACGGCATCACGCTGCATCTAGTCTAGAAAGACAGCCCTGGAAGATGTGTGCTGTGGACATGCAGTGCTCAATCCCAGCAGTTTCGCTGTACATATCTGCTCCTATTGGTCTGCATGGCTAGTGCAGGCACAGACACTGTAGCTGTGCAGTTCGTCCCAAGGCTGACTGCATGTGTGCATACCTACATGTGTCTATGTCACCAAGATGTGTGCGTGTGTGCACATGTGTGTGCACGTGTAATTTATCATTTTTGTGTGATATACCAAAAATAATGTATGAGCTCCCTCTGCTGCTTTATACAAAGAAATTAATCAAGAAAATTCCTTGCAAAGCTGAGAGTATTTTATTCATATATTGCTGATAATGCTGTATGCACAAGTAGTCCTAAAAATAATAGCATATTATGCTTGCAAAGTATTGTCCAAATATTAAAAAATAAACAGAAGAATCTGTGTTGGCTGCATTGCCTCATAAAATGTTTTGAATATATCTATTTTTACTAAAGGAAACATGTTAAGATTTTGGGTACAAGATTGTTTTCTAACTTCCAAGAAGGCATCATTAAAACCAGTGAAAAATTTATTGAGTGTAAGATACATTGAATATAGCTAGGTCTTTTTCTCTTCTTAAAAACAATAAATAATTTTCAAATGTTTAATAGTGGAATATATTTGTGTGTTAATAGTTTTTGGATATCTTTTGCATTTTGTTAAATAGCCTTTATATAGTTAAATAATGTGACATAAGCTACTTCTTAAAGTTTATCTCTGCTTATACGACCCATACAGAAAAATCAGATTAATTTAGTGATGTTAACAAAGCCCTGCTGAAGGAGCAAGCCTTAAAGAAGCTCTGAATTACACTGTTGTCTTTTCTTTCTTTTCTTCTCTTCCTAGTTCTACTGTTTTTAGAAATGGTGCAGGAGAGGTATCTGAAATACTTTATTATTTTCTGTATTGGAAAGGGTAATTTTGATAAATTGACTTGCAAACAGGTTATTTCCTGAAGGTGTAAAATCAAAAGTGTAGTTCTACAAATGTTTTCAGAGAAAAACTTTAATTAGAGCTGGATGAAAATTTGCAGTCAATTTTTCATCCTGAAAAATATAGATTTAGTTAAACAGGGAAAAATGATGTATTTCTATCAATTCACAGGATTGGTTTGAATGACTTTTGAAAGATTTTTTTGACATTTTGAATTACAGAATAATAGACTGAAGGTACCCCTGGAGTCATCCGATCCCTGCCCAAATTAAAGTGTCTCAATATTCCTTAAGTGGATGCTTTTCTCCAAAAATGTACTTCATTAAAATGAAAAAAAGAGAAAGATATGTAGAAAAAAAACCTGAAATAGATGAATATTTTGAATCACATTAGACACTGAATGTGACACAAAGCAGTGCTTGCCTTTGCCTTTCAGCTTGCTGAGAATTAAAAAAACTATTAATAAAAAAAACCCAACAAAACCAAAATTTATTGTCAGAACTGTCCATGGACAATTGGGCATATGTGCAGTGCTACTCAAAGTCTTGAGTTGTAACAGTGAGAACCAAATAAGAGAAACCTTTCACTGGGATGCACCAACCACTTAGGCTAAGCCAAACACCTAGTGGAGCTTGCTTAAGCATTAATTGTTTCAGGAATCCGCAAGAACTATAAAAGAGGATAAACTTTAGTGGCTTCAAGTTTTCAGAAAATTTTCATTATTCTTACTAATTCTGCAGTTTGACTTACAGGGTTGAGCATTACCTCGACTTCTGGGGAGTCATCTGTTTCAGTTTCTCACAATACTTTTGTTGAAGGTTGTTTTTTTTTTTGCTGCATTTTCCCTCTATGGGCCAAGTGGTACTATCACCCTTTCCTTAGCTTTCACTCCATATAATTCAGCTGCCCTACCACAGAGCTGTAACTGAAATGCAGTTCATTGCAGCCACTTCTAGCGTTGGGTTATTATCTCATTTGCCATAATTTTTTAAACATCTGTAGCTTGTTTCTCTATGTGCATACAAAGGCATTAACATGCACAGACAATTGATACCAGGCTAGACTAACCGTCTGACTATCTGTATTTTTTCCAGCATTAATGACTTTGCAACAATAAGTGGCATATGAGATCCTTATTTTGTTGAGCCTTGCTCCTGTGAAACGACTAGAAAACAGTATCTCTATCTGATTAAGTGTTGAACTGGGATTTTGAGCTTTGCTAAGTAGCAAGTATAACAGAATACTCTTCTATGCCTTAATTGCTGTGTAATATTACTGCACCATATTGCACAGTAACTATTAGGTAGTTGCACTGAAAATGGGTGCACCTCTCACAAAACCTGAGTTTTAATAAGCTGCCCTTATTTGTCCACATTTGTCACCTCTTTGTATCATGGCAATCTCTCTGTGAACACTTTGATAATGTTAGTCTCTACTCTTCTTCTGTTACTGCACCAAATTTGGGTCTGATAAATACACTATTCGCTGATGGAGCTATAATTATCCAATCTGCAGGCTTTGCACATATAAGAGTTGATGAATCAGATATTCTAACATAGGGCCTGATGTCTCTTCTGGCAACTTCACCACCTGAGTAGTTTCTGTTTTTCAGTTTTAAATTGGTAACATTAAATGTTTTTAATAGCTTATTACTGGAATCCTTTACACAACAGAGATGTGGTGAATGCAAACAAGAGTACTTGACAAATCAGACTGTGATGGCTGGCAGATCCCATTGGCAATTTGGTAATGTGCTCAGGCTCACAGATATTAGAGTTGGAAAAGACACATTAGGTGAATTCCTAGCTTGAGTGAAGTAAATGGCAAAACTTCTGTTGAGTTCCAGGGGCCAGTTACGTTAATAGTGCTGCATTATACCACATTCCAGTATTGATCATAACAATCTGGTCTGTGTGCAGTTCTACAGGGAGATCCTGGAATTCAGGCATTGAGGCATGGTAGGCGAGTATATAGCTATAAGCTTTATCGATTGCTGTATTCATTTAGCACTGGCCAAGCTCCCAAGGCCCTACCTCAGAGGTTATTCAAAATTTACAGAGAAGTTTCTTCTTGTTGTATAATCCTAGTGAGGAATACAATGGGATGTCCCTCCGATACCACACAGCACAGCTTGAAGTGGCTCAAAACTCTCACGAAATCTGGAATGACTTCTGCTGAGCTTCTCAGATGTTTCCAGCAAGCACAGGAAGTTTATTTAAGGTTGAATGTTGGAGCTATGGGCTCCTTTTTGAAGCTTGAGTCTAAGTATTTTCCATTATAATCAGAAATATAAAAGAACCTTTACAGTGCCAACAGAGCCTGCCTCCTAAAACAAGGTCCTCTCAGGTGACAAGAGGCTTCCAAGGACTTGGGCAGTTTGTGTTGAGGTTTGGGATTAGAAGAGCAGTGCTGGACACTCCGTAAGTCTACAGCAGAAGGCATAACTCAGAGTACTCTAAACCTCATTGGACAGCCTCTAAGGTTGTCCTAATTATTCTTCAAATCCATTCTGGAAGTTGAGGTTCAAGATCAGTAGAGTGGAAATGTGACTCAGACGCACTTTCCTACTTGTGGTCATAGTAAGCATAAGCTAAGATTTGAATCTCTGACATGGTTGCACATAGTTTCACTGTCATTTCTCAAGGCTTCAAGCTTCTGTCATGCTGAATGGAAACTAGAGGTCAGGCTCCAGATACAAGCGCTTAAGAAAAGCTACTGACAGCTGCAAAACTTTACCTTGTATGAAACCTGTGCACTAATGCATTTTGCTGATAAAATCCCATGGTCCTGTCTCATTTCAAATTCTTCTACTGGCTTTCAGGCAATAACTAAAAGCAAAAATACAAGGTGATCATTGCCTTAATAAAAACCTTTCAAAGCCAAGTGTAAATGAATGCTGTAAATTACACACTTTTTTCCCCCATGCATCTCATAGATCTGAACTCTGAGGATCAATCAGCTGCACACAGGAGTCGTGACCCTGCTCTCATTGCTCTAAGGGACTGTTGTCTCACTGCATGCTATGACCCTTGGCGTGAACCTGGTAATATTACTACTTGTGGGTCTATCAACAACAAGCCCTCTGTGGTCCCAATGTGCTTAAGAAAACTTAATTCCTCTTGTTCCAAATGTAGGGATCTCTTTTGTGCCAATTACCCTTTGACACCTCTATTCAAGCTTACTTGCCAAACACTGGTCCCATAAACACTGCTCCCTTCACAGGCAGAGAGGCCGGCAATAGCAAGGAAAGCTACTGCAAACATTTTTTTCTTGATGTTCCCATTTTGGGATAGCTGCTAAATGCATGTCACTGCCTTTTAGAAAGCTTTACATAATGGTTGGATAGCTGACTTCCTCATGACTTAATCTACAATTTTCTTGTAGGCTTAGCAGACAGAGTGTAAATGCTTTATTGTCCCCATGGTAGTGTTAGATCTTCCTATGAATCTATGGGTGAAATCAGATTCCTAGAAATCACTATTCAAATACACCTCAGCATCAACCACCACAGTGGTCAGCCACAGTCTCAGAGAAAACTTCTTTGTGGCTATACTAGCCTTGAAAATACATGTTTCAGTTATTTCCACATTAATGAACTGAAACTGCTTCCTCCAACAAGGAGGTGAGATCTGGCCAAGCCAGTGTTCAGATGCTGCAGCAGCAGCAGCAGTGGCATTATTAATGCCTGCAGTTGCTCTTCTTGCTGATTCTGTAAAAGGAGCATCAGGGCAGTGCACATACATCTGTTAGCAACCGTTTACATGCGAACTATCCATCAGGGGCTAGGAAGTGAAAATCTGATATGGAGCATGCCAGAGCACAAGAGTATGCTTGGCCTTCTCCACTTCACTTCTGCACTGGTGACTTTTATCTACCACTGCACTCTTTTACTGAGCAAATAAATAAATTGGCCGTCACTTTCTATTGTAAGGTCCTGGTGCCTTTTCCAGCTGAGCAGCAAGCTACCCCACCAGCTGGCAGCTGGGCAGCAGAGTTGAGGCTGTTTGTTTGCAAAGCGAGCAGGCTGGTGGCCCTGGGACGCAGGAGCACCGCAAGGGACCTGAAGGAGAGGAAGCACAATTGATGGCAGCTGATAGCTTGACGGCCTGGAGGCCTTTCACAGGCTCATCCAAGGCACAAATGCCACTTCTGGTTCTTGAGAAGGGCAGAACAAGCTTAAAAAGGATGAAGGCTGACATTGCAAGGGGCGTTGTTGAGGGAGACTAGGCTCTCTTCCTGGTCACCCATCTGCTCTGGGGCTTTCAGGAATGCGCTACCTCTTTTTTAGCCATGATTTCTGCACTTTGCTGTAACTCACTGAGTTACACTGTGCTCCTCAGGGCAAGGCCTCAGCTGCCTGCCCTGCTTCTCAGCAGGGTTCTTTGGCTAGTACTCGGCCCAGCTCCTGCTGCAGCACCCTGGCTGCTTCTTGGCACGAAGGGGAGCAGGGGGAGCTCCTGTGTGTCTGTGAAGATCCCACAGCCAGACCGCTACTGCGATTGCATGTGGAGGAAGTTGGGGGTTCATCTCATATTTGGGGCTGTGGTTGGGAGTAGCCACCATTCTAAACTACTCATCCATGCGTAAACTATTCACCTTGCCTCTTTGGTGGTTAAAATTATAATGAGGTTTCTTCTTGGACAGATGCAGGCAAACGGAGGGGTGATCTGCAGTAGTTAGCAGCAGGCAGGATCTGTTTCTAATGCCTGTCACTCCCTTGCGAATGACCATAAGGATGGCCTGTGACCCAGTTCATCTGGCCTGAAGCTTTCTGTTCTAGAGAGAAAAAAAAAGGTTCACTGTCTGCTTTTTCTTCTTCTCTGGTCATTCTGTGAAAATTAATGTTTCTCTTGCTGCTGCTGTTGGCACTTTTAACCAAAAGTTAGCAGCTTGGGAACTGGTGGCCTGCCAAAGCAGTCACCACACACTGCAAGGTGAGGGTTGCCCACACTGGCTATGGGCTGGACAAGCTGTGAAAGGGAGCAGGGAAGAATGAACAAAAGTGGATGAGAGTTGCAGAATCAGGCTTACTTTTCAGGGTTACACTGGATGGTCTTAATTACAGTAGTGTTACCTGCTTCCTTCTTCCCAGGATGTTTCAGTCATGTCTTGTGGGAATGCTCAAATAAGCAACAGCAAATTACTTTCCCTTAGCACATGGCACTGGTGAAACTATGCTCCCATTGCTCGCTGATTTACTGAAGAAGCTACTGTCCAGGTCTTAGTTTACTGCCAAGTCCCATTGCGGGCACAGAGCAAAGAGGGAGGCTTTTATATATAAACCCTACGTATTGGAGGTGGCAATATTTTTTGCTCAGAAAACTCTTTACTTAAGCTGAAGCAAAGAACAGGGAAAACTTCAGCTGCAAAGAAGAGAGCTTTGGAAAGTTATGTGCAAAGGAAAAACAGATATACAGCCTGTCCACTGAATTTTTACAGACTGCGTTTTTCCTGACATGCTAACTAATGACACTGAAGTTTGAGTGGCCTTTGATCTTTGGTCTTTGATACTGATTATAGCCATTCAATTTCAAAGGACTGACTTGGGTTGTCTATTATTATTATAGTATGTTTAGTATTTTTCTTTGAGCAGCTTGGTTAATTTTGGGTGGAAAAGACCTTATTCTCCTGTGTTTAGCAGTTTGGATAGTTACTTCCTGAAGAGCTTCCTCTTGATGGCTCCCTCTGGGCACTTCTTTCCATTGAGTTAAGGTGGGCTTTTGGGTCAGAGCTTACAGAGCTGTGAGTCAGGAGAGAATCAAGAATGATGTATTTTTCTCACTCTTTCTATCTCTGTACTGTTTTATTTCTGGAAAATCAAATATAACAGTTTAATCAAAAAGGAAGTGGGAAACAATATAAAAAATACTGCCTAGCTTTTGCACCAATAAAAAATAAATGAAATAGAAGCATATTCATCAAAATCAAAGTCAATACCGAAATAAAGTTGGCCCCTGTTGGTATATGCAACATAAAATGAAAAGAAAAAAGTGGAGAGCAAAGCACTTATAAAAAGGAATTTTTTTTTTTCTTTTTGTGAAATAGTTGTGTTTCAGAATATAATAGCAGTAATGCACTCTATGCATAAATGTTATGGGGGAAAACTTAGGATTTAAATAACATTTTTTTTTTCTCTGCTAAGAGAATAACAGAGAATACCTTTGGATACAGCTTAGGACTGTAATTAAGACCTGGGTAATTTAGGAGGGACCGAATTACAAATATCTGATGTGATTGATGGTAACAGGGCAGATGGGCCCTTTAAAGTCCTGGCAAGGCAGGAGGCCACACTTGTAATACTGCAATATACAGAGAACGGGAATCCACCCAGGGGACTGGGAATCCTCCCAGGGGCTCCCAGCCAACATCCTTAAATAAAGCTCTGGTGCAGAAGGAGCATTGGAAATGTTAAAAAAAAAAAAAAAAAAAAGGAGAAAAGGCAAGACAAAGTGGGCTGCAAAGCAACTATCAGTGGAAATATTCACCCTAAAGTGTCTGAGGGAAACTGCTGCCTGGTTTTTATTTGTTGCTCTTTCTCTTAGTCTGGGTCTGGGAAAAAGCCATTCAGGAGTTTTCCCTGGCACAGCTACAGTGCTCGTCCCTGTGACCTGGCAGAAAATGAGTCAGGGTTGCCTCCGCCAGTGGTCCTTTAAAAGTGACCTAATTCCCACTGAGGTAGCAAGCACTCCTACAGCTCACCTGAACTTCTCTCCTATAGAGCTCTAGTCCCTTAATTCATTCATGCCGTGAGGCATCCACTGGGGCTGGAAGACATTTGATCTCATCAGATGGAAGTACCTGTCCAAGAACAGACAATAGAAGACAGTGACTCTTTGCCATGCCATCACTCAAAACAGTACCTTAAAAAGTGGTTGAGAAAACTAAACCATGACCTGTTCCACCAGATGAATGCTAGATGAATATTTTCTTCTCAGGTTTTCTCATGGAGTACCTGTGCTGTCAAGAAGGGGTTTAGGAAATTTTATTCTTTATAATTTGTTCTGGTCTTGTTCTTTTGGATTAGAAGCTTTTGGGATCAGGGTGTGCATTTCTTTGAATAAAAGCTTGGGTCCACTAATGCCAGTGTAATTCTGCCATGGCTTTGTCTATGTTATCTAAGTAAGATCTCTTGATGCCAAATGAATGATTTCTAGACAATGTAAGATTGTACAGGTTAAGCCAAACTTGCCTTGCATATTGTCCAAGAACCATAACCCTAAGAAAAAATACCACCAAAGTGAATTGCAGAGAAGAGCAGGATCTCATCAAAACTTTTCCTTCCATTTCCATTGATGTCTTCATGATAACCAGATTTCATGAGAATAAAAGATCTGGGAAAAGGCTGGGACCCAGCTTCCTCTTGGCCTTTTAGGGAGATCTTAGGAAATTCAGAGACCATTTCACAGAAATGTTTAGTAAAACCACCTTTGAGTCCTATATGGTTGTTTGGGTTACAGAAACTCCAGTTTGGTGCAGTTGGGAGGAGGCCAGCAAACGGATCGCATTGCAAAGTGGTTGTGCTACTGGTAAAGTTTCTGTCTAGAAGTTTCAGTTCAAGCACACTTCACACCTGATGAAGGCATTGGGGTGTTTTTGCACTGGTTTTGCCCCTCTTTGGATGAAACCTAACTTCTGTTGCCAGAGATATGTGGTCAGTTCAGAATAGGTCCGTATTGACCTTTTTATCCAGAAAAGGAGGCAGAGAGCTAGCACCTTCTTGTGAGGACATCAACCAAGTAAAAGCATGGAAAGAGAAGCCCAGAGTGCCAAAGGAAGCATAATAAGGCACCAAAGCCGTGGTAGCCTTACGTAGTGATTTACTTCATTTAAGCCTCTGTGCTCTACCCAAAAGAGGTCGTGTTGCACCTAGTGCCTGTGATGACTCCCCTTTACTCCTACTCTCTTTGAATGTGTTTTGGCAGGCCTGCATTTCCTGACTGATATTTTTATTGTAGGTATTGGAAAGGCAGATGTGTGGTTTGCCTCCTGAGCTGAAGAACAACTGCAGAAGAATGCTGTTAGCTGGGATATTTAACTGCATAAACTGAAGTGCTGTGAGTAGTGATTTTAGAGCTGGCATGTTCTCTTTTCAACTTATAATCCTATTTTGATATTTATATAGAGTCATAAAATATAGCAGGAATGTTTTAATATATTTACTTGCATAGGACAGCTACATATAACTTGAAACTGAAGTTGTTATTTTTGTTTTCTTTACTTGTTATCCAGTAATACGTAAATTATTGATCACATCCACTCAGGCTTAGCAAATCTAGCATTCAAACGTGCCTTTTTAATGACTGAAATAGTGATTTTTTTAAGAGTCTGTGGGTAGCAACATTAACTGGCATAGAGTGCTGAAGAACTGCTTTAACGCACCTACTAAACAAATATATCTGCCATGATGCTGTCATGGTTACCTTTGATGTGAAATCACTATCCTATTGCGCAAGAAAGGAGGGGCAATGTCATCTGGAAAAAAGAGTTCAAGTGACAATGACAATGATTTCTATGATGAGGTTCTGCCATTATTGCTGCTACTTTGACTGTCCTGGAGCTGCTAAGACACAGAGGAGGACAGAAATGGAAGAAGGAATATAGAAAAGGGAGAGAAGAAGACCCTTTGAAATTATAATGTATTTGCTAAGAAAGAGACAAACGAAGGTAGAGAGAGAATGGAAAGTTTTGATGAAGCTGGAAGGACTGAATAAAGGAAGTTCCATTCAGGGTGGGAAGTGCGATCTTTACCATCACCACCACTTTGGCTCCAAGTCAAATTAAATAATGGATGTTTTCCTTGACCTTTTGCTACTTTTGCAGTGTGTTACATGATATGTTCAAAAATTAAACTGGTCCTTAATAATACTCCTTACTTTAGTGTTATTATTGGAGTACCACATACAGACTAATCCTCCAGCCTTCACTTGGACAAAACTGCCAGTGTTTTCTGAGCAGGTTTCGCCAAACTGTCCAAAGAAAGCTTGTGAATGCAGTCTCATTTAGAGGAGTACTACACATTCCCAGTGCTTGCTGAAATAGTAGCAGAATTGGGTTGGAAGTATCACAGCAACAGTGTTTGGAGATATGTCCACACTGCTTTTTTTCATCAGTCTGGAAATACTGTAAGATTGGCTGGAAGCAGCAAGAGAGGAGTGAGGCTGTTCAATGGGAAATAGTGGAATTCAGGTTAAGATGAAAGACGCAGATGGGTTCCTCTTAGAATAAGCTCATTCACCTCTGGCCTCCAGAAAATGTGCAGTAATGGGCCAACACTATCAAGGACCAGTAACTGTGAGCTCAGAACTCTTTCAGATCAGCATAAATAGGATCAGTCTGGCTTGTAGAGATGCCTAGTCTGCATTTTTATAGGTGCATAAGTAACTTGGCAAACTAAA
The DNA here is from genome assembly GCF_037157495.1 of Lathamus discolor. Classification (NCBI taxonomy): domain Eukaryota; kingdom Metazoa; phylum Chordata; class Aves; order Psittaciformes; family Psittacidae; genus Lathamus; species Lathamus discolor. The sequence continues at coordinate 99,650,908 of NC_088885.1, read as the reverse complement.
TTAATGCACAGGCCAGGTTAAGACCTTTATAAAAGAAAAAAGATTGTTGCATTATTGGCATTAATCTGGTTGAAAGGGTAAATGCAGAGATATAATGCCATACGGAGGAAAGCAAAGCTTTCTGCTTCCCCAGGCACTGCGAAATAGGATGGTGGCTTGGGGAGGTAACATAGAAAGTCACCACTTTCCTGAGAATCTTCCTTGGGTATTCTCTGTCATCGTTGCTAGTGAAGGAATGGGGTACTTTGCCCATCCTCGCCTGCTGTAGAGTCTAGAGTATTTATAGACTTTTCCCTTAGGACAGGAGAAGGATTACTCTCATGCACTGCACATGCTTTTCCTTTATTTGTACTTTCCTTGCTGCTTCCAAATGTGATTGCCATCTTAACCCCAAACAGATCTCTTGTTCAGGAAAATGCTGCCTATAGTGAAGGATTTGGAGGAGCTCTTGAATGTCACTTGGATGTGATAAAGCATTCAGGTTTCAAACGGGTAATGTTCAGAGTGTGCACAGAGCACTAGAGGGAAGGACAGAGAATGAGGAGGAGGGAAGGAGAGCTCAGTGTTGTCAGAAAGCCACAAGACCTTTGAATTATTACACTGAAAATTGAAACTGCTCTATCAAAATTGATGGAAGTGCCATGTAAGGTTGTTCTCCCCTGTACCTTATTTCCAAAGTTTGCACTTTGAAATGTGTTTATCTGTAATTCAAACCTAGGGGTCTGACTCTGAGTGACCTTGAGTTATTTTTTTAAGCAGTCTCTATTTATGTGACTTTAAGCATGATGACCCTTTGGGCACAGAAAGACATGCTGATGTGCTTTGAAATCAAAATGAATACACCTCCCCTTTCTTTCCACTCCTCCCCATGTGGTAACTCATGGAAGTCTGGCTTTTATCTAAGAAAAGATTGCAGAAAAATTGTCATGTTTTTGTTAGGAGAATGCATTAAACTAATGGCATAGCTACAGTATTATGCACCATATTAAAATACACGTGTGTACAGTCTTCTATGCCCACACTGTGCAAACATACCATGTCATGTGAAAGCATTCTCACAAAATCATTACAAACACCATGTAGTTTCCCCCACCACTACCTGAAGATGAAAATTTTCAGTACTAATGATGCAAAATGTGTATTATGTTGATTTATGCTAATCAGTTCCATAGATGTCATATTACATTGTTAAATGCTGACATAAGTGAAGTACTGTTGCTTCCAACATCAACAGCCCACCAACCCTGGTGAGGAAACAGCAGGGGAGCTACTCACCTCTACAGCGTCCATGGTCTCTGCTAGATGCAGCTGGGAGCTGGGGACTTCTCCAGTTACTCCTTTTGTTATGCCTTTATTGGCACAGCTTGTTCTATAGAAGTTACAAAGGTTTTTAAAGTGAGACTTTTCTCAAATGCTTTCTAGTTTATTACTGTTCGGCTACAACAGGACCCATTACAGTGGGCTTGAGACCTTTCTTGGGCACCCACCCTAACTTAAGGAGCTGAGAATGCCGGTCTGTGCACCGTGTGGTGGAGTAAGAAACCTCTGTGTGAGCCAGTGACCCCTGTGCTTTATGAGCAAGAGCCTACCTGTGCCCATTAGCAAGGTTATCTAGCCTCTCCTCAGATGTGGAGGAGTATAGTTGTTGCTTAATTCTTCTCTGCTGTCCTCAGTAGCGGGACTGTTTGGGAGGACTGAAGTGAGAAGGGTGAGGGCCAGGAAAGGCAATGATTGGCTGCTTTTTTCAGCATGGACAAGCTGATTCTGCCTTCTGCCTCAACGGCAGTGTGAGCTTCATAACACAAAAGTGTCCTGAAGTGCCTCGTTTGTTTCCAGAGGAAAAGTCAGAGCTTAAGAGAACAGAGAAAAATGCCAGTTTTAAAGCTGCTGAAAAAGACTGGTGTTTATTTGTCTTGCAGTTTGGGGTATACTCTTAATTACTGAAAATAGCACTTTGCTATTAAGTGCTATTAAGCTGAGATGAAATGTGTTTGCATTCACATATATGTACAGCAGATGACCATTACTCTGTCTCATCTAAGGGGTATGGAAAGACTGCCATTTTCATGTCAACTCTGAAGGAAGCGTTTTAATGAAATGGAAATGAGGCAAGTTATTTTGCATTCACCTTTTGTGTAATTTTGTTTGCGATGTCCTGTGCTCAGGTGCATGCCAGACCTTCATATGACAAGTGCAATCTGGGACCGACAGATGACTTTCACCATCCACAGAGTGATAGGGGAATGTTTTATGTTTGTTATTCTGTGTTAATTAGCAGAACATGGAGGGGATATTGGCTTTGGGTGAGTGTATAAAAGAGCAATAAAATATTGCATTATTTTAAAATGATCAATTAAGTCCTGTTATGTTGTGGGTATAATAACATGGCCTTCACCTACCTACCTGTTGTGAAATTTCACCTCAAAGGATGCATTCTAGCTGTGTAATTCCTCTTCCAAGCAATTCTAGATTTACTAGCTAAGCCCAGCCTGAACTCAGTTCTCTGCTTTTGATCACTATATTAATTTAACTGAAGAGCCTCTAAAACAGAAGGAACATTGATAGAATGGAAGCAGAGGATATAGAGAACACAGCAATACAAGCCTTTCGTGCAAAAGAAAGCTGCCCTGAAGAAGTAGTAATAGATCAAGCACTCTTCATCTCCAGGCATGTCTATGGTAATAGAAGTTAACATTAGTCCATTTTTCTTATTGACACATCGTTTGTTTAAAAAGTAAACTTGGTTTGACTCAGAGACTGTAATGATCAGTTTGTAACGTATGGTGGAAAAATCTTAAAGGCTGGCTTGCGAGGTTGTTTAGCAGGGTCTCTGTAGAAGGAAGGAGTGCAGGGGGGTGTGGCAGGCAAGAGTAGCAGCTATTGAAGCACTGAGGGGAAACCCAGAGCAGTCTCTGGGACATCATACGAAAAAAGGTTCTTGGTTTTCCCACTGTTTTGTTTTTGGAGACGGTGTGTAGCAAGAAGCTCAAAGAAACATCAAGGATCCCTAGATGCTTCTGTCTGCTAGAGACCACACTGGGTGCTACGCACTCTAGTGCATGGTTTCATGATACGGGGCAAATGAGCTCCGTATCCTTGAACATTCTGCATAGTCTTGAAGGAGGATAATATATCTCCACACTTCCTAAATGTAACGCAGAGACAGACATACTGTCATGCAGGACAATGGGGCTACTGCTCTCTCTCCCTCCAGATACATTTTCCTTTCTACCCTTGGATTCCAAGACTTTCTCAGAGCTTGGTGGCATCCTGGTTTTCCATTAATTACTGGATTTCTCTATCAACAGTGAGGACTGGCAGTAAATAGTAGTATAACCACCCTTAGCTATAGTGCAGGGAATTGTCCCACCCCTCTTCTTGCCTGGAGCATTTGACATCTCTGGTAAAGCATATGTGTGTGCATGTATGTGAGAGCTTGAATGTGTGTACGCATATACATATATGAGTGTCCAGAGTCTGCTGTGCACATTTCCTTGCACTAAAGAGGCATAACAGTTTGTCTTGCCATCACTAGAAAGAGCAGTATTGTTCAGCTAAAAAAGAGAATACCCTCCTCTCCAGTGAAATCGCATGTTTATCCTGATTGCTGTTCTCAAAGCAGTTTATTAAGCGTACAAGAAAGTCCAGTACCACAATTTCAGAGGTAAAGAAAGGTTGTAAAGGCCTTGTGAATCTACACATTGTGAAGTCATTTGGGCTGGTCGCTACTTTTCAGAGAGAATTTATTTTTTTGTGGGGGAAAGAAAAAGAGATCAAAAAAAGAAATTCACAAAAGCCAAAGTGCTCCATCCTATTCTCCTCCCTTCCCTCAGCTCAATTTTTTTATAATCTCTGGTATTCACTGAATCAAACAGTGACTGCTGATCGTTTTGATGATAAATTGCCTGCAGTGCACGTGGGACTAATTATGAGATGGCACATTTCACTCTGCCACCTGTATAAACTAAATTTTAGACAGGCACAATAAGGGGAGTGTTCACAACAACACAACATTTGGAAAAACTGCAGACCTTCTCCCTGTTCCCTCCCCCACTCTCACTAATGGAAGGCTTCATAATAGAGAGTTAGGTCTTGAGTCTATAAAGGAAAAACCTGAGGGAATAGGAGGATGTGAATAAGGGAGGAATCAACCTGGAGGTTCTACAGGAAAGGAGAAATTGGGGATCTGGGAGAAAAGAAAGAGAAGAGCAATATGTCCATAGAGATGGAGAGATCAAAGGAAGGAAAAGACCTGAAAGCAATAAGATTGTTTTGGCACATGAGAGGGAGATGATGAGGCTCAGAAAGTTGGCCTGGGGAGTACATGCTCGAAAGGTACAAAGAGGGAAGAAGAAAGGGAGGAAATATGGGTCAGACACTCCTTGGTGACTGAGGGCTGCTTGATAGCTTGGAAAAGTGAAACAGAGAGTGAATTGTGACCTTTTCAATGATCCTGGCATGGCCAGGGAAACCACAGGTGCCTTTTGCCAAACCTCTTCCTTGCTTCTTGATGAGGGTGAGGTGGTGTGCAATTTATTAGTATTCTTCAGCCAGAAGGGATACTTTTTTGTGCAGGGGAAAAAACTCCAAATTGTTATAAGTTATACTATATTCTCTCACTGAATGGGGATAAAACAATGGGCCAGATCATTCAACTTTGTCTTAATATTTTGGGAACAAAAATTCCTTATTGTCTATGGACTTCGACACACAATTGTCCTGCCCATACCTCTGCTCTCCGCAAGTGTCAGGAGGGTGAAACTGTGCATGCAGGTCCTTGAGTATGAGAGAGAAACAGAACATGGAATGGTTATTTCATCCTGTGTTTTACACAGTGATGTTGTCACGGGCCCTTGAAATAACAAATAAATAGCCTTCTTTCCGTCTCCTCTGCTCCGGCACTGGCACTTGTATCTTCTGCCTTATCCAAGGGTCCCAATGCAATAGCTGACACATAACAGCACATCACCACTGCTCATCCATGCGTGTATGCATGTATATGTATTTACACATTATCATCACATTGACTGGCTGAAGCCAGCTTTTGGGCATATAGTCTTCAAGTATTTTAAGTCTCTTGTTGCCACTGTATTTTGTACATCATGTTATATCCCACAGGGATATCACTGGAATATAAGCAATATAGCTTTGTGATAGGCTTTAATCACCCAGGACAAGTATTTGTGACCTCATCTGTGTTTATCACTCTTTTCCTGCCCAATTGCTATCCTAGCACAAAAACATTGTTTGAAAGATAATTCTGAACATGCATATTTGCTTTTCGTCTTGCAAGGGACTGGTAAAAGTCATAGTAGTTTTATTAAGACTTTACATAGCGCCATAGGATATACGCACAAGAGACAGCATTTCCAGTGAAACGGACTCTAGATTCTTTCCTGGTTTTCCTGAGCAAAGGAGACCAGATCATTGTGAGTGGGTTGAGCATCTATTAAATATCCCCTAAAAACTCCTACATGCTCATCTTCTGTCAAACTAGGATTGAGGTTTTGGGAGTATCAGGGTCCCGTGGAGTTTATGCAAGTATCCTGGATAAAAGAAAGATACACAAGTTAGTACTCCCACCAAAGACTGACAAAAGAGTGAATGCATTTATAGTATTAGACTCCAGAGAAAAGCCTCAGGAAAGACTGGGAGAAGGGAATGGTCCTGGAAATGAAGAAATACAGTGAAATGTCCTTCTATGCGTATACTTCTGCTGTGTCTTGCACCTTAGCAAATACAGGTAAATCTGAACCTGAGGCTCAAAGGCACAGAAAGCGAGTCTGTGTAAATTTCACTGGCAATTGAACTATGCAGTGTTTTTCTTTTGACATCAATCCGTCCAGCTAGCCAGCCAGACACATGGTTATACTTTGGAAAATCATAGCCATTTTGCAGGGTTTTTTTATACTGTAACACACTGTAATTCTGCCTTTAACTTTCCTTTTGCATAACACTGGTTTATGGACTCCCTTTAAGATGATCTGTTAGGAGTGCCAGGAAAAAAACCCTCAAACCTGCAGAAGCAGCAGGTTGGTAGACAGATATCAGTATGAAGCCCCAACAATGCATTATTTGATGGCAAGATTGTAATCTTGGATTTGATTTGAAGGACTTTTTTGCCTTCAGATCTGAGTGTACCTGAGGCAACTTCAAGCAGAAAATGGTGCATGCATCTTCGGTGGACCTGTGTGCAAGCACAAAAGTTGCCTCCTGTTCAGGGTTGAGCTTGGAGTTGTGGGGCAGGGCAGGCTGCTCCTTAGGGACACAAACAGGAGAGACAGGGAGCTGGGGACCTGCAGACTGCAAAGTGAGAGAAAAGATGAGAGCTATGGAAGAACCCTGAGAGTCCTTCTAGGACCTGTAATCTTTTTGGTCCCAGAATCAAACCTCCTCTCTAGTGTCTGCATTCACGTTTTGTCAAATGAAAACAGAAAAATGTGGTGGCACTGAAGTTAAATAAGCCACTTTTTTACAGCTAGGACCAATAAATCTGTTTAAAGATGCATTACTACTTTTCTTGAGGGATAATTTAGACTATGTATCAAAAGGAAAATCAATAGTTTTTTCAATTACAAATAATTGCTTGTTTGACTCCTTTCCACTTTTTCATTTTTATTTATTTTGTCTTCAAAATATTTCTACTGAGAGTGTCTTCTGTCTTAAGTCTAAACCAGTAACACTTTAAACACAGAAGCATAAAAAAGCATCCCAGGAAGTCTTACCAGTGATAGTTTCAAAAGCTGTTCATGCTGTGCAGAAAGTAGCCACAGATTCAGGAGATAGCATGAGCTCATGTTCGCTGCACTACAGCATGCATAGGGTGAAACCCACATGCTGTAAAATAAATTGAACGTAAATGTTGTCAGGACATCAGGGAGATGCAGTCAGCTCCCCAGCACTGGACTCCTTGCTAGCTGGTAAAACTTTACTTTGGGTCAGGTAAGGTTTCTCAGGAGATCTTATTTAGCTTTTTTAAGCAAAAATTTTCAAGCCATCTGAAACATAGCAAAAATTAGAGATGGGAAAATAAAAGACATTTTGAATGCCATAGTGTTTTCATAACTATCTATGAGGTATCTATGAGTACCTATGAGGTTTTACTTATTCTAATTTGTAAAAATTGGTGTTGTCGTTCTATGTTGTTGATGATACAGCAACAAGCCTTGAAGTTTCAGGAAGAATAATAACCAAAGAAACAAGTATTTTCTTAAAAAAAGATAATGTCTTGAAAAAACATTCCACAAAGACAAAGCTGGAAGTAGCTGAAAACCTGAGGGAACCTGTGTGGTGACCTAGGTGGTGTCTTTCCTAGTCTTGTATGTTTTTGAGAATCTTACCTTCATATATTTAGCTCTGGACTATCAGAATCTTCCTATATCTTTAGAGATTCTGGGTCTGATGAGACTTAAAGTGGTTTATTATCATCAGTGTCATTAGTGTGACTTTTGTGTGTGGGTGTTCTCAAGGTTACGCCATTTAGCAATCCAAACCTGTAGCTGTATGGGGAGTAATCATGTCCGAGCCAGCTTTTAAGTGAGTTAGTTGAGCTACTGACAGGAGCATGGCAGATGCTCAGCTTGGACCATGCCAGGGTGTTCAGGTAGGCTGCTGGGCAAGCCGGTGCTCTAACTCCACCAGTCTGTACATATATCATGGTTAAACTGGATACGTCAGTAGGAATTGTAACCACATGTTCAGGTTACGGAGTAAATGCAGTATGAGGTTGGTTAATATGCTTTTTGCAGCGTAAGCACAGTCAAAACTGTTAAAAGTGCCCAAGACAGTTTGTAACTGGTTTAATATATTCACTGTTCACTTCACTGAAGCTCAAAGATAAGCTCATCCTTGAACAGTACAGGTTTCCTCTTCTGAAACTTCACAGGATTTCTGTCAGAGATTTTGTGTGCTGGGAACATGACCAACCCCATTTCCTAGAGGAAGCTTTCTCTTTGTGTGCTTCATTTGTGAAAAAACATGAGCTTCTTGGGCCTTGGACTCACTGCCACTTTATGTAGTTCCTGTCTGCCAGTGAGTTTCCTGATGTATAATGGTATTCATCTTGCATGGTAAAGGCCCAGTTCTCCAAGGGGAAAAAAGAAGCAGATTTTTAAGCCTTAGCGCCCTGCATTTCCTGACTGTCCCTTTAAGCTTATATTTAGTTCTAATGAAGGATAAATAGTTGGCAGAGGCACATTCCTCTCACTTTCATGGAGAAAGGCTTGTGGGATTGGGGAGCTAAGGAAGTCTTAATGAAAATGCACACAGTTTGAGAAGAAGACACTTCTTTGAGCATTCTTCTTCCTTCTTCACTCGCTGGAAAGTATTTGAAGTGATAACAGGGAGACAACTAAAAGCAGATGGTGAATAGGACACAGAAGTTTTTACATGCTAAAAAGGGCATTTCATAATAAAGAAGTACTGAAGGCCCTAGATTCCCTGAAATGTGCACATTAGTAACAAATAAATGCCAAACTAAAACTGCTGAAAAAAGATGGGGGGAAAAAATCCATTCATCTCCTATTAAGATAAGATTATATTTTGCTCTTTAGAAATAGATCATAGTGTATGTAAACTTTATTACAAACAAATGGGAGGGGAATCCACCCGTTCAAAATTATATATATTTTTTTCATAATGTAACAACAACTTCTTCTAGTGCTTTTATTTTTTTTTCCATAAGAATAAAAAATGTAACTAGTAGCAGAAGCTGTTGTAGTGCCAGTTCTGCAGAGCATTTAAGAATGTGCTGAAGTGCTTCCCTATGCAACAAAGCCTGTAGCACATGCTTTATCTTAAACATGTGCTCATATCCCATTGAAAGCATCAATGTTTAAACACGTATCTAAATGCTTTGCTGTACCAGAGCTCCGGGCACAATTCGTTGTCCTTTGAAACCAACAGGAATCTTTCCAGTCCTTTCAATAGGTATTCCATCAAGCAATAAATCTCAAATGTTAAACAATCAAACCAGAGAATACAAAGAAATCTGTTAAAGGTAGTCACTGACTAAATTCAAATAACAAGTAAATATTAAAAAAACAGGATGTGGACACAGTTATTCCAAAAGGAGACACAAAGAGAGATGAGATTCACTCAGTAAATTCTTTGTTCAGTTATGCATTCAGTGTGTTCATTCTGCTCAGCTATAAACCTGTATTTACATAATTTTTGATGTTTCAGTTCACTGTGGCCCTGATTTGGCAAATTACTTAAACAGGTGCTTCACTTTCTACAGCTCTAAGCCTAAAAGTCAAAGTGGATCCACATGTAGTTGTGGCCTATCAATAAACTAAAGCCTAGAAGACGGCTTCTCTGCATGTCAGATGACACAAAGCTTCTTCCAGAAAGAAGCTACAATCCAGAGAAGGAGTCAGTATATAATAATTTCACAGCATGTATCATGTTGTCATAAACTTTTGTACAAAGGAAAAGTGGTAAAAAGCAAAAAAAAAAGCAAACAAGTAAACCAGAACATTGTACTTATTTGGCTATAGTTTAATTTTTTAGGCTAAAAACAGCTTAAGACGTGGTAACAAAGCTGGTTTGCTCATTGTAGGCTTCTTGGAAATGATACAGCCACGCGATCAAAGACAATGGACCAGTTAGAGCCAAACTGTCTTGGATGGCAGCAAATACAGAAGAAGATCAGATTGAAATGAATTTTGCGAACTGGAGGAAACCAGGGCTTAAGGTTTTCAGGTTTGATACGCACTTCTCAACCTCAGTGTGCTTTTTTATTGTAATATAGAAAGTGCTAATATGGCAGAAAATTTGTACCTTTGTGGTATAGTAGTGCCTTTCCCATCGTATTACTTAACATCTATATCACATTAGAAACCTACATGGTACCTTTATAAAATAAATTGACACGTTACATTAGCCTTCAATATGACAATTTTACATTCTTGACAGAGAAAGCATGACAACGACCCACTTAACTACTGTAAAGCTGAAACAAAGAGAAGCATGCTGATGTCTATTTTGTGAAGCTTCAGTCCTCAGTATTGCATCACTGTTGTCACTTGGACCAGGTAACCTCAGCACTGTTCTCCTCCCCTCTGCTGACACCCATCCTTTAATTCTCCTGACAAAAAAGGGACACAAATTGCCCAGGTGGACTGGCCATGGCAAGACAACCCTCTCAGTGCACACTTCAAGACAAACATGACAAAACTGACCCATGGCATTGAGACAGCTCCACACTTCTCCTGACCAGCCAACGTCTAAATGGTACCCTTAACGTACAAAAGATATTGATTGTAGATTATAAACAAATTCTGGTTAAAATCTGAAGTGCAGTAAGTCATGCTTTGTGGATTAAAAGCATTTTCTACCTTCATAACCAGTTACAAAGCCAGAGCAAGCGATTTTGGAAATTTTCCCCTCCTAAATGCAGGGTTTGAGACCAGAACATTTCCAGGCATTTCTGCCTCACATCCTCTAGCTGTAGGGTTTACTGAGTGTACCCAGGAAAGTCTTACATGAGGGATAAGCCTTGGGAATTTCACTGTGTCTGTTGTGCTTGTGGCTCTATAGGCATGAGGTCGGCCAAATTACTATTACTGCTAGACAGTGCTTCAGCTTCTGTTGTCTGTAAAACGGGGATGGAGACATGTAATGCATGGAGAGCTGATGATACATGAAGCACTATAAAAATGAAGTGCAACATAAAGGCCAAGTCATTTTATAATTGTTTTCTGACTAAAACTGAATTAGAGTCTCAGTGACAGAGCATTGAAGTATACATTCACATAGATTATAATGTGGCATGCTAGCACAGTTAGATGTTGGTAAAAACAAACTGATATTCCTAATCAGTCAACTTTATTAACCTCATATAAGAGAACACAGTGAGTAGATATTGCCTTTCCTTTGTATTTTGTTAGCAACCTGCTATTGCCGTCATAACATATTATGGGTAAAACTGCATTGCAGATGAAACCTCTGCTTTGAATAAGCAGGTGTATGGCAGTTTCAGAACCAAACCCCAAATTCTAATTAAAGGTTGCTATTCCCATTTCACAGAAACATGTTGCTGAAAGTTAACCAAAGTGTAACAGTAGCATATGGATACACACACTCGTCTGATTATCAGGAGTCCCCTAACAAGCAAATGCATTCACAGCTTGTACAAGCCATCCGTTGGTTTTGCTTTATCCTTCTCTTCATGGCGGATTTTAATACGGTGAACATCACCACTTTTTAAACAATTAGAAAAAGGGTATTGGACACTGTTTGTATTGGGAAAGCTGGTATTTGCAAGCCAAATGCTGACTATTTCATTACTACTAGCAACATTTCCAATTTACACCAAATTAACTCTTTCTTGAATTAATGAATCTTTCTGCTGATCCTAGCTTTATTAAAAGCTGTTGTAAGATCAATGGAGGCTTCTGCTTTTGCTATAAAGCATTTGATTTCTCTTGTCCCACTTGACAGGTTGAGAGCGTTCTGCTCTCTTTGGACCTCTTAATAATGAAATCTATTTCAGAGGAGTTACTGGTTGTTTTAAAAACATGATTAATAATGCTGTTTCTTAAAAAGTAATTAGGAGAACTAAAGAATTCAGACAAGTCAAATACCTTCCTCTGAGTGTCATTTGGATCTAGAAGTTTAAGAAAATACAGACACAACCTGAAAAACATAGATCATAAAGCAGCAGTGTTCTTGAAGAAGAGGAAAACTTAAGGAGAATGGAACTGAACTTCCATCAACTGTCTAGATCAGCTTCACTGCAAAATCTATGAGACCTTGGCAATAAAGCAGTTGAACAGAATGCTGAAGAGACCGCAAAGGTAGTTAAATCTGGTGCTATGTTAGACATTAAGGTCAGAAGTTACAAATTATCCTTACCCTTCTTCTATAATGACTTTAGACATCTTGTACAAAGGGCCCCAATCTGCAAAAAAGTACTATGTTCTACTGAAAGAGAAAGAGAGAAAGAGAAAGAGAAAGAAAGGGTAGATGATGGTACATTGACTGCTTGTACTATAGCCAGTTATTATTAAAATGTAAACCTATCTCAGATACTTTTAAGAGGAAAGAAATACTAAATAAATACAAAATGGAGAAGTCAAGCTTTGAATAAAAGCTACTCCTCAGCCCTTAAAAATGATGCAGTGGAAGACTTTGTGGTATAGTAATGTATTGTTACTTGTGTAACAATTGTATGTTGTGTAATTAAATGTGTGATACAAATACCTGCCTCATGCACCCTGGAACCAGGTCTGTCCTCTCATACAGTTTATCAAGCTTTACCATTGAATGGGATCATTCCTCCCACATTTGGAGTACTGGTGTAAAACTTTGTTTCTCTAACTCTTAATGCTTATTCTTGTTTGCAGATTAAATCTAATGACTGCCTTACAGTCCTTAACACGTATTGTGTGTTTCAATGAATCCAAGAAACCAAATCAAGCTCTTTCAATTTTCTGTTGCAATCTTCCAAGTCTCATGCGTTCTATCAGCCCATGGGAGAAACACCCTTAAAAAAGTAGGGTATTTATAAGTAGGATTTAAAGGCACAGTGCCCCACTGATAAATGCATTTTAACAAATACCAGTAGATATTGAACTTATTGCTTAAGAGCTCCTACATCTGTCTTGCTTAAATTCTCCTTTACATGCATGCAACATGAAGACATACCATACTAATCCTTGCTTAATACGATGTGTTAGAGGTGTGATTCTCATTGTGCTCAGTGCTGTTCGAATGCAGAAACCAAATCTGGTCTTTCTTTAAACTTCTGACAAACTGTCATTATTTCTCTAAAAGTTAAGCATCACTGTTTTGCATGAACGAACTGAAAATATGTCTATTCAATGTACTGGGAATTATAGCTTGAAATGTCAGGACCAATGGAGTAAGGGAAAAGGATATATGTTCCTGTTAACTACTTTACCATGTGCAAGTGGACAAAGTAGAATAGAAATTACTTATCCAAAATGATGTAGGGTGTGCCAGATTTTATGGCAAGACAGAACACTCATGGTTATTATAGTGTTATTCTATTTTTATTGTGTTGGATCACAAACAAGGGAAGGGCATGGAATATTTTCTTGGTGTTTTACGTATAGGTGATTCAGTCAAAAATATAATGCACTTTTTTGTTTAGTATTATCATTTTAATTGCCATTAGCTTAGCTTCAGAAAAAGTACCTTTCAAGACCAAAAAGTTATTGTAATATCCAGTGTTTGCAGAGAGTGAGGTGGGCTACAAGCTATGTGAGATTTTTCAGAAAGAATAATGATAGGCTTGCTGCTTTTTGAGCCTTTGGGGAGCACCCAGCTCACATTTGCAAGCTTTTCTTCATGTTCATGTGGGTGAAAAACTTACAGTTTAGAGACAAAGGCTGAGATTTATTTGCTCCGAGCATTGGTCTCTTCTAGAGTGCACCTCTGGGAAGATGCCTGGGTGCCCAGGGCGCTTAGACAGAGCTGCCAACTCCCAAGTCCCACTCTGGAGGAACTGGGCTGAGCATTGCACTGTTCAGGCTGTAGCTTGCGTACAACAAAATAGGCACAGATCCCCTTCGGAAGATAAGATGCAAGGTGTAGAGTTGCCACTGTCCTCTCTGGAGCTAAGTGGGCACTTTCCTCTTCCAGTGTTTGTGACCCTGCCTCACAGGCAAAGCCTGATGTCTACATTGTCCTCCTGCTTATTCACAGCAGGGCTGCTCCTACTCCTCTCCTGACATATCCAGACTAGCTACCTTTGCTTTGAAAAAGAGCTTACTGAAATGGTGTTCAACTCCTTCAGAATACCCCAGCTAATCTATTTGACATAGATAGGACATACTGCAGGTGACCTGGCTCTCATTCATGAAATTACATCAATTCAGCACTTTAAAAAGTAACACCAATAACTCAACAATGTTTAATATTTTTTCTTGAAGTTCCTTGAATACTGTGAATTCAAAATATTTGATCAAAACTTCACTGTTAATGAATTTAGGTTCTCCTCATAGAAATCTGAAAGTATAATTGGGAACACAGGCCACTGTATATGCCAGCCTAGCAGGACACATTTATTTTCCTTTTCCTACAAAGAAGCTGCCCTGTCAGTGGCAAGAAAATATTAGTATATATATTTATAAAATAACTATACACTCTGACATAAAATATAATTATAGTATCTACACTCTTTTAGGTAAAAATAGTGCCAGCACAAGAATTTCCAAATTTCTTGAGTCCCTGGGAATTAAATATGGAGAAAGCTTTCCCAAGCTCATGAGCTCTAGAAAGCCTACCACTCATTTTTTGGTACAAAGCAGTCAGTGCTGCAAAGGCAGTGGAATGCAGAGATGAGTTCATCTGTTGACAGCCACCAAACAGAAATTTTCAGTCATACGAAATTTTGACCTACAATTTGTATTTCTAGCATAATCTAGCACTGCTAAAGTCTCAGCTATGCTGAAGACTGCTATTGTTATAAGACATAAACAGTATGGGTTATTTTAATGGACATATTGCCTTAAACTGAGTTTTCACCATCTGTTCTGCCCCTAATTTTGAATGCAAAAGAACATATTTCACAATTACATCTGTAAGTAATGATATAAGTAATTTAAATGCATGTATATGCTCACACAATGCAGCAGACAGCTGTGATATTTTTTTCTTTCAGGCACAAATCAAGAGAAGAAATCTACAAACTCCTCAAAAAGCACTTCCCCCCTTCCCTTCTTGTTCCCCCACTTAGTGAATCTGTTTCATTGCAGACATAGTCTCTCCAATAATCTGATTTTGCTGTACCTAGGAGTTCAAAGCTTGCTCAGTAAACTAATGTGCAAATTCATTTTTACAATGCTTCCCCTGTCTTCATCCAAATCCCCTCTGGCTTGAATGACAGTTTGGCAGATGCAAGGCATTAGATCAATCAGTTTCAATAGATGTTCAGGAGGAGACAGGTCAGGCTGTGTGGCCCAGTCTGTCTATGTTTGTAGCTCTGCTTTCATGCCTTCCCTTTTACACAGGCTTTTGCAAAAGCACCCTTCTGCAGGTGAATCTTGGACTGACTGGAATGGAAGCTGCCTGGCCAGAGAGTGGGGTTCACTACGGCAGAAGCAGTGCACAAACTTTAGTGAATGTGATAACCACAGCTATGTGGAAGGCTGCTATGCAAC
Source organism: Lathamus discolor (assembly GCF_037157495.1). Classification (NCBI taxonomy): domain Eukaryota; kingdom Metazoa; phylum Chordata; class Aves; order Psittaciformes; family Psittacidae; genus Lathamus; species Lathamus discolor. The sequence goes on along the minus strand of NC_088885.1, from coordinate 99,635,780 downwards.
AACACAGCAAGGAAACCGTTTTGGCTCCTATGTGCAAAGATCCCATTTTCAAAGAAAGACCTTTGGATGGAGTGTCTTCCATCCACAGGTGCTTGCAGGGTCATGAGATGTGAATTTTATCATTCATGTCATGGTATTCCTGACAGCTAAATATTGACCAAATTCCTTGACACTTTGCAAAGAGATCTATTGAATGAGAATTTGAAAAATACAAAGTAAAATTACTTCTTGAAGGTGTTATTTAGGTAAAAGCTGACTTCACAGGTTTTATTGAAAGGAAATCACAAAATCTGTAAAAGTTGAATGGCTTTTGCAGCATACTGGTGTTCTTCATTTGTGTCATATGCATTTGGTTTATCCACTGGCACATTCTTGTCACCTCTGGTGGTGAACTGAACTGAGATACCAGAAGAATTCACACTAACAGAAAGAAGAACAGGTTATTGTAAATTCCTAGAACAAAATTTTAACAGGGAGTTTATTCCCACTGTTTAGTGCAAATTGCTGATAGGGATTAGAGAGGCTTTTATTTTCTGTATTATCACTGCCTTTTTATACTGCTGCACATTTACTACTGCTAGCTTTTTGCAATCCATGAAATAGATAACAGCAGTGGATTTGCATAGGTCTTATGTTGTAGTTTGATAGTATTCTCTATAATTGTGCTCTTCGGACCATACTGCATTTCTTACTTTTTAACTGATAACATCTTTTTTATTGTAAAGAGGTGATAGTCAGAAACAATGAAATGCTGATTTATGACAACTGTCCCTAAAAGCTTGCAGAGTTGAGAATGATAGAGGAAAATTATCAGTGAATATTTAGGTAAGGTAAGTGGAGTCATGCGTCAGGAAAATTGGAACTGTGTTGAAGATATTAGACATTCAGATTTTCTTACAGTATCTTTTGAATTTTATTTCATTTTAGCAACCGGCTTTTTTCTTCATGGGTGTTGGGTGATTATGTGTTTAACCATGTAGAAGATGTAGTCAGACAATAACTGGCTAGTTATTGATGTGCCAAGGAATGAAGAAACACTAGGGATAGCCTCTGATGTGTGTTTTATTGCAGCCCAGCCAGTCCAAAGGCAATGAGAAGGATGTACCCACACCATGCTGTCTGTCCCTCCACTGGTTTCATAGGATTGCAATACTCCCCTAGATTAAAATAAAGCTGCAGAGTTGGGGCATGTACCATCAAGGGAGAAAGGGAAGTTTCCTTGATCTGAAATGAGGGCCTATAGCTGCAATAGAAAGTGATTTTTAAAAATGATTGAACAGAAGAACTTTTATGGCAAGAAACTTCAGATTGTGAGTCAATCACAATGTAAAGTATTTTTCAAACCAGTGCTACAAGGGGAAAAGAAGAAGCTGGGTTTTTTTTAAGACCTGAAAACAGTCTTAAGCAGCTGAAACCCATAAAGTAAAGAAGGCTGGAATGGAAAACCTAACTCAAGAGTGCCAAGGAGTTGCCTCCTACTTGTAACACTAGATGGTTTTTCTGTGTGGGGGACTTATCACAGAATCACAGAATCCCAAGGGTTGGAAGGGACCTCAAAAGATCATCTAGTCCAACCCCCCTGCAAGAGCAGGGTAACCTACAGTACATCACACAGGAACTTGTCCAGGCGGGCCTTGAATATCTCCAGTGTAGGAGACTCCACAACCCCCCTGGGCAACCTGTTCCAGTGCTCTGTCACCCTCACAGTAAAGAAGTTCTTCCTGATGTTAACGTGGAACTTCCTATGCTCCAGTTTACACCCATTGCCCCTTGTCCTATCACTGGATATCACTGAAAAAGGCCTAGCTCCATCATCCTGACACCCACCCTTTACATATTTGTAAACATTGATGAGGTCACCCCTCAGTCTCCTCTTTTGCAAGCTAAAGAGACCCAGCTCCCTCAGCCTCTCCTCATAAGGGAGATGTTCCACTCCCTTAATCATCTTTGTGGCTCTGCGCTGGACTCCTTCAAGCAATTCCCTGTCCTTCTTGAACAGAGGGGCCCAGAACTGGACACAATATTCCAGATGTGGCCTCACCAAGGCTGAGTAGAGGGGGAGGAGAACCTCTCTTGACCTACTAACCACTCCCTTTCTAATGCACCCTAAGATGCCATTTGCCTTCTTGGCCGCAAGAGCACATTGCTGGCTCATGGTCATCCTCCTATCCACCAGGACCCCCAGGTCCCTTTCCCCTTCGCTACTTTCCAGCAGGTCACCCCCAACCTGTACTGGTACATGGGGTTGTTCTTCCCCAGATGCAAGACTCTACACTTGCCCTTGTTAAATTTCATCAAGTTTCTCCCCGCCCAACTCTCCAGCCTGTCCAGGTCTCGCTGAATGGCAGCACAGTCCTCTGGTGTGTCAGCCACTCCTCCCAGTTTTGTGTCATCAGCGAACTTGCTGAGGGTGCACTCAGTTCCCTCATCCAGCTCACTGATGAAAATATTAAACAGCACCGGTCCCAGCACCGACCCCTGAGGAACTCCACTAGTCACAGACCTCCAGCTAGATTCTGCGCCATTGACCACAACTCTCTGCCTTCTTCCTTTCAACCAGTTCTCGATCCACCTCACTACTTGATCGTCAAGCCCACACTTCCTTAGCTTATCTATGAGGATGCTGTGGGAGACAGTATCAAATGCCTTACTGAAATCAAGAAAAACTACATCTGCCGCTCTACCATCATCCCTCCACCTAGTCACTTCCTCATAGAAGGCTATAAGGTTGGTCATACATGACTTTCCCCTCATAAAACCATGTTGGCTGTTCTTAATGACCCCCTCATCCTTGATATGCCTAGTGATGGAGTCAAGAATAAGTTGTTCCATCACCTTTCCAGGGATGGAGGTAAGGCTGACCAGTCTATAATTACCCGGGTCCTCCTTCTTGCCCTTCTTATAGACTGGTGTGACCTTTGCCATGTTAACAAACAAAATCCACAGCTCTTAGTTTCTAAAAAGTTAAGACAGGCTGTTTCAAACAGCTGATAAATTAGTTTTCCTGGGGGAGGGGAGCATCTGTACTCCTCACAGAACACCTTTCTGACTTATTTCCTGTAACTTTTCAGATGGTTGTATATGAATGGACTTTCAAAGCAAATCTTTTCAGAAGCAAGTGGTAAAATGAGGGCACCCTTTGGGAAGAAGGAGTGAAAGAACAGAAGCCAAATGAGTGAACAAGAAAATAAAATAGAAAAATCTGATAGAAATGAAAAAAAAAAAAAAAAAGGAAAAATAAATACAGTAGAAACCTGTCAAATAAAGAGGGTGTGGTACATAAGATTCTCTGCCACATGCAACTTTACCGCTGGTTTGGGATACAGAGTTGAGGCTGTAAGAATCAAACACAGTTGTATTAGTTTGCTAACTAAACAGCCACTGCAAGCACCTAATACAAAAATGTGTAAAAAATTAGGCAAGAAAATGGGAGGAAAACAGCCCCTTAAAATAGAAGGGCATTTTAATAGAAATGGGCTACTTATATACTTTTATCCTCCTCCTCCAGAGAGAGGGAGAGTCCAAACCCAGGTCATTAAACAATGTCCTGAGCCCACTCACTAAAATCGACCATATAAAAACCCAGGATCTAAGGATTTCTAATATTCTGACATAGAAATGCAACTTTGATCTGAAATTGTGGTTCAGACCCTTGTTCAGCGAAATCTTCATTCCTTGGCTTTATCAGAGACTTTGATGTCTTTTAATATTCTTAAGCACATAACCTCTAAACAGAGAGATATGCTGAAGAAAGAAGAGGAGGAGATTTTGTTTAAAAAATAGAGAACTGGGAATATAAAAGAATAAAACCTAGACTTTTTTTTTAGTATTAATTATCTATAGAATGAAACCTCTATGGCAGATGTGCCAGCCAACTCTCTCATCATCAGTTTCAAGACTTCAATCAGTGGATGACTCATAGTTAGTGAAAGAAAAATTGTTCCAGCTACACAAGGAGAGCATAAATATTATGTTTCACTTGGTATCATAATTAACTGCATGCTTCAGATATTTCTTTTATGTCTGCTTTCACAATAGGTAATATAATTTACTGTTAATAGGATTAAAATGTCTTTTAAAAAGTAAATACTTCATTTGCTTAAGCATGTTTTCTGTTTGTTTTGTGCAGATACATATTTGGCTGCAGGCACACTATTTATACCTCAGTGTAGAAAATACTGAAAAAAAAAAAAATGAAGATAATATATATAGTCCAGAAGCAAATTCATTTTTCTCTCTTGCTTGGCATAATAACAAAAACTTCCTTTCCCTGGATTCCTGAAAATGAATCCTGAAGTCCCAAATCATGTACATTTAAAAAATCATTTTGTCCTAAGGAAAAAAGAAAAATCCCAAATATTGCAGTGTAAAGACACAAATGCTTGCATGGGGAAGATAATAACAGTAACAACCAAACTCGCAAATTCAGGAGTGCACTTTTTGCACAGCTTTCTGAATTGAGACTCAAAAAGGAAAATCACCACCAACTGTTCAAGGAAAAAAAAATCTGTCATATGGAATATCAGCTATTTCCAATTCAAACGTCCAAATATACACTCATTTAGAAAACTGAACTTGTAAAATGCAGGCAGGTAAACAAAGAAAGAGATGGAAGGGTGAAACCAATGTTAAAATATAATTAGCATCATAAGCTTTAGATTTCAAAACTCAGTTAATGAACAAATGAATGTCCATCAGTCAATTTTGTCAAGTTCCTGTTCAAAAATAGTTTTCTAGTGTATTTATAATTTTTTTTTCTTTGATTTATCCTCTTATTTTGGCAGACTTTCTACTAGGTTTTATGTTGATTGTTTGAAATGGAATATCTCTGACTGACAACAGGGTGAGCCAAAATGAGAACTGTGTCTTAAATAGCAGTATCCTATATAGTGTAGAGTTTTCTTTATAGGTAAAGTGAATTTTTATTACATAGGTGACATTATTATATCTTTTGGTTGGTTAGTATAGATATCTGCTTGGAAGAGATCTGGTCTCCCTGTTCACTGCAGCAAACAGACTTTGGCATAAACATTTGGATGTACTCACTTAACTGCTGATCCATCTATTGAAGTTTCATTAGGGAGCCATGTGCATTTGCAAAGGATGAATGGTTTCATTAGCACTGAGACTAATAAACTTATAAAAGTTAATAATGTGAATATGTTTGATTTGGAATTATGCACATAGACATTAAGAATCACAAAAAGGCAGACTTAATAATGCCCAGTTTTTTCTAGACTTACACAGCTGGGGCATTTTCCTCTTTTCTAAGGCCTTTTAACAAAAAACACACACTGATTTCTTTCACATGTGGTCCCATGATATTATCAACAGGTTCTAGTATTACACTAAGACTTTGATCTAAAAGCACAGATTTTACACCCTCTAAATATTATTTCCCACATGGTTTGATGTAGGTTTGGGGATTCCTAATATGGCAATTTTTGTCATTAATAGATTGAGGTAAGTACATCAAAATCATGTTAGAGTTGAAGGACATTCATTTTGAAGTGTCTGTAAAGGCATGGAGGTCATAGGTAGTCTTTACGCAGTCTTTTCCTTGAAGACTCACGAAAAATTTCTATGATAAGGTAACTTCCTTGTTCAAACCCCACAACTATCTTGGATCTTGAATCAGTGCCTGGACAAGTTTGGTTGTTAGCATCTCAGTCATGTAGCACACTTTGATGCTGTTCTTCTTCATCATCATCATCAAAAAAAAAGAAAATGTGTTTAGTTTTCCTCTCTCCCCAGCTTGCTTTTCTGATGCCAGTGTTACCTGATCACCTCACTACTCCACTGTCTGAATTATGATTTCCATCTCTGAATATTCATGATGAAGTCTGAGTAATCAGCACTCACCCTAGAAGCCTGACTCGGCAGCTGATCTGTAATGGTTTATCTCCCAAACTTCTAGACATATACCCTTCTCTTTCTTTTAAATGTGGAAATTTAATTCACAAGTATTGAAGTTACTCAATTGCAGGGCAAAACTGATGAAATATGATGCCGAAAGCTCTATGTTAGGGCTGCAGCTGGTGGTGGTACAACAGTTTCAGTACAGGATGATGTTATGATAGTCACAGGGTTTCTAGGACCTCAGTTTATGGGTCCCTGAACCGTCTCTGAGTGTAATGTGGAAAGCCTAGATCTTTTATCTATCTCCAAAGAGCTTCAGGACACAACAAGGAGGACCCTTCCCAGCCTGGCCAGCATGTTTTTCCCCAGAACACTATGACTACATAAGTCAGTCTCACTGCCCACACATCTTCTCTTTCCTGGGGAAAACTATCAGTAATGGTGTCGATTCTGATTGATAGGGATACCTGTCCCTTCTCATTGGGACCTGGTGTGAAGCCACATCAGATTGTACCACAGAAGGCATTGAGTGGTTTAGGGAGGAACAAGTGACAGCCACATGCATCTGGCAGGCTCTGAATTGAAGCCATGTAGTTAAAGACTGTGTATTGCCAATAACTTGAGTCACCATCTATTTCCTCTCATCACTTTCTTTCTATTAAAGAGAGAACTCATCTATGACAAATCTATCAGTGGCTCCATTCTTAGACTTAACTAATAGCAGGGCTGCAGCTGCAAGAATTATAAATACATCTGTTTTTGTGCTGCCTGGTACAACACTGTATCTATTATTATGATCTGACATACATCATAACATCTCCTTCAGGTGCTGGCACATCATTTACAATAATCTCAGGTAACTGATGTTGTGACACCTCTCCTGCATGCGTGCTAGGTTCCTGTTAAATGGCCATAAACCGAGCTACTAAAGGGAAACATCGTCAGAAAAGAGCAAGACTGAATTTAGACCTTCTGTAAGTGGGTGCAAGTCCACAGACATGACATATTGCAGCTTGCAGGACAAGATGGGGATTTGACCTGCAGTGGTATGCATTCTTTTCATACAGTTTTTCCCAGCTAGAGGAAAACCAATACTCCCACCCCGCTGTAATTAATTGAAACTATGCCGGGTTGAATGGCTGTCACCTAAATTATCCTCCCAGCTCTGCATTAGTTGCCACCAAGAAGCGGGAGTGATGTAGGGCACTGTGTGAAGCAAGACATATACAGAGAAATTTTGGGGTCCGTTCAGAAGTAAAGCCAAAAATTGTTGAACTAAAGTTTCACTTTGGACAGAACGGAATGTGAAATGTTTCCCTAAAATTAAATCCAGGAAAAAATATCTTTGTATTCACTCACTGACCTGACCCACATCTAAAGGCTTTATTTCGATATGAAAGGCCTAATCTAGTCTAAACTGGAAAAAGAATTAGGGTGGTTTCCTTTTCAAAAAGGTCTTGGAAGTTGAAAGATATATGAAAAGTCTGAGGACCATCAGATCCAAGATAAATCCCCTCCTCTGCCTGAGGGCCATCCCCCAGCTCCAGTCTCTGCTTGGATATATGTTCTCCCACACGGTCCTGTTGACACCACCCCACTTCATACGAATAAATAGACCAGTGAGTCTAATTTTAAAAATAAACAGTTTTTTGGCATGCGAGCTCTTTCTTCAAGACCTGAAGAAGGGCTTGTGTGTCTGAAAGCAGACCTCTGGGGATTTTTGCATCCTGACACGTGTGGGATACCCTCCATTTGGCAGCCGAGGGAGGGGGGAGATCCCAGCACCTCCCACAGCAGGGGAGTGCTCTGGCTGGACAAGATCCTGGGCAAAGGACATGGGAGCAGCCCTGGCTCTGAGTTCGCTACTGCGTGTTCTGCAGCTGTAAATCAGTCCTCCTCTCATCCCTCCAGGAAGGGAGGACCTCCAGATCTCCATGCTTGGGCAGCTCAAAAAACTTGCCACATTGCATAGGGGAAGGTGAAGTACTCTTTTTTAAGAATGTGCCAGTCACTAATATTATTATTGATATAATAATGATAAATAATTATTATAATAAAATATAACTAAATATAATTAATGTAATAATGGTTATATTATTACCAATAATTACAACAACAATAATAATAGTAATAATATAACTTGCAGGGCTAACTAAACCTTTGTGGGCTACCTCACAGTGAAATTCATGTTTACAGGAGCTGGTGAAATTACTTCTGTATGAATGCTATATACATGAAAGCATGGTTAGAAGCTCAAGACAGCATCTGAAAGTCCCCTTGCCCCTGGCTCCCTGTAGAAAGAGCACTTATGATTTTTTTTGGGGAAAAGACAGCATTGCAGAGCAGCATGTGGTGCTGGAGGAAAGGTGGGGTAGTGGAGGTGAAGGCAGAGGCCAAGGAAAGACACTGCCTGCTAAGATGCGTATGGGTGGCATGGGTTCTGGCAAGAGATGTTTACCGGTGTTTGAAGCATGGCTTTGTAGGGGCAGCTTTTTAACTTTGGATCTGGAAATGTGTTGTGTTTTCAGTAACCAGTGTGTCAAATCAGCCTCCAGAAAGCCCTCTTGGAAAACTTTCAGAAATTCTTCGTGCTAATGAGCCTGAGATTTTTCAGGACTCACAACTCAGTGGGATTAAAGCAGATTTTCCCAGTGGCTGGTTACGAAAAACCCATCCCTGACTAAAGGCAACTTCTCTGTCAAACTGCAAACCCTTTGCCCAAGGTCAAACAGCTAGTTCTCCATAAAACAGTTGTAAATTTATTTCTAGTTTGGTAAACTGTGTTTTTCTTCTACCTTGTTCTCAGAAAGAGGTGAAAAAGATTAGATAATGTATTAGAGAGACAATTGCCCAGAAGTTTCCCAACAAAATTTTCACCTAAAAAGGCAGCTGATGTAGCTCATTTAGCACAGTTATAACCAGGGCAAAATTCTAAGCAATAAAGCTGGAGTTCTATAATGAGGAGTCCTGTGCAAGTTTTGCTGTAGGCAAACCTTTCAAATCTATCAAGGGTACAGTTAAACAAACTGACAGATGAAACTTTCAGGATGGCCTTATTAACAAATGAATTAGACAAAGTGAAATCATACTGAAAAAGCTCTCTTTTAGAGTGTTTTTCAAATCACCTGCATTTTTGTTTATCATCCACCAAATTCATCATGTTGCCACCTTCGTATACCTCAGAAAGCCTCAAACAGATTTGCATCACATTGCATGTGAACTGTGAGGAAAGGTGCTATCAGTGATTTCAGGCAAAATCCTGACCACACGTGTGTACATGGCTCCTGTTGGGTTTAGCAGAGTTTCACATGCATAAATGACAGTGTTATCTGGTCCTTAATCTGATGACATTTTTTCTGTACAGCACAGCAGATTAATAATAAAATGGCATCTCTTCATTTCTGCATGATATTTTTGTTTTTTTTGGAAAGACATAACTGCTATGTCTTTGGATCAGGTGTTAATTATTCCCAGTAAGGTTTGGTGGGTAACTAGTGATGCAGATATCAAACCACCCACTCTCTTTGTAGATGAAGGGAAAGTATCAGGAGGATTTCTGCTGAAGTATTCATCACATCTCAAGTCTCAAATTGTCCAAACCGTTCAATTATAACACTTCATTCAATGCATGTCAGCATGTCTGGCACTGTGCTTCAGGAACGAGTTGAGCTGGATTTTTCAGAGGCAGACGTTGGCTTGTCCCCTTGAGGGACAACAGAAATAGAGTTGATTGGCTCAAAGTTGAGACTGGTTCCTGGATCAGTACATGGGAACTATGGGAACTATCACAGCTTTCTAACTTTGTAGCCTCCAGACTCAGTTTGCACATACATATGTAAAAGGCTGAGATTTTCTGTGCTAGGAGCACAAGCATGTTATTTGCCACTGAATAAATAGGTAAAACACTGAACTGGTGATGATATGATAAACAGGTCTAGGGACATGGGTCCTATCAGTAGAGATCTAAACCTATCCTCACCATCATCTCTATAATGGTAAATGGAAGCAATACTCAAAAGAAGAGAGAAAATCCTTAGAGTCCTTTGAGGGCTATATAAGATTTTGTTGTTAACTGCAGAGATACAATACATCACTGTCAGAAAATGGTAACCAGGGATTATGGTCACTGATGATAAAAAAGGCTTTCAGAGGGAGATGATAGACACCATGCCTATTACGTAGTAGAAGGAAAAAAAGGACAGCCAGAGAACTTTTAAGTGAATGGGGACATCAGGTGAGCAGGTATCTCCTTAAGCTCTTAGCATTTGCTTTCTGTGCTGGCATGGGCTGTACATGTTCAAAGAGTAATGAAAAGGCTGCTCACAGGGTTTTTAGTATTAATGTTCAATTTGATCTATCAATATAGTTCTGCATGCACAGTGTATAATGAGCTCAAGATCATAAAGCTCTTATCAGCAACCCTGTTTAACTTTAAATGTAGCTCAGATGATTCAGGCTCCTCTTTACTCACACTTCAGCCTGTTTTGACCTGAAGCTGTGGAATGACATTGGTGAAAATTAGCAAGGTCAGTAAATATCATTCAGGAGAACATTTCTGAACCCCTCAGCAGAATTCAGCCGATATCAGTCTGCCTTTGTGAGCTCCGTCTTCATTATGGTCATGTTTCTGTGTCACCTTCCTTATCTTTAGTACAAATCCTAACTGTGGATTAAAAATAAAAGGCAAAAAATGGTTTTCTGAAAACCTTGTGTCTGTAGGCAAGTAAGTTAGCATGCGGGAAGGTAATATTAACACAGGACTTTTTTCTCTACGAAGGAAGGCTGGGTTTTTCAAGAAGGTGCTGGTCATGAACAGAAACACAGGGATGTACCTGCATGACTTCCAAAGCAACAAAGAGCACTTGCATCTGGCCTCTTGTGTGAGCAGGAGTTCAGATTTGCCTGCCTGTGGCTGCAGAGATGAGTTCTGAGTGATTTAGGAGCACACACCCCATTAAGATGAATTCCCACCCAGTCATCTCAACAACATTAATACCTATTAACAGGCTGTGTAGAACTGGTTGCCAGCCTGACCTAGTTGTTAGGCTACATAGAAAATGGCGCCTAACACTAAGGCATGTGTTTGTTACCACACATATGCTACTGGGGGATTCAGTATATCTGGTTCACAAACATGGCCAGCTAAGATGGTACGTTTTTAATTAGGAGGAAAAATAACAAGACAGCAGACATCTGAGGCAGTTTTGTTGAGAGCTAAATTGATGATGAAAAGCTTTCACTTTTTGAAACCGTTCAATAGCCAGGTGTTTTCTAGTGTGGTTCTTTAGTGCATTTCACTGCAGCGTGTCAGTATTACTTAGCACTATCACATTTACATCAAGTCAAATGCTGTAATGCAGAGAGTATCACCATAAGGAATGAAATATGTCAGCCTGCATACAGGGATTCTTGGGAAATATTTGCCTTTCAAAAAGCCTACGGCTTTTATACAAATTCTTCTCACATGTTTGCTACCCTAAAATTTATAAGTAATTACTATGGGGCGAATAATCCACATTAATCAGGTAAGCAGGTATTTGAGATCCAGTACATCTCCTATCAGACAATGCACATGAAAATACAGTAATTGAAGCTGCTGAGAAAATTCCCTACTGACAATGTCTATGCAAATCCACTGTAAAGAATAATTCTACGATTATGTAAAATGTGAACAAGTCCTTTTATCTTTAAAAGAATGCTGCACCCTATTTCGCTTAGCACACCAATCTGGAGGCACACAGAGTAAGAAGTGAATTGTCACAGGGTCCAATCCTACAAAATTCGCACAGTCAGAGCCACTGCTGGTGTAACACCGGTAGTGGCTACTTTTTAGTCCAGCTGTCATATTCCTGAAGAAAACTCCTCTGAACTAATGTAGCACATCTGTACTGGCCTTCATAGTCCCCTAAAGCTGTTTGCTTCTACCCCTCTCACACTTCATATCTCAGTATTTCTTGTAGTCTTTCTTTTTCTCTATATCTTTACTGTAACAACTTTATGTCTATTTTTCCTATTTTATGAGGCCAGATTCTCACATTTATTCAACCCAACTCAACTCTCATATGTACTCAGATAACATGGAAGGGTCAGTCCATGTTGCATCCTTATGCAGGTAGACACCCTATCCCTAACAAGGTAACATGGGAGATTGCCAGCAGAGAGCTGGTAAACACCTTGAAATGGAACCACAAACCCAGCAAGAAAGTTGGGAGTTTTCTAAGCTCCCAACAAGAAAAATGCCACAGGAGATGGCACTTAGACATATTTCTGCTGACTAGAATACTAAGTCTGGAACTCATATCTGACCCTTCCTAGAGTTTGGAGCTCTGCTTAGCTGGAAGGGGAGGACAACATCCTGAACTCTTATCCTACTTGTGAAGGAAAAGAATGTGAAAGGGGTTTTCCTTTCATGCCTGAACGTATGTGCACCATTACTCTTCATCTTTTGGGTAAACGCTGCAGTTTCTTCATGCTGTGCTTCAAGAGGTTGTGTTGAACATCTGGTGGGCCACAGAGAGCGGATGTGAGAGGCAGATAGTAACTTGGTTCTCTGGACTTCACAGTATGATCTCCCCTGGAAGTGAAAACTGAATTTTCACCCTGTTTGAGTGAACGTTCATATAATGCTTTAAACAAATCCTGTCCTCTTCTCTCTTGCTTTGCATGCTGTAACCATAAGCTTGGGAGCCATACATTCTTATTCTGTCTTGGAAAGGGGGATGCTGCCCATGTTTCGAGCTTCGGTTTTGGAGGACCTTCATCTAGTTTCAGCCCTGCCGCCATGTTCAATAAGAGATGCACTAAGTAACATTTTTGTGGATAAAATCTTTCCCCGGTCTGCCATGCCCCAGAAGCAGTGTTGCTACACAGGAGCAAGGTGGCAGGATGTAACCTAAGCTGGAGTGATGCATCAATGTGAAGCCAGTCCAAAAAATGTCTTTTCTTGTCTGGCAGCCAGCATGCTGAAGCTAAGTTCAGATGAGTTTGTATTGTTAAGACCACTCAACTCTCTTGCTACTGCTACAACCAGTCCTGGCAAAGGAGGTAGGGAAGAAGCAGGGCCACGCTTTCTCGGCATGAGTTTTCCGAAAGAGCTGTCTATAGCAAGAGGAGCACATTGCCTCATCTTTGAGACTGGGACAACAGCTGATCCCTCAGGAGGCTGTTCCAAATAAATTAAATATAAAGCTAATAAAACAAATCACAACTTAGTTAAAAGGCACATGAACAATTCCCAGAGAGACTCTCACTCATCACCCCAAACTTGCCTTTTTAATATATAACCTTTCTATAACAGTACATATCCATTAGTGAGTGTCACATGAACTTGCACTGGTGATCATCCAATATACCCTGGATATACTATGTGCTATTGAGTGTAGTCTTAACTGGGCTAGAGCCTAAAACCAGTGTACTCCTGCATTTCTTGAAATAAGTTAGAAAATATAAGAGCAATATTCTACTAATGACTATTTTAAAGCATATGCAATGAAGGGCAAAAAGTTACCTCTGCTTTTCATATTTTTTAATCAACCATCTCAGCTAAAAGCTAAGGTAGAAGAGGCAGGGAGAAATTGTGGTGCTGTGTTAGCAGCTGAAGATTCTTTGTTAAAAAGGGGGAACTGTCCTGAATATACATTGATGGTACTGAATCAGATACCTCATCAGAAGGCAGGTTTGGGAAGAAAATGCAAAAAAAAAAAAAAAAAAAAAAAAAAATCCCCAACCAACCAAGTAAACAAATAAAAAATACCCCAAGAGAAAACACTAGAATAGACATATTAATCTCAGCATAATACCTGGTATTAGCGTAAAGTGTTAAAAGACATAAACCAAAGTGGCAGAACCTGAGCCAGAGATAGGGAACCTTGGAATCAATGGGCTTATTCACGTATGTAAGGGCATGTTCAAGCACAGTTAGGGGCCAAATTTTCACACTGATACTCTGGATTCTGCAGCTTATTGCTAGCTGGAGTAGGAAAACAAAAAAAGCCCTGAAAAAAGCTGAGTTTTGTAACAGAACTATCTCACCTGCCTTCAGCAGAGACTGTATATTGGGATTTTGTTCTATGACAGCAACAGCATTGGCAATTTCTTCAGCTTCAAGTCTTTGCATTAAGTATATATAATGACATATCTCTGCAGCAAGGCTTGAGTGGTATGAGGAATGTGATAACCCACTGCCCAATGCTTATTCTATCCAGGCAATGCAGACTGTGCTGCTTGTTTGCTGCAATGCCATCCATGTGCTCTCAGAAACAATAATCAAGCCTGTTACAGCCAGAAAAGCCCGCCAAGGCCAGCAGTGACAAAATCACAGCAACACAAAACAGGTTTAGCGTATTTTTATCTTATTTTTGAGGAAATTCCCTTCCCCCCCCCCTTTTTTTTTGTTTGTTTTTCTTTTCCCCGTTCCCACTCATCTGCAGCCTGTGCCTTATCATCTTATAGCTGGCTACAGAGATCCTCTGGGAAAGGGAATACTTCCACACACACAGCACCTGCTTCCCTCTCTTCTGCACCAAATAAATACCCTCAAGCCGTTCAATTCACTTCAGAATCATGTGGCACAATTTAAACTTTAACCCAGTAGTGTATTTTTAAAGGGGTTCTTAGGTAAAGTTTGTGCACGTGTGCACGCATGCAGGTTTGTGTGCATGCAAGTATTTCTGGTGTTGCCCCAGACAAAGACATGCCTGTGTCATAGCAGCTTCCCCAAAATCACTGTAATGCCCCTCAAGTGTTCAGGCATCATAAACCCCTCATATCACAGATGGACCGGTTTCGGAGGCAAGAGGAGATCTTCGGGTGCGAATCTCTTCCTGAGCCTAATTCAGATGTGCAGTCACATGACTAGGCTTATCAATAATGCGGGAACATTAAAAATCATTTAGCCTCTATAATGACAGCAAGATATCCCTCTGTATTGCTTCACCTTAACAGATGTTGCTGAGTGAAAACATTCCTACTTTTGTCCTGTGTTTTCTAGCCTACTTTTTGACCCTACTTTCCACTTATCATTCTCCTGCCGTGTCACTGAATTCTTCCGCAGTCCTTTTGTGGAGACTCATCCATGAGGATACTTACTTGCATCTTTACTGCTTTTAAATTTCAGCTTTCCCTTTTACTCTGCTCTATTTCCATATGTCATTTTCCTTTTCTGCCTGTCTGGGAGTTGCTGTACCTAACTCTGTAAAGCATTATCTCTCCATCTCTCTAAAGTGTTTTGTGGTACTTTGTGTGAAGGATGGCATATAAAAATAAATTGTATTGCACTGTATTTTTGGACTGGCATCTAATCTTTACCGAGCTTATTCAGCCTATTTCTGAAAAACATTGGATCTTAAAGACTCTTCTGATCCAATGAATCTTGATGACTTTTCTGATCCTAGAAAAAGACTCCCTAATTTTCAAGTCATCTCCTGACACTAACACAGAGATAGGAGTCAGGAGAGTAGCTTGAAAAATAGGGTTTGGCAGAAAAATATTCCTGGAACTCTTCCTCGTCTGTAGTGTGTCTTAACCTCACCTCTCCCCTCCACCCCACATTTTACTTGCAAATGTCCACCATTATGAGTGTTGGGGTGGGGGGAGCAGGAAGCAGGCTGATGGTGTGCTGCACTCATAGCGAAACAATCCAACAGCTTGCTTATGCATCTATTTGGCTTAGGATGGAAAATTAGAACAGCTTTAATCTGCTAGCAGCATCAAGCAGGGAAGCACTCCCTGGAGTGAAAGTGTTAGGAGTATCACAGCAGGGGCTGATGAGAGACAGCCTGTTGTGGTGCTACTGTAAGGCAGTTGCACTCGATGCACTAAAAACTGGGGTGCTAAGGAGGACCCAGGTGAACAGACTGGTAATTGTAAGGGGAGAAAGAATAAGCCTTTGTATTGGGCTCTTTGGCAATAGGGGAATTATATGCTTCCATATTTCTGTCTTTGCTCTACTTTCATCACCTTTTACACCCTGCCACATCAAAAATTCAGTCCCTACCTTAACAGCCACAATGTGCATATGCCCTCCTGCTCTGACATGGGGACCTGTTTGATTCAGAGGGCTTCTGCACAGGTACAGCTGTGACTGTATGTGAAGTGGTCAGGAATCAACCTCAGTCTAGAAAATTTAGTGAGCAGCAGCCATACCTTTGTATTTGTTATGCAAAACACAGATGTTTGCTTTCTACTAAATAACTCTGTTCATAATAATGAAAGTGCAAGCCCTGAGCTACTAAGTTAAAATGTATGGTGTAGAGAGCTCTTTTGCTCGCATTGAGACTCACTGAACTTTGCAGGATCGTTCAAATGCCTGGATGTTTGGTGGGGAACATTTAGCTTGTGGCTTTCTATAAGACATCAGATTTGAGGAACATAAAATCTTGCACAATCTACTTGTTGTATTTGTTCTTTGACACACAGAGAACAATTAGGTATGCTGTCCACTACCACTGGAAAATAGACTACTTACAAATGTGCTTAATTTTACCTCAGTGAGTAGCTTGACTGCACTCTGTGAATACACATGTGAATGTAAAAGTAGGTACAGCTTATATATTTACAAGATGAGAGCTAAGAATTCTGAAGACAGCAAGACATCTTAAGATCTTACAAAACCAAGGAACTCTGAAGACTGCAATACAATATATACGCTAGCTGAACACTGTGGAGCTAATATTCCAATGGCAAGGAGTGACTATTTGTAGAGGGTTTTTTTTTTCCTATGTGTATTGTTCTTTGAATTTATTTGGACAAGCTGACACATTTACAATAGCAAAGCTTAGGTGTGAACTTTGAATCTTGGCCAAAGTTGTTTATTAACCACCTGAGCTATATTTCTGTACCCAGAATATATAGTTTACTCTTCTTTGTGTTCATAGATGGTCTTCTCCAGCCTACTTAAAGGCTCTCTTCCCCTGGAAATACTGGGATATTACCAACAAAATCCTGCCAGTCTCTGTTGCTTTGTGTGGCTGCCCAAAGCAGCTAGGAGCTCAATCATAAGCACAAACATTTCCTAATCATTTTATGCTCCTGTGAACATCAGACCTGGAAACCAGCTTACATACAGTATACAGCAACACCCGGTTATCTTGTATGACCTTACAAAGGACTTATATGTCCCACCTCTTCTTGGAAGTCATCTAAAATTGTGCTGATGTTTCTCAGTCTCTTTTCCGCACACTTCAGAGCTGCTGACATCTGTCCTCAGTTAGTTATTTGAAACTGAATCTGAAAGTGCAAAGACTACCTGTTTCCAAAGCCTTTCTCTACACAATGCACCTACAAGGTCTCTGATGACAAATAGCAATTCATTGTTCATGTGAATCCCTGAGGGTGAGCTAGAAGGTGGGGAAATTGCTATCCATATGCTGAAAGCATGAGGTGCTTTCTGATGCCTGTATATGCCAGCAAGCACCAGACTGATATATAGTGAAGACGATATAACAGACTATATATAGTATATATAGTATATATATAGTGTGTATATATATATAAACAGATTAATGCACTGTGTGTGCACACAAGTAAGTGGGGAATGCAGACTATGCTAATTTCATCAAAAAGAGGTCTAAGTGCTTGAAAGGTTTAGAAAAGGCTGCTGGAGTATATCAGCCATGGAGACTTTCTTCTTGTTTCTTAGCAGAGACAACAGGGATCGGCTAGGCTTAGCATAAACCTGTGCAAAGTACTGTTGAACTGTCAATAGCAGTAGAAAAGCATCTCTTGTGTAAAATGGATTTAATGCAGGATAAACTGTATTGTGTGGAGGCAGGTTTAGCATGCTCGAAAATGGTTACGTGCACTCAAGAGTGGAAAGGCTTCTCTATAAAGCCATGACCACTGCTGCACACAGGAGTATGCTGGAGCAGGAATAGTCCAAATGGCAGCACCCACGAAAATGAAAACTCAGGGAGTTGTCCTTCATATGGGTTGTACAGTTCTAGGAAAAAGCAGATAGCCTGAATTTGCCTACTTCTAATGACTGGATGGGTGATATGAGAAGAAACTATGACAAGGTTAGCATTCAGCAGTGTTTTGCTGGTCCCAAGTGTTCATGAATACCCTCAGAGGTGCACTTCAGCATCTTTCAGAGACACTGCCATCATGCTCTCAGTGAAATCTTTTCAACTCCATTCGAGTCATCTAAATAGTATCACTTGGAAAAGATGTGGTTTTAAATATTTTAACAGCTCGTGCTGTCTTCTAAGGAATAATGATACAGAAGACACAGTTCATCCTCCTCCCTGTACTGGAGTGGGTAAATAATATTTTTCACTAACACACAATCTAGAAATGCAGAATATCACGGCTGCTTAATTTAAGCATTTTCTGGCTAGTTTTAGTATTGTGGCTAGTTTTAGTATTGTGGGGTAAACATAAAAATAAAGAGTTCTTGCTTTGGTTGTTTTCCAGTTTCCAAAAGGCTAGTGGTAACTATATTTTACAAGAGTGTGTGAGTGTTATCCCTGAAGTTCTACATCATAACGATATTAAATTAATATGCAATTAGTACCATCAGGAAAAGGCTGGATTTTTTGGAATTTGCACTGATAGATGACCTTACCCACTGAGAAATTTTATAGCAATAGTAAATTTTTGTTTTAACAACTTTTATGCTACCTTTCCCCTCCCATCAATTAATTTTACCAGGCTAATTTCTAAGGAGACCTAACTCTGACCAGGCTTCCATATACAACCCTCTAAACTGTCTTCCTAAAAGTTCTTGCACTCCTGAATGGTCAAAACAAAGTATTTTGGATCATAATTTACGTATTTATAACAACTGTGAACCATTTTTCTACTTTTGTTTGCAATATCCTATCAATCTTAAGAATCTTTATGCTATACTTTACCAGTACTGCATTTACATGCTTACAAGTTTCAGATTTTAAATTAATAATGGTAGTATAAACACCCCACCAAGTAATATATCAAAAAGCAGTTAGGACTTTTTATGAAAGTTAACTCCAGTGAAATCAATTAGGCCCGGCTCTTCAAATGTATTCTCTACCTAGCAACTAATGATGCTAACAGGAAGACTCATATCCACCTCAGGATCTGATCCTAATGCTCTGAAGTCAGTAGAAAGACTGTGGTTCAGGCTGTCATTGCTGGAGAGTAATAAATCCACCTGAGCAGATGTGTCTGAATCAGGAGACCAAGCATCTATAAGGACCTCTCCATCTGGTTCTCCACAGTAGATATTCCTTCATCCTGCCTCTTTTGCACAAGGAACGTCAGTGGTTTCTGTGGTTGTCATGTTGTACTTTGTTTTACGATCCTTGTGTAGAGTGGCTCATATGCTAAAGCCAGACTGAAACTAAACACGTGCGTTTGACTTCACTCAGCAATGTGAGAGTGTGAATCCTCAATCAGGCATCACCTTCAAAACTGTTATTGAGTAATTAATCTATAATTCACAGTGCAACTGGCAAGCAAATAGGTTTAACAAAGGAATTTGCCATTACATGTCCAGAAAACGGTGAATGATTTATTATTTTATTAATAGCTGAAAGCAAACAATCTTAGACCTGTTGGAAAACTACATAGTTGGAATAGAAGACGCTTTTGAACTAAAACAACCTTCTTATAATTTTCATCCTGCCAAAAGCCCAAAGGTACATCAGAAAATAATTAAAGAAATACCAAAGGCTGCAGCCAATTTGGTTGAAGATGGACTGGTGCTGTATGATTTATTATTGGCTAGGGTACTGTTATCTCCTGTAATTGTTATTATTTATTGACTTTACCCTTTGAAAGAAGTAAAACTTTAGCTCCAGAAATCTAGAGTGGAAGCTGACTGTCTGAACCCTCTTTGGTACAAGTCACAGTGAAACCATTTTCCCAGGTTCTATATGTATCTGTGTTCTTTTTTTGTGAGTCTTTCTGCTACATTTAGACCTGGCAGAGATATCATGGTTTGCCTGTTGGATTAAATAAATAGAAAAAGGCTTTATATATAATGATTATAACCATCTAAGAGGACCTAAGCCTAATCATGTTCATGCTGTCCAGTGTACATAACAGCTGACAACAGGGTGCTCCTCCTGATTAAGCCATTCCTCTGAATTTATGGAGTGTCCCCGGAGCTAAGCTTGTGACAGTATTACATGGGAAATGTAACTGTACACAAATGATGTAAGCATTATTTTCTTTCTCATCACCAGGTTCCTTGTCTGTCTTTGCCTCCTGGACTCAGGACAAAAAGTGCTGGTTGAGATGCCTCATGTGAACTAGACAAATTCCTGAAAATACTGCCCATACAACCCATGTCTTTAAGACAGAGAAATCATTACGGTTTGTGTGCATCTGCACACAACATGGAGCTTGGGGTATTTAATTTGGTTTTTACACACTATGTTTACACTGAGTATCTGTGAAATATGAGAAAAAGAGGGTGTCAGTCCTACTCATACTGATTGTAAAAGGCTAAATAACAGGTTATCTGGATCACAGTTTATCAGTAGCTGGGGTGGTAAACATTCTCTTTATTTCAGTTCTCATACTGCTATGTTGATGTACTTTTTTACACTTTGAGTCCTGAAAGTTGTGGAATCATTGCATTTTTCCCCACTTTATTAACCTATATATTGAGTAGGGCCCTACACTACTGATCATTTTTATAGGATTTTTCATAAGATTTTCTTATTTTAGCGAATACAAGATACCAAATAGGGAACTGGGAAATCTGCTAGGCCTCTCCAGCAGTCGTTTAAGATCATTGTGGTTTCCACCAGCACAGTGGAAACTGTCATGAAAGTAGAGCTGACTTACAGACAAAACACATTCTTTAGTGATCAACCAGCTGAATGTTCAAAGTGGATCTGCTGAATCTGAGCCAGTCAGGAAGCAAGAAGTACAAAAGTAAAGAGAAAAAGATACTTCTTATTCTGCTTTGCTCACCAGTGTTTTCTCTGTGCAAACTCCATATTGTAGCATTTTCTTCTCAGAATAAAAGGAAGATTTATTTTGATGATGGAGACCTTGCTGCACTTACTGGCTAATATATACATGTAATTACCCCTAAGAAAGACCAGCCACTTCTAAGACTCCCAAGTAAGCTTAAATTCACATAATCTGGTGACCTCCAAAAAGTTCCCTCAGTCAATACAATTGATGTAAACTCCTTTACAGCTCAAAGTTCAAGGACCTTTTTCAGCCTATTTGTGTGACCTGCAATGTTGCAGAGCAGAAACAGGAATTTGGCTATCATCTGGATTTCATTTCACAATCTATATATCCCAGCACAAACAGTCACAACCAAGAAATCCATTACGAATTCATGGCCTGTAGAGCTTGACTGTTCAACTGACAACTTTTATCATGAGCTCTTTGCAAAATCATATGAGATTTCATAACAGGTGTCCACTTCGCACAGGTCATCACCACTGTGGCCTGTGTCAAAATCCATTATACAGTAGCTGAAAGCTATACATACGTGTTGCCAGCTACCTCCTTCTGCAGAGTGTGGTGGAATGCAGTGAGAGATAACAGCAGACACAAAGTTTAGATCTGAACTTTCTTCTGCTTCTGAATTTCTCCCCGTGTTGAAAGTCAGATGGCAGCACTGAATGCAGAGTTCTCAGTCAGCCTTCTGTTGTGATACATAGAGGAAGAGTACCATGAGCATAGGGTTTAAATAAAAATCCAACACATTATATTGTTGTTAAGTGGCCACATTTAAACAAAACATAGCCATATAAAATTCCACTCATCCTTCCTGAATTTTGTTCCAGTCTTGTCAGGATGGGCTGTTTTGATGTGTAATGAGTCTCTTATCTGACACTTCCTATTGTCCCTAGTGGTTGTAAAATCATTACTCCTGAGAAAACAAAGTTTACATGTTGATAAGTGGTGAAAGGAACAATAGGGCTGTGATGAGAAACTGCAGTAACTCTTCTCACTTCTCTCTCATGCTCTGTCTCTAACAGGAATAATTCACGTTCTTGCAATTTAGAGAAAAGTTTCTAAGTCCTCTATTTGGGAACATATTTCAGTTTCTCCTGGGAGGCGAAAGCAGTTTGCTGTGCAATGCTTCAGACTCTCTCAGTGACTGATTTTCTGCTTCCTTCTCTTGGGGTGGAATCAAAGACGATGGGATAGGTTCCAAAAAATTTATTGGAATAAATAAAAAAAAAAAGACAAAAATATTTGAACCCGTCTAATAACTGTAGTATCATTTTACTGGCTTCCCTTCTCTGCAGGGCATATGTCAGTGGTTGATTTTGTGCTTGGAACACCGAAGGAAGGCTCTGTAAAGGCCTTTTCCATTCCAGTATCAAAAAGAGCACCCCTGAGACAGCTGTCCTTGATGTGATTAACTACTGAAATGGTACTTGCAAACAGGGTGATGAAAACCTCTGAAGTCTGCTGTAAAGTGATGAGGTTCAAAGTCACCTTGAGACAGGGAAAAAAAAGATTCCTAGAATTGGGAGAAAATATGTGAATTATTTATATGATACATAATCCAATAATATTTTCAATATAATATTGGAAAACATCTTTATTGTATTGAGCAGCTTCTTTGAAAACTGGATGGTTTAAAATGGTTTAGCTTAAAATGAGCATATAAACAGTGTGTAGGATCTGAAGAAAAGAACATTAATTCATTTGTTTCAGGTTCTCAATCCACACATGTATTTGCTTTGCATTACTTATGCAAGGAAATTATCTGCTAAATTAACAAACAATACTTGCTCTGTCAAATCCAGTTTTCCCATCTTAACTTGCAGAGATGCTCTTTCCCAATTGGACCTGCATCAGCTCCTTTTATCACAAAAGTCAAGGAAATATGTTGTGGAGCATACCATGGCATTCAAAAGACTTGGGCTTTCTCAGACCAATAAAATTCCCTAGTAAAAACCTTCTCCCACCAACCATCCCACATCAGAACTCTGCACCTTTGAGAGCTTCACCTATCAAAATTTAGAAATTAAAAAAAAAAAAAAAAAAAAAAAAAGAAGTCTTAAAATGCCAAAGTTTAAGGAAAACTCAAGTTTTGTGATTCTTGGAGTAAATCTCTGAGTACCACCAAAATATATATCTTTTTTGCATGATATAAAGGCAACAAGCTTTTTCTATTATTTTACTTCAGGCGACTTGCAAAGCAAAAGCATCCCTTTTTAAAAACATGGCTCAGTTTGGGTATTATTTTGGAAAAAACAGTATCAGCAGATCTACCCAAATGGCTTAATGTATCTTCTGCCAGTGAGCCTGGCATCTAGCACCAACTCATTTTGGAAATTCAAGTTACCTACTCACAAACAAAAGTTAAAAATCCCAAGAGAAACACTGTTTTTTTCAGGAATGAAGCCTACCTGATTCTCCTTGTCCTTGTTACTTCATATGGCCATAACATTAGAAAGTATCTAGGCTCCCTGCTGCACTGCTACCACACAAATGGGACCCGATCTGAAGAGCCAGTGCAGTGACACACTGACCATTCACCCGCTGACAGCAGAGCCTTTACACCATGCAATTCCTCCTACCCTGGGAAATAATTGTTTTCCATACCTCGAGGGGGAGGAGGCAGCCAGTTTGAATAGCTATAGCTCCTCAGTGTAGGTGAGAAAGAAAAGAGAGAGAAGAACCAAAACCAGCACCTTCTCTGAGAGCATGCGGGGTTTGATTCTTCTATAGCACACTATATCAACACCACTCCACAAAATGGCAGTAGGCTGGCAGGCAGCAGCTCCTGAGAAAGATGAAGTGGTACTCCCTGGAAAATTAAATAACTGGTGTGGAGCTGCAAAACCAGCAGCCCTGGCTCCCAAAATGTTGGCTCAGGGTGGGGTGGGGTGAGGAGGAAGTGTTGTGGTTGCAGGGCTGGATAGCCTCAGGGGCATCTGCATAGGAAAGAGATGTGGAGCTGGGATAGGACTGTGTAGGTGCTGCTCTGAAGTCTTGCAGTCTGGTGCTTTTGGAGCAATAAATGTTCCCTGTTGCTCCTGAATAAAGCAAATTAATGAATTACCATTAGTCAAATACTTAATATTTCATTCATCTTCCCATCTTATGCAATATTTTTTTTAAGCAAAGCTAAGACACGACCAATAACTGCATTGAACTTTTACCCACTTTTTTTGAGAAAACTGAAAGTGAAAAGGGTGGGGGAGAGAAGGACAACAACATTTACTTTTGTGTGTGTGTGTTTTAATTAAATGTAATGGGCTGGTTTCCAAGATTTACACCAATCTCTTGCTCAAAGCGGAAAATGGCACAAATTTCACAAATTCCATCTAAAAATGACCCTGAAATTAATAAGCCTGTAATGCTGATGAAGTGTTGCAGACTTTTATTAGGCAGAATCTGAACTGCTTTTATTTCATGTTTCTATGTCTTCATACCTGTGTAGGGAGCCGCTCTCCATGTGAAACTCAGTAAATACAGCTAAAAATTATGACAGAAGGTTTTCAATCTCAGGGCAAAAAAGCAGCAGAGAGACATACTATAGACATATGAAAGACACAGTCATTTTGTCTTTGCTTGAGAAATCCCAATGAAAAGATGAAATTGCACTTTGGTAGGGGAAAAAAAAATATGGAGGTGAATTTGGCCCTGGTTCTTGGAAAATCTGCCCTTAATTTAGCCTTAATTTACAGATGCCTCCTTTCTAAATGGATAGGGTATGGCAAGCTTGCTAGTGTGAGAAGCTTGTATAACATTTTAGCTACCGGGCAATATATCCTCTGCTAAAAAGAAATATCTTACAGTGCCTCCTTAAGTGCAAACAGAGGTAGCCAGCAGACAGTGTACAACATGTGTAACTCTGGGCACTGAGAACTTTGCGAGTCTGCCAAAAACTCATCTCATTAGTGTGCTTTGCAGCTGTAGAACAACCGTTTGGCTGAAATGATGTAGACTGAATATAAAACCACGTCCTGGAGGTGAAAGGCCCAGTGGAGGGAGTATGCTGCAACACCATGCACCAGAATGATGTTCTAGGAATTCCCTGGTCAGGGCACGAAAATTCATCTGCACGTCTTGATACCCAGCTTTGACAGGAAAAGGTATATTCTCTGCAATGAGATCTTTCTTTGTAGCTAGCTCAATCCTGGAAGTGTAAGGCTGGAGCAGTACATCTTTTATACATAACACTCACAGACCTGATTTACTTGCATCAGGAAGGAAATTAAGACAGCTGCCTGTCCCGCAGGAGCACAAATTAAATGCTGAAGCCCAATACATTTATGCCATGTTTTATACACCTCCAAAACACAAAAGCTGTCAAGTCACAATTTTGGTGGGTTTTGAATTGTTTCTTATACACTGTCAGGGTTTCATGCACCGTTCTTTACATTTAAAGAAAGCAACACAGACTGATTTCTGACATGCACCCTCCTATCACATCTATCAGTGCAGTACAGTGAGTGTTAAATGAATGTCACCACAGAGCCTCTCTCTCTCTCTCTCAAGTTTTAAATTTCCCTTGCTAGTGTAAAACTTAATGAAAGCCCTGGAGTATACAATAGCATTTTGAAAACAGGAATTTGTGACTGCTGTGAATCATCACTCACAGCAGGGACCCAGAAATGTGAATTGTGGGAGGAACAGGCTCAGTCCCCTTCTCTTTTTTACTGGGAATTTATTACAGGCGTGTCATTATTTACAATGCACCATTCACATCCTCTAAAGAGCCAATAAACTGGCTGCTGAATATGCATTTTGCTCTGTGGTGAACACAGATGTTTCCAGCTAATATCCATTTCATTTAATTTCTTTTCTTTAAAAAAAAAAAAAAAAAGTCTATCTTGCTATTTCTGTAGCAGCTGGGTAACTATTTGCCAGTCTTCGGTTTGGGAATCACTCCTCATATTTATTATAGTTGGTG
Source organism: Lathamus discolor (assembly GCF_037157495.1). Lineage (NCBI taxonomy): Eukaryota > Metazoa > Chordata > Aves > Psittaciformes > Psittacidae > Lathamus > Lathamus discolor. Next base: position 99,610,093 of record NC_088885.1, on the reverse strand, counting down.
CCATTTGTGTTGCTAAAAGTGAAGGTCTGTCCATATTACCATTCTCTGACTGTATTTGCAAGGGTACCAAATGCAGTTGCTAAAATTCTCTCACAGTTTAAAGAAAAGGCCGCCTGAGGATTCAGCACGGGTTCAGATTTCACTAATGATATGTGGCAGAAATAATGGCAGATGTTTTTATGTTATGAGAGCACACCAGAAACCACTGGTGTTTGAGGAGGATTTGCTTTGATTTTGCATTCCTGTGAGTAAAATACATTGTTGATTCACAACTGACAGGTTGGTGGTCATTAATTTACAGTCCCTTCATATATTAAGAAAAGAAGGCATAGGGAACGATGGCGAACTGCAAAAGGTTTCGAAGTTCAACTCAGATAATCATTCCCAACTTTAGATACTTATCTCTGCTAGTTCTGTCCCCTGAGAGTGCAAAACTGGTCTGCCATTTCCATGAAAAAAGACTCTCTTGAGATTTTTGTTTCCTGCGTCTTGTCTGGCTGGAATCTGAAAGTTCAAAGGTACCTAATAAATACATTTCTGATTATCATCATCATTATTATTCATAGTCCAATAGTAATTTTTTTAAACCATCTCAAGAGCTGTGGTTTCACAGTTTGAATACGGATAATGGCTAAGGAGGAGGCAAAAAGGGGTTCACGTTTTGTCCAAATCAGATTGTGTTCAAACTAGATTGCTATTCTATAAATTCCTCCCCTCCTTGTGGTGTGGAAGGCAGTGTTATTGGGAATCACCAGATGGCTGGTTACAGATGGTGTTATACATTCTATCTTCAATTAGCTCTTGAAGAAGTGCTTATTGTTAGCTGTGGTGCAGTTCTTCCTCCACACAAAAATACTACTGCTAAGACCTGCCTTGCCTGAACCTCTCCAACAAGCAAAGTGCTTTTAGACGTGAGGGTGTGAGGAAGACTTCTCAATAGCACTCCCATGAGAAAGCACTGAAAAACCAGTAAAAGTGGATGGCCTGTGAATGAGCAGCTCCCTGAAGCTTATATACCTGCAGGTTATATCCAATCAAAGAAAATGTTATTTGGGTCTAGACCATGCGAGGTGGGGCAAAGTCATACGGAAGGAGAAGGAAAAGATCATACCAACTCTTGCAAGGTGACAAAGTGTATCAGGCTTTGTTGTCCCACCCCGGTTTCCCTCATCCACAATAACTGCTGTGCTCTGACAGAGGTTGTGTATCACTGCTGTGCTCTGACAGAGATTGTGTATCACTGCTGTGTTGTTGGGGAAGAGGCAGGAAGACTGGAGACATCAAGTGGTATGCTCATGCTTCTGACTCACAGGAAGGACATTTGAATGAGTTAAGATGAGGCAATTCTGCACAGAACAGTATGCTTGGAGACACTGTTGGCATGTCAAAGAGAGGAACCTGCAGCCCACGTTATAGTGGTAGGAAGAATCAGGTTAAAGTATAAATGACAAATTTCTCCCTGTAAGGAGCTGGAGTCCACTTTTTTTTTTTGCTTGTTTTTTTTCTCACCCTTTTCAGGGGTCCTTCCACTTGTAAAATCCGAAACCAGGAGCCTCCTGAAATATGTCCATATGGGCTCATGTATGGAAAAGGTAAGCATGGAAGGGACACAAGTTAACTATTATATTGGACCCAGCTCTTACCTCATCTATGCTGAGTAAAACCATCAATCCTTACAGCTGCAGCATAGTTGGAAAGTGCTGGTCAGTGAAGAACTAGGTATTTTGCATCCAGAAAACCAGCTTGCAATCAAATGATACTGGTACATATTTTCCAATGAAAGAAAAAAAAAATATTTTTCATCCGAGTGGGAAATAATCAAATACCGAGGGTTATCAGATAGACTCAACAAGGGAGAGTTGTCCCTTAAATAAAGGGTAGGAAATCACCATAATTGAGAACTGGGTCAGTCGGTGATGCCTGCCAACATCTGAGAACAGGAGGAAGGTGGACGCAAGGCTCAGCCTCGGGTCACAGTACATGCTGCTGAGCAGACCTCTATGCCTCTGTGGAGGGTCCTCACCTATCTGGGCACGGGCTCTCTCACATACTAAGGTGGCAAAGTATACTTGGTCTTTCAGAACTACAGCACGGGGTCTTTTAAAAAATGGTTTTAAAGGCATTTAGTTATGAGTATCGACAACAGTAAATAACCAGGTGTGGAAATTAAATACCACACAAGCAGAACAATGCCTAAATATGTATTTAAATGACAATAAAAGTTTTATAGGTCCCCTGGTGCTTGTATAGTCTGGCGCAGCAGCTTCTGCTGGAGTCCTGTCATGCTGGCAAACACATGGGTTTCCCTTTGCTTCCCAAGGGCAGAGGGCTGGAAGGGGCACAATCACCACCCACTGACCAGAAGGTGCCTGCTTGGCTTATGAAGGCCGGGTGCCACCGGTCAGCTCTCTGGGGTCTGCGGTGGGAGGAAGAGGTTCCAGAATGTCCTCTGTAGAAGGTAAGTGCAGCAGTTGAGTGGAGGCTGCAAAGTCTGTAGTAAGTAGATACCAAAATTACTGGACAAAGAAATAATGTTCTCCTGGTCCTCTCTCTCATCTTATGGGCCAGGCTTTAAAACTCCATTCTTTCATTAAATAAGGCATGCTATGCTTCCCTTCTCTGTTTCTCTATTCTTGCTTTTCTGCCTGCTTTCTCAGGCTTCAGAGTGATCTTCTCAATCTTTGCAGCAGTAGATCTGTTTAAGGTTTTTCCCCTCAGTCTTTACCTGAATTTAGCCCTAGCCTCATAGTCAAATTTCCTATGTTCATAAAGTAACTCGTGATTTGGGGAGCTCCTCGATCTTGCTTACAAGCAAGCAAACATTCCCATACTTTTCCCTTGGTCAGACTTGAATATCTCATGCTTTCTTCTGTTTTCCATTCTGCGTTACCCCTGAACAAGGCTCACACACGGACACAGGTAACAAGGAGACTATCAAAAAGAACAGAATTTGAGGTCCAGCAAAATCAGGCAGGTAACAGTGGCTAATATGAAAAAGGGGACAAAGGTGGAAATTTTTTATATATTACTGAGTCAGGAAAAGCCATGTAGGCTACCCTTTATAGTAACCCCATGCTCAGTTCTCTTCCTGGTGGCATTCATTTTGTGTGTTTTCTATCCCCATTTTGCTGTCGTGCTGTGCTTTTCTGTACGGCACTGTCCTACTCAAAGCCTACGTCCCTCTCCTCTGTGTTAAACAAATACTGAGAAAGGAGAGGTAAAACTAGCCCAAGGGAAGCAAGTTATGGTAACAAAAATTAATGTATTTGTTTCCATTTTGCAAGGCTTTCTTACTTTGTCTCTATTTTTATTCAACCACTAATCTAAGTACAAATTATTAATATAAAGTTGGTAAAACTGTTCCTTTTAGAAAACTGCCTAAAGGTCTTATCCAAGCCCACTGTAATCCATTGAAACATTTCCATTAACTTCAGGAGACTTCGGGATAGTTTCTAAATATGTATTTATATAGGAGACAACAGCTCTTTCAGGTAGCTAATACACATTTCACAATTTTCCTTAAGGCCTTTTCAAAGCAAAATAATGAAAGAAAATAAAAAAAAAAGTTTAAATAAGATTAAGGTTAGATGCGCTGCACTTTCAATACCACTCTGTAATTCAAAGTTTGCTATCTATGCTCTGGGCACAGTGTGGGACATTTCCCTTCCTTTGTGTAATGGGAAAGAGGCATGAAGGATTGATTTAACACCAGTTTTAACTCTGAATTTCTTTGTCTCTTTGTTTGCCCTCCAATCATTACCTTGTTTACAGATACATGTTTATACAGAATATACAGGTACATGGTATCTAGAATATGGTGGAAGATCATTTTGTGCTTTTCATCTCTCTACCTGTTGGTGAATGAAATAAAAATTAAAATACATTGACATTCTCTTCAAAGGAAAAGGTTGTTTTTCTCCATAGATCTTCATTACATCACATTGGATTATATTGTTCTATACAATTAGAGAGTGCCAACAACATTTCCCATGAATGAGCCCTGGCTCATTTTATTCCCCGGGGCCAGCAATGTTTAATAAGTACAAAGCACATGGTTTAACCAGTACCCTCCAGCTTGTGCACTGTAGTATTGCCAATAATTTATAAAAAAGGGGTAGGAGAATGTGTGTGAGGGGTGTGCACGCCTGTTGTGTATGCCACATCAGGAGCATGTTCCATATAGACAGAGGTCATCCAGCGCAATGCACTGGGGCTGCACTTAACTCAGCATCTCTCTGAAGCAAAACCAGGCTCAAACCCTAATTAAACTCTGGGTGTGAATCCCTGGAGGGCAGTGATAGAAGGGTCTGTGTACTAATCCAGCCCGTGCTGACTAACAGCAGCGCTGCGCAATCACTGCTGTATGAATATATTCTTCTGGCAGCTGCATGCAAGAGGCAGTCTTTGCGATTCTGATGACTTTTCATTTTTATGACACTGTGTTTTAGCTTCAGGTGCGAGTGTGAGACTCCCAGTTAAGTGGCTGTTCTGATTATTTTAAGTAGTCACTAATCAAAATGCTGAGTAGAGAGGGCCAAGGGAGAAAGGGGAAAGGGATGGAGGTTGGAGATCTAGAGGAATGTGTGAGGGTTAGAAGGGGAGGGAGGAGGGCTTTGCATCTGATTTTCCTAAGCAGGGCAATTTCTTTAGCAAAGAAGGTGAGCCTGTCACTACTTGGCCCCTGTCTGATGCAAGTACTATAACTTCTCAGCAACCCAAATGACGGTTATAGAGAAGCGGAAATGACTGGAAGGTTTCTAGCAGCAATAGCAGAAGCAACAGCAGAGAAATACGTTGTGAAAAATCAGTTTTAATAAAGCCCCAGCACTGACCTCAGAAACATAAGTATTTATATTATTGACTTCTGTATGAGGTGATTTGTTAAAGGAAAAAAAAAAAAGGGGAAAAAAAGAATGAAAAGAAAGTCTTTCTGTTCTTGTCTTGAGACCTGAGGAAAAAATAACTAAAATTAGAGAAACCGGAGATATAAATGCAGTGAGTAGAATAAAGCAAAATACCTCTGGGGTGTTCATCTGCCATAGTAGTCATTTCATATCTCATCTGTTATATGAATGTGATAGCTCCTTCCCATTTTGATAGGATCATTATGTAGACTCCACAGATTCAATTCCATTTACAAGTCAATGGTGTGAGATTTTATGACAATTCTTTTTAGTGGGTTGATTCTGGATGATCTTCCTCTACCGAAAAAAAAAAGGGGGGGGGGGGGGAGGTGTCATTTTGGTGCTCGCACATAAGAGTTCTGGATGCACCAGACACTGTTGTGACAGATCTAATACTGCTGTCCTATCTCGAATATACCCAGGTGTTCTTAAGCCCTGGCATTAATTCTGCAACATTTAAAGAGGTCTGTGCTGGAAGAATACCCATTGCTGTTGTGGCTACATGGAGGAATCAGTTGCTCTGGGGAGGAAGGATAGCTGACTGCAATTGAACTTGTAGGTCATACCATCACACTGATGGCTTGGTTAACAGACTCCCAGACATGTTCAGAGTGCCTCATTCCCTTGCTCTTCCCTCAGCCCTGTGTAACGCCAGCTCTGTTTCTGGACCTTTGTAGAGCTGATAGTGTGGTAGTGGGCATAAATCTGAGTTTCACAGAGGAAGGAGTGCTCTTCTCTGAGTTTCTGCTGTGCCCACAACAGCAGGTCTTGGTCTCAATGTAGGCTAGTAAATATGTGCCCGGAAAACCAAAGCTGGGGAAGGTGTGCTTCCATGGTGTACATATACACACATTCTGCTGGATGGGTTTTAATTTTGCCTTTTCTTAACTGCAAACAGAAGTTTAGAAGGCATGGGTCATAGGCTTTTGGGATAAAAATGAAGTCCCATGCTTTGTGCTATATAAGTAGAAATGCTGGAATGGTGAAGGACTGTGATAGTGAACACTGTCAATATAAACATATGCTTGCAATGAAATCCCCTCTGCTTTGGATGCCATTTAGAATCGTCATAGAATAGTTTGGGTTTGAAGGGACCTTCAAAGCTCATTTAGTCCAACCTCACTGCAATGAGCAGGGACACCTTCAACTAGATCAGGTGGCCCAGAATCACACCCAGCCTGGCCTTGAATGTCTCCAGAGATGGGGAATCCACCACCTCTCTGGACAGCCTGTGCCATCATTTTACCACCCTCACTGTGAAGAATTTCTTCCTCACATCCAGCCTTAATCTCCACTCTTTTAGTAAGACCATTGTATATTGTCAAGCTCCATTCTGTCACAACCAGGATCCTATAATGTCCTTTCAAACAGAAGAAGAGCTGAAAAAGAAAATATTCTCTATAGTGTGGCAGTGACAAGTCAGAAAAAACAAAACCTTCTTGATGTCCTTTCTAGTTGTACAGATGTCCTGCAGAAAGGAAGGAAACAAGGAAAGTGGGACAAGCCTTCCAAATTTCTCATTACAGCACTAGAGCAAAGTGAGACCTTACCAGCAATCATCAAGGAAATTTTTGTTAAAGCATGTCCTTGTGCTATGATAGCTTCAATCTTTTAATTGTTTTAGCGTATGTTCCAAGCATGCCTTATATATCTGTCTTCATGAAGAGCCCCCCTGGAAAAAGGAGCTGTTTTTCCTTCCCCTCTCTCAGACTCTTCTCCTACAAGCAGAGGTTTGTCCGCCAGCTCAGAGGTTGGAGCACGTGCCCACAGACTCTCACTCTGTAATGGAGCAGACTCCAGTTTATATCCCCTTTCTCCAGAGGAGGCCTGACTGGGGAGGGTGTATTCACCAGCAAAGGAGGAGAAAAGGGCACTGAATAAACAAAGCAGTGGAAAAAAAAAAAAAGCCCCAGTGATTCTCTAACCTTAGGTTAAAGCATTTGGTGGCATACAAGGAGACCTGGGGACTAGTCCCCATGCTAATTAAGCCTTACAGAGTAATCGGATAAACCATTTCCTACTGGTTCCTGGCTCAGCATGTCAGCTTGTGACAAGCCACTTCCAGGCAGCAGACTTTTCTGACTTTGAAAGGGAAGCCTAGATGCATAATTTAGGGGTTTGGATTCTGCCTTGCTCACAAGGTGCATAAAGGTGAGGCTGCATGATGCTCATCATTAGTTGCTGGTAGATTTAACCCTAGGCACCTGCACCTCAGCGACAAAAATCTGTGAGTATGCCAAAGTTAGGAAACTCCAGTGACACTCCACAGACTTATGACAAATTTGGAGGGGGCTGAGACCCTTCATAATTTTTCCCCCAAATTACTCTACTTACTACATATCCTGCAGGACCCAGCGCACACCAGAACACCTCATGCCCTAATGAGATAGAATAGCATGAAAGTGAATCTAACAGCTGCTATTGATTAAGGCAAGTCATTACTTCCATGTGTGTTCCCATGTGGATTTATCAGACATTTATGCCATATATAATGTTGGTCCTCCTGGGTTTGTAGCTGCCCAGGACACACATTCTACCCAAGCTCCTTCCTAGCCCCATATCTCAGTGGACCTCCAGTCAGGCAGAATACACACATGCAGCCATCCTTCGAGCTACAGGCAAAGGAGAGTATGACAACACCATGATCAGCTCCCTCCTCCTCTGGCAGATTTCTGGACTATTCCAACTAGTTTTCTCTTCCATGGCAAAAAACAGAAGGCATGAACTAGCCTGTCATTTGTAATGCTCTTTGGTGAAGCAAAGTTGCTTGATAAATCTAAGATGAATTATTTACTAACAGGAAGCCCATTTCCCCTGCGAATTAAAGTACACCAGAAAACTAGAAACTGATTGGGAAGGGGACTGCGAAAAAAAAAACACCAGGTTTTGGGAACACTTTTGGGGATATATGTTAAGCAAATCTGTGCTGCTTCTACTTAGAAAGTATATACTTTGGTTTGCTCTTTGATTAGTCATGGGCATGGCCCCATCCCCTGGAAGGCTTTCCGTATTGCACTAGCTGTTTCCATAGGGCTGGGGAAAGCCTAGGAATTTGGACACTGATAAACACAGCATCCCATCTCCTGAGATCATCTCATGTCTCACTTTTCTGGTCATAACAAGTGAACTGAATTCAGTGCAATTGCACCAAAGGAGAGGTTTCTATCTTTCATTTTAGCATAGATTATGTGCTATAACATGACATTTTAAGTCATCAGCACTTTAGCTTAAATAATTATGTTTTACAGCGAGAAGGTTGTGTTTTACCTCAGTCAATTAATAACAAGCCATACTCAAATTTAATAAGTGTAATGAGAAACGCTTGTTTGATTTTTTTGAAGTCACATGCCAGGGTAAAAGATGGAGCAGGCTATTCTTTTTGACTGGTGCACGAGGTCAGTGGCAAACCAATATCGCTCAAGGGTGGTGTCTGTCAGCTTAGTTTCCAGACTGTGTCCTAAATGCTTGAAAATGTTACAGAAACCCAAAAGCTACAGCAAATTATATTCTCAGCTAATGTGTTTGTCATCAATAGCGACAAAAATATGTCTGGAATATCTGTGTGTATACATATATATACGTGCATTCTTTCTGTTTTTCGTTAAATATCTGTACCAAATTTGATCCTTTCTTGCAATTGACATCCTTGGGTGCAACCAGTATATCTTCACTGCCCCAGCTTCAGGCCAGCAAAAGAAAACATACATACCTCAGTTGTCTGAAAGGCTGCAGGTCCTCTTTACCTTGGCAGATATCAGACCAAACAGTCTAGAGAAGGTATCTCTGTCTTTCCAACTTGCCAGCACATGGGAAGAAAATGAGGCTACTGTTACAGCTCTAGAAGGGATGTTATGTATTTTTCCAGAAGTCTCCCCTAGCTCAGCCCTCTGCAGTTTGCAAGGGGAGGTTATGGCTCACTGTTCTGCTGGCCCCCTCAGTGCATTTGTGGTGTACAGCAGCTGCAGTCAGGAAATTGGTCCATGCAGCAACCGATCCCAGCCAGGTCTTTCGCAGGGTCGAATGGCACTGAGAGGGGCTGAGAGAGGAGTGCATATTCAGAGGAGGGGCAGTCTTGTTTCCCTAAATTAGATTTAAAATTAATTCATAAAATTTTTAGAGGATAAATCCTTTTGTGTGGAAAACCACTTAGATGCATGTTTTAACCTACCCTTATTTAGGAAAGCAGTTTAAAAACTCCTAGTTGGGCAAGTGCTTAAGTTCCTTTTTCCTCAATAGAGTGACTTTCCTGAATCAAAGTTTTTAAGCCTGCATAGTATGCTCACAGCATGGGCAGTCCTGCCCGCTTTTGTGAACCCTAGTTCTGTACTGCAAATGTGATAATCTTCACATGAAATAAGAACACTACTTTCCAATGAGACTTTCAAGTTTTCATTCACATAAACCATAGGAAATCTTATAGCATACTCTGTGCAGATTTAACATTGAAAACTATCTTCAAACTGCACATAGGAAGACACTTAGGTGAATAATTTGAAAGATATTATATTTTTAATGCATTTTGCTTCCTTTTCTGTTCTTGAAGTCTCAAGGAGCAGTTCATGATTTCCTGGGAATGGACTCACTATTCAAAACTACTGGATAAATAATTTCTGTAAGTAATGACTGGTCTGTAACTCATGTATGAGTGATTGGCATCAAAAATCTAAGCTGTTTTGCTTGGCCACTTCTCCCATAGTGTTTTTCTTCCCTCTTGCTAAAAAAGCGTATCTCTTAGACCTAGGTTCACATTTCAGTCCTCTGTGTTTACATACTACACACTTGGCTTTCCACAAATATTCTAGTGATGTTTGGTTAAAATTCACTTGTTGGGAAGAAGAAAAAGACCTCATTCTCTTGAATTTAAAGTGAATGTATTTGGGCAGTATAGCACTCCAGTTTTAGCCATTAAGCCCTGCGTAATCTATGCCTTTGCACCATGTGCCAATCTGCCCAGACTCCTGCGATGAGCAGAGTTTTTGAATGCACTGAAGAGTTATTAGTGTGCTTTTTTTTTATACAATTACAGTGCAGCTGTATACGTCTGTTCCTCTGAGCCAAGCATTTTATGTGCTAGAGGTTGGCATGTGTTGGAATGATACAAATGAAAAAAAAAATAAATACAGGAGAGTAATGTAATTGAAAGCTGTGAATCTTGATGTTAAGGTGGGCTCACAATGAAGCATAGGTTTCCAAGTCTAGGTGGGACTGTGGCTTCTATGGTGCTCCTTTGGAGTTGAAAGATTATACTAAGAGAGAAAGAGGAAAGGTTGGAAACAGAATTTAGAAAGATAATTAATGTTTTGCTTAAAGTGCAGGATAAGGAATTCATGATGAAGCATCAAAGCATGACAGCTGCCATGCAGCCAAGGCAGAAGTTGAATCCTTTTGCAAACTTGGTTTTATGTCCAATCTGTTTCTTGAAATGTGCAGAAGAGGAAAATTGTGATAGTTAGATATAGTAAGGAAAAAAAACCAACTCACAGAAAAGTAAGCCCACAGTAAAATAAGCACACACAGAAATGATGCTTTTGTCCATTTGTAGCCCCAGGATTTCTTTTTGTCTCTGTAATATTGTTATGGGGTTGGGAGATAAGGTTTAGGGCTTTAAACTTGCCATCAGCTACCTATGAGTCCAGCCAGATGCCTGCCTACAAGATACTTAATTCATCCATGTCCCTGACCTTGCTATGCCATTTTTATGCATGAAAAAGGTTTGCTTTTGGGGCAGCACTGCCTGATAGTGCTGGTTGGAAAGAAGCTTGCAGAGCCCTTCCATCAACAACATCTCTCTGGGGCACGCTTTTCACTCTAGGGCTCATTGCCAGCTTCTCTTGTTGCAAACTGTAGATGAACATGTCTCCCTCTGCCTGCCCACTGTTCCGTTTCTTTTGCTAATTTCAAATGGACAAACAGGTATTTTAAAATGCTTTTCACATGAAAAAGTCCTTAACTCTCTTTGGATGGGGAAAAAAAAAATCTGCTATGCCAGATATATGTTATGCATGTATGCACGTGTATATATATATATATATATAGGGGAACAAAGCTAATTGTTTTTCAGCATTATAAAGATTAATTTCTACATATACATTTAAAAATTCTTAATACCATTACATAAACAGAAAAAGAGTGAGCCCAACTGCTCAACCCTCTGGACCGTAATGAACCATGTGTAAGAACATGGAAGGTATAGGATCATGGCAGGAAGGCTGGCTGCTCTTGGAATAGAGCTTTCCTTGCACAACAGCAAGTTGAAATATTTTCTCCCTTTCTTTAAAACGTTTTTGGTAGCGAGATAAATTTAGTCATGAAAATTCTAAAAAAACATATGAGGGTCATGATGTGGGGAAGGGGGTATTTTTTTATTTCTTTTGGGAATAGCCAAACTCGGAGGCAGTCTATCTGCCTTCCTGTCTGATGGCCCGTATTCTTCACAGCACTCCTGAGGCTGCACTCTCGCCGCATATAATTCCTACCCGGTCCAGTCCTGTGTGCAGCATGTGGACTGCTCTCTGAGGGGAGGGGGATCTGACTTGGCTGGCAGTCAGAGCAGCAGGAGCAATTGCAGATGCTGCTATTTACACTATTTTCACATTCTGAAGAACAAAGAGCAGGAGGCTGCCAACAAATCTTAGAGGCTAAGCCTTTGCCCTACAAGCGAGGCGCAGCCAATGAATGCCAGCAGAAACATGCAGTGCACCACTTTGTGAGATATTGCATCTCTGTTTTGGTGGAAATGCAGTCAAGATCACTCACCGGGAAAGCAAAGAAAGGAAAAAGGAGCTTCATTGCCCAGGAGTGCCAGCTTTCTAGGGGTGCAAGACTGAATGAAATATTTCTGTCTCATATAAATGAGCCATTCCAGGTCTCAGGGATGACTAACCCTTAAAATTCATCGTTGTGGTGGCAACGGGGATAGATGCTTATCCTTCGCTTTTTAATCTAAGGTAAACATAAGCCCAAACACAGTTATTTGTATGAAAAAAAACCAAAACCTGTTTCTGTGCAAAAGCATTCTAGAGATTTGGGGTTCACTGCTGTCTCTGGACAGGTTTTGCCCTTATCCATGGGCTTCCCATATGACTTCAGTCAAGTCTGTCAGGCTGAGATTTTCAATGGGGTAAAAGATTTAAGCTCTCATTCTCCCTTTGAAATTCAAGGATGTTTAAGGTTTCTCTGGAAAAGGTCCTCTGAAAAGCCCAAGCTTGATCCTGTTGTGTGCTTCACCTTTTGGGTTTGTTTTTAACCTTGTCATGTCTATTTGCCTTTCTTCTCTACTTTTGAGGCAAACTGAGAAATGTGTCTGATTGCACGCACAATGAGTAGGACTCTTATCTCAGTTAGATCCTGTAGGAATAAGACATTAATAATAGTTTTGATGATAGGCTTTTGGGTTGCTTTGGTTTAACATTAGAGGACCTTTGCAAAGAAGCGAGCTACGGAAGCAGCTACAGAATCAGCATTGTCATCCTGCAAAGGAGGGATGCACAGACTTGGAATAATTTCAGACCTAGCTTTAATAATTATTCTTCTACCAGTCTTCCTCTCTGCTTCCACTAGTGAAACAGAAACAGTGCTTTAAAAAAAAAATAAATATGTATATATAACAGTTTTAGGGAACTGGCAATTTGGAAGATCTCCCGTCTTCAGTGTTTCTGTGTGTTAGCTGGGAGAAATTAGCAGACAATAGTTTCAGTCAGATCTTCCTGAATTGGAGGAGAATTCACAGTATTGTGAAAGAAAACCAGTGTCAGAAGAATAACATATCTTATGACACAAGCATGATGGAGTTTTAAACTCTGGGGGTACACAAGTACACATTCTGGAGGCACCTAATTCAGATGAATAAGCAGGCAGAACAGGTCTTCTCCATTACAATACCTGCCTGACACTAGCTCAGACTTCACTAGCAAGCACTTTCCCTGGGAACAGCTACAGGCTAATCCTGGATTTGTGTGCCCACAAGGAGTGAATATTGGCTATGCCTCTAGGGGACCCCTTTGGGTTTACTTTAATAAATGGAAGAAATCTCAAGATTTGATGCAAAGATCATATCCCAAATGGGCAGAAACACAGGCCTTTGGGCCTTGCACCTTGCGTAGTCCGTTCACTCCGTATAAAATCGGTGTAAAGTACTAGCAGGGCTGCTTGGTGCAATTTTGCACCAGCTTTTTACAGGTGTTTGTGACAAGGTGCAAAGTGCAAGACAACAGAGAATAGAGGCCCTTTTGCTGTTGTTTGGATTCTACTGCATTCAAGCAATCTGGGGACAATTAACTTCCAAGGGAAAAAAGGGAGAAGAAAGGAACCAAAACACCACAAAGAAATTATGAATTCTCACAAACATAGTTTATATCCAAGTAGGACATGTGTCTGTGACTTTTTAAAATGTGAATTACTAAGAGCATCGCAATATGTGAGAAGTGATATTATCACAGACATTAAACATTAAAAGGGAGAGAAAACACCTTGCAAAGAAGGCAGATGGTTCAGTTCTATGTCTTGTCACCTAGTGCAGATGATAAACCAGGCTTTCTGATCACTAACATGTATCAAAAGTCTGAGCTGACCCTCAGTTAGGCTCTTATTCCATAAACCCTGGACAAACCAGAAAGTTACTGCAGACTTACACACACATATACATACACACTCTTTCACACACATGAGCATACACATTCACAGTCATTCCCTGGACATGGTCTCAGGTGAGGGAGGAGGTACTACAGATCTTTATTTCCAGATGGTCACAAAGTGATTTTATAAGCAATTGGGCAGATATCCTGGTTGGTTTTAAGTATAAAGTTCTTTTGAAGAAGCAGAAAAATATATCAAGCAGAAGGGTGAAAAAGGAAAATTCAGAACTTTCTTGAGCGATCTCTACCCAAAAGAATGTTTCCCACTCTCAAAACTCACTGGTTTGCCAGGAAATAAATTGTCTACAGGTCACATCTCCAGTTGCACAATGTTAATAACATTTTCCCCAAAGACCTTAAGTAACCCGAGCCACACAGTAGCAAGTAGGGCCTTTTCTGTACATCCACCCCAGTAACAAGGTGGAAAGATGATACTGTGAGAATTAAAGGGCAGGCTGTGAGCAAGACAGAGGAGGGAGTGAATGGTTTGTATAAATAAAGGTAGAGCAAACATCTCCTATTTGACAGTGCCGTGACAGTACATACACTCTCATCTACACACAGGTACCTGTCGGAGCAGCTACTGTAACCATGTTGTAAAATATTCAATGACTCACTGTGAATAACTGTCTCATTTAGAAGAATAATCTGGTGACAAGACCAACATTGTTAAGTTGTGTCAACTTGTTAGGAAAGACACAAAACAAAAATACCACAAGCATCCAAGGGCTGGAGGCAATGTCAATAAGTTTTTGGAAGTGAATGGCTGTAGGAAAGTGAGGCTGGGCTCCAGCAGCTTAGCACAAGCTCTGCTTGCAGAGAAGAATGCAGTAAATAAGACCGACCATTTACAAATCAACACCATGCTGATTTACTGGTGTGAGCCCACTGTGACAGAGATCCCCCTGCCTCAAAGACGAGCAGATATCTTTCCTTAAGTAAGAGATGCTGGGGACCCAGATCTGCTGTTTCTCCCCACTCTCCTCCAACATTACTGTCTCTGCTAGAGCAAAGAGCAAGCCATCAACAGGCAGCTTCTCATCTGACCTCATTCCCTGCTCTCCTGAGGCTAGGATTCCCACTTCCAGTTTCAGCTGCTTAGTGAAATCTGTTGCACTGCATGAGACGAAAGGAAGGGGGGAGTGTGAGCCTCTTCCAGCTCTTCAGCCATCTTACAGGCGGGCTGGACACCTGCAGAGAGCAAAACATGGTGGCAGTATGGAGACTTCCAGATTGGGAAAGTGACTTTAGGGCAACACATAACATGATGCAGTGTATCATAATGTAACTTATGTAGGATAGTATATACAATAAATGTAGTTAATATAACATAATGCAATATAACGGAATGCAACTCTCACTCACCTCCATATAAGAAGTGAGGGTGCCTGCAAGACTGGGTGCATGGAGAATGACCAGGCCAGTAGGAAGGTAAGGCATCAAGCCTTGGTCCAACTGGCTGCTGCTGCATCTGATTTGACTGACTAATTGCTGTGGGTGGTTCGGGCCTTGCCCCTGACAGCACTGGGACACATCTCTGCAATCTGCTGCTGCCTGCTGCTCGCTCATTTCTCTTTGTATGCTTGATGCACAGGCTCTTGGCACACTGGCCAGCTCACACACCTCAGTAGCACCTTGTGATTAACAGGCAGAAGCACAAAGGCTCCTGGCACGCTGGCCAGCTTGTACAGCCCACTAGCCTTTGCTCTCCCGTGGCACTGTGCAAAAGCTGCTGAGAGGCACAAGCTGGCTGCCAGGTGAGACAAGAAGCAGAGCCAGAATGCTGTAGACCATAGGGAAAATAGGAAAAAAAGGAGACTGGCCAGGAGTAAGGGAATTTATTCTCTGTGATAGTTCTTAAATACCAGTGCCTGAAGTAACCATATTAAGCAATTAGAACCACAGTACAATTAAGAATCTATGGAGGCCATCTGGTCCACCTCCTTGCTCAAAGCAAGAACAACTTCAAAGCTAGGTCAAGGATGCTCAGGTCATTGTCTAGTCAAGTTCTGAATATCTCCAAGGATGGAGATTTTGCAGCCCTTGGGCAACCTAGGCCAGCGCTTGATCATTCTCACCATGAAGATTTTTTACTGTGTCTCATTGGAATTTCCATTGCTGCTGCTTGATTCCATTGCCTCCAGTCCTTTCACTGAGAAGAGCATAGCTTCATCTCCTCTATAACATTACAGTAAGTAGTTAGTAGACTTTCAAATAGATTCATCCCCCAAGCAAACACCACTCTCTCAGCCTCTCCTCATGTGACCTGATCAGCCCAATGGTTCTCTGCCAGACTTACTGCACATTGTCTATGTCTTTTTTCTACCCCAGAGCAGTGAAATTGAACACTGCTCATATGTGGTCTCACAAGGGTTGAACAGCAGGGAATAGTCGCTTTCTGATACATACTGACCTTGTCTACTAGGATTCACAGGTGTCTTTTTAAGACTGTCCTGGCCAGTCACCCCCTCTCCTGTACTGCAGCAGTTTTTATACCTGAGATGCAAGATTTTGCCTTTGTGGGGTTTTTTTAGCCTCTAGAGGTTTCTGTCATCTCCTTTCAGCAGCCCTGTTCCCATCCTCCACTGGCAGCCTCCACCCCCTTTCCCACTTCCAGTTTGGTGTCATCCAGAATCTTGATAAGATCACTCAGGTTGTTAATGAAGACAACAAAGAGTACAGACCTCAGTATCTGTCCTTGAAGTATGGCGCCAACAACCATCCACCACCTGGCTTTCAAAACACTGACCATTATTTTTTAAGCTTAGCAGTCCAAACAGCTCTTCACCCACCATGCACTCTTTCTGAAGTCTATAGCTTTCCAGTTTGTCTACAGTGACACTATGGAGACAGTGCCAAGAGCTATGCTAAAGTCAAGGTAGATGATATCCATTGCTTTCCCATTATCTGATATGCCACTTATCTCAATGAAAAAGATAATTAGGTTGTTCAGGCACAATTTGCCTTTGGCAAACACCAGCATGTTGTTTCACTGTTCTCTTCTTCGTGCACTTGGCAGTGGATGCCGGGAAGCCTTGATCCATGATCTTTCTAGGGACTGGTATTAGTCTGACTGACTTGCAGTTTCACAGATCTTTCCCCATGTCATCGATCTCGACAGCTCTTCAACAGGACGGACAGCAGTCCTACAGTAAGACTGGCCTGCTTTCTCAGGACCATCAGATGCTCAGTCCCCAAAACTGGTTCACAGTCTGATCTATTTCTGCCCCAGGCAGTACCTCACTCTACCAGACACTGTCAGCTGCCACATGTATTTGGGAAGCCCAAGAGAGGACCTTGCCAATGAGCTGAGGCAAAGAAGTATTTGGGCAACTGGGCATTTCCCATGTCCTTTGTCACTAGATCCCCTGCATCCTTCATTAGACTCACAATTCCCTTCTGCTTGATCTGCTGTAGCCTTTTGTGTAGGAGAATGACCATGAGGGAGCAGAGGACTGTGTCACAGCTTTCACCAAGGCAATTGGCACCAGACTGGCTGCTCCATACTGCTGAAAAAGGGCAGGAGGGGACAGATATCCTCACCCATATGCACAGCACTGGGGTAGAAGAGCCCTCCGAAGAGGTCCCAAGTGGAAAAGGTAAGAGCTTCTGCCACATATGACCAGTACATTGCAGGAGACCCATCCATGCTAGGAATACAGACAGAAACCTGTGCTCACCTCAGAAGACAATAAATGCCTTCTGGGAAAAGAACCAGCAATCAACCCATTGATCTCACTGAGACTTAAACAACCATAATTCAGCAAACTATTAAGACACCTATCTAGTTGTCCACTTAATAGAACTACCTTGGAAAATACCCATTCACTGAAGTTGAATAAGAATGAGTGCATTATAACTTACATTACTGCCAGCCGACAGATGGAGCAAGCTAAGATGAAACCCGGGCCATTATAATATAGTGATCTTTTTGCAATTTTTTTCTATGTGAAACCACACATAACTTTTGAAGATGTAAATTTGTAAAACGTCATGCTTTATGTATTACATTTTTGGCATCTACTTTAGTTTTTAAGAATGGATGTTGTCTAATTATGCAGCGCAGCTTTGGATGAGAAAATATACTAAGTGTGCATTAAACAGACAACTTTAAATAATGGCACTTGTGCTAAGAAGTGTATTTTCTGGCAAGCAACTAATTTATAATGGTCATAGATATATGCATTAGTGTATGAAATGCTTGTCTTTATTTATTGATTTGAAGGGGCAGTATTATATTTTCGAATACGTCTTCTTTATTAGATCCTGTTTTAATCTGTAACAGACCTTGTTATATTTCATATCCCAGGGTATTCACACCACCTGAACAACAGACAATGAGAGTAACTATACAGTAAATAAAGCAACAATTAATACTGTGTGTTTAAAGAGAAAAACATATAAAATGCCAAAGTTCATCTCTGCCCTTTTCTTCTGAATTTTTACCATGAGTCTTGGTTTGCTTTTAATGTACGTATCAGAGGTAAAGAGAATGATATTAAATGACCAAATTTACTGCGTTCTTAGTGCATAAACCACTACACTAGATCTTTCTAAGCCAATTTAATTTTTAGCTTTATTCTTGGCTTAATGCAATGTTTTAGTTCATTGCACTTTTTGGATGTGCAGAAGCAAAGATAATGTGTTACACTACATTCATTTAATGTTTCATCAGACTTTTTTGGTGTATCTACCTTTTGGTTATTTTAAAATATTTCATCCTTATCACTTCAGTCATGAAATGTAGATTCATTAAATTACCGTGCTGGGGCAGCTCAGTGCAAAAGCCTTGTTTAAAATATAGCACTGGTTTGTTCATCAAGACGCTGCTTAAAGAAAAAGAAACGGCTGCCTTGTCAGTCTCTCCCCCCCAACTCGTTCCCAGCAAGACAAACCATGTGATCTATTATTAAGCATATTTATAAAGGTGGCCAAAAAATTATTCTTTGACAATTGCAAATAAAATTTATATGTAAAAATTGTTTAAACCTGAATGTGTAGCGAGAAATAACCTTTAGTTCATAACAGGAGCTCACAAGCACCCAACAGCTGTGTGGCAGAGTTCATGGCATCTCCAGAAAGGGTTAACAGCTGGTCTCTCTGGTGAGCCACCATCCCATCTCCTCTGAAAGGAGGAGACAGCAGGTCACTGTCAGAGGAAGTACAGCAGATTTTCTGACTTCTCTGCTGAGAAAATTAAACATACCTGGTTAAAAAGTGGTTTAACTGTGGTTAACAGGGAGGTTCGAGGGAGCAGGGAGTCACTTGTGTCAGTCCTTTATTTCATGTGACATATTACAAAGTGTAGGATATGACATTTATAGCACGGGGCAGTTCAGTAGTTCACAATCACTAAAAACAAGTGCACCCAACTGTAAATGACAATTACAGGGTCCCCGTTTATCAGATATTAAATTGGCAGCATTGTAAATCAGGCACTCTGTTTGGTGCTGGGGCTGAGAGAGGCCTCCAAGAGGGGAACCTTCTTGTTTGACTTAATTGAGATGAAAGGTTTGGAAGACGAAGGGCTTCTGTCAAGTGCAAAGCTACCTGGCCGCATCCCAAACAGCAAGAATGCAAGTGGGTCACCATTTCCAGTCACACTTTTAAATGGCCTAAGGGCATCTTTTTAAAAATAAAAAAAAAACAAACAGAAAATAAGGAAAAAGAGGAGGATGAGATGAAAGAGTATCTGCCACAAAATGGCTCCTATGTGGAGCCAGAATTCTTCAGAAAAGACTGGTTGTGGTGCTGATTTGATGTGCTTTGCCTCAGCACTGTTTCTGCTAGGTTGAATTGGAAAATGTAGACCTTCTATCTGCTTTGGCAGTTTTGCGAGCACTTGGATAAGGTCTTTGGCCAAAGAGGTCGGAGGGCAGGTTGAAGTCACATTACTCCTGGGGTGACCCTCAGGCCATAATCGCTGTATCTGTGCACAGTGTTCCAGTGCTCCGGTCATCTCAGGCAAACCCACTTGGGCACTGGTCTACTCGTATATGCACTGACTTGCTCAGTGCCTGCCCGCACACCCACACAAGATGAAGCTGCTCCCAAAAAAATAAATAAATAAAAA
Organism: Lathamus discolor; assembly: GCF_037157495.1. NCBI lineage: Eukaryota > Metazoa > Chordata > Aves > Psittaciformes > Psittacidae > Lathamus > Lathamus discolor. The sequence goes on along the minus strand of NC_088885.1, from coordinate 99,590,483 downwards.
GAGGCTATTTAGGGCAGCATTCCCATCAGGTTTCTCTGCAAAGCAGTTTAACTGTAGTTAGTAAGTGCTTAGTGTAATCTAATAAAAGCCATTTTGCAATATTAAGCAAAAAACATCTGGTACCCAGAATTCCCTGATCATTTTTAACTAGATGCAATATCTCTCTCTCTTTCTCCTTCTCTTCACAGACATGTGAAAAATAGCCTAATAAGGATCCTTGTGGTAAAATCAGATGGAAAACGGGGAGGAAGAGTTCCACAGTCTCCAGCAGCTCATTTGAAGCTGCTCCTCCGAGTTTCACAATAATAATCAGTGCTGGCCCAGTGCCGCCGGATTATTTTGTATATTCATGAAGCTGCTCATCAGCCGTCAGGAGAATGTGCAGTAATCCTTGGATGAAATAAGGCCAATCAGTGGAATAATGAGGAAGGTAATATCTCCCAAGAGGCCTGGAGTGGGTTTTCATCAAACCCGGCTGTAGCTCTCCAACTATTTGCTTTACAAATGCAGCCTTTGATCTTTGATTTGGGGAGAAGAGGGGGAGAGACAGACGTGCTGTTGTATTGTCCAGTGTGAAAGGATAACAAGCTAGCACTGAGGAGGAGTAGGGAGGGGGGCAGAACCTGGCTTTTAAGTATCAGTCAGTTCTTGTTAACTAAAACCTCGTAGCCTTTCTATTTACTGCTCTCTAATATATATTCACTTAGCAGGTCAATTGCTGGGAGATTTTTCCATGTACATATGCAGACCATAAGCCTGTTCTAATCACGATGAACCGGACCTGTAAAAATAGCCCCCTTTGTGTCACTCACTCTTCCTAACCCCCCTTTCTCCTCTCTAGAAAGCGATGGAGAATGACTGAGGAACCTCAGTGAAATCACATCTGGAGCAGTGAGATCACACAATGGGTACAAAACGGAAAAGGAAAAAAAAATCCCGATTGTTTCACGTGGCCATTTTATCTGCATAACCCAGAAATAGTCCTGAAAGAAGAAAGCTCAGATTACATAGATGCTGTAAAGCATCATGTTGATATTTTTTATCACTATAAACTAAATTTAGTACAATATAATTAGCAATGCAAATCAGTAGAACACACTGCCTATAAGGCTGATCTTGAAAGCCCAGTGACGTTTAAGGGCATATTATAAAGAGAGTGTTCACAAAGGCCTTGGATACAGTTGGGGGACAGAGACAGGAAAATAACTGTTTACCGTAATCACCTTTGTTTCTTTTTTTCCTCCCATAGCTCTTTACATCATCCAACTCCTCCTCATGTACCACATTAAGACTCTCTTGTTACACAGTCACAACTGAATCCTTCCTTCTTTACTACCCTACCCACATCTTTGTTAATTTTTTTTAATACATTTTGTGTTTCTTTACATAGCAACTGAAATAAAAATTCCCTGTATCTTGTTAAGGGAGCACTTGGTTGTCGACAAAACAGCAGAGTTATGATTCAGTCCTGAGCTGTGTTTTCATAGGCACACATATTCCACAAGAGTCTGTGTAGCATATTCTCAGGATTGGAAATTCGCGATGCTATGCGGATTTATCCCACAGAAAATCTTTCACCCCTGCTCAGGCCCAATCCTGAGGTCGCCCTTCTTTTTTTTTTTTTTTTTTAATTCATAAAAAAAATTAAGATATTCTACTAAGGTAATTTGGAGTTTTGCTTATATGCATTTTCATACAACCTCAACCTGTCACTATTCATCCATTTAATTTTTAGGAGAGTAGGACACTGGGAAAAAAAAATGTGCTGCTTACCCTCCCAAAGAAAAGGCAAGAAAGAAAAGCTCTAACCGTTGATTTAATATTTTTCTTTGTTTTCTATCTTTAAAGCAATCAAGTTCAGGAAAACATGGACTGTAAAATTCATTCTAGCTATAATGGAACTGTTGGTGAAAGAAGAGGAATTGGCTTTGGACCAGTATCCGATCATCTTTATAAGGTCGCACCCTCAGAACCTCAGACCATGGCAGATTTCATGCTTTTACTGTAAACCCTGCAGTTCTGTCACAAGCATGTTTAGCTTCAAGTGCAATACCTAATATTTGACTGTAATACATCTGTGGCAATACCTTGCCTGGCTTACATATGATTCTGAGCTGATAGTAGGTCAAATCCTGCCAGCCTCATTTGAGTCAGATTGCTATGAAGACCAGTGAGAGTGAACATGATCAATCATAAAAAAGAATACCTTCCTTAGTCTCCAAAATAAACAAAATTTTTGTCTTTCTAAGATGCTTTCTGGGATGCATCTGGGCCTGACTTTGCAGTCATTTTAACAGGGAAACCCTTGAGGTGATAGCCCTCCCTGGAGTAGGAATTAAGGGACTGTTGTCATCTATATAACCTTTCTTTGCACAGGAAAACATGTTCAAAGGTTGAAAAGGAGTGAAGCAGCTTTAAAATACTTTAAAGAGCAAGGGTGCCAGTGATATCAATACAGACCCACTTTAAGCCTCAACTTCAGAAGCATTCTGCGCATCAATGCAACTGAAACTAGGGATGCTCAGCACTTCTGACTCATCAACATGGCTCAGCAAAAACACTGGCAGCATTCAGTTAGTTGCTGTGTTTGAAAACATGGCCAGTGCTGCATGATGTTGGCATTCAGAAGTGCGGCATGGCTGGTAAGCAACACCTACCATGATGACTAGCAGTGGAAATGACACTCCAGTAAGGCAGTGATACGCCTTTTCCTGACCAGGGTTCCTTCTCTGTGTGTATCTACAACTAAGAGACCTGAAGTGGAAACTTTCAAGTAAGGCAGATACTATGAAGATGACTTTAGCAAGCTAACTTCATTCACGCTCATGCTCGATGTTTGAAAGAGAACATTTCAGCAGTCTGTGAAAGGGCTAAAATTGACATTTGATTCACCCTATTCTAGGATTTTAAACTGTGATGTAAATTAGTCAGGAATCGGTCTTTCTTCCATTTTCTCTTTTCAAAATGTAATGCAGTTAAATGACAGAGATTAATTACTAAAGTAATTACTGTTGGAAAGCAAAAGGACAGTTGTATGAGACAGTCTCTCTCATGATGACCAAGTCTTTCTTGACAATTATGCTTAATTCCAACAATGATTATTCTGTGTGGCAAAATCTATCAGTACAAGGGCACACAAGCATTGATGCATTCTCACTCACTAGGAAATATGAGAATGAGGTAATTATATTTGACTGAGGCTCAGACATTTTCATTCCCAGGGGCATCTCTAGGACCTTTTTTTTTGGAGGAATACATCTAATCTCCTCCCTTCCCTGTACTGAGTACCCCATTTATTCCACTTCTGATGCTCCTTTAGTCAGAACTGAATAAAATTAGCCCTTTCTTTTATAGGCTACAACTCTTTTCCATCTTGCACTTACACACATACCACACACGTACATATACACAGACTCATAGACATGCGAAAATTCCTGTGTTGATCTCTCAGCGTTTATGGGGTACGAGACTCAGCTGCGTTGTTTCTAGCCAAAACAAGGAGACTGTTTTCAAATCACTGAAGATCTTGCTCTATTCACTAAATAGAGCAAACAATTCAATTATTTGGAAAAGAAGGCTGAGAAATTATATAAGCAATTGCTGATTGATGTTACTTTCTCACAGTACCCACGTACCCAAACTCCCTGTAAATTAACTGCAGCCACTTCTAAGGGGAAGACACTGTATGACATTCATATGGTTGATGATATCTCTTTCAAATAGCTTGGCTAAAATTTGCCGAATGGTCTCTTCCCTATAAAAAACGCACAGCCACCATCTCATTAGTCAGTGCTGAAATCCTTTACCCACAGTACGAGATGCCACCAATATGTCACCAGAGGCAGAGGATGTTATAGTCTTAAAACGAACAGTTCATTCTAAGTACTGATAGAAGGAAAATGAATGTACTGTACCATGCTTTCCTTTATTTCTCTGAGTTTCTGTCCTAACCAGACACAGCTGCACTTTAATAATCTTTGAAGTATATTGGGAAAAGCTTTTCTAGGTAAGAGTGTGTGGACCTAATTGTGTGTGTGTGCATGCGTGTGCGCATGTGGTGTGTGTGTGAGAGAGGGAGAGAGAAGAGGCTTCAGGCTCTAGTGCTTCCTTCCAGGTGTCTTCGTCTGCATGATTTCATCTGTGAACCATAATCAACTTCCTTAATGAAATACGTAATTAACATATTATAATTGTGGTAAAGATGATTTTGACAGAAATCATTTTCCATATCTAATACTATGCTAATTTAATCTGTTCCTCACTCCCCGACATGACCTTTAGTGATTAAGTTTCATGGCAGAATTGTGGGGTTTTTTTTTGTGATGGATTGATTTATCCACGGCAGTTGATACCCCTCTCCCTCCATGGCTGTAATTTTTCTCTGTGTTTCTGCTATGAAAGGAGAACACAGTGATGAGTGGACACATGGGGAAAAGAAGTGAGGACCTGCTATGGGGTTTTATTCTGTGTGGGGTCCTGAAAGACGACTGTTGGGAGTTTCAAGGCAGGAGATGATTAGATTGGATACTGACACAACAAACTTCTCTGTCTGGTAAAAATGCCTGTAACATACAAATACAGCTTGGTAGATGGAACCAAGAAAGATACATTAGATGGTGTTTGTATATACCTAGGATGTTTATAGTTGTTTAAATGTTAACTCTCTTTTCACCTCCAGGTACTTTAAGGTGTAACCTCTAGGAACTCTTTTAAAATGAAAGGCATGTCAGTGGCACTGTAGAGAAGACTTTGGTAGCACATTGCTGCCTCATGTCAAAGAGGCAATTTCCTAGTTGACTCCTGAGAGCTGACACTGAGTGGATGCTGAAAGAGTGAGCAAGTTTATCAGGCCAAGGTAGAAAGCTGATTCTAGACAGAATATTAGACTCCCAGTTTGCTTCCCGACTGAGATGATTTACTTCAGATGACAACGGGCAGAAAATAAAGAGGACCTCAGTTCGTCATGGGCACCCTCCAATTCTTTTTTCCATAGAAGGGAAATGAGAGCTTTACAGTGAACTACCTCAATCCTTGTGAAAAATCTGGGATCCATTTGTTCTGAGATATGGAGGCTATTTATTTTTTATGGGAAGGAGGCAGACTGTAGATAATAATATAGAAGGTAAAGCTGGAATATGTATTTTTATGCCACTGCAGCATTGTTCCTGAGCATACATTTGCTGGTGTTTGGGCCACTCTGCTCTGTAACTAGCACAGGTGATTTGCCTTATGAAATTACGCTGCAACAGAACAGATACTTTTACCAAGAAGTCTGTACCATCCTAAATTATTCTTTTTCTTTTGGGTGCTAATATTGCCTTCATCAATTGCAGATGAAGTAGATGGTTGTCATATTAACCGCCCGTTCATCTCCATTTACTCATGTCTTAGCCAAACTTTTTTCCTTTACTGTTATATTTCTCTAGCTGACTTCCCTTCATGATCCAGGATCATGCACAAAGTTGAGTAAACTGCTTTAAGTAAGGTTCGTGTTTGTGCACACAAAGGACTTTTGCCTCCCTAAGTCAGAGGTATAACACCCCCTGCAGAAGCTGTCCAAAATCACGCTCATACTTTTTCACTGCTGTATGACACCATAGAAATTTGTCTATCATTAGCTAGGTATATACCTTTTAGCATTATCACTTGCAACTTTTTAAAAGCCTTCTTCTACTTGAATATCTCTTCCGTTCTTTAGGTTATCATCTCCTGTACTTCACCTTGCATTACTTGGATATGATTTTCAAATTTATCTCATTTGCCAAATCCCAAAGGTTTTCTTTTTTATTTTTTTGGTGTTTTTTTTTTGTTGTTGTTGTTAGTTTTTTGTTTGTTTTGTTGTTGGGTTTTTTTTGTGGGTTTTTTATTTGTTTGGGGTTTTTTATTATTATTTATTTTTTTATCCAATCTTAACTTCTAATACTTGTCCAGCTACATTACAAATTCTAACATGATCTGTGCATGATCAGTATTCTGAAACCTAATTAGACTTTTCAATTATATGGAATGAAAAAGAAATAGAACAGTTGATGAATATTATAATGTTTATGTTATTGCAGCATTATTTGAGCAACAAATTCCTAGTGAAGTTTTGGAAAATATCCTATAAAATACAATTTATTATATAAATACATTCATTTAAGTTTTAGTGGAGCTTGGAGTAGTTAGCATTCAGTAGAATAAGGAAGAGTGTAAAGGGAAGAATGACAAGTGAAATCATATATTTCTTTATCTGGAAAGATGGACTAGGACTGTTAAACCCATAAAAGAGCTGAGCCAGAGCCCTGTAAAATCATGGGTAGCATGTGAAAGGTGCAAAGAAAACAATTTGTTGCTTCTGACAATATGGAAACTAGACAGCAGCAAATAAAAGGAGTAGCTATGGGATTTAGAGTATGAATATGGTGAATAAACTGAAAAACACAAGTCATTCTGCTTGTTGGTGGCATTTAGGTAAATTCAAAATATGACTTGGAAAAAAACCCAAAAGAAATATCAGGACTATTTGATGCAATGACACAGCTTCTGGTTAAAATAGGCTAATTTCAGAAAAGTAGACTAGAGAAAGTATTATTATGTCTTTTTCTTCTTCTTTTTATATTTTACCCATGGATAAGAGATTTTCTTGATTTTCAGTCTTATGATTTTATTCCAGATCTTGTACTCCAGTGATAGTAAAAACAGGTTTGAAAATATAGTCCTAATATCATAATGACTACAAAAAAAAAAAAAAAAAAAAAAATTAAATGCAGGAGTTACTGATTTCCTTCATAATCTGAGATTTGAGGAAGTGTTGTAATTACTAATTCTGAAGCCAATAGAGTTATTAATGCACATTTTAAAATTAAGAATGACACACAGATTAACAACTCTCATTGCTTATGGACTGCTTATGAATTGTGGTCCTTACAATTTTCCTGTGATCTGGGTCTGGTGTTTGTGAGGTGAAGATTTAAGTTTTTGTTACTACAGTGTCTCATTTCTGCTCACCTTGCAGAACACCAATACAGCAAGAACCTGAGTATGGCAGATCAAGTGCGAGCTACATTTGTTAGATCTTCGTAGAGAACATTGTATCTCAGCTACATGTGCAATAGTCCCTGCTGTAATTGGTGCACTTAAGTCTCTTTCTCCCATTAGCATCAAAGTCCTATATATATTTCGGTGAGGAAACTCACAATTTCCATTAACCTAGACTAAAAGCATGGTATTAAACTAAATACCTTAACATAGATATTTACCCTGAATTAGTTTACAGAAAAATCATGGTACCGAAAAATAACATATGATCTTCGTTTGCATTTGGCAGTTCAATATTGACACATCAAAGAAGCTGAGAATCACAGTTTTGGGCCCAGTTCTCAACTGGTACCTACTAACATTTAGTTTTGCTCTGGTTTACACAAATAGATGACCAGTCTCAGGCTAACAGGACAAAAAAAGTGCCTTCAATCTAATTTTATAGACTACATTCAAGAGTATAAAATAAAAAGAAAAATCTATTTGAAATTACTGCTGATGTGATTCAACACTGTGAACCTAAAAGACTCTTTGTTCTTCATCTTTGCAAATAAAAATTTCACGTTTTAAAAAGTTCTGTTTCTTGGGGTTAATTTTAATATAAATTTGTAAAGATGGTAAAACTTATCTCCATTGAAGAGAAATGTTTGCATGGGAAATTGAGATAGAAGGATGGTGCCTTTTCTGTTTTTAACTAGCTGCACTTTTAGCTGGATTATCTACATTCTGACCTTTTTTATACATGCACTCTGCTTTATCATGTGAACCCATCTTCTTTAATTCCAGAGTAACATTTTTAGCAAGGAGGAAAAAATTCATTTTGTTGAAGACTACAATACAGCTAACTTAGCTCATAGCAGATAAAAACCTGAAAGGCAATGGAAAGAGAGTCTACTGGTAGCCTGCAAATATACATATCTTGTATCATTTCCAGCTCTGGTTTCCCTGGGGAGGGTGCTGTGTGTGTTTTGCCCCCTTTCTGTGCTAACAATTCTTCCCACAGTGCAATTCTCAACGTATTCATATATCGCCTTGAACATCTTTGGATCACTTGGCAGGTCCCCAAATGTTCACTTGGGCTGAGAAAGTCGTAGACACTTTAGTCAGGATTCTTCATAGACTCTCAAGCTGCAAGGCAATTTGTACATTTGGCATCCCATGGTGTCCGTCCAATAACTCAGCTCTAGCCAAGAAAATTAAATCTAAAATCAGTAATATGGAATTGTGTTATATATATGAGCAGTGTGTCATGATTTTTCTGCCTTGAAAAGGCACTGTGGTGAGTCACTAGAGTTACATGATGTCTCTAAGTGGTCTTTATGAAACAAGTAAGCAGGTTCTGAGGGAGTCATGGTTGCTATAATATGAATTTGAAAAAGAAATACAATAGTGGGAGTTATGGATCAGATTTTAAAAGGTTAGGTATCTAACATTTTTTGAAATCTGGCCCTGCACGCCTGTGTTTCTTCTGCATTTGTTGGGAAGAGGACGGGAATGAGGGGATAGTTAAAAATGTCAGCGCAGGAAAGTTGCCAAGTTGGTCTGGATTTGTAATGGGCTTCTTCATACCTCTTCCACCTTAGGGATTTTTTAATTTATTTTTTTTTTTAAATTATATTGCACTGCTCTGTTTCTTGCTCTCATAAACTCATGTAACATAACTTGCTATAGCATAATATAATGTTCAGCAATGACATGTTAAATGAATACATCAACATTTTATACTACTCCACTCGTTTCCCGCCAGAAGAACCCAATATATTTAAGAGGCAGGTAGAAGATGCCAATCTGGAAGTAAATAGGTATCTTCATGATGAAGTAATGCAAAATAGAGTTTTACGACGACTGTAGACCGTCCATTAAAATTGATCTGACAGTTAGAATGGAGAATTGACTATGGTTCCTTTCAGACCTTACAGAGAAGAGAAACACAGTTTGTGTTGTAACGCTTTCTCTTCAAATTCTTTGCCCTGTTCAGAGACATGAATTCTGTAGCCATTGTGTGTGCTGGACTGAAGGGTAACATTTAAATATTAGTTCCATATGACTAAAGGTGTGTCAATAATTTGAAAGATAGAGATGTGTCAAGAAGAAGCTGGCTGAATCAGCTGACTGCAATATTTGCTGACTCCTACAGCCACATACAGTCCCCGAGCCACTTCCATTCAACACTTCAATTTTGTTGGTGTACTGATAAATTGACAACACATATGGTACTGCATCTAATTTGGAGATGAATTGTACTCATTTTCATTCCAGCTCAAACTCCGTGCAGTATAACAATATCATGCTTAAGCAAAGCAGCAGTTACACCAAGGAACAAATACTTATATTCAGCATGCTTCTCAATTTGTCAAGTGATATTTACGCTGGCAGCTGCACCAATACACCTCCAGAAACAACTTATTTTAAATTAAAAATCCTGGAATTAAACCAGATTTAGTTGGGGGTAAAATTAGAACTACACTGTATTTATCTGAGGTATTCATATATAGTTTATTCATATATAGGGATGCTGTCGGGCAAAAAAAACAACACAACTATCCACAGAGTCTGATTTGGACTTCTCATACCTTCAGTTATTAAGGTCAGGATAGTTTTAAAGGGTTCATTTACTTTTCCATTGCTACGGAGCCATCTCGGATCCTGAAAGATGGCCCAGATTCACTGTGATTAGTTTTAATTCCTGAATGTCATTCATGATTGCTCTGGCTTCATATGGTATTGAAGAGGAAAGCATAATAAAAATAAAGGATTTCTAGAACTGTTTGGAAACCATCATACCATTCCTGTTTCTTGTGTCCACAGAAGCTTCTTGTGATGACAATAGGGCTGGGTGGAGGTGGTCTGGGAACCAGGCCATGGAAGTACATACACAACTGATTTTTCTTACTTGTGGCTTGAGGACTCCTCATGGGTTTCACCGCACCTTCACTCTTATACTTCCGTAGGTCCTCCAGGTCTTGCATGGCCACAGATGATTTGGCAGAAAGACAAAATGACTGATTGTCCTCAGTCATCTCTACAAAGTTCAGAGGTTTGGGCATTTGCTGAAGAATCTGATGCAATTCAGTTTATTCCTATCAGAAAGCTGTTTCCTTGCTGCAGCTTGAGGCCCTTCTTAATCGGAAGACAATTTCCATTGTCTTTGTTCCTTTTCAGCTTGCCACCTTTGACTGACCAATTCACAAATTTAGATAGTACTAGTCAATGAAATCATGAGCAGCTTAATCAACATAATTTTAAACCCAGAAGCAAAAAATACAAATGGGATTATCGTTGTGTTAAAAGACCCAGGCAAGACATCAATGAAATTATGATGCTAGACAGACAAAGCTAAACCTGAATCTCGTCTGCCAGCATAAAATGTGGAGTCATGTTTCATTTTACATACAATAACTTTTCTAACTTTATAGTGAAGAATAGCATCAGAAAGCTTTTCGCACATTAGACATCTGTACAATTAATAATTAATTCTTACTGGAAAGACTTGCAAGCAAAGCCATGACACAGCTCCATATTCTCCATTAGTCTCAAATAAACAAGAGAGAAGTCCTCAGTAGGGTTTGAATTAAAATGGGAGAATAAATCTCCTCAAAAAACAAAACTCACAAACAAAAAAACAAAACAAAAAAATCACCCTGTTAGATTTCCACTAAAGCGCCCTTCTCTTTCCCAGGTGCTCTAATGCTGACTAGTGTTTATAGAAGATCAGATGCGTTCATATCATTTATGTAAGGAGGGGTGATTCCCATAGCTTGAGGCTTAGCAGAAAGGCTATCAGCATTTTTACTTTGCAAAATACAACAGTCTGAGATGCTCAAAATGTTTTCCCAGTGAGATATTTTTCTGTGTGAGGATAACCATTTCATCAGAAGTGAACCTTCCTGAAGGAAAATGACAAAATATAAGTCACAAAGCTGAGAATAAAATGCCTCACTGATAGTTTGTTTTTGCATTTGAGAAAGTAAAATGATTGCAAGATACCCTTACCTTTCCCAGTCATTCTTTCTGCCTAATCACCTGCTTGCATTGGTGGCCTCACACAGGTACATGACTCCTCTTCTCTTTTAATGAACAAGGCTCCTATCCAAGTGAAGAACCTCCTAAAAAACAGACTTTCTGCTGGAAGTTCCCACCACCTCATCTCACATCTCAGACTCAAGGACAAATCATTTGAAGAAATGCTTAGGAACAGCAGCAACAGCCCTGCAGCAGAGTTGAAGGCCTTTCTCTGAGGTTGAAGATGTGCACTTTTTAAAACAATGCCACGGTCTACTTGCAGACTTCAAGTTAGAAAGATATCTTTTAATTTCTGTTTTATTGTGTATCAAAGCTGAGACTTGTGTGCAAGTCGTTTGCTCAGCATGGAGTGGATTTTCATATAGACCAACTTAAGTATGTATTTTTTAGCACTTTCCTTTTTAAAAATAAAATCAAATAATAATAACAGGGTCTTTCATCATGTTGGAAAGTTTATGTATTCTTATCCCCTCCTCCACGAGTCCTTCAGGGATTATTTAATTATGGTCTTGTAGAAAGCTCTGCTGTATGGGATTTGGGTTTATGGGAAGTTCAGTTTTGCCTTTTCTTTTCTTTTATTTCTGCTGAGGGTCTCTTATGCAACATTTGACTGCTTTATTTTTATGATTTAAAGCAATAAATTGTGTTTTAGAGAAAGAAAAGGAGACAAGGCCTTTTTGAATTTGCCTTTGTATTTCCTAGAGTACAGAACGCAAGCAATAATTTCTGGCTGTAACTTATATATATTTTTTGAGAAGGTGGAGGAAGGAAATTACTACCTACTTTTTATATACATATATATTTTTTAACAAAGCAATAGGGATTTATATGGACACAATTGTTTAGAAAGTCCCAGAAGAATAATTCTGAGGTGATGTGAAGTTACACACATATGCAAGTCTTTCGAAAGTCCGCATGGCCTACAGTCTTCAGATTTTAAACAGCTTCTGACTGTTGCATACACACACACACACAAAAAATGTTTAGAAAAATGACATATTTTTATTACTTTTATTTGACAATCTAATTGAGTCCCAGACCATGCATATATCAAAAAGCTGTTATCAGCAGTGGCTTAATGCAAGGGAAGGGCACCCATCCTTTCCCATCTCTTTTGCTTAGCCCCAGGGCTTGGCTTCTTCATGTGAAAGGTGTCTAAAGACAGAGAGGAATCTTTACCACACTGAATATAGTGAGAAAACAAATCTCTTCCCACCCACCACCATCTCAAAAATATTCTCTGCTATTCAGCGAAACAGTCTAGAATTATGAGTTGCCTTTGACAAATACAGCCCATAAGGGCTTTGTCACATAAATCACACACTGTGTGACCCTAAAACATTTTACTATTATTCAATATTTAACAAAGGATTTGCACAATGGTGACACCATGCCAATCTTAAACCCATTTAAATCTTTAACTAGCAAGTTTTTAATTATGGGGTGAGTAGGTGAAATAGGCTCTGCAGAACAATGCTTATTTTTCACCAAATAGATGCAATTTGAATGCTTCTGTTCTCCATAAGAATTGTTGACCATCTAAGTGTGGTAGCAGTAGGTAATTTACATACCAAGCACAACCAAATTATTACAAGCCAAATAGATGAAGGTTTTTTTCTACTTCAAGAACTAGAGTATAATTCATATTAACGGTTGAATGGGTGCAGATAAAATAAGAGCCCAACCGAGCCTCTGAACTGAAATTGAACACTGTTAAAGCAAACCTTTTCACATGCAGACTAGTTGCTCTCATAGCAGGGAAGTTCATTTTTGGGTCACATATTGCCCTTAAACAACTGGGTTACTTAAGGTCAGTCAGTCTATGGTCACTGACTGATAAAAGGATACTGATAACCGAGGGAAGGAATATTTCTAGCACCATACATCATGTCATGTGTACCCAGAACAATTTGGATGAATCCCCAACTCTATGTATTCTCCAAAAGCAGGAAAGGTCAAAAGTTTTCTTCTTGCTACAGGATACTCTGCTACTATATGTACATCAAATTAGATTGCACATGGGACAAGATATGGAGATGACTTGTGAACTCCTTTTATTTGACACATATTAAGCAGCATACAACATGCAGAGGGCTGATAGATCCTGGGGCCAAAAATGAAGCTTAGATTCAGTTTTCCATTATAATTACAGATAAACTTGGGTGGGGGGTTGTTGTTTGCTTTGTTTTGTTTTGGTTTTTTGTAATGCAGCAGCAGTTCCATAACTTCAAGGAAAAGATCATTGCTGCATTTGGAAACAAATCTCTTGGTATACAGACTGGGTGAAAAAAAAAATCAAGTTGAACAAAGTCATTTGCTTTTACAAAATCGAAAGTTTTCAGTGTTTTGGTTGTTTGTTTTTTTTAAGATTTAATACATGTAAAATACAATTTAAATTTTAAATAATATTGAAGAAAGAATTTTGCTGAAAAATAATTTTGGCAAAATAAAAAGTGGTTCAATTATCAAAACACTAACATAATAATTCATCATTTTTCATTCAAAAATGTTTTCTACAGTTCCTTAAGGAATAAATCAATAAAACTGCTAGAATTTGCAAAATATACATAAATAAAAATGTGTATTTTTATTGAGATGTCTTCCATGTAGTGTTATTTTAGAACATACAGTTGCTCTATAAAGGCAACATCTTTGATGATCTTTCTAAGCAAGAGTCACAGTAGCCCATAGATAAGGTTATATTTGGAGGAGCTACAAACCAGCTATATTTAACAAATAAAAATATCTTTCTATGAAAGTGCTAATGACAGGCTTGGGGTTTTGGTGGGGATTTTTGGTTGTTTTTGGTTTTGTTATTTTGTTTTCGGGGTTTTTTTGCTGGTGGGTTTTTTTTGTTTGTTTATGTGTTGTTTTTTTTTTTAATTGACACCATTGTAGTAGTTATTAGAGGTTTGGATTTGATTCCGGCTGTCTGACTGTATTTATATCAAGCAACACCTTAAACCTGAATCATCTTGTTATTTTCAGTGGGACTTTAAGTTGCCATAAAGCTGAAGTAATGAAGAAAAATCCTTAATAAACAGTTTTCCATAGTTTTAAAATAGCTGTTCAATCCTGATCCAGCTGTTTTATGTTGATACTACATAATAAAACAACTAAAAAGCTGGATTAACCTGCTTCTTATAGATTCTCTGAACATTGAGGTGTCAAAACTGGCATAAAGCCACTTACAAAGCTTTCTTTCCTGCCCATTGACAGGGAAGTTAAAGGCATATATTTGTTAAAAACTAAACCCCAAAATGTTGTGCTCAAAATTGAAAAAATTCCGAATTATATCCTCAATTTGTATTTTGGGATTATTAGGTTATCTGGATACGCTATGTTTTTCATTACTGACAGTGTTGCTCCCTTTGGACAATAAATTGCTCAGCTAGATCTTTATCAAATCCTTTTCAGTTTCATTCAAGGTGAAGTTTTGCTGCCAGTGACATCAAAAGCAAAACCCCCCTAACTTCAGCCAGATTAGGATTTTTAACATCTCAGCTTCTGAATCAAGAAAATGTAAACGTTCATAAAGTGGTGAAACAAGTATTGCAGACAGGTCGCTAGTCTGTTGTTTTTTGTTTCATTGCTTACTCTTTCAATTCTAAATTCTAAAATGTATCATAATTTTCTTGCCTTTTTATAATTTTTAATACAGTTTTATTATAACGGATCAGAAAATACAATCGTTTGCCCTCTTTTGGCATGATTTGACGACGAGATTTTTCACATCTCTGTATGTATTTGTGCATATCTGTTTATTCATAGAATCATAGAATCATAGAATAGTTAGGGTTGGAAAGGACCTCAAGATCATCCAGTTCCAACCCCCCTGCCATAGGCAGGGACACCTCACACTAAACCGTCCCACCCAAGGCTTTATCCAACCTGGCCTTGAGCACTGCCAGGGATGGAGCACTCACAACCCCCCTGGGCAACCGATTCCAGTGCCTCACCACCCTAACAGGAAAGAATTTCCTCCTTATATCCAGTCTAAACTTCCCCTGTTTAAGTTTGAACCCGTTACCCCTCGTCCTGTCACTACAGTCCCTGATGAAGAGTCCCTCCCCAGCAACGTTATAGGCCCCCTTCAGATACTGGAAGGCTGCTATGAGGTCTCCACACAGCCTTCTCTTCTCCAGGCTGAATCAGTTATAAGTACTATATATGTAAAGATAGTCATTAGGAAAAATACAAACCAATGCCTGTGCCTTTCCCAGTGATCTAGGTTCATACTGGGAACACTAGTCCCTTGTGAATAAGGCTTCTATAAAGATTCAGTCAATAAGTGTTTAATAGGCATATTGACAAAGTTTTATAAGGTCTTGATTCAAAAAGACTAGCGTTAGCAGTATTGAACACTGTTCATGATTTGCATTCTAAATCACCTTGCAAATTGATGGCACTTATCTGAGAGGAAAGTTAAAAGTTAAGTAAGTGTTGAGCATTCACTGCTCAGGAAAGTAACTGATTAAATACCAAACCAAATAGAACTGTAAAAAGGATTTATGCTACTCAGAACATCTTGTCTAATTGGAAAAAGAAATATTTATGCCAAACTGTAGGAATGAATGTGTTTATGCTTTAAATTTATTTTTCAGTGGCATGATTGCTAGCATGCTGGCAGTATCTTTCTATAGAGGTTTGGGATTCTGCAGGTGATGCCTGCAGACACTGAGAAATACACATTGATAATAAGTATGCCTTAGGTAAGTTATCTGCACTGTGTGACGCTCTTCAAGTATTTCGTGTAATTGATTGCAAGACATATTAAGATCACCTACCACTGACTCTTTACTTAATCTGAGAATCCTTCTACCATGGGCAGTTCAGATTGCTGAGCATTTGGGATTACCAAACCATGTTCCCTGTCCAGGTGGTGAAGAGATGTTGCATCACTTGCTGGTTAGTGCGTCTAACATACAGACTATAGGTATCCTAAAAATACCCACCAGGAAGGTTGTAAGGGCAACCTTTTTGATTGTGAACTGCAGAGTTTGAGTTGCAACAATACTGATGTCTGGATATTTTGCATAGGGAAGATGGGACAAACCCGACTGTTGATTTTTCAGAAAGTAAAAGTAGGACGCAATTCAGAGCATGATGACAAAGACATTGCAACAGAAGACGACTTGCAAATACCTGAACTTAGTTATGGGAATATGTTTATAGAGCAGTTCTTCAGGCCTGCCATAAAGAAAGTTCAACCTAGTCCATAGAATCCACTTCCCTCCAGTATGGCTTTTGCTGCATTGATGATTCTGAATCATCTGAACTAGTTTTAGTTTCTTTATTGTCTTCATATATGTCTTTTGAACTAAAAATAATTACACAAGGAAATAGTGATTCAATAGTAGAACTCTATTCTAGACTCAGAAGTATTGCAATATTTTTTTCAAGAGGTGCATGGTTTACAACATTTCTAGTGATTCTAAAAGACACCAGAAAACAGTTAATGTCCATGTCCTGAAAAAACGTCACAATAGAATGGTTAGAGACAAACTGTTTACCTCAGATTTATGGAAGGAATCAAAAAAACAAAATTCACTTCTACTATCTATGTCTCTAAATTTTACCCATGGAAAATTTCCCACATGGTGTACAAACGTATTGCAAAAAGATAACAGTAGACAGGTGGGCCAAAGAACAAAACAAAGCTAATGTATCCAGAATAAACCATGACTGCAAACACATTTGGAAATACTGTTATTGATCTTCATGAGATAAGGATATGAATGCCTGCATGTGTACATATGCATTAGCAAACTTTGACCCACCTGCTGACAAGAGACTGCTCTGACAGCTGTTCATCCAGTTGGAGTGTGTTTTGTACACGGTTACAAAAGATACGAGCCTGCCAGTTTGATAGATGGCCTCTTTATTATTCTTTAGAAGAGGAAGAATACCCTATTTTGGTATTTGACCTCTTTCACTCAATAAACTTGAAAGAAAAGTATCAGAAATGCTCAAAGGATGCAGAATTTTGCCATTACAGACCTACAATTCAAAGCATACATATTCCAGTAATGCAAACTGAATATAATGAGCTTTGCAAAAATGGCAAGATATGGGCCCTCGGCGTTATTATATGTGATCAACTAACTACTCGCCATTTTAGTTAGCACTGTCAAACAGACGAGAATGGAAAGCTGCTATGTCCATTGTCCACCCAAGCCTTTCTTCTGATTTTAAATCCTTTGGCAAACAACTCAGTCTGTGTCTTTCATCGTCTGTACCTCTATAGAGGTGTTAGTAATCCTTACTTTCATACACATTTTTACCTTTCTTACAGCTAACGTGGGGGGAGGCAGAGGAATTTGTGGCTGAACTGATTCAGAATATTGGGGTCAATTTCTATATTGGGGTCAGATTTGTGGTTTTGCCATAAATCTTACAGTAAAGTAAATCTGCTCTTTGATAAGATCAAATACATTAAACAAGGGTGGTAAATTATAATCAATTTTGTTACGGATAGACTTACATCAGCATGCTTATACTTGCTCCTGTATAGCTTATACCAGGTTCCAAAGCTGATTTTGACTGTGTAGTGTTGTATACTACTCCTTAGACTTATTTTCTTCATCAGTAAAACAATACTTCTTTCCTCCTGCAGCGCCTTTTTCTGCATAATTTGTGGACAGAAACTGTTACATGTTTCTATGCAGCAAAATGTTTCAAAACTGTTTGGAGGCTCTATGCATCACAGCAACACAGGAATTAAATTATATCTCAGCACATTTGATTTGTGGTGTTAGATTTCTCGTTATTCGTTTTACTAGTTAAAGCCTAGATACTACAAATCTTCAGGCACCCAATTAGTCTTTAGCTATTGAAGCCAGTGAGACTTTTTGTATGGGTAGAGTCAATTTACATGAATCAAAGTTTGTAATATTGGCTTTTTAGTTTTATTTGCTCTTTCAAACATTTACTTCAGTATAGCAATATTTAAACATTTAATTTCAAGATCCTGTATGGATTGAATCAGCTGACAACCCTGTAAAAAGAAAAGATTTCATATATCTTTGATACTGCTCTTCATCTAAACTGACCAAACCTGGAAGGCTCTATTGTTTCCAGATCCAGAAGTCTACATGTTCTGATCCTGTGTAGGGACTGGAACAGGGAGTTCCCAGTCTCCCCTCCTTTTTCACCCTCTCCTTCTTCCCCACCACATATACACAGCACTTCTTTTCCCTGACAAGAGTGAAACCCAAAAAACATAGGACAGAAAATAACTGAGACAACCCAGCCCATTTGTCGAGCAAGGATAATTAGGAAGCAGAACACTTCAACATCTCACTGTCCACAGCTGCTTGGCAGCATCCTTTCTGTTCTTTAGGTATCAGGTGCCCAGAGTTCCCAGCCTTGCTTTCTGTTCTGAATATGATTACTATCAATAATGTAGGTGAAGAGGATGCTACCTTCCCACCCACACTGCATACAAAACCAAAGAGCAACACAAGTTGGTCCCCAGAAGATGTGAAGCAATGTAATCCGCACTCATAAACCTCAAGGCACCCTGACTCGTGTTGCACTTTGTTCTCTATAGCGTTTTTTTTAGCTCTGCATATTTGGACAGTATTTGTTTAGTGCTTAGAAAACCTAGAAGCCTCACCCACCTTCTATCACACTAAACAGGATATTCCATTTACATTACTAACAGCTGAGCTAACCTCTTAAATGTAGCTAAATGTTATTAGTCATTATACAGAGAAATTTAACTTTTGCCACTTAGAGAATCTTTATATTTATGACTTTGAGAACAGAATTACCTGATTTCATCAGTTATTATCCACTAGCATATTCTTCACATTCTATCTAGTGTTGCTGGTTTATTATACTGACCTCATTTCCACTGTCACTGCAATTTAACTTCTGTATTTATATTTCACAGATATTTTCTATAATTTAAAAAATTACAGCTGCAGTATGAGAGCAGTAACAGTCACACAGTAAACTGTATTCAGACAATCGTCAGTGCTCCCAGTTTAAAGACTCAAGAGGAGACAACCTGAATAAAATCTGATTAAAGTGATAAAAATGCTCAGACAGAAAAATGAGGGGGAAGAACAGGGTTCATAATATTAAAATCCTGTAAGCACTTTCTCCTGCATCATCAAGCAGACGAATTTCTTGAACTGTGATCCACAGAGCTTGAGGAATAGTTTGCAGAATGGGAACTTGCTAAAATGTTGGTTGATCCTCTACGTTAAATAAATAAAACAAAAAAGACAGATAATTTTCCTGATATTGTCTTGACCATATTGGCAATTACTCTGCAGCACTGGTAAAGTAAGGTAGAGGAAAAACTTGTGCATCTACATGGTTCAGTAAAACAATCTCTCTATTAAATAGTATTGTGGACAGAAAGATATGTGGAAGATACAAACATACTGCTTCTCAGAATGGTTGAGGCAGGGACAGGGCCGGAAGGTCAAAACTGTGAATCAGTCAAGATTAAAATCTCTGCAAGTATGTAGAAGAGTGACTCAGGATGTCAGAAGTAAGCATTAAAACTAAGAATGAGTAACAGGACAGTTCAAATGAAATAAATTTTAGAACTTTAGCAATACAGACCTTGGAAAGATCACATTTATTTGCTGGTGGAAAATTTGTATTACAGCATTTTCAACATTTTAACTCATTCGAGTAAAACTTTATTAAAAAAAAAAAAAAAAAACCCTAATAATGAATTATGTTAGGAGCTGTAACTCTTACATTAGTAAGTTATCAGATCAGATGAAACAGAGGACTAAACTGAAGACTAAACTAATTTGAATGTTTCCACTTGAAGTCTGAAAACTCTGATTGGATTTAGCTAAACTGGTAAGGTTTGTCAAAAGACTTCACCAAAGTGAAATGACAGCCACAATTTCTAGTGCCTTTCATGCAATTTCAGCACTTGCTTTAATTAACTACTTCCTTCTCAGCAGCTCTGGTCCTCCAGGGATGTAAAATATTCCTAATTTCTACACAATTTGGAATTTTATTGCAAATTATACTCTGAAAAAAAACAATCTGTCTTTCTTCAAAATCCGCATCAGTAGCTATATTAGCTTTTAGAAGTGGCTATTACTGAAAAAAACAGACCTGCAACAACGGAAATATCCAGGTGTGGAAGAGACTGAGAGAGTCATTTATTTTATGCACCCTAAATCCCTCTCTCTCTCCATTTTGATTTGTGTCTCCATTTTGATATGTATTTTCAACTGCCTGTTTAATTGCTCTGTTTTGGTCCTGACCCATTAAAGCTCTTGATTTGTCTTAAAATTATTTGGGGACAAGACCTGACTAGATACCTTTTACAAAATTCTTACCACAATGGTGAGTGGTTATTGTAGAGATGGCCAGTCAAATTACACACTTGTATTTAAGTAAACTAGGATGAAGATATGATATTGCTTGCAGAGAGGGAAACATAAAGTTTTCTTTATCACATGGTCCTACTTCTGAATTTTTCTAAGATTCAGTTGACTCCTGTTTCTTGAGTGTTCCCAGTTTTCATCAGAATTCAGGGATATTTGGAAGATGTCTTTTCTCTTTCTAAGCTGCAATTACAGAATTAATTTTCTCTTTAAAAATACATGGAAAAAATAATTCCTACACAAAATAAAAATACAACTTCAAAAGAATATAAAAATACGTAACCTGTGAAGAATTAGTCTGTACCTGACTATTCCACCAAGGTATAGGAAATAAGGAAGAAAGATTTTAAAAATTCCTGGAGATTTCACACATATTCAGAAATAACTCTATAATCTATACCTCAAACCCCAAATCTTTCAAAAGCAAATGAATCTAGCACTTTATACAGACTTCAGAAGCTTTCTGCAAGGCTGATGACTATTTTATTTCTTTTTTAGTTTTTCCAAGGCTGATTTTTCTTTCTTTTGCTGATTAGCAAACATATAAAAATAATATAAAATTTGCAGAATATCTATTAAAGTTTTTGATTTAAATTTTCTTCATGATACGATAACAACTACTTCTAACATTGGATTTAAGCTTCTAAAAAATATGTTGATAACTGGGGTCTGACAAAACTGCTTCACCTGACTAAAAACTTGAGGTTTTTTGTTGGTATTCAAATAGTTGTGGTTTGAGGCAACGGCACAATCCAAAAAATGAAACATACCTTTTCCCTCAAGAGCAACCAATAGTTTAAGTCTACGACTCAGCAGGGTTTTTCTCCCAGGCTTAATCCTACTTTTCTCTGTGGTGGAGAAAACCAGTCTCACGAACTCCTCCTGTAGGCCACTGCTCCTTGATTGTCTACAGTTCTTTTCTAATCACATTCACTAATAGCATGTCAGATTTGTTTTCTCCCCAAAGTTGGTTTAGACTCAGAAATAAGACTTCTCTCTCTGTACAGACCTATCACTCACACATAGCCATGACCCACTTGTTTTCCCCTCATCCCATACCCATTCTGGGAATTTCCAGTCCTTAGTCATCTTAAACACAGCAAGCTGGTCTAAGCACTTGAAAGCCAGCTTGTCTTTGAATAACTCAGATTAAAAGCTTTGAAACCGTGATTCAGAATAGATGCCATCAAGGAAAGAAAGACATGATTGAAACAAGAAATAATTCTAGATTCAATGTGAGAATCTGGCAGATCTTTACTTTCTGCATACATACGCACTCTGCCAAAATGCAGTGCTTGAGCAGTAAAGATATCTCATTGCAGCTGCTGAGGCATGAATCCAAGCCATACTCTGGTTTTGTACCCAAAGATGCTCCCAGTCAGCTCGGCTGAGAGTATCTGGCCTTTAAGCCTTGAAATGAATACTGTCCACAAGACCCACTTCTATGGCCTCATTTATGGGACACTGTTGGAGAGCCTGTTCTGGTGACTTATCTACAAAGATGAGTCACCAGAGACCAGATGTCCTGGGTTCAGCAGTAGCAGTCATTTTTCTCCTTCTTAGTAGCTGGTGCAGCGCTGTGTTTTTGACTTTCAGCCTGGGAACAACGCTGATAACACCAATGTTTTTAGTTGTTGCTAAGTAATGTTTAGTCTGACCAAAGACTTTCTCGGTCTCATGCTCTGCCAGGGAGGAGGCGAAGCCAGGAGGAAGCAGAGACAGGACACCTGACCCAAACTGACCAAAGAAGTATTCCATACCACAGCACATCATGCCCAGGATGTAGAACTGAGGGCAGTTACCTGGAAGGGCTAGATCACTGCTCAGTCAGACTGGGTATTGGTCGGTGGGTGGTGAGCGGTTGTATTCTCTTCTCTTGTTATTTCACTTATCATTATTATTACTGATGGTAGTAGTAGTGATTTTGTGTTATACCTTGGTTACTGGACTGCTCTTATCTCAACCCGTGGGAGTTACATTCTTTCGATTCTCCTCCCCATCCCTCTGGGAGCTGGGGGGGGAGGAAGGGGGGGAGTGAGAGAGAGACTGCGTGGCTGGACTTAAACCACACCACCAGCGCATCTACAATTTGCACGATCACTTAGAATAAAGAGCCTTTGCTGAGAACGTGAAGCCAGACAATGAAAATTAAGTTGCAAAAAATATGGAAAAGATACCTGAAATGGGCCTATAATTATTCAAAATTAAATCAATTACTTAGATTGTGACCCTGCCTGGGGACGGGAGATAAGGATATTGAGCTTCAGTACTGTGCCATTGACTCACTTCCCATGTGTCCTGCAATCACGACATGACAGACGGAAGAGGAATAGTCTTCCTTCAGCTGTAAATACATTCAAACTTGAGTCTAGTCTAGAGTAAAACTGTACCCACTAATTACAGTCTGTACCTTTTGTATTTAATGTGTAAAAGCCCGGTATTGCAGTTTTATTTGATTTATCTTTCTGTAAAGACTGCTCTTGAGTGTCTTTCTGCCTTGTGTCAGAGATTCAGGAGGAAAGATGATGACTCACAACAGAGTCCTTCCTGAGGAAGGAATTGAGAGTAGGTCTTCTACATCTGCAGTGAGTGCCCTAACTACAATTACATTGCGGGAATGGGGAACATGTATGATCTTTCAATAATGTATTATTTTATTGAACTCAGCTATATAGTTAACCAAGACAAGCTCAAAATAGATCTCCTATACCAGATCCATTGGAGATTTCATCATAGTATTTGGATCCCAGCTAGGCCCAGACATCAAAGAAATATCAAACCACTTCATTCTTAACTTCCTCTAAAATGATGGTACTTCTGTTTATGCACAGAAGTACAATTCTGGAATTCAGGAGAATTTTACAGATGAAAATTTTGCCATCCACAAACCTCTAAATCAGTTTCAACTCAGGAATTAAATTCCACCAAGGTGCACCACCAGCAAATATCTTCCATGAACAGAGTCTAAATTACTTGAACAATGTACCACAAGGAGCCCTTGTTGGAGTGTGAGATAGGACCAAATAATTAACTAGTGTCCTCACAACTGGATTCCTTTTCCTCCATGCAACAAGAGGAAGCATTAGGAGATATCTCAGGAGTTCTTTGCAGTCATCAAGCTGCTCATTTGTGCAGCACTGAAAGGTATGCAATACAATGAAGCAGATTTTCAACTACAGATGCATGTATTAGTGCAAGCAGTGGGTGTTAGTTAATCAGAAAAAGTAGTTAGGACTTCAATGTCCCCTGTCTTTTTACATGCTAAACCAGGTCAAGATGGCTGAAGGGTTTCCGAAATTATATCTTCTGACAACAGTTTGTATGCATCTATTATGAAGCTTCTGAGCACAGTGAAATCCAACCATGCTCTTGAGATGGTCCTTTGCTTTATGCTGAAGCAACACAGGAATGAGTAAAGGATCTGTTTATTTCTGCAACAAATGCAGCGTGGATGCCACATAGCTCTTCCAAAGTAGAACTGAGAATCTGGTGTTTTCTATCATTCACAAATAGACACTGTCAAAAATCTGAAGTAATTTATCTCAGTAGACTCATCTCCATCTCATCTTCCCTCCCATGATTAATCTTTCATTCCTCCCAAACTAATTACTTGATTTTGGATGCAAATTTATCATAATTCCATTGCACATAGCAAATCTGAAGATAAGTAAACCTTGTCTATTTCAGTATTTCTGTCATGGTAAAGGCAGAAAGGACAAGACAAGACAGTTCTAGATGGGAAGTCCAAAAATATGTTGGGAAAAACATACAAATAAAAAATTTTGAGTTCTTGTTTAAAACTAAAAAAACAAAACAAAACAAACAAAACAAAAAAAAAAACACCCAAAAAAATCCCATGGTGTTTATATTGGATCTCATCTTTTACTTTAATGACACAATCTAGAGTTCATCAGCAGACCTGGAGCTAAACAGTCTAAAGTAATCTTTGTTGTTCTGCTCTGTGGTTTGGTTCAGGTTCAATACCAGTTCTGAGAGTTAATCTCAAGATGAGTGTAGCAGCTTATTCTACCAGAGATTTACCCAAAACAAAGTAAAGAAAGTAAATCCTTGGTATGGATTATTTGGCAGAACCACAGAGAAGGAATTGTCTGAGCTTGCAGTCATGGATTCTTCTGGAAGAAGGACATGGCACTATTTAATCACCAGTTGCCAGATTCAGTTTTCTTCCTGCTGGAACTCAAATATTATCTGTAGAGTCTGGTTTTCCCCAGAGAAACCTTGATGCTGACAGGTTCCAGTGTGGTATCTTTTGTTCTGAACATACCCCTGCAACAGATGAATGCTTAGCTAGATTCATTCTTTCTTTCATCCCCCCATCTCTAAAGACTAGCCCATAACATAAGCAACATTATCACGTACACTATAGATAAAAGTTGATTTAAACAATTAATTCACACTTCTCTTATATGCTTAGTGTTATAAAGCACTGCATTCCTGAGAAATAAAATACACTCAACACTTGCCAGCAAAATTTGAACACAGTTTTACTCACCAACTTCATCATGTTCTCAGATCCCTGTATTTCTGCATTGTTAGGAGCACACAAGAGCCCACTTTGAAGTGCTAAGGCATGATAAATATTATCATATACTAAAAAACTATATTTTCCCCACAGAATTTGTGATTTTAATATATTGCAAAGGGGAAAAGCTGGAAAATATGAACATGCATGATGAGGAAATGGTGACACAGTAGGAGCTGGAAGAGAAAGCACCATCCTCAGCACACTGAATTTCCAGCCAGTATTGGTTACTCTGCAACTCAATGGGAATCGATGAGAATGCGTGATGTGCAGTTGAGCACGGCACAGAGGAGAGCACAGGGGGCTGACAGAAAAGCTTATCTTGTAGGTAGTGAAGGTCTGCTGAGGTTACCTAACCAATTGTTATACAAATCTGGTGAAGCTGTCTACTGCTCAAGAGTTCAGTCACTGCGGAAGGACCAGTCTATGCACTACAAAACTGATTGCCCAGTTTAATGGCACGAAGAAAGCAAACTAGCGGCTGCACATGTTGTGTGTTTGTACACAGTGCTTCTCTCTACACCTTCTCTGTAGTGTCATTTCAACTGGATAGGATAGGTCTGCTTTAAAATCAGGCCAGGGATTAAATGAAGTGAGTTTGTAAAGGTACCCAGGAAATACATTATCTCAGCTCTGTGTAATTCCCTGCAGTCCAAAGTGCTGGTGACTTGGGAGATTTTAATGTGAATCTTGCATTATTTCACTGCAATCAATATGAAATATGTTAGAAAGTTTCATTTTGTGAAAAATTCTGAGATTTGGACTTGTTTCAATTTGGAGTGAATCCACATGTTAAGTTCTTGGAATTTCCTGTAGGAAATACCAATTTTCAACCAGCTCTACTCTAGAGGGTAAAATGAGGCTCACTGGCAGCAGAGCATGAAGGAGCCTCTGTGTCACCATCTTTGTTTTAGTTATTCTTTTGACGAACTGAAGTTTTCCAGGGCTGTAAGTAAGAAGACCAATTTATTTCATACAATCGCGGACTTCCAGGTGGAGTGCCTTTCAGTCAATCCCAATCCTTCAATTTGCAAAAACAAGAGGCAATTTCTAGTCTACTTTAATCTATCTCACATACAAGTCCACAAAATTCAGCGATAAACCAGAAATGGCTATATTTTCTGTGTTTCTTTATTCCTTAAAAGCAAAGCAGTTTTTCATTTTGGTTAAATCCTAAAACATCTTCACAGGTAAGTTGAAATTGTTCCAAGAATGCCAAGTAATCACAAAGGTAATTTGATAGATTCATGAGCAGTTTCTAAAGCAAGTGAGGAAGTCTTTATTTAGAATTAACCTTACCCAGGCTGATGCTGGTGATATGTTGCATTCTTCAGGTCCTTTGGGATGAAGTCACGAAGCAACTGGAACAATTATATGCAGTATGGAAAGATCTGCTTTGCACATAGATTGAAAGATATTGTACTCTCATGTATGAATATATTTCTCCATACTGGTTCAGCTCATAACTTATTATGAACATTTTTTATTTGTTCTTGCTAGCATATGTCTGTTTTTATCTCATCCATTACTGGCACATGTATACTCACAATATAATACTGTAGCGGCCATTTTAGTGTAACAGATGGGCAAGAGGATTATTTGTCTTGATACTTCATTCAGAAACCATGCTTTGTTTATATTTTGCATTGACATTAAAAAGCTTTTCAACCAATGGGGTTTTTCTTCTGAGTTAATTCTATTTTATTTTATTTCTTAGTGATCCAAAAAGGCATAGACTTCTTTTTTAGTTCTTCAAGAACAAAATGATAGCACTGCCTGGGGCTTACCCACAGCAGTATGCTAACTTCTAAAGCAAATCAAACACAAAGGCTGATGAAGAAGAGATGCAAAATTGCTACTGTACCATTAAAAATAAAACTTGAACATGAAACTCGAAGTCTGTGTGCTTGATAATATAAAAAAAAAAAAAAATCCAAAACCAAAACCACATACAAAAAAATGTTAGGGAAAAAAAAAAAAAGAAAACAAAAAGAAAAAGAAAAAAGCTATCAAAAATAATCAAAACCAGGGAAAAAAAAAAAAGGCTGCAGATTCCTCACAAATCAAAATGGATTTTGAAATTTCTCATTTTGGTGGTAATTTTTATAACAACAAGCATGCAAAGAAAGGATTAGTTAACTGGTTTAGGGAGGAAGGCATAGCATAGGTTACGGGGTATCTGACTGCATACAGTTATATGTGTTTTCTCTCTTCCTTTGGAGTACTGAAAGTTTATTCTTCAGGTGCAGATAACCTGATTAACATGTAACTGCTTTTCCTGATTAATAGAATTCTTTTCCTTCTGAATTGAAGCTAGGACTTAGCTAGGACTTACCTTGTTCAGGATTTCACACTTTTAGGAATCACTGTATGATAACAAAGTTAGATTACTGGTCTTAACTTGTATCTGTAAAAAGAGATTATTAATCGTAGATCTTGCAATCCTCGCTAATACATAAACCAAAGGAAAGTTTTACTGTCCAAGTAATAGCATGGTTGGAATGTACCACTAGGGGATTGATATCCCTTAGGTTAAAGAATTGACTAACTGACTAATTTGAGAGAGCAAAATCTGTATTGGGATACACAAATTTGAAGTCAATATGTTGCAGAAACCTCCAAATTTAGGGTTTAGATTGGCCAGATTTTCTTCATAAATCAGAAATTTAATTAGCTCTGATCCTAGGTGGTCATTTATAGCAATTTCTATGCAACTACAACTAAACCCCCTTTTTGAGTTCATTCAGTTCATGAAAATATTGAGACTGCATTGCTCAGCTAATGATCAGAGAGTACACTATAAAATCTTTGATGACTGGTATTCAGTGACCATTAACAGTGAGATGGTAAATTTGGGTTCAGCTGCTCATCAGAATTTTAGGAACATGTAGAAAAGCTTAAAACATCTCCACGGATAATTTAATCCTACATCTACAGTTCCACAGAGAGTTTCTGCACAAACTGATATGAACTGAAACTGAAAACATACATAACGCTGAAAACTTACATAAATTAAAACTAGCCAATACTTTATATAGCACCATTCCTTTCTATTACTTCCAAGAGAGAAACAATGTGTTTGATTTTGAACTGTTTTCTTATACAAAAAAGGCTGAACCATATGGTAGAAAAAGGAAAACACCTACATTTATAAATTACACAGAGATCTTCCTTTATGGAGAATTTCCAACATTCAGCTTACTGAGTTCTACTATGGAGTATCTGGAATACACAGTGAATAACATCTGCTAGCAAAATATGAAACAACAGTTAACTAAGTTGCAATTTCATTTTCTTGATGATATCACTATAACAGATAATAACAATCCTCAACATCTTTATGTTTTCTCTCATTTTTTTTGGTCTAGTTTTAGTTCTTTAGTGGGCACTGAAACAAACATAAGTGAACCTAAGTATTGGAGTTGCTAAACTTCTGATTGTTGCTATTCTCCTGACACGCCAATTACTTTAGAAAGTTTGGGTTATCTAAAACTGTTTCTGTTTGATTCATCTTCTCCCCCAATCCTTTCTGATTTTCTGGATTTCCTGGTTATTCAACTGAGCACAAATTGCTGTTCATACAGATGCACTGCCATGATTTCTGATTTGCAGGCTGTCACTCCCATTAATAACCTACTAGGCTGTCATGCTGTCATTCCTTGTTGCTGCAACGATTTGTTTCAAACATAGGGGCTGATTCATGAAGAATAAAAAAAGCAGTTGTCCTGTTTTACAGGAACCTCAAAATATTTATGCAGAAAATGTGCGAAAAGCACACACACCACTTTTATCCTGAAGAATGTGATTGCCAAATACCCAACTTGTTTTCCTGAGAGGAAAAAGACAGAATATAGACTGGATTCTCCACTCATTTTCTATATGATAGCATAATGTTTTTAACAAAATCTTCCCCTTGTAGAATAACCTGAGTTCAGTTCCAGAGCTATGACATGATAACTCCCCAGTATGATACAATGCCTTAAGAAATGATACCAAAGCTCATTTTAGGTATTTTTTTTTTTTGTTTCTCATTCTGTCTTTCCCGGAAGTACTAATGGTAGCTATCTTGGCAACAAAATATATCAGTGCCCTTCAGCATTTTTTTTCTTTCCTGAGTCAGAAATACTTGGCCCAGTAGTGATACTGGTACAGCTTCATTGCCCTTACAGACTTGTGTTTTTGGAAAACAGAAAACAATGTGGCCCACTGGATTCATTGTTCAACATCCCTCTATACTTCTGGGCTACTGCATGACCAGGATAGGTCAGATAGATAAGTTTCAAAATGGGCACATCTTCCCTGGATGAAAAAAAAACAGCACGAGCATCAACACAATCGCAAAATGAACCTGGACTGAACCAAAACCTGCAGGGGTTTTGACTTATCTGCAGGTGTCCAGGGACTCCCCTTGCCCTGCATACTGGAGGCAGACAGCTCTTGCGATAGGTGATGCTGGCAACTGTGGGAGAGGAAGGCAGGTCGCCTCTGCTGTGTCTGCTTCCATGAGTGCTTCCCAGTGCAGTATGGGCATCACACCGGGATGTGTGGCTTGGTGATGGCAGGGCTGGCCAGCTGGCCCCCTCTTGAAACACCTCATCCCCCATTCACCATTCACCTCACATACCCAGAGTGTTTCGAGGACCTGGAGCTGCCAGGAGCTGCTTTCCTGCGCTTTTTCCATTGCCAAGGTCTGACGGTTGGCACATGTCCCAAAGAAACAGGCAGAAGAAGGTTTCTGAAGAAGGAAAAGAAATAAGAGACCAACACAGGATGCTGCTGTAAATCAAAGCTGAGAAGACGAATGCAGGGACTGTTTGAATCCAAGCTGCGGTGCTGGCTTCTGGGTTCCCATTTTCCCCCTGCCATTCCTAAGCTACTTCTCTTCAGCATAGACCTGAACTATTGGAGCAGCGCGAAAGTTTCGGCTCCACTTTGCCTCCTCTTCCTGCACCGCTCTCTGCCTCTTCTGAGCACTGCCTACAGATGGCTGCTAACAGGCAAACTACTTTAAAATACCTACTTAAAAATACTTAAATCATTAGACTGACTTTGTGTACTGTAACTTTTACCAGCATTTTAAAGAGGCAGCCTCCCAATTACAGTGTTACTGTTATCTTCTTTCTGCTTGAAAATTTATCCCTGCCAAAGAGTATCAGCAGCCAGTCCCAAACCTGTCAATGCCATAGTATTTTATAAATTCATGTTTAATTAATGAAGTACTATAGCAACAGGTTCTCTCTCTCCTTTTTTAATTTGATCTCCATGGCATTATAGCAACCTAAAGCTTCCATTAGGCATATATTCCTACCATTTCCTTGTCAGAGGAAATGTATATTCATTTTAGACTTGAGGAGGCAATTAGAATAGCCACTAGTTGCCTACAGCAGCTAATCAAAGTGATAACCTGCAAGTTCTCAACTCCCCATGAGACAGCCCGCTTGCCTCCAGCTGATGAATGCCAAAAGAACAGCTTGGGCCCACCAGTAGTAATACCGTCATCGAAGAAAAGTTTTTAACTAACCCGTGGTTTTGTAAAGACTCTATTAACATCTCATAAAAAGAGGTCCAGATAAAACATTTTAATAAGGTTTTGGGTTTGTTTGTTGTTTGGTTTTTTTTTAAGGGAAATATCAGCACTGATGTAAATGTCTGCTGTAAAATATTAAGCTGGTATTTGCCCACTTGTAACCTTTGCACCTCTCATGTTGTGAAAAGTGATGAAGTCTTCCATGAGTGTTTTCAAGTGTGCGACTAACCTTGGACTAATATGCTATCATGCTCTTGCCTGTGTCCAGCTATACAGTCAAGCACGTGCTTTATCTTAAACAAATGCACAATTCCACTGATTTCAAAAGGATTCAGGGGCTTAAGGTTAAATGTATAGAAGTACTGTAGAAAAGTGGGCTATTATGCTACTGGAAAGTTAGCAGGTTGTTAGTTTATATATTAGTGTTGCCTACAACTGCAATAACCAAAGCAAATTTTAGAAGTAGAAGAAAACAGCATTTATAAATAGCTCACAATTATTTCCTAGTAGAAGGGATTCACCACACTGGTAGGAAACCTTTAGGTTCTTCTGCATAGCCAGTCCCTTGCTTTTGCTGGAATTTTACTGTTTATACCTAGGCATACCTGGCAACAATATGACCTTCTCTGCAATCTGCCATTGTATTAGTGACAAAAGCAGCATGAAAGATACACACTGTGTTTTTCTTTATTCCATCAGTATATTTCGGAGCATAAAAATATAAATTAAAGTGAATTAGGAGATTTGAAGGCTGCTTCTCAGACCTTTACTTGATTCAATATCACTGTGTAACCAAACAAAACCACAGCTTCATGTTTTCATTAAGATTCTCTGACAAAAAAAACCCAAAACACCATCACCACAGAACCCCCCTCCCCCTGAAATGTAAAAGCTACCCACATGAAGAATTTCTCTGTGGCTGTGATGTTACTCTAATCTAGTTATTAAATCTGAGGTTTCTCTTTAAGGCTTCTGGCCAGGTTTTGACGTTGGATTTTGGGATATTCTAATTAGCTGCAGTCCCAAAGGAGGCGTTCCTGGCTTCATCCCTGCATAGCTGGGAGTCCTGGAGGACTCCAGGCTGCAGGCTGCAAAGAGAGTAGGTTAGGTTAGTACATTTCCTACCCATGTCGCTCTCAGTGTCCAGGGAACAGACTTCTGCTCTACCATTTCCTAGTCTCATTAAAAAGTTGGTAAGCTTTTGAAAGCTGCAGTTTCCATTTTTTAGGAGTGTCACCACCTGCAGCGGCCATTTCATGCTTTGAAAGACACACGTCATCATGCTTTTATTACTACTTGCTTGTGCTAGCACTCAAAGGACCTGAACGAGGCCAGCCCAGAATCTCAGAGTACTTCTCTGCAGCAGACAAAGAGGTGATTGCCACCTTGGGAGCTTAGGCAATACTAAGATCACACCAAGTTAGTCATGTAAGCAAAACCAGTTTTTCCCCATAGTAAATGTGAGGACATTTTATCTTAATTTGAAAATCAAGATTAAAATTTCTTCCAGCACCTTTCTCTCCGAGTAACACCAAGGCAGAGTGTACTCTCAACTGCAGCAATCTCCGGCTGGGGCCAACCTATAAGCCCAGCCCTTCTCCAGGACCCAGGTGGCAAAAACCAGTGGCAAGGGGACAAGCAATGGTCTCAGGCTCTCCATATGGGGCATGTGCTTATCTTCCACAAAGAGCTGCCCAGGTGGGCTTCTGCCTCGTGCCTGGGCTGTTCTGCTAACTAAAATACCCCTGAAGATGGCCTGTTTGAGACAAAAGTGGAATATAACTTCAATATTTAGCACCAATTTAGTCTTTTAAGAGACTACCACAGACTGAAAAAAAAAGTGGGAATAATGGGCAGAAGGCAGGTATGGTAGATGAAATGACAAGCCCTTCAATAAATAGATAGCAGTCATCTTCTTGCAGGAGCATATCCATGCTGCGCATGTAGGCATTTTTTCACCAGTGGCCCCCCAGTACACCCACAGTATCTGAAGGAACTCTTTGCCTGTCATACTTCCATAAGTTTTGACTTTGTCTGGGGGCTCATGATAGGCCTGGCTATGAATTCATGTTTAATAGGAGAGGTGTCTTGTGACTTACCCCCATCTGATGGGATGATATGCCGAAACTCTAGCAATCTTTTCATTTCAATAGGAGCCACACACAGCTGTGCCAAGGCTTCCCTCAGTTTTTGTCTCCAAATCTTCCTGACAGCTCGAGGAGATAACTAGTGGAAAGGAAGATTCAACCTCACTTTTTTTCCCTATTTTCCCAGTTTTCTACCAGTGTTGAATACAATTACATTGCAGTTGGAAAATAATGTAGAAAGACACTTTTTACTCAACAGTTTCATTTCCTCTTCATGACCACAGCCAGCACCAAGGAATTTCTGCAGGTTTTGAAAGCAAAGATACATTTCTAAAATTTTTCATCCCCTCAAACATAACATGCTGTAACTCACATATCAGGAGGACAGTCTGGCTAATTTGGGAACAGAAGTTTAGAATTGCCTGGAAAGTGGAATAATATTTCTGTGAAGATCTTGACATTTCTTTTTTGCCTTTCAAACTTCATCAACACAAATATACAAACGCTCAGAGCAGGAAACTTCAAAATATTTTGATTTACCTTTCAAGATAGTGGTTTGTTGAATTTTAACTGGAGGACCAAACCCTCTTCTTATAAACATTCTGCATGAAATGTAAGAAGGTTGTATCTTTTGAGCTGTGAGACAATTCAAGTAGCAACAATTGAAGAGTAACAATTCAAGTAACAACAATAGAAGGCAATTCAAAAGCAGAATTTGCCCTGTATAATCTCTGTTACAAATAACGACCCCAAGTAACTAATGGCCTTTCTTTCTAGACTGACAGGAACTCCTTTTGCAAACTGCATGCATTTGATCTGAAACACTGAGAGACTATAACCAAAATGATTCCCAAGTTTACATTTCTACAGGCACTTTTCAGAGTCAAGTTCAAATTTTCTCATTTTTGAAAGTATGGAGTAAGATATTCACCCACGGTATTTTAGGTATCTATTGAAATAAGATGGTGCTCTTAAAATCTGATTTCATTTTCCTCCTGTAGCATAGAGAGATGACACCTAACAGATAATACTAGCTGTCAACTTTACGCAACCATATCTGTAGACTTGAGACAATTATCTGTAATCAATAGCTGTAGCATCATGGTAATAAAATTATAGTACTTACAGATAATTACACTTACATTCAAATATATCCAGTTCCATTCAGAGCATATATCAATGGAGTAAATCTTAGTAAGTCAGTAATTCTCAACAAAAAGGAGGGAAGGTCAGATCTGCGTTTTCCAAGAAATATAGTTCAGAAAAACTTTCCTTTTCATCTAGCCTCCATCGTTTTTTGTTTTAGAAGGAACTGTTCTGATTAGAGCCTTTGCAGAAGAACCCCTGCTAATTCTAGACACATAACTCTTTACTTTTCTACTAAAGAAAATTCTTGCAATTGTATGTATGTGAATGAGCAAAACGGTTTATCACATGCTGATTCTGTTACTTAAGGTCAGAAATTAGTGGGCACTCCAAGATTCACAATTGCTTGCAAAGCCACGAAAATGAATTTTTCATGTTAGTATAAAAATAGACCTGAATTATATTTTTCATTTTGTGCTTTTCCCCTTCAGTTTCAATAAACTGTCTTTCCCTGCTCCTTTTCTGTTCTAGAATCATAGAATCATAGAATAGTTAGGGTTGGAAAGGACCTCAAGATCATCTAATTCCAACCCCCCTGCCATGGGCAGGGACACCTCACACTAAACCATCCCACACAAGGTTCTTTCATTTCCTGGTCCTCTGTTCACTGCAGCTTTCTCCTGTATTTTCTCTCCTCCTACTACAACTACTTTTTGATTCTTAGTATCGATGTTGAAGATGATAGTATTCTGTGCTGAAAAGGTGTTTGCACTGGTGTAAAAAGACTTCTGCTCCATTACTTTTCTTCCCCTCTATAAAGACACTGTAATGCCATGGCTATATTACAGACCCTGCTTTCAGTAGTTACCGGACTTTTCGCTACATAATGAAATTGTGAGTCCTGGTCACCCTGCTGTTAGGAAGGGGGGGGGAAAAGATCTTAAAAAATCCTAATATGCAGGTATCTGGGCGTGTTTCCCAAAGGTCACCACTGCTATTTAAGCACATTAAAAAGCAGATTTGTGTAAGCAGCAACAGGTAGGAAATGAAAGGCATTATTAAAAGACTGACAGGATCAGTCCTTTTTCCTTTACAATTTACATGTGCAGACTCTTGGCAAGAGTTTCTCCTGCTTCTACAAGAAGAAGCTTTCTCAAAAAGTGCGGTGTTTATGGTGAAAGTTCCAAATTTCTCTGGTTTTCATTACATGGAATACTTTTAAATCATCAATTTTACACAGATACAAGCATTTTATTTTCCTAGCCACCGCTACCTGCAGCTGAGAAAATTGAAGTGGTGAGCGTTAGTGGAGAAACTGGTTTGCCCATGAAAAAGCCAGATCTGTTGTTCTTATAGGTATTTCCAAGTCAGTTTTTGAAACCCACCCAGGATTTGATGCTGCAAATGTGACAGTACAAGCAGGATATGTGGCAACAGAGGCTGCATCCAGACAGCACTGCGTGTGTGCATCCTGTGGGTCCCACTAGGCTTAGAGAGAGGATGTTCTCATTCTGGAAATTACCAGGAGAGATGACAAGGGAAGGCAGCTTATCCATAGCATGCTTCCAAATGCTAGAGAGAGTAGAGGCTCCTCTTGCAAATTGTCTTGATTCTCACTAAGAAAACTGACCTGGCCCAGCGAGTGAGGCTCAGTGATATACCCCTGTGTCATATCTCAGTTGAGTAACAACAAATCTGCAGGATTTCCTGAAGCTGTGACACAGTGCCATTATCAAAGTGGGTTTAGGCATTTAAAGCCTACAAAATTTACATTTTGGGCAAAACATTTTATTTTGGGAAAATAGGCTGTGTCCTGAAAGGCAAGGGTAGTCAGGAGATGGTTAGTGTCTCTTAGGAAATGGCCATTATAATTCCTTAAGTGCTAGCTAAAGAAATAATGTACAGCAAGAGAAAAAAGCAGAGCTGTTAACCTCAAAGATCTGATTTATGAGAGATTTCATTTTCTTTTTTTTCTCTTATTTTTTTGCTAACTAGAGTTAAAAACAAGGTAATCACACCATAATTATAGCTTTGATCAGTTCTCTGCTGAAGACAAAGATGATTCTATGTAGGTCACTTGCTGATGCCTAAGTTTGTCAGTACAGACTTATATCATGATAGTATCATTTTAAAGTCATCTGTGGTGTGCACACATAAAACCTGCAACTATTTCTGGTATCGTCACTAATCACTTATTATATATTTCACTAGGAACTGTTTATAAATTATGCTTATTGTCTTATAATTAGTAATATTAACAGTGCGTAATTTCAGTCAGGCCCTTAAATACGTAAACAATAAATAATAGTAATATTAATGCCACCAAGCAGCAATGCTTGACAGCATCATGTATATTCAGTCAGCCTGCAACTGCATTTCTCTGCACTTCAATGGCCAGACATGGAACAATGCCAGTCACGAGTTAATGAACATCAGGAGTGCAGAAGCAGCAAAGTTAGTTAGCAGTTTGTTTAAAAGAAAAAAAAAAGAAAAGCTAACAAAATTACAGGAGACAATACAGACTTTTTGGATCCTTTTGCCACTGCAGTTCTACATGGCATTCATTCCCTTTTCCTGGACAAGCAGATAGAGCTTCCCCATGGTAATACCCAAACTGGTGCACCTAGCTAGTTTGCTGTGAGAGCTGGAGTGATAAACTTGACCTCTTGATTGTAAAAGGATAAATCGAACACCAAAAAATGAAGCACTGAAAGGTAAGAAGATGGTCCCCTGACTGTTACAACTCATTTTTTTTCGTATTTTTAATGATTTTTCAAAGCTCTGTTGTAGAGGGGCAAGTTGGGGTTTTTGTTTGGTTTTCTAATGGGGGTTCTACACTCTGCACTGATTTGCTACCTGCTGAATTTGGCTGGCACTATTGGAGAGGCCAGTTATGGACTGAAGGAAGCAAATTACTTGCAAACCAATGGAAACCTCGTAGAAGCATTGCATTAGGTGCTATATTGACTTTGCCTCTTCAGGTACAGAGGGTGTATAAAGATGCGTTTATACTTACGAATCAATATAAAGTGTTTTAATTTCCTTGTCTCTCCATCGAGCAGACTATGAATTTATTGTAAAATAAAAATGGAAACTATTTGGTGAAGAAAAGGTAACACCACCTTTTTGCTATGACCAGGATAATCATGGCACATTGAGAGGGACTATGCACTCATTAACATTTGGCATGTGATTCTGACGTAAACTGGCTCTTTTAAAACTGCCTGGACTTGTCCATTTATCCCACTTTCACTTGTGACACTTTGTTGGAAACAACTAAACTCAATATGGCAACATTAATTGCATCCTAGAAAGTCTTCTATGTCATTCTGCTCTGCTTAATAGCAATAACTAGTATGTAAATTCCGGTCCATGATGATAGCAACAATGTCATATCTGATGGGTTCAGTTAAGGTTTTCTTCAGCTGTGTTACTATCTTGGGCAAAATAATGTATGCTACCTTGTCCTACAAAGAGTGCATGACCAACACAGCATAAAAACTGCCACTCCAAGTGTGCGACCCCAAAACTGCCACTACAAGCTTACTGCTGTCATGAGCAGATCATATAATTTGAGAATCACCATGATGAAATGAATGGAAATCCCAGTGGACAAGAAGCTAGCCATGAGCCAGCAGTGCACCCTTGCAGTAAAGAAAGTGAACAGCATCTTGGGATGCATGAGGTAGTGTGTTGCCAGCAGGTCAAGGGTGGTGAACCTTGCCCTCTACTCAGCACTGGAAAGACATATCTGGAGTGCTAGTGTCTAGTTCCAGGATCCCTAACACAAGTGAGGACAGACCTATTGGAACCAGTCTAGTGAAGGGCTAATAACTGATTAAGGGACGGGAGCATCCCTTATATGAGGAAAGGCTGAGAGTGATGGGACCCAGCATGATCTTATCAATCTGTGTAAGTACCTTATGGAAAGGAATGAAGACAGAGCCAGGCTGTTCTCAGTGATGCCCCATAACAGGAAAAGGGCAATGGGCACAAATTAAAATGTTGGAAATTCAATGTGAATACAAGAAAGCACTTTTTTATACTGTGAGGATGGTAAAACTTTCGAAGAGTTTTCCTAGAGAGATTATGGAGTATCCATTCTTGAAGATATTCAAAACCCTATGGGATATGGTCCTGGGCAGCTTGCCCTTGCCATCCATGCTTGAACATGGAGGCTGGACTAGATGATACCAAGAGATCCCTTCCCACCTAAACAATCCTGTGATTCTATGAAATCCTTTGGCTGACGAAGAAATCAAACTTGAGAGTGTGTCTGGTCAGAGTATGCCAGCTACTAGGCACACTACATTAAGTAAAATGCTGTGCTGCTGTGAAATGGTACACATATATAGGCTGAAGAGGAAACACTTCACAGCCATTCATGCCTCAAAGCTTAAATCTATTGAGTTCTTTACATTTAGAATCATAAAATCAACCAGGTTGGAAAAGACCTTTCAGATCACAAAGTCCAACCATTACCCCAGCACTGCCAAGTCCACCGCTAAACCATGTCACTGAGGGCCTCATCTACAAGGTTTTTGAACACTTCCAGGGACGGTGATTTCACCACTTCCCTGGGCAGCCTGTTCCAATGCCTGATCACCCTTATGGTGAAGAATGCTTTCCTAATATCGAATCTAAATGTTCCCTGGAAGAAGAGTCCAACACCCATCTCACTACAACCTCTTTTCAGGTAGCATAAAGAGTGATAAGAGCCTCCTTTTCTCCAGAAAAAACAACCCCAGTTCCCTCAGCCATTCCCCATCAGCCTTGCGCTCCAGACCCTCCACCAGCTTCGTTGCCCTCCTCTGGACCTGCTCCAGCAAGTCAATATCTGCCTTGTAGTGAGAGGCCCAGAACTGAACACAGTATTTGAGGTGCGGCCTTACCAGTGCCAAGTACTAGGACACAATCCCTTACCCAGTCCTGCTGGCCACACAGTTTCTGATACAGGCCAGGATGCCATTGGCCTTATTGGCTGCCTGGGCACACTGCTGCTCATGTTTAGCTGGCCATCAATCAGCACCCCCAGGTCCTTTTCCGATAGGCAGCTTTCCAGCCGCTCATCCCAAGCCGTTTCCTATCGCTTAACATTCCCACACAGCAAGGGTAATATAGTGGATCCTGTACTGAGGTCTCAGCCCTCTCCACTTCTTGTAGGAGGAAATCTGCATGTTTGTCTCACTGTTACAGATCCTCTAGGTAGCTGGACCTCTGAATTATAATATTTCATTCTGGAAATTTTTCAGGCTACTGCAAAATGGCCATATGCATCTAGTCATTTTGCTGTTTCAAAACACATCAGCATAACAATAGGTCCTGATAATGCAGATTTTAATTACTATTCTAAGACAAGATAAGGACCAGCTAAGTCTTTTACACCAGACACTTCCTATTTTGCTTGTGAGCATTCACCTGCTCTTGGCAGCCAGAGCTGACTGATGCAGCAGGAATATTTCAAGTGATAAGGAGTGGCTGTGCAAGTAGCAGGCACATCTGAGCTAGCTAAGATTATGGATGAAGCTTCAAATATTTGCACTAGATTGATCTGCTGATGAAAAGCATCCTGAAATCAACTTGACAATAAAGAATACTGTTACAAGATCATTGCTCCAAAGACTACCTAGAATCACTATGACTGAAATTGGCTAGGCTCATATGTCAGTTCTTCTCAATGGTGTATATCAAGGTGGTACAATGCAAGCAAGAGGAGTTCCCAGATGCAGTCCAAATATTGCCAAATCCTGTCTGAAGATTTGACTTTATTAATGACTTAATTAAAATCAAGTCAGCCCTAACCTTTCCCTCAAGACTGGATGTTCACTTCACACTTTTCTTTAAGACTGCTCGCTCCTAGATAAGAGCTATTTAACAAATACTCTTTGTCAACCCATCCCAGGACATCTTTGTTTCCA
The DNA here is from genome assembly GCF_037157495.1 of Lathamus discolor. Lineage (NCBI taxonomy): Eukaryota > Metazoa > Chordata > Aves > Psittaciformes > Psittacidae > Lathamus > Lathamus discolor. The sequence continues at coordinate 99,550,911 of NC_088885.1, read as the reverse complement.
TTTAAGGATCCTTGTGTTACAACAGTTGAGCTCCAAGCTCTGCTTCATCCATTCTTTAATCCTGAACTATAAACTTCGTCAGAGTTCAGAAACAGTTTTAGGTCCACAGAAAAGGTCATTTAATTTATTTTAGATTACATTTTTCAAGAACAGTCTTTCTGTTTTCCTGTTCTAGCAAGATTTTCTGTATGAAACAGACATGAAACAACCTTCATTCTTTTTCTTTCTCTTATTTTGCTATTTCATCATTTTGCCCATATTCTGTTTCTCTGCCTGCAGACAGTCTCATCTTTTCTGGCCTTTTCTGCTTGTCAGACTCTCAATGCAGAGACCTCCTCCATTCTCTCACTAGAAATATGAAGCTAGATGTTTAACATACGGATCTTTGAAAGTGCTGGGCACCCTGTAGCAGACAGTGATAGATCTTCCTTAGTTTTTACTGGAGTTGAATTTCCTTGGCACCTTCTACTATCATGCCTGTATACTTAGGGCTTTTCCATTTTGGAGCTCAGCCTTCACTACCTTTCAACACCTCTTCTGTTTCTTAGGACTGTCTTTCATGCAGTTCCCATTGCTCTCTTTCAGTCTGCTTAAAATGCTATCTTTAGCTGCCTTCAATTTTAGCAGTCTCCAATTTTGTTTGAAAAACTAAATCAGACTTCAGTGGTCAAGCTATACACAAGCATAAACTTCAGAAAGGACAGTGGCATTTGATATTCTGGGCTGCATTGGATTTCAGTTTCTGAGTGTGATGATTGCCTCCTCCTAACCAGTGATAAAACAAAGAACAGATCTGTATGAATAGGAAGCAGAGATTCTGCCTTGTAGTGCACCAAAATCCCAATAATGCTGATTAGAACAGCATAGCTACATTGCTTGCTTGTTCTTTCTAAATTCCTGGTTTGAAACCCCAAATGTTCTGATCTTGAATTCCATGCTCATTTCTAGAGTAGTATCAGTATGAGAGGAAGGTCATGGAAATTTTTCCTTTTAAGCTTTTTTTCCTTACAGCTGATCAATAGTAGGCATAATTAAGGACTGTAGACCAAATCCTAACCCAAGATAATTCACGGTGATCTACTCCACCTGCAAATCTGGCTAATGACATTTATTTGCTGTTGCTAAAATGTTAAATCATTCCCAGCCAAGACAGAAAAACTGTATTCTCTGCTTACTTTCCTATTTCTGCTTCTTTGAATTTACCTTGATTTGAACACCTATCCTTCAGCAAACACTTCCCGAAACAAAGCGAAAGTTAATTTTAACACAGGGTTTGCTTGATCTCTCAAAACAGGTCAAAGTTAGGATAATTGTGGGTAGCTAACTGATGTTCAGATGCTTACATTCCCTGATGAATCTGTAGCTAGTTCTATGCGATAGAAATATCTCACATTATTCCTGTGTTTGCCAGCTTGCAGTGTCATTCCAGATGGCAAAACCAAAAATAGCACAAAAAATTCTTTCTGAAATTCAGGCTCTAAAAGGATTTGTTACTCCTACAATAGATTTTCCAGGATTTTCAAACTGTCCATTCCTTACTAAAATAAAACATCCCAACAGGAGTATCTTGTAAAACTGTTGTAACCATAAATTTCAGACTATTGCTAATTTCATTACTGGCTACTTATTAAAAGTATATTTATTTCTTCATCACTCCTCTAAGAAATCTACCTCTGCTACATTTTATTCTTTGCTTGATGCTACTTTCATTAGAGTAGGAGTATCTTCAAAGCAATAGAACTGTAAAGGTCTCGGTTGTTAGCATGAAAGTGGGACTGCTTAAATTTGATTACTGTGTTTAATGAAGTGTCACATTTATTTACAAGATGACATGATGAATCACATTACAGTTATTATAAATCAGCTTATAAGAATGGACAAATGGTTCAATAAAGCAATGGATTTACAAATTTAAGATGAGCACATTTGGGTTCTTTGTCACATTTTCTTTAAAAAAAAAAAAAAAAAAGGCAGTGCACTATTTACTTTAGCCCAGGAGCTAAATTGGCAATTTGCTTAAAAAAGAGAGAGAGAGAGAAAAGAGAGGGTTCACATTACATTTTGTACTGTACTTTCTGTCTCACTGACCAAAAATGTCAGATCATTCACATGGGTAAATCCAGTCCACCTCAATGTGTTTTTTAACCTTAGAGCCATATATCTAAATTATTTCCTTCCTCTTCTAATGTAGTCATGTCCCACTCCTAACAGAAGACCTGTCCCACATCTGTATCAGACACAATATCTCCTGACAAAAATTGTTTTGCCTGTCTCCTTCATTTAACTGTGTGCTGGGCCTTAAAGTGTGGTTCAAGTTAGCCCCAAGAGCATCAGTTCTAAGATTAAAACAAAACTCTATTTGCTTGCCTTTTAACACTTTCATCACCTTGCTTTGTGTGACAACAGTGATGTGACTTGTCCAAAGCCTGAAGAAAATCAAAAAGTAAATGAACATCCATGCAGCTCCCTGTCCCTCCCCGGCCTTGGAGTCTCCATTAAAAAGGTCTTAGTTCACTTCCATATGAAGGAAACTGGCTCATTTGTGTGCTTTACTCTCTCTCCCTCTCTCTCTCTCTGCCTGACTTGCAAAGGAATTTGTTTGAAACATTTTTTTTTTCAGCGCATTTCTGTTTATTTGTGTTTGCCCTGCAGAAATGCTAATGCAGGTTCATTGCATTAAACAGGCCTGATAACGTCTGAGTGCACTCACATATGTGTAGGCTGAAAAACAGCCACATCCTGGGGAGGAGGGGGGCTGAGGATGACACGTGTGTATTTTGGGGTGTGTATGAGCATCGAAGGGGGAAGACTTCCAAGTAGTTGAGCTCAGTCTTTTGTGCCGCATCTGCATTTTGCCCTGTTTGAGTGACAGGTGTACATGGATGCCACATCGGCTGCCAATATGTTATGAGACCACGGTAACAATCGCTCATCTCTGGGGAGCTATGCTGCCTCGTTTCTCACTATCAGACATGAAAGAAATAATTTCAGGTGCCAGAAAAGGAACTGTGATAAAAGAAAACATTTCTGCTTTCATGGCACTGGAGTTTGCCCTGAGGCAACAGCTTTGATAAAAAAAGTGTCTCTTTCTTTACATTCACAATTAATCTATGATTATCTACAAGCAATCCTTTGGCCTATAGCATACTGATAGAAAAGTTGTTTTTCTTCTTCTTTTTTTTAATTCCTCGAACACTTCACCTGTGTTTTTTTTCTGATACATGCGCCTATTTTATCACAAAAATCTTCAATCCTTGCTGACGCTAGAGATAGCTTCCCACTGCCACTTTGGGAAGTTATGTAGATATCAGACATATCTGTGTAGAATAGCTATTGTTAGCTATACAATGTTTCTTCAGCTGTATATTTAAGAAGGGTATGAAAGAGGACCATCATGCAACAAAGAAAGATGAACGAATCCCTCTTTTCCACAATGCTCTGTGTCATCAGCCAGAAGAAAATTTTGGTAAATTTTTCAAAGCAAAACAATGAGCTTCATTCAGGAAGCAATATTATTCCTCTCTGCATGAGCTCGCTTTCACTTCATATTGGTTGGATCCACCATTCATCCTGTCCGTCTGATATTGATAAGACCATGCCTCACTGTTGGAGTCAGGTCCTTCCCAAGGGACATGCAGGGTCACAGGGTAAAACAAACAGCACTAGAATTTTTACCCTGGCAACCTCAACTTTTCCTCAGGTCTCCATGAGTACTGGGGACACACAGCTTCCCCTACAAGGAGGTCTCCACTGCCCAGCCTTGTAATGGAGACTTACTGTTCCATCACCTTGCAGTCATCCCCCACCTACTAGTCTGGACACTCTGCACCCACAAAGGGCAAGAGGGTCTCTGGAGTGCCCAAGGCACAGATGCCTCTGTGCAAGTACATATATACACAAATACATATATGTATACCTATATGTGTAGCTGGGCTGAGCACGACTCCTCTGCTTGCAGATGCTCCTGACATTAAATGGTACATCAGCTGGTACATGATCTCACAACGAGTATGCACAGTTGTGCATTGTGCAAGCTCTGGTCTGCCTAGTCAGCAAGAACACATTGGCAATACACAATGTCTTAGGTGGCAACACAGTCGCTCCTTGGAAGCATGGAGAAAATGCGCGTATATGGAGCTGACTTAGGTGGCAAAGGGCCTGCAGACCTATGGTGTGACACAGTGTGGTCCTCCTTTGGTGGGGAAATTGCCATACTGTCTGAATTTTATCTAGCAAGTCTGCCAGTCATCTTACATACCAATCTAAGAAGTTACATATTCAAAAAATGTCCTCTTAATACGCCCTCAGAACAAATCCTTTGGTGTACCAGAATATATTAACATAGCAAACATAAGTAATATAGAAAAACATGGTTCAATGGGCAGGATTATCCAACAAGTTGAGTGGCCTGGGACAAAACTGTCCATACTGAAAAGGTTTTTGTCCCTAGGGTTCTTTTTTTTTATATATTTTTCTTCCTCTCAGCAGATTCCTGTTCTTACTACATGGACAGCTTTAAAAAGCAGTCCATGGACTTAGATTTTTTCATGATTCACAGATTTCAGGTGTTTAAGTTTTCAAATTAGCAGTTGGAAGTGCTGAGCATCAAAATATCAGACTGACCAAACCACATTTGTGGGGATATTTAAATGCCTAATCAGTTATTCACCTTGATTAGGTACACATTGTGGATCTAGCTTTATGCATTTTCACATGGACTTCCCAAAGGAATGGAAATGTTACATGTATACACCTTCACACCTCTTTGCCTCAGTTTCTTTTTCAGAAACAACATGTTTTGCCTTATCTGAAAACATGTATAAGGATCTTCACAATAAGTACCAGGAACTGATTTAGAGAGAATGCTTAACATGACATAACCATCGCTAATAATGAGAGTTTGTATTTCTCCTCTCATTCATCTCAGTAATGGTTGACTTCTTGAGCCCCTCCTAGCCATCAGATTTTATGCTGGTGACTGTTAGATTGTAACAAAGTGTGTTTGCTTCATGTTAGCTATTTCAGGTCTTTTTAAGGGATACAGTGATATAACGTGTTTTCTCCTAGAGCACATCAACTTTGGCAAAAACTGTCCACCTAGCAGGTGCAGTAATTAAGCAGTTTGAGACAGAAAATGGAACAAAAAGAAGGAGAAATTACATGGGTCTGAGCTCTTCAGCTCACAGTTGCAAAAACTCTGTATTTCTGTTTCCCATTTTTCTCCATTTAGGTCTATCTCTTTTTGTCACTTTCTTTCTTTTTGATTTTTTCCTTTTTTTTTTTTTTTTTTTCGCATCAACATGCATCTTTGTCCTCCCCATGATGAACAGCTTCACATTACTGTCTTCCGGTAACCAAACCAGCACTATTCTCAACAATAGGCTGATTATTGGAAAGGAATAAAAACAATCTGAGGGATAATAATAAACAGACTGGAGAAATGAAGGAATTACCAGAGAGCAAAGCCCTAACATGGTATTGCTAAGTTACGCACTCATTGCTCCCTCGCTCCAACAAGCAGCTGCATAAAGCTAGGTAGCTTTTCCTCTCAAACAAAGCTGGGGGGGGGGGGGGGGGGAACAAAGCAAGGCTTCTGTGTGTATGTTGGTACGTGTTTCAGGGGAAAAAAAATCAGGACATTGTGAGCAAACTGGCTCTGCAACGGATCGACAAGGGTTTATTATTCTGAGCAGCACTCAATCAAATGTGGCCCCTATGAACAGAGAGTAATGTTGGCGAATCATCCTGGGGGCTTTTTTTCTGTGTGTGAGTGGTATCCATCTGTCAGCTGTCAGTGCCAGTGAGAGATATACAGAGCTGTCACTTCTTGTCAGCCAGCATTTGTGAGGCCTTTTGCAGCTGCTACACAACACATACTGTCCTTATTGAAGGCCAGCAAGGAGTCTTGGAGAAGATTCTGCTGGGCAGGGTGAAAAGGGGAAGAGAGATGTCAGGACCACTCTAGGAGAACAGCCTTGACCCATCAAAGATTTTTAACTTCACTCTCAAGATCCTATTCTTTTCTGAATATTAATGATAATAAAAGGCAGATGGAGAGCTGAGGTAGTGGCACAGCTATATGCTCTGCATTTCGAGATTCAAGGCAAGTCTTGCACTCCCTTTGGTACCTTTGGAACCTGTAATAATAAACATGGTGGGATGCGCATGGTGATGCATTCCAAAGAGTCCAGTGCTGTATCCTGAATGAAATGAGGAAGGGGACAAACAGTTATTCCTCCAAGGAAAAAAAATCTTCATCCATCACTCCCCAGATATAAAGATATATATATACAGACAGGATAGATGTGTGTGTGAAAAACTTAGATGCGTACCCACACATTTCAGAAGTGTCGGAGCTGTGCTGGGCTTATGCTGAATTTAGGGCTAAACCAAAACTCAGGTTCCAAGGCACTGAAATCTTGCCAACTGTTTTCTGAAAATGTTGGCTCCAAATGTTGAAAATCTCATGAGATCAGCTGTTCTTCTGAGTTTTCCTCCACCATAGGCTGCATCAGAACCACCTCAAGCAAATGAGAGGCCTTTTTGGTTTGTGATCTGCTGCAGATTTATAATACTGATAAGAACCACAAGTTTTGCATCCAGCCCATTTTATCTCACATGTTATCAATCATAGATGGAACTGAAATACTGCTGTTAAGTAAATGACCCTGATTTCAGAATATTATTATAGAATATATTATTATAGAATTGTAAAATACTATTATAAATGTGTAGGTATTCCAAAATCTTTTGTGCATTTAAAAAAAAGAGTAATTGTTTAAACCTGTAGCAAATATTTTGTTTTGCTCTATTTGTTTACAGCTGCCTTCATAACAAAGCTACACTAGCATGTCCAAAGTGCAAGGCAGCAGAATTAGGAGAAATGAGTTGGAGCTGGGAAATGCTAAATTCTACTCTTTGCTTTCCCACTGACTCTCCTAGTTGCCTCAAGCCAGCCATGTCAGTTCTGTGCCCATTTCCAATTTGGTGATAATATTTGATTACCACTCTCACAAGGGGATGGAGCTGATGAATATTTCAACCAACCTTTGAGCATCTGAAGATCTCTACAGGTGAAAAGCTTTTTTGTTTATATCACCAAACCAGGTTGCATGATTCTGGTTATGCATTCATAGTGCAAAACTAGAAACTTAACCCTAGTTCTGTACTGATAATTTTGTGAGAGTGGGAGATCAAGTGATGTTAACAACTCTCTGAGTTCAGTGCAGCTTTGGACAACAAGAAGCCATCATTTAAGCATAAGGTCTCATACTACAGAAATATTTTTAGAAGTCTCTTGCTCTCCTGATGAGATCTTTTTGTGAAATTTAGAAATTCAGGGTTCAAAAATGTAACCAAGGGTATCATAACAAGTTTGTATAGTACATAAATCATTGAGATCCTGTTTAATGGCCAGGGTTTATACACACTACATAACACTGAGAACATAATAGCAATCTCTATAATATAATAATTACATAATAGTATTAAATGGAAAATAGAAACAATTCATTTAAATTATTTTATATGCTTCTATTACACTCTGTACAAATGAAATTTAAAATCCTGTAGAATCCTAAAAAACAGGCTGGATAATTATATTGCTTAGTATTTTTTACTAGTGTGCCTGGGTTTCTGAGGCAGACTGCTATTGTTAAGCCCGAGCAGCACGCACTTCACTGATTCATTTTGTGCCTGTAGAATTCTTTTTTTTTTTTTTTTTTTTATTTAAAAGATGCAAAAAAGATTTATAATTTAGCTTAGGGTTGCTTGAAAGCCTGCTCTGTTTGGTTACCAGTTTCAAACACATATGGTATAACTCATTTTGCTGCAAGTAAAACAAGACTGACTGTTGAATGAGCATAACACTGTAATAGCAGAATGTCTGCATTTAGCCCTTTTAACTCAGATCTGCTCACAAGCCAAAATGAAATGGGAAACAATTAGTGCCTGTCAGAAAATTATTTCCCCCTTCCCCCTGAGAAAATCCAAAAATGCAAAAGAAAAAGAAGACATTTTCAGCTGAAAAGCATTAATTTTATTCTGGAGATGCTGTTCCAATGGCTCATGGGAATTGTAGTTCATATGCTTCATACCCCAATACATTTTCAATGACTTTATCCCTTATTAGACTGTCTCTTTGTCTCCCCTATGCCCTTCCATGAATAGTTTTGTTATATCATGGAGGATCCCATTTGTGTCATAGAAGATACAGGAAACTCCATAAAAGGAACCACATCCGTAAATGACAGGGGGAGTCTGTAGCTCTGAACAAATTCTGTCAAGCCTTGTGGCACCACAGAGTACTTTAAAAGTATTATTCTTTCCTAAGGGAGAACAAAAGAAGTGCATTGCTTCAGATGGAGGTGGTGAAGAGCACATGGTAGGCTCTGTGATTGGAAAGAATCGTAATCTTTTTATCTTTATAAAGATCTTCATAAAGTTATGTTACTCTTGGTTTTGGAAATGGCAAGCCTGAAGTAAATTGGGATTAAGATGGAAAAGCTCGCTTACAGCAACTTGCTTTCTAACATCTATTCTGGAAATTCTGGTGGACGCAGAGACACTCTGTTTTTTTTTTATGTTGCAATCAAACCGGTATGGTGGTCTCAGTAAAATATGGCTGTTAGCAATATATTCACATATCCCATACCTCTTTTAACCAGACTGGAAAGACATTGTATGCTTTTCAGTCCACAAATGTTCTTTTAAATATCAGTTATGACTCTGCTCCCTTGATATGTCGTTGTTAATTTGTTATTGGGCATTTCCCCAGCCTGTCTGAACCATCTATATTTAAAAAAACTATTTTATTCACTCCCCATACTCTCCCTGCTTCTCAGGCTTTTTTGCTGTCTCTGCTGATCCTGATTCTATTTTCCCCTTTATATACAGTTGGACTTCTCGCCTGGCTTCCTAATTCATGGGACAGCAGAAGGCACGGAACAAAAAAAACAGTTGTGTAGGGCAGTAGACAGACATGGTAGAGTCAAAACCCAGTCCCAAACAGGAGGCATCTCAGGAGAGCGGCCATAGCTCTACATTTAGATCACAGAGGCTCAGCTGCTGGGGTACCAAGCCATCAGGGCCTACCAGCCTTTGTAGATCTTGTTTGGTGCCCCTGCTGCTCCAGACATGAGGAAAGGGTGGAAGCAGGTCTGCAGACTCGACACATTCTTGTGCATCTCCTCATTTTCTAACTGGCTGAGATGTACATGCTCAGCAAAAACACGCAACAGGCTTAGCACAGCCAAGAGCCGAGTGTCAGGCTTAAAGAGCGTCTGCTCCCCCCCCTCAGTTCACCACTAAGTGCCTTCAGATACCTTTGGTGAAGACTGAATCAGGCAACTTGCAAGAAACCAGAGTAATACAGGAATTTCAACACGTATAGAAGACAACAAATAGGTCACTGAGAATACAGGTAAAAGCAGTAACTCTAGGTATGAATAGGATCCCAAGAGAAGAAATAAACAAAACTCTTTCATCAGGCAATTGGGACCATTAGCACTAGCTTTCCATCACCCACAGTAGCAGTTTGGGTTTCCGGCCTCATCCATGTAACACAAGTGGAGAAAGAACCACCATGGGAGCTTAGTAAGGAATAAGCCTTCTGAGAAGCTTTGGAGACACCAGGTGACAATCGCAGGACATAGACACAGAACCAACATGCATGTGCGATTGACAGTGCCAGCAGCTAAAAGATCTACTGCCTCTGGCAGCACTTTCCTGAAGGCAGCACCTTCTAGTGAGAACTCACATATTTCCTCATCACCTGGGGATAACCTTTGAAAAGATGAGGAGAGATGTACCCTGTGGCTTTCAGATGCCTTCATAAAAGGAGAATATGTGATCAGAATTTGTCTCAAAGATGAGTCTGATGTGTGCCAAATTCCACAAGTACACGCACTATAGTGGGATTAATCCCAAGAGTTGGGAGAATGGTCAGAGTCCACAAACAGTAAATAAACACATCTACTTCCAGCTTCTCAAAACAGAAACAATCAGGACCATTTGGATTGTATAGTGCCACCTATTATTTAGTGTTGCTTAACTATCAACTTTGTAGGAAAGCTTCCAGTTGCCCAAAACATTAATAAACTTTACTCACTGTGGCTGACATTTTCCATTCCTCAGGCTAAGTGCCTGTGGAGTACTGCAGCCAAAATGTGGCTCAACTAGTTCTAAATATTAGGCAGTCATGCTTATTGCTTAAGAATTGCCCAGCTTCATCTTTCGCATTGTGGCCAAAATGGTTGATGAGGCCCAGACACATGTGTGTGTCCATCAGCTTGAGACTTTGATATGCATTTGGGCCATCTAGAATGTGATATTGATATAACGCTTAATATTATGTGACAGTTTAAAGGATTTCTTTGGCTTGAGTTTGAGAGTGACAAAGTCATTAATATTCCATGAAGGCCACACCAGGTTAGCCACAGGTCAACGGCTCATCAACAATTTTCTTGACACAACACTAAATAGAAAAGCCTAAAAAACAGATGAAGGACTTTTTTAATATACTGCCATACTCACAGTCTTTGATTTCTTTGTTTTTCAAGCCAAATTGAATCACTGGCTATGTTCAGATAGTTGTTGAAGGGGAAAAATATACTAGCATGAATTTTAAAATCCCCTCTAAATCATTGAAGATAACTCTTCTATGCAATTTTGTGAAGATCAGTAACTGAAAGGTTAAATTTGTAATACGTTGCAGCTATCAAGAAGCAACTATTAAAACTCAAGAAATTAAGACTTAAGGTGAAACTTAAAAGAACTTGAGACAGATGTTAGGCCATGACTTCAAGGAATAAATGTTAATAAGATTTATTGGGCCAAATTCATCTTATTCAAAACTAGTGAAAACCAATGGAGTTTTTAAAATTACTGATAAGAAACCACTGCTATGTAGGATAGATAGAGACTCTGACTTCTGTTTTTCTCAGATTGTTTAAATAGACTGATTTAAGGTGGCTTGGATATCTTAATCAGTATCTTTTATCTCTGTAGAAATTTGGATTCTGTACTTCCCTTATTTTTCTGTCCATTTAAACAGGTGGCTTTTGTTTTTCTTGATCCAAAGGTGGGCACAGCTTCATTTTATCAAATTTTTTTTCCTTATTTACTCTTCCTGATTTTCTCCCTTCACTCACTCCAGATCCTCTCCAGTCTGGAGACCAATGCAGTTATTCAGTTCTAGTGAGAGTCCCATAGTAGTTACCCACACCTTTTGAGGTTGCAATCAATAATCTGAAGTGCTTTCCTAGTGGTGACTAGTAACAGTAAACAGGTGAATGCAGATTGACCAAAGGCAAGAGAAATCCTTGATTACTGAAGCAAGAAGGCCATCTGAAGAGTCACAGTGAGCCTTTTATAATGTTTTTGATGTCTTTTTTTTTTTTCTTTTTCAAAGTCTGTAGGCAAATGCAGACAAAAGGAAAAAAAAGGACAAAGAAAAAGTGGGGAATAATGTATACATATCAGCTTAACTTCACTTGAAACATATCTGAACAGCTGTCTCCCACATGAAGTGTTATTCTTCTTAGTGATTGCCAAAAAGGGAAAGAAAAGCCGAAAAGCCAGTGGTATTAATGTATATAGCATTCTAGATTTCCCTGGCACTGTAGCAGAACAAAGAAATAAAGAAGTGGTGCAGAAAGAGAAAAAAAGTTACCCCAAAGCAGGTTGCCTGCTTGCTAACAGAAGTGGCAGCAATTTTTCCTGACATAGTCACTTTGAAGAGCAGAGAAGTAAAACCCTTGGAACACAGGACAAGAAAGATCAAAATGTGTCTATGTCACCAGGATCATCCTTCTTTTCCTTAAACCAACAACCACAGGATATGAATCACATGCACCAGGGCCACCAAGCCCTAACAGTTGATCTCTGCTCTGCTTTCCTGGGAAAGGAGACACTTTTTTCAACTTTCTCTGTCAACATGTCACAGGGGTAAGGAAAGCCATGCAAAAACCAAGCCAGTACTTTCCCAGGGATGAAGCTTTTTTACAAAAAGCAAACGTTTTCCTTTGAATTATTACCATCTGAGTTATTTCCATGTTGCAGCTGAAGGCCAGTAGTTTGCAAGTGCAGATACTTGAGGAGAGTCACAAGGGAAGAGGGATTGTTTCCATTTTTGCCAGTGTGTAAATCTTGTTTTCTGCTGGCTGCAGTCACCCTGATGGACTTGAACTCATTGAAGGCTTCACTGTTTCGTGATATGAATATGATTTTGGAGTCAGTAATGTAAATGCTTTCTTATAGAATCATAGAATAGTTAGGGTTGGAAAGGACCTCAAGATCATCTAGTTCCAACCCTCCTGCCATGGGCAGGGACACCTCACACTAAACCATCCCACCCAAGGCTTCATCCAACCTGGCCTTGAACACCGCCAGGGATGGAGCACTCACCACCTCCCTGGGCAACCCATTCCAGTGCCTCACCACCCTAACAGGAAAGAATTTCCTCCTTAAGGCACAACAGCAAATAGTCTCACTTACTGTCAAGGTGACGTTTAAAATAGCCGTTAGATGTGCATCTATACACAGCTCCAAACCCCAAAAAGTCTGCAGATGTGTATCTGCTGCCTAGGTCTTTCCACTGAGAACATATGTAAGTCTCCCTGGACTCATCAACTGCAATGTTTTTGGCACAACTCTTCATCACCCCATCCTTTTCTGCCTATTTGTATTTTCCATTGTCTGCCTATATTATCTGATCCTGTAAATACAGGTAACTAACTACATTCTGTGATTAAAACCGAGAATACTTTCTCTTGCAGTAAGGTTAATCATGCTCAGAAACGGGCTCTTAATGCAGCATCCCAAATATCTTCCTTGAAAATGTCCTATGGGCCCTAATTATCTCTCTCCAAATAAAAAGGATTGAGTCCAGAGTTTTATATATCTGCTTGGTTTTCGACTGGATTTTGCTGGTGGTTTAAATAAGCATGCTCATTAGCATCTGTCAGCTGCCCAGACTTATTATTTCATTCCTATGTGTTGATTTGACTTTATTAAGACCTACAAGCCTTGATCCTGCCTGAAAGATGGACTCCAGAGCGGATATGCTGCAGCAGTTACAGTCATTTGAACAGGCTGCACTAATGCTCACAGTCATGTGAAGTCTGCTGCCCTGCCCTGCAGAAGTTTTTCACCTGCAGATTCTTTTCTTTCTTCTATCAACTGAGTCCACAGCTTCTGACTGTTAGAGCACTGTGCCATAGCGTTCTCTTTTCTCCAGCTTTTGATGGTAGTTGCCTATTTCTTTCTTTAGCTTAAGAGGAAGAATGGATTCCTGGAATCTGGGAGAGAAGATTAATACATGTAATACATGCAACAATAAAACAAATTAACCAAATAAGAATCATACTGATCTCTTTCCCTGTCTTCTTTTGTCTTTCTTCCTCAACTCTTCCTCCCTCCCTCCCCTGTGAGAAATACTAATATGCTGCGTAATGTAGGAAGAGTTTGGTATGTTCCTTGTCTGTCCTGGAGCTGCTTGTTTGGGACTATGGTAGAATTGCTTCTGGAGCTGCTCTCAGCACAGTGGTTTCAGCTTTACAGACATTGTTGTGGGAAAACGGGGAGAAAATATTCCTGTGGCAGCCCATCTTTCTTTCTTTTTTATTATTTTTTTCCCAGCTTAGGAAGGAAATTTACAAATAGTTTTCTGTCATGGTTTTATAATTCTTAAGTTTATGAAGGATTGCTCCTGGGAAAGGGTGGCAGACTAGTGAGTGAAAGATCTACGCTTGGCCCTCCAGGTGAATGTGCAAGGCTGGCACAGTACGGGATATTTCCTTTCAGATTCTTGTAAAACATCATCAACCCAAGCGGTATCAGAGCGCCTTCCATGGACATGATGTGATACAACCAATCTCTAGTTTATTCAGTTCTTTCTTTTCCAGTATTTCTGCCCTCCTTGCTTTCTCTGCTCCAGAGGGATCCGATTGACAGAGGTCCTGTCAAATGTTGTTATGATGCTTTTCAGTCCAGTTGTTGTCTCCCAAAGCTTTGGGGTCTGCTCATATTGTGAAGAAAGATCATCTCAGACTGCCACTAGCTGACAGAGGCCTGAGACAAAGCTTGAGGGGTACCTGGAAGGGCATTATCCAAAGGAGCATGGGGGACCATGGTGCTTCTGGGCAGCCAGAGTTACCTGATGCCAGTGCCAGTCTGCAGCCTTGCCTTGCCTGCAGCCTGCTCAGAGTTACCTGTGATAGCAACAGAGATAAACTCTTCTCTGACAGGCTGCAAAAGGGTTCAGACCGTGTCTTGTGCTAAAGGGACAAAAGGTAAATGCTGCTTCCTCACAAGAAGTAAAAGCAACTTCCTATCCTCTACAAAGGGTTAGCTGCAATTTAACCACTCATCTTTCCCCAAGTGACAAATAATCCCCAGGACTGAAGAGCTAATTCCAGCCTCAGAAGAATTAGCATCCATATACTTAAGAAAGAAATGCTGAAGCAACAACCTGCTATGCCACTTGGCCTGGGACAATAAGACATCAATAATTTTGTATTTTAAGTCCTTTCACCTAGCAATGTTTGCAAGCACTGTCCATTAGCCCTCCTCCAGTCCCCCAGTGCCACCTCTAGAAATGATGAAGTAAAATTCAGTTTGAGATCACACTTACTCCTGCATCCAAATCCATCACATATTATAGCCTCTCATGTTAGCACAAACATCCTTTAGAATGAAACTTTCCTATTACCATTTCCATTACAGAATCATTTCATCTGTAATAATTTTCCATCAGAGGCTGGAGAGGAGTCTGCTGCAGCTTTACCTGCTGTTCATACCAGGCACGATTGAGAGATACCATTTTTCTTTGTGTTTGAAACCAACAGGAGGAGGAAAAGGGTCTATAAATACAGACGATCAAGAGTATTTTACATCTAGCAGTATGCTGTGAAGCCCACCTGTAACAAAATAGGAGAGCAGAAGGAGGGGACGATGCATGAGATTTAGGAAAAACCGGAAGAATTAATCCTTCAGGCTGAACTGCCTCTGAGGAGCACAGCTATACAGTCCTGCCGACTCGAAGGGCCATTATTCAAGGGTTAAATGTCACTCAAATCAACCTCATTATGAACTGAGGGATGAGGAGGGGCTCGGGGGAGACACTGCTTTCTTATGCATTTCCAATTGAGCCGCTCTGGCCTGGCGATGACCCGCCGCACAATTTTTAAATTATCTCTGTGCGCTCTGCTTGTTTTGGAAATGCTCTAAATAAAAATAATGGACTGTCTTTTAATAAGTCTCATTGTGAAGATTCCACATATCAAACAACGCAGCGCAGCTTGGAGGCAAGCGACGGGCATGTGTGATCTAGCTGGAAGAGAGACAAATGGTGATGGGAGCAACTCCATCTAGGGACCGCTGACAAGAAAATGGCATTCGCAAACTGACACATCTGTCAGGGTGGAGAATATTGGCACCTGTCACGCAATTTCAGTCATGACTTTTAATAAAGCTGCTTTCCCTTAGGTAAAATTGGAACTTGACTGTAATATTAGCTGCAAGAACGTCTTGTTTTCCCCTTCAGAGCTCTTTTGTACGTGAGACGTTTCAAATGAATCTTAAAGCTGAAGTAATGATGTTTACTACTTCTTTCCTCCCCCACCCCCTTCCCTTTCCAAGTCTGGATTTGAAAGAGATGTTGTGCTGAGGTTTTTTTCCTTTGCAAAATGTCTCCCCTTCATCTACCAATACCAGATTTTTTTGTATGTGAGCGTGTATGCGTGCGCGTATGTGTGTGTAGTGCTTTTTCTCTATCACTCTCTTCTTTCCCCCCCCCCCTTTCCTCCTCCTTTTCAGCTGGGCTGTTGTTTGAGTGAATTTAGCCTGGGGAAGCATGTATATCATAAAAACTGGGTTGGGATTTGTTGGCTGTCAGTCAATAAATCAGTCAGAGTTTAATTACCAGGCATGTGATGGGAAGCGGTGACAGGCACCAGGTCTGTTGGATAGCATTTCTTATGGGGCAGCCGCTACTAAAAACAAAAAGTTAGAGAGTATGTGTGCGTGAGTAGACGCCGGATGGGAAGGAGGGGGAGAGATGGAGGGGAGGAGGGGGAGAAGTGGAGAAGGAGGAAGGGGGAAAGGAAAAAGTCCTGCAGCTGGAATCTACTGTTATGAGGGGCAAAAAAATAAAAAAGTTTAGCATCCTTAAAGCCTATGAACGTCTGTTGTTTCAGGACAAAAAAAAATAGGGTTTTAAACTGAAGCGATCGCATGTTTTCCTTGAAATATGTCAGCATGTTCTGAGTGTCGCCTGACGCCTGTATTAACTTGTGCTGCACTAAAGTGCACCCCTTTGTTTAACACTTGCAAACATTTTATCACAAATATTTTTCTAAAAGCAAAGAAAATAACTACAGTTGAGAGAAGACATCGGGGAGATGGGGCTGGAAGGAGCTGAAGAACTATTGTATTACAAAATGACATAATGTGTTAAAGGACCTTTCACAAAGTGAGAGTACAGTTTTTAATAAAATATGAAGGTTATATAACATTCCCAATGAGGAAATCAATAACATTCTTTTTTTTTTTCTTCCTTTCTTTTTTTCTTCTTTTTTTCCCCTCCTTCTTCCCCCCTTTTTGGAGGTTTTCCAGGATGTCTGACCATGGAAATCATGTACAGCTTTTTTTTTTTTTCTTTTTCAAAGGCAATTCATACTTGACATGGTTTTTATTTTTGACTAGTGATGAGAGATGTCATCTTCTTCCTGTCATATGCCATGATGCATTATGTGGAGATACCGCAGGATGTTTTGACTGAAAAGATGCTCTATTTTCTTTTAACTATTCTCCTGTGGTGTGTCTCAGTGTGTGTTTCAGAAATCTTTTGTCCACTTTAAGGCATTATGGGTAATGGACACAAAAGTCTCTGGCTTGAGGTAGCGTAGCTGCTCCTCTCCTGGCAAAACATTTGTCCATGAACAAGAGGGAGCACAAGGGATTTCAGAGGAGGAAAATGTTCGGCAGAAGAAGAGCTAGTTACAAGTAGACTTCAGCTGGTGAAAATTCAGCTGAAAAAAAGTAATGGCTCAAATTTCATAGCAGTGTCTCCACACAAAAAAAAAATGTCAGATTGAATAGGGAACTCTGCTTTATTTAGACATCCAATTTAAGCAGTGCCTTTATTCAAAAATAAAATCAATCTGCTTTGCTCAGTTAGGTGGACTCCCATGCTGACAGCCTGCTTATCTCCTTGTCAGGTTGCTCCACAGCTGCCTCTGTGACTTCATCTATGTGACTCCAGATGCCCAGCAGGACCTCTGGAGTTCACCTGCAGGACCTCTTCCCATCTAGTCTTTAAATTGCTCCTGTCATGTCCAGCTGACTATATGTAAACTGCCTATCATTTCTCCCCTACCCTCTGTCAACTTTTGTCACTCCTTTTAGATGGCAAATGCCTTGGAGGAGAAATCTTCTTTCTTGAGTGCTTGGCAAGTACCTAGTGTACAGTGGGGACTACTATAAATGTGTAACAGTAACTCTAGACCTTATGGTGTGTACATATTTAAAACATATGGGGTGCAATATCCAGACTTGGGTTGCGGAAGCCATCTCTCAATCGTGTTCATAGGGGGCTGGAGTGGAAGAAAGTAAGTTGCAGGTGAGAGGGGATACATTCACGTGAAGATTTGTGTTCAATTAATTTGTGATTATTCACCTTTTAATGAGCTTTCCTCCCACTTTCTTTCCTTTCCCTCTGATTGTGGTCTGGAGATGTTGAGCCACATTTTGCAGAGAAAAGCAGTTCTGAAGTTCATGCCTTTCTCTTACTAACACGAATCACCAGCAGCACAGGGTGAATCAGTATGAAAAAGCCTTAGTCTTAAATTTCTTGTGGATCTAAAGAAAAATAAATACAGATATTTAAATGTTTTTCTCAGAGATACTTGCTCTATTCCCCAACCCTGCCCCAGCTATTCTGCAAGTCCCAGATCAGATTTTCTTGCAGACTACTGGAAGTTCTCATGGTGTCCTCCCAAGGTTTGTCCAACATCCGCAAAATCTGGCAAACAACACAATGGTTAAACACTTGTTAAACAGACTTCATAGCAGCAACAGTACCTTGTGGTTGGTAGGAATTCAACTGGGCCCCACAAGGGATCCCAGCAGCTCCTGGCATCAGAAACCCTGAGTTTGCCCAGCATGGGACAGCCTCCCTAACTATCAATGTCATATCCAGGCCTGAAGAAAAACTCAAAAGTACTCCAGTGCCCAATGGCATATAAGGCTGACCTCCATTTCAAATGCTCCCAAACAGCAGTGCACAATATCTGCTTGATACCAGCGACGGCTAGGAAACAGAAAATAAGGAGAGCAATCTCATAACTGGTTTAATCTCCTGCTACACACCAAAGCTACATGGAAACCCGCTGGGGTTGGAGCCTTAAGGCTCACCTTAATACAGAAGTAATAATGGGACACAGAGCAGATAATCTCTGAAGTTGTAAGTCAGAATCCGCATCCCAAATGAGTCACTCTAGCTACTAATGCAATGTAAGAATGTCAAAGTATTGTAATCTTTGTCAGAGGTCAGCCTACATTAGAATGGCAGCTCAGCAGACAGAGGATAAATACCTTTCAATAATTTAGAAGAGCTTCTTTTTTTGCTGCCAATAATTAATTTTACTCTGCAAACACTTGCCTCTGCCTTGCTGCTCTCCTCCTTGGGTAGGAGTGAGGATTGGGCTCTCCAGCGTGGACTTCAGCTTCATCGCAGACCCATGTGTAAGCACTGGTAGCATCTCTGCAGGCTTTGTAGAATCACTGTCACTAATTTTTTGTTCGTAAAGTCACGATTTATACATCCCATCTTCAGCTTTGAAGAACGGTTTACTATCAGGAGCTTGCCTGGATTCCCACAGGAAGATTCTACTGCCCTACGCTACTCAAGGTTTGTTTATCAGAAAATCACCCATGCATCTAAATCTCAGAAAATGTTTACTCATGCCGAGTAATTCCTTATCTGCCCAGACCCATTACAGCTAAGTCTGTGGTGCAAACTATTACAGTTTGTCGCAAGCAGTGGGGAGGTTTGGATGCAGCAATCCAGTCTGTGCCTGCCCCTGCAAGACTGAAGAAAATTGCCAAAAGCAGAACTGAACAAGACACCAACTTAGAAGTGGGTAAACTTTCCCTATTGCCCCATTTAACTGCAAATGTTGTTCTCTGTTCTTTTTGACAGCCTGAGGAAAATACACTCCTGGCCTGCTTTTTTCCGCCTTCCTTTGATACCTACTTGTCATATTCAAAGGAAAAGGAATGTCTGATACATCCTGCGTGTGGGCTAAAAGCTTCCTCCTTTAAATAGCTTCCTTTTCTTAAAAGAACTTAATCTTCAGAACGCATCTTGCACAGATTTGTGAGCTGAAGGACTTGACCCCTGAACTGAAGTACTGTTGTTGAGAGAGTAGATTAAGGGGCCCAGGTCCTATCTCCCAAATTTTCCTATAACCAAGTGTGTTAATTGATATTTATTTAGGGAAGTGTGTGATGGCCTCTAGTGGTGCACACTGTCAGTAAACAGAAAAGCATCACAGCTTCTCTGGGTTTTTGAGTGACACTGGAAGAAAAGTGTTCTGGATGTACTGACACCGGTATATTGTTGCCACATGAATAACAAGGCAGCCCAGTGGCAGACAGGCCTGCTCTGTTTATAGCACTCTCCTTCCCCTCTCATCCAGGCTCTGAGGAGGAGTGTGCACAGTGTATGCTGGGAGCAAGTGAAGAAATTAATATTTAGCAATGACATGTTATGTACTACAGATTTCCTGTGAACACACCACCATGTTCCTGTGTCCAGCAACATATTGACTTCATCACGGTTTTCTTTTTCTGCTACCCAGCAGACACACATCCTGCTCAGACACAAAAATCTTGATTTGGTTCTTTTCTGCTGTGGGTTTTCCCCCCTTTTTATCACAACATATTGATTGAGTGGTCAGATCAATACGATGACAAAAAAAACAAGACTATGGGACATTTCCTGCTGGAGAGGAGATAGACTGAACCTCCACAGCACAAACACACTGAGGCTTCTTGCTGTGAGTACAGCCTCTACCATTACTACAGTGAATGTGATAGCCATTAACTAATCGTCATCAGAAAAAATATAGCGCTCTTTCCCTCCTCCACTGCACACTGAGGCACATACCGTATAAACATCATAAAGGACACAGCGAGAGAGAAAAAACACACTAGAGGCCATACTAAACCACATATAACCCTGATCTGAGAAGAGACTGTTATTCAAACCAGTGAAAGCTTTCATATACTGTATGGCCAGAGAGTCGGATGTTTTCTCAACAGTTTCCTAAGCAATAATACATAGATAAAGAGGCTGGAATCTGCCATCCCCTTTATAACATATGCACGTCTATTTATGAAGACACTTAAGCATGGATTTAGTAAGTCCGAGACAAAGCTCTAGAGGCGGCTGTCTCTTTAAATCCGTCTCCTACCAAGTGAAATTTGTGGCCCTGATGAATGGCAGAGCAGAGTCATCCATAAAAGGGCAGAGGAAAATCACACTCATTTGCATACAGTAATTATTCTCTGAATCAGGCCACCTTTATTGCTGCCAGAAAATCTACTGTCAGCATCGCTCTATAGATCATGTTGGAAAAGCCAGCAGCTGAGTTGCTGGGTGACGGCTTGGGACCTGTCGGTCAGAGCCCCAGCCCCAGCCACCCTCACCGCTGGGGCAGGCTGTGCTTCACCTTGCTTCCCACCCTAGGTACCTACAGGTCCATCTTGGGTCTTGTCCTGGGTGTCTTTAGCAACATAACAGGAGGGTCAGTGTTTGCACCCAGATAATATTGAGGTGCTGGGATCTGTGAAGGGTGACAGGGGAGGTTTCCAGATACACTCAGATAGAATGGATACTTCTTTCACTTATTTTCCTTCCCATGTGACATCTTTAAAGAAAGAAAAGGAAAGAAAGGAGGAACACTGTACAGGCATGGTAGTGTAACATCACCTTACCAGTATGCTACTTATGCTGCTGTTGGGTCCTACATCAGTGAGCACTGGTGGACTAAAAAAAAAGCAATAGCTGTCTGGTATTTCAGCCTGCTGGCAGGAGAAGTAACAGGGGAAAGGGCACAGCCAGTGGCTGCTCAGGCAAAAACCAGTGGATACCTTTAATCAGCAAATGAGTAAGGTGACGGGTTCTCATCACAGCACAGGTGAACCTGGTGCCAGTCTGGGAATCCTCTCTCAGGTCTTCTCCTGATGTGATCCAAGCAGGATGGCCACAGCACAACACAGAAATGGAGCTTATTAGGGTGCCCTTGGGTATCTTTAGGAGCAGCACTTTCCCATACATGTATGTTTGCCTGGTTGCAGTGCTATCAAGGAACTGAAGTCTGTTAGAAACTCAATAGCAAGTACATCCTTGGCATGAATCCAGTTGTGATCACACTTCTTGTAATACCAAAACCTGACATGCAGAAAATACACACTCCAAGTAATGAATCGTGAAGATGAAAGGAGTTTGGAGCTGGAAGCGATAACAGCAGCATTGGTGCCAGTGCTGCAGTTTGCAACACTCTGGAGCAGGGCTCCCAGCTACCACCCAACACAAATGCTTTCCACCATGGAGACAGCTAGGAACAGGAGATCGATTGTCCTCATTCTGCAGGACCTGTCAACGGTTTTGGGAGTGTTTGCACAGCAGTTTGAGCATAGCCCAAATTCACAATCTCATCTAAATTCACATCTCCTGTTCAGGGTGGCTGCAAGTGATCTTAGGGAGTCAGTGTGAGTATGGGTTTCCCATGATGGTGAATGCAAGTACTTCCCAGAGAGATACTATTCTATACCCAACATACTCAAAGGCATCATCAGTTAGCCAATATTTGGTGGAATATTGAATTCTTCCTTGAAGGAATGCAATTTTGTAAGACACAACGAAAGCAACAATATGTGACAGAATTAAAAATCTAGGAGTCCTGTGTTCAAACACCACAGCCTGCATCTTCTATTCTGTCCTAGGAGGTCTAGGCCTAGAGGCAAAAGGTCTGGGGTGACTTCTCAAATGTCATAGTAAGGTTGTTTCATCTTATGTTAATGACGAGTTTTGTTCATTATTATCAGGGGGTACTGCTAACACTTGGTTTGAGAAAATGGAGTAAGAAGTAAACTAGAAACTCCAGGGGTGAAAAGTGTTTTAAAACACAACCCGGACAAATCTGATCTGAATTCTGCTATAGACAGAGAATTAGCTGATCAAAACTCTGTCCTGACCACACTAATCATTATTTTTACTTGGTTAACTGCAAGCATCCTGCAGCCACAGTTTTTCTCTATAGTCCCCCCCAGAATTAAAAGACAAAAGCAGTACGTTTAATCTTAGTTTGCTTTGTGGTCTAACCAAACACTTTGGGCTTTTAAACAGCCATAAACAGACAAAAAGTGTTCTTCCACCACTTTTTTAGTTAAGCCAAAATGAAAACTTCATGATACAACACAATGGCTTTTCAATGTTTCTGGCAGGTGCATTCAGCATTATCACAGTCATGGAGTTACCGAAGGGCTGCTTAAATAAGGATGTATTATAAGCGACCAAATCTATTGAGCTTTTATGTATTTTGTTAACAGACTGTTTTATGCTCAAGATCTATAGCAAAAGTTTCAGTCAAAACAGGACTCCCAATAAATAAGAGGGGATACAAAGCTATTTTGGATTAGACAGTACTTGCTGTGCTCAGGTATAGAAAAATTATCATTAAAATGTCTGCAACTTACCATGGCTTCATGAATGTTCCCTGGACTACTTAAACAGACTGTACTTCACAGTCCTGTTTCCAGAGCAGACATCTGTCCACATCAAGTCCACAGTCACTATCAGCACCAATTTGATCCTCTGGCCCTTCTCTGATTCCTCAGCAAGGGAGTACAGCATGCTAGAGTGACAGACCTTGTCTAAAGAAAATTTCTGCCCACTAGAACACGTCCTGCCATGTGCACAAGATAGGCTTTTCCATCTATGAAGCTGGCAAAAGGGTATTTTGAAAATAGCAATTAAACTTCAAGAAGAAACAGCAAAATAGAAAGAAGAGGAAGAGTAGGGAAGTAGCATTGCTGAACAGCGATACTTAGCCTTGCTTAAAGCTCTGTGAAAGTACCTGATCCCTGACAAATCTACAATAAAGTCATTTAAATGATGTAAGGGATATAATATTTTTTAAGCAAGTGGCACCAGCTCGTGGCTTTGTTTTTTATTAGAAGACGAAGCTGCCGATATTGGCTTGCTCAGATGAGCATGTATAAAACCACACCGATATATACGTTTGCATTCCTTTTCGGGTAAAAATTTGTCAGAGAAGAAAGGCATTAAACCTGCCACCTCAGATAAAAATCAGATGCTTGATTTCAAACAGAAGAAAGCAAGCACTTCACTATGGGCTCTGTTAACCCCTTGAGTACACCGCAGAAACTGTGGGACAGGGCAGGCAGCCAGCACTGCCTGCACTGCCTGCAACACCACTGCCTCAGAGTCACCGAGTTTCCTCGGGGAACATGACAGCTCTATGCTATTTGCTCTCCCCCCTTAACAACCTGCAGCAATATACTTTGTAATTAGTTACAGGACATTTCTTTCCTTGTTATTTAGTGCTTTCTGGTAATAACCACAGAGGTAAATGTAGAAGTAGCATTTTCCATAACATTCCCTGTTACAAATATCTTTATTTAACAGAATAGGAGATATTATGAAAATATCCACCATAGTCATGCTCCTTGCCCCTTCCTTTTCTGTGCCTGCTTTGTGTCTTGTCTCTCTGGCATTTGCAAAGCCGAGTGAATCAGCTGCCTGCAGAAAGCGGTGCTGTTCAAAACAGAAACTAGGTTAGGTATTTGTTTATGGTCCTGGTGCCAATACTGGGTCTACCTTTTTTTAAGACATACTTTCAGGGCACCTGAAGGGGAAGCAGCGTGCTCAGGTCCTCTCCACTAAAGTGAGCAACCTAGGGTATTTTGGATATCTCCCTCTGTTATTTCTCTGACAAGAAGCTGCACTTCTTGTCTATACTCCTTTCCCCCTTAGACATATGTCCATGCTACAGCTGTTGAAAACATTCACTGCAGAGACACTATACCCCCAAATTAAAAGTCTGTGGCAAATCCACCTATTTTAATACCTGAAAGCAAGCTGAAACCTCCCCATAGCTAACTGGCTTAGAGTGAAGTGAATAAACACTACTGAAGAAAAAGGTGATAAGAAGAAAGAGCAGAAATCAACCTCCTGTTTTTAAACACCTTCATGCATAAGTCAGGGGTTGAATCATACAAAAGAGGGGTATAAAAAGAAATTATAATAAATATTTTCATCTGGAAAATCTGATCCATGAAAGACTGGGAATGTAACTACGAGGCAAACTTTTATGGTCTCCAGTTCGAGGCAGATCGTGTGGAACATTTGGAAGCATGTGAGATCATGCCACACAAGTGTTTGCTATATTAATCAAGCAGCACAATAGTTGCCTGGATACCCACATCATTTCATCAGCTGTGGTGGCCTGTTACCAGTTTTCAGAAAATGAAATGTGACCCCTGAGGACTGTAATTGGGTGAGTATAGTAATTTAGGAATGTTCAGGGGATCTGGAAAATCTGTCCAGCCAATTCGCTTATAGCCAGCCATGACAGAAGGGCATTTCAGCACCGAAGAATCATGTACAGTGCCTGTTATCAGTGCTGATACCCAGAACCTTCCCTTTGCCTGTTTGCTGCTCGGTGCCAGTTACGATGAACTCCAGAGTCCTAATGAGCCTAAAGATAATTTTATTTAATGAAGGATTAAGGCTGCACCTTAGATTACTTGAAAAAAAAAGGGTGAAAAAAAAAAAAAGTACAATCCAGCTCAGTGCTGGCAGAAACTATGGTGCATTTGCAATATAAACTGTTGTATCCTCTTACACAGAATGTTTGTTGTGATACAACTTGAAATATAAAGAGCAGCAGTCTCATATTTTAGCACAGGAGGCAAAAGCCCTTCGGGATTCATCCATGCTTGTGGCACTTAGTTTGACCCAGTGCAACCTGATGCAGTTTTGAGGCAGGTAAACTGTGTGTGTGCTTTAATTACATCTGGGCTATGTAACCAGTCCAAAGTTTGGGTCAACAGAGTGATGAATTCTCTAGCCACACAATCTTTAATACCAGCCAGGCTGGTCATTAATTTTATTTATTTGTACTGTTAAAGACCTATATAATTTAGAGCTTTCATAATTTGTTTTTTAAAAGCTCAGAAATGTTAACACACTTTAATCAATTCATGTTCTTGGAGTAATAAACTTATTGTGAGCTGTTTTCATAATTCATACAGGGCGCAACTGTTTACAGATCTCTTACTTATTCTGTTTCTAACAGGTTATCAGGTTTCCTATTTCTGTGGCAGCAGGTTGAGTTAGATGCATGATGAAGGAATACTAAAGGGCAGAAGAAGACCATATGCTCTATCATAGACTACCTTTTAATCCCTGAGATACCAAATCATCAGCTTAATGCTTCCAGTCTACTCAAGAGTGGTCTGCTATAACCATGGAACTGAGATAGTGGACAAAAGAAGGTACAGAGCCAGAAGTTGTGCTAATATACATCGCTCGCTGCACTACCACTGACTTCAGAGATAACATCTTTGACATTAGCTGAGGTTATACCCCAGACTGTTCAGCTCAATGTTATAAAAAAAAAAAAAAAGATGGGCTTCTTAGAGACTATTATACAGGTCAAACAGCAGTAGGACATCATTCAGGGGTAAACCAAAGCATCTGAACTGTTCTGAACACTGTAAGATGTTGTAATAAGGTTATAAAAATTTAATATGCTTTTCTTTGGAAACCTCCTCTGAGGTTTTTTCTATACTCTCTCAAGCAGAGTGCATCCTCCATATTGTATGAAGACAGAAAATGTGGCTATATTCCATGTTTTGATTAGTATTTATCTAAGAAGCTTGCTTCAAGATGGTTTTGGACTGCTACTGTTCGGGTTGTTAGGAGGATTTCATTGTTCCTTTGAGTTTTGCCACTCAGTTGGCAAATACTCCGGCAAGCATGGCTGGACATTCTAATTCTGCTGCCAGAAATTACATCCTTCTATGATAGTTCCAGCTGCAGTTGATGTCCTATTGCCTTTCACTTGGCAAGATACCCAGGAAATTTGTAGTTGGTTATCTTAAGGGTAGATGTCTTCAAAAGAGTTAGTATCAGGCTGTGGAGATGTTACAAGTGCAACTTTTCACTTTGAAAAGTTGCTTCTTCTCATTCAAGAATGGCTCACAGATGGCATTCAAGTGGGAATTAAGCAGTACACTGATACTGTACATGATTAGCAGCATGGCTGTGGGATGAGAACGGTTATATATCGGCAGAATTTAAGATGACAAATTTGCATGTAAAACAAACAGCTCTTGTGTAAAGAAAGAAATCCATGAAGAAGTGTCCACCTGATGACAGGTTGCCTAGCCTATCCCTGGCAGCTAACACAACTTTAAATCATCTGTGACAAAGTATTTTATATCTTTGGAACATATTAATAAAAATTACTGAAGATTTTGTATGAAACATCTTGTGGGTGAGCCTCCTGAGGAACAGCTGCGGAATAGAAAACCTGCCTCTTTAACTGATTTTGTAAATATTCTCTGCTTCCATACTGTGTGCTATTTTATTGATATACCCTCACTCCAGAAGGCAGATTTCACTGCAACAAACTTTCTTACCCCTAAGAAAAAAAAAGAAACAAGAGTATGGGTGCATAATACATGGCTCCTCTGAGGCAGACATTCCTACATTTATTCAGAGGTTTCTGCAAAACAATATTTAGAATTCTCTGTACTGGAGAAGAAACAGACTAAATTTGAAACATCTCTCTCCTCACTTTTATGCACCAAGAACACTCCAGCCTTGAAGTATGGCACTCCAAAAGCAAAGAAAATATTACAGAGGCAACAACAACAAAATTCTAGAAGCTACAAAAACTTATGTTGATAAATAAATACTTCTATTAACATAGTACCTAAAATAAAAAAAAGCTCATAAAAATACAATACTGGAGGGTTGGGGAAGGAAGAGAAGATATATTACTTTGCATTAGGAGTCAGGTAAAAAAAAAATCCCAATGATTTTGTGATTTTACTTTTTGTCTTCTTCAGGTAAACTTGCAATGAAGAGGCTATGGTCTTGAAAATCTTGCTTTTCATAACAATGCTCTGAACCTCTGTCTTCATTTTAGCCAATGAATTACTTACGAACTGTTTGCTGAATGTGCTGGATATTTGTGAGTCAACATTTGCACAGATTATCTGATCCCCTCCAAGTCATATGGTATCATATTAGCAGCTTCATGCAAGACCTCCATGGAACAGCATAAATTAGAAATGGTTTCCTAAAAACACTTTTAGGCAGAAAACAAATCACCATCTTGAATGTTTGCAAAAAAAAAAAAAAAAAATGGACACGGAGTCATGAATCTTAAAAATTTTTGCAATGACTTCTTGAGACATATTTTCTTCTATTTAAACATATATAGGTTGTCATCACAGTAGTTAAAAATAGCAGTTCTTGTTGAGTATATGTTGTGAAAAGTAATTTTTAAATCATAGAATCATAGAATAGTTAGGGTTGGAAAGGACCTTAAGATCATCTAGTTCCAAACCCCCTGCCATGGGCAGGGACACCTCACACTAAACCATGCCACCCAAGGCTTCGTCCAAACTGGCCTTGAAAAAAACTATAAACTATGCAAATCAGAGCAAATTAAGGTTTCTTCCCACTCATAGTATAAAATAATGTAACTTTAAAATAATATAACTATAGTATAAAATAATATAACTTTATAGTATAAAACAATGTAACTTTTCAAATGCTAATTGGAAACTAGATTTTTGGATGCTCACTCTAAGCTTTTTATAACAGGCCTGATTTTCAAAAATCATTGCACTCTTAAAGTCAGATCCTTTGTAAAATCTCTAAGTGAGGTGCCAAAGTGTAACTACATAGAAAAATACTATTCAGTTCTGTAAATATTACCATTCAATCTTCTCGTGATTCATTACTAGCAGCCTGTGTGTTTTCCATTTGTTTATGCATGTATAAATAGATATGTATTTGTATGTATGATTGTGTACGTGTGTGCATATTTGTGTGTTGGGAATATACATAAAATTAATTTTGTTATTGACAGAATTTGGTTATCAGAAAAAGATGCTCAAGTGATCACAGAGAAGTTTGATGTGGGAAGACTTTCTCACAAGACCCTGTCAATACAAGAACAACATTAAATATACGAAACATAGAAAAGACCAGAAAAGCTTCCTAAGTGAAGCCATGCAGGTCCTTGCTATTCTTGACCAGTATGTATTGGAGTTCTGTTCATAAATGCATTAACTTTCATCTTAAACCCAGTTACATTTCTGATTAGTGTCTGTTCAGAGCCTCATCTCTCTGATGACTAGAAATCTTCTGAAAATTATCTGGGCTATGTTTATTTATGCGTAGATTTATATTAATTTGTTCTTGTCTCAACAGCTTTAACATACATATCTTGATCCTCTTTGAAGCATGCATAACAAATCCGTACAGAAAGGAATGGGTTCCCCATACATTGCAAGGAAACTCTGAGCAATACAATGCGATGGTATCCTGCCACACATGGACAATGCAGAAATATCTAAATTAATAAGAAGGCTATAATCATTAATGGACTAATCTGGTGATTTGCTTAAACTAATTCACCCTGCTTGAGAGCAAATAATCCCTTTGCTGTTCCCCACAAACTCCCTTTATATGGAGGTGATGCCAGCAGACAGTAAGAAATGATTGCCCACCTTGTTTGTTCCATAAGGTTATGTGAACTTCAGCCAAGAAAGAGAGGTGAAACCTCCATCCTTGCTCCTTTCCAGCTGGCTCTCATTTCTGCAGCACATTGATCCTCTGACGGGTTCCTCAAAGCTCTCGCTTCATCTCCCTACCTTAGTCACTTTGGTCTGTTCTAATAACATTTTGCTCAGAATTTCCTTAACAGCCTGACAGACTGCAGGATCCCATACTTAAGGGTATTCCCTTTCTGTACCCTGACAAATGTCCTTCCAGTTTGCCTGGAGCTAAAGCAACATGCTTACCCAGGGGCCAGTCTATCCTGTCCCCATTCTCTGTTCCAGCCCATCCAGGAGTTTGGGTAGCTCACCATATTATATTGACTCTTATTCCTTCACAGAAATCCACTGAGTGCAAAGACAGGCTATTTCCCTGTCATTCAGATGCATTCAGACCAACCTAAAATGCTCTCTGGCTCTCTTACTGCATCTCCTTCCAATGTCTACTTTCACCAAGGCCTGGATTACCAACAGATTCTGCAGGATTAACAAAAAATAATTAACAAAACCAGTACTTAAAATGCTATGGTAGCTACAATTCTGGATATCAGAATCTGACACTTTTGGCATTTAAGAATTTAAGGAAATATACGTTGAGGAAGGAAGTGGTAAACGAGAAGCACTTCAATTGTCTAAACCCATAACACTGGAGAGATTTTAGTGTGATTCTTTGGCCAGGCTAACATCATTCATGGCAATCTTCTGCCTCAGCTCCTGCTGAAGTTGTTTGGCCATAGCTGGGGGGGGGGGGGGGGGGGGGAGTTTCCTCTTTTCCAGATGTGGACAAACTACCAGAGAAGTGAATTCACTACAGACCATAAAGTATTCCCCTCCCTTCTTTAGTGTCACCTCTGATATGATTGAGCTAACTAATTCACCCTGAACATCCATTATTACACTGATGAGGTCTGACTGGCTGCCCTTACTGATTGACAAGAAAAAATGAGCTTTCTGAATATGGTTCTAATCTATATTCCAGACAATGAGACACTCAAACACACACACACACACACACAAAAAAAAAAAAAAAAAAAAAAAGCAAGAGGAAAAAATTAATCCTGTCTCTTTAAATTTAGAAATTATAACAATTATGCATCCAGGTTTTTAATTTTCAATTTACAGATGTGGTGAAGTACACTGAGTCACTTGACCTCTCTAAGAAGCAGTCTTGTCCTAGCATCCTCATAGGTATCTGTGTCCATCTGGCAGAGATATTGTAATTCAAATCTCAAACTACGACTGACTGCTGAGCTGTGCTGCTTTCATGAGTCCTGTCATTTCCCCCTCCCTAACTTCAAAAGACTTAGAAAAATGCAAAGGGAACAATATCATATGGTGAATTCTGTTTATGTGGCATGGCTTAGTCATCCTTACTTACATCACCCTGCCACCTAAACAGACCTATTCACAATGCATAGCTGTCACTCAGGCTGAACCTTAGATTACTGTTAATGCTTGCAAAGGGATGGTTATGCAACACTACACAACAGTACATTAAATGCAGAGCCCAAGGCCAATAAAACTCTGTCCAAACTGACCTAAGGACTCTCAGACTTCTGCCATGCATACTGATGCATCCGATTACACTAGATACAAGAATACAAGTAACATCTTATTTAAAAAAAGGCCAACTTGTTTTCACCCAGGCTGTCATTTTTCCCTCATGTTGTCACATACACTATGTGCCCAACCTCTATGAAAAGCAGTCAGGCTGGGTTTGCTTGCAATTAGAAGAATGTATTTTTTCTAATTTCTGTCTGAAGTCACCATAGCAATTTTATAGACAGGGAAGCTTTGGAGCAGTGGAGTGAAGGACAGGAGATTTAATGAGCAAAGAAGCATCAATAGAAGAGCAGCTTACCCTACAGATAGGAGACAAAAATGCAAAGTTTTAAATCCAATTTATCATCATTTACCCAAAACCCTGGTCTGATTTTGTATCACAGTGCCATTCAGTCCCATTTCCTCATGCCTCTCCCAACAAGCACAGCCATCAACAGCAAGTGGATACAACGGAGCAAGCTGAGGCAGTGTCTGGACTGAAAAACCCAAAGCTGATGCAGGCAGTGAAGCACTCCAGAAGGAGGCACATATCCAAAGTTAAATTGTCTCTTCATAGTGCCCAGAACTGTCCCTGGAGGCTGCTGACAGCAAGGAGCAGCCAGGGGACAGCTCCATCAGTGGGTCAGGACCTGACTGGTACACCTCCATCCTCCAAAACTGTGTGAGAAACAAATGTACAATGTTTATTGATGGCCACGGGAGAGGATTAGGGGCTGGGTTTTGTCTGTTCCTTTACAAATACCCAGGCAAACTGTCCAAACTACTGATTCATCCAGTCCTGTGATACTCATCACAACAAACCCATCTGCTTTGTTGAATCCAGAATTCAAAAGGGAGTCTTCTTCCTTCACACCTATCCTCAGCAGCAATAAAAGGCAGGTGGTGACATCAGGCAAAGCTCTACAGCCTGACTGCTTTCTAAGGGCCCTTCCCAGATACCATCTGGGGCTTATGAAATTAAGTCTTGCTGCTGATGCTTAAGAAGAAACAATCTATGGAGGGGTTTCCAGCCAGAGTGTTGTACATTAGCCAATACACTTTATTTCAGTTTTGAATGAAAATTTAAACCTGGTGTGGCTAAGGCAAAAAACTCTTTAGAAAACTTTTAACCAGTCTTAGCTTAGCTAATATGTTCTTTCTACTTCAGACTGAGGCCTACAAGCACTTTCCACTCAAAGAGGACACTGCTACTTTTCCACGAGAGGGTTTCTGAAGATGCTAATGCACAGAGGTTAAGAGACTCACAGTTGTGTATTCTGAGTACACAGAAAGGTTACACTGGTGATGGTAGACTGGTGAACTAAAGCAGGATAATAATAAAAATGCTCACAAACAAGACCTGCTCTAGCTTATTACATGTTAAAACATGGGTATGGTATACATCTATACTCCAGCCCATATTAGTGCAAAATCAGTCTGGCATAGGGGGATTAGAAGATACATAAAGGGTCAGATCCTCAGGTGTCATAAACCCCAGCTGTGGCAGTCTACTCTAAATGTGGAGCTGGCCCCAAGCAAACCCTCTGGAGAGCAACATGACTGATTTCCAGAAACACAAGCCCAGTGTAAAAACAGAAGTGCGTTGCAGAAGCGGAGAAGGAAGAAGTGGCTGCATGGAGAAAGAGCACAGGGCTACAAAGCAGAGCAGAGGATAGCAGAACAAGCAGCAAGAAACTCTTAGTAATTTTGACACTGTCACCACAAAGAGCTTTCTAGGTGGTTATTTATCAGCCACTCAGAACTGCATTGTTGTTAATAAGTTATTACTTACATCTCAATAAACTGAGACAACCAGGTAATTACTTAAATAGGTGATTCCCTCCCCCCCCCACACTCTTTTCTTCAAAGGGATTTTAATGTGAAAGCCACTTTCTATGTCTCTGTGCAGTAATATACACTTGAGCTTTCAAGCTCATGTGTCATAGAATATAAGAAAAAAGCAACCAAATAATAGAGAGTTGTAATTCCACTGATGGTTTCTGGTGATAAGAAAAGCTGAAGTGGCACTGCTTGGAAGGGTTTGTCACCATAACTCCAGGATCAAATTTCCTCATATTACAGAAAGATGGCAGAAAGGGTCTGCAAAGGAGACTCAAGGAGACATGTAATAAATGCCATGAAAAGAGCAATTCTTTCTGGTAGAAAAGCTTTAACACTGTCACAAAGTGCGTAATTGTGGAAGTGCTGAGTGACTTCACCCCCCCTTGAACTTCAGCAGGACGCATGGTGCTCAGCACCCTCTCAGCAGAGGCTCAGCACTTCAGAGAATCGGGTCCAGAAGTGGGAGGAAAAATCATTTTCAGAACTACTTGTGGCAAGACATAAATTCCTACCTAATAAGATAAATCAGGTTTTATTTAAGCATTGGCATACAGAAGAAAGAGATCCCAGACAGGGCGATATATTTAAAACAATCCATTCATTTTTTATCTCCAGAGTGGAATCCAATGTAAGAGCCATTTTGAGTTTGATTGGGATTTAACTGGCTCTAGACTGTACTGGATTTCTGCATGGGGTGAATCACACCCTGTACTAGCCTTCTGCATGGGGTGAATCACACCCTTCACAAAATACTTCATTGATGTGAAGGACCACAGCTCAGGCAAATTAAAAGCAAATAGCATCAGAGCATATAAAATCAAAACCAGCCTAACACAAAGATTATATCTGAAATAATAGCCTGTAGAGGGGAAGGAGGTAGTGTATGGAGGAAATGGTCCTAAGAGTCAAATTCCTTTTGGGTCTTCCCACAAAGAGCATACAAAATATATGCAAATTCCTTTACAGTGAATCAAGATGCTCCAGGGGAGTCCAGCCTGAGCAAAGCTTATCTTTTTCCCTACTGTCTTTGGAGTGCTGGAACAAGCAATCTTTGTGCTGCCTTCAGATTTGTATTTGCTTTTCTCATTGGTCTTTAGATAGCTGATAAGTACATCCGCTTATGACTCAGCAGCTGCATCAGGAAATTCAAGGCAACATCCATGAGTGAAAAGTCAAGGCAACAAACTCGGAGGAAGTGAATACATGGGTTTTACCCTCAAACTGCCATGGTATTCAAGATATCTATGAACATTTCATAGTGCATTCGCTATCCTGTACTGCTTCAAGAAGCCACAATTGCAAGGAATCCTAATAAATGCAAACCCAAAAAGATTTGAAAAAGGAAAAAAAAAATCACAAATTTTGTCACATTGCAATTCTGGTTACAGAATCAAAGTCAGTGAGTATGTGTAAATTGTTTTTGAAGTACAGTGTTAGAAAGAGCCATAAGAATTGAGATATTCCAGGTCTCTAGGCCTCTCGTGAGTCCCCCATAAGCAGCCATCACAATTAGAGCAAGCTGATACTCATTACAGTTTCCTGAGTATGCCAGCAAATGATGTGATAGGGTTTTCACACAAACTTGAATTATCTAGACTCACTCAAAATGTGGCCCAGTGAAGCTATGTCTAAACTAGGGAATATCTGTTTCCTAGTTAAAAGCTGTGTTGTAACACCACTGCAAAGCAAGAGCTGGGTAAACAGTCTGTGCCACCTCCATTTTCTGCTTCCTGAAACACAAATATGAAGTGAGTTTGGAGAATGAGCTAGACAGCAAGAGGGGTATAGGGTCTAAGGTCATAAAACAAAAGATCAACAATAGAAAAGCTGCATAAATGAATCTTGATGAGCTTGATTGGAAAGACCTCATAAATGCAGAATCCTGTTGAATCCCATAGGAAACTACATCATTCTTTCTGCTAGACTCTGCCTTGAGCAGACATGAGGAACTGTTTGAAGTTAGGATCACAATGTTCATCCAAACACCTCTAGTTTCTTGGCCATTCAAACCACATGCGTGTTCCTAGTATTTGTTATGGGAACTGGAGAATTCCCGTTTTTTTTCTTCCTCTTCATGAAAGCTCCTTTGTTTCATTTCCCTCTCCCCCTCATATCCGAGTATTTCTCTGACTCGTAGCAGCTCTGTATCATAGCCATGTTACTCATCAGTAGAGGGCTGTACCTCAAGCTAAGTAGAATAGGCTGCATGGTCTCCTCTATCTTGAAATGCTAGTGTGACTTACGGATACTGGAAATCCATCTTCAGGAGTCACACCTCATTTTCTAGTAATGAGCTGTAGGGTCCGTGCACTGAACTGCCTCTCACTGATTGCTAAGGTGCTAACGTTAAAGAATCCAGTACGCCCTATAAAATCACACAGTTGTAAATAGAGAACCTTTCCCACTGAGTTATCTTCATAAATGAAGTTGCTGCCGCAAGCTTTTCCAAGAACTCGTGGTCCCACACACTGTAGTTAAAATGGGATAATGATTTACAGTGTATGAAATAACCTCCTAAAGCTGAACTTTTGGGATTGCACAAGGGACTGTTCATCCACATTCCAGGTTTGATTGCTCAGAATTTATCTTAATTAGAGGGAGTTCAATTAGAGTGAAGAGAAGGGAACTGAGAGAGTGAGAGTGAGCAATATTAGAACTCTACACTGAATGACTGACAGTGACATAATGCCATCAAGCAACTAGCATGTTGCAGCACAGCATATAAGTAGACCCCATTCTTCAGGCAGATCTGAAAGGTTTGCTTGGCTCTGCTGTCTCTTGCAGGTAGCACAATGGGTAAAGAGGCAGAGATATGCTCTGCAGACACACAGCTTTATTGTTGCTTGAGTAACTACAGCTATTTAAGCAACAAGACTCCACAAGGTAAGAGTGACAATGCGCAATAAAAGCATGCCTGTGGTGCACTGTGACTGAGGGTTAGAAAAATAAAACCTCTTAACTATCCAACTCGAGCAGGGATAAAACACATCATACCATGTTTTTCTCAGTCAGAAAGCTCCCCCAAAAAAGGTCTAATGATGACATGGTCCCATCCAGCCTCTCCATTGACTTACTGTCTCAATAGTTCTTTCTTTTGACGTTATTAATTTAAAAATGTGTGATTCACCTGACGCTACAGGCACAAAGCTCAGATACCAAAAAGCCTACAAACATCCTGGACATAGAGCAGTGAAATCACAGAGCAGTGGGTAGAGAACAGGAGGAAAAGACACAGATGTCAGTGAGATCATTCAGTTACTCATCACAGGCACACACTCATGATGTCAGAATGTTTTCTACAAAATTTAATTGGGTGAAGCATGAAAGAAGCTGTTCTACATTGCTGTGTGATCTTTAAACATATTTTGAGGCTTTCTTCTGCAGCATGAGCACACAGCACTTATACCTTACTGGCAGCATCACCTGAGCAGTGTGTACCAGCTGGCCTTTAACAGTACCGTCAAAGTGTGTGGGACAGACTGGGAACAGCTGGTGGTGTCCTCATTATTTCCATGGCAGCTGAGGATTCTCTTGCACTCCAAGAATCCTCAGCTGCTGCTTTTACCCTCCCTCCCCTTTTTTTGCAGGAGGGTATATATTTCCTTTGAAGAAGCAATGGGGGCTCATAAATTAGACTGACTTTTGCCTGCAACTGTTTCTCCTCCATTTTTCTGCATTCATTTACTCTTGACATATCTTTCAGTAGCAACTCACGAGAACAGCACTGCTAACTAGGGATGTATTTGTTCATCTACACAAGAAGAAAACTTCCCTTCTCACTGCAGTTCTGAGTAGGATACCGCAGCAGATTTGCCACGGCCATAAACGTAGGCCAGGGCCACATGCAAAGGCAGGGAACCTTGATGGGACTCCACCTTGTGTCTAAAAACAAGCCAGTGCAAAAGAACATGACCATGGTCAAGTAGAGGGGAACATGGGCTGGGACAGAGATTATCTCTTCTCACACTAGCAAATAAATCTTCAAAACACCAAAATATGCTGTCCATGGCTTTGTGGGGGAGGCTGTGCATTTGATTCAAGTCCCTGCAGCTAACAGAATGCACAGGCTCACAGAGAAATTTTCTAATAAATATCTGAAATTAAAGCTCCATTGCTGACAGCAAAATTACAATTTACAGTTTAAAGACGCATTCAATTACAGTTACACAGAGACAAAGAAGACAAGAAAAATAAAATAAATCTGGAAAGAAGAGGAAGGACTTCAAATTTGCATCAAATCTTAATCCAATAATCTGCCCTTAATTACCCATTGCAGACTCCCTCCTAAAGTGATCGGTTTTGCCTCAGATCTCCAAATCTTTTGGCTTGGAGCCAAAAGGATAAGTGCTTTATCACTTGAGCCTGGAAGACCATCCGTGTCTGCAGGCTCAGTGAGAACATTTATGGCTGGTAAGCTTGGCTGCCATTGTGGATTTGGTTTAATCCACTGAGAGTCCTTTTACATCTATGACTGTGTTTCATGCTTTGAACCAGTGGTAAGATTTTACTGGATTACTCCATTTCTCAGGACAGAAAGAGTATTGTTCTTTAGCCAACTTCTGAAAGCTCACACTTTAGCCTGTCTGCATTTTTCCTCTATTTGTGTACCCTTTGTTTGATATTGGAAAATTCTCCAGTTTTAAAAAATTTAGCAGAGGCAAAGGAGAAACATGGATGCCTACTTTGGGCATTTATAAGTTTTTTATGTCCTAGCCATCTGATATATTAGTATTGATTAAAGATTTGGCAGAAGAGAAGCAAGATTTCTTAAAGGTAGTCCCTTCATTGTCTTCTCTTTCATAGTAACACAGGTAGTGTTGTTTTGTCTTGGCTCCCCTCCCCACCCTGGCTGCTGCCCCTGTTCTGCCTTCGTTTCTCCATCTAATCTCTTTTCCTCAGCATCTCAAAATGTGAAATTTTTCTCAGTCCCAGTGGCTGCCAGTGGTTGTCTTGAACCAACAGGAACTTACTCTTTAAACGACTCTTCTAGGCTGGCCAAGGAGAAAAAGGCTCTGCCATACTTCAAACCAAGGTGACTGGACTCAAACCTCACAGCAGAGGAATCCAGAGCCATTTTATAGCATGGTTCTGGTGGTATGAAGACAGCTCTGAAAAGTATCAATGTATGGGTAGAAAGGCAAGGACCTTTTTACTCCTTGTGAGGAAATCTGTCCTTCCCATATCAATACATATCCTGTGGGAACCCCAGCTTCAGAAGCTGGAAAAAGCCATCTGAGCATAGATCATAGAATCATAGAATAGTTAGGGTTGGAAAGGACCTCAATATCATCTAGTTCCAACCCCCCTGCCATGGGCAGGGACACCTCACACAAAACCAAGTCACCCAAGGCTCTGTCCAACCTGGCCTTGAACACTGCAAGGGATGGAGCATTCACAGCTTCCTTGGGCAACTCATTCCAGTGCTTCATCACCCCCACAATAAAGAACTTCTTCCTTATATCCAATCTAAACTTCCCCTGTTTAAGATTAAATCTATTACCCCTTGTCCTGCCACTGCAGTCCCTGATCTTCATCTGGTTCCTCTCTGGTGTCCTTGTAGGCCCCTTTCAGATACTGGAAGGCTGCTATGAGGTCTCTATGCAGCCTTCTCTTCAGGCTGAACAGCCCTAATTTTCTCAGCCTGTCAAATATAAGGCAGCTATGGAGACTTTCCTTTTAGAGAAAAAATCTGAAAACAGTAACACCACTTTGTGCTGGGAATCCTTGCAAGACACGCTCAAACAGCAGTCTGTTGTAAAAGCGTCACTCACAAAGGTGCCAGAAACCTACGTTTATTGGATCAAATCACATATGTCTGAATAACAATTCCAACAATTATAGTCTTGTCCCATCTCTCTGTGTTGACACCAGCAGTTAATGCCATAGGCTGCTTTCTCCCCTTCTGTTGATAAATCAAGGAAACATAAAAACTGCTGTTGTCAAAATGTTACTGGTACACAAAACACAAAGTTAAAATGGGAATTAACCAAACCCTAGGACAGACTGGGACAGAGGGGCATCCTTTAACAACTATTATCTCAGAATGGTCAATGCCTGTTTCTCTACACACCAGTTTCTACAGCCTAAGAACAAATGCTAGTTGAAACAAGAATTGGTAGGACTGGAGGAAAGTAGTTTCTGCTCTCTACTGTGCTACCATCTTCTGCATTGCCTTTGTTCAAGAATTTGCTTTGTACAAAGGGCAGTGATAACATTTACCCATTTAACACAGGTAAACGTGACAAGTCTGATTTGCATGTATATATGTATACCTTTTTAGTGTGTCCTTTTCCTTTCATACCATGTATAGAGCCTTTAGTGCTGACAGAAACGAGAATCAGTGTTTGTGAAGTACTGAGATCCCAAACTCAGATGTTGTACAGAAAACTCACAAACTGTATTTGCACTGCTATGTGGATACTGATGACACAATGATTCAGTTAATCTTTCGCATTTAAAAGTATTTATAAACTAACTGCATAGTTCTTGAGTTTTTCCATCTATAAATCACAGAACAAGTGCTAACAAAGGTAGTTTGTTAAAGAATATTTGTTAGTATACCAAGTAAATTCAGAGCAAATATTGTCTATTCCTAACTGTGTCTCCTCCGACAAAGGACATCTTTATCCTTACTTCAGCAAATATATTGGCCAAAACAAAAGAGTTACTGATTGTGAACTGTCTCTTATTGTTAAATTTCTTCTCAGTAGTAAAAGACTTTCTACCTGTAATCTCTGATGAAACAGTGTATACTCTAATTAAATCAAGGCAACCCCAAGCTTTTCAATTGAACTGTCTTTCACCTGCTGTTTTTTCCTCTCCTTTGACCATCATTGTGCCTGCAGTGTTTTCCACATCCAAATCTGAAGCACCTCCTGCCTATGTTGTTTCATCAAGTTTCCCAGGTATCTCTCTTCTTTTCACTTCCCTTTTCCAGTGCATCTGTGCACTACCAAATGCATTTGGCATTCAAGTCCAAATATTATTGCATTTTCAAGGTTATTATTATATTGGAGGTAAGGCATATGTTCATATCCAGTGTACTGAATGTCACACCAATACTCAAGAAGCATCATGAGTTGGTCTGACCAGGGATGAGATGCAGGAAACCTTCTGAAGGAATTAATCATCACAGAAGATATTTGAGACTCCATTCTAATACAAATCAGTAGTAACATTTTTCTTAGTCAACAGATGCACACTGAAATAACATCAACAGTGATGAGATCACAGTTGAATCGTGGCAATACGCATGCAAGTTATAGCACAATTTCTTAAACCTAGTGTTATTTGTCTCACAGTGTAGAGCAGATGTGCTGTCCCAGTATGCTGACTTGAGGGATGTTTCTAAGAAAGGACATGGGTTATATTGTGAGTGCTGTAAAAAGAACTATAGTGCAAAGCACTGTAGCATGCAGAGGGTAGTACTAGAACATACTGTTATGGTTCGCTGTACCTGTAAAATTCATGAAATTATTGGCTTCTTTCAGCTGCAGTACAGTACTTTTGCAGTAATTTGTCACTCTGTTTTCAGCAGGGATAATGGACCATGTCTTTTTCTAGGAGCACATATTTGGCCACTGGCAGCTCTTTATATTTGCCATGAGTTCCCCAGTAGCTACATGTTCTCCCTCGCCCTCCCTCCACAGGACACTGCAGGCAATAATAGATCTGTGGGATTAACGTTTCTTTACCAGAAGTTAATGGCATCTGTGATGATTAGTGTTAATTGGCCTGGCTACATCAAGTGTGCCCATACTGTTCCTTTCAGTATACTATTCCTCCACTTCTGCCTGCACACTATAATGTGACATCACTGAGACCAAAATCACCTAGAAAAATACTATAGCCATCGCTCCTCCCTATCTTACCTGACACTGCATAATATCGTCATTTTTATGTGGCCAGCATCTAGGAGCCCAGTAATAACCTTTTCTATGGCTGGAGATAAATGTGATGTAAAAATGAATGAAAAGGAAGATCAGGGAAAAAGCCCCTTCTGACCTGAGGGCTGATATTTTTCAGCTTTAATGTTCTCTTCTACCTACACCATAACATCAGTGATGAAACTACTCTTTTCCATCTTATTTGAAAACCCTAACATGCTATTGGCATTATTTTCCATGAGAAATGGTAAGTCATTAGAATTAGGAAGGAAATTGTTTTCCTGTCTAGTGACACATTATGAGATTTTAAAATTTTTCTCTGTTCTGCAGTGCAACAAACCCAAAACATTTCCACACTCCTCGTGAGAAAAAACAGGGTGATTTTTACTCCAGAAGAGCCAATGATGTGGAGACTTGTCATCCTTCTAACATAGAGTAATGTGGGCAGCAGGGACCAAACCTCTTCCCCTCACAGCCCCTGTTAAAGGTATATTCTCCACATGACAAAGTCTTTCACTTACTTTTCCATCTGGATTTTGACCACATGTGTGGTCATCCTGATGTTAAATATGAAGCTGTCCTCCCTCTCCCCAGCAGGCATTTTTCACAAAGCATTTTAAATTTGCCTAACCATCACTTTTTTATCAGAATTCTTCTGTGAAGTATGATGCAATGCAGTGCTTCAGAGCCAGAAAGTACATGGTTGTTCTGGAAAAGATATTTCATTTCAAGGCCAAGTCCTTTTCTCCCAAGGTAGGTATAATTTGCACACTCTCCAAAACCAAGGGAGCCAAGCACATGTTTCAGAAGGGAAAGGGCAAATTTTATTTAAAGTAACAAAGTAACAATGAGGAATATTCCTAAATGCAAATAACACCTTTATTTTAACTGCTTGACGTCTAAGAAGAAACCACAAACATAAAAAAAAAACCCAAAACCACCAAAAAAACCCAACCCCAAATGGTCATGTTTAAGCTTACAAGACGGAATAACTTTCCCGCCTCGTTTTTGCCACTGTTTTCAAATACACATAATGTCTTTCAACTTGCCCTGGGTTATTCAGATGTTTAAAGATGAATGTGCCAGAAGATATATATTCCAAAGCACTTTCCTGAAGTAGGATTTATTTTACTGATTCAGGAAAGGGTGAGGATTCAGGTCAATCAGGAGGTGAAGCTGCCAAGCTTAGGTGCTATATACAGCCATGGGAGAGATACAGGCTCTCTCAGAGCTCCCAACTTCACCTTCTATACTGGAGACATCTCTCTTTTTCCATGAATGAAAGTGGGAGCCATGTGAAAGCAGTTCCTAGGTTTGGTACCTGAATTACTCATCTAGGGTTGCGTTATGCATAATCCTCTTGATCTTGTTTTAGAAATGCCATTTGTCTCTTATTTCTACTAATTCCAGTAAAACAGAACATGCTCACCTTTTGGACCAGATTAGGTAACTCTGCTTTCATTTCCAGGAATAATACTTGTTAACTGTTGTTGCAAAACATTAAAGAACAGACAAAATTAGTAAAAGTCTTGCCTACCTGCAAGCACCAGGACATCCACCATCATGTTCAGCAGTTTGCATGTTCTAAACATCCTTTTTTAAGCATAACACAGGCCAAAATCTTCAACCATCACCTGCTGAACTCAGCAAATACACCCCCATTGCCAGGAAAAGGCTTCTGCTATAGAGGTGGCTGCTCAACACAGTCCAATCATCAGATGAACTCTCCCAATCCTAATATTTCACATGGAAAAGAAGCCCACTTGATACAGGGAAATGGCAAGAAAAGCAGAAGTAGGCATTGTAGATATCATGTTCATAAATGTTTCCTGTGTTAATTCTTCTCATTTATCTAAATTGAAGTTGAAATTTTCAAGACTTAGACTTTGAGCCCTAGTCACTGTCAAAGTGGTCACTGTCTGGAGGTAAAGCTCCATTTATATCTATCTGAGCTCTAAAGTCATACATTTCAGCGAAATCCTGAAGGAACAAAATTGATAACATTGCAGCAAAACTTTCTGGACCAGCCTTGAAGCCATGAAGTCTGAAGGAGGAAAGTTGAAATGGATCAAAGGAATGAACCCCTCTGGGAAGCATGTGAGAATGCCTTGGTAGCCCTGAGGGTGCCAAATGCCATCCTTTACACCTCATTCACAGCCTACGATCTTCAGATTTCCTCTTTTTCTCATTAAAATTTTGGCACGCAGGCAGAAGTTGCTCTATTCAGGTACGTGTTGTTAGGCTGTATTTGCAATAAAAAGGAACTGAGGCAAAGGGCACCAAATCATGCAATCATATTTACCCTGCAATGCCTGTAGTGAAGAGATACCCCCCATCACCAGAAATGAGCCATTCAGGTGCCAGCCGCTGTGTAACCATAGCAGAGAACTATGTCTGGGGATATTTTCCTGTGACTGGACTGCAGCAATACCATCAGCAGCAAGCTGCCAGGTGGCACTGGATTTTGTCTCCCTTGCTCCTTACCAGCTCTGAATTTGTCTTCTGTTAACAGGACTATGCCATAAAATCTTGCAGCTCTTGTAACTGGGCAGTGAAAAACCTATATACTTTGAATTTGTTCAAAGTCCTCCAGTCACCCTCTGACTACATAAGAACATGGCCAAGTTGTCATTTTAATTATTAAGTGAAAGGACTATAGTGACTATAGTGTGTTTTGTGGGATTTATAGCATTTCCATAGCAGTAGACTGTAACACTGAATACTGCAACTAGTCTACAGGCGTTTTATCTTCTCATGGATATATACAAATACTTACCTCATTATCAAAGGTGTTTTCGTATGATGTTCTCTTCTTGTATGTGGCATGTGTCATACCATCCCCCATCTAAAGGCACTACTGGTGGCCCTGCTATAAGCTGTGCAGATGTTTCTACCACATTATTGCAGTTTTATATTTGCAAAAGCCTTCTTAGAACAGATGTTCTTTCTCTGTGTATATACCATACTTCCCACTGCAAACACTTTTACAACACAAACAGCAGATTGCCTTGCTTCTGTCATGCAGATGAAGAGAGTAAATGCCTCATCCTAATGATGTTGGGTTTTTTCCCAAGGTGTTTAATGTCTTCCCTTCCCTTATCACTTGTCCTGATTTCTTCAGGTATTCCTCAGGCTCTCTATCTCTTAGCTTTAGTCTGAAGGGTCTCCCTAAAAATATCCTCTTCCTGAATTTCTTTTACTGCTTTCACCCTCTTTGAACCCCTTCCACTGTATCCACCTCCTTTTATAAAAGCCACTCTGCCTACTTTAGCTCTGCTCAAAGAGGACTTAATTTAAACGACAATGTCTTTTCTTGGGTAAGACTCAGTATAAATTGGTGAATATAATTCCTGCAAATTGTGGAATAGAAACCAATAACCCAACAATGACAGCTCAAAGACTGTAGTTCTTTGAGGAGCCAAAGGCATTTCATGACTTTATCAAGACAAAAGGATTTTTGAAAGGTTTGTGTTGGCTGAGTATTGCAAAAACATGATCTGAACACACCAATCCCTCTGATTTTTAATCAAATGCCCGATTTTAAGTGTTATCATTTGCACAGGGTCTTGTAAAATTATGACAACATTGCATAGATCTTTGACCTCTTTCACAATGATTTTGATTATTTTCAGATGACACTTTGTCTGTGACTATTTCTGATTAAAAATTATCTGTTCCTGTGCTTTTAGCATCTCTCTTTTATAAGACATTTGTCAGTATTATAAATGTCAACACGAAGATATGTTTCACAGCAATTGCAAAAAGTAACAATTGCCATTGACTTGTATGTCATGAAGAGGTAGTGCTGTGGAGATCTCCGCTGCCACAGCCAGTTTGCTTTGGGTGTTTGATCTGGAGTGTTTAGAGGTACCTGAAGTATCCTTATGGCAATTTGCACAATACAGTTGTGACAGAATGCTGAGAGCAGCTTCTTTGAA
This sequence comes from Lathamus discolor, assembly GCF_037157495.1. Taxonomy (NCBI): domain Eukaryota; kingdom Metazoa; phylum Chordata; class Aves; order Psittaciformes; family Psittacidae; genus Lathamus; species Lathamus discolor. Next base: position 99,506,813 of record NC_088885.1, on the reverse strand, counting down.
TCTCTCCCAGCTGCAAATTCATGGAAGATGTCACTCTTATGCTCTGTAATCTCCTGAAACACAAACTCCATCAGACTCCTAATACCTATCATAAAAATCCCACCCTTTGGTCCTTTACCGTAATTACCATTAAATCCTTTAAAATCACCCCATATCTAGCTTTTCAGTTGACCATATTGCTCCATTTTACTCACATTGTTTTTCTCTGCATCCTCTCTGCTGTAGCTCTCTTCCATTTAAACACCACTGAAAAAAACTCTGCCACCTTATTGTATTTCTTTCAGCTCTCATATTACAACTTCTCTCTTACTCCTTACACAGATGGACTAAACAGCTACTTGGCCTGCTCAGTTCCAACTTCATGGATACAACATTAGATGACTGGCAAGGCAGTCTTTGCAGATTTTGCAGCTAAAAGCTGTACTTACTAATGGTGGTCATACAGTTTGAAAATTATCTTAGGCTCCACTGACAGTAAAATAAGATTATAGTAATTTTGGATAAAAGAATGAAATTACAATGGGTTGAAACCACCACTAAGGTTTTCATGAAAAGATCAGTACTTCGCTTTTTTGCCCTTCTTTAAGCACTGTAAAATTCATAATCAATTTCTATTTGTGTGGAAATTGCTGATTTTTATGTCTGGTAGTCTATGAAACTTTGCTTAGAATTACTTTGGAAACAGTAATCTTGATACAAATAATGTTTTATCATTTTCAGGTTTTTTCTTGTTCACAAGTGAAATCTAGCCATTCTTTAAAAGTAGCTATACATCAGTGAAATAGTAATAAAGTCTAGCTGTATAAAGTCTAGCTGTAAAATTTTCTCTCCCAGAAATTTTTATAAACCAGTTCTATTACCTCTTATTAATGTATTACAAATACAATCCACACTACGCCCATCTACTTTAAGATTATGACCTTGTAAAATGTGGACAGCCTTTTAAAAGACCTTGTGTTTCAAAAGACTGGGATACAGTCTGATCAGTTCTTGGAGTTTTGCTATAAATGTTGCTGTTCATTTGATGCTTTTCCTCAAAATTCTGAATACAATTGAAAAGGAAGAATTTCTATGCCCACTTCAAAAGTAAATATTTGTAAGGAGGAATCAGAAGGCATGCATACAAAGCTCAAAAACCTGTAAATGGGTTATTGCTTTTATTTTTTTACAATCACATGACTTGTAACTTAATTGAGTTTTTCAGACAAGATCAACTAATGAGTTTTTGGGGGGACGGGGGTGTTGTGGATTTTGTTTTGTTTTGAAACTGTTGAGGCTGACAGCAATGGCTTATCTAACATTATTACTGCCTTATTATTATGCCCCGAAAAGTCATGCAACTTATTCGAAAGGCAGAATGAATCTGCTAAATAGCTCAGAGGAGCTCCCAACACCATTTAACCTAGCACTCCCCAGAGCTAAGTATTAACACTAGTTAAAATTCTTTTCAGTAACAGCAGCTGGGAAAAGGGTGTGTGGAAACTGAGGAAAAATATTTTTCTCTTTCCACAATGGCCATACAGCTCATTAGCACCCACCATGGGCCTGCTCAGTTCCCTCCCAAGATGTCCTGTGTGGTCTGCTGCATTGAGGAGCAACACATGAGTGCAGGTCTGCAATTACTGCTCAGCTGGATCATGGCTTGAGATGATTCTCCATACTGATATTATCAACATAACTATGGGTTCCCCACCGTGTAAGGCAGTTCTACTGAGCTAGACCCATAATAGGGACTTTTAAATGTGAAAATTAGTCTTTGGCAAACAAGAAATAGTTGCTAGATTCAGGAAAATGCAATGACATTCCACAGGAGGGTCATCATAATACTGTTAGCATTTAACTACTATTTTTGAAGACTCAGGTAGATGTTACCACTTGTTAGCATTTAAGAGCAAAGTTGTAACTGTCTTTAACCTTTTTCTCCCAAAAATAATCAGATGGCACTAGTCTGGTAGTTCACAGGATTCGTATTTAAACAGTAGTTATATTTCACTGACAATAAAGAAAGCCCCATCTAACTCATAACTTGGAATTTCTAAGATGTTGCTCATGTCACCAATATTAAAGGTTTCTACCACTTCTTCAGAAAAATATGCTTTTATGGAGGTATGTGAAGGAAAGTGACAAAATCTCACATTTTCTTAGCTAGAGTGCCTTCTGCGCTATACTCATTGACCGTCTCAGTTTTGTTAACCAGAAGAGACTGAGCCTCATCTCCTCTGTATAGTTCTTCATTTCTTACCCCACATATCCCAGATCCCGTTTAATTAAGAAATGGGTGTTCTTGTATTTTTCAGAAGGAAGATAATAGATTATATCCCATTTGCTGTCTACTATGTCCACATAAAACTGGAGAAAACCATTTACTTATATGGAATAAAATTGTATTTACCAAAAAAAAACAAACTAAGAACAGGACCTGCTACATATCAAGAGCTTCAACTTGCTGAAATACAGTAATGAGATTAATGAATTGGAAATATTTCTTCATTATGGCCAACATGTAGGGCACCAATATTAAGAAATTAAAGTTCTGAAGTGACACCATAGGCTATATGAAATCACACAACTTAGTCTCCGGATTTTGTTATTATTATTATTGCTTATTATTATTATTTATTAATAATTATTATTATTTTTAACATAATACATGAATACAATAAATATATATTGAAATACTAGTGCAAGAAAATGTAGTACTTCCAGTATCACTGTGCTTAATTTTCTTACTAATTTAGGAGAATTTAGGCTTCAGGGATAGAACAGATATTGCATGGAACTACCCAACCTATGAAACTGCTTTATTTGGATACGGCTTTTTTGTTTCTTTGGGTGTTTGTGGTTTGGGTTTGTTTGGTTGTTTTTTTTGTTTTTTTTTTTTTTTTGTTGGCCGGTTTTTGTTGTGTTGTGGGTTTTTTTTAAGCTCGAAGGATATGGAGCATCTGCCTCAAGCAAAAATGCTACAAAACTCATTAGCCATAGTAAAATTAAATTAGTGCTCTCCAGATAATCCTAAATTATTATCCATGAATCTTTGTACAGCAGTGCTCCACATCTATTTTCCTCTCACACATATTATTTCTGCCTTTGGACTGCTGTATGGTGCCTTTTAGAAAATCCATGGCCAAATCACTGAATGAGCATGATCCCTGCGATAAAAGATTGAAACAATTTTTATTGCCCAACCCCAGCTGCATGAAGCGTTACTTTTTCAAGTCCTATGCTAAAGCAGGGGACCAATGTCTCCTGTGTCTCCTATTCCAGCCAGTTATTTACACCTGCATGAAAAGGCTCCAGTCCTTGCCTACAGTCAAGGAATTCAGAGCACAGCTAAAGAGGGAAACTGCTGAGATGGCATATTTTTGAGCAACCCAATTATAGTGGGCGCTAATTGCAGGGGTCCAAATAGCCCACAGAGCAGAAATGGCAACCACAGCTCAGCAGAGCACTAGGAAGTCTTGCCTGTGCTCCTTTTGCTAATATCGCAGAGGCTGGGAGAAATTTAAAGGTCTTTTTAGGAGGCCAGACCAATGATTTAGTTGCCCTTGATGTCTTCCAGTTCTCTGAGGCCTCTGGCATCTCCACTGCTCTCAGAGTTCTGCTCTGCAGAACTGAAGCTTCAAGGACTTTCCCTAAGAAACTGCAGGAGGATCTTTACATCCTTCTCAAAACATGAGAGAACTGTGAGAAGATAATGGAGAATTTACATAATTTCATGCTTTGGCCTCATTCTTTCCTGCAAAGTGGGCCAGCTACAGCACTGCACAAAGGCAACATCTGAAGTCTAGTCTATAACCAAAAGTGAGGCAGCTTGCTCAGTCAGAAGCACTGCAATACTTCCAAGCTAGATGCTTCATATGTGATTAGAGAGACAACTGGAGACAACACTTGTGGTAGAGCTTGCAGTTAACTTTGCTGCACTGATGAACTCCCAAATTCTTCCACTCACCTTCATCACTTTCTTAACCAAACATGTGTAGATAGCAAAAAAATATTTTCTCAAAATATTTTTATTTTAATTTGAAAATGGCTTATCATGAAAAAGTCCTTTATATTCATTTTCTTTTGCTTGAACAAAAAGCTAAGAGGAATATTAGGTTTTCATGAAACTGAGTTGGGAAAACCAGTCAAACTCAAGACCAGCAACAGCTGAGCACCTAAAGGCACTCTCACAACACACCATCTGATTGATTTGGAACCAATCTGGATACACTGAACTATCTTCACCCATGAGAACAGAAAAGTGAAGGGAGAGGAAGCTTTCAAAGAAAATAATAAGTGAAACGAATCGATAAGAAAATCTTCTGTCAAAAATACTTCACTCTGTAAAATGTGATTAATCAAACCAAAACTAACCTGTGAAGGGGAAAAAGTTAATTTTGAAAAATATCAGTAATTATCACTTTAAAATATTTTCAAATTTACTTTTTATTATTTTAGCTGGGATTGGGTCAGGAAAGACTTCTCAGAACTCTTGTTTGCTATTGCTATCTCAGGGCTGTATGGCCCTGAGTAATATGCAGAAAGAATAAACACATAAATGTACAAGTGTCTCTGAAGGTGACTTTTACATTTCTTTCACTACACTTCTCTGTGACATCATGCAGAGTAAAATATCAGACATTTACATTAATTGACTGGTAGAGACCACTTGCATCCACAAAGATGGTACCAAATGATGTAACAGCAGCAGAAGGTTTCAGACACCTTCTGCTCAAAGATCTACTACTCACCACTGTTACCAACAAAATCTTAGGTTAGATAAATACCTCCATGAAGCAGAGACACTAAAACAAATATTTGACAGAAGTGTTTCCTTGAGACATTCCTGTGGAAGATCTTGCAGTTTCTTTTTGAAGTTTCTGCAAAAAATGAAGACATCAGTCCATCTCTACTTCTCACTGAGAATCATCGCTTCTGAAGTGGCGCTAAACCATCTGTGCCAGGTGGCATCCCTGGAGTTTATTGTCATAATGCTATAGAACATATTTTAGTCCATATTGCACCAAATCAAGATGGCAGATTGTTTTTTAGCGTCTCACAAAATGGCCTCTGTACATAATCCCTGCCTTTTTCCCACTTTCTGTCTGCAAAAGCTGTGCTGTATGTCATAACATCAATAAACTTGGTACATCACCAGAAAGCCATAGTTCCCAATCTTTGTTTCACGTGCAACATGTTGCCCACAAGACTTTCTGATATTGTTTGTGAATACAGTAAATTAAAAACTTAGAACCAAGGCGAACAGAGAGAGTAAACCTGTCCACAAAATGCAAGTTGCTCAGTATTGTTCCTCCTGGGACCACTGTTCCAGAGTAATGTGCAAATATTCTCAGCAAATCATAGCTTAAATATCAATTTGTTTGCCAAGTAATTCTCCCAACTCCCTGCTTACAGCCATGAGAAAACATTTTATTTATTAATTATTATTTGTAATTTGGGAAAACAAATGGCTATATTCCCAGTCAGTCAACTCTCCCATCCACATATGCGCATTCCAGGAACACAAGCTTTACCACTGGCTTAGAGAGGCTTTTTTTTTTTTTTTCCTGGGATCCTTCATTAAAACATTAGGAGCACATTACTGCTTAGCAGGTGCACACGTCCCATAGCCAAATGTTACTTGTTAACTGTGGTGCGACATTATATGACTATAAATGTCTAGGTATTAATCATATGTTTTGATTTGTATCCAAAATGTGATTTATGCGCCTGATTTCTGTCTGTATGTTAAGCTAATAAGGAAGACTGAAGGAATTCAGTTCACACAAGCAGCTAAATCACTCTCTGCCAGGTAGTGGGTATAGCTGAGAGAAGACAGGGCAATCCTGGAAGAGCTACTAGAATCAACCACATCAACAGTACGGGAGGGAAGGGAAACAGAAGTCATCTTTGACAGATTCAACCAAATTCTTTCCCTTACTGAGGGAAAAAATATGACAGTTCACAACAGGGTCCTGAGGGTGAGAAAAGACAAAAGCAAAGAACCATCCAGACCCAATCTCCTTTTAAGTAAAAGGACAGAGGTGTTCTCGTTAGAAGCAAAGGTCTACCATTCTGTTCAAAGCCGGGCATGTCAATAATATAATTGTCTGTTGGTACTTATACAGTAATTTATACATGATCCCAAGAGGGGATATAGCAAAGGCTGGCAGAAGGTGTGCTGTTCAGTTTCACTAATTCTTTCTGCAGTGTTATTTATTAATATATATATTTATTAATATATATATTTATTAAAATATATATATAATATATATAGTTATATATATATATATAGTTATACTAAATCCCCCTTGTCCTGCTGTGGGGGTCAACACTAGAAATTTTGTTGTCATTGCCATACCACCTGGTAGAGTGGTGACCCCTTGAAACTTCTGAGTTGCTTAGCTATGTTGATGAAAACACGTATTATAGATCACAAATCAAGCACATCATCTCACATGGGACATGTACATATAAGGGAAGAGCACTAAACGAAGCTGCAGACAAGGAAAGGGAGAAAGCCCGTAGAATGATGTTGGCTTTCCAAGCAACTGTGACTTGGTTGTCTTCTCTAACTTCAGAAGGAAGTCCCACATGATCTGGCTAGTAGCTAAGCTTAGGAACAGATGAGGGTACCTAGATGGATTTTTGTAAAATCCTCCCTTCTTCAGGCTTCTTTTGAACTTCCTAAAGGAGAGGAAAGAAGCATAAGATTCCATCCCAAAAGAAATAGCTGAGACAATACACAGTTTCTTACAGAGATATCCAAAGACTAAACTTCGTCTCACTCATAAAGTCTCCTAACTTTCCAAAAGAGTCACTGTGTCACTGTATTCCTCACCTTCCCCTGGCATGCAGAATCCTCTCTGCTAGTACTGATTTTATGTTCACCTTACATTCTCAATGACATGCCTAGCTCTCTTATACAAGGCAGGAACACTGTCGTTGGCTTGAGAGATTACCCAGGAGAAAGCATAACATACATATGTCCTTCAACCTTGACTTTTACCTTCCTCACTCTGACATTCGCTTTCTTCCGTAGTTTTCAAATCCAGTTAAGCAAATCACAATAATCAATTATAGTCTATGAATTTTTTTGCCTTTGACCTCACTTTTGTGTATGTGCTGCTTCCTATTAGCTAATGCCACACAATTAATTTCTTCTTAATATTCCTTTTGTGCTCAACAAGTGGTCATAGCTGTGGCCAACCCATCTTTTCAATGTAAACCTTCTTGCTCTAAGGTGGGAATGAAATCACTACAGATCTATTATTTCTCGGAACAGGATATTTCATTTGCATAAAATATTCTGCACTTGACACAGTGCCAGGAAGAAACACCAAATGTCCATTCTTCATTGCTCTCTTGCTGTGGCCTTAGGAACAGAAAGAATCGCCATGTTAGACTCGCACCTATCACTCCCAAGTTCCTCACTTCTTAGTCCCATCTCTGATTTACACTCCCATGACTCTTTGAGAGCCCTGTCAAGGCAGTGACCAAGATAGTGGACAAAAGGGAATTTCTTACATGATGTAATTTCACATTAAACAGGATGGTTCACAGGTTGTAATAGAAGGTCAACAGCAGATATTATAACCCCTAAATTGGTTGGGAAAAAAATGGCTATTTGAATCAAAACTTAAATAAAGCTCCATATGAGCCAAAGTAGCTGAAGGGAAGTGTCTCCCTGTGTGTCACTGACATGCCTGATCTAATAACCTCCAAGAAAGGCAGATCCCATCTTTGTTCATTTTCATAGCATTAGGATTTACTGGCAAGGAAAGGCAGTAACACTGTCTTCAATTGTACGATATCTCTTTTTACTTTTAAGTTGGATGGCTATATTCCAAAGTAAAAAAAAAAAAAAAAAAAAAATTATCTAAATGTCATTAGTCCAATGGGAATGCAGAAAATGTACATTTTGGAGACAGATCAACCTGTTAAGCAAGAAAAGGAGACCAAAAGGAAATTCATTAATTGAATGGATTCACGAGTCCCTCATTTGTTATTAATAAAACACTGAAGAAGAAAGTGTTCATGAGACACAGTCATTCACCTTGGATCAGTATGCAAAAGGAAAATTCACCCCACTGAAGACAGCTATCAAGACCTTTTGCACAGATTTATATAGTGAGTTATGGATGTTATAACACATGGCAAACTCGACATTGTCTATGTACACTTTGCCTAAGTATTAATTTCATTTAAAAAAACCCCAACAAAACAGAGGTACATTTGAGAGAAGAGAGCTGATTTAATACAATGTATAGCATTTAGTTACTAATGGACTTTCAGTTATTCCAAAGACAACCAAGACCATAAAGTGTTTTAAGTCATTCTTAACATTATTTTCATGTACTTCAAAGGCAATCAGTCTTTTAAAGTTATTTGTATATTTCTCCATATTACAGAGCTGTATTCATCTAAGAATGTTACGCAATTACATACTCATGCTACCTTCTGCTTTCACGAGCAATAATGCCCTGTGGTAGTGACAACCACAGTGTCAGCCTTTTACTATTCAGAAATTAAACGTCTTCTGATTCAGCTCTTCTCTTTATGTTCTTTGTGCTTTATAGGTGTATTCTGTTATTTCTAGTACTCTGGTTGTTTTTTTACCTATTACCAAATATTACCGAAATAAATTAGATTTTAGCCATTGTATGGTGTAGTCAAAACCTGTTTCTATATGATGGTGTCCATCTGCAAGACCTGCTGCAGTCCGCTTTCTGAAAAATACAGAAGTTATAATTTATCAGTTTGCTAAAAAGTACTGCAGTTACTTGAAACTGCTAGGGGATGAAATCCACTCTTGAACATGAGGCCAGCACGAGGCCTAAGAAGTGCTTAAGCTCATTTTGAGGATATAAGAGTGATTGAAGTGGTTGCACAGGACTGGTGCTAGTACTCTGCACAGGAGAGAAGCTGATGCTGTGTGAGCACTTCAGTAAATCATGCCAGGTTCTGATTTTCCCCAACTTTCAGCAACTACGCTTATAATTCCATTGAGCCCTTGCAGTCATAATACAGCCTAGGACTGTTTCACTTCATCGAAGTAATCGCAGAAGAGTAAAAACATTCTAGATTATGGTAGAAACTCAGGTCACCAGAAATACCTCTTAATAATTTTAGGGTCATGATTATTCAAAAGGAAATAAACCCTCAAGGCAATTTCAGAGAAAGGAAAGAAGGGGTAGATCATATAATCCACTTCTACTAAAGCTTTAAAGACAACTATGCATTTTGCCTTTGCTTGAAACCAGATCTCCTAAATATCCCCACATTGACATGTGCTGAGACTGGTTAGGACCAAGCCTGAGAGTCTAGAAAAATACTTTTTTGTCAGTGAGTAATCCCTGGCAGTACTAGGTTGCAAAAGGTAGAAAGAGAAGGGGGGAAGAGGTTTTTTTCCAGCATGGAAAAATCTCAGAAGCTTCATTGCATCTGTTTACTGCTTTATTGCTGAATTTCTAAAACATTGGCAGACTCAAAGAAGGGCCAGATAGCATTGGAAGAGATCCTGAATAGTCAGTACTAGTTTAGTGAGATCAGTCAGGCCACAAAGCCTTGCCAGAGCTGCTCCTCCCTCAGAAATTTTTGAATCTATATTTAAACATCCTTGATCTGGCCACAAGAGACGTGATAGGGCTGACAGCAATGGAAGAGGGGCAAGGAGGAAATTAGGGCTTCCAACAGAAGGGGGGGTGGGACAGTACTTCTAGAAAATCTGGGCTTTTTGGACATAATTGTCTGGCAGTGTGTAGGTATTACTAAAACACAGGATTATTTCCAACACTACATCATCATATCCACTACTGCTGCCTGCCAGTGTGTTAGTAGTAAATCTGAAGAGCCAGGAAAATAAGCGGAGCCTGTCTGCCTGCAATGAGGGTCTGGCCTCCACTCTGTAGCAGTCAATGCCTTTCTCGGAGAATTAAATTATCTGCTAAATATCTGAAATATTCCTGGGAGAATAAACGATCTTTGCTTAATTTCTGGGGGTGGAAGGTGGGAGAAGACTGGGATTTGAAGAGAAGAACAGCTAGAGGTATAAATGGAAGGCAGAGCACTCCTGGAAATGGAAGGCCTGGTTGGCATCACTATGCTGGCTTCACCAGAAGCCAGTCTTAACCTGGCAGTTGTGCACACTTTGTGGTTTTCTTTCTCCTCTGGCATAATAAAACTGCTCTAGGACCTGGGAGAAAGTCTTTTCACTTTTTTCTCTCTGAGGCAGCCACACACCATATTGAGACCTCAGGGGTGGGAAAACCAGCTCTCCTCACCCATCCCTAGAGAGAATTGCCTGTAGGAAGAATGCTCAGGAAGAGAAGGAAGCAACACACAAATATAACCTCTGGTGTTGTTTGTTTGTTTGTTTTTTTAAAGAGCTTTCAAAAAGAGAAAACCAAGCTCAGACAGAAGGCAAATCCAGAGGCTTGTCAGTTCAAACAGGTGATCCACTACTTTCTGAGGTCTGGCTTTTCAGCACACAGTTTTCTGACATTTAACAAGAGGCATTTTGCCATCTGACCATGAGGTCTCTATTGCTTAGGAGCATCATAGGTGGAAAGACAGACTGGGATTAACTTACCCAAAAGAGAGCCTACTCTTGGTAATTCAGCTGACTTTTCATGATAAACAGCTAATTTGGTGTTGGGAAAAAGTTAAACCGCTTGACTTTTTTTTTTTTAAAGCAATCTCTGCACTTCTGTTTTCTGGCTAAGGCTAAAATTTCAAGTCCTTAAATATAAAGTATAATTACTGTTTATAGCACAACCAATCCAAGCAGCAAGATGAACTCTCTTAGAAAGAAATCCCTATAAATTTTAACATCTACTAATAGACAGTGGCCATAAGCCACTGTTATAATGAGAGGGATGAGAAGTTTCTTAAAGTCCAGTTGGGGCTGTTCTACAGGGCAAGTGGGACCATATTGTAACATCATTTGACACAACAAACTCTCTAACATACTGGCTGTAGGTGCTGGTGACTGCAGGTGCACGTTCTAATCCAAGTGCTTACCTACCTAGAACCCAGTTAACAAGAGGGAGGCCTGTTTTTCCAAGCCATCCATCCTTGATGCACTAGTTTGGGCTGGGATAAAGATAGCTTTCTTCATACTAGTGGGTTTGATGCTTCTTTTGGATTTATAAGAACAGTGTTGATTACACACTATGCTCTTCCAGAAGCCCATTACTTCCTTCAGTTTCCAGGCTCAGTTTGTTCCCATTCTTTTTCATCTGTTGGCACACTGCGATCTTCTTTCATCTGAAACAGCTTTTCTCCCACATTGGTGTTTCTCCTCCCTCACACAAGAAATAATTTAATTTCTCGATCTCTATTTAAAGGCCAAGCAAGCCAAGCTCTTCTAGCTTTCCTTCATTGCATGTGCTTTGTGTGCATCTGAACATCCTGGTAGCCATCCTCTGAACTCTATTCATTTTTTTGAGCATGAGAGACTGCAAATACATGCAGGACTCTGGATGAAGTTATCTGCCTGCATACTCCTATGAATGCTAATAAAATAAGAAATGCAGGCTTTTTTTACCTCAGTAAAAATCATAGCACTGAAAAAATCCATTCTTTCATATTTCTTCTTCTTAGTATGGCTGATTTTTTCTCTGTGAGTGATGGCAGGCATTAAAAAAAAGTAAGTGACTAAAACTTGGAACTACGAGGAAGGTTTTTAATAAGTATTTTGCTTGGTATAATCGCAGTGGATATTAACCTACAGTTATACTTCCTCATAGAAACTAATGTTTTGAATAAGCTTAAAAGAGAACTTTGCACTGAGAACATGTTATTCAGAGAACAGAGAAGGATTCTTAGGAATTTTGTAAGTCATCAGGGAAGAGACTCCCAATAAAGTTATGAGATAAATGGCTTGTGGAGAATGAAAACTTCATGCCAGTTCCCTGCAATTGAAGCCTAATAAAGCCTTTTTGAGGGGTCTCTATCGACAGACCTAAAGATAAGTCCAATTTTCAGAGAAAAGCACTAGCACATCCCGTAGATGTGTGGACACTTATTCAGCCCCTTAGCACATCATATTATCATTTATTAGTATGCAACCATATGACATGAATAGGAAAATTTTTACCTCTCTTACAAAACCTCAGATTTGCAAAGTGTTTCAACCTCACTACAAGAGCAAACCCAGGAGCCTCTGAACTCCTGCGTTAAAAAAAAAACAAGCAAACAACTAAACAAGCAACAAACCAATAAAACCCAACAACAAAACAATAAACCTCTCACAATCTACACCCACCCCACATCTCCCAGCTGAAGCATTCAACCAAGAGGTGGCTGAGCTGGTTCTAGACCCTATTCTCTTTTAACATACTGCAAGAGCAAGGAACCAAGGAACCACTTGCCTACCTTCTCCAGGGAGGCCTCACAGCAACTTCTCAGCAACCATGTCCCCCACCCCCAGAACAGAGGACTGCAGCCTGAGGCTGTCTTCTAACTCAGAGAAGGTGATTAAAATCTTGATTTCTTTCAGCCACAGCAGTGGCTCAAGTAAGGTCTCTCACTTCACAGGTTCAGCCTATGAACACTAGACCAAGAGGCTCCTGGAGTTGTTGCTCACTCTAAAATGAAGTTCTGAAGCCAGGAAACTGCCTAACACCATGTTCTTGAAGTGGCTATGCTTTCGGCCTCCAAAGTGTGTTTTCAGTGAAACAGCATTTTTCAATGGAAGTATTTTCATTGAAAGGGCTCCTAGTCAGCTTTGGTGAGCATGTTGAACCATGGACAGTGCCTCCCATTTGGAAGAAGCTAAAGGACCAACACATTTCATGCTTACAAACCAAAAGGAAATTTCCAGCTGCATTTTATTGTCAGGAACTCTTTCATTCCTTGCTGGCCTTCTCCAGCAGATCCACAAAAATCACTGTCTTTAGCAGAAGCCAGGGAAACTCACTGTTCTCAATGCCAGATTTCACTACCTTAAAAACTGACAGACTCTTGCTCTAGACAAAGTCCTGTTTCTTTTACAGGCTGGGCTCCCTCTGCTACCCCTCTTCATTTGTGACGGCCCTGGATCTCCTCCAGCTGGCCACTTTTCCTGTCTGGTTAATGCAAGAGGAGAGACTATGGCTTTGCCTCCACCTTTTCACATTCAAGGTTCCTTTCTTCCTGTGAACAATTCTGCCTGTCGCATAAGCCGTATAAGGTTGCAGTTGCCCTGGTCAGCCCTGGTCACCACAACTGTCTTTATTTTCTCTTTATAGCATTTGTTGCAACTGTTATTCCTAAATCCTCATTTATTTCTGCAGCCCACAAACTTGATGACAGCATCAGCGCTGGCGTTCTTTCCAGTTTAATACCTTTTCAGCGTGAACAGTTTCTCTGTAGAAAAAGACTCTCACAATCTTTTGAGGATGTGCTTGATGCCTACTACTAATGCTTAGGGGTTAAGACTTCGTGGCAAACACCTGCCAAGTCAGCTCCCAGTGCTACTTACATAAATATGCTTTTGTTCTTAGAATATGTTACACCAGGTTTCATAAAAGCACCCGTGTACAGCTATAAAAGATTTAAAAGATATAAATAATAACCTAGGAGTCATTTAAAGTTAGGATCAGCAAATTTCAAGGAAGGGATCAACCAACTTTGGTAATTTAACAACTGTTTAAAATACATTAGCAATATCTGGTTTAATCTTATTGTAATTTATAAGATATGAGGTTTTGTAAGAAAAAAGTCACAGTAATATAAGAAATTAAGTAAAAGCCTACAAGTGAGTTTTTTAAAGAGAAAGACTATCATTTCACAGGATTGCTAAAGGCACACGAACATACACATAAACGAATGAGCATGCTAAAATATGTCTAAAAGCATTTCAAATCACTGCAGAGGGGTGGTTTGAAAAAGAGCAGATATATTTAATTTGCCCTTTTCTATTCTGTGCAGCAGTATTAACAAAGAGCAGGTACTCAGAATTAGCACATAGACATTTTTCATGCTCAAAAAAAAAAAAAAGGATCAAGTAAACCCATAGTATCCCCAGTCAAGGAAGACATGTAAGGAAGTGATTCATTGTGTGCATACTTAATGTCTCCTTGCATGTGTACCTCATTATGTTGTGTCTGGGGGTTCAGCACTTTTTTCAGCTTTTCTCATATACTTCATTGCCGCTATGAGTTTGGTGTACGCAATACTGTGTCTCTGCAAGAAGCTGAAGTGAGAGCTGTCCCGCCTCCTATCTGAACTTGAGCAGAACCAAATGTTTAGTGAGACCAAAACTGTTTGTCATAGAGAATACAGTGTAAGAAAGCTTCTGACAACAAAGCAAGGAGGCCATACACCAGGTGCTCCCCACTGAGGTTAATTTTAAACCCACCTGGGTCTCTTGAAAGCTAAAGCCCTCATCAGGACAGTGAGGATAATGGAGAGGAGAGCTGGCCTTTTGCTCTAGGAAGGACTCACCTGAATCAGAAAAGCCACATGAGAAGGGGCTGGTACCAGAGAGGAAGACTTGGGTAGCTCTGACAGGTGCCATACTTTCATGTGCTGCTGGGTGCCATGGGGTTAGGTGTGTCCAGCAGAACCTGGGCAAGACCCTGTGCCCTGCATCTGCTACACAGCACAGCGTTTTCTTAGCAGTGACAGCCAACATGACATGGACCTGCCAGCATGCCTTCTGCTTTGAGAAGTGGTTTCATAGATGGGCATACATTTTCACTGTTACTTTTCAAAAGCTGTCAGTTTAAAGTAAAGAACAGCCTCTTTGCACTGGAACCAAGCTAGGATAAACTAGTTTAAGGAGGATTGTTATGCACTGGAAGTGTTTCATTAATGTCTTTCTCTTGCTTCTTCCCCTATTTCAGAGCAAGAAAACTAACTGAAATCTCAAGTATATAAGATACTCATGGCAAAAATTATGCTTTTCAGTTTCAAACTGTTTTAAAATCACTTTCCATTCTTGCAGGGCTTTATTTTACAAAATATGCTGAAATTAAATCTATTATTTTAACATTCTGTTTAGCATTTAGGTAATCAAAGATAATACCATCAGGAACCATGAAATTTAGACCTGCTTCTCTTGTGTGACCTTGAATAAATATTTTGTTTTTACTCTCTGATTTCTTTTCCTATTTTACCCTTCATCTATCAAGACAAAGTTCTCTAAGGTAGGAGGCTTTCTGCACCCCATTGACCCAGTCATGGCTATGGTTGCCAAGTCTTACTACAACACAAGAGGTTAATTTGTATTCTGTGGATAATAAAACCAGCAAGTTAATACAGAACTGCCATTATACAAATGGATTTGGGGCTGCACAAGAGGAATATTGATATTAAAGGAAAGACTTACCTTGTATTATATGTTTCTCATGAAAAAAAAAAAAAGACTTTTCATAGAATTCTGCTGAGTTCTAGTGCTGCAGCAATATAAAATATCTTTCTTAAAAAAACCTCAAAAACCAAACACACAGCAGTGAAACTATGTTGTTAACAGTCATGCAATGTCAATGAGAACAGAAGACAGTAGAGAAAGTAATACAGAGCGCAAGACCAGCAGTGCACATTTCACATTTTTTAAATGTACAGATTTGATGGGGAATAAAACATTTGTGAAAGAAGGCTGCTAATAACTTTGGGTTTTGTGGGACTTGGACTGCTGAGAACACCTCAGGATTGGCCTCTGGAGTTCAGAAAGACACAGAACAAGTTGCCTAACAGAGCTTTGCCAGTGTACTTTAACCATGATCTGGAAAAACCCTTTCAGTTTTTGTCCTAAATCTCTCTGGAGCAGAGTCTGCCAATTGTACCAGACTGCAAGGTAGTTTAATGATGTGGACAAACTGGCATTTTATTTCTCCTGTGCCCGTCTGGGAAAATCTGGAAATCATACATTGTAGTACCTTTCGGTGGTTCTTCAAACTGAATAGGAAGCTTTCCAAGGTGTACAGCAAGTTGCCAGAGGTTCAGCAACAAGACAAAACCTTGAAGCCTGTTATTGACAGTTCACCTGCACATATAAGAGAAATGATCCTTTATAAATACCTTTGAAAATTCAGGAAATTTGCTCCTTTTTTTTTTTTTTTTTTTGATATTTAGAATGTCATCACAGAAATAATATCTTCACATGATGTACGTATAGCCTAACAAGACCACAAGCATAAGAATGGACTTACTTCAGCTCGTAGATACTGAAGTTTCTCAAATAGAATATAAACGAGATGTTTCAAATAGAAACTGCAATCTATACTCCCGCTCCTGCATCCGCTGTTTTCTACTCTTGCCCATATATCACCTATTTACCCTTACCATTCCCAGAGACTACAATGTATCCTTTCACACACACACACACACACACACACACACACGCACACGTCTTCTCAGGCCTCTGTCTTTTCTCCATTTTTCCTCCTCCCTAGACCATTGTTACTTAGCACTGGAGCAGCAAAATTTTTGCTTCACTAAGAAGGTTAGACTGCCCTGTACGCAAACCCCTTTGTTTTGCAATATCAAGTACAAACCTCATTTTATCATTAGTTCTGTTGCTTTCTGTGAGAACACCACTACGCAGGACTTGGAAATGTGTGGAGGGATTCGTGTATGATAATGCTGACATTCAACTCTATGACTGAACTGTCTAAAGACAATGTCCAAACACTACACCAATGATTAATCAGCTGTACATTCACACAGAAGTATAATATGTACTGCTCTACCCACCAAAATCTTTTATTGTATAGTCAAAGGTTATTCGGAATTTATCCATCCCCATCAGGCAGGAGCTCACTATTATTAAACAAACTTCAACCTGGAGGTCAGTAAGTCTATGCAATGAACATGGAGTATTTCAGTTCAAAAAAATACTGAAAAGTAAGTTTGGAACATAGATTTAGGGAAGATTGTTTCAGTCTTTTAAATTAGTATCCCACAGTCACAAGCATCCAGTACGTGTATAGTCCAGAAGGGTCACAAGAACATCTATTCCTCCTGCCCCTGTACATCACACATCTTACTGTGTTCTAAAACATCTGAAAAAGGTCAGAAGTCAAATCTATAAATTGCTGTGGGAATGTTGCCATTATGATGGATCCCTATGATGGCACAAAATTTTCTCTTCTACTCTTTCTTCAGATAGTTGCTTTAAAACTTAAGCATATATCTTCACCTCATGGAAAGAAATGGAAGTCAGACAAATACTAGGATTACACTGAAAAAGCAGACTCAAGTAAAGCCATCTTCCAAGAAAACTGTCAACTGGAAGGACTGTCATATCTTTCCTCAGTATTAGTTAAATATGTCTTACACGAAACAAAATAAGCACTCCGTGAAAAATGTGCATTTCCAAAATATAAAAATTAACTCTCCTTGTTGACTGATCATAGAATCATAGAATAGTTAGGGTTGGAAAGGACCTTAAGATCATCTAGCTCCAACCCCCCTGCCATGGGCAGGGACACCTCACAACTGACCTCTGAAAGGAAGTTATAAGTACATCTGGTCTTATGATTATGCGTGGCATATCTCAAAAGATTTCTGAATTTTTGTAAAGCACAAAGGCTGTTTATTCACTGAAGGGCAGGAGTATTTCACAGTCCAAGCTCCCTCAGCACCCAGAGCTCTTACAATGCTCATGCAGCTGTGTTTCTTTCCCAAAGTAGCTGGGAAATACATACATGGTACTAGTAGCCTAGCCCAGCACTGAGTGTGCTGTCCCACAAGTTACATGCAGCCAAATACAAGGAAACCCATGAAAATGTTGATTTTTGAAGCCCCACACAGTGTCTGAAGCTACTTGTTTGTACTTCTCGCTTCTCTAGGCTTGTGTAGCATTTAAACCCACAGCTATACAAGACAACACTTTTAATGAGACAAGAGAATGTTACGCATATAATGAAAGCCTTTAACAACATTGTGTTTCATTCTTGCCACAAATGAGAACAGAAACTGGTAGGACACAAATGTTTCAGTGACTGCATAAATAGCTGGTTACCTAAATGATAAAACTTACCCAGTTTTATCAGTTACCAGAAGTTACCACCAGTCTTCTTTGTCTTCCACAGCCTTGATATCCAAACTCACTCCGAGGCAGATAATTTGGGAACACCAAGAAACCAATCTTCAAGCCACCACTTCAAACCTTGCTGACAATGACAACCTCAAAAACACTGTATGAAATGAGATACTGGTCTTGTTCATTTTCTTATTTGTGAAGTATTTTACATCATAAAACTATTAGGAAAATCTAGATAAAGTTAACACACTGGTGATATTGTAAGAATAAATGCTGAAGATTTAGGGATTCTTTAGTTGCTTGAAAAATGCCTCTAGAAAAGGGGTGACACAGTAATAAAAATGTTTCTGTACTGAGGGTATTTCAAGCTCAAGAGCAAGAGCCAGTCAGCAGTCAGACACATTGTGCCCATCTCTCTGTCTTTATACAAACTGTAATCGTTTCCTTCTTTGAAGAATGAAATTAATTTTTGGCTTTATGGTATTTGAATTCATGTGGTCTAGTAATTTACCATCAGGAAATAGGTACTTCTACCTTAACACTTAATGTGTTAATTCTAAGGCTCATAGACTATTACTTTAGCAATAACATTTTTGTAGTGCTTCACTTTAGCTAAAAAATAAAAAATGAAACAATTCTATATGCTCAGTTTTGAAATGCCAGAGTTGTTTGAATAGCTTGCCCCTAAGTTCTTTCAATTTCTCTTCTCTGTGTATTGTAGTTGGTCATCCACACATTTGCAAGCTTCAAAAATACTTCAGGAAATACATATAGGGTCATAGAACCAAAACATCTCAACTCTGTTTAGTTAGCAACATTTTACCCGTTTTACCTTCACCACAGGGAAAGCCATGGTACTAAAAGCTAATAACACAGAGGCTGTTTACATGGACAGCATGCTGGAAACAAGAAAATTGCACATATGTGAAAAGTTTGTTTTTCCTAAGGTCTAGCATTAAAGCTCAGTTCTTTTTATTTATTTTTCCCACTCCCCTTTCCTTAAAGCCCAGTGGAAAACAGGCTTTTACTGTGAAAGTAATCCAACCAGATCTCTTCAAAATCTTAATAGGCAAAGTGGATTGACGTCAGTTCATCTTCGTGGAGCTTAGGACAAATTGATCAATTTAATTCCTAAATAATTACCATTTGAATGTTGATTTTACCTTCCTAAGATTAGTACATTAAAAAGCCTGTATTCAGGAATGCTAATGCAATGCAGTTCTGCACACACACACAGACTTACAAGAAACCCAGTATATTCCTTATATAGACAAGCTTCAACTGATTCTGGGTAATGAAGATTCACTTATTCGTGTTTTGAAGAATGAAAAGTTAAAAAAAAAAAAAAAAAAAAAAAAGAAAAGAAAAACAGAAATAAACCAGAAATAAATCTGGTTGGAGCTCTGGAGGGAAAGATTTTATTTAGTATTTAGATTTTTGAGGTTAGGCATTTAGATTCTATGGATGCAACAACCACAATCCAAACTTTACCTATTTGAAACAAGCCCATGCAATAAAGAAAGCAAGAAAAGATTCATATGTCAGAGGAGGCATCTCAAATGGGAAAATTGGAAAATGAGACCACCATCTAATTATTCCATACAGGTTGGAAGTTGCCTAGTAAGACTGCAATGGAATATATTGATCGAGCAATATTTTGCAAGTGTACTTGTCGTAAGTGGCACTTCTTGATTCTCCAAATGAGTCAAGCATTCAGGCAGGGTATACTTTTGGTATGTATCTGTTCAATTTAGTGAATGCTATGATTGATTGAATGTTATTGACTGATATGATTGGAGTTTCCCAGGTGGGTGAAGACTCAGCAGTCCAGACGCTTAGCCATAGCTAGGTAGGCACCATTCCCATCATCACCCTCCCTGGCAGCCATTTTCTTCATTGGGAAAATCTTTCTCTGCTGCAGAGGATTCTGGCAGATCTCTGTCAACATCTTAAAGGAAGAAGAGCAGAAGAATTCGCTCTGGTTTGACATCAGCTAGAGCATCTGCCCCTCTGACTGTTCAGCAAACGAGAAAAGTTGAAAACTATGTCTCTCAGTTTACTGAGGACATTCATTATTCCCTTCTGCATCCCTTTCTTGGTTTCTCCCCTTTCTTTTAGTATATTTTTTTTTTCCATTCTTCCTTGCAACGTTTTGTATTCTGACTTCTCTGAATGTATGTTGTTTATATCTTCCCATTCATCATCTCTTGGCATCTGTCTCTCCTGGAAATTAACCATAGCAGCTTTAATATCAGTTGCTTTTCTGCACTGTTTTTATAAGAAAGCTTAATTCTTCCACACTTCTTTTTAGAAGTTTGTGGTTCTGATCCCAATGCACCACCCATAAGCCTGTTTTCCTCTGTCTGGAACAAATATCAGCTCTGAGGAAACCCTCAAAATCAGTACAATCTGATGAATTCTGTTAGGCCAGTCACTCCAAGATGGGTTTGTAACTGCCCTTTATCCTGATATTTTTTAGACTTCCCACAGTCAGATCACAGAGATAATGGCTAAGTTTGACATAAAACTCACAAATGAGTTATAACCCATCTAGGGTCACTTGCCTTCTCTTGTTTATTGAAAAAGTTTAAGAAATCTTGATAGTTACTTTCATTTTTTCTTTTTTTTTTTTTTTAATGGTAAATGGAACTGTCTACCCTCATCTCTGCATCAATTCAAACTCATAGCAATAGTGTTCAAAAGTTTCCAGCGTTTTGACGGTGTGTGTTATATCAGTTTGTGGTGTCAGTCTAGCCTTTGGGAAACAAACAAACATCCACGTTACATAAAGCAACTAAATATAACATTAATGGATGTTTAATGAGATTAAAGTTTGAATGGATGTGGAGACTGAAATAGCTTGTAAAGTTATCCTTCCAGGCTAGACAAATAAGGCCAAGGCATGGAAAAGCTGAGTGTAATTAGCCTTGTTAAAGTTATCAGTGCATTACAGGACTTTAGAGGACTTCAGTCTTTGGTGCTTTTGGCCTTAGTACCTTTCACAATTAACTTTACTGTGAAAATTTCTCTGGAGAAAGGTACACTAATAACTTCTAGTTTGATCGTTTGCTATGAGCACTGTTGCATTCTGTGCAAATGTACATTTATATTGCATAAGTGTTCTTTTGTTTCCCATTACCAAGGGCAACTTCCTTGTCTGGGGTGACTTCTCTCTTTTATTTTTTCAGTACTATTAGTATTTTATATAATGCAATAAACTTTTTATTACTTAAAAATACCTATCATGCATTAAAAATGAAGAAAAATGAAGAGGTTAGTATTAAAGACCCTGCCAGCTAACCAAAATGCTTTGCATCTAGAATTATTCATGGAGAAAATAAAGAAAAGTGATTACAATTGGAGCAGGGGTTTACATTTATTATTTATATTCTAATTAAAGCCTGGAAAAATATTTTTTATATAAACTGGGCTAGTACAATTTGTATTGTGATTACAATGGCTTAAAAATATTTTTTTCTTATTGCCCATTTTTAAATCTCAAAGTTACTGTCCAAAATAGCTAAGTTTGCATAGTGCAATTGGCATGTTTCAGTCCAACACTCCAGGGAGTGTGACCTGAAGCTGTTAATGCTCCATCACAGACTAACTTTTATCACCAGGTGAACAACCTATGAAGTGATTCCAAGCTTACCTTTCTCAGCCCAGGTTTCTCTGAGGATGCTAAGGGAACAGAAAAATTATATTCCAGCCATGCACATAATTCCACCAGTTGGTGAATGGCAGAGGTGCTGGGGACATCTAACTTTTTCTGTGACTTGGGTCGTTCACAGCAGCAAGTTACCTCGTGACTGTATTTACAAACACAACATTGATATCATATAGCAACAATACTGCCAGACTTACAGTGATGCAACAAGCAGCTGAATGTATCACACTGAGTTCATTTTAGTCTTGCTTCCTTTGTACTATCCCAGCATCTTATCAGATCGGTTTTTATATAGCTTAGTGTGCTATATGTGTAGAATATGTGTGAAATTTGGAGCAGATAGGTTGGTCTTAGTCCTAAGAAGTAATATACTGAGTGAAAAATGTTGAGAACCATTGATTTAGACAAATAGACTCCAAAGTGACATTTGTATTTTGCTATCATTACTATAAATACTTTGTCTTTTTTAGGAAAAGCTTTTCCTGGATATTCTAAGAGGATCAGTCAGAGTGCTTTTGACCTTTTACTGTACACTACTCCATTAACATCCTGTGGAGAAATTCTCCCTATATATGTAATTGATGCATTTTATGAGACACAAATCAAAATAGATAGTCAAAAAATAGATGGTATGTAACTCAGGAAGAGCTGCCTGCCTGAGTACTTACTTGGCATATTGCCTATAGTTGATAGTGTCAACTCAACATATGGCCCTTCAAATGCACTGATGAATCCTCTTATGGGAATAAAGTTAGACTTGTCTGTGAGGCGTTTAAAGTTTCAAAGCATCCAACAAATTAAGCAAGTTGTAGCTCTAGTGAGGAGGAGACCTTACAGGGTTGTGTGCAAACAGTCCAGCTTTCTACCACAGCTATTTTGTAATGATTTCCACAGGACAGTGTGAACAGCCTTGCACAAGACCAGAGCATTGTTAAAACAGTTACAACCTGAACACAGCCAAACTATGTCACAAGCTGATTTAGCTGGATGAGTACTAAACTTGAAAAAAGAGACAGTTGTTAGGCTTATGCTGAAGCCATAGATGTATCCTCAAATTAGGGAGAACTTGAAACAGTGCAGAAAAGAAAGGATGGCAGAATTATGCAGTTAAAATTCTCATCTAACCTCCTGAACAAGATCCAATAACCACAGAGTGCCTGAAATTATATATTCAGTGTTCATATGTGGCAGAGATAGAGTAAAAGAATTTGTACTAGTTTGGCTTTTCAGATAGACATGCAAAATAAACACAGTCTCTATGCCAAGAAGTGAAAGGGATAGAGGCAGAGGACTAGGAAGATAGAGGCAGTCCTACAGCCTGTTCATCTGAATGAAGTAAAGGGATGGGCAGCTGACCCAAAGGGTATAGAAATGTCTGAAATAATGACCCAGACTCCCTTTTTAATGTTGTTAGTATTAAAATGAAGCAAACATTGCTGTAAAAGGGTTTTCTCTCCGTTATTTTTGCCACTGCTTATAAATGGTCCTCAGGCAATGAATAAAACTTGAAGAAGGGCAGTCTGGTGCACAAATGTTCTTGTTATCTTAAAGGGGTCAACAGTCAAAGGTGAAAAAAATTCATAGAGTAGTTATGATTAAAGGTAGTATTTTTAAATGCTTTTGATAAAGGCTTGTATAACAGCCAAAAGAGATCCTGCAATTTTAATGTTAAGTGGCTTTTGTATTGGAAAAATGCCCAAGGGCCATGTCTAGCACCATCACTTACAAATGACTGATGGGAGATCAATACAGACAGAGTGGGGATGCAGCTTTGTCACTGGGATATGTAGTTAGTATGTGATTAGCCTTAAGTAGCATTGACTTGGATGTAGATGGGCAGTAAAGTACTTAGTATCCAGTCAGTATGATAGCCGTTTGTATACAAAAGTTAATGAAAGAGGAAAACGACATTATCATTAGGCACCCAAAGGAGCTTCCTACACCCATTTGGGGATTTCAGGAGATCAGCCTGACAACAGTCTGTGCAGAACTGCCAGTCCCCAAAGCATTGACTTTAAATTTGGTTTTCCTCTATGATAGCAACCCCCTAGGACTTGGTAAACCACCTGGTTAAGTTCTATGAGCAATCTTATTATAGGGGGGAAAGGAGGCCACTTTGCCTTTCTCAGAGGCAGAAAATCCTGTAAAATAATCAAAATAGAAGATAAAAAGCAGAGAGAGGAAATAAGGAGGTACTTTGAGGAAGGTAAGGTCGTCTGGCACTGATAACATTTAGCACTAAATATCCTCTATTCCTTAGTGGGGCGGTCATTATACTTAATAATCAAAAAAATCTCACTAGGCATTTCACTTTTCTTTACCTTTTGTTCAGGTACATTATTGGTAAACAGGGAATTTAAAGTGCATTTAATTGCATTCTTGATTAAGCATTTTTACACAGGGATGTAGTAGAGTTCCTATGACTGGATGTTTCTCAGATGTGACTGAACAGGGTGTTAAATGATCTCCTCTATCTCCCTTTCCCACGAAAGGCTGGACCAGATGACCTTTTGAGGTCATTTCCAACCTGGGCTGTTCTATGTTTTTGTGATTCTGCCAAGCAAAGAAATGACACCTTCGTATTTCACAAACCCACACACATAGACACTCTATTTTCAAAACACAGACTTAGTGGGACCCATAGTTTTAACTTACACATCTAAGATGCACCTCGACTTACCTTTCTGGAAGGGTTTGGGTCTCTTTTTTTTTTTTTTTTTTTTTTTACAGGGTGCTTTGTATTGTATTTCTGTTAGAGAGCAAAATAGCCCAAATTAGATGTTATGAATCTCCCTTGATGTCACATTATAAAACTCATTAGTCGCTCAAAAGAAGATATGATCGCACTACCTATCAGAGCATACCTATGAAATGGAGAACAAGAAGTTAGTAATTTCAAGTATTTTAATTAATATTTTCTCCTTTTCTGCTACATGAAAAAGAATAAATCACTCTCCTAAAAAGCATCACCTACACTGTCTTTTCTGACCTCCTACCTCGCTACTCATAGTATTAAAAGGCTGCCTCAATTTTAGTCACATGGTGTAAACTCAAATTATTTCGTGGCTAACCTGATGCTTCCAGGGCCATGGTGAAGCCAGAAATCCATGGCCTAGGGCCATTACATGCCTTTTTAATGCACCCTCTGTACACAGTTAATTACAGAGAGAATTTGGGTATCCAGCTGTCAAAAGGCACTGCAGCACAGCACCAGTCAGAAAGGCTCCTCGCTCAGCATCTCTGCTCTATTCAAACCTGAACAACCTTACAGGATTCCCACTAGAAGTGGAGATGACCCAGAAGAGCCCAGAAGGCTTAATGTTGGACAGTGCGTGCTTAAAATTTGGGGGCATAATAACAAGATGCGTCTAAAATCATTACACCTCTTATTAACAAACGATAGTGTACACATCATCAGCTAATTAAAATTGGGCCAAACTACTAATGGAGTCATAACCTGCGTCACTGATTCCCAAAGCATTTGTTCTTTTACTAAACTAAAGTAGAAGCTCTGCAATTCAAACAAAAATCCCTGTTATACTTAGTTCACCTTTTTTAACTGCCTAAACTCACTGTTGACTAAAGCCCTTCCAAAAGCACTGAACTGAGTTAGTAGCTCAGCCTTTAAAATTGTGGTTATTTCTTGCTGTTTCATTGCTCCTAAGTGAAATGTAAAAAACATATTTATTAATATTTACAAGAATGAGACACAGTTTCTTGTGTGTATAAGCATACTTATATATAAGAAGACAAAACTATCTATTCTTCAAATTACTTTCTACAATTTATCAAAACTGAATAATTTGCCCAGGCAAGATTTGGCTTCTTATGAAAAGATGCATTGTTGTCCAGTTATTTTACAATAGGAACAGTAACATATTGGTGTCTTCTAGAGTGCTTTGTTAAAGTGCAGTCAGCTAACACTCAAGAGTAAATACACAGCCACAGATGAGGCTTTCAACTAGACATTTCCAGGTTCACAAGTCCCAGACCTGTCACACATTTCCTTTTTGACCCTGGACAAGATATTTAATCTCCCAGTCCCCCATCTATGTAACAGCTAATATATTAGTTGCCTTTATTGCTATAGACTGTAGAACAAGAACAGTGTCCAATTACAAATATGTTCAATGCTGGATATGCTGGAGATGTGTTGATAGCTGAGGCCTCAGAAAACTTCTCTAACAAAAAGCAATCAGCAATTACTAATGGTGGTTTTGGCATGTTGCTTTCTGACTATGTTTCCACAGTCCCAGATCCTCCTTACATGCAAAATCTGCTAGACCTTGCAAGGGTATGAGGGCAGGTGAGGCTCAACCAAAGGTCTGTATCCTTCTCCAGAGATCTCTGGATGTATTTGAGAACCATGCTGGTATGACTTTCCAGAAATTCATAGCTTTTGGAATAGTCCTGAAACTTTACACCTTTGGCACAATATAGGAGAATTATTAATTTGGCCTTCAATTTCCATTGAAAGTATTCAATTTGTTTGCATGGTCATATATTTACCGCACCAAGACTTTGTCTCCTATAAATACAATGCTTGCCAATGAGCTGTTTCTCATGACCTGAGAAGCTGAACGATGTCTAATATTGATCAGTGGTTCATACATTAATGGAAATGGCTAAATTGAAAAAGATCCTCTTTATATACACTGTGGCAAATTGTATCTGTTTGACTGGAAAGGGCAACCTTTTATTGAACTGCATAGCGGTTTGCTTTTAGTTGAGTTTATTCCTTTCTGCAAAGGATTTTCCCCTTTCTGAATTGTTCCACCAAAGAAGTGTTTTTCTCTCTCTGCTGACCACATTTAGTACATGCCTATCTTAATAGTGACTCTAAATTTACCTTCAATCATCCCCGTGGTGTAGGAAAAGCCAATTTGAGTTTCCTATGTCAATGAAGTACAGTGTAATAGGGGACTAATTTATTCCTACCAACAACAGGCAGGACTCTATTATATCCTTTCCTAGTCCTTTTGCCTGGGCTGAGGCTGAAGCAGGTTTAACTATACCTTTTTTTCATTAGGTGATACCCACTTCTGAAGTAGTATGGCCTTCCTCAGGCCTGGAAGATGTTGCCTTATGTTGTGCTGTAGACATCTCTTCTCTGGAAGAATTACGTAAATTGGAAAATGTTGCACCAAAGGCTCAGCTGGCTTCTTTGCAAGTCCAGATCTATCTGGGTCTGTCTATTTTACATGAGCATGGCTACATCATCTATGTCCTTCCTCTGCTTCCTTCCATTATACCATCATGGTTTAACCCCAGCCAGCAACTAAGCCCCACATAGCCAATCACTCTCTCCTCCTGCAGGATGGGGAAGAGGGTCAGAAGAGTAAAAGTGAAAAAACTCATGGGTTGAGATAAAGACAGTTTAATAGGTAAAACAAAAGCTGTGTGCACAAGCAAAGCAAAACAAGGAATTCATTCACCGCTTCCCATAGGCAGGCAGATGTTCAGCCATCCCCAGGAAAGCAGGGCTCCATCACACATAGTGGTTACTTGGGAAGACAAACAATGTAATTCTGAATGCCCCCTCCTTCCTTCTTCTTCCCCCAGGTTTATATGCTGAGCATGACATCATGTAGTATGGAATATCCCCTGGATCAATTGGTCTCAACTGTCCCAGCTGTGCCCCCTCCCAAATCCTTGTGCACTCCCAGCCCACTCGCTGGTGGGCTGTTGTGAGAGGCAGAAGAGGCCTTGGCTCTGTATAATTACTGCTCAGCAGTAACTAAAACATCCCTGTATTATCAACACTGTTTTCAGCACAAATCCAAACCACAACCCAACTAGCTACTTTAAAGAAAAATAACTCTATCCCAGTCAAAACCAGCACATACTAGACAGTGTCAGTAAGCTGGTTGACAGGAAGATACAAAGCAAACACTATGGGACAGGGCTGAGGATAGCCCTTTATTGTGGCTGGGTGAGGGGGAGCCAGGTGAGCCTGAGATTACACAATATCAATAACAGACTTTTCAGTTTAAGTGTCTTGCTTATTAAGGGACACCACAAACAGAGTTTGTGAAAATTAAGCTTAAGGTGAGCTGATAGAGCAGTTTTTTTGCTCAGGAAATGACTGCATTCTGCTTGGCATCAGTCATTGCCTCCTAATCCCATCTTTCAAAGATCCCAACATTTTATATTTATTTACCAACACAGATTACATTTGGCAGCCAGTCACTTCAAGCAATCTGCCTGGTCTGGTATAGCCAAGCATAAAAGGTTTTAACAAAGAAAAATAAAAGATCTGTTCTTCCTATTCAGAGAGTGACAGATATAGCCTAGCGCAGCCAGCTTGGCACTGAATTACATCACACTTTAAAAAAAACCAGCTCCTTATTTTATTAATACTTTCAATGGTACTAACTATTACAGAAAACAAATACTGGCAGTGCAGTATCTTTACTTCAGCTGGATGAATCTCTTTCTGTCTCTAACACACTTTTTGACACAGCACTGAAATGTGATGAACTGAAATGAAGACATGTATCTCTGCTGTGGTCAAGCTGTGTTCTCCTCATTTTTTTTTTGATTCTAAAGAAAAGCAGAGAAAAGGTCCTGTTGTGGATTTGGGCAAGAATAAAGCAGCACAAGGAAGTAGAAGGATGTCCTTTATTCTGCAGGGTCACTCATTTCCATAAAATTTTCACTTGGTATATTTGGTAAACTCTCATTAACGCTCATTTTCTCTGTCCCGTGCAGAATTACTGCCTAGTCATCCCACAAAATAAACAAAAAAGCAAGAATCAGCAAGGTTCATAGTGGATATGTATTTAAGAAGACACGTAATTGTGGACTTTCAAGGACAACTGACTTGTAAAAAGGGAAAAGTATTTAGGCACAGCATGGTGCAAGGGTTCCAGCTTAAGGTAGGGACACCTTAAGTGAGTTATTTAAAATATTAGCTTTCAGATTCCCCATCAGTAAAATGTGTTACTGATACATACCAAATGAATGCTGTGGGGGCTAGTCAAGGAGCCAGCTTCTTGCCTTTGTAGTTGCTGAGTGGCCCTGTAGACATTGGCAAAAGTTTTTCCCTTTCTAAGAAATATTTGGCCCATCACACACACAGTGACTCAAATCCACAGAGCACTAAACTTCATGCAGATCAAAATGACAGCCACTTCTTAGTACAAGATGTGAGGTTTGTTGTACGTTGTCAAGCAAGGCTCATCTCACAGTCACATCTCATTACTCCCATAGCCTCTTTCTCAAAGCACTTCATCCTTTCCAGCTAGTAGGTACTGGCTCCGTTCAAAAGGTTTAACTGTTGTTTCCAAAGGATCCAGAAGAACAAGTCTTTACAAGGAAGAGACCTGCAGCTCCCTGGTAAATCATGCATACCACTTTGTTGTGGGACTTGTGAAGTACAAAATTAAATGGTGTTCATATAGGCCTGTGCTGACTCATAGAAATGTAATATGGGAATCATTGTTTTAATCAAGTCACATATGTTAGGTCTTTTTGTAAAGTAAAAACTAGGGTGGGTTGTACAGACTAGGAATAAATACTAAGGAAAAAAAGAGTGGTCTGTGGAAATCAATCTTTCCTTTATATACTCCCAAATTATACTCATAAAGAAGAGGCCTCCAGCAGGTCTGTCAGTCACGATAAAGCTATCACTCTGAGATTTATTACAGGTTCTCTCCTTGTGTTTTCAATGGAAAACATCCTACAGGTGTGTTTGCATTACTACCAAAGATATATGAAGATTAATTACATGTCTGAGTGCTGAAATTCATTGACATACATTCAAAGATTTAACTTGCAATTAAAACCATGCCTTAAAAAAGGGAACTAGCTGGAAAAGTCAGAATGGGAATAAAACACTTTCAAGGATCAAAGAGTAATCACCATTTAACTCTTAGACACAGGAATGTAGCCTGAGCTTTTTCCCCAGCGCATTAAGGAAGCTCTGTGCTTTGCTTTTGATCTCTTCTGACAAAATCCAAATTCTACTATTTTCACTTTGGCTTCCCCCCAAAAGGATGTGTGTGTATACCAAAAGCCTCATTTCCTAAACTATTTGGGGTCCTTACCCGAGACAGTAGCAGTCCCATGCTATTCAGTCTACACAGAGAGGCAGAACTGGGCTTTTAGGCAAGGTAACTCAGTTGTGGCTGTCAGTCTACAGTGCTGATTAGATTATTTTCCTCTCTGAGGAAAAAGTGTATGCTGCTTAATTTCTTAGGATGGGAAATACTGTTCTTTTCCATGCTGTGGTCTCTTTCTCATTGACCCCTCAAAAGTAGGTAGTAACTGGAGTTTACTGTGTTGGGGAAAGGCTAGTAGAGACAAGATGTTACTTCTTCTAAAGGGCGATAAAAGCAACCACACATCTAAGCCGTTCTCGGGAACACAAAGACTGTCACTGTCACAAGCTGCAGAGTAAACTTTCTTGCAAAGGGGAAATGTTTAAACCCCACTTTTCCATGGAGCTAGACACATAAAACTGTAATCAGCTATGCTGTAAAAAAGCTGCTATGTGTTTTAAATTCACCATCTTGACTAACATCATCCAAATAAGTTGCAGCAGTCCAAATGTATTGGTCCTGCCATGAGAAGTGAAGGTAGACCAAGAAAGGATTTTGATTTACTACTTTTCAAGGTCTTAGATGAGCAAATATAGAGTAGTGCTTTTTATTTATATTCTTGCAATTGATGCTAAAGTAGCACTTAGGCAATGAAGTATATAGGTTGCAACTGAAAAAAGGAAAAACATAATCCCTAAACACTGTATATCTTTGTCCAGGTGAAGAAATGAAAAATCTAACCAATACAGTCCAAAGTGTCTGGATCTTATTCTGCACAAAATCAAACTTTCTGAGAGCTGACGCAGAGGTATGGTAGAGATGGCATTACCCTGGTGAGAGAAACAAAATGGGGTCCACTGCAAAAGCAGATGTTTGCTTGTCTGACCACCTCCCTTCCCCTGCCTCCTTTCACCTTCTGCCAGGGTCTGCATGCTCTCAGACACTAAGTCCTCTCGACATTGCATAATTAAATTCCCTCCCCCCAGTTCAAATAATCAGTAAATTTGTAACAGTGGGGAAAGTTGCTCTCAAAGTAAGTCAAAGAGACAAGAATGAAAGTCTGTGAGTTCATTATGAATGATATTTTAAAGCTGGTCGAAAGAAAGAAAATATGAGAGAAATGAACAATCCTAATAAAATCTCTATAGCTCAGCTGAGAGCTAGAAACTTTCCAGTTCCAATATTAATACATTTTTTTCTTTCATTACCTTCAAAACAGCAAGATGTATCACAGAAAATAAAAGGATATTTGACCCTTACATGAGATGCTAAAGTAGATTTTCCAACAGTATCAGCAGAAGACATTTTAAGACAGAAAAGCTATGAATGAGCTTAAGGCATTTTCAGGATCATACTACATCCGGGACCTTTATCTCTCTGAAGATCTTTTCTTCCTGTACAGCCACAGCTTGCTGCATTTTCAGTTTTCTTGCTTTTACTACCACCTGGAACTTCCTCCTCTTACCACTACCCACTCTCTTGCCCAGGGTGCAACAGAAGAGTGACGTTCTCTAAAACACAGAATCGTTTAGTTTTTCAACTCAGCCTTTACTAATCTAGGACTTATCTGGAGACAACTGTAGTGGCAAAGTTCTTATGTGGTAGGCTGATAGTTTCCTTTTAGTGAAGAAAGTTTAAAGTCTTTAGAAACAATGACTAAACCCAGCAGGTAAGCAGAAAGGCATTTTGTGGCAGCAGCC
The DNA here is from genome assembly GCF_037157495.1 of Lathamus discolor. Lineage (NCBI taxonomy): Eukaryota > Metazoa > Chordata > Aves > Psittaciformes > Psittacidae > Lathamus > Lathamus discolor. The sequence goes on along the minus strand of NC_088885.1, from coordinate 99,475,448 downwards.
AGTAATGACTCCAAAGCCACATCTGTTAGGACAAAAAATTGAACATGAAAATTGCTGATCAAAGCTTATTGTCATGGAACTACTGTCATTATTGACAAAACTCAGAACCAAAAGAGACAGCACAACAGCTTTGCAAGACAAGAAGACAGTCGTCTGGCAGCTAATCCATGAAGGCAGAAGGTAAATCCAACTGGCTAAATCTCAATATCCTTTTGTGGGTTAAAACGGCATAGAAAAACGTATGAACTCTAACTGAATACAACGAGTAGATTTTGATCCTTCAAAATGGATTATGCAAAAAAATCAGATCTTATTCAGTGAATCAGCCCTCTGTGCCAAAATTATAGTGCACATTTTCTTGTCAAAAGCCAAGTTTTTGCAAGTGTGAACACAGCAAATGCAAGCTTTGTCCATAAGATTGCCTGCAATTTTCCCTGCAAGTAATATTCAAGTTGAAGATGTTCCTGATCATCACAGGGGGGTTGGACTAGATGATCTTTGAAGGTTCCTTCTAACCCAAATGCTTCTATGAGTTCTTTGAATATTCTCTGCAGTATTCATTGTTATCAAAGGACTAGGCTGGTCCTAGAGGACACAATGGAGTCTTCTCTCTTCAGTGTCTAGAATTGCTTTCCTACCAACTATACAAAATATGTTATGTTCATGTACAGATCTTCTTAAACAAAATATGATACTTCCCTGTCCAGCTTATTTGCATATTATTTAAAAACCCCACACATATATATAATATCAGTAAAAAATTAAATAAAAGTATTTTTGATATAATGTTTTGCACAATTTTTGACAGTGTTGCACTGTTCTGCCAATGTAGTAAAATTCTTTTGTCAGTGTGAGTCCTTCACTTCAGACTGGAAAGCAAATGTTTGTCAAATTGGAAAATCTGATTTTAAAAACTAAACACTAGCAGATCTGCTCCAGGACAGACTGTTGATCTAGAATTGACAAGTGTACATGTTTATAAATCAAGGCTCTGGCTTAAAATCAGAATATTTCAAAAGCGATGGATACTGTGATACTTTTCTTGTTGTCTGGGTTTGGAACTTTTATGTTTCATGTCACCAAGCTTTTTCACCATAATGGGGTTTCAAATCCTCACATTTTTTAATGAAGACCAAGTTTTACATGTAATTTGATTATTTATTACAAAATGAGTGATCATGTCACAGGTATGGAAAAATCTGAAACTACTACTTTCGCTGAAAGTTTAAAAATATGTGATAAAACCTTTGGTGAGCCACATGCACCCTCAGCAAGTTTGCAGATGACACCAAGTTGGATGGGGGTGTTGGTTAGCTTGAGGGTAGAAAAAGATCCCTCTACAGAGGGATCTGAACAGGCTGAGGCCGCTTGTATGAGGTTTAATCAAGCGTTAGAACAGGCTGCCCAGGGAAGTGGTGGAGTCACCATCCCTGAAGATACTTAAAAGATAGGTAGATGTAGCATTTAGAGACATGATTTAGTGGTGGACTTGGTGGTGCTAGGCTTATTGCTGGACTCAGTGATCTTAAAGGCTTTTTCTAACCTAAATGAGTCTATGATTCTATGAAAAATCTCATGCTCCATTGATTATAAAGGAAATTGAAACCCAAATGTGTTTACTTAATGAACTAAGCACAAATTTAAGTTAAATTCATTTTTGTTGGAAGGAGAGCAGTGACAACAGTAGGAAAAACCTTAATTCTTTGGAGATTAAGCTAAGAATTCCGGATGTACTTAACATATCATATCAAAAGACATCTAAATACAGCTGGTCAGGAGTTGAAACTAGACATTTTCTGATAACAGAATCTTACTTCCTAGCAAGATAAAGCCAGTTGCCTTTGCTTCCTAGTAATATTCAAATAAAAAAGTCACCTGATCTCACACATCTTCATCAGATGTTTCCTCTGAATTTTTCATTTCAGTGGAAGCAATATCAAACCAAGAGATATCAGGTGCTTGCCTCATCTATTTCTTGTAGCAAACAGCTGTATCTTGTCTTATATTTAGATCCTAACCCTTAAGGGAAAAGGCTGTCAGTCTGTTACTGTAACTGCCATGCTTGTAAACTGCCTCCCTAAATATAATTCAGGCCTTAAGATGCTATAACAATAGTTACATCATTTTTTTATATATGTATACTTTCTCTTCCAGTCTTGTTAAAAGCAGAAAATGCATTAAAATGTATACCACATTCATATTCATTTGAATTCAAAGTGAATTTTATATTCCATTTAGCCCATCACTAATCAATTTTATGTTGTGCATAAAGGAAACACACAAATAAAAATGTAAGGTATAATCTGCAAAACGTATCTGAGATTCCACTAAAATTCTACTTCGTTACTGGGGAATCAATATTACTACAAAGAAAATCAACACAAATAACTGATGATCTTAATATATTAATTGCAATATAAAAGTCAGGGAAATATTTGAAGATATGCTTTAGATAAGCACAGTCTCTGCTTAATCTTGGTTGTTTCTTGACCATATAAATCAAGCAGAAAGTATAAAAGCCTTTGCAGCACAGATGTTCTGGAACTCTAGGATTATTTTGTTTGCTTAGGGGTCGGTCTTCCTGGTTAATCCAAGACTATGCCATGCTTTTTTTGAAGGATTTAAGCCTAATCACAAACTTCATTATTTGTGTTTCACAAAGTTAGCCACCTTCTTTCACTTTCTTCAGCATAGGTATACAGCACCATTTATAAATGTAAATACATTTTTAAAGTCCTTTTGAAAAATAGCATCCTTCTCAGAATATTTCTTCTTCTCATAAGTCCATGAGGGTAGAAAGTATCTAACGTATCCATGATGTCACTTATTGCAATCATTATAACACACTTAGAAACTATGTCAAGTAGGCAGTGCAAAAACGTGTATCTAGCAGGACACACCACAGTCAGGTAATATTATTGAGTCATTGAAAACTCTTTGTTTCAAGCACCTGAAATATCCACTCATTGCATACAATGGTATTACTGGTTTTAAAGTCATAGACAGATGAAATATCAAAATAATTTTTAAATTTCTGTCTCCTGAAGGAATCATGTCATTAAGGCCATGTCGGTAGCTGCCAGTTCAAGCACAGCTGATGAAGTTCTCAGGTAATGAAGAGTTCATATGTCTATACTGGAACTGTTAGAACACTTCTTGATACGAATGTGGCCCCTCACAAGTAGCCAGAACCTCTCTCAGCTTTTTCCAGGCATAGTTTGCTCTCCAAGGACCTTGTGCCATAGTCCACATGCAAGCTTCCAGTTTTGGAGGCTCGCTAGTAGACAATTCACTAACAGTCACTGGGGCCATGGCAGCCTGCATCCATGCCAAAGAATTTTCCTAAATGAGTCAAATCTACCCAGCAGACATAATGGATTCATTCTAGGCCAGAAAGTAATTTAGTTTCAGTAATATTTCTAATGTTGACCTGAACCCGAGTTTTGGATGTTATAGACACAAGCCCAGCTCCCTCATGACTTGTGCACACAGCCATAGGCAAATCATGTTCATGAGGAATGGCGCAGTAGACTCTTTGCAGACAGTTGAAAGCAAAAGTACCGTGACAACTGTCCCTCTTTTCCACTTTCTTGTTTCAATTCTTATTTCTGGTCTTTGCAAGCATTCAGGCCAGCCCAAGGTTTTAATCACACAGCATGACCAAAGCAGCCCAAAGACTGCACCGGTCACAGCATGTAACGTTTTGTACCTGATTGCAGAGTTACTGTAGTTCCTGTGGATCCATTCCAATTGCACAGAATCTTGCAGTTTCAAATCTATGGATTCTGCATCGATGTAATTTATCAAAATAATAAAACCCCCATAATAATAGTTAAAAAATTCACTGATTCATTGACATGAAAAGTAGTACTTCTATACCTTTACACAATCACAGAATCACAGAATCCTAAGGGTTGGAAGGGACCTCAAAAGATCACCTAGTCCAACCCCCCCACAAGAGCAGGGTAACCTACAGTACATCACACAGGAACTTGTCCAGGCAGGCCTTGAATATCTCCAGTGTAGGAGACTCCACAACCCCCCTGGGCAACCTGTTCCAGTGCTCTGTCACTCTTACAGTAAAGAAGTTCTTCCTGATGTTAACGTGGAACTTCCTATGCTCCAGTTTACACCCATTGCCCCTTGTCCTATCACTGGATATCACTGAAAAAAGCCTAGCTCCATCATCCTGACACCTACCCTTCACATATTTGTAAACATTGATGAGGTCACCCCTCAGTCTCCTCTTTTGCAAGCTAAAGAGACCCAGCTCCCTCAGCCTCTCCTCATAAGGGAGATGTTCCACTCCCTTAATCATCTTTGTGGCTCTGCGCTGGACTCCTTCAAGCAATTCCCTGTCCTTCTTGAACAGAGGGGCCCAGAACTGGACGCAATATTCCAGATGCGGCCTCACCAAGGCTGAGTAGAGGGGGAGGAGAACCTCTCTTGACCTACTAACCACTCCCTTTCTAATGCACCCTAAGATGCCATTTGCCTTCTTGGCCGCAAGAGCACATTGCTGGCTCATGGTCACCCTCCTATCCACCAGGACCCCCAGGTCCCTTTCCCCTTCGCTACTTTCCAGCAGGTCAACCCCCAACCTGTACTGGTACATGGGGTTGTTCTTCCCCAGATGCAAGACTCTACACTTGCCCTTGTTAAATTTCATCAAGTTTCTCCCCGCCCAACTCTCCAGCCTGTCCAGGTCTCGCTGAATGGCAGCACAGTCCTCTGGTGTGTCAGCCACTCCTCCCAGTTTTGTGTCATCAGCAAACTTGCTGAGGGTGCACTCAGTTCCCTCATCCAGGTCATTGCTGAAAATATTAAACAGCACCGGTCCCAGCACCGACCCCTGAGGAACTCCACTAGTCACAGACCTCCAGCTAGATTCTGCGCCATTGACCACAACTCTCTGCCTTCTTCCTTTCAACCAGTTCTCGATCCACCTCACTACTTGATCGTCAAGCCCACAATTCTTTAGCTTATCTATGAGGATGCTGTGGGAGACAGTATCAAATGCCTTACTGAAATCAAGAAAAACTACATCTACCGCTCTACCATCATCCCTCCACCTAGTCACTTCCTCATAGAAGGCTATAAGGTTGGTCATACATGACTTCCCCTTGGTAAAACCATGTTGGCTGCTCTTAATGACCCCCTCATCCTTGATATGCCTAGTGATGGAGTCAAGAATAAGTTGTTCCATCACCTTTCCAGGGATGGAGGTAAGGCTGACCGGTCTATAATTACCCGGGTCCTCCTTCTTGCCCTTCTTATAGATTGGTGTGACCTTTGCCATCCGCCAATCCTCAGGCACCTCGCCCGTTTCCCATGACTTACCAAGATGATGGAAAGTGGCCTAGCAATGGCCTCCGCCAGCTCCCTCAGCACCCGTGGGTGCATTCCAATGCACAATAGGGCTGGCACTAGTATAGCGTGACTAAAGCTTTGACATATACCGACACTTTACAAATGAGGGATGTGGGACAAACTCATGTTATCTGAAGATTTTAATGTTTTCATTTGATCTTATATGTTTTCACTGACAATCATTTTAGCTACAAATTTAGACTTGTGAATGTGGAAAAGGAAGGTTTCTGAGCCTGGTGGTAGTCAAGGTTTCAATTGGGTGACATCACTTTATATGAGGTGAGGATCTTGACTAACAGTTTAAGAGGATGGTATAAAATGTGGAAGAGAAGAAAGCAAAATGACAGTCAAGGTTAGGTGAACTCTTGCTACTATTCTTCTGTTGAGGGATTCTGTAGAGAATGCTTTTCTTAATGTTGAGGTAACTTGTGGCTAGCTTGAATTTTGCAGATGAAATTAGTATTACTTCTGGTATGCAATAAGGAAACTTGCTGATAGTAGTAGTGTGAAAGGAGAAGCAGCAGGAAAGGAAAAGAAATTGCATCATTTGTAAGGACTCAGAACATACATCAGGGTTTAATATCTGAAACTGCAGTGCAGATGCAGATGCAGCATTTAAAATTTTAACAAATACTTCAGAGGCATCTAGATATGTTACAGTCTGTAGTTATTGTGAACACATTTCTATATACTCTCAAAGAGTAAAAAAAGTTATTAAAAAAGTCAAAACTTCACATAAACAGAACACAACTGCTTTATCACTCATCTCTGCAGCAGTGGCCTATTTCCCTTGAGTGTTCAAAGCTGTAGGAACAAGGTAACTCTACAAGGCAGTAATGTAGACATCCTTCTTCAGACACAGAGATGAGAGCAGTGACCAGGCCCTAGCTCTGTCACAAGGAAGGTGAGAGATTCTCATTTTCTTCTCTCCCCTGATGTGAAGTACAAATTGTCCACTCTGTTCAAAGTGATAACCATGATTATTTTTTTGTAAAATTATCGCAACTGACTAAATGTGTGTGTGTGCAAATATACGTCTACATCAATCAGTACCAATCAAGGAATTAGACTTTGTGATGGAAGTATTTAGAAGACTGATAAACAAACTTTAAAATAAAATCTTAGTAGATTGGCTTTTATTCATGACAGTTTGTGCCAACGGTTAGTTCTTGCAAATTATCACCACATAGCTTTACATACACAAATCTGTCAGTCCACTGTATCCTGAATTAGCTGTGAGTATGCAATACCATGGAGCTAATGCTTGAGCGGCTGCGGTACTCCCTGCTTAGTGGTTGACTAAATCAAGGTAATCAGGCTTGAGTGCCCTTGTAGGGGCAAAATTCTTCTGGATGCCTGATGTTTTTGCAGCTTGCTGTTCTCCCAGGAAGGAATCCCAGCTGCTCCCAGTGCTGCTTATCTTGGTTTTTGGTTTGCCAGGCATCCTTCTTACATATTTGTGTATTCAGTGGGATATCCTGCCCATTTGCTGTCCCTTGTGCTTATCTTGTTCTTTGTTCCTTATCTTGCAAATTCTGTTACTTGAGTTGCTGTTTATATGTGTTCCCACACTTCTTACTTGCAACTACACAGGTTTTTGTTTACTCTTTGGTGGGCACATTGTTCACATACTTAAATTAAATGCTTACATGTTGTGTTTAGCTATGCTGTGAGTTACATGTTAAATATATATATGTATGTGTGTGTGTCATTAGCTACACTACTTTAGTATGTTTCTAGTTGAGTTCAAAGCAAGCAAATATGAATTCTATCCTAACTATACTTATACTATAATGTGTATCCTGACTCTGAGTATGACTATAATTCGCAGGTGTCACAACTTCTGGTTTGGCTACAATGCCTGCAGTTGCTGATTGGTATGGTGGTGACCTCAGGTAAAACTGTTCTCTGTGGCAGAAATAAGCAACCAAAGAGCTGTTCATTAGACAGCTAGAAGAACAGAATAATTAGTACACCTCAGTAATGTGTTTTAAAACAAAATTATTAGACTCGCAACACCACTTTTTAGTCAGTATAGTGTCACTGTAGTGGTAGTCTGCACATTTACTGAAATAAAATTTATTTCAGAGCAGGAAAACAGAGATTATGTGAAGATGACATACAAGGATTCACTGTTCATAAAATGAAGCTATTCTCCCTTGTGCTGCACAAGCTGTTAAATTAAAGAACACAGTAGTTAGTATCTTTGATGTAGAAAAGAAGGCAAAAGAGAAGGGTGTTATCATCAGCCTGTCTAAGGGAGAAGCAAAAATAACAGATGCAGGAATAGACTGATTTTGACTTTAACCAAACCACTTTTTTCAGCCTTAATGAAATGATTTCATAGCCCTAATGTGCAATGGAGCTAACAGCAGAGGCTCTCTGCTTTGATACAGACCAACAAGTGAGAAATGACACGCAAGTATGCTTAGGAAACCTGACATGACAGCTGGTTACCTAGTCTCTCTACTCCACAGATGTACTACTGCACTGGGGGAGCAAAGGCATCAGTCATACTCTTCAGCCAGAAGGCAGGGAAGGATCATTTCAGGAAAAGTTTTCCCAGCTTCTCTGAAAAAAAAAAAAAAAAGAAAAAAACAGGAAGACATGCCAAGAAAAAATGGATCCTGGGAAAAGCCCAGAAGAGCTGTTCTGTGAAGAAAGGTCACCTCTGGGCTTACCAGTGGTGCTTGCTGACAAGAGCCTCTGCAGAAGCTGTGCTGGGGAGCTGGGGCCACCCCAGCCTATGGACGAGGCGGGCCAGGTCATCCACAGTGCCCTTCAGCTAGGGTAGGCAATCAAGGATGCTCAGTAATCTCATTATCATTTCTCTCTTCTCCAGTTAAATAAACTCTCTGTAATCAGCGACACAGACAAAAGATGTGTATCATCACTAGCAGGAAGCCAGGTAGGGTGAGGGGGATATCAGGTGGGGGGTGGTGAAGGCATGTGCAGAAGCACAGCAGGGCAGCCATAGCCTTCCATTTGCCTCATGTACAGCAGAGAGTCTCTCTCTAAGACCTTCATTGCTCCAAACCCGCTGCTTTGGGCACCTGAGGTTCATGCCACTTTTTGAAGGTCTGAGATTCATATTACTCCCAAGTAGCAAAATGACAGAAGGTAAATTTGTTCCCCGTAATGGCACCTGCCAAAGGATGAATGAACACTGCATGTGTCCTTGGGCTGCCTTAAAAGGCTGCCACTGACAGTGGTAGGAATTACTGACCTACCTCCAATATAAACTTGGCCTTCGTGGAAGAAGGGATGTGTAATGCATACTTTCTGACTGCTCTGTCGGTGATCTCAGTCCTGACCCAATAGGTCTAGTCTGAAATTAGTGGGCTTCTAATTGCTTTTTAATTTAAAGCAATTACAAAAGGGTGCACTACTAAACGTCATTTGTACTTGTGGGATCACACATGGCATTTAACTGGGAAAAGCGTGTTGGGCAATTTTTTTCATTAGAAATCTTATTATATCCACAGCAAATGATGGAATACCTGAAATTCTGAATTTAAATGGAAAGATGAACGGGAATTTGTATTCAAAGATATTTATTTTGTTTAGAATAATGAAGTGAAACCAACTATTTAGACTGGCCTGAAACTTATGATTCATGCTTTTAGCTTTGTGGCGTTGTTCTTTATTAGTTTAGCCACTTAAGAAGAGACCATTGTTAAAGGTTACCTGAGCCAAAGAGGCATCTACAAAGAAAATAAATTCCTAATGCCGCTTTATCTTCCTTCAAAATTTACAGCCATGGGCAACATGACCTTGAGAAGCTATGTTAACCGACACAATGATGACCATGGGTTTATGGTCAGTTTAAACAGAGAGAAGTTGTGTCCAGCAACAACTTGTGAGCCAGTTCTCACTAGATTAAGGTTTTCCTGTGACTGGAAAATCACTTTTGTCCCTGCCTAGACACAATGTGTAGTCACGGTCGTTGTTGCATTAGTTAATGTGACTTCCCAAGGACGTGTTTTAACTTGTCATGCTGTTCCAGTGAAGTCAAGCCCACTGAGAGCGACATCAAGAAGGTATTAGCAAAGTATGAGGCCAGCTCCATCAAAAAGGACAGATTCTCCTGCAGCAGCTCGCAATAGAGAAGTTACATCTCTGCATTGCCACTTCAAGCCCACAATGCTATCTGAAGTGACATCTTCATGTTGCAGCTTGAAGCCCATAACGTTATGCGGAGTGACAGCTCCAAAGAATTTACTGAAGCCCATGTTAATTGCAGGTCAATCTCAGGAAAAGAGTTTTGGAAAAACATTGCTGAAAAACCTCTGAGGAGGGCAGGCACCAGTTACCCGTGCTGAGCCCCAGGTACCAGAAAGTAGTTACTCTTGTTACAAAAAAATAATGTGGCATTTTTCCCTTGAGTTATAAGAACAGATCACCTTTGACAGTAAGAATTTGTTGCTCTGTTTATCTGAAAGGAGAAAAGGCACTTCATTTTTCATCTTGCAAATGTGTCACAGAAAAAGTAAACATCTTCCCTGCACTTACAACTGTTTGACTTGCTCAAACAGAAGTAAACAGACAGCTTTCTTCCCTGAAGAAAATTCTGAGTCTTACCTGATTTCCACCAGTTCAAGGCTGTGCCTGTATGGCTATGCCTTCAAGCAATCAGTCTTCAGCTCCTGCTGGTCCTGGGATGAAGACTCACAGATTCATGTCTATCCTTTATAGCTGAGTAGTCTGGTTTTGTTGAAGACCTCACCAGGGCTGCCTCTCTAATTCTGACCTTGATGTCTTTTATCACTGCCTCCTCCCCAACGAAAGAACCCAGCAGACTGAGAACAGCCAGAAGTCCAAAAAAGTGCTGGGACAGAGTTTAAGACTTGGGAGTCACTAAAAACTGTACAACAGCGGGGTGAGAGAGTAGTGATCATGCAATAGCATGTTTCCATCAGCTTGGTTTCCAGCTTTTAGAAGAGAAAAGCAAAGAGGAGAGACTCCTTTTCAGGATGTAAGTGCTTTTACTTTTTAGATTTGTTGATCATTACATGAGAGCCAGCAATCTGATTTTGAGCACTAGCCAGTATTCCGAGATGGCCAAATTTCAAGAGCTTGACTCAAGTTTTACCTTAGTTAATGAACCTTATACTGAAGGTATCATTCTTTGCTGGTTTAAGGCATTTCAGAAGTGAAGAATGAGTTGCCTACGTAGACACTGCCCAAGGCAGACCTCAGCTACTAATAATTTGGTTTCAGACACATTTTCAATCTTGAAGTGATTTGATTTTTATTTTACATTGGTCAACTATCACCTTTACTCGCAGATTCTGTTCCTGGGGCATGTACTTTTAATAATCCTATGTGTAGAGCAAGGAAACTTTTTGCCCTTTCAGAAGTTCTCTTTCTGAGGCTGTTTTACAGGCCCATACATACTTCCTTCTGCTGTAGCAGTGGAAACTTTTTCTCCAGCTGGGGATATTAAAAATTGTTATATTTACCAGGAACCTAAGTTTTGTTTTTCATATATGGGTCTGGTTCAAATTGGCAGTGACAGAAAAGTTGCCTATTATGCAGTACAGGGGAATTCAAACTTAACTGCGCCAGCTACTCTCTTCACTGACCTGATGCAATTTAAGGGGCAAGGTGAATACCCATCAGTAGGAAAATGTCATTATTCACTACAAATAAACAGAATTACCTATTCTTAAACAGTAAGGTCATATGTTTCACATTCTATCCACCTTGGGCTGATTAGAGCAAATTAGATTCTGTGCTAATCAGCTCAAGACATGTGCTAAAATGTAGAAATCCATTATTTGATTTTCTTGCAGTAATTCTCAGAGAATTTGTATGCCAATGAAAAATGCAAAAGTATTTAACCTTGATAGGGCCATATTCTGCTACTTTTTGGTACTTATGCTGAATGGTCTCATCAGGTTAAACACTACCCCTCACACAATTGAAGCATACATAATAGGCATAGTGGGAAGGTGGTTTTACAGTCTGTCATCTTTTTAGCAACTTACTACCAGCCAAGACTGTAACTCACCTACCCTAATTTTGCAGAATTTAGAAATTAGTAGGTTTAGTTACATCTTTTCAAACTCATCAGGAATGAAGTGCAAGACCAACACCAGACAACTAACGTTTTATATTAGAAAGAGATTCCATTTAGGCATGAAAGGTCAGGGGATGCTTAAGTCAGTCCTTTTTAAATTTAAATTTCATTAGTTTTGCACATTACATTTGCCATGGCTGTACTAGAATAAGTCCTAATTCAGGTAATATCAGAAGAATGTGGGAATGAGAGTCTAAGTAGATGGTTTCTATGCTTTGTTTTGCTGTTCCCCTTCCCACATGAGCTTGGGCAAATTGTATACACATCTCTTTCAGAAGCTAAGTGACAAAGTGACAGTGTGTAATGCGTTCTGTGAGCTTTACTTCACTCACGGAAAGGAAATGCATTCAGACTCTCATCTATACTCAGTAGACCCCCTATATATACACCAAATAAATGAATTTATTAACAGTATTTTGTAATTTGTCATCATTTCAATATATTTCCATGTCCCACTACCTCAAGACTGTATCCACTGACTTCCAAGACATTCACATCCCTTCTTCATAGATGACTGCCTTAAAATCAACACAAATTTTTAAAAATAATATTAATGCGACTTTTTATTTCTTTTTTTCTTTGTTTGGGGGGAGGGTTCTTGTTAGTTTGGTCAACTTTCCCACCCATATGACTATATTTACTCATACTATCAATAAAAAGGGACATTAAAAAAAAAATCTATGAAATTTTGTTCTTTCTCTTCATGTTTAAGAGCAAGAAACAATCAGGGATGTTCCTATAAAAATGCTGGAATCTGGACAGGAAAAACAATTTCATGCTTACAAAGGTCTTCTTCATGGGATAGTGGACTTTTTTGCACAAATTATCTATAAAATATGGGGGGAAATCCACTTATTTCTCACTCATATTTGGATATCTGTGGTTAACGCTTGCAGGATTTGCAATCTTCAAAACAGAGGTTAAGTTGAAGACTGAAAAAAAAACCAAACCCATATTATTTAGCTTTCCACATACTATGAGTCTTCTCAGTAAGGCTACCAAAATTTTAGAAATGGTGATATTTCAGGCTTTGGAAATCTGTGCTTTCAAAGTCTAAATATGTCAAACCAGTTACTTTATTTTTAAGAAAGGCACAGATCCACTCCGCCTTCCGATACTTTCTTCCTAAACCGGGGCCTATCATGGAATCATAGGGACTTCCAATCTCATGGCTTGGAAGGGACCTTCCACTAGATCATGTTGCCCAGAGCCACATCCAGCCTGGCCTTGAATGTTTCCAGGGATGGTGCATCCACCAACTCTCTGGGCAACCAGTGCCAGTGTTTTACCACTCTCAATGTAAAAAATGTCTTCCCCACATCCAGCTTGAATCTTCCATCTTTCAGTTTAAAACCATTACCCCTATCAAGGAAAGGATACCAGTCACTTGAACTCCCTCTTCCAATATGCCACAGTGGGATTGCAAGGATTTCCCACAGTCACTTGAATGTGTAAGAGGACAGTAACTTGGACTCCATGTTTCTTGCCTGTGGTCATATCGAACCATAAAAGTGCAACTAAATCAGTTCAGGCCTGAAAGGCAAACTGATAAAACAGAGATTAAACAAGTTCACAGGTCAGAAATAGAAATGCTTCCAAGGTCAGAAGTAGATATGCTTCATGGACACATACTAGACCTTCCAGTTTGCATCTTTCACCATACTAATGTGATTATCCTACTTTAAAATTTAAAAATAACAATGTCATTCTATTACCTTTGCTGTACCAGAGGTGTGGGGAGATGTCTCTCTTGCATTTAATTGCACAGTATATGAATATATCTGTAAGCCTGCTCTGCTGAATAGTATCCCATCAATAATCTGGAAATAACTGTCTTTTTAGTTAAAGGTAAAGATGCTCTAGATTTGTGCATCCAGGGATTTCCCTCATTACAGGTGAATTCAGGGCCGCTCTGAGGGTCAGTGCCAGGAGACCAGACACTACGTAAATTCCCAAAATGGGAATGAAAAAAGAATTAGTGGCACAATGACTTGTTACAGGATGAATTTCCCTCTAAACGGGAACTGCTTCATTAGCACATACCCTATCCTTATCGCAAGACTAAAACCAAATAAATCAAACTCTGGCTAGACTCAACCAATATTTTTTGTCATCATAATGTCTCTTTTTCAAAAGAGTTACATGATTCAAGTTCATTTTAAAAGCAAGCAATGAAGAAATTACAGTTGTTTCCATTCACACATAGCTCTAATGGGAAAAGCTTGACAGTAACTGCTGTTGCAAGAAATTCTCAAGTTCTTCAGGAAGGCACTAGTGTTCCTACATGGGTAATTACATCATGATCCTGAGATTTTCCAGAAGAAAAAAAAAATTAAAAGAGACAATATCTTTGTTGCTTACATTGCAGAGGACTAACTGGAGAAAAAATAAAGTCTATTCATGTTAATTTTTTTTTTTTCAAAAGTAAGTGATTACGATGGAAACAGTAGATTACATCATTCATTTCCATAGCAACAAAACTTGCAAAACAACAAAGCTACTAAACTTGTAAAATAACGATAATGTTAGCAGAAGTTATTTGAAATAACTTCCTTGTTAGTTGATATAAAACTCCAGCGAAAAGATGAGAGAGATAAATAGAAAGATTTGCTCCTTCTATTGAGGATTGATCCACTATTTGTCTGTCTTCTTGATTTTTTTTCCATTAATATTTTGAACTTCTTTGGAATAAAGAAGTAAGTCTTTGTCTCTTTGATAGCATAAAAGCAATTCTCTCTTGTTCATTCACTCTTCCTTGGTCTCTCATTCTACCTCCCCCATGCTCTTATTCTGCTTTCCTCTTTTGTCTGTTTTCAGCTACCTTTATCATTTTCACTATTCAAATAACTTTTTTTAACATAGCTAACAAAAGAACATAAGTAACATTGGAATTAAAAATGGGTAAATCTCAGAATAAGAATCACAAATTACCGAAATGCTGATTGCTGAGGAAATCTCACTGGAAACCTGTATCAGCAAGGACTCCTTCAGTGTTACTTCTCTTCTCAAATACTACCATATTCTTCTTTAATCAAAGCTGGATTTAAATGTTGAGGCAGTATAAGAGGAAAATGCTTGTCTATTGAAATCAGAGTCTTCTAGAATCTTCTGCTGTGTAAAAGCCTCTGTTTACTCACAATAAATAGAAATATGTAAACCCAGGAGATTTCAGCATGAATACTCTCATAGTAACTTGTTACTCCATAGTAAAAAGGATGGTAGGTTCAAAGTTTTTGGGAAGTGCAGCACTGAAATAACTCCTAGAAATGCTATGAACTTTGCTTTACAGCCAACAACATTTTTTACAAGAAATGTGGAAAACATTAGCTAAAATTGTGTTGGTCTGTACAATTTTATTCTGTTAAAGACAGGTTTTATGATACATTTAGCCTTTTAAATGACACTAATAGTCTCTGGAGACACATGGTCTTTCCTGCAGTTCAACAATTAAGTCTATTTCAATGTTATTTGGATAAGTTGAAACAATTCAGTTACTGTATGTCTGCTCAGTGGCACGTACTGTAAGGCTAATGGAAACCACCTAGAGTTAACTAAATAATAAGGCTTTAGCCAACTTTAGACATCTACCTAACTTTTGGAGGGAAGGCTGAAAACTTAGGGGGGGTGGAAGGGGTCATTTTATTGGCAGAGAAAGGAGTGTATTTTTCACCTCTCATTCCACACATATGCACCCCTCCTCCCGTCCACCACCACCACAAGCACACTTCAAAAAAATGCCCCAAAATTTACACAGGTCGTAAGTCTGAGTTGATAATGAGCACGATTAATCACAATTGTGTTTCTGTTTTTCCTTTCTCCTTCTGCTTTTGATATGTGTTACTTGCTAAATTGTACTAGTAAGGTTTTTAGATGTGTATGCAGAAATACACACATCATGCAGTCCTTACACATATATATACAAATGTATATATATATATGGCATGTTCTGAATTGATCACACTTTTGTGTAGCAAGCGTATGTTTGTATAAATTATCTTATGTTGCTATGGCTAGACTGTTTCCGCTACCAAACTAGCTCTTTGAGACCTAGCTTAAATATATCTACAGTGAACTACTGTGTAGACATATCTATAATCAAATTTTTACCACATGATAAAAAAAAGTAAAAGTGAGAGGAAGTAATTAAGAAGGCTCCAGATTTAAAATCTTGGCTTTATTTCAAATCCTAAGCCTTGGCCTAATCAGACATAAGAAGGATAAAAGGTACAGAGGGAGCTAAATTAATCACAGTTAAACTTGCTAATAGCTCTCCATCAACCTGTGCTGTGAGTGGGAAGAAGCAGCAGTAGGGTACCAACATAAATCTACTTCCTACAAAACTTAAATTTCACAAGACTTTTGGATCTTGAGAATCAAACTGAAATTCTCCTGTTAGGACTGATTCAAAGAATGTTAGTTATTTCTTTACGGTCAGTTAAATCTCTCTTAGATCTGCAAGGCTGCTGCATTACATCACAAACATCAGTGTGTCATAGGACAAATCACGGCCTTACCTGTAAATTAACTACATGAGAAGACTCATCTGATCATAGCATGCCATTGGAGGTACAGATGAGGGAATAATAGCAACCCAAGATATGAAAACTACACACATCATGTGGCCATTCTTGTCTAGAGAACTTGAGAAAAGTTAAAAAAATAATAATAATCAGAGAAAGCAGGGAAAACGGATGTGTTTTCAAAATTATTTGTGCTGCCAAAAAGCTTGACTTTACACACACAAAAAACCAAAATACTGGCAAAAACTATTACTGTTTCTGAAATTACCCAGTCAAAAATTTTAACAGTTAGGAATGCAACGCGAGACAACCAGATGTCTGAAAGTCAATTTTGTCTAGGAAACCCTCTCATCCACCATGACCAAAGGTGGAGAGATTTTGGGGTGGAAATTTTGGCAAAGAACAACTGCAGAGGATTCTTCAATATTAACTTACCAAGGATGGACTTAAAAGTTACTTCTTGCCGGGGAAAAAACTTCACCTAGGTGACTGAGTGGCTCTATTTACACCAGTGCCCCACAACAGTGTCAGGTGTGGGGCCACAGTCCAGGTTCACCAACACTATCAATTGCAAATGGACCAGCCTCCAGACAAAACAGATTGCATACATCCAGAAAGCCCATAGATCCTATCCAAAGCAGCCAATTAGAAGTATATGGTTAAAAGTGATGATCCAACACCAAATTCAGTAGGATTGGAAGGTCTTCCAGTGCCCTTCTCAAGGATTTTGGTTTTTCGAAGAAATTTGTTGTAGTGACAATCCTCCTGTGAACAGTTAGATCAAGAAGGTTTCCTCGGAACACTCCTGACAAAGCATATATCCAGGAAAAGCCATTAACTACACTGAATGCTGAACTTCGGGGTAGTCAACACTGAATTTGACTATTTGACTATAATTTTATTAGTATTAGAATATACCTTTGCAAACAGACAAACAGTTAGCTCCTTTGTCTGGAAGGTATCTTTTTACTACAGTTGAAGGGTGGCACATTATGAAGACTGGACTCATCCTTCCGCATTTATTCAGAATTTTCAAGGGACAACAGGAATACAAAATAAGGTCTGTAAAAGAGCTTTTCTTTGATCTAATACAAACAGACTACTATTCTGCAAGCTGCAAAGGTACATTTTAATTACCACAGTGAAAGCAGATGTAAAATCAATAAGGTGTTTTATTTCTCTCATTGATGTGTATAAATACTTACTTTACAGCAAGGTTAAGCTGAGTTTTCTGTCATTAAATGTAAGGATTGATGCAGGCCATTCAAACCAGGTTTGTGCAGCAGAGAACAGAGTAGCCCTCCATGTCATGCTGTCACCTAAAAATACTCACCCAAAGCTTCAGAAACTATTTTCTGGGCTATTCAGAAATTTCTGTCGTCACCCAGTTGGGATTGAAGGCTATAAAGACCAAAACTTTATTACAAATAACTGGGTCAGCCATTCCACTATTTATACAACTGTACTTGCTTGTCTTAATTTATGAAGTAGTTCAATTACTATAGAATTTCTTGGGGATGTCTCATTTTAATAGAACCATTAATTCTATGCTCAGAGGATGCATAGAAATTGATGGTCAGTTCCTGTTCTTCATTTTAAGCAGAGATGGATCCAATACAGAGCCTCCCACTGAACTCTCTCAAACTTTGAGGGAAATTCAAGCTGCATTCACAGGTTTCACAAGCCTTGTTTTTTTGCATTTCTCAGTCTCTTTCTCTCCTTATTTCATTAGGAACAAGAATCACAGTCTCCTATTGCCCTTGACTGACTTCAACCAGGTTGTCTCTACCCTCATAATGGTTCTCATTTATCTAGGAATAATCACAGGACCTTTTATCCCCTAAAGTACTTTTGTCAAAAACACTGATAATCATTCCTACAGATCGCTTCTTACTTCATTCTGAATGGAAATAGACTGAAAAAAAGGCTGGCCCAGCCACAGCAGTGCCTAATATAACTGAACTCTGCCTCTGCTACAGATGGATCTGAGACAATAGACAGAACTACAAGCCCAGAATTTCAGAAGACTTTAAACACTTAAGCATGGGCTACCTAAGCACTGAAATCAAATGAAAAGTTTTGCATTTTAAATCTTCATAGATTTTATACCTCAGTTTTCTTTTTAGAAGTCATTTCCCTCCTTGACAGTGGTACTGAAAATATGCCTTCAATGCTGAGAGGCACACAAGTGTGTTAGTAATTGGTGCCACACAAGTATTACTGATTCAAAGCCAATTCCACATTATTCCTATAATTTTATGTCTTCGTTTAGAAATTGGTTTAAATGAATGTCTCACTATTTACAAGGCTTTGCAACTGCACCATTATGCACATAGTGCCCAGATGACAGTCCAATCTGCTCTACAAAAATCTGTATAATATTTCTCCTGCTTTTTAAAAAGTAGTTTCTGTATTTTAAAAATTCATTTTAGTTTAGTTTACAACCAGTTTTCACATATTCCTCATGTATTCCATTGTGAGGGCTCTTGGAGAAAAGTACAGGAAAGAGGTATTTGCAGTGTCTGTACAATGATGTGCAGAGAGACCTAAACTATGAAACATCTGGCTATACTGTACAGACAGGGGAACCGTGGAGGCAAGTTTGCCAGTAGCAGAATGTTAGTCTTGAATACATTAGAAGGGAGAGATCATTCACAAGCTCTTTTCTAGCAAAATTATATGAATATCAGATTAACGTGGGACAACAGCCCAGTGAGAATAAAGCCCTTATGATTCAAAATGCAGAAAAATCAGAGCAACATGTCACAGAAATAAGAAACAGCAAGGATAAGGATGATATTATTTTTTTTTTTTTTTTTTTTTGCCTTTTGTACTGCAGTCACAGAAGATGAAATGCCTTATCAAGGCATATGCTTTAAGGGGCCAATTTTGCATCTAATGAAGTCAATGGAAAAAAATATAAGAGTTCAATGATGCAACATAATGTCCTTAATGAAAAAAGTAATCTCATGTTAGGACCCACTTCTGAACCCATTTAACTTGATGGAAATCTTTCTTTTGATTTCAAAAGCATCAGATTAAAACACCAAGTATTCAAAAAGTAAGACATCTAGAAGCTTTCTTTACATGGAATGCATCCCATCTATTCAAAGTTTAGATTAAGTCATGGAGAGACCAGTTCGTGATCCCACAGATACGGTCAAACTACCCATATGTCTAAAATAATCTTGGGCTCAGATGCTGGCAGGACAATTGTATCTGAATATCCTTAACTCTTTCTGCTAATAAAATTCTCTCTGACATTTATGGACCCTGTCATTTTGACTTACTGTATGCTTATGCTAAAATTCCGAGGAAAAGGCATAATTTTTTCTCTCCCTGTGTACTCTACCTCAATAAGGAACAATTCATTTTACTCAGACTTTTCTTTTTTAATATCACTGTAGCCCTGAGACCAAGCAGAGAAAATATCAACCCAAATGTTTAAGACAAGAGAGGTTGGGGTGGGGGGAGGGAAGACATGGAGGGGAGAAGATTATGAAAGGAAGGAAACCACTGTGGCTGGTACTTTTTTAAGCAAGAGCAACTGCAGGGAACATGATTGTTCCTCAGCCCAAATTCAGAAAGAACAGTCTGAGGAATAAAAGGGTCAGTACTTCTGCTCGTAGGGTGAAGTTTACCTCAGGAAAAAGACACCAAACCCACAAAAAAAAAAAAAAAAAAACAAACCACAGAAGTTCTGGTATTTTAAGGGCAAAGAAATCTTCTTTTGTTCCTGAACTAGAGAAACCTTTAAATCAAAGAGGCAAATTCATGATAGTAGGCATGAATTTTCTCTAAAGCAAGAGGAATAACACAGCATATGAGAGAAAACAAATAAACTCCAGGTGGTTTGGCTACTGCTAAGTCCATCTCCCCAGTGCATGATAGGAAGGTCAGCAATGCAGGACCACTAAGGCTGGTCCTCTGCACCAATAGTGCACCAAGCGGTGCACATTGGCCGTGACAGGTCCCCAACACCTACAGGGAAGGTGGTGCCATAGGAACTTCCTGTGGTATATGTGCAATTTAAAGATGTGCTTCTGTACTATCCCCTCCCTGGTAGTAACCATAATCTAAAGCCCCTATAATCATCTAAGTACTCAGAGGAATAAGATTATTTAATGACATGTCTGAAACTTGGAATGCTGGAAGTCAGGAAATAAGGTTTCTTCTATCACTAGAAAGGAGGAGACAAATTTTAGATTGGATACAAAGAGGAAGTTCTTTCCTGTTAGGGTGGTGAGGCACTGGAATGGGTTGCCCAGGGAGGCTGTGAGTGCTCCATCCCTGGCAGTGTTCAAGGCCAGGTTGGACGAAGCCTTGGGTGGGATGGTTTAGTGTGAGGTGTCCCTGCCCATGGCAGGGGGGTTGGAACTAGATGATCTTGAGGTCCTTTCCAACCCTAACTATTCTATGATTCCATGATTCTATGAACTGAACTTCTGTTGCTGAAGACAGCAGAAAGAGGAACAGGGGCACTCCTTCCACATAACCCCCCAAGCTGCTGACACTGAAATCAGAACAGGGAACCTGAATTTTAATTGCAAGGCTGTGTTTCCTGCATTAATAAGAAGCAGAGACATCCCACCGCCATTCAGGTTCTTCAGCAGAAAGAGCACAGCATCTATGGGTATGACTGAACCCTACTTACAACCTTGAGTTACCCTAAGCATGTGTTAAGTTTTATGTGCTTTTCTTTTTAGATGAGAAATTTGGGGGCAGGGACTGTCTTCTTCCACATATTTGTATAACTACACAGCTCTAAAGAGACCCATTTAACATTAGGGCAGAGTATTCATCCTTTGATGCATATTTAATGCGTCAGTTATACATCAATATTAGATCAGTATATAAGCACACATATGTTCTTGGACAAAAGCAACCATGCATCAAAACTCTGCATCCATACTTAAATGTATTTAATTAAGAGAGTAACCCATTATCCCTAATTAAGGTTTATATTTTCATAATACTGTTTTATGGTTATTACCTATTCCCTTCAGTTCTATCTATCTATAAGCTTTACATGCTATGACACTATCTAAAGAGCTCTTTGTTTCATACAAAACCAGAAATCGCTACCTAGGCTGATCTCAAAGCCCATTCTGAACTGTCTGGGCTGCAAACTAGCTTAATCTTCTCACACTTCCCCTTGCAGATAATGTGATCAGGAATTTCACATATGGTTTCACATCTTTTGAAACACGTGCACATGCGCCCACTCCCCAGGAGGCTTTCCCAGTATTTTCATGGTGCACTCCATGGCAGCAAACATGCGAGGAGAGGAAAGGTGCTACAAAGGTACAACCAACATTTCAAGCACTGTATTAATTCCTGCTAAGAACACTAAAACAATGCATCAATACAGGCAGAATAGCTCAAAAAGAGATAAATCATGTAATCTGTACAGTTGGGTACAAAAATATGAGAAAAAGGAAGTTTTGAAATGGAAGATGAATGTTGAAGAACATTGATTAGAGATCTTTGTGGATCCTCTGAAAACTTTACATTCCAAGAACTGTCAATTGGTCTTATAAAATGAAGCAAAGAGACTTAATCCCTGGTGGTGTGGCCATGCTACTGACTGGCACAGCTTGCTGCTTTGGAGGAGCAGTGAGCCCAGATCCAACAGTGGAGGTCACCACTTGGCTGGCAATTTGGTACACAACAGCTCATGGTTTCCCCATCACAGAGCAGTAACGAGATGCACCACAGCCAGCTGTCGGAGTCACCAGCATGCAAGATTTTGATGGGAAAAGAGTCATGTTAGCCCAGCATTTATGAATTGTTTTTGAAGCATACTTTATTTGATTGTAAATATTTTTATTGATTGGAAAGCTGAGGCTGAGAAGAGACTGTCTTTTCATTTATAGTAGGGCTTTCAATAAGAAGCGGTATCACTAAATAACTAAAATGTTTTTATAAAGAGGATATAGCTTTTAGGCTAACAGCTTATTAAACTATATTTACCAGTGTTTTTTGGAAAGATTTTTCCCTCTCTGTAATTCTAATTCTTTCTACCTTCCAATGGCATTTCTTTACATCTGTCTCAGTATCCACTAACTGAGGAAAGCAGCATGTTTTCACAGTGGAAAAAAAATCCCAAACAACAAACAAAGATCACTAGTTTTGACCTCATTTTGGGGGGATGCATGCATTTTAAACCTACTACCCTTTGTGGAGACACTCCTGATTTGTAGTGGTTTGCACAACACCTGCCTCACATCCTCCCAGCCTTGGGAAGCCACTGTGCAGGTTTGCAAGTAGAAGGGCCCCCTTCAGGCACAGGGGTGACTGGCTCCTGGTTGCGTTCAGCATACAGGCGAGCATCCCACACTAGGTCCACATGCAGTCCTGACATGTAACGCTGCCTGTAGCTGGTTTTCTGGAGTGCTGCTGCTGGTGTGGTGCTGACCACAGAGGTTACAACCATGGCCTTATATTAGAGCAGCAAGGCACAGGCTCCTGGGGCATGCTGCAAGGAGCAAAGCTGCCTCCATGGAGATCTGCCAGGTCTCGCAGATTTTTGACGTATGACACACATCTTTAGCCAGGGTGGTCACTCTGCAAAAATATTGGTTTTCCCAGTCCGTACCACTGCCTTTACCTTTTCACTGGCTGCATCTGACATTAGACACAGAGGCAACAGGGTAGGATCTCAGCTGTCAGTTCAGTGGTGCAGAAACACCACACCAAAATAAAATATAGGCCTATAAACTTTTTTGGTTTAGCAGGATTTGAAGCCCCTGTCTCCTGATGAAAAATTGTCATCAAGAACCACTGGAAGATTTTTTAGGGACTCCATCCAACTTAGGCAGACTTCAGCAACAATGGCAAAAATAATTTAGAGATATTAAAACAAGTCAAATATACCTCAGTACTTAGAAATAATGATGACAATTTTTGAGCCACAAATCAAGCAATTCATGTTAGCATATGTATGAAAGGGGGCAGGAAAAAATCTGCATGTAATTCAAGTCATTCTGCTCTAAGGCTGCAATGAAAGCAGGGGTAAAGCCGACTCATTTCACTGCAGCTCAATCCAGCAGATGCTTAGCCTGACCCTCTCATCTTCTCACTGGTAAAATAAATATTATAGAAAAAAAAATCAAAGGAATAAAAAAAATTAGAAAAAATAAAAATAGAAGAGTAAGACAAAGGAACTAAGAAAGAAAAGAAGAACTATTGAAAGCATTTGCAGGCAAGTATGAATCAATTATTCTAAAAAGCAGATGTAAAATGAAGCTGCTTAAACATATAAGGCACTTCTACATTGTATTCAAATAATGCTGAAATTATAGAGCTGTCATTTGCAGACCTGTCGAGGGTGCCTTTCTTACCACATTATGATTTAGCATTTCCCTTGGAAGGTTGTAGCAATTTTGACATTGGAGTCATTGGACAGAAAAAACATAAAATGTACATCAAGCGTCGCCTTACTTTTTTGTGATCTTAAGAAAACCTCTGAGAACTGACTTTGGCCCTTGAAAATAAAAAAGGAAATTAAAAAAAAGAATGACCTGAAAGTATCTGCAAAGACGCAGAAATGCTGGTCTCAAGAGATGGAGTGTGAACGCCTGTAGAGCAAATGTAACTGTGAAGATTTAAATAATTTGATGGCACATAACCTAATCTGACATGGCAGCAGGTTATTTTACAAATTGTGAAGGGCTCTGCCCACCAGTGTCATAATAAGAGCCTCTTTGAGAGGCAATTCAAAGATACGGATTTTTCTGAAGGCAAACACCCAGGTGATAGAAATGGAGATGGAGAGCAGAAAGTAACTCCTGACAACTCGCTTTTTAGGCTGCTCAGCTCCAGGTGAGGCAGCATGTGCAGCATTTATAACCAGTAACCCTGTATAGCTGATGGGCATATCAAACTAGCATTACAGAGGTTCATGCAGCATGGTTTTATAATCGTTTAACAGACAGTGCTGGGCACTAGTCAGCAGGGTCCTGTCCCACATGCAAGTGGATAGGAAAGGGCTGCAGATCTCACCAGGGAGGGCACAACACTGCTCTCCTCTGCCTTGTGCTTGTAGGGCTCCTGCCTGGCTACAGCATGCAACTCTGGGAGCTGCCTTACAGGTAAAAGTGTCTCTGTCAGGGGGCCTGAATTGCTGAGAGGTAATTGCTGACCCTCGCAGGTCCAATCAGCAGTTATACTGAGATAGCCCACTGTACCAGTGCTTTTTGCACGTACATATATTGAAACTTTCATTGTACTCAGTAGTGCGTCTACAGGCTTTGCAGCTACTTTTCAACTGATTTGAGGAATATTGGGAAGAATGACTGCTGAACCACCTCTGGATATGAACAGGTATATGTACAGATATATGCGTGCCACCAAAAGACATGCACTGCAAAACGGTCATGATCTCGAACCAAATGCAATATATTTCAGCGAGCATTTTCAATCACATTCTCTGATTTTTATAATTTGATGAGGTAATCTTAACCATTTAGCTCTAATAAACTCAAAGATCATGAACAATGGCTGCATTAAGTCTATTGTCACTAGCAGTAACACGAGGCGCAAAGGCTCACCGGCTCTTCTCACAGCATCTGATTTTATTCACTCCATCTCTCATTCTACATCAGCTGCCATCTGGACAAAATTCAGAAACCATGACACCTCCTTGAAGAATAAGATGCTGATCAGATGGAATGAGCTGGGACTTTATCTTGAGAGCAGAAACGTGAATTGTTGGTAACACAATCGCTTAAAAGGTTTGTAAATTATGTGCCTTCAGCTAAGCATATGGCTCATGTGAAATATGGACTTGTGAACTTTTCACAAAACTTGAGCTCAGATGATATAGTGGTGGCTGTTTCATAAACATATGTGATAAATAAGTACAACTTTACACATATACACACGAGAGAGTGTCAATGGCTTTCAGCACCCTTTTAAATAATGATACTATTTTATGTTTGCTTAGCAGCATACAAATATTTATTTTGCCAAAAATATCCATGTAGGCCCCACAGTACTGATGGGAAAAAAAAAAAACAAAAAAACAAAACAGTCAAGAAAACCTGAGGCTTTCTGGCTATACTGCCCTGGTGTGGAAACCAGCCCCTGTTGCCACCCACACAATGGGTAGGGACTTAAGCCCTCCATCAGCTGGGCACAGCACAGCCCCTCAGCCCCTTTGCTCCAGCAGAGATGTAATTTCTGTAAGGATGGTCACGGTCAGCACAAAACCCCTTCTGTCCTGGGAAAGGTGACTCTGTCTCAGGAGTCAGCATGGAAATGCACCCAAGCAACCCTGCCCTTTGCAGACCAGGGACCAGAGGAACGTCTGGCATCTGTTCACTAAGGAGTTTGCAGAAGTGTAACTATCAGTTTGAGTGGACCAACACGGACACTGCAAGTGTTTCAAGCCCACTTTTGTTGATTCTCTGGATTATATGTCTGTGCAGGTTTCTCACAACATGTGGGGATTTCTGGGTATTGACAGTCAAGAACTGAATTTGAAGAAACAGGGCTTCTTATTACCCTATTATTTGATTCCAGCTAGTGCTGCTGAGACATTAATGAACTCATTTTCATTTCTTTCCCAATTTTGAAGAAAAGAAACCCCAAAACAAAAAATAAACCAAAAAAAAAAAAAAACCACACACAAAAAAATCTTTCAGAACTTTTTTTGGGGATGATACAGATTAAAAAAAGGGGGTCTCTCATTCTAATGCCAAGTTATGGTGCTTTATAGCAACCAGCTTTGCAGTGTTAAATTGTCTTTTGTAGCCTACAAGAAATAGTGACAAATTACAGTTAGGGGGAGAAAACTGATGAAAGAAATATTCCATTTTTAATTGCCTTTTCATTTTCTTTTTATAGCCACGCTTAAACCGTGAGTTATCAGAAGCTGTTCGAAGTCTTTCTTTTACCATTTTAAAATATATTCCTCCTAAAGCCAGATGAAAAATATGGTTAATGGGGTTTTGTGACTCCCACAAAGTCCCCTACAAATTAAGGGACTTTGAAAAAATGTCAGCTGCCCAGTTCCCAAGAAAGAAAAATTAAACAATAAAGGCTTATCGACTTGTTCCTGAGAAGATAAAGCACTTATGAATGAGACCCTCTCATACTCTCCAGTTTGTGATCAGAGGCTGCAATTTCCAAGATTCACAGAAAATATTTTGATTAGCAAAAAAACCCACTCTGATGAAATAAGCTTTAAGGTTTTATAACTGACTCCCTTCAACCTGTTTTCATACAATATACTATCTCCTTCAGTCGTGCTGCTATCACTACCAATTATAACCAGTGCCATAAAAACATCACATTCATGCAGATCAGCTGATCGTGCCAAGTTCAAGAAAGGACAGCAGGATAGAGATGACAGCAGCTTCTGCTGGCTCTGCTCCAAAGTCCCTTCAGGCTTGTTCTTGTTTTTCTCTTTTGCAGACCCCCAGGATTTTGCTTCCTCAGAAACATTAATTCTATCCCACTCTCTAAATGGGCCCAAATCCCAGTCTACAGACATGACTGAGGGTATTTCCATTGACTTCAACAGGTCATCTACAGAGCTCTTCATCTTTCACGTCTTCCTCTTTTATGCTATTTCTGATCTTGCTGCTTTGTGTCAGCTAAGCAAAAGCCTTAAACAGCAAACTCCAGCCGCTATCATGTATTCAGTACATACATATCACATACAGGTAAACTGCAGGATTATGGCTGACTTCTTCGCTGTGTGTATGGCTGCTACATGGTCTAAAAGACCTTAGAGGAAAGAGGGGGAAAGACACCTGTGGGAGACCTCCATTTTAAGTTTTCTAACTTGTGAAGTCCTGCCCTATGACATCTAGAGAAAGTGTGATAATACAAAAAGAAAAGTAGGACTTACGTTGCCTCTTTCTTGTCCAAGCACAGTAAACAAAGCATCTCTCTAGAATCTTGTCAGATTAGTATAGAAAGCCCAGATACCTTTCCTGATTTCCTTTATTTGGAAATTGAGAATTGTTTCACCTGGAAAATAATTATCACCTTAGCTAGCCAGCTATATTAATCAGAATTGAAAATGGGTTTAAAATGTTTTGCATTA
Organism: Lathamus discolor; assembly: GCF_037157495.1. Lineage (NCBI taxonomy): Eukaryota > Metazoa > Chordata > Aves > Psittaciformes > Psittacidae > Lathamus > Lathamus discolor. The sequence goes on along the minus strand of NC_088885.1, from coordinate 99,448,420 downwards.
ATGCTATTACCAAAAGTAAGCTAAAGAAACCAGCTCTTTTTATACTGAACAAAGGAAAATGAGATATTAAAAATACCTTTTTTATTCCCTTTCCCTCTGTCACTCCATTTTCTTGACATTAGAAATGTGAGGGCAATTTCATCAACAAGATGACAATGGTCAGCTGCAGAAGGGAGGACCATTCACTTCTCCATATGAGCAGCAGCAAAACCTCGCCTAAAATATCCACTTCAGAGTTTTAAAAAAATCTTACCGTAATTAAAGACAAATAAAGCATTTTTATCTTACTCATTTTAATCTTTAAAAAAAAACAAATAAAACCAACTAAATCTAACACCATGAACACAGTGTTCAGCCTTCCTTCAGGCTCCTAACCTGAGCAGTGTTGTATATTTTTAGCATTCAGTTGACTTGGCTAACTAAGCAGGGACAACACTAATTGCCGTGGGAGGCTAATGTGGAAGAAAATAGTCACATTCTTCTTCTAACATGGCATAGTCTGCCGTGACTCTGCAGAGTGACACAGCGGACTCAGAATAGCAGCCAAACCAGCTGAGTCTTCCTAATGCCAAACAGGGATCATAGAAAATGATGGAGTGCCTCTGAATTAAAGACAAGAAGTAAAAAGTAGGCAAAGTCAGGAAAGCCAGCCCATGCCGAAGGAATATTTGCTTTGATTTAATTGATGATAAAAGAAAACCCAGGAGAAGGGTAAGTTTGGATGACATTCAAGTGTGTGTCCTGCATTAGGAGGAGGGTAGAGATACCATCTGCTTACATTACCCTTCATTGCTAGAACCACAACGGATAAGTACAACTATGAAAAGAGCTTTTGCTACACAAGAAGAGGCATGGCCAAAAAAGTCAAAGATTTGCTGTTTCATCAGCTGCTGGCCTGTCTGCTAAGGCATCTCCTCTGGAGTGGCTGGCGGAAGGCAGAACAAGTGGCAGGGAGCAGCAGGATGAGGCTACCCTGCTCCCTTAAGAGTGAATTTTCCCCATACTCATTCTTTTTATGTAAGAGAAAAACACCAAAGCTGTGCAGTTATGTTTCCCTTGGTCCAGAAAGTGACTCTCGACCCTTTGGTCTATTTATTTATATGTTGAATGTGATGCACAGAAATTCTGAAAAATTAAGGCATGTTTTTGTCAAAGGTGGTATAAACAAATAAAGAAGCAGAGAAGAAATTTTCTAAGCTCCAGGAAAAGAAAATTCTTTGTTGTGTCAAACAAAACCAGATCTAAAAAATAATCAGGCTTTTCTCATCTCATAAACCACCTGATCACCACATCTCTTTCTCACCAGTATGAGATGCAGGAGACATACAATCACTTTCCTGGTCAAATGCTAAAGAGGCATTGTATATAAAATGCACAGACAAGCAGAATAGGTTTACATAATGTTAATATAGACAAATGACATGTACAACATATCTAGCTGCAATTTAATTAGATTAATTAGATCAATATAATTAGCAGTGCTATATTACACTATCAAGACTTAGCCTTGCAAAGAACAGTGCTAAAAATGTTTTACAGTCTTAAAGCGTTGTAACAGCGCAGGCAGTATCCATGCTATCACGCATCAATATCACCACTAACACACTATTAATACTGGGAGTTTATAGGACACTCAAGAGACACATAAAACACTACCCTTGCAGAGGAAAATTTTGATAATGGAGCCTGTGAAATTATTTCAACTGTTGAAAAGAGCTCACTCGAACTTAATTCCAAACTACAGCATGGTCATGATTATATAGCAAGTTAATTTAACCCATTGAGGCAGAAGCAGACATAATGAACAAAACAGATTGAGGTAGCATGACTTCCCAATGAACATTTTGCTGAGAGTTCTCCATAAGTTTTGTACACATAATAAATCACAGGTGGCTGTTTAACTATTGCATCATCTACTTGGACGTAGACTGGATGTCACACTTAGTGAAATCTCATACAGTTGTTACTGGTTTTAACAGTGATTTTGCATTAAACAGGACTGTGGGGTTGTGCTTGGACATCTAAGCCTCCATAGTTGTAAAAAATGTTGATTTACATCTGCTAGTGTTCTTGGTACACTTGGGTTCATAACTTACCAAAGAAAGTATGTAAGTGTAACATCTCAAATCAACTACTGCAACTTTCTGTACGCTGGAAATCACAGCCCTTGCAGAGAGAAAGAAAACAAACAGCAATTCCAGCTCATTCAAAATAACAACAGCCACTAAAATTTAGTAACACGAAGTGGTAAATCCACCAGAATACATGTTTATGGATTTCTCCCACTAAGCAAAAAAACCAATCATAACAAGTCCATCTGCACTTTTAATCTGATGTTTGCACCAAATTTTAAGAAATAAAAAAAATGGTATATAAGCTACTTAGACTTCTAAAGGGTGTTTTCTTTTTGCATTTAGACATATGTAAAAATACATCTGCTCATGGAAGGGATGTAGTAACAGCCTTGGAGTCTGCTCTCTATGAACAAGGTACTCAGACAAGGCAAAAATGACAGAAAGCATACTTCCATTCTGTAGACTTTGCTGGTGAGAGATGGCTCAAATTGTATTTCCATTTGACCAGGGAGTACTAAGGAAATAAAATCAATCAATTTCATAAAGAAGATCAGATAATTCAGCGCCTACCATGCTCATCTCCCTAGAAAACCAAAGAAGACCAAAGAATCTCAGGACAAAATGGTCTTGTTTCAGCCTGTGAATCTTGGCTGGCCACAAGAGGTAGGTCCCAGACATCCTGAAGCTCATTAGAAGAGCATGTGCAGAAAGCATAGGTGTAGCTTAGATATTCTTAAGAACAAATGCAATTAAAAGGTATGTATCTCCCTATAAATGCCAAAGGAAGTCATCCCATTTTCTGTAGTTCCCAGGGTTCTACTGTTTGTTATAATTCATTACGGTTTACACTAGCTGTACTCCAAGTCATCTGTCCTTGATCATACTTTTTGTTTCAGGGGAAAGTTAAATTCAATGTGAATAGCCTCTCTGTCTTTCTGTTGGGAATATACCTTAATGCTTAACTGAAAAAATACCCAGCAGCATTCTGTCTTTATCTGTCTTCAGTATCACGTTGGATATGCACTACCTGACTTTGACTTTGGTTAATTTTGCATCCTTATTACCTACAATCTAGTCTTCACGAGATTTACACTACCAGATAAATAGAATAAAGCACAGAGGACTGAAATAAAGAGTGCCTTGTTTCTGGAAACAATCACTTATGTTGTGGAAATTGTGAAAGCTGAAAATGAACATTATAGCTTTCCAGCTTTCTTAATGTGATGCTGATTTTAGCTTCTCTGATAGAAAACTTTGCTCGCTCAATTTGTATGGGATATATTCAGAAGAAAGTAGTACTATTTTCATGTGTGAACACAATTAGCAAAAAGCACGTAGGTAGCCCAGCTGATATTAAATTAAAAAACTTGGGGGCAGAAGCCATTTGTGTCAGTTCTCCATTTTGTCACTCTCCTTTTCAAACAGCTAATTTAGAATACTCTGTCACACACTAGTGTTTTATGGTATGTATATTTTATGACAGCTAAATGACAAATTTGTCTGAAATGAAGCTATTCTTTGAAGAGTTAATTATAACCTGTGTAACATATTAAAGAAAATTAATATATATTTGGAATGAGTCACTATTGGATCTTATTCCAAACAGAGCAAGCCTATTCTGAAAATTAAAGTTCCATTTTTAACTCTGCTTTTGCTAAAATAATCTAATTTGAGAATTAATTAGTATAAAAAGGATACTTTGTCTATATTCCTGTGCAACAACCCTTTCTACTGTAGTATTATGTAATCTGCTTGTATGATGTTCGTCTGAAAAATTCACATTTAATTTTGTTTGACAGCAAAACAATGGCCCAGACTGGTCTAATTGCTGAACATCTTGACACGCATGATATTTGGACTTTGAAGAGCATCACCAAATTTTGGGTATCTGTTCCAACCTTTCAAGCTCTTTCAAATAATTAGACAGAGATCTAAGAATTTACTCTGAGAATTGCTCCAGGAATAAGTAAGGAAAAGTACATTTTCCAGTCACCTCCAGTACTAGGGGTTTTGTCTGAGGTAGCTACCAGTAATTTCAGCTTACAGGTTTTGTCATTATAATTTCTTACTGTGTATACCACATACTACAGCAATAGTTCTGCAGCTACAGCCACCCAAAGTATAACAAACTAAAATTTTAGTATGAAATATCTAAATGTTTTGAAGTTGACTCACCTTCTTCTAGCAACGACTACAAAGCTTAAGAAACATACCTCAAATGTTTCATTTGTACAAAGCAAGGGAAAGGATTAAAATAATTTATTATTTTTTCTTTAGAAAAATGTTAAGATCCTCAAAAAGAGACACAGAAAGACATGGTTTATAATATTCATTGGGCTTATAGTTCAAAAAAAATTTGGAGAAAAATAAGGACATGCATAAAGTAATTCATACTCTATTCAGAGAAGTGACTTTTTAGCTATATGTGGATGCTAGCTGCATGGATATTTATCTCAAGGCATTTAGCAGAATTCTGTCTCATCATCTGATCTTTTGGTCAGGTAGGCTCTGCAACCACGCACTCATTTTAAGAAAACAGGTTTTATTGCTGTAGCTGAAAAGAAGCCAGAGGTAATGTAAAACCAGTCCATTGTCTGTAGGAGGTATAGGCAGATTACGAGCAGGATTACAGGAGCATACCAATATGCCATCTACAGACAATGAATCCAAATTTATGGAGTTTCCACCTGTTATGTCCTGAAGCAATTCTTAGTTGCTGAGAAATAAAGCTAAATGTTCAATTACAATTGCAAAAGGAAAAGAGGATAATGGACAGCCTTGTCTAGCTCCCTGGTGTCATTTTAAAAAGGGCGAGTTTAAATTGCTAGTATATACAGACCTGGTCAGGATATTACACAATATTTTTAATCCAATTTTTATGAAGGTCTTTCTGAAGTGAAGAGTGTGAGTGTTTGCTGGTTTTTGGGTTTAGGGTTTTTTTCCCTTTTTTTCTTTTTTTAAGAACAGTCAACAAGTACATCCATTTCAATGGGTCTGAAGAGTTTCCCAGTCAGTTGAACAGACAAAGATATTTTATCAAATGTTTGTGGTAAATAAACACAAAACACAAAATCATCCTCAGTGAAGACCAATAGAAATAATCCAGACTGATCTATGTGGAAATCATTGTGATGAGATAAAGAACTGTCCCAGCAAGCTCCCCTTTAAACCTTCATTTTAAGGCTTACTAGAGATTTGAGTGCCTGAATATGCGCTTTGCATGAAGGAGTGTACTTCAACACCAGTGAATAAATGGAGTCCAGCATTAAATACCAATACTCAGTGCTGCAGGTAGATATGAAAACCAGTTCATTGGGATTGTCGAGGTGTGTAATAACAGACTTCTTGATTCAAAAGTTTGGTTAAACACTTCCAATAACAGTTCAGTTTTGTATACACAGTTTCTCACTGAATGTTTACTGGCAGCTCATCCAAACATGTTACTTTCACCACTGTTAGACTTTAACAGCATTTATTATTTCTTATTAAGTCTAAGGTTGCACTTTGATCTGGTGAAAGTTTCAATAAAGTGCTTTTGTTTACAAACTTTATCTCCTGTTTAAAGCCACTTGGAAGATTAGGGTGTCTGACATTGCTCTTTGAAAGCATTATTTACGATTTTTAGATCATATGTCAAAGTTGGAGCCTTTAGTTTTAATAATTGACACAGTTTGGGATACTTCATCTTATTCTTTACACAGAACATGTGCCAGCAGTTTCTCATTTGTATTCCTGCTGGCTTACTTTATATGAAAGCTTCTCTGCAGCCGTGGCTTGTTGCTGCTTGTTCACTTTTTGTCAGCTAATTCCGTTGAGGTTTTTTTACTACACATATTAGTATTCATTGATTTTTGTCATTTTAAAACTATTATTCAAAATTACTATTGTTGTATCTCTCTTTTTTTGAGGTCTGCACCATTGTTAATTGTGGTTTTTAATGATTGCTGTCTTGGATTTTATAGCATATTATTACCATCAGAGAATCAAGTTTCAAATTAATATTTTGCTCTGAAGAAAATCACTCTTTTTTTTTTTTTCCCAAGAAGTATTTGATTTGTTCATTCAGCTTCCTGCTTGTGACGATTGTAAAATGAAAATTTTCTGCTACTTTCACAGTGGGAAAACTGCCCCAAATATCTTTCTTTAGTCTTAAAGTCTGTGAGACAGGCATGAAACAGAAGATTTACTTGGCCTTTGGCGGTGAAGATTTTCTACGGAGAAGAACGCAAACCCACCTCCAAGATACGTAGTCTTAAGGTCTATCATCTGCAGCATCCTCACCACAGTGGGCACGCGAGTATCTTTCAAAAGCAGCAAATGCAAGGCTGGTTTGGAAGAAAGAAGCACCAAAAGAGAAGTAAAAAAACGTGTCTGTAACACTTGCATGACATTTTCAGTGTAGCCTTGTTTTTCTACAAGACAGGTTGCAACGTATTGATCCACTTTCCATGTGCTGTTCATGGTTGCCCAAGACAAAATGAAGTTCTGTAAGCTGGGGACACCTAACAGACAGATCACTGAAATTAGTCCATCACTTAAGGCAAATGATCATATATATCTTGCTGGTCCAAAAAGACCTTCTTCACCATTGCCTCCTGTGTACCTATGGCTAATGGCACTCCCAGATGAAGCTTGGGTCTGTGCATCATGCTGATGATCAATAGGAAAAAGCCCTCAACAAAAGGTGAGTTCTTAAAGTATTGCTTTTCCCTGCCACCCTCACCTTGTCTTATTTACTAAAAGCTGGATCCTGCTTCTTTCAACAATGTGTTTATTTCTCACAGGCACTGCAACATCTGGGCAGTAATACTGGTTGCCCCTGCAAAAACAGGCAGGAAGCTATGTAGGAATGCTCTTGATGATAGATTAACAAAGATGTTGAAAAAGATAAGAGCAGAAGATTGAAAACCACTTATCCCACAGGGGAGGATCTTCTGTTATCTGTCCAAGAGAAACATGCAGAGCCAGCTCAGAGCTACACATCCTGCCTGCCAGGTCCTGTAAGTGAATCAGCTGCACCTAAGAGACTGGTGCAGACTCTCGAAGGTTGTTGATGGATCAAGCACCAATAATGTACATGTCTTCCCTTGCTCAGTCGCCATAGGATGTTCACCCACCAGGATCACTAGAGCAGTCTCCACACTGTGCTCCAGACTGATACCTGATTGTGAAGAACATTGTATTTTGACAGCTGGAGTTCTAGACACACCTTTTCCAGTATTTTTGCTTAGACAAAAGAGTTTAGATGTCTTACGTATTCCTGCTTCACAAACTTGTTGAGGTGAAGACAGACAGCTGAGAGAAGTCTAAGAAGCTTTAAGCACCCTGGCTTTCAATCATTTCTCAGCTTAGCTTTAATATAAAAATCTGTTATTTCAAACCTTAAATCTTCTGTTAAAATTTTAACCTTAGAACTGAGGACTTCTTTATCCCAAGAGCTTTAATTTCTTTATGGATTGTTGAATTAAAATACAATCTTCCTGTAGGACTTGTCCCTATTTTTATGATTCTTCCTGAAGTACAAGATTCTTGATCCTGTACAAGAAACAGAGCGAGAGAAAAAAGAAAAAACTGTACTTGTCTTCTGGTGGTCTCCCAAAAAGAATGTTTTCCAGGAATAGAGAAAAGAAAGGAAAGCAGGACAGCAGCTTTATTATGCATTAAAGTTATTGCAAACAGGGAGAAATAGTGATGCATCATTTGGTACAGTGGTGACACATACAGTAGTAATTGCACAGTATCGTGGGAATTATCCAAAACTCTTGTACTAAATTTCAACATATCTTATATATTAACTGTCCAAACAACTTATATTACAACTACACACTGAGAATGAGCGAGTAAATTTACAAAGTTGAGATAAGCCATCCTGCCCGTAATAAGGGAAATTGGTAAGATAGTGAGCACCCTGAAGTCGGTTATCATATATTGATGCCCTAAATTCAAATTTTAAATCAACAGAAGTTCCTACAGAATCTCTAATTAAATACAAAGAAATGCTGAAAGGCTGTAATTTATTTCTGCTGTGCCAAGACACTACGTATAGCTGATATAGCTGCAGATGCAGTGGTAACCAAGGTACTGATACGCTGTTTATAAATATTAACAGGCAACCATGAGAACACTGGGAGAATGCTAGATGTTCAATTAGCAGAGGACAGGGTCTATACCCTAGTTTTATTAACATTAATATGACCGATTAAACCAGAGAAATCTTTCTAATAAATAGCTCTTGTTTGGGCAGGATATTAACTGAAGGAAAAATTATATGAAGGCTTAAGGTTAGGATTTGATTGAAGATTTTAGTCTACTGAATCTATTTAGTAATTAGATGAGGACTAAAGGGAACATTTTATCTCAGAGTGAATATGAGTTATTTGTTGGGACAAAGAGCCAAAGTCCCGGGTGTCATGCTTTCATCTACTTACGGCAAATGGGGAAAAGTTGGCTTCTCAGCAGTGGTCAGTAATCAAATGTGAAAATTCAGTCAACTTAGTGTTTTTTCAATTACAAAGCTTTTTAATGTATTGTTTTAAAATAATTGAGAATAAGCATCAGTGGGAATAAAATCCTCATTTTTAAAATGTTTCTGCAGCAAGAATGTCTAAACAAAATACAGCAAATAGCTTCATTTTTAACAGCCTCACTCAGTCTATTGTAAGTGCTGATGTAAATTACACCAGGGTTCAGACCTACATCGTTTTCTCTACTGTATTTTTTTTATTTTCATTCCAAAGGCAATGTCACACAGGAATGGTGCCGGGAGGGGCCAAGTTTGCACAGGATGAAGTTTCTTCACACAAATTTTTCTCTCAGAGTAGATATTCATTGAGAGATTTTTAGAATTTGCTATGTCAAGAGAGGGTTTCTTAATTCAAGGTATAATTCTGCCTGATCGTTTACAAACGTATACTTACAAACATTTAGACACGGAAACTTTGCAGTGGCTGTTTCAGTCAGTATTATTAGGTCCACTATTGCAATGCAACAAACAAAAAAATGGCAGGAAGTGATACCACAAACAGGATCTAAAAATGACACAAAAGCAAAAGACATCCAAGCTTTACATCTACAATACATGTGTCTGGTGTCATAATCTAGAGAAAGGAAGACACTCTCTTCAGCTGATGATACCAATGATTTCTTAAATCACCATATTTCACCTTTAAATTTGTTTTCCAGGGTTTCTGTGATTTGATACCTATTTTTTCCCTTTCAATGTCACTTTAATAGAATGCAGAATTCATAGAAAATCTACTTCTGAATTTGTATTCAGAACTCAAAATACATGAATTTGCATTTGTCTTATACTAGAGCACAATTCTGAAGGATCAAAAGGACTTGGATTTCAGAGCTGTTTATAAACTGTGAATGGAATTAACTTGTCTTCCAACCCTAGTTTCTTGGGATTAGTCTCTTCAATGAAATATTTCAGAATCTGAAGCTTGCACTGACCCCTTCACATCCTGTTGATGAAGGAGGAGACATAAAGTGGTATGATCTTTGTACTTGCTACTAAAAGCATCTATCCTACTCTTATGCCACACAAGCACTACTGCCATGGCAAAGCATCAAGCGCAGGCTTGCGTGGGATTCTTGAAGAACTTTTGGATAAGGAAGACATCCAAGAATCTTAACAGACAAGCCTTACAAAGAATGGACTAAGGGTACTAAGAAGAGGTCAGTTGTAATATTTCCAGCAAAGACCTGGGAAGCATCAAATGGTGTTATATAAACTAAGCCAAAAATCCAGAGACAGTCATGAAAATAGATTGAGATCTGCAACTGATTTTTATCTCAAGGACCCATACTTTGAACTGAAAGATCCCAGAGCTTAGCTGGGCTGAAAAATCAGGTACAACCTGACTGCATTTGGACATTTAAAATGGATGCACTCAAGAAGAGGATGAGCTTTATAAATTCAGCTGCTTAGAGAGGAAAAATAAAATAAAATTCCAATCACCACATTTGTGTATGAAGGTAATCTTAGGCCAAAATAGAAATGAGAGAATCAAGCACAGCATGACTTCTGTCTGCAGAGAAAAGAACTCTCCAGAAGGTTATGCAGAGGTCTGATAGTTTTTTAAATATTTTAAAGATTCATTTATTAAGAAAGTAAGGAACATCTCCATGATCCACACACAGAAAATGCAATTGAAGAATTATTTTGTAAACACTCTTTTGGATGGGGGGGGATATATGACTACTATTACAAACCTTTAACAAGCATACAGCTAAATCAATCAGTGAAAGTTGTGATTAAAGAAAAACAAGCTGTAAGTGAAGTAGACAGAACTGCTAATATCAGGCAATTGGAACAGAAAGTAGCGTAATAGATTGATCAATTTAATGACTGACTAAAACTCAGTTCTAAAATAAGCTGCAGGACAAATAGGTGTAAAAATCCTTCCTGACTACACAGTCATTTCTTTATGATCAATTCCTTCATCTGCATTGCACAGTATTACACAAACTGGTTGAGATTAAAATCTTGAGGCTCTGGTTTTTTGGATTTGTCTCAACTGGCAGCTTATTCAAAGTTATTAATCAGATCTGATTCATAATTCTCAAAATGTCATAAAGACGGCTCACATTAAAGAAAAAAACCATGTATATCACTCAAACATCTTCCTGGGGATGACTCAGTCAGCTGTAGGTTGTGCCGCAGCCCTGTTGCAGTGTGTACCACTGTTTGAGTCACTGATTCTAGCCAGACTTCTTTGAACCTGATTTCCTCCGGAAATCCTACAGATTTTTTTCCTTTCTTCCCCTCCTCAGAAGAGCAAGAAGACATAAATGAACAGATCTCCCATAAATTACTGTGACCCTAACCATATCTTCAACACAACACAGTAATGGAAAGCAGTAACTAAATCTACACAGAGTTGTTCTAAACTTAGATTTAATTACAAGCAAAAACAATAACAAAAGAATCAGGAATCTGAGACACATCATTTTTGTTTTCATCAAGTATGAAATCAGTCACCAAAGGATGGCAATGTTCTTCAGGATGAAAAAAAAAAAAAACAAACAGCCCCAAAAAACCCCACATTTTCTTATGGTATTTCAGCTTCTGGACAAAATACTCACTGAAGGAGATAAAACAGACTTGAGGAGAAAGACAGTGTGAGATGTCATCCACGTTGAAGGCTTTTCTAGAATTCTGTGGGTTTGGTTACACACATTAAACCCAGTTGTCAGACTAAATAGGGAAGGTAGACATGTAAAATTGAGTCAGTTCAATAGGAACCTCAGGACACTAAGAAACTGAGCTGTAAACTGTAGAGCCTGACCTAGACAGCTGAAATATTCTACAAAGCAGAACATTATTTAAAGACCTTTCCTAAAGGTAACAAAACCCCCTCTGGCTAAGCCTGAATAAAGCTCATTAAAAAGTGCTTCTCCAATCCACATTTTCTAAGGAAATTTAATTGCTCTTTAGTGGCAATTCAAATACCAAAAATTTTCTACCAAAATCCAAAATACGCTTCTGTGGAAATACTCCTATGCTGCCAAAATATATATGTGCATACATATATATAATTTTGACATTGTCTGCTCTCATTCTCTTCTGTTGGTCCACTTTCCAGACAGCTTTCTCCCCAGAAAGTCATTACAACCCTTCCTCTATTACAATGCAAAGGCAATGTGCTGGTAAGCATTAAACAAAGACAGTGTATGACTTTGGCTTTAGTGCATCAGTGGGAGATATTTGGTATATGGGTAGTCTGTCCCTGAAAGAGGATGGAGACAAGAAACAATAACCCCACAACACTCCCAATGTCTTATTTCCGGATCAAAATACAATCATAGAACAGTAAGGCTTGGAAAGGACATTAAGATCATGAAGTTCCAATCCCTCTTCCAGGGGCAGGGGCACCTCACACTAAACCGTGCCACCCAAGGCTTTGTCCAAACTGGCCGTGAACACCTCCAGGGGTGGAGCATTCACAACTTCCCTGGGCAACACATTCCAGTGCCTCACCAACCTCTGGAAAGAACTTCTTCCTTATATCCAATCTAAACTTCCCCTGTTTAAGTTTTAACCCGTTACCCCTTCTCCCATCACTACAGTCCCTAATGAAGAGTCACTCTCCAACATCCTTATCCCCTTTCAGATGCTGGAAGGCTTCTGTGAAGTCTCCACGCAGCCTTCTCTTCTCCAGGCTGAACAGACCCAACTTCCTCAGCCCGTCTTCATACGGGAGGTGCTCCAGTCCCCTGATCATCCTCGTGGCCCTCCTCTGGACTTGTTCCAGCAGTTCCATGTCCTTTTTATGTTGAAGACACCAGAACTGCACACAATACTCCAGGTGAGGTCTCACAAGAGCAGAGTAGAGGGGCAGGATCACCTCCTTCGACCTGGAGCGCTGGTCACGCTCCTCTTGATGCAGCCCAGGATATGGTTGGCTTTCTGGGCTGTGAGCACACACTGAAGCTGGCTCATGTTCATTTTCTCATTGATCAACACTCCCAAGTCCTTCTCCACAGGGCTGCTCTGAATCTCTTCTTTGCCCACCCTGTAGCTGTGCCTGGGATTGCTCCGACCCAGGTGTAGGACCTTGCACTTGTCATGGTTAAACTTCATAAGGTTGGCATCAGACCATCTCTCAAGCGTGTCAAGGTCCCTCTGGATGTCATCCCTTCCCTCCGAATGGCATCCCTTCCCTCCAGCATATCAACTGAACCACACAGCTTGGTGTCATGGGCAAACTTGCTGAGGGAGCACTCAATCCCACTGTCCATGTCAGCAACAAAGATGTTGAACAAGATTGGTTCCAACACCGATCCCTGAGGGACACCACTCGTTACTGGTCTCCAGGTGGACATTGAGCCATTGATCAAAAATACTTTGCTTTTCAGCCAAAAATATGCAGAAACTCTGTTACGTCTTTAAAACAAATGCATTTTTAAAAAATTCCCTTCAGGAAATCTGAGAGAAATTTTTTTTCTGCAAAACTAACCATCTCAGATGAAAATAATGTGATTATTATTACTTCATCTTTTCAGCTTTAAATATTCACAGTTTTTGGTAAAATAAATGTGTTTAATGCAAGTATTTGTAGAAAAAGTAATAGGGGTTCAACCAAGACTCAGTAAAGTTGATATACTTCTTAAGAAAAAATCCAGAAGTCACAAAGGATATTTCAGAGTTGCCTTACATGAAAAAGTCGCAGACATAATTTTATATTGTTTCATTATCCAGAACAAATTAAACTTCATAAAACATAAAATCCATCTTTTATCTGTCTATTATATAGTGTCATGAAAGGCAAGAAATAAATGTTTTATCACTGTCAACTTGAATATGCAGCTTATACCTTTCTTGCTCTATTTTAAGAATATTCAAGAAGCAAGAAACAAAAAAGTACTAAAAGTACTAAAAGTTGACTATCAAACATGCTCTATACTGAAAAGGTTAAAAGTAGATTTTGGGGTCTTCTTGGTGAACATACCCTGAATTTCTATTATATAATCCTAAAGCATATTTTTACTTTTTTTTTTTTTTTTTGCATACTACAGCTTGTAAGTCATCCAAGTACTACTATTTCAAGATGTTAACACAATCTTCTTTTAAGTATTTTCTAAATAGATGCAAAATCTGAAGGTTTCTTTCATTCCAATTACAAGTATTTGTCAATCTATTTCAATTTCACAATTCTATTTATGTTGTTTAAAAAATAACATTGTATTTCTCCAATTTGGATAAGTCTAACATACAGTCCACAAATTATTTTGAAGTGTTATTTTTTTAACTAGCACATTATATCACTTTAATGGGGTGTGTTGCATCTACCCAAGACCTTGCACGTACCCAGTGTCATCAGATTCAAGACTATTTTTCTCCATTTTCTCCATTATTTCATATTGTTGTTGTCAAAGAAGACCAGTATGCTTTTCAATCATGGAAATACAGACACAGCAGAGAACTCAACACAGGTCTGTATGAATTTAGAATAAGGCTGAGGTGTCCTGATGTGGGTTGTATTGCTCTTAAGAGAGTGACTTGAAAATTGCACTCTGTTTTTTCCAGCTGAACAATGGAACGTGTACATATATATCGGCACACCATTACAACAGCAAATTCTGTGCACCCTCTTAATATATTATGTTACTCTGTGCTATCGTTTCAGTCAATATTATTATCACTAACAGTAACATTTTAAAAAAAAAAAAAAAGTGTACTTGTTTTCCTGAAGAGGAGTGTGGAGACCTAGCAGTGAAAACCGTGAAGACTATTGCCATTGGAACTGGCTGGGAATACTTCTGATGGAATAATTTTTCAAAGGGAAATTCAAAAGTGTCCAAAGTAAGATGCTTTGGAAACTTACATGGGGTTTTGCCAAGATTTTCTTTCTGAGAAAAATGAAGACAAAAGTTCCAGCAATGAAGAAAAATCTGCTGCTTGGATATCTTCCAAATGAATCATTTCAGATTTTGCATGTGTGTTGCAAGCTTATGTTTCTCAATACAGAAGTAGCAAAAGGAAAAATTGTAAAAAAAAGGATGCAATTTTTCCGAAGTGATGTACTTTGATTGATCAGCAATATTTTGATGTAAGTGGAAGATGAAATTTAATTTTTTCACTCCAGAGGATTTTAAAACTTGCATCAATTACATTCTCTGTCCTTCATCCGCATTGCTTCAGGCAGGCAGAAGAATAGCAAAATTCAGGTTGTATATGTGCCACTGAAAGTCTTCCAGCACAAGGTGATCTTCCTTTGTCTGCAAGCTTCACCACCAAAACCTTCTATCAAACAACCTAAAGTGGCCCTTATGATGTTCAATAAACGGCCAAAGAGCTGCATGTGTGGTTTAGTCTGCAAAAACCTCAGTAGATATTATTTCCCAGGGATCCAATTGCAGACCATTCTGGGAAAGGTCCTGCACTGGTAAAACACTTCCACGAGGTCCATAAAGTTACCCAGTAGCATTTCCAATGGCACGGAGTTTGTCAAATTGGTATAGTTGCAAATTGGAAAAACCCAGGGGCATTTTGGGTACTAATTCAAAAGGTCCATTTCCTCCAGTGCATAAAAAGAAACTTGCAAGTGTGCATCCAACTTACTAGAAAGAAAAATAACATTAGGAATAGCTTCTGCACAGATTTTTGGCTAGCATCAGTACTTTTGTCCAAGGACATTTTCTGTCTAATGCTGGCTTCTTGCTGCTTCATAACACTTGACAAATTCTTGGTTCCTAAAAGCAACCCTAAATGTGTTGTGAATTGCTTCATTTAGCAGGGAGCTCTCAGGACCTCGCCCTGGTATTCAGTGTGGTTCTGTCTTCTCTCTTTAGCTTATCTTTATATTCATACATTTCCAACTCTGATAACTTTTTTTGCCTCGCCCCTTCCCTGGACCACTGGAGAGATTTACCATCTGTAAGATAGAATTTCCCCAGCCATAAGAAGTTCTCCTGAAGGGGGCTCTATTTTAGGAGGGCTAGGGCATACAGGAGCAGCATTTATAAATCCAGTGTTTAGGAAAAAAAGGAGGCAGTAGAGCAACTAGGGATTTTGTGCAAGTGCACAACCATTGTGAATTCCAACCAAAGTCATAAAAAGGGATTACTGAAATAGCTATTATATAATCTCTCTCCAGAACTACAGTATCATATGTTTTGAATAATAACCATTCAAGAGACCAGAAACGACATGCATTTTAAAAACAGGAAGGAGGAGGATTAAAAAAGAAATATATGTATGTCACCTAGCAAAAATCACATACTAAGAATCCAGTTGAAGCAGGAAGCCAAATTGACAAACCTTCTCCAAACACTAGCATTCAGAAAGGCAAGATATCAGAACTTGTTTGGAATATTTTGCTGGATAAATTCTATTAAAAATGAGATACGATCCTGTAAATATAAGATCATGTGTTCAATCTTTGTGTCAGCACTCAGGGCTTCTGGTTCATTCCCCAAAGTACAATATCCTGGATATTACACCAAGGCTGCACAGTACAGGTTTCAGTCACTCAGAAATGATACCTTTTAAACCAGATCATGTAAATGAAATATTTTTCACCGCAAAACTAACCTTAAGACTAACATAACATAACCCTGATTCACTGCTATCTGTACTACTGAAGGCAGAAATTTTAACTTGCACTAGTGAAAAATACCATGCACGATTTTACTAAGCACCTAGACAGGCACTTAAATAATAATTCCATACTTCTAGCAAGATTAGTAAAAAACACCCCAGTCAAAATGAAAAAAAAAAAAAACCCAAAAAAATCAGAAATCTCAAGTTGTATTAAATATTTGCCTATGAAAAGCACAGATTTTGCTTTGATCATATGCTTGAAGTCCATTTTCCAAGAAATCTATAATAATTGCCTGTACAATATTTGTTTTGCATGCAACTAGGGATTAAGGTAAATAGTCTATTTTCTCTAGTATCTTTTAGGTGGTAGTCATGGTAATACCCAAAACATATATTATTTTTGTAGGCTTCCTGACTTTTTGAGTTTGGCAATAGCAAAATAACATTAGGACATTAATTCTTGAGCAGCACAAGCAGAGCTAATTTAGCTACACAGGCAATTATTTGTCAGCAAGTACCATGGGAATCCTTGGAGATGCCCCTAGGATCTCTTACTCATTCCTAGGACAGCCCTGGTTAATGTTTCCTTCCTGCGAAATCAAAGAAAGAGATGAAGGCAAAAGGGAACACTCTCAGAATTCTCTTTTTAATGTGCTATAGTGTACTCTTTCATAAAACAAGAAATTATCCTTGAAGAATGATTGCTTTATTTACATCAAGGGGACAAGTAGGTACCTAAAATTTGGGATTGGCTGGGCACTGAAAGACAAAAATGCTGATAAGGAAAAGGAATTGTATTCCCTGCACAAGCATGCAAATTATGCTATTTTTAAATAGAAGGTTTTGGGGAGGATATTTGGAGGTGGTTGCTGGCTTCTTCTTTTACTGCAGCTGTGCAAGTCAATATATGTTTATGTGCTCCCCAGCCATGACTGAGCATGAAAATCTGTGCTGGACTAGGCAATATACAAACAGGACAAAAAGAAAACCTTTTCCAGATGGATCCATGTCTACCATTTCACCGCTTTTCCCACAAGACACTTGCAAAAGACTGTTCCTTCTTTTTCCCATCCTTCTTTGATTTATAACAGTAAGAGTCTAGGAACATTTCCTACTTTTTTGATTACTAGTTTGTCTATGTGTGGCCAGCACTCTGCTTCTACACCTCTACACCTCTAACGTTTCTAACCCATTATGCCTGATACATAAACTTAAAAAAAAAGAAAAAAAAATAAAATGTAGAAAATGTGAAATCTGTTTCAAAAAGCTATGTAGTGATAGAGAAAATGTGCCCAAAATCTCACTGAGGTTCATCCTAGTGTAAATCAGCTCTATACACCACCACATCCTCAATGTGTACCTTGAGATGTTTGTGAGCAACAAGGTCACACATATTTTTCAATCTTGTTGTAAGTCTTATGACGAAAATTTCAGTGTTTCAGCTATAAACATGATAAAACTGCAACTAACACATAGTAGGTGTATGCCAACATATCTTTATGTAAACTTGTTATTCCACAGTTCTGCATTTGGAGCAGTGGTAAGTACAAACATATTATATGTTTCCAACCCTTCAGACTAGTTGGGTTCACACATATCCTGAGCATATCACAGCAAGGGGACAACGCATGTGAAAGCCCTTTGATCCTGTAGCTCTTGGCCTCAGTAAAGGCAAAATTATGCTTGTCAAAATCATTTGTGTCCTTTCTTCCTCTTGATCCTTCCTACTGCTTTCCTAGCACACTGTAGCCTAACCCTGGCTATCATGTCCTTCTTTCCTCTCTAATTTACTGATGCCTCTACTTTTTTTCTCATTTCTACATACTCTTAGGTAGGCCCAAAATGTTCCTGGAAGATCTACATGCCCCATCTCCTTCTGTCTATCAAGACTGTATCATCTTGTATGAAGAACATCCCTGGTGTCTTCTGCAGGGTTATGGGATCCTTCCCTGTATGCCCTCAGCCTTTGCATAACAAGAGACATTCCCCAGAATCAGCAGAGTGCTCTGCAGAGCGCTTCTGGTCAGTGTGTCCTATGCCAGCTGATCAAATACACTGTCTTTCCAATCCTTGGTGGCAGGGTTTCAGCTGGAAACCATTATGATCCGCATTGAAGACAATATAAAAGATCTGGGATTCATGAAGACAGAAGAGACTGTGGTGAGTCAGTGTTTAGGTTACGTTTTCTACGTTAGGTATACAGGGTAGACTAGAGAAGTAGGGAAATAAACACATACAAAGCCCACTGCTGTGGGGACAGCACATACTTCTTTTACCATGATCTCAACTAGTTACATTAAGAGCATGGAACAAACAAAGTCCCTTTAGAAACTGTATAGTTCAATTATATTAAACAAATGACTAGCCCTCACTCTTGTTCTGAAGGAAATCAACAAACAAAAAAATATAAAGATTTTCTTCTGGAGAAGGGAAAAAAGAAAACAGCAAAGCAAAGCAAAGCAAAGCAAAAAACAAAAACCTGACATACATGTCTTTGTAGTGATTTCGGAGAAGTCAACAGTTCACATAAACAAAAATAACATGCAAATTTTGTGAATAGGTTAGCGAGGCAAGCCTGCCTTTTTGGCAAATAAACTATTCTCTCTCCACATTTTCTTTCTTTCCAACCATAACAAAACAATGCCAGTACTGAAGAACCTCTGAAAGCTCACTGAGTTTGAGTGCAATGCTTACAGAGAAAGAAAAGCTTCCTAACACCCATTATTTTCTCTGTGGACAGAAAAAGAGTTCACACCACTTTGCCCCATACGTTTTATTGAATTAAACTAAAATATGTTCTATCTTGTAGCTATCTCAAAAGAAGTAAATATGTTGTACATCCTCTTGTCAAAGTCTTCATTCATTGTTGCATTTTGGAAAAGCTACCTTGCATTTCATTTTTTATTGATACTGATTATTGGAGTTCTGACCAGAAAAGTAAAAAATCAGTAGATAAAATTTGCATCTAAGCTCCCCTGTAGTCTACTCAAGACTTGACCAGGACATCTGCTTTTCAAGTCAGTGGAAACTCTCTGTAACCTACAAGCAAGTTAAAATGGCAAAGGAGCTTTAAGAATCAAAAACGCAGCACCACAAGCCTTGGCTAGTGCTGGAATGTGAAGCACAGTCCTTGGGAACAGATGGTTTAATACATCACAATAAATCTCTTACCAGCCTTTGCAACATAGTACTTCACATAAAAATAAGTTTAAGTTACAGTCTGTGAACAAAATGTTGCCCTCAGAAGCAGAGAGGAACGGCTTTATACTTTACTGAGAGTAGCAGATCCATTTTAGAAAAAAAATTATAATTAATTTATGCTTTTATAGGAGCTGATCAAAAGTTCCTTCTCACCTTATTTCATAATTGTGAAATTCAGCCCAAAAGACTACATAATGACTCAACACTAACAACCCCTGCAGCTAAAAATACACCATTCGGCATTTATCCTCCTCACCCAGGACACTTGGAACAGCAGCTTGTGATCCACCTGCTTCACAGACATTAGAGAATACAGGACAATTATCAGAGCAAAGTAAGAATGTCATTTGAGCTACAAAGTGCCCACATTACATACAGCTGACACATCAGAATACCTGCTTTGAGCAACCAGATTTGCATAAATGAAAGAGCTACAGACCATGACTGTCACAAAGGTGTCACATCAATTGGACCGCGCTTCCTTCTGGGTTAGGTTTGTATGGAGCGCAGTCCAGGGAAGGTGGAAGAATGAGAAGAAGAAAGAAGGGTATTTTGGATAACATAGTACAGCTGCATTTTCCATTTTCAGCAGTTAAAGATTGTATTTTTAGAATGAAGAACTTAAAGAGGACTGGGTACAAGTTGGTAATTTCTTGACCTAAGGAACATTAACATTCATTTCTAATTCATATAAGTTGGCACGAATCTTCAATTGCATCTGCAATGTTTATTCCATCATTTGCTTCGTTTCACATGAGTTCTTTCATTTAAACAATATTCTTGTACAGTAGGGGTGATGGGTCCTGAGCTCTCTCCAGTGGCATCAGCAGCATCTTATGTCTCCCTTGGAGAAGTTAACAGTGGACAAATTCATCATACTCATGAATGCAGTTCATGAACAAACTGCAGTTTTTACAAGTTCATTTTCTATTTGAAGCTGTCCAATAAGTGTTTTGTGCAAACCAATTTCAGCCTACAAATTGCTCATAAACTGCTCACTGTGAGTAGTGCTCCCTGTATTTGCTACTTGTAATTCAGCAGTCAGCCTTTGGGATTGGTCAGGCCGATTATATGGCTTAGTTTTCTTCCTTGAACATTAAACTAATCCTACCAAATCCTAAGCAGAGGAGCAAATGGGAAGGTGACTAGGTAATAAACCAGGACACAGTAGGTGTAACGCCCAAGGGGACTTGTGAAGATAGGAAGGTCAGTAAGGATAACCTACTACATGTTAACAAAACAATGTTAACTTGGATGTTAGCAGTACGAAAAAATGAACAGCAATTCACAGTGAGGAGCTGCAAGTTTATTCTCCTTATTCTTTATTTAAGAGGATGATCCAGACCAAGAGGAAATTCAGGTTTGACCTGGACAAAATTATGAGGTTTCCCATGATAAATGAAGTCGCTTCATTTCATCATTTTAAAAGTTGCTTTTTTCACTACTTCACATATAACAAAACTATGCTTTTCCCAGATTATTTATTTCAACCATCAGTTCACAACAACCAGGTAGGAAAGTAGAAAGATTTGTGGAAGAACAGGAACACTGATTTTTCAACACTTCTGAACAAAAAAAAAAATTAATTCAAAAGTGTTCCCTGACCTATGTGTTGATACTGTCCTCTGCTTCAGACTCCATGTTCTAGAAAATATAAAAATACCAAGCCTGCAATATCCCTTCCCACTCCCCAAATAGTTGCCTTAGAATTGAGAGAGAAAATAAAAATGTTATTTCTCCATGCTACACGTAAGTTTAATCACAGCGCATTTTTCTTCCATTTGCTTCAAGGCAAAACAGAAATTTTAGAGAGGACTGAACAGTTACCAATAGATCATAGAGGTAGGCAGAAAGGCAAGAAAAGGACATAAAGGTATTATTGGCGAAGCAGAATAAGCAAAGGGGGACTCAGCAAGAGAATTAGCAGAAACATAGGTCAGACCTAAGGTCTTCTTGTCAGCAGAGGTTAACAAAGAAAGTTTGAAACTAGGAAAGTCACACAGAGGAAGTGTTTCTCAAGATGTGATTGTGCATGTGACCACTGGTGCTGAAGAAACTTCAAATAAATTACTGTACAATTATAACTGTAATTTCTCTAGTGGATATCACAGAAGTTATATTCTAAAACACTCTGTCAAGTTTAACTCGCACAGACTCTGGTATTAAACAACATCCAGAGGACTGGTTTTTTTTTCCAATCTGCAATCATTATTGGAGAAAAAGAGAAACTCAAGGCAAGTGGAAAGAAAGAACTCCAAAAGATCTATGCATTTGCTTAATTTTAAATAGATGGGGGGTTTTGAGACTGAAAGAATGCTTGTTTTCCAAGGCTTCAACAGCTTGTCATGTTGTTTACTGCTTCAAACACAGCAGAAGCCCAGAGCTTCCCTGGATAGGAGGTGACACCATTCACAATGCAGACCTCTAACCCAGAATATGACCCCAGACTCAGATCTTCAAAACGTGGTATCCTCCTGATCATGGACAGTTAGTTATCTGCCAGTACATTTTGAAGAGTAGAAAGAACCCATAGAAATATTTTTATCTAATGGGGTAAGATTTGGACGTATTCATGACAGTTTTCCAGTCGTCAGTGATGAAGAGAAAAAATCAGCTTCAGCAGAAAATTATCATGAAAAACCTTGAAAAGCCAAAGCTGAGAATTGAAGGGAGTGTGAAGCAGAGGTAATGCCAATCACTGTTCCTCCATCAGTTAGTGGCAATAGCATTAAGAAGCCAAATATTCATCACTTCCCACTGCACAGGTGAATTGTAATTTTGCAGCTTGGAAAAATGTCATCCTTCAATTGTATTTTGTTTTTCAACAGGTAGCAAAATATTGCCATCATGTGTGGGTACATACCATAATCCTGTCAGTGCTTACCTTTCAACAGATAATTTCAACCTCTAGCATCCAGACAAATTAAATGAGGTCATATGTAAAATACTCAGTGTTATGTGAAGACCAGAAACGCTTAGATTACAACAACACCAGTAAAGCGTCATGTGAACAGCAAGAGTAAAATCATTTGTCCAATATTGTTGGATACACACATTTTCAACTCCTGTGAATGGTAGCTATTGTTCAGAGACTTCTAGAATAATAACACATTGTGCAAGTAACTCTGTTAGGAGGAATAGAATAGGGATGAGACAGATGATCTTTCCAACTTTCACTCACTGGATTCCTCTCAGCACTTGGTTTCCATAGTCCATCCATTTCATCTGGTCACTTGGGATGTCAGCAAGCAGTGATGATACAAGTATACAGTCAGGTGCTGCTATTTACCAAGCACCATGCTACACCTATTGCTTGAATAAATCTGAACAGCATCTTAAAGCAAAGGAGACACTGCTGCAGTAACATTGACAGAAGACCTAGCTATTAAGCTGTCTACAGAGTCTAGTATCAGTGAAATGTTTGACAGCCGCAGGGACAAATATGTATTAGCAACATTGCTTAATCCATGTTTCAAGGGCAGAATTGAAACCATGCCTTCACCCTATGCAGGCACAGATTGCTGGAAGGATACTGTCATAAATAATAGTGCTGGAGGCCATACCATTATGCACCTCCTCTTCTCCCTCATCCTTCCACTTAGCTCCCCTAGGCCAAGTATATCTCATAAAGCAGAAGATGCACAAGCTCCTGGAACACCACAGAGTGCAAAAGAAGTAATCACAGCATACCTATAGTTCCTGGGTCTTCCTTTATCAGCTCAGAGTGGGGCAGTACCTCCTAGGAAAAACTCAATTTTTCTGTATCATGGGAAGGATCTGTCTATTATGAAAGGTCTATAGGTGTCATGGGAGACCTTTTCATATCCTGGGAAGTGAGAAGTTGACTTTCAAAAAGATATGCTCTAGTTCAGACAGGAATTAATACAGCAGAGCCTATGGCCTGTGTTAAGCAGGAGGTCAGATCTCATGATTGCAGTGGTCCCTTCTGGCTTTATAATCTGTAAAGACTAACTACTTTAAGGGAGGGAGGGAGGGATGGAGGGGGGAGAAAGACAAAAAAATAAACCAATACCAGCTTTTTTAAACCTCCAAATTCTCCACTATCCAATACATACTCAGATTTCTTTTTCAGGTATGTGTCTGGCACTGAAACATGTTGAAGAAGTGGGCTTAATAAACCTCAGCATAGAGCACCTCTTTCTTCAGGGAGTAATTCGAAAAGCTTAGCAAGTTATACATGCAACATGCAGGTGACTCTAAATTAGCCTAATGGAGGAGACTGCAGAGGAATCTATCAATCAATTCAGGAAGGTGAAGAGGCATATTACCAAGTGTTGTGCTTATGTTCCTATTCCCTTTTTCCTCTCTTCCCAAATATTATATAAAAGATTTTCTCTGTTCTCCGCTTGAATAATTTGGCAGAAGATAAGAATTGTGCAAATCACTGTTCTGTGAGAGCTTTTCATGAAGCTTTGATTCACCTGGGTTCATAAATCTCTGAGTCTTGCTTTGAGGTTTAAGGACATGTGAGCTGCAAAACTGCAAACTGATCTCACATTAATAGCATGCAAAATTGCGAAATTACAAAGCCATAAATGGATTTACATTTGCAACTTAGGAACAATGGGCTGACTTTCCCGTTCGTAACAAGAATCCACAGCCAGGCACGTTTTACCATACATCCACAGCATATGTGCACACAGATACAGAAGCAGCCGATTTACTTGCTGCGTGAATCCAAAGACTGAAAGCTCATAGAGAGTAAACAATTTGAGGAGTATTCTCTCTCTTCATCTTAGGCTTCTGGATTATTTCACTTTTATTTTCTCTTGTAGTACTGAATGTTAAATCAAATAAAACCCACACGATGTAAAACAAGAAATCAGTCAAGCTATTGAGACTGTAAGGCTTGTGTTTGTACTGGAGTATTTAAATAGAGAACAGAAATCCCCGATTTAAAAGCACACATTCTGGTGAATTCAGCAGGTGTGGTAAAATTGAGTAATTTCTTTTTTCTCTGCAATAATTTCATAACACAGGAAGCTCCTTTCAAGAATAAGTCACAAAAGAACAGTTGTACCAGTATCAAAGTGTTATGTTGACATACAGTCATTAAAAGCAAACTAAGCAAACTGCAATACAAAAATTGCAAATTTATTTTCATTTGAAAGGGAATTTTTTTGAGGATAGTTATGGTGGCCAAAAGGGACTATTTCACTTTGATAAAAATCATTTGGCAGGAGACAAAGAGGATAAAGTATTTACTTCACGTTTTCCATTCCAATTTCAGCTGTGTAACAAAAAGGGATGGGTCTATTCCACTTTTGACAAATGTTTGGCTTGTGAGAAGTCACCCATACCAATTTCCATCATTATTCCTAGCCAGCCACGTATTGCAGAGACAAGCGTGTGTCTCTTCGCTTATTATCATTATCATTACTGTTTATTCTGGGTGACAAAGAGGGACACCAAGCTCAAGGTTCATTGTCTTAAGTGTTAAGCTTTATCCTCATGTCAGGCCCCAAGAAGTCTTATTAAGATGCCTCAAATAGGCAACACTCAGGGTAACTGCAAGTCTAAGAAACTACAAAACTGCAACAGTCGGAAACACAAAGTAGTAGAAACATGCACATCCAGAAATGAGCCCATTTTCAAAGAGACTTAAGAGCATAATTACAAAATCCCACTCTTAAGGACTTTTATCCCCATGAGGTATATGCAAGTTAGGCACATACAGCAAGATTCATGATAAGTCTATGCATTTTTCAAGTTTCTGAGCCATGTAAAAGGTTCAGCTGAACTGTGCAGGGGCTCTTTCACCTCCTGGCCTCCTTAAAAGACATGCCAAAAAGAAGCTCCACTGTTTCTGACTATAGAGGTAGCTAAGTCCTCCTTTCTTATGCAGGAGAGCCAAAATAGCTAATATTTCCCTTTAGAGATTGCAGCTTGGAGATGTGTAGCCTGTTAAGCAAAATCCATTTCTCCTGTGGCTCCCTGTGTTATGCATCTGTCATGTGAGGGACAGTGCTAACTGTAGGGGAAAAAGGCACTTTGGAGGTAGAGGTGGGGATGACTGACCAGAAAGCAGCAATTCCTTGCTACAGAGGGGAAAAGGAAGGGTAAACTCTTCTTGCCTGCAAATACAGCCCCGCTTCCCACCTCCAAGCCGTAGACACACTCTCAGCACCTTAATCTCAAGGGTACATGCACACAAACTCACAAGCAGACTATTAGGTCCCTTCTAAGCAAGTCTGTGTCATGTCTCTCACTCTTAAGGCAAGTCAAAAAGAAACTACTTTGAGACTCCTGATGCTGCCAGATA
The DNA here is from genome assembly GCF_037157495.1 of Lathamus discolor. Classification (NCBI taxonomy): domain Eukaryota; kingdom Metazoa; phylum Chordata; class Aves; order Psittaciformes; family Psittacidae; genus Lathamus; species Lathamus discolor. Next base: position 99,422,811 of record NC_088885.1, on the reverse strand, counting down.
GCTTTATGGACAGGTACCAGATTGCTTTATGAAGATCCATCAGCAGAAACTTAGGTAGTTCAGGACAAGGAGTGTATGTTTCAGAAATACTCATGGCTGGGAAGCTTTACTGCTTCCAGGTTTTGGCAACAAAGCTGAAGCAATTCTGGGGAGGTCAGTGAGGCTTTATAAGACAGAGGCAGCGAGAGATTTCCAAGGGCCTACGTCCAGAGCCTTGCCTTCATTAGCAACCCTAAGAATACTAACGCAAAGGCAATAATCTTTCCTGTTATCATTTGAAACATTATTTTATTTATTCCCACTTGGGACAGAACTAGTAAACACAGTATTTAAAAATTACTTTGCCTTCCTGCATGAGATCTCCCAGTGGTTTTGGACCTGTGGAGCAACAGAGAGAGAGATCTGCCAAAAAACCTCCTCAAACCAGGAAGCATTAGGAAAAACTCTCAGGAAATCCTAATCCCTCAGTATTTGTAACTCACAACAGTTTGGCTGAGTCTCCAAGCCCCTGGATGTTTATGTGAATTGGAATCACCGATCTTTGTAAAAATTCAGTCCTCCCTCAGAAGCGTTTAAAGCATTCTTGTCTTGCTAGTTTGAGCTCAGGTAAAGTCAAATGAGCTTTATGTCCCCACTGCCACTGAAAGCATGCCTAGAGCACAATAGGATCCTAGCTGGCATGGGTGACAGCAGACCTTTTGGTCCCCACCAGGGATCTCAGGTATGTGCTCAAATCACTAGTCCCCACTGAAGCCTGTACCAGTGTGCATTTGTGCTTCTTGCTAAAACCCAGTAAATTCCAGTCTCCTGTCCAAGTAACTCAATAAATGTGGACCACCAGCAGTAAACTAGTTTTTCTTAAGAAAGGCAAGGAGGACTGGGTCTTGGCAACCCATGTTCTACTCTCACTGGCCAGCTTTGCTTTCTAAGTATGGCAAAGTTCTGGCAAAAATAAATATATAAATAAAAAACTGCAGCGATCAGCATGAGGGAAGCAAGCAGAGTAGAAGGCTTTGCCCAGCAGCAGGCTGAGAGGGGCTGATAATGAATGACTGATGATGATTACATGCAATTTTTTACTTCTTTCAAAATGATAGATACTGGCCAAGTCAGCCCCACAGCATCAGAGCACCATAAAGCCAGGCTGGAAAGCCAGCTCGACAGCAGACCTCTTCTTCCTCTGTAGATGAAGCATCCACAAGCTTCTGGAGCTGCCCTGGGCACTCATGGAGCAGCTTGAATGCAGGAGATCCTGGGACACTGCCGCAGGTGGCACAGCCACTTGGCAGGAGTGGTCAAGGGAAAGGAATGGCAGGGAGATGAATTCAACAGGGGAAGGGGAGGAGGAGAAACCCACATAACAAAAGTGCCTATGATTAATGGATCGGAGATGAGGAAAGTTTACATATGCACTTGGAGAGGAGGAAAGGATGTTCACAAGCTTCCTCCATGACAAATGCAAGCAAGAAACAGAGAGGAAAGAACTATTAATCAGTGGTACAAACAAATTTTTTTCCCCTCAGGAGGAGCTAGTCCAGGTAAACCCCTCGGGGTGGCTGTCTCCAGCTTGCCCTTTACAGAGGGTTCCTCTGCAGGCCCTACTGCTGCCTGTGATGAGCCAGAGACCTTTAAGCTCAGCTCCTCTTTCATCTTCTCACACAAAGTGGAAAAGAATCCTAAAGACAGCATATGAGTAAAACCCTTCATCTTCATGTTTCAGACACTGTGTTGTTATTCACAGCGCACCTTACAAGCATGGCTACCTGCCAGTCAAACAAATACCACTCTACTGAGTCCCCTAAACAGCCATCTGATCCTTTTCTAACTGTTGTTTAGAGTTGTTTAGGGGTGCCCATGGAGTGCTGATTAACAGCCCCAGGCGCTGTGCAAGCACTTGGAATATGCATTTCTTACTAGTAGGGACATTTTTTCCTTCATATTTTTATTGGTTGTGTTTTATTAGTCACATTGCTCTTCAGCCTCCCTGCAGCATTGGCAGCAATGCCATTAGCTCGAGATGAAGGTGCATGTCCTCCCTTCATGGCTGAGGTGAGGTACCACAATAAAAGCAATATCAATAAACAGTACATTGCAGAAAATTAATAAGCAGTACACTGATGAATTGTTGGCACCTAGTAGTGACTACAGAATAGGTGACACACTAAATATCAAAGTTATTTCCTATTTTGGTTGCTAAGAAAGTATTTAAGGAGTCCTGGTAGAATGTAGTAAAACAGACTGGGAAACATTAAGTGAAGTCCAAGCACATTAATTACTTAATAAGTGCTTGTAATTATCTGAAGCACCTTGCTTGATCTGACATATGTAGTGTTACTCCCTTGCACCAGCCACAAGAAACACCGTGGAAACACTGGCACTGTGTAATAAAATATCCTGCTCTCTTACCCCGGTATCTCAGAGATCTGCACAGCAGGACAAAACCTCACAGCATCCCAGCAGTCACATAAGCCTTTTTGGACCCATTTTACAAGTGGGGAAGGAGAATCAGGAACTCCTGGAAGGTTTTAAAACTATATACTGAGGTGAAAAAGGAAAGCATCACCGTGCACCAGGGCTCTCGTACAGGAATAAGGACATCTGTTTTTTAATTCTTAGCTTTGTCCGGAGTCTCATTTTTTCCATATGGAAAATAAGGATGATACTACACCTCTTCATGTGCACATAGGTCCCACATAATGACAACTAACATGTCATCCACCTAAAAGGCATTTCCATGTCACTACTATTATGGTTTAATATTAAGCCGTGAGCATCACGGCCTATACGAGTGCAGGTGGCAAATTCTTCAGGGGAGAGGGCACACTTTCCTTACACACAGGTGCAGGACAGAGCACGGAGTGGGGCTGATTTCGCCTCGTCTTATTAGATGCTGCTGCAGTCCAGACAAAAAGCAGCACGAGGACGCACACAGCATTCTCCCAATATGATGACTGAGCCACAGGAATATAGATGATATTATATACCACCAGCAGCTTTGCAAGGAGAAAGAAATTATGCTACTGCAGTTGGGTTTGGTTTGTTTTAATTTTTTTCCCCAGAACTTTATGGAATGCCTTATGGCTTGCTCTTCTTCTTATGAAGTTGTTTAAAAGCATGAAGGAAGAAACTACGTGAAAGAAAAAGAAGAAGATTAACATATTTCCAAATACATTACTAAGTAAAGAAATTAAATCACCTGATCCCTACCAGAACTTCACATTAAATTGTTAAAAGGGGGGGAAAGAAGGGGGAAATCCTGTAAAACATCCCATCCAGATGGTAGTTCCAGTGCTCTGTGGTCAGCCTGTTTATTAATGAACATCTGTTTTTCTTACAAAACAGGGTGGACTTTTTACTACAAATTCTCTTTTCATATATTTCTTGGAAAATGACATTAGGAGCTACTCACTGTCACATAGATAAGCCAAATATATTTTTAATTTTAGAAATTGCATATTAATTATGGCATTTCTGTCACTCACTAGATTATTGATGAATGTGTTGCTAAAACATAGAGCTATTTGAATACTGAAAAAAAAATATGACTTTGTCTTTGAAGATATTTGGCTCCAGTCCCTTTAGCTGTCCTTTCCTTTTATCTTTCTGCACAACTGGATGAATGCTCTTGGTAAAGATGACAATGGACATCAAACTTCAAAGCACTATACACATAGTGCTAGATATCCCTAAAATAATCAATACACTTGAACATATCACTGTTCAGTCATGGATACTTTTTTAACAGAAAAATGTCTTTATTGTAATTCAAGGCAAGCTTATTTTTAGTTGTAACTATATCTTATCATTTACTGAATGTTATACATTTAATTGCATAGGAAGACTGATATTTGGTAATCTAAAAGGCAATTAAAACTTTGAGATAGACTAGTTATAACTACAGCACCGTATGTAGGGCAATATTTTAATTACAAATGAGAACATGATGGAAGATTTCAGTCCAGTCTCAGGATTTTGAATCACCACAATCAAAAGACATTGAAAGGGAATGTTTAGATGCAACCATTTGAAAAGTAAGTTTTACATACAAACTCAAAAAGATTTAATGGTCTATTACCGATATTCACCTTCCAAGACCATAAGGATCTGGAAACTCATCTAGAACTGGGGGTGGGGGGTACAAGCATGGCTTTGTTTCTGTATTCAGCATGATACTTACCTGCAGTTCAATGGTTATTCCTATGACACATGGCAGGTCAAAAACCTGTGAATAAATGGCATATTACTAGCCTACTGGAAGCTGTAATAGTGAGGGCAGTGAAACTGCTACTTAGAAAACATGGCTCCTTGCTAGTTTCAAACTACGCAGCACAGCCACCATCAAACTCAGCTTTTCACCTCCATCAGAGCTGTAAGCATTTTGGTGAAAAAATATGAACAAAAGAAATAAAACAAACCCCAGGCAACCAAATTCATGAGACAAAAGCCAGACAAAAGCATGTGATAAATGTTTATATTGTCTGTGTTGTCCATGCTGCAATAAGCTTTTTCAGAGAAAGCATGGACATTTCCATAGGAAAGGGGGAAAAGCAGAAGAGTACAAAATTGAGGGCAGGCGACCTTGGGAATGGGGTTTGGCTTTTATCAACTGAGGAGGTAACTCCCTTTTCCTGATTGTTTTCTCTCACAGGTAATCAAAATTGTCAAGGCAGGAGTTAACTAACCCGATACAAGCAGGGAGGGACTGATTCAGGTGTGGCTGTAGCTGGAAGCCCCAGCAGGCTTGGACACAAAGCCACAAACACCCCACAGCAGCAGCCAGGCAGCTCAGACCTTCCTTTGCAGTTGCCATCCCCTTCTGCCCACTCTGCTCACTTGGGAGGATTACACCATCCAACAACAAGCTGCTCAGCAGTGGACAAGAGCTCTGCCTCCCGTGCAAGGCTGTTGCCAGAACAGTTTTGGCATCCAATCTGAAGTTTTAAATAAGCGCTTCAAGATCCAAATGCCCCAGCCTACACCCACTGAGACTTCAGGAAGCAAAATTAAGCTTGGGATTGCCTTTATTTACAAACCACAAGCACAAAAGAGGTTTTAAATATCTGGCCTTAAATGCTTCTAAAACTGCAAGTGTAAAACCGCACAGAAACATCCTCCTTGAGGAAGGCTTGCAGCCGAGTCCTGGAGCAGCAACTGCTCTCGAGTCTGTTCCAAGTCCATTACAAATGACACAAGGCATATCATTTTTCTGTGCCTCACTGCCACCTTTGGACTCCTCTGTTCAGGCAGTAAACAGTTTCCTGAAGGAATAATCTCTGGCTGTGTCTGTGTTGCTCTTAGTTCAGTGAAGCTCAGCTGAGGCAGTACTGTAACTATCTGTTTCTCTGCTGCAACAGCAAATCTCTAATTATAAGCTTAATTGAATGGCCTCGAAAAGGGGCCAGAGCATCATCTCCTGTGCGTATACATTTAACAAAAATGGGACTGGGAGACAGAGCTGTTACAGCTTGCATCTTTCAGAAAAAATAAAATACACTAGGCTATTTCAGGATTTTCATGGTCAGCTTGTGACACCCTTGCACTGCTGTACAAAGGCGAGATGTACATTTTAAGCCCCAAGGTTCTTTCAAAAATCCTGGCCTCAGTGGTTAAGACTGTTTTATCACCAATTGAGTGATCCTTTCCTAACTCTAGGGGAAGTCAGTGTGATCCACTAGATAACAGAGTGGCCTGGAACTGCACAGATTTGCCTACAATCCCAGCTCTGCTATTACTTGACTAAGATGACCTTGAGTACATTATCTGACTCCACAAAGCTTTTATTCCCCATATGAAAATGGAGACCCTGACAGTTACTCCATTTTTAAAGAACTTGAAGATCTACTGGTAAAGATGTCTCAGGTAACAGCCACATATTATCATTAATAACTCACGTTCCTTATGCAATATTCTCTGTGCCAAACATGGAAGTCATTCAATTTGCAGAACTGCCATTAATTGCCTTGTTGCTGTTAAAAAGGAAGAATAAGAGCTTAAAAAACTCTCGCAGTAGGAATAGCGGGGACAAAATGAAGACCAGCTTTCACGTAAGACTGGTTGAATTTGTTATTGGTGCAACTGGCTGCAACAGAAGGAAGGTAGGTCTGCTGATCTGAGGAACTGCTTACTCTTTCAAGGGTGTCATATATGCTCTTAAAATGCTCTTTTCAGTTCCTCAATCAACAACTCTCTAAGCTGAAAGATATTTGGATCCTTTGTTCAACTTCAGTATTCTCACAATATTTTAATGCAATTTAACTAAAAGCAGACTTCAAGATGGTTTTTTTCCCTTCTTCACTGCCTCCTTGAAATTACAAGGTACCAGGAAGTTTCAAAATAAAGTAGCCTGTTTGCAGTGTTTTTAAATTAAGAAGTTGAAAAAGAGAAACTCTTGTGTGTGCAAAGCAAATGTTTGGTAGGCAAGTTGTAAGCACTTCTCTTTATCCCATAATTATAAGTGAAATGTTTTTTAATGTGCAGTACTAACCTTCAAGTTATGCTACTTTGCAACTAATAATAATATACAACAGCATGGGGCATGATAGCTAGCAAAGTTTTTCTAGCTTAATGTATTACCCACATCTATCTGCCTTATTTTCCAGTGCCTTGGCTTTTCAATCAAGCCTTTATGCTGGAAATTTGAGACTGAGTGGAGCAGTAGTTACTTACCTTTTTAAGGAAAGTGTTTGAAGCAAGACTGCTGAGTAGCTCAAATCATTCCCATACAGAGCAATGTATAATAGATTTCTTTTTCTTGTTTGTTTGCGTCAAATAGAAAAGCTGGAGATGTGACTGTTTGAATCCTTTAGTCCTGAAAAACCCTAAGTTCTTTCCAAACTTGCAAGATGTTATGCAAACAGGAGGAAAAACTGACAGAAAAAAAAGCAGAGGTCATCAAGACCCAGGAATGTGCATCAATTTTGCTCGCAAATGAAGGAATAAATTTATCATTTCAGAGGCTGCATTAGTTACTGTAGACTTGCACCATTTCCAAGATTTCTCGGGGGGTGAGAATACTGCGTACCAGAGCCAGCTTCTCCATTAGGCTTTTAACCGCAATGCTTCCTTGTTTTTCCTGATGAGGAGTTAGATTTAGAAGCATAGGGAGGGGAAGCAAGCACACACAAAAACACCATCCCTCTAGCTAAATTAAACTAAAACCTAGGTGAAGCCTCAGTGGGAAGCCTGCTGCACAAATTGGATCTCCAAATGCAGAAAAAATTAATTATGTGATGCACAGCAATGAAGTAAGCAACACCTTGAAGTTAACCTGGACAGAGCTATTGATTCAGCAAAAACATAAGCACTTTGCTTCACCTTCTCTGGTGTTCTAATGTTAGTTTGGACTGTTGCCTGACCATTTCCAGCTAGCATTTTGTTCATTTTTAGCTGTTCGAAATGCACACTCTTCCCCAATGGTTCAGACAAAAACTGATCCCACCTTAGTTAATATGTTGGTTTAGGGGAAAATACTGTGCATGCAAAAAAGAGTTTGTTGTAAACATAGCAGAACAGACCTTGCCACCAGCCCGGAGCTCTGAAGTGGATGGCTCTCAAAGCCCCAGGGAAGCAAACAGAATTGATCAAGTAGTTTTGCCTACCTCTACTCCAACAGTGCCAATAAATCACTAGAAACCGATGAGCTGCCTTCTACCCAGGGAAATCCCATATTGCCCCATCCTGCAAAGCTTTCTGCCATCTCCACTTCTACATGCTGTGTAAATGGGAACCCTGTCTAAAGATGACTTGGGCTGTGCATGAGAAGTGATGGAGGGAGAACACAGCTACCCAGCTGCAGCAGCGTGCTTTAACTTTACACAGCTACAGTTAGTTCTGCAGCCTGAGAGGGCCTTCTGAGCAGCAGGGCCCACCTCACAGCTTAGAAACCGTTTGAGAGCCATGGTTTTTCTGACCAAAAGCATTCTGTTCCAGATCTGCTCTGCTGATCACAACCAGCCCTTAGCTCTCAGAGCAGCTCTGCACTGAGGACAGCTTCTGTTAGTGCATGCTACTACACGTGCATCTGTGGTCATTCTGCCTCTTTGTTCATTCACAGCCATGCTTCTTGCTTGCCCTTTTGTGTCACCTTCCAAGCAGTGGAACTGTTTTAAGCATTGACTGTGATCTTTGTATTCCTAAATAAGTTGGATCCAGGCACCTTTAGCAACCACCTCTTCCTAGAGATATGTCCAGTGGAATTGTGTTGACTGATAGATGCATGAATTACCTGGAGCAAGGTTGTCGCAGGGTCTGTGTGAAGGGTTCTGGGTTCCAGTTTTTTTATTTCCTTCCTTGGTTTAGCAGAACCAAGATTTATTGACCTTCAAGCCATGCTACAAAACCTGGCTGTTGTTCTTGGCTCTTCCAGAGGAGGATAAGGAGGCAGCCCAAGGCACTATGGAACTTTCTGCTGGAGTACTTTTTCAGATGCTGAGCTATTCAAGTCTCTGTTCTTTATAATGATTGCTGTTGTGCCTGAAGTTTCAGTCAGCCTGCCTTTACATAAACCAAAAATTATCAATCAATATATTGTTCTTTATGGACAGTGATATAATCCCATTATTTGTTGGTGGCTCATCTTTTTTACTTCAGCTTCTACTGTTTAACAGGAACACGAAGGAAACTAAGACACATTTAAAAGAAGAAATTTACCTTTTGCTTCTTATTTGGCAGATTAGACAGGGCCAAAACATTGCACACAGGAGGTTCTAAGCAACTTTCTCTTTTCCTGTCCTCTACTTTGCAACAATGAAGACGAAGTAAAATTTTCTACTGTCTTAATAAGGAAGAAAGTAAGTTTGTCACAGAATTAAAACAAGGTCCTCCCCACCAGCACTGCGGAGTCCTTTCAGCTGACTCACACAGCAGGCCTGGAAGAGTATGATCTCACTTTGCAGAAGGTCCTAACAGCTGACATCTGGTGGATTGAAGTGTGTCAACACTAAGGAATTATTCTTTAGGGTAAGAAAAAAGTTCCAGTTATGAGGCTGGGATGAGGATACAGAATCATAGGTATGGAGATGCATTATTTCACTTTAAGAAGATATTTAAATATAGCCTGATTCCCTGAAAATTTTCCTAGGAATAAAGTCTGTTAGGCTGGGAAATTGTTTTAGAACAAAAAGAGTCTGCAATTGAAGGGGGAAAAAAGCAGTTCAAGAGAACATGAAGCCCATTGAAGACTTGTGTTGCAATTATTAATTATAGGCAAAAAGCAAACTGGGCTGGTAAAAAAAGGAGACTTGGAAATGTAAAATTTAGCTTTGCCATTTTTGCCATTAGCCTTCACAGCTAATGGAAATGCCAGCTATGGGTCAGGTGCCAGCAGTCAACTACAGATAGAATCCAAAGATTGAAATTCAAAAAAAAAAGGCTAAGACAGCTAAGGTGAATTTTACTCATAAGCAAAACAAGTGGTATAAGACTTGCTCTTCAAACAAATTTAAGGGCTTGATTCTAGGCTAAAGCTTAGCATTTCTCTCCCCCCTCCCTGGGATTTTGAGCTGTGTAGAATTTCCTTGATGTCCAAGAAGAGAGTAAGAAACCAAATCTCAAATCCTTCTTTCACGAGAGTGGCGTTTGACTCTCCCACATCCTAGTTGGTTGCTCTAAACAGCTTATATTAATTAAGGTATAAGGAAAATAATTACCTCCACATCACATTTTCTGAGCAACATAATGTATTCAAAGCATGCCTACAATATTAAATCCTAGTTGTAGATACAGTGTGTGACTCCTACCAGGGCTTAAGCACAGGATAAACTCAAAGTACCTTCAAAGAATAAAACCAGCTGATTTAGCATAGAGCAAAGAAATAACAGTCCAGAATCTACATAATGAATCAGAGGGTGTCTCTAGCATCAAACAGGACCTCTGAGGTTTAACAGAGCGGACATGGATATCTAAAGAGACTTTTAGTCACACAGCTTCTCCTCTCCCCAAGTTATTGTGTTAGCGAATGGAAGTATAAATCCCTGAAACAGAATTACTTCCCTGGCTTGTACTTTCAACTTCAATGTTTTCCTGTACTAGGAAATTTTCATTTACTAAAAAGCTCTCTACACCCATAAGTAACCCATGACCCTCTGTCCCACTGAACACAAACCATCTGACCATGCCAAACAACATGACCGCAAGCATGGTTTGAAGTTTGATTTCTCCAGCTCAGTACTTTCATCTCCAAAGTGGAAGCAAACTACCAGGAACAAAGAAAACAGTGTTCCCATCCCTGACTCACTGATCAATGTGGGACTTTTCTAAAATACATTGCTTTGTAGAACTGGTTTGAGACCTGGAGCGGATGTACCTTGCAAGGCATTAAATATGAAGTAGACTAAAAGAACATCAAGCATACATCCAGTGAAGACCTTGATGGTCTTAATATATGATACTACATCATTATAGTTTCAGGTAGCCATTTCAATTAAATGCAGTTAAGTGCTTTAGTGACAAAAAAAATCACAGAAAAGTTAGTCAAAGTTGTCATTGACTTTGATGTCTATTTTTAATACACTCAGTCCCTTGGTGCCAGTAAGTTGTTGCAGGTTAATTAATGACTGCATAAATGTGAAGAGCTTTACATTTCCTTTCATTCAAGGAACACAGACTTTGTTTCAAGCAAAACCAGAAAGCTCATCAACGTGAGTTATCCAAAATGATTCAGAGCAAAATATAGACACCAAGACAAAGCCCTTCATTAATATAGTACGGCAAGGACATTGAGAATGACTTTGTTAGGAAAGGGAGTCATACCATTCCCAGTGAATAAAGTTAATCATGTAGGCCTTTTTTTTCTCTCCATGAGTTACCTGTTAAGTCCCGGTTGCTTCAAGTTTGCTTAATGTAGCCCTTGGATCCTTCATAAACATATGGCACAAATATTAATGAGTCACTGTTGCCCCAGTGTAATTGGTCATCTAACCAAATGGCTCTGTTTGCATTCCTTGATTGGATTACCTCATTTTCTTTACGGAAGTGTCTAAAAATTGATTGTAGCTTGGTTTCTTTCAGGAGGTTTTTTCATTATGAACCCCACCTTTGCCCAAACTACCTACCCCAACTCTTCAGCCTGAAAATGATTTCTTAACCCTTATGCTCCCATGCAACATGCTCATTCTCTATCTCCAGTTTTAATTATCAGCCTATGGTAATGAATATGGCCATGGTAGATTTAGCCTAAATGACTCTGTCTTGTGAATTTTGTTTTTACACTCATGGATAACACTTTTTCCTTCCATAACTTCAGTTTCTCAGCTAAATATTCACAAATAAGAGACTAGAAGAGATTGAATATACCAGTAAAACAAGTATCTCCCTCTTTTTTTTTTTTTCCTTTTTTTTTTTTTTTTCATATTCATCCTGCTGGAGGCAAAAGAAACCCCTAATATCTATAAAGATCTGAACCACACATGGCAACAACCATTCCTCCCGAGTTAAATGCTAATACTTTTAGATAAACAGAACTTATTTATGACAACACCATCTGCGGGATTCTGATAATGTTGGGGGAGGAGATTAATTTATCTTGCATTTTAAATAGAGATGGCCGCTGGCATCAAAATCCAGATCTAGCTTTTAGCCACCCCGTTATCAGGGAATTTCATATTCAGGGTACTGCATCCCTCACCAGAATGTCTCTATAATACCAGTGGACAAGCGATATGAGGTGACATAATGGTAGCACAGATCAGTTCCTCCTTCTCCCCAGCGCAGGCAGCATGGCCAGATGAGCACAATGAAGAATTCCCCCAGTAATGAAAAGTTCATAGAGTTAGGACTGGATTTGATTTCTAGGTTTTTAATTAGCACATCATATGACATAATGGTCTTGCCAATTTTTGTGATCAATTGGGATTATCACAGTACTTTGTTGTCCCAGGAAAAAAGTACACAGTCTCAATTCTGGTCAGAGACTTGCAGATCCAGCAAAATTCCAGTAAAATCCTACACAATACATGCATAATATATCCCACTCCAAACCTGTTGCCATGCCCTTTCCTTTTCCTCACTTTATTCAAGGTCACTTGTACAGCAGTGGAAAAGGAGGCACACCTAGGACAGGAGTCTGCATGATCCACTGTTCTGCAGTATGCCTTGCTCAATATTAAATAGATAAGTTGCAAACTTTTATTATCCAAAGCACTGGCTCTTGTACACTTGATAGCTACTACAACCATAGCCACTGAAACAAAAGTGGATGAATACTTAGGGAAGTCCTCTATCTTCAAGCAAGGCAAGGTGACCTGGGAACTAAGTTTCCCACATAACACTGCGGATAACCTGCAGACTTCATAGCAGCACCCTATGGGGAAGGAAAAGTAACTTGCAACTTTATCCTATGTCCTTCTCTCGCTTTTGCGTGCCTACTCTTTTACCCACCAGAATACTGACAGTTATGGTGTATCTGACTAAAGAAATCTGAAATGCCACAAAAAAATTAAACAGATAAAATTAACATTAGAGTCCATTTACAACAACTTTTAATTCAAGTTACATGATCATTTCCTAATGGACATCAATAAAGAAAACACAAGATGATCCCCCACTATGAAAACCAAAACTGGTCTTGCTAAGATAAGTCTAAACAAAAGTCGGTTATCATACCAGCATTTCCTTCCCATGACCTTTTAATTCATTTGCTACAACCCTACTGCAGCCCTTTTGATTAAAGAACTCAGATTCAACCTGCAAAGGCAGGGAAAAGATGCCACACTTCAGTAATGAATACAAGTAATGAATACATCAAAGGAACAGAGGAAATGGCAACTCAAATTCTATCATTTGGTGAATTTTGAGTATTTAAGTAAAGTTGTAAGCCAATATTCTTTTAACGTTTTTTCACTTAATGCCTAGAGTTTGCAGGTGTGAAAAAAAAATGGATCTATAAATAGGTTGCATATAATTCTTCACATTCACCTCTTTGTTGAACAAGAGGGCTGAAGAGGGAAAGTGGCTGCTGTTCTTACCAGACAGGACACTGTATACTTGTATATATAATGCACACTTTGAAAACATAGCCAAGCCAATTTATGCACTGGAAGAAATGTAACAGTGTTAGTACTGCCACCACCATCAAGATGAAGTTGACCCCAGATGTCTAAACCTTGTTCAGGTATCTCCCCCGCAGCACAGACACACACACACACCTTCTGCAGGAAGCTGCAAGGTGTCTGAGGAGCAAAGCCGGTAAATAGATGTGATGCTGCAAGAGGGGAGATTGAAAGACACTTGAGAAAGGCTCCGATAGATGTGAGGCAATATCACGTATGTGTGAGCACGATGTGTGAACCTGACAGGTGTCAGGCAGCATCATGTAAGAAGCAGTAGGTGTGTATGCCTAACGATTTTTCAATAAATAGTCAAATACATCCACATCTTCTGGCCACCCCATGCCAGATGCCCACTCCAGGTCTCAGAAACAGCAGCAGTTCAAGAGGACAGCACCACTGAAGCTGCTGAAGAGTAAAGGAAAAGGATTGGAGAGAGCGGCAGCATTCACGAAGGCAACAAGAACCGACGCAAGGGAAGAAGCCTGTATTTGTGCTCAGTTTTCTAAGAGCTGTTGTGGAGTTACCTCCCTTGAATGTGTGGACTGGAAAAGGATGACCGCCCTCAGCTGATCCCTGCAGGAGAGGGGAGAAAAAAAACATTTCCTTGGGCAGAAATCCACAGGAGGCTGCAGGGAGGTGAGAAATCACCCCGGTAACACATTTCACCTGGTAGTCCGACATTGTTTATCAGCGTAATAAAAAGTGCCAATACTTACCACCTGTCTAAAATATGCAGTAATAATAAACACAGTTACAGGGCATATTATGGTCAATGATGAGATATTAATTTATAACCACGGAAGAAGGGAAGGAAGGCAGAGGCTGTGGTGCCTTACAGGGGGCAAAGCTTGCTGTGGATGAGGCCAAGGCCTTTTCCTCTCTGATGAGAATGAATTGCATTGATTTTTTTCTTCTTCTTTTTTTTTTTTTTTTTTTTTTGGTGGGTTTGGTTGTTGGGTTTGGGTTTTTTTCTTTAAGTTTTAAAATAATATCCCTGTATATATGATCAAGTTACTGAAACAAACAGCCAGGATATTAGCTTTCCATTCCCATGTCATCTGGTAATATCTGTGTAAGAGCACATGTTGATTTTGTGCAGAATTAAAGACAAATTAATTCAGATGTGTGTATGGGGGGTGTCCACCAATGTCAGGGCTCCCTGGGGAGCATTGAGGGTTCCTGGGACAGGGCTGGGCCAAGACAACAATTCCATGTTTTTCTGTATTATGGTACTGGTTAAAAGCAGAGTTGGCTGGGAAATTTTCAACAAAAGAATTATTTTTGGCCATGAAATTTCAATTAGCTCAATCTTAATTTAATGTCATGGCCATCAATGCAGTTCACTATTTTCCAGAAAATTATATGACTCAAAAGCACATCATAGGAAATAACTATAAGCTTAACTGTAATGAAAGAAGTGGATTATTTCCTACCATGTCTATAGCTTCTTACAGATAACCCTTTGCCTGTAACTTTAGACCTAAAAGTCCTGTAACTTCAGACCTAAAAGACCTGAAAAGGGGAAGTTAACCCTATACTTAGAAACATGGCTACATACAGCAACAACTGAGTGCTCCCATGCTTATGTGTGGGTCCATACAGGAAAAAAAATGAAGTTTCACTTCACAGGGGTTCCTCTTGCCTTGTCTTGCAGCACAGCTGGGAGGGGAAGGCAGATGAAAGAGTACACCTTGTCCTGACTTGCTGCCCTCTTGATGGAAAGCAAAGATGGAGTCCAAGTGGTCACACTCAGGAAGGCAGAAGAAAACCAGCAAAAGGAAAAGGTCCTGCTGAGTGAAAAACAGACCTCCTTGGGCCACCTACAGGGTGAGCAGAGGGGCAGCTGCAGCATCTGAAAAACGTGAGTTATACTAATGGCTGGCTCAAGGTCTTTGCCACATGCTCCCGGGGACGCACAGATTAATGTTAAGGTTTCTAGCCATGTTCTGGCTAACTCTTCCTCAGTCGTGTGTGGGTTTTTGCAAAACAACTCTTAGTGGTGGTGTTAAATATATTCAAATATGTGTGGCCAGGACATATAAAAA
Source organism: Lathamus discolor (assembly GCF_037157495.1). NCBI lineage: Eukaryota > Metazoa > Chordata > Aves > Psittaciformes > Psittacidae > Lathamus > Lathamus discolor. The sequence continues at coordinate 99,407,720 of NC_088885.1, read as the reverse complement.
TCTTCCTGCTGCTCCTGATTCAAGGTTGTTAATTGGGACATTAAAACACAACTGAAAGTCTCAGGAGAGAAACCCCTGAGATATTGTTATTTAAATGCAAACTCAAATTTTACTGACGGCCTTGCAGAAAGATTGGGAGCTTTCTGTTTGCCTTCAGCATTTTGGGTTAGAAGTACATTTACTACAAGGACCACTAGACAGCACAGATGCAGGAAAACAACTGTTTTCCTGCCTGATTATTTGAGTCAGGGATTAGACTCATTTATCGCTTGCCTCTACATTTGTACTATCTTTCTGTAGCATAATATGTGGAGTCACCCCTAGAAATGAAATGAAGTCTCACAAGTTTGTGAATTTGAGGGCAAATGAGTTTCAGAAATGCCACTAGGAAATCTTGGCATGCCACATGAAGTCACATGGAAGATTTCCACCTCACTCCCCCCTCGGCCTTTAGTTGTCCCAAGATTCATTTAGAACCCGCCTCGCTGCCTACCAAACATCTACGCTTTTTCTGTCTCCCACACATACACACACCCCCCCACGCTGCCATGCTGGTGTGTGTATACATCTCTCCAGCTGTGTCCTGGAGGTTCCCGGGAGCCTGAAGGGAATGCTCATGAAACGTGACTTTCACAGACTCTCCATCCATCTGGAACACTAGGACAGCATATGGCGGGGCAGCACAGTAACTGTCTGCGGACATGTCAGACTATTTTTGCCTTGTGTATTACCTGATTCAGGGAAGAGAAGACGTACCAGTATAAACCTCTTTCTCCCACATCAGCCCTCTCCGATTTTATTTTTCAATTTAAAACGAAAGGATCTTTTGGCCAGCCCTGCAGGGATAGCATTCCCCAAAAGGTACAAGAATGCCAACATAAACACAACGTTACTGATACAATTATACCAGCTTAGCATAGACAGTGATAAAAAAAATAAAGGCGTGCAAGGGAAGAATGTTTTTAATATAAATTGTAGGGTTATCCCTGGGGCTGGAGAAAAAGGTACAGTTAAAAAAAAAAAAAAAAAAAAAAGATTAGCAAATAATAACTAAAGCTGCATGCTTTATTACTTCAGGTAAAAATATCTTATGAATAATATAATCATTGTCTCTGGTTATTGGGTATGAAAAAGATAAGTGTAATCAGTGTACTGTGATACAGGAACATTAACACTTTCACATTGACTGGATGCAGACTTAGAAATGAGTTAAGAATCACTGGGTCATCTAAGTGGAGGATTATTCTACACACAGGCCCCTAGGTCAATTTAAATTATTTAATTTATCTCAGTGACCGCAGGGGCCTAACCATCCCTGAGCCTGCATTTTTATCTTGCAGTCCTGTTAACATAGGTTTAATTCTGCGGGGTCTGAAAAGCTAGACTAACAAGGCAGTGTACAAAAATGCAGGCACTGGCTCCTTTAGGGTTAATAATAGAACCACAAAGAGAAATGACTCAAATTATACCAAGGACGTTTTATTACCCAGCAGCCTTAATCAGTATTTTTTTTTTCCACATTATTATACCAAGGGTCCTTTCAGTGCTCATTGGGTTGTTACAAGCATTAAAAGAGGGGACAATGCATTACAATTAATTCCATATCTTACCCCGAGTCTCACTATTTTCTTTGAGTAGAGTTGGGAGGAAAGCAGACAGATGCAGCCTATCTTGCTGCTGAAAGCTGTCCAAAAATTACCAGGAAAGAAGGTGAAAGAAGTTTACGAGCATGCTACAATTACGCTCATTTCTTCCACGGGCAGTGGGGACCACTGCAGTCATTTACCCACAGACCGTATTTTTTTAAAACAGCAGATATTTCCAGCACTGAACATCTTCCTAGGATAATATTCAAGAGTGAAATGAATAATGGAGATCTGACAGCTACCAGACCTCCTTAGGTGAAGTATTATGCACCCAGTTTGGACCTCAGCAGCAGCTTAGCAAGTGCCATCCAAGGCAATGTTAAACACGCTACAGAAGGTTGCTTGTCAGGTAGAATTCAAACCTTGGTTCACATTGGTTTGCAGCTTCAAAAAGGAAACTATGCCCAGCGAACCAAAGTGGTTCTCTAGCATTTTGCTTTACCTTTACCCATCTTGCATTATTTCAGTTCACTTTAAATTCTAAGCATAATAATATCCCAGACCTGAAAGAAAATTTACCTGAAACAGTCTGTTTGCTGCCTGAAAATCTGCACTACCTCAAGGTTTTATGTTAAGTGAATCTCAGCCTTGGCTTGTGCTGTGCAAATTCACAGTTTCCTCTTGGTAGTTTGTTTTAAGTTTAAGCCAAAATCTATTGCAAAGAAAGACTTAAATTTAGGGCATTTTTTCCCCCAAAGTAGAACAGAAATTTCAGCACCTCTGCAGTACTTAAGAAATTCGGATCTGAATAAAGCTTCTGCCACCTTAAGTCATGGCAAGGTTTCAGAACTGGTTACAAATATGCCCCACAAAAAAAAAAAAAAAAAAAAAAAAAAAAAAAGGAAACAAAATCGCTGACTTTGTTCTGGTGTGAGGAAAGAAATGGGATTTATTTTGTTTTGTTGGGTTTTTTTTATAATTAACCACTGAAAGATCAGCCTTGACACTGTTCCCAGAGCTAGTACTTCCCCCTCTTGCATTTTAGCATAGGCTACTCTCAGCGGTTTCATGCAGCATGTTCTTTTTAGTAAACCAACTTTTTCCACCAGTGGTAGAAAAAGGACCGTTCTAGTCTCCCTCTAAAAACCTATTTACATGCAGATTTATGCAGTCTGTAGCTAATGTTTCAAGGGAAACTTAAGGTGGAAGTTGTTGACTCTGTATATACTGTTCAATGTGAAACTCTAATGGCTGTTCAATGTTGTTCAAAGCAGGTTAATAAGAGCTATTCATTTGGTGCTTATTTTTTCCCTTTAATTGGAGATTCACAACAGCAATGATATCTTAAAATAAAAACGCTTTCATTTTAAAAGATTACCTTTTCAGAATGTGTTTAAACTTAGATGCTCTAAGAAGGGTCCTACAGGACACGATACTTCTGTCAACCCAGTAGAAGACAACAAACAAATACTCCTGAAATGAAATCAGAGTTGATAGAAACCAGGAAACAAAAACCAAACCAAACCAACCAAGCAAACAAAACAAACAGAGGAATCTGGAGGAAACAGTAATTTAAATGAAGAGTTGTGAAAGTCTTGAAAATATTTTAGGTCACCTATTGAAAGCATTGGTAGGTCGAATATTCTTCTATTGCTTCTCCAAGATGCTCAAGAGAATCAAGGTGTTTTATTTCCATCTTCTTTGAATGGCCAAGAGGCCTAGATGTCCACTAGTGTAAAACTGACTCTTCCAAAACATTACAGAAGTGCTGATTATTACCCCAACGGAGCAACGCTCCTTGTCTCAATCAGTGTTTCTTTTAATTGAGGAAATACTTTGTTTTCCTTCACTGAATAAGTAGCATACAACCAGCCTCTTCAGTGAAGCTTCAGCTTTGCTCCTCTTATCCCTCAAATTAATGGAGGAAAGTGAAGTTGATAAACACGCTGGAACTTGTAACATTAGAAACACTTGCCTGTGTTTGCAGCTCCCCAAATGCACAGCCTCATTTGCTGCCCAATCAAACTCAGTAGTTGTAACAGTTACCTATGCAGGTCTTACTCTAGAGTTTAAAATTCCCCACCTACAATATATATAGTTAGTCTTAATAAATAAATGACTTGGACCATGCATTATATATCATTCAAATCCATAAGGACAGAAATTATGTATAATACATTAGCTGTGTAATTTATTTATTAAGCAAAACGTGAATTTTCCATGGTTGTGTTTTGAGGCACAGTTTGTCACACACAGCTAAATGATGTATTCTTATTAGTCCCACTCAATTACCAAGTCATCCCACTGTGCACTGTATATTTGTTAATGATAGTGCCACAACACTGCATCTACAATACCTGTGATTTTAGTGATTCATAACCACTCACTAAAACTGTGAAAATGATAAATTGACTGCTGTTGATTAAATGCCGCCAACAGTATGCTTCGTATGTGTTTGTCGCAGTTAGGAGTTAAAGAAACAGCATTGCTCCAATCATTTAAATATCTAATTAAGCAGAACCCCAGCTAGATAGGAAGAGCTTGTTGGAATGAAATATCATTAAAGGAAAAGGGGAAAAAAAAAGTGTAGCACTGATTTTTGCATGTGTGCACATAAAGACTTTTCATCTCAACCCCACTGATCGTAAATATGTCATGAACAAAACAAGACCAAAAGATAAAAATTAAAAAGGCTGAGGAAGTTGGAGTGGAGTCCTCCCAGACTCACTGCACAGCTGCACATGGTTGATTTGATGGCTTTAGCTGATATCTGAGATTAGCTTGAAACAACAGTGAACTCCAGTAACATATAAGACAGTCTTTGATGACAGCCCTTAAGACTGGGGCAAATAATGTGGAGAGGAGATAATAGGGGGAAGCTATATTCCAGTAAAGCAAATAGCACCTCTCAGCCTCCCACTGTAGGGAAAAATGTTTGCACATTTGTAGCAAAGGAATGGCAGAAGAAGAGGAAAATATCTCTTTCAAACTTAGATTAATTATCTTTATTGCTTCACTTAATGCTTTTTGTCTCCCTTCAGATTAATCCTGTATAGAATCCTCAAGCTAATACTGGAAGCAGAGTGGAACAAGACCAAGAAAAGTGGATGTTTCTGTGCCAACAATTTGACTCCTATCTGAGGATGCTAGAGTAGACAGAGTAATAAAAATAAAGACTTGCCAACTTATGGTCATCTTATTAAGATGAATTGGAAGGGATTTTTTTCCTCTCCCTCATTTTGAATTTGGAGCTAAGTAGATAGACACCAGAGTACATTAGGGGTTTATGTCTTTTTTTCATAACCATTCTTCTGACAGGCAATGCTTCTATATTTCTGTATCTAAATAGTCAGTTTTACTTCAAATAACTTTGCACACTCTGTGGCCAGAAAACTGCCTGGTTAACAGGAGAAGCAGAGGAAGAAAATATCTGTTGCAAAGTCTATGTCTTTTATAGTCCATTGTACGTTTTCTTTTTTAAATACATGAACTATGCTAAGCCCAAAAATGCTTCACCTTTTAAATGTGCACAGAACACATATGTGCAGTTTATTGCAACTCAGGAGCAGAGGTCTAAGCCAGTTCTGCCCAGATTTTAACTTGAGTCCACGAGGACAGTAAATATTTTAGACAAGATGCTTACATCACAGAATCGCCTTGTGTTGCAGAGTTATACTAATATGTCATGTATGGTCTTTTTCACTTTGTTTTCAGTAGGTATTCTCTCTTTATAGAAAATGTGTCCCCAGCACTGTACATGACTTCCTGCTCCTGTACCCCTGGACTCCTAGGCAGTGTTTTGTAGAAGCCAGTAAATTAGGATAAAAGGAAAGAATTTGCCTTTCCTATGAACTGTGTTCTACAAGGTGAACAAATATCAATTGTGATAAAGAAAGCAGCTTCAGGCTATGCAGTGCTGCCATGGAGAAAATAGTCTGTGAGGTGGTTAATGCTATGATTAAAGTGACATGCCTAAATTAACAAAGCAAACAAGGGCAAAAGTTGTGAGTTGCACTGAGTACCTCTGAAATTTAGACTTACACCTTATTTCCTTTTTTCTCTTTCCTGGGATATTCAAGAGCCATCTCAACACAATTGTGAGCAATGTGCTCTAGGTGACCCTGCTTGAGCAGTGAGGTTGGACTAGATGACCTTTAGTGGTGCCTTGCAGCCTCCACCATTCTGTGATTTCCATATCAACAAACCAATCTTCTTCTCAGTTACTGGGTGTTTGTTCATGTATGCTTGTATCTACATACACATCAACCAATCACCCATGGAAGCGGCAGGAAGAAGAGAAAGCCCAAGGGTGCTGGAAAAGTTGCTGCTGGGATTAACTTGTTCTTCCAAGTGAAGTTTGGCCAAGGAAGTATCTGAAGCACATCCCCAGCTGTACTTCAGCAGTAACTATGAAGTGCATATAGGAAGAAAAGGCAAAGATTTTTCACAGAGCCGAGACCAGAAAGATCAGAAATGAATATATTTTCATTGTTTTTTCCCATGTTTACCCCAGCCAGACCCTAAATGTGAGTGAACCCTGCATCTTGCCACAATACAAGTAATAAACCTATTATCCATCAGTGGAGAGGATATCTGGAGCATGGTTGTATGTCTAAACTGGGAAGAAAACAGTATCTGGAGCCAAAATAATAAGTGTCCTGATTTTTCATGACAGATTCACCATTCCACCAATTAAATACTTAAAAAGGCCAAATCTCATGTTATTTTGCATCTGAAAGCCCAAAGGAAAAGAATAAATAAAAAGCCTTGCATAGAAGTGCCACAAGTTAATGCTGAGATGCAAAATTCTACACTACAACAGAATCCTATTGAAACTTACCTTCAGACAAAGTGCCTAACCAGATCTTAACTATAATTGGGGTAGAAAGGAATAAAATAACAATTTTGTCAAAATAAAGACCCAAAGTATTAGGTGTCACAGAAAATGCACATGTCATTCTTCCATAAATAAAGTTGCTAAGCAGATTTACTGTGAAACAATTTATGCTGTGTTATGTAAATGGCAAAATTCTTAAGCCTGCTTGGTTGTAAAGAACAAACCTGTGAAAAGAATCCATTTTTACCATCAGTCACACCATACATTTAGCAGGTGTCTGTTTTACCCACAAGCCTTGCAGATATGCAAATAAATACGTAAAATGCCAAATGTATCAGCTATTCTAATAACGTTTTCCTCCTAATTTTTTTTTCCCAAAAGAAATGAGCAACTGCTTTATTAGACCTGTATGGATGTCCCTTTCCAATTTCTTTATAATCAACCAGAAACTTGGCAGTGAACCAAAGCATTTACTCTTCAGAGCACACAATGTTTTAGCTACTACTTAGCTACTCCTACTGTAAAAGACTCTTATCAAGGACTCTATCAAGTATACCATGAAGTATACTCATTATAAAGAATAAGCTTCTCAGCTGTCCTTTTATTTACTGACTGCACAAGCAACATTGAAAGGCAGGTTAGAGAACCACAGCTGGTTATAATCAAGGAATTAAGATTATAACCAGATTAAATACAAAGAATTTAACAAGGGCAGAAATGTGAGCAAACTAGGAGGTATAAAACAAAAATCTAAACTGAGGAGGTTGGAAGGAACATGGAATATAAAAAGAGGTGACAGGTTGATGGGGAAAGAAGAAGATGATGGGGAGGAGAATAGCAAAATAAATTCAAAAAAAGCAACAGCAAAAGAAGGAAAATCTGAAAGTAAAACCAAGGAATTGAAAGGGTAACACTGAAGCGTTAGAAACCAGAAGGTCCATTCACTTTCCACAGAGCATTAGGGAATGAACTGGTGGATAAAAGTTAAAAAACTGGCTGAACTGAACCCTCTTTTGTTTACAAGTATGAAAACAGATAATAACTGTTAAAAGAGCAGGGTGACTACAAGTTACCCCTTGCATGCGCGTCTGTGAGTCACATTATAGCTTTCCGTATCTATGATTAGCCATTAGTGCTAAATGGGTGCTTCCCTAATTTTCTGATGCTAGCTCTGTTCCCTCAAACAAAAAGGAAAATCTTAATTAAAGCCTTCCACACCCACCCCCCAAAAAAGTTTATAACAGGAAAATCTATCCATCTTTCAGTTCATCCTTGCTACAGGCCCAGTGTTTATTTTCTGTGCACATCCACCAGAACAAAAATGTCAAGTGTTCAAATTCTCTGAAAAGGGTGACTGCAGTCATAACTGGACTTTGAAGCTAATGAAAGCATAGGAAATACTGTTTCTATACTTGTTTGGTCTATACAATGGTGTCAAGAAAAAGAATGGGTTGAGGGTAGGCAGAAGATGCATTGCTGATGCAATGAGAAATATAATGCCTACAGTTTAATTGGTCATGCTGTCATCACATATCTTTGATACTAATGTTGGAATTCAGAACTAGCACATGTTCTTCTGCCTACCCAGACCATGCAAATGAAGAAACCAGGCAGCACAGAGGCACAGGTATAAAGTGCTCCTCCAACTGCATGCTGACATCTGACTGGAACATACCTAAGGAGCTACCTTGCAATTCATCTAGGGAAATCAGCACTCCTGCTGAGCCCAGACAAACAACATCCAAACAGTGAAAGCAATCTGCTTTAGTTTTACTTTGAAGTTTCATGACTAAACCAGCCAAAAGACATTTCTTTCTACCAGGAGTGTTTTTCTTCCATTCTCGTGGCTGTCCTTTACCATTCACCATTATTGGTCAGTTTCTGTGATATGATCTCTAAATGAAGTTTCCCCTTGCACAAGTGAAGCAAATGATTATGCAAGGTACTACCGCAGAATTTAGCCTTTCAATCAGGACATTTCACAGTTGCTAATGCAAGATTGTTTATTTAAGAGTGTTGTTTTTATTAAGTTAAGGATTTCCTGAAACTGTTAGGGATGTCAGTTTTCTAATCTTTTCTGTTATTTCCCACTGATCACTAAAGATGATTGGCTGGCAGACGTTATCAATCAGCTTGAGTGCAAGGATTTGCACAGCACTGTGTTTCAAGAAAAAAAAGTGCAGTGAATATTCAAGGCTCTATACTGACTGGGTACCCTAATTAGTCCATCTGATTCAATCTTGTCTTCCATTTTCAAGCTGTTCACTAGCAGCAAAGGTGTCACTCACTCTGAGACTCCCTTCAAGTAAAAGAATAACTTCAACATGTATGAGAAATAACAGTACCAATAGAAAGTGTGACATACAAATTAATAAAAATTCTTAATAAATAAAAATAAGCTTCCTGATTTACTTCTATCTTCTGTTTGCCCCCATTTACTCTCTGTGTGCAAGTAAAGTTACTGTCTCCACTTTTTCACCGATAATTCATTTACGTTTATAGAGTTGTCATGGTTAAACCCCATCTGGCAACTAAGTGCCACCCAGGCTATCACTCACTTTTTCCTAATGGAATGGGGGAAAGAACCAGAAAAATAAAAGAAAACTCATGGGTTGAGATAAAGACAGTTAAATAAGTAAAGCAAAAGCTGTGCATGCAAGCAAAGCAAAGCAAGGAATTCATTCACTGCTTCCCATGGGCAGGCAGGTGTTCAGCCGTCCTCTTGAAAGCCAGGCTCCATCACTCATTAACACCTACTTGGGAAGGCAAACACCATTACTCTGAATGTCCCCCCTTTTCCTTCTTCCCCCAGTTTTATATGCTGACCAGAAAGTCATAAGGTATATCCCTTGGGATATCCCTTGGGTCAGTTGAGGTCAGCTGTCCCAGCTGCATCCCCTTCCAACCTCTCATGCACCCTGGCCCACTCACTGGTGGGGTGGGGTGAGGAGCAGAAAAGCACTGTTCAGCGACAGCGAAAACATCCCTATGTTATTGACACTGTTTCCAGCATACATCCAAACTTTGCGCCATACTAGCTACTATGAAGAAAATGTAACTCTATCCCAGTCAAAACCAGTACATTCTCCACCTCTTATTCATACCATTTTTGTGATGCTTAGGTCCTATGCTATCCGGTGTTCCCTCATTACCTATGGTCACACTTCCCATCCTTCGGTTTAATACACAGATATTATTTTTCCTTAGTCTGTGGACCACCCGTGTGAAAAGTCTGTAGAATGTCCGTAAAATGTCCATAAATGTCAATAAATGTCTACAAAATGTCTGCTGAGTTCATTTAGTCCATGACTTTGGGCTCCATGTGTTATGGTGGTCACTTGGGACAAGAGAGGTGATGTGTTGCATGGAGTTACTGGGCACCAAAGCCGGCTCAGGTTGGGTCACTGCTGCATCTGCGCTGCTTCTTGTAAGGCAGAAGTGTTGGTTCAGTAATTACCTGCTACAGTAATTCCTGTAACATGCAACTCCAGTCTTGGAGTACAACAATTTCACGGTATTTCCATCACAATCTCCACCTCCAATCCCTTGGGCCAGACTAAAGGATTTAACGTTATGATAAGCTTCTCTCATTGCTCCTAGCCTGGCTAGCAACAAGTGGTTTCTGCTATTGTAATTCCCATAACATGTAACTCAAGTCCCAGGTTACAACACTTTAAAGGTATTTCCACTACAACCTCCACTCCAGTTCCTTTGGACCAGACCATAGGGTTTAACATTTCAATGAACTCCTCCCCTTGTCCCTGCTCCAGGTTGGACATATCCACAGGCTGTAGTCCTTGATGGGTGTGCCTGCTCCAAGTGAAGCCTTACCTATGAGTCACAGTCTCTTCAAGGGTATACCTGCTGTGGCACAGACTTATCCACAGCCAGAGTCACTTTAAGGTGCATCTGTTCCAGTGTGGCCTCCTTCATGGGTCACAATGCCTTCAGAGAGATACCTGCTCCAGCATGGCCTTACCCACAGCCACACATCCTTCAGAAGTAAACCTGCTCCAACATGGCCTTACCCATGGCTGCAGTCCCTCCAGGGGTGTACCCTCTTTGCTGTGGGCTTTTCTGTTGCCACACATTGAGATGCTTCCACACAATCTCATGCGCAGCCACCAGTTCTTGAAAGCGTACCTGCTCCTGCATGGACTTCACAGCCGCAAATGCTTGGAGGTGTAACTTTTCCACTATGGACTTATCCTTGCCCACAGTCCTTTCAGAGACACAATCCCTTCTTTGGCACAGACATAACCAGAGCCATAGACAATTTGAGATGTACCTGCTTTGGCATGGGCTTATCCACAGCCACAGAGACACCTCAAGGTGTCCTGCTCCTGCATGGACTTACCCACAGGACACAGTCCCTTTGACTCGAGTTCCAGCCTGTCCAGCACAGCAGCACAGAAACAGCAGCGATGCCCTGGCCACCTGCCATCCCAGGCGCAGGGCCATGGCTGTTATCAGAATGCTCCCAGGCACAGCAGGGAGGTGATCAGCAGTGCAGTGCTACAGCGAGCAGCAAAAGTGAAGAGCACCCACTAGCGAGCACTAGACTTTAATATACAGCTAGGCAAGCAAGCCCGTGGCAAGCAGAGGAGCCTGCCAATTAATAGGTGAGTGGCAATAACAGTCCACAAATTTGATCTAAGACATTCCAATCAAACCTCGAACCCTTTGAGCCCCATGTTGGGCATGAAAAAGGACTGTCGTGGTTTAACCCCACCTGGCAACTAAGCACCACACAGCGGACCTCCCACTCCCCCATCTCAGGATGGGAGAGAGAAGAGAAGGACTAAAAGTGAGAAAACTTTTGGATTGGGATAAAGACAGTTTAATAGGAAAGCAAAAGCTGGAGTGCAAGCAAAGCACAACAAGGAATTCATTCACTGCTTCCCATGGGCAGGCAGGTGTTCAGCCATCCTCTGGAAAGCAGGGCTCCATCACTCATAACAGTTACTTGGGAAGACAAAACACCATCACTCCAAACGTCTCCCCTTCCTTCTTCTTCCCCTAGCTTTATATGCTAACCCCAGTGTCATATGGCATGTAATATTCCTTGGGCCACTTGGGGTTAGGTGTCCCAGTTGTGTCCCCTCTAGTCTATTCACCCCTTCGTGCACCCCTAGCCTACTCTACTGGTGAGCTGGTGAGATGCAGAAAAGGCCTTGCCTCTGTGGAATCACTGCTCAGCAATAATGAAAACGTCCCTGTGTTATCAACACTGTTTTCAGCACAAACTTATATCATCACCCCATATTAGCTAATATGAAGAAAATTAACTCTACCCCAGCCAAAACCAGCACAGGAGACAAGAGGCTGCATTTAAAATTCTAAAATACAACAGAAACTAAAACTTATTCTAATTATCACAGAAGAGGCATGAACAGGTATTATAAAGGAAGAGAGCTGTGAAGTGGAAACCATGAAAGAGGTATCACTACAAATTAGAAACTGATTTACCCCTCAAAAGTTTGTTGAGCTGCCTGGGGAGGGAGATAGGGCAATATGTATGGCATGCTTACTTAAACAACGTGTTAACTTTTTCTGTTGCAAAGTATCAGTTAACAATTTCTATACATTTAAATAAAACACTGTACTCAGTGCTTGAGCCTACATAAAGTCTTAATGGAAACAAAGTAGAACCCTTTATTGGCATTAATGCCATTAAAGCATTCCTGTTAACAGTGACACTAACTTTTCTATTTACTAATACCTTCAGGTCTCATCAGATTTTTCTTGTCAGAAAGAACCTTGAAATCATCAAATAGGTATTTTGGCTTTCCAATTTGTTCAGTTTAAAGTACAGTTAATACCTCTTTAAAAACAAAAGATGTAAAACTAACCAAAGAAAACCCCCATACATTTCTAGTTTGACTGCTTCCAATACATGCAAAGTTATAAAAGGAGTCTGTCATTTATAAAAGGGAGTAGGCTTCACTTCTAATGCAAGAAGTAAACTTCGATTTCAGGGGAAATTTACCCTGAGACAACTGTATTAGTCAATATATAAAATAATGACAGTTCCTAGGGAGTAAGGGAATTAGAGATTAGTGATGTATCACAGGCTGCCAGAATTAGAAACACAGGGGCTAGGAGAAATTTTATTCTGAGCAATAAGTTCAACAAACCTGGAAATTCTCATTCTCTCCCCCTAAAAAAAAAAAAAAAAAAAAAAGGAAACAAAGAAAGAGAAAAAAAAAAAAAAGGCAGCAGGAATCAGTTTACTTGAGCCATGTGGAGCAGACTTCCAAATCTGGACATGGAAGAATTAGAGAAACCTAAGGACTGTTCATTGCACGTCTCTGTTAAATGAAGAAATGACAAAAAAAGTAACTAGTATTTTGTCTTCTTTTCAAAACAGTTTGGGAGAGAAGATGTTTTCTTCATGGTTTCCAAGCCTTTGCGATATACTTTTGGACTATTCTTCCCAGATGGAAGAACTAGAATTTTTTCCTTCAAAAGCTAAAAGCTGAGAGGATCACCCGTAATCTTATTCAGAATCTGTAGATTTAAGGGTCACAGAAAGGCTCCTATCTTTCCACTTTAGACTTTTGTCCTTGTTTTTCCACCATTCCCTATGTAAGTTCTTACTCTGCTGCCAGAATAAAGACATCATGCAATATCAAGTTATGCTTTGAATCTATTTCTGGCACTGTTCCATGCAGTTCTTGCTCTGTTTCCTTAAATAAGAAGCATGTTAATTACTAGGATGCATTTTAAGCAAACACACCATTTTGAGTGCTGCTGTCTTCTTTATAGCAGATTTCAGTCTACATTTGAGTTGCAATCTACAGAACCCCACCACTCCTATGAAATTTCAGAAAATCCTGAGTGAGGTCTACCAAGTCCAATTTCAGGTATGTGGGATCTGAAACCAAAGAATTTCTACTGTGCAAGCTACTATCAATTTCTGTCCTTTGTAGCTGAAATCAGGATCTGGACCACTGAATTTATTTTCTCCATTTGTCTCCTGTGAAAACCAGTGCTGTGTAGGTGTCCACAGCAGAGACTAATCTGTTCAGATTCAGTTGTTTGAGCTACTTTGCGTCAGTTTTAGTAAACAGCAGCATGCCTTCTGTTTTTTGTTTCTCAGACATTTTCTTTCTTCTTAGAGAAAGCTTTAAAAGAAAAAAAAAGTAAGTGCTTTCTTCGTGAGTCTTCGGCCTTACGTAGTGGCCTGTCCTCCCAGTGTCCTTCCCCAGGCCCCGAGTCATGCATCACTCATCTTGTCACATTGAACTCCAGATGCTCCTACCCTAGAGAATGCTCTGACTCTGGCAATTTTTCTTCATTCTCACTAACAATTTGGTAATGAAATATTGATTTTTAGTTAGATTCATATTGATGCTATTAGGTTTGCATTGATAAATCATGCTGGCCTCCTGTCTGAGAGGCTAGAAAGTGCTACACTGAACCCTGGAGATTACAATCAACTCATTGATGTGTTAATTTGATGGATTTTTTCGTTCTCTAAGAAGAAGTAGGAGGGGTAGGGGAAGATTTTTCAGTACGGCTGTTGTAAAGTTTTAACAGCAAAATCAGGGACAGTAATTGTGGGCTTTTCTACACTCGTTCAGTTTAAAAGTATCTTTCTGCCTATTTGTCCAGAACATAAAAAGGAAGGAGGGGGAGAAGGACCCTGGGGTTGAGAGGATATGACACACCTTGTAAACAGAGCTCCAGACTCCCACATGGAGTGGAAAAAATAAGAACAGTTAAATCCCAATTAAACCCTTCAGAGGTCGTAATCAAAAAGCATTTCCTTCTGCTAAACAGGTCTTCATGTAGAGCTAAATCCCAGATGAAGTGAAAATATTGTGGAAATGGGAACCCCCTCTGCTGGCCCTATTCTACCTGGAGACACAGCAGTGGGACAGCTCCCCCTTCTTTCTCCAGCAAAGTGCCACTTAGCCAACATCCACATGCATCTGCAGCCTATTTAAAACAGCCTCTAGCTTTGATTTATGGTACTGTGCAAATGTAATGCCTGTCATTAAGGGACAATACGTGCCTAACCAAAGGATTACATTGTGATTTCCTTCAAAGGCACAGGGTTTCAGGGGGGTACAGCAGCCACTACAGCATGAGGGAAAAAAAGGCTTTTAGAGAACACTTAAGTCAAAATTTGCTGAATCATTATTTTGTAAAGCAAAATCATTTCACATTTAGGCATTGCTTTACTTATTTTACCCAAAAGGCTATAATCCTTCCCTTCAGCTGCATCCCCCACCATGCCCCTCAGCACCAAGGGACAGCAGCAAAGCAAAACGGACCAATCCTGTAAGCTTTATTAATAAATCCATCTTCCTCACTGAAATAAATTCTCAAGTTCTTAAGTCAGATGCATCTTTTTTATTTATTTATTTTTTATTATTCTCATCCTTTCTTTTCCTGCACTTTTAAGAACACTGGTGATCAGCCTGCCATGTCAATGACATCTTAACCGAGTCTGGATCTCATGCAGCCTAGATCAGACCAAGGGAGTTACTAAAAGAGCCTCAGCAAAAGACATTCCAGCTGCCTTTGATTAATAATTCTTGTATGGAGTTGGAGGGGAGAGGGAGAGTGGAAGAAACTCCATTATCAACTCTTCTTGCCCTTCCAAGAGGCTTTGCTACTCCATTCAAGGTTGAACCATTAAAAATAATAACGCCACCGAACATAGGACAGTTTATTATTACCCTAGCTGTTCTGTTTTGGTGCCAGCAGAAAGAAAGAAGGGGCGCTTGGAGGAATAGAAAAACTAAGGCTTTTCTGTGCTGTGCGAGAAGGGGCACCTTTTTGCTGGAGCTTGCTTAAATAAACCACTTAGGTACTAGGACATTTTCTAATTAGCTTCACTCCAAATCTCCCTCCCCACATCTCTCTCCTTCTTCTCCCTCCTGGATGAAAGCATACAGAGAGTCCTGTCCTAAAGAAATATATTGCAGTACATAAGGACACAATCATCTGTACCTTCAGAAGATGATGTCAGTGATGAAACTGTTAGTTAAATTCTGTTGTACTATTGACATCTTAATGCCACAAACCCAGCTGGTACGAGATCAGTAACGTAAATAGCCGAGTTCAAATTAATCTCTTTGAACCTCACTGCTGAGCTGAAACCTCTGTTTGACAGTCTAAACTGCCAACTTCATCTTCTTCTCCTGGTTATACAGTAGGCTAAATGTGAAAAAAAGCACCCTGCTAATGCGCAAAGATTTTGCATGTAGCAAGGAAATTTAAACTCTGGCAACCATTTCGAGCACAGCTCTTCCTCTTTGCACACATGTAGTAGTTTGCATTACCACATATGCTGTTAACTAATTTACTCATTTATTTAGATTTTTACAGCACTTATCCCATGCTCCAAGTGCTTTTAGAATTATTTAAACATTCAGTGCAACACTTAACATTTAAATTTACAATTCAGTTAAGAATACTTAGGTTATGGTAGAACAACCAAATTTAAAACTAATTTACTCTACCAAAGCACCCTCACAGAAAACCCACAGGGAGTTAAAGCTGTCAGCCCAGCTCTAACCCAAACGTCTGCCTGAAAAAAACAGAGCTAAAAAGGAAAGGCAAGCAAGCCTCTGAGCCACTGGAGCTCAAACCAATGCAGGCTCTGAAGACTGGGGAAGGCAAATATGTTCTGGGATCAGAAACCCCTTAAGAAAGCATCCTGCCAGCTACCTTACTCCTTTAAAAGCCAATTCCAGCCATTCCATCAACAGCTTACCACATCCCAAACTACTTCATCCAGAGTTATAAATCTGTGTCTGCTGAAGTTCATGTCAGCTCTCTCCTATGAGCACAAGGTGGCTCAGGGTTTATACCCACAGTCAAGCTACCATGGCTAAGCAAGTTACCAGAGATCAGTTGAACCCAGATAACTCTTTTTGAGTGCCCTTATAGCCCATCATAAATATGAGGTAATTCAATTTAGCCTGCAATGAAAATAGATTAAGCTAAGTCAAATCACCTTACATTTGTCAAAGGTGAGGAGGACACATGCGGGCTGTTTCTGCAGCATAGCTGATGCATGGTAACCCGTTAAAATGCAGTAACTCAATTGTAGGTCTGAGCCCTAACCTGCAGGCACTCCGAAGGGCTGAACTTCTTGACATGAAGCATGTCATTTTTCTGTAGATCTTTTTTTCACTAACCTTAACAATCACAAGTGACCACAGTAAGAGCCAAAGTCCTGGCCCATGGTTTCACTGAAGGCCAACTTAGCTAGGTGTTCGAATGGCCACACCAGTCTGCACATTTGAATTAAGCTTGAAGTTTGTAGGTCTCCTCCCCTTACTATTCGAATGCTCCCACTGACAATTTAAGAAACTTCTGTGGGTCACAGGGCTCAAAGAACCAAATGCAATGCTCTTGAGAGAGCACAGAATATATTTAAAGCTGCACAATCACAGTATTGCAAGACTTACAGGAACAGTGGCAAGAAAGGAAGAAATAAGAGTAAGGGCTAAGGTCTACAAACTGGGTCTTTTCTGGATGATTGTTTAATATTTGTTGATATTTTCAGGGACTGGATGACTAAGAGTAACATAGGTATCTAGAGAGCTGTATTTTCTACCTGACAAAGCATAGCAGGAAGGCGTGTACTGCATATAAACAGTAAATGATTTTCTGATTATTATTCATTTTCCTAATTATTTCCACAGCAGATTTCCTCAAAGTTACTTATATACTCTTGATGCAATTGTCTGAGGTTTTTATGGCACCCCTAACACTGTAGCATGGCATTGCTTGCTTCCATACAGTTCAGCCATAAAATCCATCATAAAACAGCCCCTTGAAATCTCGGGATATTTTACACTTGATCTTTGCAATTTTCACACTTTGGACCATTTGCACACATCTCCTCTTCTCTGACCCTCTGCTATTTTCACCTTGCAAAGCTCCAGCTAACGTTGCTTTCCATTTCACTTTGAGGTTAAATCATGTCATCCTCTGCCCAAAACCCTGGCCACAAGGAGAAGTGCTCCAGCCTTCTGGTACAGCTGGCAGCCATGCTCATAGTGGCTTTTCAGTGGCATGCAGATGTTCACTTTGCTCAGGGATGGAAATCTCACAAACTGTGGCAAACCATAGCAACACTGCAAGATGTGTGTTTAATTAACAAAGCCTGAAGGATCCTCTAGAGAGAGAAAGGAAATTAAACCACCTATACCAGGAAGTATTTAGTGAGTTTAGCCCAGGTGACGGATGAGATCCAAAGCATCTCTCCAGACAGTGCAGCGGGAAGCAGCAGCTCAGCTCCCACCTCCTTCCCTGAGGCCACCTTGTCCCTGAGGTGAGACCTGGAGACGGAGGGTGCTGGTGGGGCTACCAGGGTCAGCTCTTTTCGGGAGATGTCTTGCGGTTTGCTGTACAGGCTTTTGCAGCTGCCCTTCCCCTGACCCTTCCCTTCCCTGACCGCACGCCACAATTAGATTTCACTAAAAGACAAAAGCTCTCTTCCTCCTTCACCGTAGGGGTTCTGAGGAGTGGGAAGGGATAGAAACATCTTCTACACGGAAAATAATTTCCTGCTTGCCAGTGTATCTGAAATTGATGCAGCCAACAGCGTTCCTTGTGAATGTTAAATTAATTTGGAAAGTTTTCATGTATTGTTTCTCACCATGAAAAGCACTCATCACTTCTCGCTGGCTCTCTGCCCTGCCTAGGAACAGGGAGGGAAGTTTAACAGGCCACAGCGAAAACATTCATGAGGCTGCAGCCTGTAGCTTAGCATGAGAGCTGGGAAATTCCTATCACCCAAAATAGTGGGCAGCAATGACAGCTTTGTGTCGAATGCAGAGAACTCAGAATTTATTAATGCTGCTGCACCAACTGTGAAAGGAAGATTGAATTGTCCTTAAAGGAAAATAAAGGTAAATATGTTCTTTTGGCTTCACACTTACTTAAAGCCTGCTTAAGAGTTCAGTATCTAAAAGCTCTCTGGACTAACAACTGTATAGGCATGGAAAACAACATATTGAATATGTCAGAAGAACACTGAAATACTTAAAAAACCTAATAAATCATCTTCTGATTAGTTTGAACTGTGCATGTGAAATTGTACCGGGTTTGCTTAAATGCTATAAGGAAGCAAGAATGACTCAAATTAAATTCCGTAGAGCAGGTTTCTTTTTTTGTCCTTTTAAAAAACACTATATTGTCAAAAATTGATTCTATATTATATCTAATTTTCCACTGCTGCTTTACCTCGCTGTAGATGCCTCTAAGTGTAACCAGTCTCTGAGTGCCTCTCAACTCTTAGCTCTGTTTATTTTTTTAAGTTCTTGAACTTGCTCACCCTTTCCACCTGCCTTATACTTCAGAGGATGCTGCTCCATATTAATCCATTCTGTCTTTTACCGATCTAGTCTTTCTGCTTTTTTCTTTCCTCATCAGAATGGATTTTTTTTTTTGTTATTAAATCCACATTCTGCATCAGCTGCTAAGTTGAAGATTGACCGTTAATTTCATTTTGCTTTTAGGCTTCCATTTCCTTCCCTAAAAACTATTTTTGGTATTTAATTTTTAATTAGAAGTGAGTCTGAGTTGCAAAAAACATCTCTAACCCTTCTAACTTCCAGATCCAGAGGTTTGGGCAGCCACGGGCTGGCCAGCTGTGGAAGCTGGATCTAGACCTAGACTGTGATTCCGGTTGTCTGAAGGTCACAACTTTTGGAACCAGCATTTCCATGAAAGTCATTATTTAAAGAGGGCCCATCTACCTTATTTAAAAAGCCTACAGTATACTAACAAGAGGAACACAGCTCTGCTTTTCCCAGCAATTACCCAATTCCCATGCAAGAGAGAAAGGTCTCCTAGTTCACCCATTCAAGACCTAGAGTATTGCCTCATAAAAGAGGGCAGAAGTCCTGGTTTATTGTTAAACACATTCACTGAAGTTTAATTATGAGATATCACTAAAAGAAGCATTTTAAAATCCCATTTTTCAAACTGGCCTCAGTAACACTCCGAAAAGACCAGATCAGGAGGCAAAACAAAACAGGCAAACTACCCTCTCCTCCCATATTATCTCCTTTATTCTGCAGAGTGGAGAAGTCTCCTTCCAGATGAGGGACCATGTTAGAAAGCCACGTGGTCAGCAAAGCTGCATTATCATTTGTCTCATGGCTCCAGACGTTTTCTGCCTAACCAATTCTAAAATACTAATTAAAGTAGGTAGTGACTCCTCCTTCCTGACCTCAAAATTTCCAGCACATCTGCTGAAAAGGTACAGCACATATTAAACATATGTGTTTAATATGGTCAACATCCTAAATGATCTTTACCATTCTTCCCTCCCCACATTTCACCATCACATTCAGATGCCTCCTCCAGAGAGGTATTAATGGGCTGGCTGGATTTTCTGACCTGTGTTTCAGGCCGTAATGTGGGTAGCTTTTGTCTTTTCCAAACAGGGGCTTTTCACTTCCTGCCTTGCAAACGAGCTTGTGCCCATCCCAGACCAAGAAAATAGGTGGAAAGATTGCTCTCCAGCCTTTTTAAGAAGAAAAATATCTCCAGACTCTTTAAGACTAATGGTGCCTCACATTTTTATCCAAAAATCAACTCCCGTTTCTCCAGAAACAGTGAAAAGCAACACATACCCCAAATGGCTTACAGTTCCAGGCAGGCAGGGCAAACTAAAACTGAGAGTAAAAGCAGTATATCCATTTGATAGTGAGAAGAAATACATAGAACAATAAAATTGCTTGCCTAAGGGAGGACCAAGAAATAAGCCTATTTTTTCAGAAGTCCAGCCTCATGCCCTTAAGATGAAGCCTTGTTATCCATGTTTGCCAACAAGAGAGTCATAAAACTAATGTTGAAGGCAAAAGAGAGGTCTAATGTGAATAATCCAGTCCTAAAGACAAATTAGGAATGATAGTCATAAAAGAAGCATGCTCTCCTGCTTTCCTTTTCCAGTTCCACAATAAGGACTTCCAAATTGAGTTTAACCTTATTAGAGGTGACCAGAAAATGCAGGAAATATGGATTTTAATAGCACACACTATCAGGTATATTGATCAATCACAGGGACAGAAAGGGACATATTCATGGTTTTGCAGATTAATTAACTGAAGGTTTCTTGCCTTTAGAGGTGGGGGGAAGGATACTTAAGTAAGCTGCTTAAGCAAAGACACTTCAGCAACCATATTGATTTCCTGCATAGACCTACATGGCAGTAACAATTCTGCTCACCAGCAAAGGCCTGACCTTCAGCCCTAGGTTTGCCTTCCCAGAGCATCCTGTATAACACCAAATGATGATACATTATAACAGAAAGAAACATGAAAGATCTTAACAGACCCCAAATGCTTGTTGGTTTTCAGAAAATGACTTGTCATGTGTAGGTTGCCAGCCACTGCTTAAAACCAACGATTTAATAATGCTGGATTGGCATCAGCATGCAAAGGCCCAGCTAAATCTCAGGGAAGCTAATCTGCCTCAGGGCTCTGGAATATTACTTGAATCTCTGGAAAAATCAGTAAAGCAAGCAATGAACATCTCTATCCTTCCTTTCATAATTAAATTGCAAGAAAAAAAGGTTTTATTCTGCAAAATCATTAGTTACATAGGAAAACATTTGCCATTCTCTCTGCGTCCCAGGATATATCTGTCACTGGAGAATTAACCCTGATTATTACCTTTTTTTATACACCATCTAATGAGCTAATGAAGGGTTTTGGGTATATCACGTTAGGCGAAAGACTAGAGAGAGTGTATTAGATACATCTGATCCAGTTTAAGAATACAGCAAGTTAACAGTGGAAAAGACATGTACCTGTGACTACGACATGCAAAATCCGCCTCCAGTCACTCCTTCCCATTGGTATCCCTGCTCATGGAGAAGACCATGTCCACAAATAATTGGAGATGACATTTGCCATGATGGCTGATTGCTGAATAAAAGGAAATGCAAACTAACCAGAAATCCTCATGATTCTCTCCAATGGACCTACTTCACAAAGGTGAGCTGGGTATTTTTAAGGGTTATATTTCAAGCATTTGTAGGGAAAAGGTCAGTGACTGCCATGTATATTTTCCATCCATGATTTCTTGCATCAGATCATCTGGTATGGGTAAATTTGTTAAGCAAGCGTTTACTGCAGAGCTAAACCAGAGATGGAGAAATATCTTTGTACCCATGTCACTGCCCTTCAAACAAGATTTGAGCATGGCCTCCTAAACATGCAATGCCTGTGTGTTTCCTCTGTATGTGAATCAGCTAGAGGTCCACAGGCCGCATTAACTGGATTGCAATCTTCTAGTAATTACCAATAGGCAGCCTGTCCCCTTGTGCATGCCTGCTGGGAAAGAATGGGTTGTATCTGTATAACCTCTACCCCTCATTTTAAAATCTGGCTACTTATTCAGATTAGATCTTACTGTCATTGTTTCTAGAAGCTATCAGACCTTGTTGGGGAAGTAGTTATCTTTCTTCTCTGGTCTGCTGTCTGTGTTAGAGATAGGATTTTGTGGAGATGCAAATCAGAATAAATAAATAAATAAATAAATAAATAGTACCTAATTTCATCAGGATTTTACAAAACCAGCTAATAGGTGACACAAATAAGATGCATTGCTTTAGTAAATGAATAGAAAACAAACAAAGGAAATGCTTATCTTCCTGTTTTAATATGTTACTTCACTTTTTTCTAATATTTAAAATCTGACCACCTGCAAAAGATTATCAAGAGCCTCTGTGGATTTGCAGGAATGCTTGCAGTACTTGGCACAAATGAGATACTCTCGCTAGCACACACTACTCCCTGTCATTCAGTGTGCTAACAGCGAGAGACAGGGCCATCAGCAATGCAATTGTTATTATTTGGTAAAGGCTGGTGGTGACTTATGAGTTTCAGAATGCAGCTTCCTCATTTGTTTAATGTCGAGAGATTACAGTTTCCATTTACTATGTTTTTATAACATGCAGGTGGGAAAAATCTCTTTTTGAAAGCCTGTCAGTAGCTGGTGCCAAAGCTGAAATATTCCTGCTTGATTCTTGCAGATGAACCTATGCCGTATTTGGGTACAACACTAGGTCCAGATCCTGTAACTGATGCCTGCTGTAGGCTGCTGCCAGGGACTCGGATGCAGCGCCCATGGACAGGGCGCACTGGCCGCACACTGCAGCCAGCCAAAGGAACCGCTGGTGAGCTACTGGGGTACAGCCAGTGTTGGGTGCAGCCCTCTAGCATGCGTCCTGTCTTGGCTTCCCCACTGCTAAGGGGTATAAGTAGAGTATTTCCTGATATGAGAGGGGTCCTGCACAGAGGAACTTCAGTGTCCTAGAGAACAGATCCATCTGTACGCTAATGTTTTAAAAGGCTGGGGAGGATGTTGTGGCCTGCAAAACAGTAGTTCTGAATTGAATTTTGATGTTTGAGGCATGGGTTCTTCCAGCGTCTTTCCCCTGGGTAACCCCAGCCTGACAGCACAGCAGTGTGGATGGCTTCACGTGAGTGCTATGCCTCTGTCCCACTGAACTATGTGGTGTCAGTCTCCTGGATGCCTAAACTAAGGCTTTGGTTTGGGGGTTCAGGCTGAAGCTATGGCTTCAGCTCTCCATTGTTTCAGCTCAAATCCTGTCAGTTAGGCAGGTTGGCAACCCCAAATCTGTTTACCAGAGGGTAAGGGTAGGCAGGCAGCTATGGGGCTCTGCCAGAGGGAGATTTTACCCCATGCTTCTTGACTATCTGCACTCCATTTTACTCTCTCAAGAAGCAGAGCTGGCAGCACAGTAGTGTCTGTGGTGCAGCATGAAGGTGGGAAATAAGATAGGATGCTAATAGTGTTGCTGTTAGTGGAACCTAAATAGGGTAAGTTAGTAAGACAGGACAAACTTTAGGCAGGAAAAAAGGAGGTCCATTCCTTCTTCAGACACTCCCACCAGCAGTATAAGCTCAGAATAGGCAGGCAAGGAAATTTTCCTTGCTGAATAGGTCCCCACAAACATTTCCAGAATGTGGGTACACAGAGGTAGACACATAACACATGTGCTGGCACAACACGTGGCAAGAATGATGAGGGGACTTGCAGTCTGACACTGCCCTGAAGCCTGATGAGTGAAAACAGACTTTGTGCTGAATAGACCCCAGCTAAGGGATGGCTGGTTGCGTTTGAACCATTACTGTGAAACAATAGGATATTGGGAGAGGGAATGTGGGGTTAAATTCAAAAGGTTTCAAAATAACGCTTCAAGTTGAATTCAGGCTCAAGAAGAAAAATGAGATGAGTGGGTTAAGATCAGGGTTGTGTGTGTAGTGTCCCTTCGTTTTCCTCACTCATATTTGTTGTTAATGATAATGGTAACAATGTAAAATATATGTTCTTAGCACTGCTTCAAAATGTTGATTGCTGTGAATTCCTGATGTAACATGAATGTGAGTACACAGGCATAAGCACAACTTGGTTAGGGAACTTTGAATCTTTCTTTTGAGATCTGGTTGTATTGTCCAGCTTTGCACCATCACAACATCAGCCACAGCATGAAATCTGAGTGACAGAGGGGCCAGCCTGAAAGGCCCTAGATCAGCTTAGTGAAAAGCTTTCCACAGTAGAGTAGGGGGCCCAAGCCAATGCAGTCTGATTCCCCTAAGCCCTGAACTCCAGTGAAACTGTGATCCAGGTGTTGCAGCTGTAGCTGATCTCAACTAAAACCTCACACAAAATCTGTGGTTAATCTTAGTCACATTAGCATTAATGTTCTAAATATAGACTTTCATTTGTCCCTCCTCATCAGAGACTAAAAGCACAGTGTCTTTAGCGTGGCTCTCCTCACTTCTATAATCAAGTGAGATGCTAGTCAGTCCCTTTCTTCCAGGAAGTGAGCTGGTGCATGCTTCCATAGGGAATTTACCCAGAGTAACACAAGTAGTTCGTAAAAAGGACAAGGACCTCTCCTGAGGTCCTGCTTATTTGCCAGACCATTTCTCCTCTGTAGTTATGAGAAGGGTCAAAACCCATATCGAGGTTCACAGCCTTGGCTCAGTCCCAAACAAGCCTGCAAAACCTAATAAGAACTGGCAATTTTGCTTTTACTTTTTATGCTAAAGCTTCTTTCTCATTTCTGTTTGTAAAGGCTGTGGAGGAGTGGACACGCATTGCTCTGCAGGTAAAAGATGAGACCAAAGTTTGGAGGCTGGTGTGGAATTTAATGCTATGTCTCACAGACCTTGTCAGCAGGTGTCAGTCTGTCCTTTTGGGCACGGGTGATGCCCTTCATTTAGTCACAGATTTCATGTTCAGGGAGACTGGAGCCTGTCCTAGCCCTGAGACACTGAGGATAAGTAGACAATTTTATTTGCATGCCAGGAGGTGAAGAGATCTTCCTACTATAAGACCTGCAGAGGCAGGGACAGTTTACTTGTGCCTTATAAAAATAACCATTTTAATTTGAAAAATAGTTACACATACAAAGGAAGAAAGAAAATATGTCTTAATATATTTCCTTTATAGGTTAGGTTGAAACAGAATACTTGTCTCTCCCTTCCCCCATAGACAAAAATCTGCACTGTGTGTTTAATTATATCTTACATTTATTTTAGGCTTTGTGTCCAACGATATCCTAAGTCAAAGCAGAAAAATCTCTTCACCCATCACTGAAATTCAGTCACCTTGGGGATGAAGAATGGCAGTCAACAGCACAGCCAGTACACAGTAACCTTGGCCAAAAACCCAGGTGCAGAAATCTGCTACCACCAAAAGTGCCATGGGACCTAGCTTTTAAAGACTTTCCCACAGTAAATTAAATGAAAGTGTATTTATCTGCTTCAGCAAAATGAAATGCTGAGTTGACTCAGCCAAGCCTCAATCTCTCATTTTAGAGACTCTGAGCATTTCAAACATAATGCAGAAAACACCATGCTCTTGCAGTTGCTTATGGCAATGACAGAAAAAAGTTGTTTCAAATCACTGACTTTGAATTTATCCAGAACTTGGCCTCTCCAAAACCACAAGGTAATGGCAAATTCAGAGCTTAGATTCCCCCTATTAAAATTGCTCATCCACACCCTATTACCAAGTCAAAAAAAAAGGAAGATCACTTTTGTCAGCACTGGGACTGAGACTAATATTTATCTGGCACAAGATACCAACACACATAACAAACATGCTAATGCATTGCTAGCTCAGTGCAATATTATTCAGCACACCAAATGAACAATTTGCAAAGGCACTTAGACTCTTACGCACATAAGATTCTTCTGAACAAAAAGTTCTCTTCTTAAGTAAGCTTGTGATGGGGAAGAAAAGTGATACTGCTCTTCTGAGCATTTTTAGCAGAAGTACAAATAATGGGCACTGAGACATTGCTGGTTTTTCTTACAAACACCAGATTTTTTTCTTTCAATTTTTTAGGCCCTTGAAAGACACAATTTCATTGGAAAAGCAGATTTAATGAGTGATTAGAGGGTAATCGCTGTTCTCTTGTAATATGCAAAGGGCAGTTTTGGGTTGTGAGGTAGTTTGTGGGTCATGTGAATTTAATTGTCATATCCAGAGACTTATACCACATTAAGTGTATCCCTAGTGAAACAGCAGAGCTGTAAATCTGTGAGATATATATATATATATGCACTATTTTATAACAGAGCTATGGGAATAGTCCATTACCTATAAAATAAAGAAACAACGTTAAATATGCCAAATCAATTTCCTCGTGAAACCAGCAACAGATACTTAGCCAGTTACTACATGAGACTCCAAATTTCAGCTCAGGTTCCACACACTGTCCCCCTTTCCACCATTTTAGCTAGTGCTTGCAATGCCTGTCTAGAAAGTGTCAAGTTTAACAAGCCGTCTTCGAAGACATGTGAGGATAAAATCATCTGTTAATTTCCTTTTCCATATTTCTGCGAAAAAAAATTGTCTTTAGAGTAAAAAGAGTTAAAATAAACAGAGAAGGACCACTATATTGCCTATACACAAAAGCCACACTGACCATTTTGTTTCTGAACTTGGGGATCTGAAGACCTAATCCTGACCCCCTTGAAGTCAATGGGGATTCCATCATAGATCTAAATGGAATCCAGAATTACTCTGAATCCTCTACAGCCTACACCTTGGCTCCTCTGCTGCTCACCCAGTACTGACTTTCCACTCCTCTGCTCTGTCCCACTACTGAAAGCCAATGACTCTCCTATTTTCCACCACCTGGCACTCAACTTTCTCCTCAGAAACTTCTTTTTTCTCTGCTGCCTTTTGAAACTCTTCTTCTTCCTGAGTTATGGTTTAAGGCGAAGTAGCTCAACTAGGTAACATAAAAAAAAACCAGTTTTCAGGTACAGTGGCATGCCTGTTTGTCAGTACAAGGCCTGAGATAGGAATCTTAAGGGTCTTTTAGTGGACATCGTCGAAAAGACAACATTTACTATTTCACAGTGATTACGTTACCATGATATCATCACTTCTACCTATGGAAAGTTATCAGTTACCTCAGGTATCTGAAGCAGAGTGTCTGAGAAATGCTTGCTCTAATGAAAGAGCCAAAAAAGAGACTGCAGAGAAGGGTGCTGTTGAGAAAAAAGGCCATAGTGGAGTCTCGAATCTAGTATGCCACTGCAGACTTAATGCAAAATTTTTTGTGTTATTGTTATTATTCTGCCATAAGACCTTGCACCGAGACCAGAGCTGTAGCCAGGATTTTCATCCTTAACCCTGAATTTCCTGGCTTTTATAGATTTAAAGCCAGCCTTTCATGTTACTCAAACATAGCCTTACGCAGCCGAATTGATTTAACAGTGTGGTTTAGCTAAATGGACAATCTCCATAGCAGTTACTTGAAGGAGCTCAGAAGCAGCTCACCTCCACTCACAGAACTCCAATGCACCCTTTCAAATGTGCCTCCTGATAACGTGCTAATTCCTGGGCTCCAGAGGCAGCCACTTTCACAGGAGGCCTCTGCTAATTATTATTCTTATAAAAGCAAAACAATCTCCCGGTTATTGTTTCACACAAAGTTATTTGTAACCCACCATTTTGCACAAGAGGACAGCAATACCTGTCTCACATTTTGAATCCATTTGGTCTTTAATGAGCAGATCTGGTCTTTCCAAACCAAATCTTTCCAAGTCACAGCTATGTGAAAAGTAATGCCAGTTTATCAAGAATGCTTGGGGGGACTTGGGCTGGCCTCACAGCACTGAATGAAAAATCAGGTTATATGCAGTGCACAGGATATGGTGAATATATTTCAGACGTGCAGCTTTAGGTAAAGGGGAACTGATTTAATATTTCTATTTGGAATCTTCTATCCTCCAAAAACCTTATAAGAGGCTGACCTACATCAAAATTTTCTTTTTTGTTTTAAGTAACATTCTGCAGACAGAGATAACTGTTCCAAAATGACTCCACAGTAAAGAAATGGCTTGAACTATGGTGCTACATATACTGAGTATTAAAAATGAGCAGCTGGTTATGTTTTTCTTTCAACAAATCTCTTGTTTCTTTTTCTACTGTGTTTTGTTCTAGCATCTAGTTATGAATTTTGTGAGCATAAAGCAATCTCGCTTGCTGTAAGGCCAAATGTGTTTAAAACACAAATCATGATTCAGAACTGTGGTGTGGAGATATGAAGCTGATCTTGAAACTGATAATTATCGGCTTTGGTTTCTCACCATTTATATCTGAAAACATAAGCCTCGCTTAAAAAAAAAGAAGGCTCTTCTCTCTAGAAACAACTAATTTGGAGGTGCCCTAATGCTTTAAGAGCTGAAGGGTCTCTGCATAGCATGTACACATGAACACAGTACACATGACCAAATGGGAGCACTTCTAGGTCTGTACACCTGATTAGCTAAACCCCATAAGCGTGTTCTGCTCTGTTGTGGAGTTCCAGGATAAAAAGACTTGGTTGCTTTTGTAAGTAATGAGAAAGGAGGAGGGAGGGGACCTTGTCCTCCAGGAAGATGGAGGGAATAAAGGGTATTCTTGTAAAATGTTATAAATGTTGCATTTAAATAGAAAAGTCTTAAATTGCGGAGCTGGTCCATGTAATAGAAGGATCAGTAATTTTAAAAGAGTGCCAGAAATGAGCCAATTTCACAAGCTATTTGAAGGATATTTTCATGTAACTTCTGGCCAAAGCAATGTTCCAAAAAGTCTGAAAATTGAATCCTAATTAGTTACAAGGATCCCTCTGGCTCAAGTTGACTATTATATTGTGCTCCATGCTCCCGAAGCAGATGAGAGCCATCACACCTTGCCAACATATGACAAGGAGAAAGGTAAACTCACCATGCCACTGCTTTCAGAAGAGTTTAAATCAAGAAAAGAGAGAAAATTACACAAATCTTGAAGGAGAATTGCCATTCTTCCCACATAATAACAGTCATCTGGGAAAATATGCCTGTATTTCACTTGTCAAAGCATGCTGTTTACTGTTTGGTCTTTTAATAGTGAATTTAGTGAACATTAAGAGACATTAAGGCGAAGCAAGCATTTTTATGTTATATCAGCTCATTCCCCTGCCCTTCAATACACAAGTCTTTACAGTCCTTTGTGTGTTCTGAAGAGATCTTATGCATCTTTCCATATAGGTTAAGCTGACACTGCAGAAATGAACACGGCCGATTTAAATCTTTATTAAAAATATAAATGTCTCAAATACTAAACCTGCCTATTCATAAACCAGGAACTTCTGCCCTGCACATGCTGAATAGATCTGGGGTTGCTGTGGGGACAGGATCATTCTCTGAGCTTTTGGTGTGTGTGTGCGGGTGTCCACACACACCTCCTCCTTGTGAATTTTTTCTTGTTGTTTTAAAGAAATGAAATGCTAATCTCAGCTCCACCTCTATTGGGTCAACTCCAGGTCAGCAGATTAGAGAAATCAACAGAAGAAGGAAGACAGTCTACTCCAACTGCGGGGCAGGATGACCCAGTTATTAATCAATCTGATGGCAGCATTTGAACAATGACAGTCATCTGTCAGAAACAGGAGGTGGCTCCTCATTAACACACCGCTCACCTGCCCTGAGCTACAATTCTTTTATAATAATATCTATCATTCACCTCCAAGGTGTTGCTTTTTTCGCTGGATACATGAAATAACAGAGACTGTTTTCTGCTCCCTCCCTGGTACTCCATTTTCTTGAAGCTTACTCAACATGCAGCATGGCCTTACCAGAAACAAAAAAAAAAAACCCAACAAAAACCCAAAACTCCAAAAAACCAAACCACAAAACACTGAAAGAAAGGAAAACCCCAAAACCTAAACAAGTAAAAATAACCAAGCAAAAACAGAGAGCCCAGAATGATTTCTAACTAATTTGATAAGACTTTCTAGCCTTCAGATTAAAATAAGTAAAGCAAGTTACCATTTTAACACAGTAACACACCACAGTTATAAATTGGCTTCTTTCTTCCAAGTAACAGGTCAACCGTTTTTTCTGCCAATCTGATTTCACCACAACTGTCCCAGCAGGTTCCCTCACACCAGCTTTATATCGTCATATACCTTTTAAAATTACTCTGTTTTGCTCTGGCAGTTTGCAATCCACATGCAGATGTTAAGCTAAAATAATATTTTAAGCAAATAATTCTTTCAAATATGCAGCTAATCAACACATATTTTTGTTATTAGATGCTTACACATGTTGGAGGTCAAACACAGGACTGATGAGTAACCACACACAGACCTGGTTCTGCCATTAGCTATGCCTACGAACAGGCTCACACCAATTTCCACTAGCCTCCTCAAAAATCTGACAAGATGTATCATTAAAGGAAAGATTATGCAGCTAGTGTAAACTAAAACTTACTCCACCAGTTGTGTTCAGTACTATATACTGGATCAACAAACTGCAAGGCACCTACAGATTTCTTGCTCCTCTGCCTTTGTTTCCAGTGCTTCAATACTGTTCACTCTTTAAAACCTCCTCCAACAAAAAACTGTGGACCTATATAGCCTTTCATTAAAGGAAATCCCCAAGGTGTTGTCTATAAGCACACCGTGTACTATAATTCTAACCCAAAGGTCCTACCTACCCTCCATCTCTACATAACCTGCTGCTGCTTCTCAGCAGCTCCCCTTGATCCCTCAGCCCAGGGTTTTCTTCCCCCAGTTCCTGTAACTCCTCTGCTTCTGATTTTGTGCAGGTTATTTGAGGATGAGTTTACACATAGCAGGGATCCTAAATGGCTGCAGATTATCTGCGCTGGAAGCTGAAGCACCTCTCTTAGACCTAGAACTGGTGTGAAGCAGCTCCTGAAGTGACACAAAAGCCCACAGCAGTCAAGGAGGGGCTCAAGCTTCTCAGAAACATAAAACTAGTACTAATCAGATAAAGTATGGCAATACCTCAGCACCAAGCAAGGTGAGAAGCCCTGGTGCTGGGAACGAGCTGTCCGGGGCTGACTGTGCATTCTGAAAAGCTTGAACTGAAAACAGACATGAGAAGCAAATGATGGAGTGAACTTCCAAGCATAGCAAGTAACACATTCGCTGCCTACCTAACACAAGAGCTACCATGTCCTATATGGGTGAGCACGTTCTATGGATGTGCTCTTAAAAGGGTGATCTTTCTTCAGCTGTTTTGGGTCTCCTCTACCAAACCCAGCTGCAGGCAAGCCACCTTCCTCACTCAAGCCAGCCCCTGGTGAGCAGACAGAAATGAAAGGCAGCAGCTTCTTAGCAGTCACTAGTAACAGGTATCACCTCATCCGCATGTTTCTGGAGGACTGCAGTGAGGCAGTTGGAGAGTAGGAAGGAATCACTGACTCCAAGTGCCCCAAAACTGCTGAGTCAAACCCCATTCAAACTACATCTGTCTGCTCAAATGGGCTAGAAACTTAGCAGTTAAAGTGCTGGTATTTCTGGTCTCCTTTCCACTCCTACGGCAAGGGCAGCATCTTGAAGGCTGTCTAAGCTGCTTCCAGTTCCAGTTGGGCATTATTAGCACATATTAAAATGGGGAAAAAGCTAGCTCCACAAATGCTTTCAAACACTCCAAAAAAAAGGAATAATTCCAAATCTGGGAGTCTGGACCTTCTTTTTTTTTTTTTTTTATACTCACTTTCTTGTTAGCAGGAATGCATTATAATTCTACTCAAAGTGAAAATTCATGTTTTGATTTTGGTAACAAATAATCTTTCTCTGTATTACACTAATTCTTAGCATTAGATACCAGCAAAACAACATCCAGCAAACAAACTAAAAAAACCAAACCCAAAACTTACCCCAAAAATTTAAGAAAACAGACAAAAAAAAAAAAAAAGCCAAACACAACCACATTTTAGAAACATTAGGGTCACAGTCTTTCTGTCTAAACCCTGTTTGTTTAGGCAATTCCACTGCCTGCTACTTACCCATAATGTTGTCCTTTAGTTGGAGTGCTGTGTGGATGATTTGATGGTGCTAATGTCTAGATTTCTGGGAGGAGAGAGGCGAGAGGAAACGTTACTTCTGAACTCTGACCTCTGTGGATGTCTTTCTGGGGAATGCACTCTACTGATTGTCTTCTTTTTGAGCTGCAGAGGATGTAATTGCATATATATATGGCCTGTGTTTTGCTTGTGTTATGTTTTTAGGTACAGATCAGTATGTCCACAATGGCGCATTAAGGTAATAATAATGAAAATAGTATCCAGCAAGTAATTTCAGTGCTGTTACCATGCTGGGCTGTAACCACCCTGCAAGCCTTGTGTGGTAACACTCATGCTCCATCTACCTCCATGCCACTAGCCCCCCACCCAGGACAGCAGGGCAAGCAGCACCCACCTTGCAGTTTGGTAGCTGTTCCTCCCTCCTCTGCTATAAGCACACGTGCGTTTTGGTGTGTGCACATATTCGTTACAGCTGGAACAGGAGCTCATGAGGGAGAAGCATGTGAGCCCTCAGCTTCACCCTCCTATGAAGGAAGAAAATATTATCATCATGTTACAGGTGAACAGTTTGATACATTTAAGTAATACACCAAGCAGTGGCACCTGAATTAGTTTAAAACTAACGAAGGGGAGCACACTGCTACTGAATCTTCCTTTCACACTGTGGATGTGCCTGCAAATCCTTCACGGCTAGCTCTTTGCACAGAAGGACCCCAAAACACACGCCGGGGCTGATTTCTTCCCTTTTTCCTCCAAATAATGCCTTTTTCCCCAGGAAAAAAAAAAAAAAAAAAAAAAAGACACAAAAAAACCAAACAAAGTAAACAAACAAAAAAGCAATAAAATGGGTTTAATTTTATCTTCTGTTTTATTGTCATTTCCTCCTTCACTTGAACAGGATTACTGTTAACATCAGTTTCAGACTAAAGTGTTGTGTCTCATATTTTGGTTCCCTCCCCCAGTGGAAAACCTTATAAATAATATAAGGGCATATCTACCTATCTTTTCCAATATTATATTCTTGACTAAAGTTTGGGGTTTTTTCTATTAAGAAATTTGTATTAAAACCCCACTTTCTTATTAATTTTGCGCAAGTGTATATGTTAATTTTGGTACAAGTGTGCATGATTTTTTGTACTGAATATCCCTTTTACAGTGCATATATACACATCGAGTGTCTCTCTCTCTACAAATAATGTAATGATATATCTGCCTCTCATGTTCTTTGTGTTTATATACTTATATATATATGTATGTACATGTGTGTATATTCCCCTGTATGTATAGAGATGTATGTATATGTGGATAATATATATATAATTGCCCGGGCTTTACAAACGGATGCCAGCGCGCAAATACCTGTCTATTGCTCTGTCAAATGTGACTCACTGGGAAAGCTATTGGGTTTATAGAAGAGACAAACATTTCAGGCACGCCATTCTGGGGTAATGAAGCATGGCAACAAAATATACCTGTGCAACATTTGATAAAGATGAGCTGACACACCAGTCCAAATAGGTTCTTTTGTGTGTCTGCACGTGTCTACCATCATTGCTTTCATCTTAAAACAGGAAGGTAGCAATAGCAGCAGCAGCTGGCAGAAACCACAAGAGGAAGAGCAGCTCACACAATTAAACGTCATTTACCTCTGGCCTTTATTTCACTCCTCTCTCCCCCTAATTTATTATGTGTTTTCTCCATCTCTATGCAAAAAACACAGGCTCAATTTTTCTTTCTTTCTTGTGCTATCTAGCTCTTTTTACAGGGGGACTAAAAAAGACAATAGGCAAAA
Source organism: Lathamus discolor (assembly GCF_037157495.1). Lineage (NCBI taxonomy): Eukaryota > Metazoa > Chordata > Aves > Psittaciformes > Psittacidae > Lathamus > Lathamus discolor. The sequence goes on along the minus strand of NC_088885.1, from coordinate 99,374,173 downwards.
TCCCACGACATTTAGCTTTGGATCTTAACTTGAAATGCTTCTTAGTAGGGTTTTTATGGCCTTTATTGTTCTTTGATTAATGTAAAGTAAAATTAAACCCTACAGTTACACATTAGTACATCAACTAGAGAGAAGGCAAAACTGTGCTGTGTACTTCACTTTACAGAAAACATTTTTTGTTGTGTTTAATCCTTGGAGCAAAGGAAGGGAAAAAGCGTTACCTGCTGTGGGGAACTTCGAAGGGAAAGGAAAGGTATACCTCAGCTGCGGTGCTGAGCAAGCAACCCAAGTTACATTGCTCTCCTCATTAGGGGCTGACTAATAGCCCTGATTTAGGCAGAAGTTCCTGGTATGTGGAGTCCAGCAAAGAGGTCTCACAGGCTCTGCTTGACCCCCAGAAATTTTGTTTACAAGGGTAACTAGAGACAACCAAATTTTATAGTAGTTGTTATGTGGATCACCACTGTTTTTTACCAAAAAGAGACAGCAGCATAAACCTTTCTTCCAGGTTAAGTTTAAAAGCATGTTTTCATTGCCTAGAGGTTATATATATAAATATATGCTTGCAAATGTTTGTATTCAACTCAAATGAAAGCTTAATTGTGGATAATATTCTGGTTAACATCTACTCAATAGGCTGAAGTCCTTCTTTATGTATTGTATATGGCACATGTGTGGTATTTTTCACCAGATATGCCCTGCTCTCATCTCTTCCCTTTGCACAAAATCTCCTTGGTATGTGTGATTTTTCACTCTGCCAGCCGGTAAATTCATTTTTACTCTGGGTTTCCAGTGGTTCTTTTCTTCTTCTTTTTCCACAGCTGTTTCTAGGCAAAATGCATAACAGTTCAGCTCAAGTAAAACTTTCAGCATTATGGGTTCTGAGTGGGGTTTGAGTTGCGGGGTGAGACAGAATGAGTTTGGCTCCTTGTAATCTCTATACTGAAGCAACACGTAACTGAAATTGATAATTTTTTTCTCCCCCACCCCCCCCACCCCCCCAGTAAAACTCATGTTAAATCTGAAAGATAGGTAACACATTTGACATCATGTTTTCCTCAGAACAGCAGTATTTTTTATTATTTACTACTAGTTGGTATGGCTGATTGTAAATGCCTCTTAACATGCTTATTCTTTTCCATTTTCATAGTAGTCAGAGCACAGGGACTTCAATTTCAACTTCTGGTTGTCCCCCACCTCACACCCATTTCATGAAATCTATTGTATCTTCAGCCAAGTTCACAAGTTAAATGACATGTACGTGGCCTTTCTGTTCATTTTATCTGACACTTAAGAAAATTCAATTGATGCTCAGCATAAAAAGAAGAAAAAAAACCAAAATTACAGAGCAGCTCTGCCAAGGGTAAGAATAGGTCAAGAGCCAAAGGAATTTAAGCAAACTGTCTTTTATACACAGGAAGCGGTTAACGTATGGAATGAAAGAACAGGGATAGCAATTGATGAAACATTTGGGAGAAACTTAGATAAACAATCATAAAAAAGATTTAGACAAGTGCTTGGAGTAGCCAAAAAAATAAATAAAACTAGTATAGAGTGTACAAGTCACTTCATCGTCCTTCCATTCTGAAATAGCTGAAATAAAATGGCAATGAGCAGATAAACTGCAAAATATCATTATGATATAGTAGCCATTTCTTTCCATCAGAACCACTGTTTTAATTTTCGTTCTTCCAAATTACAAAGTAACAATAAAATATCCTTTTCGATTTATGGCAATGAGACCCTTTTAATTGAATTTCAGAAATGAGTTGATTTGACTGATGGGTAGGTAATGGGGATATACAATTTACAGTGGGAAATGCATTTCCAGTAGAAGGTTTTGAGGAAGCACAGCAAAATAGATATTTATAAGCAGGATTTCAGATGGCTTACATATACACACACACATACACACACACACAAATATATATGTTCACCCTGAGTACAACAAACAGTATTTCTGTTTAATCCTAAAAGCTTCTACCAAAGAAAAAAAGTTTGTGAGCACTTAGACCATTTATTCCAGTAACAGCCGAGTGTACAATCACTATGACCTCATTATAACTCTCACTTTTTCTCTCTGTGTAGAGAGACATGGGATTGAGGGCGCTTTTACCCTGAATGTTAGGCCAAATCTGAAAATACTGGTGACTTACAGGCCACCTCACTCTGCCCAAGAGTTAATGTGAAGTAACCGACACCAGCCATCACTTTTTGCATTGCAATGGCAAAATTCCAGCTGACTTTAATGGAGCCAGAATTTCACCCCAGGTGCACTATTACAATTGACTAGGGCCTGATAGATTGATTCCTGAGATGCTCTGGATTCCAGATGTGGATCTCATAAAATTGTGGAGTGCAGTGTGTGCACAGCTTTTTTTTTTTTTTTTTGTCCCCCATTAAATAAATAATAATAATAATAAAACACAGTCCTTATAATGCAGTGCAATAGAGAATATGTGCTGTTTTTTTCTCTGTCTTTCAAGAAACAGCCCCTTCTTCTTTCTCTTCTAGTTATGATCTCACATTTATATAGCAAGAGGACAAAAAACCCAAACAGCTCGTGAGCTGCATCTGGTTTAAAATATATGTAGAGCTGAGTCCATGTGTGCCTGCTGAAATTTTATCAGCAACACCTGCAATAGAAAGTCTAATCAGACGCCAACTGTGTTAAGTAAGAGAGGCTGAAAAATACCCTCAAAAGCCAGGCAATCCACAGGACTGTAACAGGAATAGAACAAAAGAAGCCTTCACCTTCAGGAGGGCATGGTGTAACAAATAAAAGGAGAGGAAAGGAGATCTGCCACTCTGAAATAAGCTCTGAGGGACTGTGCGATCAACAAGGCAGGTGTTTCCCTTCCTGGGCTGGCATTGCTTTGTGGAAGGGAGAGATCCTGCCCTCTTGTAACCAGGTATCTGTGCTGGCTCCTCCAGTTGTCCTTCCTCTTCTCTTTTGCCCTGATAAATATTTGAGATAAATCCATCTACATCTGTCTCCATGTCTATCAGGAGACTAGGGAGAGGAAAAATATTTCTGTTCCCAGGAGCCAAGTAACAGTGGGACAGTTTCTGCTCAGTAAGGACATAAGGACAAAATCTGAGCCTTTTTTCTCTATTACAGTTAGCAGTAGTAGCAGGGAGAAATATTCCTCACACCCCACGAGACAGAGATGGAGAGACAGGGACAACAAAAGAGCATAAAAGAGGAAGATGCGCAGTCAGCAGAGTTACCCTGCTGCGGCCTTTGACTTCCCAAGGGTTGGGAAACTAAGGAAGAGGAGAAGTGAAGGAGCCCAGGTAAGGGCATGATGCTTAGTGGGGCAGCAAGGGCTGCTCTCATCATGTTTCCACACAACTTGGTGGAACACAAATGTGTTGCACCCAAGTTAAAAACAGAGTCAAGAGGAATGTGGTCCATGTGTGTGAGTATTGGGAAAGATGCTATGTAGGATAAACTTTCAAATATTTCTTAGCAAGGATGTGGTGTCAAAAGCAGAGGGCTGCAAAGGAAAACAAGCAAGGCAACCAAAAAGACGAAACAGTCAAAAGGTAGCTGCCTGATTTTGGGGTAACATTACCCAGGGCTGCGTAGCCTACCCCAACTCAAGTCACCGAGTGCAACAGCAGCAAAAGCAGGCTGCACATCGTCAAGTGAAATCCCAGAAATTGTTGCAGGTGTGTTAGATGTGGTTGAAAGACAGAATGACAAAGAGGGAAGAGGCTGCATGAAGTTACATGGAGCACAGATTAAAAACACCGTACTATATTAAAAAAACAACATATCCACTATATATGCTATAGAGGCAGACCAAAAATAACTGTACCTATCTGTTTTGTGAGCAACATGGTACTATTTTAAAACTCTCTGAAAAGCACTCGTAGTAGCCACTGTATTAAAAGACATGTCTGCTCTTATGTTTCTCAACAAATGCCCCTGTTTACAACTCCTACTGTGGACACAAAATATTTTGTGTGAATCTGTGTTTGTATGGAATTATCAGATGCATTTGCCCGTGGAAGGACAAACACGGACAAGGTCAAAGGAAAATATTCTTTAGAATAGCCCTTAAGCAGGCAGAGGAATTAGGCCTGATTTATGAATGTATTTCCACAATTCACTTGAAAATTTGTAATGTCTGTGCTGTCTGGCAAGAAAAAAAGGTGAGGGTAATGTGAAGGAATGCTTCTATTCCACTTTATTGTAAAATTATCCCATGTTACCTGCTCTAATCCCCTGAAAACAAATTAAATCCTCACTAAGCTGACTTTAAATCAATAGTTTCATTTAAGAATAGTGTGACTTAATAAAAATAAAAAACTAACTGGTCCAGCCAATTTAAGAGGGAAATAAATCATTGCCCAAGGAAAAAAGCAGATTTGACTTGTATATGGGCCACAGTTTTGTTGAGGGGACTAACCTGCTGTCTAAATTAACTCAGGGTATATTACAAATCTCATCAGCCTCATTCAGAAATCTGCTCCACTGTACTAGGAAAGAAGATTGCTAAAAAAAAAAAAAAAAAGAAAGAAAAAATAAAAAAAGAACTGGAGATGTTATGAAATGAAACAATATTTCTGAGAACACTTAGTAAATCACATAAGAAAACACATCTCTGAATTGCCCTGAAAGATCACCTCACACTCCAGCATCTCCCTTGTCTAACTTGCTTGGAGAGGATGTTTATGAAGGAAAAAGGATGCCATATTTGCAGCTAGGGCAAGAGCAAAAATAGCTGTGTTAGAAACGGGAGAGAAAGGAGCAGAGCAATGAACAGACAGGCAAGCTGCCAGCTGTTTAATTCATTCATACAGCAAAACTAGTTAAAATAATAACTGAATAAATTATTTGTAAATCTATAGATTGAATTATCCATGCAATCTTTGCAATTTGGTAAAGATATTACTTCAGTGTTATTAAGTGTGGATATATTTATCACTAATTTACTTTTTAAATGTTATGAAACTTGCCTAATAAAAGTCTTAAAGGTTCAGAAGACCAGAATATAAACAGAGGCCACAATGAAGCAGCTTACTCAAATCAGTGCAACTTATGCATTGCATGTCACTGACAGCAGGAGAATTTAATAATCCTGGCTCCAGCTGACTTATTCTAACTATTCCCGGATGAATACCTTTCTCTATCACTTACCACATTTCCAGGCAAGCCTTTGAAAACTATCTTTTAAACAACCTATGTAAGGGCACCCCACAAGCTGGCAACAAAGGACAGGACCAGCTTCTTCAGAAGCTCAGGAAATGCTTTAACTGTGTGCCCATCTTGTAGTCTACTGTGATAATCTGTAGGAGCTGACAAGGTTTCTGGATTTGCCTCAAATACCCTGGATTCAAGGAAGGATTGCAGTGAATCCATGAGCTTAGAGACTTGGCTTAGAAGAAAGAACTTCTCATGTGGCTTTCCTCTACATTTGTCTGATTCCCCCAACATGATCACAAAATATGTTAATATCTCGATCTCATTTTTTCCCCTTACAACATTCCAGTAGGAATAAGCACTAAAGATTTTGGTGATAAGAACCCTAAGAATTCATGTGATTACTAGGGAAGAAAAATTACAGGTATGTGAAAGAATGACGACAGGGTATAGACTTTCACCTTGGTATTCTCTGTGCTGTATCATCAGTACAGGCTTGCCAACTTTGTCAGGTCCAACATAAAACTACCTCACACAAATATTTCAGTAGAGAATGAAAATGAACAGTCAAACATCCAAGTTTATAAAACTGGGGAAGCTATTCTTTTTCAGTTAGTTTTATTCTTAAGCACAAGCATTTCTATAAAAAGTAAGGATATTTTAAAACAGACAAACAAAAAAATTTGCTCAGGAGTGCCCAAATTTGCAAGGAACCTGACAGAGATGGACTTGAAGGGCTCTGGAGGAAATGGACTATTGCAGAGCAAAATATGCTCCAAATGCTCCAGACTGCCCTGAACCTGTCTGACAGAATACTATATGACTGTGTGTTTAACAGGTAGTTTGAGTTGCAGTTATCCGTATTTGTATTCCCCAGGAAGTGCTCCTAGGCTCTGCTACCCCACTGTGATTTTGAGATATGAGGTCTTAAGGAGAGTTGGATCAAATAGTGTCTCACAAGATCATCTGCACTGGCTCCTCTTTCTCTTTTTTCTTTTGGTTGTCATTTTTCTTATCCTTCCTTGATTCTGAGCCTACCTATTTGTTTGTTATAGGGATAACCATCTGTGTTAGAGCTAGAATGAAGGATCATTGTACATGTTACATTTGTATTTGATGGACTCCTTCTTGCTAGATAAAAATACAGTATGCTGTTGTCCACTGTATCAGACTGAACATACAGAAGTTAGTTTTCTTTCTGGCTGTGAATTATTTAATAAACTTTAAGATGATCTTCATATCATGAGGAAGATTTATGGCTGCATTCTTCCAAGTGGGAAGGTCTTACTTCTCCTCATAACTTTTCATTTCCTTTTTTCCAAATTCCTTAGAAAAGAGTGGTTTCCTTCATGTTAGGCAGAGTTTTCCAGGAATCTGTGAAGAGAACATCTTAAGCTTCCCAAATCGTCAGGCCATCCAGTTCCCAGATAATAATATTTTTAAAGCACACTCTCCTTTGTGCTTCTCAACATCTTTTTAAAATTCAGGATCTCCAAGACACAATTAGGAGACTCAAAAGCCTACAGTATTGGAAATTAGTGGTGGGGGTTTTTTAAACCTGAGCCATTGGTCACAACATTTCTGTTTGCAGACTGTCCCTGTCTTACTAATCCTCGTCTTGTTTTAGAGCTGAACGTTCATCAAAAGGCGTATATTTTGCACTTGCAAGGTGCCTTCAAATCAACTGTTGCTTGCAGTGACTTGTAACTTACATGTGCACACTCAAACCTGCTAAAGAGAGAAATGTGAGGAATGCATATCAGGTCAGAATTGTACTGACAAAATGATAACATTCAGAAAGCACTTGTAAGATTGTACAAAAGGTCCAAACCTCAAAGCTGAATTTTGAATACTTGCCCTTTAAATTCTATTATAAGTTTAAGGCAAACCTTAGGGCTTCTTAACATTTTTTTTGACAAGTGAATAAATTACCACAAGAATATAATTAATTGGTTTAACATAAAGGGAGAATAAGTTAGGATGTAAAGACAATAGTAAATGATACATTATAGACACCATCATTACGGTGTTACAGGTGATACTGCCCTTGAGTTGTAATTCTATTTACTTATTTTTACCTAGTACAGAGCCAAGTACGGTTTCACTGGTTAAAAGGAACTAAACAAGTAATAATAATGAACTAATGTAGTGAATGCACCATATGCCCATATGGCATATACATAGCATATGGAAAAGAAGTAAATAATTGCATTTTAAAACCAAACTGTTGCTAGAAACTCTGCTTTGTCTAAAGGTCTCTTTGTTACTCATGCTTAAAGATTTTTCTATTTCAAAATTCCAGGGTCATATAATTTGTAAAAAGCATTTGCAACCCAATGGAAAATTATATGTTATGTTATTTAGCAGGGTTTACATTTCCTAAGGACCTTGGGATCACCCCATCTTTCCAGGATCACCATACTGGTCGGACTTTCAGGATACACTTGGGTGTAACAGCCAGTATACTGATGAACCACTTAGTGACACTACTTACTAAACTGGAACTGGTTTATAAATTAGATTCTGTGATCCATTTGTTTTCACATGTTAATATCCTTGGCATCTAATGCACCAGAATGCCAGTATTTAATCTGGATAACATAAACTACAAATTCTCAGATGTTCCTCATCACCTGGATGATGAGGAAATGGAAAAAATAAGTTATTCATTCAAAGTTTTTGAGATTAAACTGCAAGAGTTACAAATTTCTGAAGAGCTCTGGCACAACTTGTGGATGTGTTCAGCTAGTGCAGTCCACGGACGGGTGCTCTTTCTGCAGGTAATCAGCTCAGGGGAAGGTTGTGTAGTGATTATAGAAACCCAAATGCCCATTCCCATTACAGAAAGTTTCTTGTGTTACTTTCACATGCCTAATTCAATTGGAGCTATATTTGCAGTGTGCAAATAGCTTCTCCTAAGAGAGATAGATTTTGGGACTATGAAAAATTAAACTGAAATAAACAAATGCTCTGAATCTTTAAATAGCTCCTTCTTTTCATGTTTATTTATGGAATCACAATAAATATTTGGGGTTCTGGATTTCTTTCGCCCACCATTTTCCCTTGTCATTGCCCATCATATAACTATGTGTGAAAATTTACCAAGAGACAAAACAAAGAACTATAAATCTCTCTTGTTCTTGGTAATCTCATGCATTCCTGGCTCCCAGCTGATCTATCAGAGGTCATTTGGTTGAAAGCCAGCTTGCCAGACCTCCCTCCCTTGTCACTGTTTTAATTTCCTTTTTTGCTTGTTTTATTCTCAGTACTGGTACATTTTAAAAGAAATAGCATTTGCATCTTTACAAGGAATGCCATTTTAAATAAGACATTCTTGGGCAACAACAAAAAAGACCCTCTGTCTCTGAGGATGTGTCTTGACAACTTGTTTTTAGTGTTTGGAAACACATACCACTTTGTTCAGTTCTGCACTAGCACATAGTTTCAGACAACTGCTTAATAGTACCCCAAGCAAGAAAAATAAGTCAACGGGAACACAAATCACTGGCTACTTATCCCAGGCCTTGATACTTGTTGTAGCCAGCAGTCTTCTCCCTGTCTGATGGCAGAAGTATTTTAAACATACACACAATATCTTTTCTTGCAGATTTGTATATAGTCTGACTCAGAGGGAATCAGACACAGGATGGGGGGCAGCAGTCTTCCAGCACTGCAAAGGGCAGAATTCTTGCCTGGCCAGTTTTGTTCTAGGTTTTATAAGTAAGAAGCACATCTTGGCCTTGATTGATTTAACAGTCTGGTGTTTGCTCTTTAGTCTTTGGTCTCTTTTCCAAGCTGGCTGTTGACAGGCTGTGGAGTATTACACACAGGTTTTAATCTTCAGGAAACATAAAGCATATGTAGCTGGCTCCAAATCACCAGCTCTCCCATACCACAGAATAGGAAAGATGGGGCTTAAGGGAAGGGCTAAAGTACAGAGGGGTGGGAGTAGCAGGAGTTTCCAGAGTACTGCATATAACTCCAGCCACTGCCATGCTCCCACTGAGGCTGAGACATCAAGAATTACTCAGCCAATGTCTCAGCTATTTGAAGCTAGGCCAGGAGCTGTTTGGTCTCTGCAAATACCTGAAAAGATATCAGAAAGGCAGCACAGCATCCTCTCTTCCTCTGCTCAACAGCAAGTATTTCCATTTACAAGCAGCTGGCACATTCAATCCAATATCATGTTTCGTGCTTACCTGAGATGCAGCTGGAAATCAAAACAGTTCTTTGGGCAGAAAAGCTAAAACTCTTCTGCAGATGATGTCACTTCTCTCATTTCCCAGATTCTGTTGCTGGGAGTTGTTCTTTGTGGTGAAGGGAAAAAGCCAAAAGAATCCATTTGATTTGCTGCCAGCCAGAGGATGGCAATGCTCTAATTTGCTCACATTCAACCCCAAACTTGGGTGATCTGAGTTGAATCCTGTCCCAGATTCTGCAGCTCAGGCCTGTTTCTAGAGTACATCTCTCTTCTGGCCTTCTTCTCTGGCCAACAGTGCCAGAGCCCAGGGTCGGTTAACCCACTAGCTGAGAAAAGACCGCTGTCTTCTCCTTTGACAAGTTCACAAACAGGAGCTCTTTAATAAGTTGCTTAGGAAATTCCCTGTATCTAGGTCAGCCTTTGACAGAAGACATGCCTGTGGGTCTTTGCATCGTCACAGCACAGTCCACAACATAATCCAGCAACTGGCCCAGCCTTTCTGTAATTAGACCAGAGTAACCCCGTCTCCCCCAGAACCCATGCCCTTTATCCTTCAGCAACTCAACGGGTGAGGAACAACCTCACCGACTGAGTTATGCTTCTGTCCTACTCTTACGTGGTAGCCTGGGGGGAAATGGGGTGTCAGTGGTTTATAAAGGCAGTCCTGGAAGAGGGAGCCACGAAATAAGAGGTTTGTGGGAGAAGCAGAGATCTGTCAGATCACCTACAGGAAGGACAGGATTTCCTACCTCCAGCCAGCAAACACACTCAGATTTTCTAGCCTCACACCTTTATATTATAGTATTATTACTCTTTATAGTTTAATAAGTTTCCCCATTGTTGTGACATGTGACAGCAGCACCTGTGTTGGTGGATGAAGCAAAGTGAGAACAATGCCTTGTTGTCTGTAACAAATACCTGTCAATTCCAGATTGACAATTTCTACTTAAGCTAATTTACAAAAGGAAAGGTAAAACACCCTCTCCCGGGGCATTATGAAAAGAAATAACGAAACGTTTGATATATGCTTTTACAATTAGAACAAAACCTAAAGCTTTAGCTTAACAGCATAAAAGAAAATAAAAGAATGAAAAAAAATGAATGTGTGGCCTGATTGACAGTTGCTGCAAAAAAAATATAAAGTTATACATCTGTGTATATATTCTTATCTGTAAAACAAATGTATTCATTTGGAAACTGGGTGAAAATCCTTCTCCTTCTCTTGCAGATTGTCCTAGATGTGCCACAAACCACTCCAAAGGCCGTGATCTGCAGGTGATGAAAGTGGCTTTGGCCTCCAGGACCAAGCCATTACTGATTCACTCTCTCAGTGAACACAAGACCATGTGGTTTTTATCAGTGCAGCCAGTATGTTTATGTCATTTAACAGAGCAGAGCACGAGCTCTCCTAGAAAGGACTAGGTGTGCTTTGGAAAGGGAGTTCTTTCCCAGTTCCCTCCTTCTTTTCTTCTCTTTTAGGTATTTAATGATGGCGTTTGGCTTTCCCGCTATGCTGAGCACCCTTTACTGAACCCAAACAGGGTGGAAATGTAGTGGGAAAAAAAAATTGCAGGTCTTCCTTCAAATTCTCTGTACCAGCACAGACAGTGGCATGCAGAAGGGTGTCCTGAAGGGGACAATGAGCCCCCTGCCTTGCTGACATATTCACTCCACCACCACGTGAACCATGCCAGTCCCGAACCCTGCAGGAGCCCGCCGCCTCTAATGGAGGCATTTGCAAGAGTCCCTGTTTGCTGGGATACGGGCAGACAGACGGCATGTTTCAAGAACGCGTTCTCCTAAACACATCCCTTCCCTATTTTCTACCTTTAGCAACTGGGAAAATGGGACTTCATTAATGTTATTCTAGACAAAGAGCGGCAGAGAAATGTAACTTTAAAAAAAAGCCTATATTTTTAAATTGAGAAAGACCAATTACAAAAGCTATAAACACTTTAATCATTTCTCTGAACATGTGGAAATACATACATTGTGAACCTTTTTCATAGGAAATGCTGGAATCCTTTCCTTAATAGCACATTTTCTTAATGGCTTTACAGTTTCTCAGTTCATTTCAAAGGGCTGTTATTTGTTATGTGGACATAAGTTTAGATTATGTTTTAGAATTCTGAGAGATGTTTGAAAGAATTATCTGGTGGATGGTGGCAGCTACTTTTGCGTTGCCTTCTGTTCTTGCTTGAAATATATGGGGGTGGGGATAGAGGGGGATGGAATGCCTGTGTGCTAAATATTCCCCATAAAAATGTGGGTTGAAATCCTGTCCCCTGTCAAATCAAGAGCATATCTTGCATTTCTTCAACTGCCAGATTTTATCCAGGTATTTTACTTTATTAAGTACTAAAGTAAAAATAAAGTTTATGAAAAAGGATGTCTTTATTCTTTGCACTGAGATATTTCTACCTTATGCTATGAATCTTTGATCTTTGGGGGCACAATGATAGTATGCGCAAGACTGAAAGGGGAAAAAAAAAAAGAACAAAAATGTGTTGTATAAAAAGAAGTCAGGACAGGGGCATTGCAGATGATGAAGTCAGAAAATTAGAAAACATTGATAATTTCTGGAAACAGAATGCTCTTTGTAAAGAAGAAATGTGGGCTACATGAACGTCTTAGAATGATGTGGAGGTCTTGGATGAAATCCCAGCCCTGCTGAACTCAATGGGACTTTTTCCTTTCACTGTAACAAAATCAAGATTTCACTTGCCCCTTGCTTTAAAAGCATGTGGAGGTAGAGTGGAATTTCTTATTTAGAACAAATCTTGTCTGGTTTAAACATTCATACTCCTTTCCTGCCCTGCACTCTTCTCCCTTGTCTTCCAGAGCTCTAATCTTGAGCTCCTTTGCTACTCAAGTATCTCACAGAGGGGAATTCCCCCCTAAATTGGAGACTGCATTCATTCACCGAACGCCTAATTCATACAATTTCATTGAATAACTATTGACATCCCTCTACCAGGGTTAAGAAGCCTATTCCACTGACTCTGAGAGCATTTATACAGACTTGGGAAAGCCTGAATGGAATTTTTGGAGGCCCATCAAACCACCGTTTGTCATAATCCTCTTGACCAAACTCAAGACTTGCTGGAAACTCAGTACAGCCTTTAGGGGTCTTCTGAAAGAAAAATTGTAAAAAATAAAATAATGATGGCTCATTTTATGGTTAATCCAGCCCCAGTGGTTGCATCAGTGTGCAAAACTGAAAGGAGGAAAAAAACAGCAAAACCAAAAATGTGTTGTATAAAAAGAAGTCAGGACAGGGGCACTGCAGATGATGAAGTCAGAAAATTAGAAAACATTGATAATTTCTGGAAACAGAATACAGAATCCAGCCTTAGTGGCTGGATTCGCCATTACTTCCAAGCAAGTAGAGATTGCTAACATAATGCCAGACAAGCAAGAGCTGAAGCTTCCTCGGGAGCTCAGCCTCTAACCTAAAGTGAGTGCCAGCTTGCCTCAAGTCTTTGCTTCCTTGGGGTATTTCACCATCCCCTGTTTTGGATTCCGTTCCACTGTAAAGAAAAGGGATGTGACTGCCTGTGAATCCTTAATGTTTGGAGTCCTCGGCACTTTAAACATAAACTCTAAGAGGTTACTCCACTGTTATATGCTCAGTTACAGATATTTCGCTTGTGTTTGTTGATGGAAAGTCATACTCTGGGTCATTGCTCTGTTCCATCACAAATCCAGATATTACACTAACACGTCTTCTGAAATGACAAGGCAAATTTGACATGACCTGTGGGATTCTTCCTGCGAAGAGTCACCGCTCAGTCCAAACGACAGAGAGTAAAGTTCAGCTGATGTGGACACAAATCAGTTACAAGCTTGGTTTTGTTTTTCCCTACTGTGGCTGATTTCACAAGCAAGGAGAATTATTTTTTTTACTGAAGTGGTTAAGCCTGTAGCTTTCATTGTTTCCCCTCCACCACCACACACATACACTGGCTGTTCACCTGGTATTTGGGAGAGGGCCACAGACCCCTCCATATTAGGTAGTAAATGTGGAAGACTGCAGCCTGTAGCTTTTTTTGTTTTGATGAAAGTCTCACATTACCTATCCTGCTTGCAGACTGCAGTCCTTGCAGTACTTATTCTAAGTAGAGGTAGGTGCAAATCGCCTCTCCATCTGCATCATGGACTGTCACTTGCCACATACAGGCTAGCCCCATGCCCAGTCAGCTCAATAACCGTGTTGACATGGCAAACATTACCCAAAAGTTTAAGGATAATTTGTATAATTTGTGCAATTAATCTGCGGTTTACACATTGCATAAAATTGTTGGAAAGTTCTCACTTATTGGAGGAGAGTTGATAAATTCCCCAAATGTCAACCTCTAAAGAACATATTCAAACAATGGTGTTGTTCTATGCCTGTGGGGGAGAAGACTGAGCCTGGCAACCAGATGTCCACCATGCTTTGCACCCAGAGAAAGAAAAGGCATGTGCTCGTGTGTGTGTGCATGTATGTGTGTGTGCATGTGAGTGTGAGACAGAGAGAATCCTGAAAAGGAAGATTTCTTTGTCTTTTAACAATAAAATTTGATTTTGAGAATCATACTCCCATTGAATAAAACACACTTAAAATACATTGAATTTTCCTTCCTGATTTGATTCCTATACTCCAAATGATTCCTATGTTTTAATCCCTGTCTGTACAGCAGAGTATTTCATTAAAATTTCAATCCAATGACTTGTCTTATCTGTGTGCAACAAGCTGGGAGGTCTGCAGTATCTCATGTTGTAGTTGTTCCCTGTAAATTTGGAGTTGGATTGCACATTTCAGCTGTGGGTTGCACATCTTAACTATAACTAGTGCAAAATAAGCCATTCCAAAACAATGCGTAAATGGTGCCTGAAGAGCCAAAAGCTTCCCGCTAGGCATTCAGATAGCCTGAGACTCCCTGTGAAGAGCTATGGGTGGAGGAGCATGCCTGTGGCTCATGGAGAAGTTACAGACATCTTTCAACAGCGATTTGATGAATACCACTTGGAGAGAGAAGGGGATCCAAGAGATGGGGAGGAGTGAGGGAAGATCCTTGCATCTTCCTTTCCTAGGGCAGCAATACCAGTCATACTTTGGTGCATGAAAGCCTGTGCAGGGCAATTGGGGGTTAAACATTCATGTGAATGCTAATATCCATGCTGATTCTGCTTGGTAAAGTGGAGGAGAACACTTAGCATCTTCCAGGAAAAGACCAACATGGCTGCATCCACCAGTCCAACAAATGCATGCTTCCTACCTGAGGAAGGGAGAAAGGCAGAAGAAAAAGGAATACGCACCACTCGCATAGTAAGAGAGAAGCAGAAACTGGACTCTCAGGAGGACCTTTAGTTCTGGGAGTGCTGTGGATATCTAGAAAAGCTACGCACAGCCCAGAGACATCTTTATCAGTATACAAGAGGAGACTACGGAATTCCTTATGTCCAAGAAATCTACATAGCCATCAATAACATTGGATAGCTTTATTGTTTTCATTAACCACTGTCAGATTTTAATAGCAGCTGAGGCACATGTAAGGAAAGGCTTGGCTTGCTTAAGATATAGTGTTCATGTAATTAGCCTTTCCACCCATCCCAGCTCATGATGCCATATGTACTGACTTAACTGTGTTATAGTCCTGCCCAAACACTACAAAACCTGCCATTTATTTCTTCTCCCTAACATCTACAGGAGGCAGGGAAGTGGCATTACACCCATTTCACACATATGGGAAAAAAAAAATCACAGAGAAACTCAGGAGGCAGATTTACCCCAGAAATTCACCCAGGACGAAAGAGGGTACTGAAGTCCCTCCTAACAAACTGGCCAAGCCTTTTTCTTGACATCTGCACACAATTTGCTAATATTCCCAGAAGTGCAGATGTTACAAGAGCCTTCCCTCCCACCAGTTTGCAAGCATGCTGGGAGGCCCTTCCACTTTGAAGGTTTCAGGTCACATTTAGCCTAAATCCATCTCTTTGCAATCAAACAGAGAAGCACCTGTCAGTTTTGGGTAACGCACTTTGGCTTTAGGAGGTGAGGGACACTGAATATGGAGAGGAGAACAAAAGAACATCTGCTGGTGCTTGCCCCAGGGCAGAGATCAAAGATCACCCTATTTCAAAGGTGGTCAGACTGTCCAGGAACATAAAACAAAATAAAAGGCAAACTGTGACTGATAAGTAGATTTTATCACTCCATAGACCCCTAACAACAGAGAAAATATTTATTTCTATTTTTCTATATCCCTTTATATATTGCTTCTTCCCTCCCTCAGCGCTTGTCTTTTGATTTCAGCTTGCTTATTATTCTTTTTCATTATTGTATTCGCTACACTTTGGATTCTGGTTTATGTTCAAGTTCTTGTTTTACTAGAAATGCTACGTCCTGGTGGATTTAAAATCCAAATTGGATTTAGAGCACTGCTTAATTTGAGCTCTAGTGTCCCAGATGTTTTTTAGGTGCTGCGAACACTGCAAAATCTAATAATGTTTCTCACCTAAAAAAGATTCATTAATGTAATGCTAGGAATGAGACGTGCTGAGGGGCAGTGGAAGCCAAAAGAAACCTGAGTAAACATTGCCAAAATGCTTTTTCTCCCCTCGATTCCCACCCTCTCCCTGGGCTTTAGGTATTGCAGCACACGTGGAAGGCCTCTGCAACACTAGGAAACGCTCTATAGTTGTGATTTCATACAGCAAAACAAATAGTCTTTGCTCCTCTAATATTTAATCCAGATTTGTAGTTTCCCAGTGCACTGCTGTAAAATCACCCCGTGTGGCGGGGTCCTTCAATAGCACGGCAGCGCCAAGTCTCAAGGTGGCTGAGCTGAGGGTTATGTTTCAATTTGGCAGCCTAACACCGTTTCCATAGACAAATTAACATTGTTTCATTTCATTTTGACACCATAATGTCTTTTCCATAGACCTGCACTGACATTGTCTTGAAATCATTGCGTCCCAATCAAGTGAATGGGAAATTAGCACCATGACACAAAACATACTGAGAAAGTAACCACAGCTTAGTTTATTTGTCAAACTGAAATACCTCAGCCACCTTCAAAAGCATTTTCTGAAGCACTAGAAGAGCTGAGTTCAGGAATCAACACTAACAAAACATACGCTGTAGAACATGTTCCTTCCATTCAAGATTTAGGAAAGCTGCTAAAAATGAATGGTCCTTACTGCAGGCTTTGCTGGTTAGGGCTCGTGCTCTCCCTCCCTTCCTCCCTCCCTCCCTCTCTCAGCATTTCTCTTTGGTACTTGCATCTGAGCTGAGGGTTTGCAATTCCAGGGAATTGGTGCGACCCCTGCATCCTGCAGCTGCTCAGCATGCTCAGTGCAGAGGTTGATGGGGAATGTTGCTGTTAGTATTTTGATCAGACAGAAATGGGAATCATCTTGGGGTTTCCAGGGTTTTACCTTGAGACCCTCACTAAAACAGATGCCATAAGACCTTAATCTGAAACCACAAAAATCTCTTTATAGGAGAAATGTCCTGAAAATAGGCCAAATCATGGATTCCTTAAACTTTTTTGCTCTTAGACCTGACCCTAAAAACAGACAATACATTCATCTCTTAGCCTGAGCATATTAAAGGGGTCACATATACGATTTTCCCTTATGCCAGTAGTATGTTAAATGCTAGAATACCAACCGATGTGACAATTATCATTTCTCTTCATTCCATTCATACACACATATAAATACTAAAAGAAGATGAGGTTAAAAAGCCTAAAAATGTCAAATCTGCCTCTCTCACATAGATCACACACCATCACTTCCCTCCTGGTATCTGTCACCTTTTTATTTTGTGCCAGCCCACTAGCTGACTTCTCCCCACTCCTAGAATCTGCTCTCTCCTCATTGCACCTCCCAGCCCTCTCTGCCCTCCCCAGTTCATCACTGCTTCCTCTGCTTTTCTCTTCCTGCAGCTTCTTCTTCTGCACGTCTCATTCCTGAATCCCACATCCCTCCTGCCTCCTGTCACCTCCCTCCTCAGGCAGCTGCATTGAGGGAACAAGAGTCAACTTTTCTTATTCTCTGTCTCGTTACTGAAGTATACCTGTAGCAACCCACAGGCTGCTATAACCATATGTGTGTGTGTGTGTGTGTGTGTGTGTGTGTGTGTGTAGCAGCCACCAGCAACTTAAGGAAAGTCCTGCTCTGCCAGCATTAGACCAGACTCTGATGCCAAACTTGACTGTAACTCTGCTAAATGTGGGTAAGAATAAGACTTTTATGGAGGATTGCAGCACAATGAAACACTGACAGATTTTTACATGGGCTTTAAACTTTAAGAGTTCACTTCATCTGTACCTGAATGATTTTTTTTCACACTTTTTTCCTGAAATATCTAGTCCGAGACAAAAACCTGTTTTAGAAATGTTCAGTCCAGGGTGTTAAAGCTTAGCAACTGAAAAAACATTAAAACAATCTGAACATTTTTAGCAGCCTTAATTGTAGCCTTATAACTGACCCACGACTGTAACAGCCTTACAGATTGTGCTTCTACAGGGTAACTGTGCACACATCCATGGACATGCCTCAGCTAGAAATCAGATGATTACTCTCATCAGTAATGGGACAACAAACTCTACAAGTCCCGTTAGAACAAGAGTGTACTCAGGGGCAATACGGCTACCTGGACTAAAACAAAGAACAGATGATGGCAGTATAAAGAGAGTAAAACCAGTCTGAACAGAGAGATGAAAGTAGCTGGGCTTAAACACAGAAAATATGCTTCACGTATCTAAGACTAAACCATATAGTGAAGCTAAGCAGTTCAAGCCAGCACAAGCACCCCCAGATTCTCCTTGCAGATCTAGACCCTATACCTCAAGACAGCCTTTCCATGGTGTCCCCAAGCTGCAGGTATCTCTAGAGAAAGAGACTTTAGAGTCTGTGATCTAGAGTTTGTGATCTAGAGTTTGCTGAGTTCCCACCTAAGCCTCATAGATATCCACCTGGAATATGCACAACCCTTTTATCTCGTCCAACAATGGAAGCATCCCTGCTTCCCTGGGTTCTGCTTCTGTGACATGGTCAGGTGAAATCACCAAGTGATGAACAACACATTTTACTTTGCCACAATCACATAACTTGGGCTTTTTGAACCCAAAACATCTGCACCTCTTCCCAAACTCTATGATTACACATTACAGTGACTGCCTGCAGGACTTCAGTAAGGAGAAGCTCTCAGGTAAGGAGAAGGTAGTATTTCTAAAACAGATAGTAATTTACATCTTGTGCACCAGCTCACACCTTGTGCTCCCTTTTGAGCTGAAGGAACCACAGGGATCAGCTGAGCTATCAGCTTATTTAACATTCATTCCCCCCATCCGTGGACCTCTGCCAGCAAGATACTTCTGAACAGGGTTCCACAAAGCTGGTGCCTTAGTGGGACAGTGACATAATCTTCTCCCTGCAGCCTGGTCCCAGGAACTTTTGTTTGCTTGTACTCATGGAAAGGGTGAGGAAGAAACACAAAGTATGGGCAAAAGAGGAAAAAAAAAGAATAAAAATAATTCATTTCCACTTTCAACACCAAAACAATTGTTTCACTCCTACCACCGCAATCTACTCTCCACTTCACATATGTAGGAAGTGAATTAGATTGAGGCAAAGTCACAGTTTTAAAAATTGTCTAGGCACTGCCTTGTAATTTTCTGTGTCTTTTCCTCTTTGATGAGTTCATAGAGCTCCCACTTACACTATGCAACAATCTCAGATATTCATGAAGAAGCAGCTGGGCCAACTCGCCTGTCACTTCACTCTCTTTTGTGCTGCCCTGACAGCACGGAGCAGATGAACTCTAGTGAGTATCACCCTGTGCAGGATTTCTCTTTCCTGATGAGAACCCTCTGTTGTCATCAGGCTGTTGGACAAAGCACTGACTTGGGAGGTGTTTGCCTCCTCCCAGCTGGCATCAAATTACTGTAACAGCCTCTGGGGTCTTCTAGAATAAGTATTAGTTGAGGATTAAACCCCTGTCCTATTCGCAACAAGGGTATCCAGAATCACATTTCCCCTATCTATCCCACCCCCAGGGCAAGTGCTCAGATGGAGCCAGGCCATGTCACACTGCAGAAGTTCACCCATCCCGAATGCCACCCCCAGGCTCATGGTATTGCCTGGGGGCCTGAGAACACCTCGTTGAGCTGACCCATGCTGAAGAAAATGGGAATATGCTCCCTCTCTCTCCCGTCAGGGAGTCCTCAAAAGGCAGCCTCTGACTGGTACTACGCTTCCACCCTCAGTTGATTTTTCAACCAGGACCATGGTCAGTAATGGTCCGGGGACCATTTTACCCCTCTAGAGTCTTTTTATACAGCTATAAGTGGCCAGAATAGGGGCACAAATCTTGTCCCAGGCCTTGTCCCAACTGCTGTATCCCAGTCTGTTCCATGTATTTGGTGGTGAGAGACTAATGAGGACTCTAACTGCAATTCCCAATTCCTCCATTCCTTTACCTCAGCAGAATCACTTTTAGCTACATAATATTCTAACCTTTTTGGATGAAGAATGCACCACAAAAATCCAATCTGGATTTTGTGATTAGCTTGAATTGCCTTTTCTGCATTTTTTTAGTCTCAAATTTATGCTTATTCAAATTCTAGTTAGTCTGTTTATCAAAATCCTATGCAGAAAATATGCTAATTGGCAGAGAAGCCCCTTTTTTCAGTGTCAGCTTGCTCATGCTGGATTCCTCACAAATGGAGCTATAGTTTATTTTACAGGATACCTTCCAGCCCACAGCTTCCTCAGGTATCCGATGCAAACCAAGCAGTACACCCAGCTGACATCCTCCCGAGCTTGAGCCCATTCGTGGGCTGAAACCACAACTGTTGTAAGTGCACTGAAAATATGAGTAATGAGGAAGCTGCTTAGAACAAGGCTGTAAGCAGTCACGTTGCTTCGGATTTTAAACGTCTAACAATACAAAGTTGCCGCATAGATAGAACTCCTCTGAAAACTGGCATTTGTCTGTTACTCAGGACCCATGCTGTTATTGTTGTTGTTTGGCTGGGAGCCTGGCTGGAGAGGGAAAGAGAAAGGGAGACAGAGAAAAGCAAAAAACAAACTTGGGAATCATTTCAAGGCCTGCGATGTGGACAGGTTTGCTGAGAGATATCTTGGAGCAGTACAAGGTAAACACGGTCTAAATCACCTGCTTTGGGAAGATAAGTACTGCGAGTTCTCTAAGCTAAATGTACACCGCTGAAATTTGATTGAAAACTTTGCGATGTGAAGACTGAAAATCACAAGAAAGAGGCAGGCAGCGTTTAATCTCCTGTTGGATGACAATTCAAGATAGACTGATAGAGATACCTGCTGCCTGATAAACCAGTCAATATTGTAGATGGTAGACACTTGCAGGAAACAGACACTGCAAAGGGGGAAAAAATCCTCCGTATTTTTATATTTTCGTCCTGTTCTCAGCTTTCTGCTCAGCAGGATGAGACTTGTATTTTCCTCTGTCAAGTTATTGCACTTCAGATGCTGTGAGCACCCAAATTTCCTTTAAAGGGCATGCTGTTTAAGGTAGGAGTAACATGTATGCACGAAATCTAGGGAATTCTAAGTGCCTGGAAAACACAGCGTGATAGAAACCAAAGGTGACAGATCCTGCCACGACTTCTTATTAATTTCTTTTCTTGTCTATTATGGAAGAATTATTCGCCCCCTAACCTGCTGCAGACTGAATGGTGGTGTTTTGTACAAGCAGCACACCTTTTGAACAAGAGTACCTGGCTGTGAGACCATAAAACAAAAAAGCACCAAGTTTGTGAAAGCATGAGGAAATCACAGATAAGCAGAAGGCACTATTTAGACTTCTCTTTGAAAGGACCTGGATAAGTCGATATATACATATTCTTACCACAACACTTCAGCTTTTGTGTGCACATATCCTTCGCCTTATGTTTATTGCTAGAGCTAAGACAGCAGGCTTTCTAACAGCTCTCTGTTGCTGCTGTCTTACTATGATTTTCCTATCTTTTAATTAAAAGTATATTTCACAGCCAAGCCAAATGTTTTATAATAACAAGAAGGAAATGCAGAGAAACAGCAAGGAAAACTTTTGACCTGCTGTGGACTGAACATACTTCTTCTTGCCATGCAACGAGACTAAATCATCGCATGTGCTGCTGATGGACATTCATCATTATTTCTTCCCAAACTGAAGGCATATTTCATTTTCTTGAAGCCTGGATTTTCTCCAAGTTTTGCAGGAAAATGTTGTTGCCATTGGAGCTTGTTGCTGTATGTCACCACCTGCTGGCAAACATCAGTTGAGGGTTTCTGTCTTGATTGCACAGCTGAAACAGTGTAGACAAGGACTTTTATCTTCCTTGATAGAGACAGATAGGTGGCCGCAAACGGAACATATGTTATTTAAACAGATTTTTGGTCTTGAATGCATATATTCAGACCAAGCCTGTTTGTATAACATGCAATCTGGATCCTGCAAACCATTACTCAGACAACTAGTTCTTAGTAAAGGAGGAAAAGACGCAATTTCATAGAAAAGGTTGCCAGTGTGGGGAAATCTTCATGGACTCCTCTTGTTCATGTACCTGAGTTTGCTAGAAAAATAAACCAGAGTTTAAAAATACATGGCATAGGCTGCTGCAATATTTAATTAAAAATTAAAAATTAAAAATAGTATAGATTGAAAACTCACAATAACCGCCTGGAGACAGGCTCAGACTTACATTTCTTGACCTACGCTATTTATTTCACAGGGTTAACTATGAGAGTTTCTTCTTCTTCTATGAGATGTTTTTAGAAATCAGCCCTTTGAATATGAAAGTATATTTTGAAGCACTTATTATTCATTCTATCCACTCTAATAGGTAAATGTGCATTGCAGTGTGGGCACTAATGCTGATAATTCATATCATTTATCTGATAGATCGGGAGCCATTACGGCCTGTTGTGTAAATTCATATTTTGGCACTCTTTAAAAAGTGGATTATTATTGACCCAATAGACCGTAACAGCTCCAAAGAAGCCATTACTGTCTATTGTGTAAGTCCTTCATGGCGCATGTTTTATTGACCCTTTGGAGCCATCATGGTCTGTCTTGTCAATCCGGATGCAATGCGAGCGTATTAAGGCTGCCTGCGTAATATCCGTACAGAGCGGGAGTCGCATTATTGATGCGTGCCCCTACGAAATTACATTTTGAGCCACGTCAGCCAGCTGTTTTTTTCCTCAGGTTCCAAAACACCTATTGTTCTAGTTCACATCCTGAACTAGAGATGAGGGCTATGAAAATCGCCTGAAGAAAATGAAGCCATTACTCTTTTTTTCTTGAAAGAAAAAGAGTGAAAATCTGGCTCCCCTTCACCAGGACGAAAAGAGAAATGGCTGTGGATGGTCAAACTATCATATCTCTTCCCCATGACCCTCTCTCCTCTCCCAGCTGCACACAAATAGGACAGCACCTGTATAAAAGGAAATGTCCTCTCCTCCCTTCATGGCCCACAAAAGCTCCCTTGACAGACAGCAGGGTGGCTGTCTTTTCTGTGCAGGGAGAAGGCTGAGCAGGCTTTGCCTTGTGACCAACTTGCCCAAGGAGCAAGCAGGCTTGAACACAATGCTAGGTGAAAGTGTTCATGCACACTGTGTGCATGGAGGTGCCTTGATTTGAGGGCTTTAATGAGAAACAGAAGGGATAAAGTGAGGCCCCAGCTGAAATCTTGTCCTGAGGGAGTGCCTGCTGCTGCTTCCAGGCTCAAGATGCTGGTCTGGCCAGCCCTGCAAATCAAACTACTGCAAATCCTTACTGTCTAGCTAACCCCTCTGTAGGGGAGCAACAAAGTCTACCCTGAGCATGGCTTTGCCCAGCACATGTCCACGAAGATAAACACAGCTCACTGTCAGGAGCCCATTACCTGCAGACTGTCTCACTCCTTTTCTCCAATGAGTCCCAAACAAAAACCACACAGAAACCACACAACCTGAGCTGTCTCCAAAACAAAGTCTTCCTGAGGCCAGATCAAATTCAGCTGAACAGCCAGTGGGGCTAAGTTCAACCTGCAGCTGCCTAAATGCTGGAATTATTCCTACGCCTAGCATAATAAAGATCTAGTGTTGGCAGTGGTTGCTTGTCTTATACATTCATAAATATTTATCCAAATATTAATGAGCAGAAAAACAATTTATTTCTTTTTTTCCTAATTGTAACATCAATTCTAATATGTTTTGTTACTTAGTCACCTCACAAGTATATTGATTTTCTTATCCACCAATAGGTATTTAAATGTTTTACAAGTACATGCCAGGATCCTGAAATGAGAACTGTGTTTGGAACTTGTAGCAGGGCTGGTACTTTTAGATTTATTTAATTTTTTTCTTTGCTAACATTGGCAGAGTTATGTATTAAAAGTTCCACATAAAGGATAGGTAACGGTTTCATGTGATGTACATCTCTGAAGGCTTCTTCAGACCGTACACAAATGTACTTATGCATGTAAAATGCACAGCATGCTGCAGAAGAGCACTTGCTCCTACTGTTCCTCTACATACTTCTCTTTCTCTTTTCACATACATGAACACCCCCCACTTGTGCATAATATTGGCATAATTTATGATTTCCAGTTGCAAGGGTGGGTATCTAATTTCCAAGGCAGCATTTGAGAACTCTTCTTGAAATTTAGTTTCCACTTCAGCAGCCTGCTACAGCACATCCGGTTTAATGCATGCAGAGTCCCAGCAAAGTCAGCTACCTGCTTAGCCACCTTACTAAACCAAGGCGTCACTTTTGATAGATCTCAGCAACTTTTCATCACCCCCCTAGATAGTGAAAGATGCAGATAATCTGACCTTGCATAGTAACTGAAAACTTTTTCAGTGATATTACTTGTGACAGCTGTATATTTCCTCAGAGGGGAAGATAAAGCCTTAGGTCCATGCAATTCACTAAAAGCACACTTTATTAGTCCAGCATTTCCTTCTGTGGTGGAAATTTTATCAGATGCTCACCAACATTCTGCTGTGCATTAATGCCGGAGGACCACAACAAATAACCTCTGGTGATGATAACAATTTGGCATGAGACCTTCTTCCTGTGTAGATACCCATAAGCTTGCTAGGTATGTAAGGGAGATGGAGCTTCTCTGACATTTGTGGAATTACATCAGTGATCCAGGAGTCTCGTCTATTTTGGGCAGTCCCAAAATGACTCTCATTGTCCCTCTAAAAGAGGAAAGCAGGAGTTTTTGTTTGTTTTTTGCAGGGACATATTTTGCCATTTGCCTTTTATCCTGATGGGGGTTTATTTGCCATTATTCCAAAACAGATAATAAAAAGGTCTCCTGATTTTGAAAAGTATGCAAAATCCTTTTGCTTTCTCTAACGTAAATAAGAAGAGTTTAGGCAGATGTGATACCGATGAAGTTCATACACAGGATATAATGTTTACCAAATAAACACATTAATTTTATAAATGGTAGCTTTGCCTCTCTTCTAATTCACTTATTTTTAGAGCTGGGAATTGGTTTGTTCAGGGTAAGAACAGCAACCTCATCACCAGCTTCGGGAGAGTTATACCCAATACACACTGGTGTAAGCATCAGCAAAATTTCAATCCAGTATCCTGGCATAAGGGCTGCTTTCTTTCTCCTCCTGGATTTCTGAGACAAGGGACAATTGATAATGCTGCCAAACAAACTCCCTACAAGGAGAGGGCATGGGGGTGCAGCAGAGCTCAAAGTCCATGACAGCCAGGTCTCAGTTTAAGCCAGGAATGAGGACTGTGCCTTCTGGGTGGATTATGTACATCTTACTGGTGCCCATGTTAGCTGCAGGGAAGGGAGACAAGACCAGGCAGCTTCGTCTCAACACTGTAAAAAAACTGCACTCAGATATGTCCCCACTGCTACAGTTCAGATCAGAAAAATCCCCCAAAACCCTGCACTAACCACTGTCACGGTTTCTCAGGGTTATAGTAGAAACTCCCAGGGTCTCATACCCTTCTGGTTCAGTGCATAGCTTTATATATGCAAAAAAATACAAATGCTTACGGTCTGGATTTTAGTATTTGTATTGTAGTGTTCTGCTTCTGTTCACAAAACCACTGACAAGCGAGCCTTTGCCTAGCTCTCTCAGGGCACACGGCCGATGAGCTGCCTGAAACAGCAGGGCCACAGAGAAAAAAATACAACCAAAATGTTCAGCATCAGGATCACCTCACTCATAAACTCCTGACAGATTGAACACACCGGAGCTGGAATTACTGGAAAGATGATGATTTACCTTCAGACTTCCCAGCTGCAGCCGACTCCGAATCCTGCCACAAAAGGCAAACAAAACCCAAGAAAATATCTGATGACTTCGTGTTTTTCTATGACAACCGACATCATTTATGACCCATTATGTAATGACACGAGCATTATACATTGAAAAGCTGTCTTGAAAGACATTGTAAATAAACATTCCTGGTTTGCAAACAGGAAGCCAGAGATATTACTGTGGAAGCTGAGAGGATGGGGTTAGATTCTTGAAACGTGAGTGATTTGGTTTTTTTTCCTTCCATCTCTCCCAAACTCGTGGTGCAGTCATATTGCTACTAGCTAATGCATGTAATTTTCTCTCCACCCTTACAGCTAAAATACAACTTAAAAAAACATTAAAGAGAACAGCGATGGAATGACAGACTAGATAGGTACAAGATGAGAAATAAAAGTGGCAAAAAGATAAAATAGGAGATATAAACTATTTTGGACTACAGGGATTCAAACCAAGTATTGGAAGAGTCTAACCTCCAACACTGGACGATTGCAGTGACTTCAGCAGAAGGCACAAAATCACCAAGAATAAATATTCTCCCGGGGAAGCATCTTCAAATTCCACACACTGCATAAGCAGGTATGTTCTGCACCATGTAGGGGGAGGTTCTTCAAATACATGTAGTCCTCCTAGCAATCAGAATTGTACAAAGAGAGGTAATAGTTCATGTTAGCCTAAATATTGATGGAAAAAAACAGGGTTTGGGGTTTAAAATTCTTTCTTAGGACTGAGATGAGGAACAAGCTTAGAGCTAGGTTTTGCAGCCTCTCTTTCAGACCTGAGTGGATTTTGAACTGTATTTCTCACTCCAGTAACTATTTCTCTACAAACCCTGCTCAGCTCCTACCCTTAAGCCATTACAACTACTACAGCACTACTAACTACCTGCCCTTAGCTTGAGGGAAGCAAATTCCTGACAGCAATAGGTTGAAACTGGCTGAATTGCACTCTTCTCACCGCAGCAGCCTGCGCAGGGGGCTACACAGCCGACTCCAGCACAGCCCCTAGGGTCCAGTGAAGCATGGCCTGCCAGCTGACACAGCAGTCAGAGGAGGGCTCACCACCAGCTTCCACCAGAGAAGGATCAGACCCTTTCTCCTTTTGATGTATTTTAAAGCATCACTTTTTTTCTATGCTAACTGCTCATAACAGTTGCCCAGACCAGGCATCGAATAAACACTGGCTTTTATATCCCGGCACTAGTGTTACTGTGAAGGAAGTGTTCAGTCAAACAATACCACTGAAGAAAATCTTTTCTCCTACTGATGCCATGTGACAATTTTTTATTATTTTTTCCTCTAACCTGAATTTCTAACCCATTTTAAACCTGCCATTTTTTCACACATTAATGGGAAGATTTTTTTTCCTTCCTCCTTTCTCTGCCTTTTTCCCCCCCTTCAGTAGATCAACTTTAAATGCAATAGTGTGCTCATCCTGAGTGACCCTGCCTGCTGGGAGTAATTGTCTAGAGGAGAATAGAAGAATCTAAGAGCTTTTGTGCAAGGGAATAGAGAAGACAGACTTTATTATGATTCTGAATCGTAAGCTCGCTCTCTTTCCCCCCACCACCCCATCCTTTCTCTCTCTCCCTTTCTTTCCTTTTTTTTTGGGGGGGGGGGGGGGGAGGTTTAACAGCTGTTTCCCATCACAACCGGTGTTTGAAAGACACAGCAAAATTGAGTGTATCAGTATCACAATTAGTTTCACAGGCGGCTAATAACTTACTTGCCAGCCATGCCTGATTTAATCAGGACAGTCCTGATTTATGGTTGTTTGTCCCAGTGTCCGATTTTCTCTGCCAGCTCCATCACAAGGAGATGCATGCAGCCCGCTTCTGTGCTCTGTCAGGGCCACCGGTTCACTAGGGTGGGCTTGCTGCACCAGAGGGGAAAAAGGAGGAGGCGGCTCAAATGAGAAGTCTGGAGCCCTCTAACACAACTCAGGAAACATATTCTTCTTTCTGTGATAAACAGAGCGGCTCACACTGGTGGAGGCGTGCCAGGCTGACTTGCGGAGGCTTGTACATTTATCAAGGTATCTCACAGTGGCCTGCTACCCCCCTCTTCCCTTGTGACCTGGAGGAACCTCCTGGGTTAGGGTCAAAAGGTGATTTTAGCAGCACATTATCTCAAGCCTGCAAGGCCCCAAGCTGCTGTGAGTGAGTCTTCTGTCAATGGTGCCAAATTACGCGTGGCTCATTTTTGCAAAGTGATCTACTGCTGCTGCTCACTGGGGACAGAGCTGAGACCATCCAACTCATTTTTCTTAGGACTGCAAGCTGGTCTGGAGTAAGTCCCAGCAGCGAGAGCCAGGCTCATGCCTTTCTCATTCAGCAACTCCTTGTAGCAGAAAAAAACCTGTCCATGAGAAGCTATTTAACGGATCGGTTGTAGTACTTAAAAGATGAGATCTGAGGTAGTCTTGCATATGGATGAAAAAGGGAGGAAAAAAAAAAGAAAAGGAGAAAATAGGTTTTGTTTGTTGGAGGCTTTTGGCTAGGCTGCTGCACCACAGTTCCCCCCTCTTAAAGGAAACAGGCAAATCATTTCCTTGAAGAACACAGAAATGTGAGCAAAGCTGTGCTATAAATAGGCATCTGAACTGACACCTGCACGGCCCTTCAGGGTGGATTTCCCTGCAGCCACCTGCAGATTACTCCAGTGTTCTCCTTCACATCTCTCTGCTAGGTTCTCTTTGCTGGGATGGTTACAGACTGGAGCAGTGACTAAGCCACTGCTGAGCTGAGCCCATTGACCATTGCTGTCCCATCTTCACCTTGGGCTCCCCAAAAAGCAGCAAGTTAAAAGGTCCATCTGTATCTGCTGTTTTTCTGTCATCTTTTGGTTTGGTTTGGATTTGCCTATATTTCTGAAGGGGAGAGAAAGTTGAGGTCCAAATCCACATCTGCAGTTCCTCCGTGCCACAGCAACAATAACCCTCAGGGATGTCTAATCACAAGAGCTATAGCACGTTCATGTCAAAGGGAGCCTGTGCATCGTGATTAAGAGTGTTTTCAACCTGCAAATGGAGGTTTTCTACTTTAGACTGAAAGATTGTCATGGAAAATCCCTCATGTCACCTGTTTTTAAAGATGTGTGTTACACTCCTATAGTTAGCTCTGAAATGTGAAAGACAAGATGGGCCTTGTCATCACAGTCTTAAGTCAGGGATATAGAAATCTCAGGCTCCCAGTTTGCAAGTGGAGATGCAGGCTGACACGTTGCACCTTCCTTATATGTGCTGAGGGGTCACGCTGAAAGGGCATCACTTAGGGTTGCCACCCAGTCCTGGTCCTTGACCTGAGGAGCTTTAGTTTGGGTACAAGGCAACAATCTCACTGGGAGGCTTGAAAGACGGAGGGTGTTTTTGGGTTTTTTCCTCTTTTCTTACCTTATGGAGAGAGTTGGTAATGCATGACAGAGAACACACAGCTATTGAAAGCATAACAGCTAGTCAAGCTACAGGAAGGGGTACTGACTATTTCCTCAGATGACAAAACACAAACAGAGGCCACAGCACACATTTTCCGCTAGCTGGAGGAGTCGAATCTGCATTTGCAAGCCCCTAAGGAGCAAGAATTGGAGCATCTCAGTTGCCGATTTCACTTAATTTCAAAGAGTTTCAGAATGCAAATTTGCATTCAGGTTTTCCAGCTCAATAAAAGACATCTTGCACAATACCTTTTACAGGAGGTATTCACGCCGCTTCAGCTGGAACACTTCCCTCCACCTCTTGGGTTTCCCATCAGCCATTTCTAGAGGGGCTTCCCTTCAGTATGGAGACATGGTGATTTGCCCTACAGCAGGGACCAGTCTCTCTCTATGGTCCCCAATGAGCGTCTTCAGCCTTTCCCAGCAGCCTCTGGAGGGGCCTCGTGCTGTTCTTTGTTTCAAGCTAAAGAGGACGAGCTGTCTGGAAACCTTACCTGAAGCAGCAACCTCATTTTTAGGTTTTCCAGTACTGAGCTTAGGTCCTAAAGTAGAACCTAGGTCTAGCATGTCGTTACAAGCAGGTATCCAAGCTCATGGTTTTCAGTGCTAACTTCTCCATCTTCTCTCAGAAGGAGCCATCATTGTTTTCTCATCAAAGGTGGCAGAAAGGGGGACTGGAGCTGCAGCAACTCCAGTAAGAAATCTGAACTTGGGATTACTTCTTGCCATTCTTTTTTCTTCCTCTGTTTACACAAAAGGCAGACCATGTTCAATGGTATCAGCACAACCCAACCATGATACTCATTGAGCAGTTAACACACATGCAGATACAAAGAGAAAAAGAAAAAGTGACAGTCTATCCATCTCACTTGGCATGTTTATATGTCCTTCTTAACCATAAAAAAGAAGCCTGTTTACAAAGCGGAGTGTCGGTAACATTGTGTAAAGGAACACTTATCTGAGAAACTTTGATCTCCTTCTGAAGCACCATTACTCTGAGACAGAACGGCTAATGGCTCTTTGGGTGGGAGAGAAAGTTTTCAACAGGAAAAGAAGGAAGTTTATTGTGCTATCTAGTGGACACATTTAGAAAATTCTCCTCCTTGGAATAAGTCACTGGCAGCCTTAACCCACATCATGCAGGCTGCCGAATGGGGGGGAAATAACAAGGCATTGAGGCCTCCTGTAATGGGATAGCGGGGAAGTTGTTACTCTAGTGCAGGCCTGCTATCTCGCTCATTTAAGTAATGGACGTATTAATGGAGCTGAGAGCTAAACCAGACACATAGCCTGCCTATTGGAGCTAACGTTTTCCATTTACTGACTCTGGGACACATTTTACAATACTGATTCACGTATCTAGGTCCTACTTGAGTGAGTAATCATACTGGCTTTGAAAGCACAAGCAGAACATTGGCCTCAACAACGGGTGTAAAAATCCACTGCCAGGAAGAGTGGTGGGATCAGATCCTAAAGCATCTAGTGATGAGTTATCATTAAGTATAAAAATACGAATGCCTTTTTTTAAGGGACTGAGGATTTCTGAGATCCAGAAAGTGGGTTGAAAAGCACACATAAGACTCAGGTAGATTTGAGGGCAGAAATTCCACAAGAACAACATCATTTACTCCACTGCCTTTGTAAAAACAGCACAAAACCTTGTCCAAACCCTTTTGTGATTCCTAATTTCAAGCTTGCCAGATATCCCTAAGACGCTGAGGTTCACTTGATGCTTCACCACAGGCAAAGATTTGGGCACCTCCGATCCTTCCTGCAAACATATTGCTCTAAAATGTTTGTTAAAATGCGCTGTCAAATCAAAACTTAATAGCACAGACCTTCCTCACAAACATAAACGGCACCTCCAGAGGCTCACACATCACTGCTCTCTGCTTGCATCTGTCCTGCTGCTCTCCATTTTATTTCTCCTTGCTGCTGCTTGCACTTTTCAACTTCTCATATCTGTCGCTGAGTCCTTCACTCGGAGGCCACCGAAATCCTTGGGAGCCCATCCAATACCTGCCACCAGCTCCAGGCCCCACCGCAGCAATCCTGCCCTGCAAGCACCAAACGCTCCCTCCAAGGCACTGAACAACTTCATTAACTAATCTTGTTAAAAATACTCCATCACTAGCAGGCCTTTGAACACTGGCATCTATTGTATAAACGTGTACTTCTCTTATAAACATTCCTGGGGAGGCAATATAGAGATAGGCTGGAGCTGTCTTTTGCGAGTTGCTTGGCCTGTTGAAACAATTAGCTTGCAAGGCAGACTTTAAAAGATGAGGGGTTTGTGCCCGCAAAAGAAAAGCAGCGGCTTCAAAAGAGTGTGATTTATGCGAAAGGGAGGGAAAAAATAAAAGGAAGCAGAATAGTCAGGCTCATTGAGTTTCCATCCTGTAGTTTCCTTATTTTGCTAGGCTGTGAAAGACCACGGCCAGGCTCTATAGAGAGTGCACGTTTGAACCCAGAGTTGCTAATGACTGGTACGGCAGCCACGAAAGTTCAATTTATGCCTTTCTCCTTCCGAAAAAAAACACGGTGTTCACAAGCCACCGTATTTTTTGGTGAGAGATAAATAAGGCAACTGTTATTGCAGGGTGTTTAAAATAGATAATACCCCATTTGGAAGCCAAGATGAAGTGCCCTTCTATCTGGCATAGCCTTGAAACATTTACGGAAAGCCTTTTAATGGAGATTTAGTGCATGTGTAATAATAACACAGAATTTGATACCCTCTAGGAAAAAACTGCCTGACCCTCCCTTAACAACCACAATTACCACACAACTAGTTATACCTGAAGTTAATAAACCCGAATTAAGGTTATGAACAAACTTCATTAACCAGCAGGAGCACGTGTCTTCTCCCGCATGTGACTGTCCCGCGAGAACCAAAGCCCCTGTGTTTATCCCTAAGTTTACCTTTCCTGGGGCACGCAGCCAACCCCAAAAGCTCTGGCAAGTGACTGAGATGTACTGGGGGCAAGCCAAAAAAATACGGACATAAAATAAAATTAAAAAATAAATGAATGAAATAAAATCAAACAAAACAACAACAACAAAAATTAAAAAACTAAAATAAAAAAATAAAATAAATGAAAATAGCATAAAATAAAATAAAAAAATCATAAAATTTAAAAATGAACAGGTACAATAAATGATAGAATAAATAAAATAAAATAAATAAAACAAAAATCCATAAAATACTACAAAATTAAATAACATAAAATGAAATGAAATGGAAACAAATCAAAACTAAAATAGAATAAAATAAGATTTATAAATACAAAATTAAAATAAAAGAAATTAAACTAAAAGAAAAACAAAATTAGAACAAAGCAAAACTAACCTAACCTAACAAGAACAAAACTAAAATAGAATAAAATAAAATTTTTAAATAATTTATTAATAAAGGAATGGACTACGCTAAACTGTACCGAAATGATATAAATGAAACTAAAAGAAAAGTAGCATTAAACTAAGCTAAAGTGAAGTGAAACTAAATGAAATGTAATGAAACGAGATAGCACAACACAACATAAAGGTCTCTTTCCTACCCCCCCCCCCCCCGGTGGGTTGCGCTGCCCGGTCTCTTTCCTACCTCCCCCCCCGCGGTGGGTTGCGCTGCCCCGGAGACCTCCCCGGCTACGACCAGCGCTGCGGAGGGGGGGGCGGTCGGAGGCGGCGCGGAGCTGGGAGAAGGAGACGGGCGCAGCCGAGCGGCGCGGGCGACACCTTGTGGCCGCAGGCGGCACCACCGCCCCCTGCGCCCCCTGCCGCCTCCGCCAGTGCCCGGGCGCAGGAGGCCGCGGCTCCGCGGGCAGCGGGGGTACCGGTTAAATGAGCGCTGCGGGAAGGACGTGACTTCAAAACCGCTCCGGGTGCAGGCGAGGCAGGCAGCGCTTCACACTAGGCAGCTGCGGGCACTTCACAGGAAGGTGGCTCTTCCCGTTGTCAGCAGGACTGCAAGGTGGGCGAGCCTGGGAGAGGGGGAGAAGTTCACCTTCCTCACCCCTTGCTCCTTGCAGAAGCCTGGTTTTGACACAAACCGCTTCAGAAAGCAGGAGCCTGATGCTCCAGCCCAGTGCGAGTCTGTGTCGGATGTCCTCACGGGGAGATGCTTTATTCAGATGGAGGAGGTGATGATGAGACAGCGTTCTTTGGGCCAACAGAATTACAATGCGTGTGGTTTGGGCCTCTGCGAGCCTGTCTTCAATTACTGTTGTTTATTTTGGTGCTTCCCCAAGCCTTTCAGATACAGTACCTTCACTCATGTTTTTGTTCTTTCAGGAACAGGCATGAGAATCCAAAAATACAGTCCTTGCCCGACAGTGCATCCCTGTGCCAAAAAGGCCAAAGCAATTGTAATTGCTGTCAGAAAGGAGCTTTCAACAGGCCCCTAGAGCAGAGACAGTGAAGAATAAAACCAATCTTTCTCTTCCTTGGCCTCTAAAATGCCTCTAAACTTTGCTCCACTGGCAGAGAAAGGCCAGCTGTGGGAAGGGCATGCTGTGGGCTCACCACCTCTGCTGACAGACCTCCTGCTTATGAAGCTCTTTGGTGTTTCCACCTGCTCCCTAACCAGAGATAGTAAATACAAACGAAATAGCAAAAAGCTTTGTAACATAGCTGCTCTCACAGGTAGGAAAGGGGGCAAGATGCTTTGTGCTCCAAACGATATGTTAAATTTGAATCATAGAACAGTTAGGGTTGGAAAGAACCTTAAGATCATCAAGTTCCAACCCCCCTGCCATGGGCAGGGACACCTCACACTAAACCATCCCACACAAGGCTTCATCCAACCTGGCCTTGAACGCTACCAGGGATGGAGCACTCACAGCCTCCCTGGGCAATCCATTCCAGTGCCTCACCACCCTCACAGGAAAGAACTTCTTCATTATCTCCAACCTAAACTTAAACATTTTGTGCATAATGGCAAGGTTCCCATTAGCCTCTCCCCCTGCTGAAAACCATAGGAAAATTTGGGGTTCCTGAACATAGGTTCCTAGCATTATTTTAGGTGCCATGGTCTTTCCAAAATATCTTCATGACCTGAAAGAGATGGCATCCAGGCTGCAGGAGACCCACATCTTTCCAGAGAAGTGGCTGATTGTCAGGTGGGAGAGTCAAGACTACCCTGGAACAGCACTAGAAATGGATGTTTAGGCAACTTTATTTCACACATGTATCCACCTTTTTTGCTCATACCTCTTAGGTACAGACTCTCAAGTCTGAGGCCTTTTAAACATCCTCAGCATATAGCCAAAAAGAACAGGGGTGGAAGATCACCAAGAATCAGATTGTATTTGAATTAGGGCAAGCGTGGGCTAGGAAGTTGCTGGAGCTACTCTGGTGGTTGCTGCAGCTCTGAGCTTATACTCCAAGACTTCAGCACAGATTTGGCCTGCAACAGGAAAGTCTTCACCCCAGGTTTAAAACCTGCTGCCATTAACCTAGAACTGACCTTATTGAGTTGGTG
This sequence comes from Lathamus discolor, assembly GCF_037157495.1. NCBI lineage: Eukaryota > Metazoa > Chordata > Aves > Psittaciformes > Psittacidae > Lathamus > Lathamus discolor. Next base: position 99,339,614 of record NC_088885.1, on the reverse strand, counting down.
GAAGGAGCATACCCAGTTCCTGGCCCATCCAAACCTCATCTCAAGTGGTGGACAGCAGAAGGTTATCCACCACCAGCTGTAACCAGGCCAGACAGGACACCCAGTGTCCATACAAACCCTCTTATTACCTCTCTGTTGTTAGACAGATTTTGAGGACAGAAAGGAAGTCCTTTTCACTCCAGCACAATGTATGTTGAGATGACTGAAATTGGAAACAAGGTCACAAAACTGAAACATAATGAAGAGAATTTATAGGTATGGCCTTTCAGAACAGAGCTCTCCTCTTAAGGTACAATGTCTAGGTGTATAATGGGAAAGCCATCTCATCTTCAGATCAGTGTAGAGAAATTGAGTATCTTCTTAGGAAACATGGCTTTCTTCGTGGCTCACCCCTCAATCTGAAGAAATATCTTCAACAAGAACCTAAATCAACAGATTCATAGAAAAAAAGACCATTTTTAAGCCTATTAGGAGCCACTGCACCTTTTTTCTCCTCCTCCATGTGGTTCTGCTTAAAGCTGGAAGCCTGGTGCAGGGAATAATGCAACTACAGCTTTATTTCTTTCTCCCAGAGGAAAGAGGATTCTTTCTTATCATGGTAGTTCAGCTTCACCTGAAATATGGTTCACTCCTCCTGCAACATAAATGGAGCAAGAAGACTTTCAAACCTCCCTCACAGATTTGATTCAAATAACACTTTTTCTGTTAGCTGCAATGCTTCATAATCATGCATCTTAAAAAATTAATGATTATATCAAACCTATACATATATAATTTAACATAAAATGATAACACCATAGTTAGCAGGTTGCCTCCAGCACAACAAAGAAGCCACGCATGACACAAAAATATTCTGAATTACAAAGGTGGGAATAGATGCTCTTGTATTGAAAGCAATTTAATTGAGGGGACTCTTATACCTTATACTCTTATACCCTTGCTGTACACATGTTAAATACATTTTTATAGATTCATAGAATCACAGAATGGTTTGTGTTGGAAGGGACCTTAAAGATCATCCAGTTCCAACCCCCCTGTCATGGGCAGGGACACTTTCCACTCGGACCGGGTTGCTCAAAGCCCTGTCTAACCTGGCCTTGAACATTGCTAGGGATGAGGCCTCCATAACTTCTCAAACAATGGTGACATTTCAGAAAGGAAAAGTTATGCACCATATTTTGCGAGGTACAAATGAAACCACAGCCATTCCTTTGTGAGTAGGTACAGCCTAGAATTTAGCAGGATATAAAGGCAGCCCTAGTTCTATGGTTAAGAAAAATTTTACCACTTCTTCTCTCTCATTTAAGTTTCATGTAATTAAACATGCTAACAGAAAAAAATAATCGTCCTTTATCAAATTGAGAGTTAAGCCCTGAGTCAAAACCATAACCTCCAGCATGTTCAAAGCTGAAAGTTCAATCTGCCTGACATTTTGTCTTTTAACACATGCCATCGTAACCCCAAATTAAAGGCAGCACTTATATTGCACCAAGCTAAATCACACACACTTCAGAAACTTTGGCATGTAAAAGAAGCACAAGGCAACATAAAGATGGTGTCAGACCAAATTTTCAGCCTTCTTTTCTTGGTGTTTTGAATTTTACTCAGACAGTCAAGGTTATATACATTTCATGGTTTAATTTCTGTTATTCCCTAAGGCACTGGTGCATATTTACCCACTAACTATACTAACTCCTTTGAAACAAAATAATTTGTAATAGGCATATTATGATCCTTTCAGATGTATTGTGATCTAATCACTAGGCACGTATGTAGGAAATCTAAAATCCTTTCAAGACTTTTACCTTGAGACAGTCTAAGAATGCACAATTCATAAGCACATGGTGATCCATTGGTAAGGTGATCCATTCTCCAAAGCCAGAAAATATATATAATAAAGTTAATTGAACATCAGCCATCTTTCAAAACCTAATTGCACTTCTTGCTAAGAAAAAAGGGTTGCAGAAATGTTTTTGTAAATCAAAGGCATATTTGAACTGTAGGCACACAGAGAAGTGGGAAAAGTCAGGTTTGGCTGGATTGTCACTTAGGGATGATTTTGAGTTTATAGATATAAATCAGCCTCTAAGTGTGAATTAAAGGGTGTTTTCTCCCTGTTGATAGCCAAACTTCAGGGGTTTGTTGCCTCAAAATCTGAAGACTGCCTTATCACTGTATCATGTATCAAAACCTCTTTTTGGTAGTTTGATTTGTTTTCCTATGAGTTGGGTGAACTCTCAAGCAGGTCCTACCCCTGTTCAGTGGAGCTGTATCAGCATAACAGTCATGGCACAAGTCAATGTAGACATGGTCCTGAGTTCCTCAGCTTGGGGATGTCCATCTTGAGGTATTTTCTAGTATCTTAAATAAATAAACTGTGTGTCATTTAAAGGGTCACTCTATAGTGGTGTCAGATTATCAGCCTAAGCAAAGGACCTTACTCCTTCTGATGTCAATGAGAGTTTTTCCTGTCTTCTTCAGTAGAGAGTAATAGGGACTTCATTAAACTTTTATTAAAGTCCATTGAAACTTGGATGGACTTTGGGTAAAACCTTCAGAGACAAAATTAAATAGATAGATAGATTAGATAGATAGATAGATAGATAGGTACATAGATAGATATATAGATAGATAGACAGACAGACAAATACAGACAAACCAGCAAGTTTTTGGCTGGGATTTGAACTTTAATTACAGATAGGTGCTTCTAGGTTAAACACATAAGCAAATGTTCTCCTCCCTCTTCTCCTCCTTCTGTGCAGCCCAGTGGGATAGGGCATAGCCTAACCTTACTCTGGTTTCTGTTTTCAGCTGCTGAGGGACAGTGAACAGATCAGGAAGCCTGTTATTCCAAATCTGAAATTCCAAGTGCATTACTTGTTCAAATTAAGCCATGTGATACTGTTTTAGTTCATTGATTTGACAACTGTGACATTTAAAACAATGTTTCTGATACAGAAACTGCTGGAAAAGCAAATGAAAAATGTCCCAAAAGCAAACCGTTGTGGAAAGTAAGCACAGCTGGATCCTAATTCTTTAATAAATTGGTATGAATATTCCCAGACCAGATTTTCAGTATTTAGCCGTGTTTTTAAACTGCAAGACTTCTGAACTTGCTTGACACCTGGAAAACATACTATCCTCACTCTCTCCCTTAACTGAGTATTTCAAGAACTTTTCCTTGTCTGCACAAAAACAAAGCCTCTTAAGTTCAAGCGTGATCATCCCTTTTTTTTAACTATAAAGTTCAAACCTACAATACACAGAACTTTGAAATTATTTAAGCTTCTAATGGCACAAATGTTTGTTTTCTGAGATTTTTCAAAACTACCAAAGCAACTTGAAGCACCCCAAAGGTGCCTTTTACTTTTGTTATTATCTACTTGCCTCTCTACTTTCTTCCCATCTCCTGTCTTCTCTTGTCCCACTGTCTCCATTGCCAACCTTTTTTTCCTTTATTTTCCTCCAAATGCCAGACTAAGGAACACTTCACTTCTGTCTGCTTTCCCAACCTGTATCTCAGCAAGCTGACCTTACCTTTGCTGGATTTCCAAGACCATTAAAATACAGGCAAACAGTCAGTGAGAGATATTGGTGTAAGTAGCAACAGTCTAGTGTACCCAAAAGGTGCAAGGGCACCATGAAAATAGAGCACAAAAAAAATAAATAAAAGAAGCGATGCTTTCATCCCTCCTAGGTGAAGGAAAAGATTGCCATGGAAGCTCAGTTTTCCCACTCTCTCCTTGCCCAATTTGTTGGCCATCCTTCTCTTCCTTCCCCACTCATCCATGAGGAGTTGAAAAGGGCAGAACCCAAGCAGCACGAAATGGGAATGAGACTTGTAAAGACAATGAAACAGAATGAATAGACATAGGTAAAATAATCCTAAAACAATGACAGCTCTCTTTATTGTAAAAACCGAGATGATAAAACGGATAGTAAAACTTTTAATCGCCTCTTTACCGCGCTGTGCAAGACTGCTGCTGTCAGGGTCCTGCAGTCAAGCTGTGGCCAGGCTGAGCAGGGTTTTTAGAGCTTCATTCTTCATCTGCAGACTTCAGGAATGAAAGGATTGTTCCTAGGAGAGGAAGTTAAAATTTAAATTGCCCAATTTCTTCCTTAGGCTGGCATAAATCAAAAGTATCAATTGAGTTAGGCTGGTTGGAAAGAGCTGAAAGTCTGGCCTGTAATCTTTAAAAGAAAATGCATTTCTATTGTACATTACTAGAAAATTAACTTCTTCTTTCCTTTTTTTTTTTTTTTCCCTCCATAAGACAACCATAAGAAAGGAGGAGAAAAATAAAAAGTTCAAAGTACAGTACTATGTCCCATGGCCTCTTTTTGGAGCACTAGTCAGACATCAATCTTAAAGTAAGGCCCTCCAAGGCTGCAAAGGACCTCAGCTTTAAAGGGATCCCAAAATTATGGCCACAAGCCCAGGGTCATAACAGATGACCAGGAAGAAAGGGCAGACTTCCACCACAAACCTGTCAAACTTGAAACATTTCCATTAAGCAATTCAAGTTAAACTTGTCATCCCTTTTTGAGTTTTATCCTGGCTCTACTCAGCTGGCCTGTAGTTGTGCCAGAAGATTTCGGTAAGTGAGGGGCAGGAAAGCTTGAATCAAACCCTTCCAATTTTAGATACAGATCATCTGTGGAGCCCTGTCAGAGTGTGGACTCTGGGGAGACTAGCTCTTCATTTGCCTTTTATAATTTTCCCCTCTACATTTGTTTCAAAACCACAATCTTTCTCCTCTTTTAGTCTTGGATACATTTCATGACCTGAATGCTGGCTGCCACTCCTGCTGACTGACTGATAAAGCCTGCATCTATTTCTAAATTAAAGCTGAGAGTAGACTACAGCATATCTGAGCCAGGCTGGGATGAGAAGAATGCTTGAATGAGAGGGATGGTTGTGGTAGAGAAGGGGCAAGTCAGAGATTTAGGCTCTATGCTTGTTCCCAGGCTGGTGATTTGGGACAGACCACTCTGCCCTTTACCAATAAAAGAGGAACAAAATTACCCCTCTCCCTGCTGCAACACTGCTCCATGGCACAGCAGCAAGGGAAAGAGAAGAAGGATCTGTTTGGAGCATCCATCCATCCATCCACCCTATAGGTTCTGGAGCCCACACCCCAGCATTATGCCCAGGCCATGGTGCACCATCCCAGTAGAAGCCCTCCTGGGAGCACAGGGCATTCCAGACTGCCACTGTACATCAGACAGAGGTGGCAGGCAAACTAAGATGGATTTGAAACCTCTCCTCCTAACATGGGTGGGGGAGATTAAAACAAATGGGCAACAGGCTGGCTAATAGCAGTGGTACAGTCACTGGCAATCGCACTTGTAATAGAGTCAGCCTTGGAGCGAGCTCAAGGAGTGGTGATGTTACTTCATTCTTAGTAATGATCAGTGTCAAATAATATTTGTCTGCTGAATGCCTGCAGGTCCTTGTCAAGGATCAGGCCCCCGCTATGGTTGTCCCTGCATACACCCTAATAAAAAAGCTGCCATCATCCAGAGCTTGAAATTGAAGCACAAGTCAAAAGACAGTAAGTGAATTCTGCAAAGAAACAGGTGAACCCCAGGGTAAGAATGAGACAAATGTGTGATGGCATGGCCTGCAAGTGGCCAAAGAGTTACATGCAAGAGGATGAGAAATGCAGCTATTTCTGTTAATTTGAAGAGTCCCTTGGACAGTCTATCCAAGTTAAAGTTGCCAGGTCTTTTGATGCTTTTTCAGAGTTGAAGTCCCCCTCCTGGTATGCAGCTGTCAGGGAGGCAGGAAAGAGGTAAGCCTCTCTCTCTTGGTGATAAGAAGTGAATGTGGGAGCAGCAATGTTGATACCTAAGGCTAACTCTGCGTATGCTCCATTTGAACTGCATCTTCCAGAAGCCAAACCAGACTTTCCAGGCAGCTAATAAAAGGGATTTGTCTTCTGTAAAAACTGGCTGCTGCCAAATGACCACTGTAGGCTGAGCAAACAGTCCTTCCGAAAGCTCATGCTCTTCAGAAAATAATGATGGTTTTGCTGTCTCTGCTGACCAGCTCTATACTGAAATGGGAAAGGCTCCATACATGTAATAGGAGCTCAGAGACTATGGTAATGAGTATGGTATAAAAAATGACAGATAGGTGGATGGACAGATCTCTCTTTATCATTTCTCTGAGCCATCCAATTTCCCCAGGCACGGAGTACACCCCAGAGATTTGGGTTTAAGGCAGAGAAAGCTTTACACGATGAATTGAGTGTTGTGTAAATATGTAAATAAAGAATAGCTCTTTAATTTTTTATGAGGAGTGCATTTTAAAGCCCTGCTTTGGCCTCCTTACTCAGGCAAAATTGCCACCTAACAAAATGGCAGTCATACCTGAACAAACGTAACTATGATCTGCACATAAAGCACCTTTATTAAAAATTAACTAACGAAAAAAACATTTGGATAATATTAAAAAACAGCAAAAAAACTTGTGCTGAACATCAGGAGAAAGATTCCTAGGGTATGAAGTACACCATGTTGTGGAAGAAGGTCTTCATAGGCCACATGCTGCACACTCACATGCTCAAATCCCAAATAATCTGGTTTTGCACAGGGAGTGTCAGAGCTGCCCTACTGCCATGCATGACATGTCTCAGGGCAGTCTGTGCACAGCAGTGTGTAGTGGTGGCACCGTAAAGGGCCAAGCTTTCCAGCAGCAAGAATGGCACCTAAGCATCCTGAAGATGCTGGGCCTTTGATGCACTTATTGGGCAGAACTGCCAGGGAAACCTGAGGCGGGGTTTAGCACACAAGATCCCAAACTGGAAGCTGCAGTACCACCATGCCAGCAGAGGGAAGCAGAAAGCTAATCCCCCCACAGCACATCAAACATACAGCCTGCACCTCGACATGCTACCTCAGGGATTTCTGACGTGACCCTAGGTTTGTGGTTAAGTATACCCTGTACAACTGGTTTCCTCTTCCATGACAGTGTCTCCACACAGTCCCTCTGTTGGCATTGTGATAAGGGGCTCAGTTTTCCAGCTGCGTGGTAGAGCCAGCACACTTCTGCCTGCATGCCTGCCCCATCCTGGTCTGGCCTTACACGGTGAAATTAGGAAGGCAAGGGGGCCCCAAAAGCAATAAAAGACACACTGCAAGTGATTTACATGGAGGGTGGCTAAGGCAAAGCCATGTACCTGACTGGTAACAATCCTGAGCTGGCAGGAGCACAGACAAGATGTCCACTCATAATCACTCTTTTCCCCCTCCAGGATCTCCAGCAAGATGTGAAAAGTTTCACTAACTGATTACCACCATTCAAAGGAAATCTCTTTTTCAGAGCTCTGGTTCTGCTTGTATTTAAGAAAAAAAAAATCTCAGAACTGTTCTCCTGCAAGAAGTGTAAATATCATCCACAAGGAGAGACTCTGACATTAAAAACGTCCTTGTTGTGTTCATACCACCAAAGACACAGTGTTCTGCCTAACTAAAGGTCACAAAACAGCAGAAATTTGAATGCTTCTATGAGCAATCCAAGAGATTTCACATAAAGCCTGTAACCCATCCAGTAAACACATATACACACATACATATAGATAGATGTTTATATTCACACACATACATATAATGAAGGTGGAAATGTTTCTTTTAATAACATGACCTTGCTGTTTGGTACCACTGTTTAAGAAAGGGGTTGTTAGTGAAGTCAGCGGAAGTGAAGCAGTGTTTGTTAAGACAGGGAAAACACCCTTTCCTCCCTTTTTCAGCTGAAACCCTTACATACCATCCACACTCTTGCAGTGTTTAGGTGTAAATAACACCCGGTGTGTACAAAGCTCCCCCTTTCATATTCATTACTGTCATAGCTTTGAAAGGAAAATAGCAGAGGTCATTTATTAGAGGTTACTTTTCATGCAAAACACCCTGTGGTTGCTGTCATTCAGAACTACTTAGTCTACGCCCTCAGTCATATATTAGCAGGGCTTCAGGTCATAACCTTTAGTGGCATTTGGAATCCCAGAACCTCTGATTAGTGCAGGATTTACATATTCTCCAGTAAAAAATGCTCAGCTATAGAAATGCATGAAGTGTTGTAAATTTTTTTGGCCTTTTGTCTGGAATACATATGAACTCTGCATTCAAAGGAGGGTGCATTAAACTATATTTGTTTATCATGTTATAACTCCTCTATTAATGTGGCAACAGTTAACCCACTGAAGACAAACTGCCCTTTCAAAACGGACTCGTAATTGAGCACAAAGAGGAGGTGCACGCTGGTGCAATTAATAGGTTCAGATTACAAGAGCCAACTGTTAGTGCTTCTTGAGGCCTGTTACATTTTTATCAGAGAAGTAGCCATGCTATACCAAGTTTGATTTAATGGTCTTTGCTGGGATACATATCATGAAAGTTTACTGGAAAGTGAAAGAATACCAGAGTCGTTGCTTTGGAAGATAGCAGCAAGGTGCAACCTATCAAGTACTTTCTGGGTTTTAATATGGCAGAAATATCATTCATTTGGGATAAAGGATCAATACATGTTATTTTTTTTGCTGCTGGAATTTGGAAATAAAGCTAAATTACACTGTTCTTCTGACAGAAATGTCATTTACAAGCATTAGCATGACTAATTGGTTGATTTAGCTCAGCAGGGAGGATTTGTCAAACAATACTAAGCTGGTTTCCCAGATATTTGAGTAGTTGGGGTTTTCTTCTACATTCTCATGTATTTCAAGAAAAAAACATTTTTAAAAGGTATAACATTCACGGTGCATGACTAGAATCACTCATGATTGAGAGGACCTCAACCAAACTGAAGTTTTCTAAGTCATACACAGTGAGACACCATCTATGTTTTTTTCAGGTTGGTTATGACTCTCTTGCCTGGACATGAATTCTAACAGCATTCTAATTCTAATAAAAGTGGTAGCCTGGTGCAGCCGGGGCTTCTTTGTACCATCACAGAGCTTCGCCAGGGTGTCCCGACCTTTGAGTCAAATGAAATTCCAGCCAGAAGAACATTTAGCCTGTGGTCTTCCTGCTGAGGTAGTTAATTTGGATGTCAGTGAGTGCCAGTGAGTACACAGCAGCTGGGATACTTGACAAGGGTATTTTCCACACACACATTTTGACCTTGAGTGGTTATATGTCCCCTCTAGCTAAAGCTGGAGACATTTTCACCATAAGTTTTCCAAAATAAATATTTAGGGTCTATCTCCTTACACTAAATGAATACATGACCATGCATATAAGCTGGTGGACATCTTTAGTCCCCAGTTCCTTTCAACTTAATCCAACTGAGAGATGACACTTAGAAGTCAGTCTCAAAATCCTTTGTTCAAAGAGCAACCTCAACCACCTCCCTGCCAAATCCAGGGTAATTTCTGGATGTCTCAGTGTTTCATAACTCAGATATGAAAGGAACTCCTTGATGCCCTGCAAATACCAATGAGACACAAGCTGGAGGGATGCTCCTTGCATGGGCAGAGCTTTGGCAGGCTGATCCGTGGTCAACAAAGAGGGCATCACTGCTGCAGGTCTATGACATGTCTTAACATCCAAACAGCTGTCCAGTTCTGTAGCTGCTCCTAGACCTGCCTGCAGCAAGTGGAGAATGACTGGATGGCCTGGCCTCCTGAGTATAGAACTCGGTTTTTGATGTCACAGCTGTGCAATGTTTCTGGAAGAAGGAGGTCGAGCATTTAAATATGTCTCCTGGTTTAAATTAAACTCAGCTATAAAGGGCAGAGAGACTCCATATTCAGGTGATTTGCTGCAATGGCTTGGAACCAACCCACCCTCCAGGGGTGCAGAAGGACACAATCTCACCTTTAAACTGCCAGCGATGGGGCAAGACTGCAAACACATGAACTGTATCTCAAGTGATAGTAAACTTGACTTTTTCAATTCAAGAAAGTATTTCAAGGCATTAGGGGCTGAAACACAGAACACAGATCTAGTTATACCCCAGCCTGACCCTTTGGCTCTTTTTTACCACAGAGAAGCAGGTCCTTTTCAATCATAAGAGACATCAAAAAGCCTATCTTTGACAGGCAGATGGCTGAAATACCTACCTAGGAAATGTGATTTTCCTGCAACACCAGGTTCTGGCATGGGTATCTTCATTGATCAGGCTTCATAAGCCCCCAGGGCTACCAAACTCAGCAGGATAGAATCACATGTGCACCATCTTATTTTACCTTTCACATATCCAAGTGTACAGCAGAACCAGAGGAAAAGCAGATGGCAATTTCCATTCTGCAGGATCAGAAAAGTGTATGACGCTGAGCCAACAATCACATGAGCTCAGGAGCAAAGCTGAGGACATTTCCTATGGGAAGCTGAGGTGGAGAATGATCCACTACAGGACACACTGAAAATAGCATCAAGGGTCTAGCCATGTCTCCTATGCATGTTTTGAAATCCCAAAGTGCTACCAGTTCTCCAACACTGCACTCAGAAGTTGTAGGAGGCAGGACACTGTCAAGTGAATGTGACTCAAGAAAGGACTACTGCCACTCTCATCCAGATGTGACGCTGCCCCAACACACATTAGTACTTAGAGTGAACAACATATAAAAAGTGAATCAGTAGGTGTCGAGGTTGCTCTCCAGGGACACAGAGGAGAGGTGGTTTTCTGGGCTTTCATGGGATTTCATAAAACACTCATCAATCCTCCCCTGATGATGAAAGAAGCTTCATACATTGGACAGTGCTCACCACCCACAGAATAAGAGCCCTGGGGGACATATCAAGGGTAAGGAAGGATTAATAATGGGAAGCAATGAAAAGTAATAGGGAAAAGAAAGTAAGAAGCAGTAAAAGACATGGAGAATGGGATCAAAGCAGTAAAAACCACTTTGAAAGAAAACTTTCTCACATGGTTGGTTGAAAATAGATGGCATATGGACACCTCTTAACTCATTATAGCTGTTTGTCAGGGCAAGTAAGGCAGCTAGCCTGCAGATACCTCTGAGCCCACAACTTCTGACTGCCTGCTGCATGCACATTTATTCACAGTTCAAATGGTCAAAGGGAGCACCACTCCAGAACAGATATTTTTTTGGAATATGAAAAAGGAGAACTGGACTGACACCACAAACTCTGTTCCATATGGGCCGGTGATGGAAAAGATGACTAGCTCCAACCATTTGTAAGAGAATTTGCTTTCTTCTACTAGTTAAGCTGTTAATCCTCATTCATCGAAGCTTTGACACTAACTTTAGGCTGTTGGACACCAACAGGTCTCTACCTTCAGTTAATCTGGAACACAAATGTTTTGCTAAAATGAGACCCAAGAAAACCACCTGTTTACATAGAAGTCAGGGAATGCTTCATGACCAGCATCAGTGAGGGAAGTCTGAATCCCATGTTGTATGGTTACAAATTGCATTTAAAAAATGAATTTAATTTAGAAATCATTTTATTAATATAAATACTGTATTTGTTATCTCTCCCTTAAGTAAATCCTCTGAGATTAAACTATTTTCCTCAAAACCTAGCTACATAAAACTACAATATTCACAAGCATACTTGATATATGGTTCAAGTTTAAACTGAAGATAATAAGTAAATTCAAGAGTTGATCAGTCCCAGCTGCTGAATGGGAGGAGTCATCGTTGAGGTCAGAGAACAGTTGCCACCGGTTTCCTACCATGTCCCATCAGTTACTCATGCAGTTTTGATGTCCCCGACACCCACTGTGATTTCGTTAGATGAGACGTTTTGAGCTTCTGTTGGAACTTGAATGTGAATCACATGTTCTCAACTAAATCAGGAAATAAAATTAAACACAATTTTGATCAGCTTTCTACCCCGAGTGAAAGTTTTGTGTTTGTATGTGCAGACACATACATCTCCATATATGTATCCAGTTTTTAATGGATTATTCTGATTGTCTGCCCTCCAGCTGCAGCACACTCACTGTATTTAAGATTGCTGTGACCTTCCGCCGTATAGGAGAGTGTGACTGAAAGAACAGAAGACACATCCGTATGTTCTCCCCAGTGCCTTTCCCTCCTCTGCTTCAGCACTCCCCCACATCCTGACACTTGCTCAGACAAGAAGGTCTGCTATTTTTCCCACTTCACAGGTTAACACAGTTTATTACACCACCATTCTTCAAAATTCACCACCCCTGCCCATGTTTGCAGTGCCGGTGCACTACGGCACCTTCAAATATAACTCTTCTGTCTTGGGTGCTTGTGCATTGACCTTATCAACTTCCCTTGGAATGATAGTCATAAACAGCAATTTAAACACCAGATTTATTTAAAACTGAAGTGATCAAGTGAGTACAGCACGACCAGGGCTCAGGGAACATGGTTTTTATCCCTGGTTCTCCCTCTGACTGACTATTAAGACTTCAGGCAAGTTGCTGAGTTTCTCTGTGCTTATATTCAGGGCTCAGACACGTCTCCCTCTAAACTTCACAGCTCCAGAGACAAGGACTGTCTTTTAGTCCAGATCTGTAAAATGAGTGGCACAGTAAGGCCTTGTTAGTAGCTGGGATCTGTAGGTATTATGGCAATATCACAAATGCTGCTAACATTTTATAATCAAGTAACTGCACTGCAAATGCATTTAGCGCCCGACAGTCAAATAACGTAATAGGTCCCTGCCCCATAATCAAGGTTAGATTTCTCTTAAAACAATAGCACTAAAGAAGGCATTGGAGTGTGGAGACTAGAGCAGGCTTCGCGATACTTGTCTGGCTTACACAAGCATTTTCTGCTTTCCATCTGAGCTGTCACTGCTTGACTTGCCCTCCCAACAGGCCACACACTGAGCAGTGGCTGACCTGACCTGCCTGTGAGGATGGTGAGCTCAAGCTCATGGTAACCCCAGGGCTTTTGGTCATCCCCGTGTGTGGGCAGCAAGGGTGCTTCTGCCTGAAAAAGGTGTTGTGTAGACATATTTGTACTCAGCAGACGGCTGAGAGTGAAGCTGCTCAACAGAGCAGGTTCTGGCATAGTTAAACAAATGGAGATAGGGGAGAGGAAATCACCATCTCCTAAACTGGTCACAATACTGCGTCCAGGGAGGATTCTGCTCTCCCCCTTCTTGCAAAGAGGAGGTTGAAGTAGCTACGCAAACATCTACCGACCTCACTTCAAGACAGAAATCTGCAGCAGAGACAAAGTAGGTGACAAACACCAGAGGTATGATTTCTCAGATAGACAGATGTATTTGTAATTTCTAGGCTGTAGAGCAGAACTGGGACCTAAACAATTTGTGTGCATTGATTTTTGCACTAGACTCAAGCTGTTCAGTTCACCTCTGACATCTCTTAGCAGAAATTTTTTAAGACTATCATGTGACACGAAGTGAAAAATCCCTGTTGAGCTTTCTCTATCACAAGTGTCTGCACCTCTCTGAACTTTCCCAGTAAACCATCCATGAGAAACACAATAATGCCACTTTAAGTCATTGTCTCATTTTCCAGCTGTTGGTAATGGACACACTGTGCCTTAGCCTGTAATGAAAAAACTGAAACCATGCTCTCTGTGTTTATTGGCCTCTGCTCTTTTGAAGTGGGTCACGACATCTACACCAAAATAGGTCTTCTTTGGCTACAGCTGGAAAAAATGCAGCAGTAAAACACTTAGCTGAAATAGATTATTTTTTTGTGAGAGGTGAGAAGAATTATTTTTTTGTAAAATCCCATAAATGAAATAGTGCCTCTTTATGATTTTTAAGTACTAAAGATTTATAAGGAGAAGCAAAAAAAACCCCACTCAGTTCAATACTGGGTTTAGTCTTTCTGTATCACAGACTGAAAATGCCTTAGATATTTCAGTTGTAGGCGCTGCTTAGTGAAATATCTTCCAAAGTGGTAGGGTTGAGTTGGGTTGGGGTTTTTTTTGAAGGCGAGATGTGAGAACCAAGGAAACCCATCCAGAACAATGTATTTACACACTGTGTATGAGCAAACCAGTGCTGCTGGGATTGAGACTGCTTGGTGAAGATTAAGGAAAAGGCTATAGCCGTCAGCAGGGAGGGTCTCTTTTGTCTGCTCCTGAGAGTCTCACACATTGCCATAAATGACCATCTGAAGCCTTTTCCAGAAGGACAATCCTCGACTAATGGGCAGCTGAGATAGAGGGTGGCATTTCAAAACCAGGCGGTGGGATGGCCCCAGCTTGGGGACTCCAGCAACTATACGGCTGATGGGAGAACCCCTCACCCCGGTTACTGGGTCACACATGTGACAGCCCTAAATGTTACCAGTAAAGAACTCTCTGTTTCAGCGAGCCAACATTTGATATAATGAAGATGGTTTTGCTGTGCCCATCTCTGCTCCAGGCTGCATGTCCAATGGCCCTTGCTGGAAGCCCCCCATACCATCTAGAACCATCTTGAAGGCATGTTACCCACCAGAGTTACCCCCTGCAAACACTGTGCTGCTGATGCCTCTTTGTTTCGCTGCTCACAAGCCCAAAGCATGCAAAGAAAACCTTTCCAACTCCTATTCAAAAGCAAACAATGACAATACCCAGGAATCACTCCTTTTGTTTTCCTGTTATTTTACCCATCACAATCAGGCTGACCAGGAGGTGGGGAAGGAAGAGAGAGCAGCAGATGTTTCCAAAGCTGTCTGGCCAAGCTGTCTGGAAGATGTTTCACATCTGGGAGGGAAACCATTCATGTATGCACTGCAGCAGTTACTTAATCCCTACACCCACAGAAAATTGGAGAGGACCACAAAGGCTGAGGCAGTTCTGTTTGTTCCTACTGAAAGCCCCTGTTCTGGCAACCCAACATTGAGCTGAGGCTGAGATGTACAGTTTCCTTCTTACCTTGCCTCTCTCTCCACTCCCTCACCCCCAATTTAAACTGGAAACCACTCAAATGCTTTTCTTAGGCCTGCAAATCTAATTCTTTCTAGGTTTAGGTTGTTGGTTGGGTTTTTTTTCACATGAAAATGCCCGGTTCTGTGTAACATATGGCTTTTATAAAGGTGGCTGTGTATTAAGGCAAAAGAGAAAACGAAAGAATAAAGTTTATTATTTTACACAGTGGAGTGGACACCCTACATGGCTAATTCTTGAGCTAAATGTGTTTTCCAAGAAAATGTTTAGTCTTTCATTGAACAATTATTTTAAATACCTTGCCACCAAGAAAGTAAGGCAGTGTAAGTTTTATGAACATGCATATTTTTTTTTCCTTTCACGGAAACATTTGCTTGACTGATCCCTTATAGTTCCAGAAACAAATACGAGTGCATTTGCTTAAAATAACAAAGCCACACACAATACTTAACTCATTAGGATGATTTAGCGGTGGTTCAGTATTTCTTTTGGCTGAGTGCTCTGGATGAAATCCCATGTATACAGTGTTGCA
Source organism: Lathamus discolor (assembly GCF_037157495.1). Classification (NCBI taxonomy): domain Eukaryota; kingdom Metazoa; phylum Chordata; class Aves; order Psittaciformes; family Psittacidae; genus Lathamus; species Lathamus discolor. The sequence continues at coordinate 99,324,284 of NC_088885.1, read as the reverse complement.
TTTTACACCAATACTTTTACTTCAGGTTATACACTAATCTCTGTCAGAAGCTGTGCCCCAAGTCCAGTGTAAAAAGATATCTGCTTGTGGAACGTCTCTGTCAAAGGGGCATGTGCAGAATAGGTTTTATAAATTAAACTTAATGCATTACACTTTATGGGTGTTAGAGTGCAGAATTGATTGAGATGGTAAGCCCACGCTCCCCACCACTTAAAAGATAAACACGGTCACTGAGCAAAGGATATATCCACAACTATGAGGAAAAAATTTGCCTCAGTCCTAGGAAAATTATCTCACCGTCCTCCTTCCTCTTCATGCCTAGCACATGTAGAGATCAAATGTGTTAAACTGCAAATATAATTAAAAGAATCAAAGAAACCTCATAAAATATATTAGCACAACCTCTATGAGTACTCCTCTGTACAAAACTATGATTGGCTTCCCTCTTTATGTGCCAGAACAATCCTTTGTGAAATTTGTCCTTAAATACCTTTAATTTATATGTCTCTGGCTGGTGATGCACACACTTCACATCTCTGCAATATGGAGGCAGTTGACTGCAGCATAAGCACTGCGTATTAAGTGTTGTGGCACAAGCTTCTCCAGCTGCAACATGCCAAATGTTATACTATGACCTCACACTCAAATGCCTGCAGCTTATAACTATTTAGGTACCAAACTCTTAGTTTCCCTGAGGAAGGGTGTCAGAATCCTGCTCTACATTGGAGAACGCATTTACAGATCCCATTCTGCCATCCTTCCACAGATATGCTTCCTACTAGCTTAATTAGAGCTGCAGGGGAGCTTCTAATTTTTCTGGTCACACTTTATTATCCTCTGATTACTTGCTATTAGTCTTCATCTTTCTCTAGGTTCTGGGTTTGGGCTTTTTTTCTGTTTTAAAAAATAAAATTCAGAAAGTAGCCAGGAATGAGATGTATGTTGAAAATCAATTTATCCTTTTGTCAAAATTATTGCTAGCTGGAGATGATAATTTCTTTGTTCAGAACAGATACAGAACTATTGTCTTGGCCTTCTAAATTGGTTCACCCTACCCCATGCTGTCTGTGAGTAGCAGTATGGAGCCATGCACAGTAGATGCTGAATATACTCTATAACGGAGGTGTCCCTGTCTAACAAAAACTAACGCCCTTTTTTTTAATGGAAGAGAAATAATGAGACAACCGCACAGCATTTTAGTCCACAATTCTCTATTTCCTTCCCATAAAAGGTCTCAAAGAAATGCAAAGCACCATTGAAGAGTTCAAAGACATACCTCAGAATGTGACTGCACATTCAAGGCGCACTGACATATTCAACACTGGATAGCGCTATTGGAGGGGGGAAAAAAGAGGGAGAGAAAGAAAGAGAGAGAGAAAAGAAAGAAAAAGGCTCAGCATACAAAATACACTATCTAGTTCTACTGTGTGAAACTCACTGCATTCATTTTGCTCACTGAGAAAACTAGGTCCCAGAGTATAACACATACAATAAATCTAGCCATTTTTTTCTGTAGGAGCTGATTTCTAGGGAAGCTAAAAATTACTTGGTGTAAATGATGCAGAGGCTGATGCAGCTGAATTTATAAATTGGGTTGAAAAGTTTGACATGCTGAATTAGATTACACCGTATAATGCATCACTAAGTAATTGATATGTACATTACGTGCAAAGAAAGCCCCGCTAACTCAAGTGTAACTTTTTCTCCTTGCGTTATTGTGCAACTTGGCCATCAGCTCATTGTCAGTTGAACAAATTTTCAAAAGGAGGTTCAGTCCTTTACTAGCTGAATAAAAATACAATTTTGATACATTCTGGTGTTAAAAAAATAAAATACGGGATAAAGATACATGTTTAAAAAATAGAAAATAAGTAGAAACGCATCTAAGCATTTACTGACCATTTTGGGGGTTTGTTTGGGGTTTTTTTTTCCATTTTTAGGGAAGTTTTCCCTGCATTTGTTCCAGCAATGTAGAAGTCCAGATGAAAGATGTGCAATGCCAGCCCCAACTGGAGAGGTGACAGGGAATGCAAGGGAATGGGGAATATACAATTTCTCCAGTTAAAAGCAAACAATGGAACACAGATTTCTGTGTCCAGGGAGCACAATGGGGATCTAAAAAATCCTACCAGAAAGAAATCTCAGTTTTACACTGAGATTTCAGTGTCTTTCCAGTCTTCCACTGATAATCCGCATTTTTAAGGAGATGAAAATTTCCCTCTGCAGTAACTAGTGTATCTGCCCTGATCCAATGCTGATTACAACACAGGGTCTTAAATCTCCGTAATCTGTCTGAAACATTATTAAATATTAGATTACAGTGTGATTTGTTTTCTTACCACTTTACTTGCAACTTTACTGCCATTCGCAGCCAAGAGACCTTGAACTGGAGGCTGCGGCTTTAATCTCAATTTGTTACACTAAAATGCAAAATTAAAGAAAAATGAAGGAAGTTGAATATTACTGAGGAATGTAATTGATAGCATTGTGTCATTTTTGAGTTTCAGTATTATAAACTGAATTTTATGATACTCTACCCTAATAGTGACACATTTAACATTTTAAGACTGGATATAATAATTTTATGGGGCAAAATGGGTAGTCTTAGAAGATTATACAGTAGCACTTTGTCAAATCCTTGTATATTAAATACCAAAACACTATGATAAAATAATAGTAAGAGTCTCATTTCATCTCGGAGAAGAAAATTCATTCTTAACATCTCTGGTTCAAGACCTCCTGGAGCATCCTGGTCAGTGAGAAGCACCTCTGTGCATGGGGGTAATGGACAGCTAGCATTTGCAGCATACTGGCAGGTTTAATACAAAAATGCAAAATAGGGGCATTTTTATATCCCAACAACTTCTGCTTTGCTTCCAGGCAATTCCAGTTAGGAAAATGCCCAAAGGACATATGCCAAAAGGAAAAGGCACAAGCAAGCTTTCAAACAGCACAGAAGCAGTCAGGAATGGCTCACTTTGTTTTTCCTCCCACTTTTGACCCTTCCTCAAACTATGGCTGTTCCTAACAGCCTTCCTGAAAACATGATTTCTGCATGATTTGTATCATGTAGAAATCCAAAACTGTGTTCAGAGCAAGCTACCTTGCTGGAGTGTATAGGATGTCATCAATGATTACAATGTTGGCATATGTCTGTCATGGTAAAGGATTCTGGACTAAGAAGGAGGAGTCATTCCCTGCTGTCAGGAGCCTGCAACTCTAAACCCAAAATAAACCCAAAGAAAAATAGGATATTGATAGCAATATTAGATGCTATGACTGCAGTATGTGATGGCATTAAAATGGCAGTAATTCTGTAGATGAGATATAATCGCATGTGCAGGGTACAGATGTACGAAGGAGGATAGCACAGGACTGCAGCTATGGAAATCTGCAGATCAGGTTACAAACCAAGCAATTCCATTGTGCTTTGTCTGCCTGACTCGCTATTCACCATCATCCAAGCAATGTTCCTCCTTAACAGTCTATCCTTAAAGTGTGTATAATAAAATGAGGCCATTGAGACTTGTACATGGCTGGCTCTCTCCACTGATTTTAATTCACTAAGTAGAAACACTGCACAAGGTCAGTATATGTGGAAAATCCGTATCAGCGGAGGCACAGACTGACCCTCCATTCAGGAGGAAATGATAGGATTTCAAATTGGGTTTTCTGTATAGATGAGTAGGGTCCCACAATGAGAAAGGTGCCTACAGGAAAGAATGGTGACTGAGATTTTTATACATACATATATAAAGGCTTAGAATAGCTATACCATGTTTTTGTTAGTTATATAGGTCTCTTTGGGATCTATAAAGATTGTGGATTCACAAAAATCAAACATTTCAGAGCTGTCGAATGAAAAGTGTCAAATAAATGAGGACTGGGGGAGTTTTCTAGTTCATTCTAACTGGAGGAAAAGAAAGAAAGAAGCAAAGAAGCAAAGAATCAAAGAAACAAAGAAAAAAATGGCTTATACTTTGGATATCTCTAAATCTGAAAAGACAATCTAGTTACATTTGGTGTTCACGAAGGAGTTAAGAGTTGACTGTTCCAGAAAGTTTTGTCCAACAAGCTCTGTGTGCCCCGATGTAGAGCCCCAAGCATGATACTTTATTGCTTAGATTTGTCATCTCTTACTGGTGAGATTTAGGGACAGAGTTCTTGCTCTAAATCCTCCCCACCAAATGCAGGTCAACAAAGGTCTTATTAGCTGGTGTATTTTCCTGGCTTGCTTTCAGATCCACACCCCAGATTAGTACCTTAACATCTCCACTGTCTTTGCCCCATTTCCTCCCTGGATTTTTGTGCACTTACACTCAAAGTGAAACTCTCTTCATTTTAGTATTTCAGAGATACAGATATTTTTATTTTATTTTTTGATTCTAGCGTATCCCATGATAGGAAAACTTCAGGGTGAAATCTAAGGAAACTCAGGGATGTCTGTCTATAGCAAGAGAAATGAACTAGAGACTAGCTCCTGTTGTATTCAGTTTAAACCTACTAGAAACCTTCGCAAGTATTAAGGACAAACTTTATCCAAATACATTCTCCCTCCATCCATGGACAGTCCTGGAAAGAAAGGTCATGGCTGTCTTCCCCTTGGAAGATGATCACAAAATAATCTCTGAGATGTTAGTTTCAAGTACACGTCAATTACCCTCCCACAACATTATCCCAGAGATGAGTTCAGAAACGAACCATCTATTTAAATATGCCAGCTTTGCTCAAAGGGAAAGAGAATTCCCCTACAGAAAAACACTTTCAAAACCAAAATGAACATCAATTGAAAGAAAAACTAAAATCGGTCCGTATTTATGGAACAAGAGGAGAACCAAGACTTGTCTGATCACACCGGAAAGGTACGTGCACATCTGTAGTACAAAGCGAGGAAGCGAAGCTGGCTAATTTTCACTGAGTTTCGCTTGTTTTCTTCTCAGAAAACAAGGACAGAAAAAACCAAACAAAACCCAGGGGTGGAAATGTGAAGGGAAAAGGAAACACTCGCTCACAAGAAGACTCTCTAATTCCACCTTTGGAGATGTCAGTGAACATAAAGAGCTGTGCTGGCAGCGGGACAGATCATTACAAGCATTAGGAGCCACAGATTCTGCACCAGGCTGAATTCCCAGGGGAGCTGTAACACCTAACAAGGAGCAGCCAGCAGCACTGCCAAGGTTTTACTGCCCCAGACCAGTAGGGCAGAGTGAAAGGGGCCAGGAACGGCAGCAGGCTGGATTATCCATCTCAGCGTAAGTGCACTGCAGCAAAAGGAAGAGGACTCTGTGTACTTGCACAGAGTACGTGCTTGTCTAAAAATGACTCGCCGTGACACATGATTGCTGTGACTTGGCTCGCTGCTCTATCAGAATAAAACAAACTCGATGACCCAAAATTCTGGTTATGTTCAACCTGGAGACATAAAAGCCCAGGCACCAAAGAGGTCCATCCCGGAGCCGTTGCACCTCAGCAATGATTAAAGGGAACATTTTTGTATTACAGCACAATATAGTCATGGTGTTTGGACTTGTCAAAACAAACAAACCATATTCAGTGAAATCTGTGGCACAAAAGAGCTAAGCAAATTATGGGGTAGAGGCGAACGTGGCCACACCATCAGCATTCAAGACCTGAAGAAAAGAGTGGAAACTTTCAGCATCTGAATGCAGGAGTGGAAAAGCTAATTGAGCACAAATGAAAGGATCTATTACAGCTGAAAGAATAAGTGAGAGTACAGGCAGGACAATACTCTCATTTATGATTCAAATATCCATGGATAGTGCGGTACAGCTTTAAATACAATTTACAGCCTTGATTACAAATGACTATGTGCATCAACTTGGAAGGAATGCGAAGGCTGTGAGCGAGAGAAAGAGCCTGCCTTGTCAGAAAGGAAGGAGATGGGGATAAGTGAAGGCAGAGCTGGGCTGGACACTCAGAAGCAATTGGGATGTGCAGAATTATGAAATAGTGCTTTTAAAAACCTGAAGATGAACTGATTAGTGTGCAAGAAGGCTCACATTTAAAATAACTGAATTGCCCAGTGATAAGATTATAAAGGGAGATTTATGCTACATAATCACAGCAAGATCAGAGGGAAGGGAGTATCATTCTGTCCCTCTGTCTTCCAAAAGCAAAATATAAAAATATGGATGTGGTAAAAGTAATAAGTACTGGAAATGAAGAACAAGGAGAGGCTCCTACCTTTATGGAAAGCAGCAGCAGCTTTTTTCCTCAGCCTACAGGAGATCAGAAACTGGTCTTAAACCACCCAAGTTATGAACTAGTTTTTACCCAGAAATTGTTTCTGTGCTCCTTTTTCTAAGCTGCGTTATGTCTTCTTATGGACATGTCTTCCTATGTCACACGACTTCTGTGAAACTGAGAATTAAATTAGAAAACAAAGTTTGAAAATTCTAAAAATCTCATGAAAACTGTAACATGATTCAGGCTGTGTAGCAAAAAAATTAGCCCAGCCTCTCATGGACGGACACTGGCACAAAAGACAGTGCATCCCGAGGTCACATAGACTGTACATTCTCATCCTTTCTATTCCACGTCCATTCCGAGCTCCAGAGGACATGGCGCACCACAGCAGCTAGCGACAGTCAGGAAAAAGCCATCAACCCTCCACAGGTCACAATTCTCCAGCTCTCCCAGAGCCTGCCTGAAACCAACCTGAAAACAGAAACTCCCTAATAGGCAAGTGGTGGGAGCTACACCTCAGCAACAAGGAGACAGGCACAAGCAGGACAGATGAAGTGGTGACTTTCATACCTGCATGACATCAGTACCTGAGAACTCGGCCCTGCTGTGCTCTTCACTGGCACTGGCTACACAATAAGGGTAAGGATGCATTTACCTCTTACCCTAGGTGGCCCCAAGATGCTGTTTCTTCCAAGTGGAAGTCACTCACTCAACGTGATCTGTGCATCCATGACTGTCAGGCTTAATTACTGGCAGCGCACCACATGCTCAGGAGTGAAACCCAAATCTAAAAAGCCTCCATGCCCAGGGCAGTGTGCAGCAGTCCCTCAAGTAAATAAACTTCAGGAACTGCACGCATATTCTTGTGACATCCCAACCAGCTCCCACTAAATGCTCTTCAGAACCAGTTTCCAGAATTTGCAGGTAATAAGAATGATCAAACATTAGGAATTAACTCTCCTCTCATAACCAAGAACCACCACCTTCATGATTATGTGCATGGGAGTGCGTGTAACGAGGAGAAAGAAAATGAGAGGTTTCTTGATGACTAGTTGAAGACAATGGAACCCTCGTCTATGAACCCAAAAAGCAACCACACAAAAGACAAAACCAAAGTCTCCTCTGTTTTCCTCATCACAACCATTTATTGCAGAGCACAATAACGCTGGGGCAAGTGTGTGTATTTTTACTTCTTTTGTAAGGGTTCAGCTGGAACCTTTCTTAAGCAAGACAGTTAGTGTGAGTAGCCAAACATAGTACCATTTCCCCACAATTATTCATTTTTTAAGGACATTGCTTTTGAAATGGAAAGAGAATGAAACTATATGGCATGTGCTCCCAGTCTCAGATTGGATGTGGAAGAAAATAATGGCCACACACTGCTATACAATTAGGTCTGTCTTGGAAAGGAATTATACTGATGTTTTTCTAAGCAATGCCAGGTGGTTTATTCACCAAATAATGAGACACTAAATGGATCTAAAGATTCTTGGCAACTGGTAAATGCTTACCTTGGACTCCCCATTCCTCTCTTCAAGAAATGGTTTGCTTTTCCCAAGACCTTTCTTAAGCAGCTCCTCAGCTGTGATTAAAAGCAAATAACAGTGGACTAAAGGTTGGTTAACTTACACTTGTTTAATGATACAGCTCAGGGAACTGCGAGTGCACATCAGATGGCTGTCATTGATTTAGTAAACAGCGTCAGCCATTGGAAGACCTTGTTTTCGAAGTCCATAGTTCTCTTTAAAAAAACAAACAAACCAAAACTGTTGTAGTTAACTTTTCTCTACTTGATCTTTGCCTAAAATCCCATTGAAAAAAAGAAAACCCAAAAAGCAAAAACAACAACAAAAAGACAATAATTTAAGTGCATTATTGGCAAAAGCAACAAAAACATGCAGTCATTTTCTGCGCTGCAGGAGGAGGGCAGACAACCCCAGCAGAAGAGCATGCACCCATGGGCAGTGGCAGTGATGACTGGTGGTGACTGTAGCCCAGCATGGGGGACCGAGGAGCCAGGCTCCTACCTGCCTCCAAAGCTGAGTGAGAAAGGCAGTGTCTCAACAGGCTTACAGCACCCTCCCTGCTCCATGTTGACTATGAAGCAAATTGGCTTCACGTGGGTAAGAAGATGGACTTCAGCGGACCCAGCGCCAGCGTCTGCCCAAGCCCAGGCACTACTCATGGTGGGGTAGCCAAGAGCCTCCGAGCCAACATAGCAAAACCTCTCAGTGTCATCCTGGGCCCTGGGGCCCAGAGGAGCACCAACTGAATCATCCCATTGATCACTGGGAAACACGATGTTGCAACAGCAGCTCTATCCCACCCCATGCTGCCCTGCCTTGGAGAACTGGAAAGCAAGTGCCCTGGCTCCAAACACAACTGACCTGGGAACACTGTGCCTCTTGGACATACACAAAGAACATGATGGATAAACCTGGGATGCTGAAGTCAGGCTCAGTGTGGACTTTGTTTCCCCCAGTGCTGCAGATGAGTACCTGCACAGCCAGGGGTGGAAAAGACCTTGTGGGCTGGGGTGGACACCGAGGCCAGGAGAAGCACCAGCATGCAGTGGGTAACAGTGGCTGGACATCACCTGGGTGAAAGTCTTTGCAGGAATGTGCCATTTCCAAACTATCAGCAGATAGCAAATCAATTAGACAAAGGATTTTGCTTCCCTTTCTTTTCATCAGTTTAAGGAGCAAAGCACGTCATAAAAAAAAATTAAGGATGTTAGAAAAAAATAAAATGCTGTGAATAATTCTTTGCTTATGGTTTCTCCTCCAAATACTTGGTATTTAGAATTAGTACTGCTTTGGCCTTCTCTGTCCAAAGATCGCTCCCATTTCAAGAGATGACTGTTCACAGCTGGTGATTCAGAATTTCATCTATGTGAATACAAATTGATTTCTATGTAAAATCCGACATCTCAACTATACCTACTTAAAAGTCATTTTCTAGAATATTCCACAAAGCTCTAAATATACTGAACTTTGCAAGGCTTCCCAAGAAGAACTAATTACAATGCCCAAATTAATATTAGAAGAAAATCTTGAAGCAATAGCTCTGCTCTCATTTAAATACGTGACTACTGTCTTCATAATGTGCAAAGCATTATAACCATTTATATATGTTCCAAGTGATATATTACCGAGTTGAACCTAGTTTCCACTTCTTTTGTTCTGAGTTCATAACCTCACTGTATTATCTTCCATAACTCTATAGCTTGCTAATGCATAATTCAAGCCTCTCTTATTGACAAAAGGCAGCAGAAAGAAAGAATATTTCAATGCCACTTTCTCACGTAGATAGTATTGCTTTCACTTCAACTGGCATCATTTCCATACTAAAGCCAAAACTTTTAAAGTATATTAAGTATCATTGTTGCAATTGCTTCTTCGCAATTGATTCACTGGGACAACTACACCTGTTTACCTCCATCTTCTGAGGCTATTTTATTGCAGGTTTTTTGCTGGGTTTGGGGTGGCTTTTTTGGTTTTGATTTTTTTTTTCTTAAGACGCATTTCTTGCCAAAAGAAGAAACTTCAGCTAAAACATTATGAGCTAATATATGACATCAGCTTCACAATAATCTCTTAGCTGGAGCTTGGCTTTAGGACTGATGTTACAAGTTTATCCAGATGTGTGTAGGGAACAGGACCATTTTGTGATCATTCTGCAATCCCTGCTCTAACCACTTCCCTTCATAAAATAACTATGCACATAGGCATATATCAAATGTCTGTACATCACTGACTGGAGGTCACATTTGTCCTTACCATGTAGCCATGCAACTACGCAAAAATCCCACTGATGTCAATGTAGTTGCTTCAAATACACACAGGTGGGAGAAGATAGTTTGCCCTTTTTCCATGTTGGTGAAGGATGGAGAGAACTCCAAAGGCTTCCAGTCTCTTCTAAGAAACAGCTTACATCCTCCCAATGGTACAAAAGCGATACAGACTCATGGATAGACAGAATAATTAAAAACAAATAAACAAAGGATTTCTATAGAAATGGCGAAGTATCAAGCTTTCCACATACCTAGCCAGGTTAAGACTGTCAAGTTCTTGTGCTTCCATAAACCCTTAGCATCCTTCGGAAGCCTAAGAAGGACATGTCTTTCTTTACGTATGCTGTAGGGCAGTGAGCAAATGCTCTTCCTTTGTATCAGCCCAGTGGAGCCCACCACCATGTCTTTTGTGCACTCCCTGCATACTGTGCAAGGTGCTGAGAGGTGAGGCTCCTCCATAGCCTTCCTACACACCTATGCACTTACCTGAGCTGTGAAATCCTGCTCTCCCACATCTAACTTGCCTGGGCTCAGCCTGAAGGCAGACTGCCTACACATCCCGCCTTGACCTTGTGACAAGCAATGTCCACCACCCAGCCAGCATTGTTTGCTTCGCATCTTGGCTGCATTAAGAGCAGATGTTCAGGACAGATTGACTGATAAAACCAAGGGTGACAGGGCCCATCCCCACAGCAGGTAATGCTTTTAGAGCATTGTGTGTGTCCCCTGTGCATTGCACCCTGCTTCTCAAAGCAGTAACTAGCTTGCCTCACAGGCAGCTTAAAGGCATCCAAGCAGGTAAGTGAGGTGGGCAGAAGGTTAATTTGCCCTTAAGCCCAGCTCAGAGTCACTTCTGCATGGCAACACACATGCAGCTTCTGCATCAGGAAGTATCTCTCACCATACAGTGCCCAGCACAGACAGACACCGACCTAAGAGGCCCTTCATATAATGAAGGAAACTGTAACCTCACAAAGAAAATTACTCTGCCACAAGCAGTATGAAAAATGATCAGAGCAGGCCCTAAGAGGCATCTGTACTCCCTGGAGTCACATTTACCAAACCAGTCTCAGTAATAAAATGGCTAAATCAACACCTAGGTAGGTTTACAGCCTTGGTGTTTCTTCCTATGCCACCTCAGCACTCACCTGTTTCTTGCAAGTTCAAAATTCTGAAACACTGTAATTCTGGATACGGTCAAAATAATTTGTCAGAACTTTTTTCTACTTTTTCTAAAAACTCTCAAAGACTCATTCTCTGCAAAATACGTCACAAAATGTAACTCGAGAAGCAAAACTCAGGTAGGTTGAATGGTGCCTCCAGCTGTGCTTCATTTTAAAGTCCCCATTTATTTAACATAATGAATGCAAAGCAGAATGAACTCAGTTACCAAGTAATTTAATGTCGTACTCTGAAAAAGTAGGTGTTTAGGGACAGCAACACTGCTCCCGTTTGGACCATTCCCTTTCTACTTGGCTCACCTTAAAAACCACGTAATTCCTCCCATCATGTTCTGTCAGTAGGGACAAAATGAAAATAACCTAGGTAGCCTTGCAGGGAACTCCTTACATGTTTCTAACCCTGAAAGTACTAAAACTTCCAGGGATGGGGCAGCCACAGCTTCTCTGGGCAACCTGTGCCAGTGCCTCACCACCCTCAATGAAAAATTTCTTCCTAATGTCTAATCTAAATCTCCCCTCTGTCACTTTAAACCCATGCCCCCTTGTCCTATCACTACATGCCCTTTTAAGTCCCTCCCCAGCATCCCTATAGGCCCCCTTCAGATGCTGGAAGGCTGCTATGAGGTCTCCACGCAGCCTTCTCTTCTCCAGGCTGAACAGCCCCAACTTCCTCAGCCTGTCTTCATACGGGAGGTGCTCCAGTCCCCTGATCATCCTCGTGGCCCTCCTCTGGTGAATTCCCTGCAATTCCACCTGGGCTTCCTTGGATTTAGCCCCAGCACTGCACTCAAGCCTAGCTCAGGAAGTTCCTGCAGGCTTCTTGCATGTCACTTCTGCCATAAATAACCCTTGGCCAGGTGCTAGGCGCCCTTACTTGCAAAGGGTGAAGTGGGAGTTGCAGTGAGCCTTTCCAGAAGTCACCACCCAGAGTCTTAAGACAAGCTACTCATCACATGCAGGGTCCTCCAGGAAGGCCTGGAACATCTTCCCAGCTAAAAAGCTTGGGGCTCCTGGGCTGCTCCCATTGCATGGCTGGTGTAAAACCTGAGCATATATCCATACATTTCTACTTTCTAGTTAGCAAATTCGCACAAATTCACCACGGCAAGGAGCCCTTAGAGCCTGCCAGTAGACCTACCATTCTACAGATAGAAAAGGTGCCTTACGTCGCATCTGCACCAACTAGGCTTCCTCCAGATTGTCTCTAACCCTGAGGCCCCGGGACGCTCTACTCTGTCAATATTTGAAAACAAAGAAAAACTTGGAGAACAAACAATCATTCCCATATCCACAGCAAGCTTCTGTGCCTCACTGGGAACACAGCCACACAACAATGGATTTGCCACTTGACAGGAGACATGGGGAGGGAAGCCCAGCAGGGGGGATGAGACACTCCGCAAGCCCCGACATGGACTTCTTGTCAACATAAACTCTTCCCAGCCGCCTCTTCCCACCACTGCTCTGGAGATGTCACCTCCTCCATGGTGCAACCAACCACCTGCATTTGTGCTCTCTGAGGGAGGAGAGGAACACAAAGAAAACTTCAGGAAAACAGTAGCCAGTAAGCTGGTTATCAGTTAAGTCCATGGTCCTCCGACTGCAGTGACCTCCCACTGCTAGCTCCCCTCTGGAAGAACAGACCCAGTATCCCAGCAGCATCAACATGACTCTCATGGAAACTTGTGGTAAAACAAAGAAATGGTGCAGTTTGCAAACTACCTTTGCCAAGACAGGTCCCTAGTAGAAGTGTGTTTATTGCAGCACCACTCCGGTGCTGTGGCAAGCCATAGGTCTTGGAAGCCACTGGTGCCTCCTTCATTGTCCCAGGCAAGGCTTAATGCTGCCCTGTCCCAGAAAAGTCAGTTGAATTCTGGGAGTCAGATGAACTGGAGGGCCAGTGTCCCTTTTATTTTGTGTCATACCAGAACAACGAATATTTAGAAGATAAGTAAATCACTTTTCTCTGCTGAGAAAAATCTTCCAAGCCTCCTGTGGTGCTTGAGTTGATGATGATGAAATATGGCATGCAGAGATTTTTACTTACAGAACGGGAACATGGGTACCTCACATTTTCTAAACTCTTGACAAGTAACTCACCTTTGTAGACAACACTGATGACACAGGAACAAACAAATCAAGCTGTCTGTACCATGATCCACAACTTAAATTTGAGATGCAAAGGGTTTCACAAAGGAGAGAGCCAAGTGTCTGAAGCCATTTTAATACTGGACTTTTTTTCTTAACAGCTTTGAGCATTTCTTAACAGCTTTTGAGCTCTTTTACCCAACATTCTATGAGACATCTTAAAATATTCTGTATTAGAGAATGCTATCTGAATGTACCCTCTAGCATCCTCAAAGGATTGCTCCAGTTCAGCAACTGCTTAAAACACTATGCCTTCTTCCCTGCTTTTTTTTTTTTTCCCCTTCCTGCTTAGGGCTAACCAGAGTCTGCTTGTTTCTTGAAAAGAGCAATATGCTTTTCAAAATCCCTCGGGTATTGGAGAGACCCTTCAGTCCAGCCTCAACTACTCATAATTACAGTCCTAACTCTGGTTCACCCATCAGTCAACAGAGTAAAGATCCAAAAAGGCATCCCCTTATTTTCTGTCAGAACATCATTCAGGCTCATTTCACCAAATAACATTTTTGCAGAATAAGATGATTCACTGAGTTTAAATTATGTGCTTATTTTCTGAAGCTTCCAATCCATCTCCACAGAAGCTGCCTGTGTGTCCATCCTTCCTCCCTTTTATCCGAGCATCCTTTTGCAAGGCACAGACCTCTCCTGCAAATCACTCTGCTCTCTCACACTGTTGACTTTGCCATTTTGGGCAACTTTCCTACTCTTGCTGATTCTGGTCTAAATCTTTTGCTTCACTCCTTGTTTCTCTTTTGTCTCAACCTCAACACCGGCCTTTCTCAGACACTGCCTTCTGTCTACTGACATGAATTTCAGAGGGTTGAAACTTGGCCCCTTACAGATCTTTCATATGCTTTCTCCATCTCTTTACAGGGATTACCACAAAAGGTGCATCATGTCAAAACTTGGCAATCCCTCCAGTTTCAGGTTTTTATCTGAGTCAGTTAATAGCAGAACACTGTTTTGCACTACGAAGATGCTATTTTCCAAAGGATAATTAAGTTCCTAACTAGCTGTTCTCATGGAAGCAGAGTCTTCCATAGAATGGGGGCAGCATTTTATGTTTTACTAAAGATGAAAGTGGTTTGAAATACAAAACTTAAAACCGTTTTGGCTTTCTAGTTTGCTTTCCATTTTGCAGTGTGTACCCCTTTATTCACGGCATTTCTGACAGAAGGAATTTAAAGAATGCAAACAGTATGATAGCCTATTAGCTCCGTGGAAAAAGTTTCTCAAAGTTCCGCTTTCGGTCAGCGCACAACATACAGCATACAGAAATACTCCAGCATGGAAGGTCTTTCTTTCACTTGAGCTGTAATAAAGATGATCTTCTACACTTTATCTATAATGAACCACACAAAAAACAGAGTGAGGGAGAGAGAAAGAGAGAGAGAGATGGCAGATACACTGAGAATCTGCAGCGTAGATAATCAAACCCTTTATTGTCTAAGTTACATTAGACTTGCAACACCATAAAAACCTGTTAAGAGAAGAAACAGTAGATTGGTAGAGGTAGTAGAAAGTCCCTGTAACAGTCATAAAAGGGCTTTACAGGAGTGTGTCATGCCAAAAAAAGTTATCACTTGCTTAAAAAGCTGATCCAAGCCCATTGACTAAATAAATAAGGAACACAACTCATTTTAAATACTATGGCCTAACTAAAATAACAAATCAATACAATACAATGATAAAGAAGAAAACAGAAATCGCGGGATCGCTTCTGAAAACAGATGGTCTTTAAGGTTGGCTTTCACCCACCCAACTCTTATTTCTTGTTTAATTAAGTGAAAATCTCATTTCTGTGCTATACACAGCATATAATTATTTAAACTGATTTTTCCTACTCTTGTTCTTCATGGAGCTAAATTATGATTGTAAACTTTGCTGATTAGTACCCTGGTAATGGCATTGACAGCACTAGTTTCTCTGTCAGAGATTCTGGAAGAAAAACTCCAGAAAGAAGCTCTTGGCTCTAAATATTAACTCAGATTTTCTAGATCTGCTTGCCAGAAAGAATGCCATTAAAAAATAAAGAGGAATTACAGATGTACTTTCGTGCCATTTTGGGTACAGAAGAGTTTTTAATAACTAAACCACAAACAAATAGGCTAAGCAACTAGCTTTTGTGCAGTCCTGAACTGTCACCATACTTCCACTGACGGAAAATATGATTCAGAAAAGCAACAAAAGTGAAACAAAACAAAAAGAAAAAACCCAAACCAAACCGAGCAAGCTAGTGCAAACCCAAAATGATAATCATAAAGCAACACAGCAAAATAGTTCAGTTTTTCTTTTTTTCTCCTTTTTTTTTTGGTGTACAATGGAATGTGTCTATGCGACCTCCCTCAACTTCACAGAACAGTTAATTACAGTCACTTGAAAGTACTTGCACAGACATTCCTAACTACACCGAGACTTACAGAGGATTCTGGTATACATCTGGTGTAATAGCATAAGGAAAGACTAGTTAAAAAAAAAAATACATAAGAAAGTTAATTTGCATTGTTGCAAGTGTTGCGAAGTAACAAAAACTGTCAAGTAATTTAAAACAAGTAGTATCCAGAACCAATTACTGACTAGAGTTCTTTAAAAAAGCAACCCCCCACCCACCAAAATGGTTAGAACAGAAAGATCACACTTTAAGGTTTTTTCTGCTTTTTGTTTTTTTAAACAAATCTTTGTGTCAGAAGCCCATGTCTACAAAAACAGCACTATTCCGTTAATGTATTAAGTAAACTGTTGCTCTCACCTGTATTAAAGGTTAGCATTATTTCTGTACATGTAAAATTATTGCTTTCTTGAAAAATATATTTAGCATGCTAGGTTGTTTTTTTCTTTTTAATCCGCTTCCTGCCTTTACAAAAATGTTACAATTTAAAAAAAACAAACTAGTAAAGCTTTTGCAAAAATTTTCACAGAACATTTTCTTTCAAGGCAGCAGTAACTTTTGATAATGCATAAAATTATATGTGCAAAATCTGAAACTCTCAGAAATATTACCATCACACATAGTGTCACAGCAATAAGAAAAGAAAATATTTATATCTGTGGAATACATTTTTAATTGCTTACACTGCATGGTTTAACAACCTGTTATGTGCCACAACCCCACCTTGAAAACTTGCAGTTAAAGAGTTACGGTAGAAGAGGTATATAAAGCTTTTTTTTCTTTCTTTTTTTTTTCCTAACACCACCAGTGATCACCAAGTACGAGACATGACACATTTATATGAACATTAACCTGCCACCACAAAATAAATTCCTTGTCTTGCCAAAACGTCACTGGGCCCGATGTGGAGTGTAGCTGGCCTGCCGAACCAAACGCAGGAGCAGGAAGTACCTTATGGGCCCAGGGCTGCCCCAAGTTGCTCAGTGACACTTTTTCTCTTCTAAAGGTACAGATCAGCGGCGTTAGACAGCTGAGTGTTTTAATGTATTATTTCTCTTGTTTCTACTAAAAAAGTGAAGACTTCCTTTGTTGGGATCAGGTTGAAGAAAGTAGCCCTGTTACAAAAAAAAA
This sequence comes from Lathamus discolor, assembly GCF_037157495.1. Classification (NCBI taxonomy): domain Eukaryota; kingdom Metazoa; phylum Chordata; class Aves; order Psittaciformes; family Psittacidae; genus Lathamus; species Lathamus discolor. The sequence continues at coordinate 99,307,441 of NC_088885.1, read as the reverse complement.
AAAAGGTCCTGAGAGTAAAACACAGAAGCCTGTTTTTTTCTCTTAGTGTTCGACTAGCTTTTCTTTTCTTAAGCAAGAATAGAAGCTTTTCTCTGGAAGTGTTTCAATTTCCATATTCACATACTATTAATGGTGCGCAGTCAAGAGCAAGAGCACTAGAAATGCAAGTGGTCCCCAAACTGTAATGAAACAAACCATTGCAGAATGACGGTCTTTCTCTTTAGTCCCTTTAATCCTTCATCAAGCATTGCTTTCTCAGCACCAAATGCCACCTTTTCCCCGCACCCCCCATTCTTCCTCTCTCTGTTGTTGTTGATTCTTTTTTTTTCCCTTAATTTGCTTTTCAGCATGACAGGCAGTGGCAGTTTCATTAATTAATACTTCTCCAGCCCTCGAATCCACTGCTGTTTTTCAAATGTATCAAATAGTCATTGCGAGCATCAGGGAGGTTTTTGTTACAGTGCTTAACTTCTTCATGCTGTCCAAATCACATAAAGTTTAATTTTTCCAGTGTCTCAAACTTCTCTTGATTAATACAGATGCCTTGTGCTGCCACAGTGCTTGCCAGCTCCACTGTTTATTACAAAGGAAATAAGGAACCATGGGACTGATTAGTACGTCAATTTATATATATCTTGTGTAGCATCTTCATTTATTTTAAGATGATTAACAGCGCAGAGGCACCCTCTCCTTGCAGAGCGCCAGTCTCGGTCTCGCTCAGTGGCTCTGGGCGAGGCGATGGCTGGCATGGAGGGAGGGAAGGAGGGAGGCTGCTCTGCAGACAACAGGGAGCTGCCCGCCATGGTGGGGGCTCCTCAGCTGGGGCTCTAGGTTCCCTTCCGGAGACGCAGCATGTGGGTGACCTCCGCACCGCCGTGGTCTCTCCCCTGCAAAAAGGATGACACAGGGAAAAGCTCATTCTCACCTCCACTCCCAGGTGCAACCCTCCAGCAAGTCCTGGTGGCATTTTTTACCCTGTATTAGCAACACATACTCTCCTTTTGGCTCGGTGCATCAGAAGGTTTGTGGGGCTTTTTTAAGCATCTCCAGCTAGAGAAAAGCGTGTCACGCCTATAAACAGGCCCTGGCAGACTAGGGAGAGAAAGCAGCAATGTCTGATGGAGCAGTTCAGAAAAGGTTGTGGACAAGGAGGGGAAGAAGAGGCCTCCAAAAAGCAGAACTTCGTGCTACCCAAAAGGGATTCATAACTAGATCAGAGTTTTAAAAATGCTGAAGTTTGAGGTCACAGCTAAAAGAAGAAAAAACTGAATTCTTCTGCAGGTCTGTCATATGCTAAGGCAGCTTCCTCTTCTCCCCCTTGTCATCTTCCTTTTTTTTTTTTTTTTTTTTGCCAATTTTCATGAATAATTACCATGTTGGAAAAAAAAGCAGGGATATTCTCAAAATCAAGTGAAATTAAAGATAACATCATGAATAAGTGGGAGCCTGCAGCTCCCGAGAAAAGCTTTAAAATGACATTTAGAACATCACTGTCGGAACAATGCAGTTTACAATCCTGATCCTAAAACAACATGGCAAGATTAATCTTACATAAATGCATTATCCTTAAGCTAAAGTCTTGATGAAGTGAAACGGACCATTTTAAATTAATGCAACATAAAATACGGCACCCATGTAAAATCCAAGGAAGTTTCAAGCTGTGCCTATGGCAGCCCTCGAAATAGCTAAAGAAAGCCCAGCTCTGGTTGACATAATGTATTAAGTGCATCTCTTTTGTTAATAGATTTAGAAAATTCCTAATTAAACCTGGCCCGAGATTCATGACATTTACCAGTCAAAGTTTGGTTTAAGTCGGAAAGATTTGCAACAAAATTAAAGAAAAAAAAAGCTGCTGTACAGACTGCAGTATATTTGAAATGTAGGAAACAGTAACTGAATGAGAGATGTGATAAAACTTCCTTAGTTGGATGCTGAATTTCCTGCAGTAAACCAAGAGAGATGCTTTACATTTTTGCACGGCTGCATCATGCCTGAGAGACAGAGCCACAATTCCAGGAGGAGGCATTCATCACTAAAATGTCTCGTATCGAACCAGCTCTATGTACATGGGGAGCGCAGCAGGGTTTTGCAGAGCCAGGGGAGGAGGGAAGGATGAGGGGAGGGGATGGCAGGCACCTTGCCCCAGTTTCCCTGAGCAAGAACTGGAAAAAGGTGAGTAACCAGTGGCACTTTTTGGGGATAGATAGCCTGTGGGGTGCTGGATGACAGAGTCATATCCTGCAGGTCTGGACCACACAGCACTGGGGACCATGAAAGGGCTAATCCATCCTCCTCCCACCTGGCAGTGAAGCACATAGGTGCAAAGGGTGGCTAGGCCCCTCTTACGTATGGTTGCACTCCCAGTTTCACAAGGAAATAGCACCTGAGCTTCATGAATGCCAAAACCTACCCAGTGGCACACACCCTTCCACTTGCAGCAGCCCCAGCAGGCAATCAGGTTTTGGACCAGCTGAGACATAGCTGGATTGAATTCTTTCTGAAGTGAAATGATTACCATTCTAAAAAGGAGGCTTTCTCCACTTTCACGATTTTAAAGGAGAAAAGCATCAGTTCTTGAAGTGAAACCTATAGCTTCCATACCAACAGCTCAGCTGCTTTCACACCTACTTCTAGGGCTTTTTGGCAGTTAACAGGAAAAAAGCAGTTTGTGCACGTCAATATATTAGAGACAGATTACTGCATGACATGGAAATAAACTGGAGTGATGGCTTTGGAGCACAGATGCCACTCCAGTTTGCTGGCAAGGGGAAAGTGTTGGGACAAGAACTACAGCTCCTAATCCTGTCTATAATGCTCCAAAACTAATGGACATACAGCACATGCATATTACTGAGATGCCAGTACAGCAGCCTCCATGGTTCCTTGATTGTTTGCATTATAATCTCCATATGTATGAACGAGACAAATTAGGTTGCCATTTATTTGTTCATTATCTATTATTTTGATTAATGGAATTCTTGTTCTCAGAATAACTATTTAAAAATAACATTTGCAATAATGAGGACTGAACTATTAATCATGATCTTCAGAAGAAACTCTAGAAGGAACTGGGGCAAGGCATTTCACATGAACAAATGTCATAAATCGGGCTTCTAACAGACAGTGCTAGAATTTCAAATGCAAAAAAGAAACAAGCCAACCAAACTCAGACACCAGTGGTTTAAATAACTTTTCTATTTGTTTGGGGATTTTATTTACTTTTTTTTTTTCCTCTTCCCTTTCTCTCCAAAGTTGCTTTAGGACAAAAGGAGGGCTGCAGTGATGCTGGACTGTAAAAACAGTAGAGGTAACAGATGCCCCCAGCCTTTCTCCCAAGCTCCTTTACAATGTATATGTGGTGTACATACCCATATATATACACACACAGTGTTTTCTTGACGGTTCTTTCTGATCTGCCTATCCCCCAAACTCTATTATTTATGCTATCTCAAGTACTGAATACTTCAAGTACTATTTCAGAATACTTGCAGTGGAGAAAATTAAGGCTTACAGACTCCTTAATGAAGGTGGTTTACTCCTGTCACTGAATGAGGCTCAAGAACTGTGGTGTCCAAAGCTGTTTCACAGAAAACAATCATTACTGCCTTCTGGCATGAAGAAAGCTTCAGCCAGAGATATCCATGATACCACCAGTTCGATTTTCCTGGGCTATAGCTTTAAATTGATTTCCTGTGAGTGAAAAGGCATGTTTCCAGAGAGGGCGTTTTGGAGTTTTGAGGTTTTTGCTTGTTTCACTTGCACAAAAGGCAGGGAACCTCATGTCTCCAGTTCCAGCACTGCAAATATCCTTCACACAGCTCCCAATGAGACAGAACTCTTCCTTGTTGCTAACCAATAAAACACGCCTTTTGAACACCCAATTACTTGTCCTTTAAAATTTTCAGAGCATATTGTTTGACACAGCACTGACAGAGGATAAACTACATTCCTAAAGCAGGCCAAGCTCTTGCATGTTTTTAAAAACACAGAAGTTAAAAGCAAGGAATTTTTAAAGATTGCTACGACTGCTGTCACCATTTTGTAGAAGCAGGCTGGAGAGTCACTTGGGAATTGGGCTTCCAGCTGCAATGCTGCAGCACCAGGCAGTGTCTCTGAAATGACCCCATGTTTTAGGAGAGCTTTGCTTTGAGAGGTGCAGCAGCTTTGAGATACACGCAGTCACAGGGACTGTTCTGAAAAGGAGCCAGCTTTTGTCTTGCAATGTATATGCAATTGCTAGCGCACTCCTCGAATTCATGCCTACTAAATCAGGTCTTTGGATGCTGCCTGGTGTATTCCAAATTAAGATACATATTCATTGTGGATAAGCAAGTTTAATCATGGATATATTGGGATATTTAGCATTTATAAAAATATTCAGAATATTCAGTATGTTTAATATGGCAGCATTTCAAGAGAATCTACATGACTTTGCACAGATTGTATTGACTCGGGGTATGTAATGAGCATTTTCTGTCCTATAGACAAAGAAGAGTAGGAAATATTCCAGAGTTCACAGGAAATTAATTTCATGTAAAAATGTCTTTTTACATAAAAAGCATTCAGGTAGAAGTAGGAAATAATGTTATGAAGGAAATTAACATCTTATTTCCCACACTTTGTTTATATTTCATTGGTGCTGATAACAAAGCCTGAAACACAACTCGGTGCTAATATTATCAAGATGGGCTGTGTATGATCTTCTTTACACACCCCTATAGGTGGCCTACTTTTCAGTGATGCTGAACACCTGCATATTCTGTTGGTGGTTCACCACCCTAAAGTAGGTTTCCCATTTAGACACCTAAATATAGATTTAGCTGGCTCACGTTTGAAAAAGCCTGGCTGTAAACCCTGTTTTTAATGTGCAGAATTAGAATTATTCTGTGAGCAAACTGCTAAATAATGTAGCACTGTTGTAAGCTATTATGCTTTTAAAATCCCTATTATGATTTTAAAATCCCTAACATTCTTTCATAAAGGAAACCTTTAGAGATGATCTTCTGGTTGACTACAGAAGGAAATGGGGGAACTGTGAAGCACTTATGTGAATATTTTTACTCTTTAGCAGACAACTCAGGGGAAGATCTTTTACCTGTGAGGAGGAAGCTTTACATAAAGTAAATTATTTCCACTTAGCAGTAAAAAAAAAACAAAACCAACCTTTCATTCTCAAGCTACTGTATGTGGTTACTATTGTTTCTTGCTTGGAGCATGTGCATGGCACTTCCATAACTTGAACTGACTTTACACTGTAAACTCGCAAGAACAGATCTGTCCCCAATTAAGAAAAGAAGTGAAGACACGGAGTGACAATGTTTAAAGTGGGAAATCACAACGTTACCAGAGTGCTGCAGGCATCTTTCTCAGTGCGAGCTAATTTCTGCGCTTCTAAAGGCCCCTGCAGCTGCAGGTAGAAATGAGTGTATTCCCTCTCTAACGCACAGGGACTGTGCAGGTGGAGTCTTCTGGGGAAGCGCAAAGCTGCTTGCGATGAGAATGAGCAAAACAGCAGACAACTGAATAATCCTAACTGACACAGATGCTGACAAACCGAGACAAAGGCTGATACTGAGGAGCACACAAGACAAAAGAAAGGGAACTATCTTCTGGAGAAGTTATCATATTGCAGCTTCTGTGGAAGAAATACTGACTGCAAGAGACGAAGCAATTCATGAAGCTAACCCCTACTCAGTATTCTGCTGTATGGAGAGACACTGTAATTTAATCAAATAACTTTGAAAACAGATTGACATGGACAGAGACTGCAAGAGCAAGCTACATTTGCCGTGGAAGAAGTTAGCCAATAAATTCTGGCATGGCAGTAGCTTACAAAGACAAGATTATGAGTGAATTTATTGTGCAGTAGTATAACCTGAATTACAGGAAGAGTCCAGGACTCGATGTGGACTGAGCTGCCAGTGGATAGATACAGTCATTTCAGAATTTTTTAAGTTTGACCTTACGTTGTCTTGTAGAGGGAAAAAAAACACAGATGCCTTCAGAATCCGACCATAACTACACATGAACTAAAACCATGAGCATGAAAAGATGGAAGAGCATTTTAAAGATGCTTAGGTTTACTAAGTCTACATTTCTAAACCAGCAAGAACCAAAGATCAGTTGAGCTAGTTTGAAGAGTTGCAACGTACCACTCTGTCACATACTGCTACTGAGAGGTATGCCCTCGCACAATTTAATCAAGTAAGCATCATAAGGAGATCACTTTCATCTAGCTCTCCAACTACAACATAACTTTGCTACTACTGTTCCTCAAAAGCAAAGTAAACATCACCCACAACTACTGAAGAGCTATGACATCTTGAAAACTTTCTGAGAGGAGTTGTTGGCCCCTCCTATCACCTGATGGCAACTCAAGTACTCCTGTGGCAGCAGCTGGGCCAGAAAGATGCAAATGCAACAGAGAAAGAAGGTGCCCCATGAAGGGTGCTAGAGCTTGCAATGTGGAGGTGCCCAGTGAGGATATTTACTGAGCCAGCAGAAACCAACTCCTGAACTTCATGAAGGCAGGACTAGCATAAAGATGCATTCTCCAAGCATGGCTGAAACCATCTACATTCATTTACAAAGAAACAGGACAAAAGAAGTGCTGCAGTCAAAATTAAACTAAAAACGTGGATGAAAGGAAAAGTGAGTTATGTTGGAAGCATCTTCACAATGGAAGAGAACTGCCCATGAGAAGGTGTGCCCTTCCTGCCAACCTGTAAGATGAAGTGGGAATGTCCAGTTGGAAACACTGGTTTTCAAAGATGTAATATACAAATTCATTTTAATGGTGTTCTATGCAACAACTTTGTCCTGTACAATTCAGAGTGCTGAGAAGCGTTTGTTAAGACTGAAAACTCTACACTAGAAACAGAAAAGCACACCACCCCACAGAGTCCACAGAAACTGAAGGATGAGAGCCTTTCAAAGGCCAGATACTGGATAGCAAGGTACAAATACTCCAAAAAAAATACAGATTAAGCTTTAATGGTACTGCCGCAGTAGAAAATGTGTTAGTTTTAAGAGCAAATTATATCTAGGAATTCTTTGTGTACAATCTCACTATTACGCATCACTGTGCATTACAACTACATATCCCACCCAGTCCCCACTAAGCCACCAACTTGTCTATTTAAACACTAACTACGTGCTTTACAATTAATTGACTCTCTATATAACAGACTTTGATACGACAATTGAAATATATAAAAGCTAAAAATCAAGCAACACTGTTATTATTTATACATGTTATAAACCAGTCAGTGCTTTCTTTAGTGATGAGTATCACTGTGCAACTTTTTCCCAGCTACCACATTAAAACCCAAACATCCAATTAATTGTAAAACATACTTGTTTTGGGGCATCTGCGGAGGTGGTGTGAACTTCAGTACCTCGGAGTCCATTAGACTCAAATACCACTGTGGGAACAAGGGGGCTTGTTAACAGATGAACATTCAAGCTTCGTTAGTGTGTGTACATTATTTGAGACCATTACAGATTAATCACGTTCAAAAAAAGACACCAGCTACTAGCCTGTGGCCGGAAAATACCAATTTACCGTAACACTTACTGTAAGAGAGTGTGCTAATGGCAGCCTAGGGCCACTGCCCTTTTTAATTCAGACCTCAGTGCTGAAGAAAGCAATCACTGACAACATTAATTATCAGTGTATGTGTAAAGGGACCCTCTTCTTGCATTACTTACCATTTGGCCTCTGTCATTTCGCATCAGATTGGCTTATGTATGCATCATTCACACTTTTCAGTAGGAACCTGCTAGTCTCACTGTCTCATGCAGTGCTTGGAGGTCTCCTGACACCGGTGGTTTTAGCCTCCTACAGCCTCAACCACAGACTGTGCCAGGTTAAAAATGGCTGGTAGGGATTTCCCATCTTAGGGCTGACCAGCGTGTGGAAAAATCTCGTTTCCTGCAAAAATGTTCCTGTCAACAGCAATGATGAGGCAAAATAAAGCCTTCTGTTGTGCTGAAAGGGGTACTTTGATTTCAATTTGTGCTGGTGGCAACAGAATTCATTAGCATATTCATTTCTGAGTACCCTACTCTCTAATTAAAATAAAACATTTGCAAACAGACTTATCTCGAATGCATTGTGATTTTATGGAATTCAGGCAGGAATCAGGTAAGCAATATCCAAAGAACAAGGGCAATAGTCGTAAAAATAAAAAACCTGTCTATTAGATTTAGGTACCGGAATTACTTAGGTTAACATGGTATGTGAAATATAACCTTGGCATTCTGTTAGCCAGATGTGAAAGCAGGCAAAGGAGGAAGCAAGAGTGAGTGTGAAAAGGTACCTGTGTGGGCCCTCTGATGAGTCCTGAGGTGACTGGGTTGGGTAAAGCATTTTCCACATTCTCTGCAGACGCAGTCTCCTTGGCGTGTTTGTGTCCTGAGCATCCCTGTAGTCAGGAGGGAGGGAGAGAGGGAGGAGGGGTTGGGGAGGGGAGAGAGGAAAGTTGAGAAGAAAACATTATGCCAGAAGAAAACATCATTAGTATGTCTAATGTGTCATTATGTGAGGCTACCTTCAGGCCCTGGATGACAACTGTCAGCCTTCATCTAGGCACTGGCTGACAGGCCAGGCACACACAGGACTGCAAGAATGCATAAATTACATTGAATTAAAAAATGCTCCCCATGATGTGCCCGCACCAGGACTGGCATGTCAGGTGTGCGCTTTTCAGAGCAGCTGGATCCACTTCTCAGCCATCACCCAGCTTTGTCAAGCAGTACATCAGGCAAATCAAAGTGACTCCAGCGTGGTGGAGACAAGTCACATGGATAATAGGAAGTGAGTAGGACCAGAGCCCAACTGTCCCCCCCAGGCTGCAATACCTCAGAGACAAATGCAGAGCGAGCGGAGCCATCGCAGACTGATCAAACCTTTCGCCCCTGCCTACCTGCCTGCCGGTGCTGCTTTGACCCCGGACCTCTGAGGCACAGACGAAAGACATCTGTGAATGAAAGTGTCATTCCGGACATTTTGAGCTGGTAGCAGCGCAGCAGCCTTCCCCCAGCCCTGGGTAAACATGTTTTCTAGGCCATTAGCATTTGTGGAAAACTGCTCAAACCTCTCCTTTTTCTCCAAAGGTCAGTTTACAGCATCTGACTTAAAGGGCTGGTCTTTGTCTTTTTGCTGCTGATCAAAAAAGACACATTTGACTTTTATTGGGCATTTTTATTATTAAAAAAAAAAAAAAAGAATGTTTGAACCTCGTCTTTTCTATTTTGGTAAAATGCCCTCCTCAGAAGGAAAGAGTTGATGTTTCCGTTTGCCACTGGAATACTTTGGCTTTTAAAGAAATTCTCTGGGGGTTGTTAGTGGAAGTGAAGTTTCAGATTTTCTTTCCCCCACCCTGTTGCAGCATTTAAAAATAACAAAATTGTGAACAAAACAGTTACAACAACACCCCCCACCCCACCCCCCCCATTTGAAAAATCAACTGCAAGATGCCAGAGAATTCATCCAAAATACAGATGCTGTGCCTGAGGATGAATGGAAAAAGACAAGCTGCCATATACTCTGCTGGTATGTCACCAAGGATCTGCCAATGGTTTTCACAACAGCATATACTGCAAAGAAATGTCTGGCTGCTAAAAAAAAACCAATCCACTCACATATATATTTTTTTCTAACAGCACCTCCTGCAGATGGCAGCACAGTCTGTATAATATAGCTGAAACACACTCACTCCTGACAATTAAGCTCCTGGCAGTCAAATATAAGATAGTGATTTAGAAGCAAATCCAGATCACGTATACACACACAGACAGACATGCACACAACCCCTCAAAAAAACCCCCAAATCACACAAATTTCAAGAGAGCTTCACCATACTATAATGGTACAGATTTGCCTTGTAAGGCAGTCAAGATTAAAGCAGATTTTCTGGTCTGTTACTAGCATTTTCTCCTCACTAGCCAGAACTACAGCTGCAAGCTTGAAAGCAAAAAACTGAGTGAAGCATGTTGGAGGACCAGAAGTGGCCTTTGCCAGACACAAAGAGCAGGGCTCAGCTACCAGCCGAGCAGTCCCAGTGAAGCCTGGGAGACCTGGGTTCCACAGATGATTTTTCTGCCACCTCTGGGAAGACATTTAATCTCTCTGTACCCCAGATCTCCCTCTGTGGAAAGTGAATACATTTGTCTCAGACGTCATCACGGCCCCAGCCCCACAGCTTTCAATGGAAGCACTGCTTCCACTTGAGTCACACATGAAGGAAGATTGAGGATGCTATGGTGAGCCAGCCTACCTTCTATAAACTCTGCAGGTGAGCTGATTAACACTTTCATCTAACCCCTTCCTAGCACTCACTTTATGGGAGTTATTTAGGTGGAAAAAATGGGTTGCTTCTAGGTGCATTTACCATTGTTGCATTTCCTAAGGAGCACCATCAGGCTTTTGAGAGTTCAGAGCTTTGGGCAAAGGGCATCACTGCCAGAAGGCACTACCCCCTTGAGTCATCAGTCAGGTTACCCTGTATGTGAACGAAAGAGGGTGGATGACTATAGATCTTAGCAAATTAAGGTAAAGGAATGTGACTGTATGAATGGGAGCTCCTGCAAAACTGATGCTCAAAAGTGGTCTCAAAGGAGCCCCAGGGAAAGAGTGCATCTGCTGCCATAACCCATCCTTTCCTAATATGGTGATTTGTGTATATATCATGAATAAAATAAATAACCACTATGAAATACAACAGTAAGATTCTCTCTGCAAGCATTCAGGAAGACTGGGCAGTGTGAAACAAACCTAGCCTAAGTGCAGCAATCCTTGTGTTTGCAGCCGTATCATAACAGTACATACAACTCTTTTCCAAGGACACAATGGAATAAACACAAATGTAAAACAAGGATCCCAGAAATAAATCCAGTCACTCTAAGGGAAGTTGAACACTGCTCTACTAGATACTAAAATATTCTAGTGTGATCCAAGATGAGGTTGTATAACAAACACTTGAGTAAAGTCCATTGGGAACCTTCAACTGAGGAAAAAACCACAACAAATAGCATACGTAAGTGGGATTTCTGTTTGTGCTTTATGTCATGATTGCCATATGCACATTGCCATATTAAAACTAGATTGTATGATGCATACTGACTCAGAGAACACACAGCCCTAGACTGAGATGTCTCAAAATACATTTATCCTCCTCTATTTGCAGTTGGTAGAACCTCAGTCCTTTTGCCTGCAGCAGCTTTTTTAGTGCTATGAAAAACAGCCATCATGCCAATTGGTTTGGAGAACCATCAACAACCTGGAAGTTGTATATAAAATGAAGACAAGAAACATAGAAAAAAAAAGGTTTCAAATTCTGAAAATTTGACTGCTGTAAACCACTTGGAATGAAAGAAGAGATTTCAAAGCAGAAATGGGCACTAAATAACTTCCAGTTAAAGTGTCTCTGGAAATCACTGCCCAGCAAAAACATTCTGGCAATAAAAAAAAAAAAATTTAAAAATCAGGTAAACAGAGACCTCCTTGGAAACCCTGGCCCTACTTTGCCCCAACAGTCCTCATGGTTTTTCTGGTGCCTACATTCACTAAGCCACCTTCTAGTTCCTGGCTTTTACTGTTTCCCTTTATCCCTCTTAACACAGTTGGGAGCACACTGGAACAGCTAGATTTCTTTGAGCAGGCTGGCAAAACGTAGTATTGAAGAACACAAAGGAGGGTGCCCAGATGAAGGGACCCGAAATGGAACAACTAACCAGTGGTTTTTAGAGCAGGAAGTGGAAACTTGAGGCAACATTCCTAGGCACTGGGATGCCAAAAGCAAAGTAATCTAAACAAAATGAGGAACACTGATGTGGCAGTTTTGGAAACTGAGCATCTCCGTCTCTGCTTCCTTGAAAACCAGGAGCCTGATGTTAGTTATAATCATCATGCAGCCTCTAACCACCTGTAGAATCATCTACTCAATAAGTAACACAATGGAGTGGCTGAAAGATGCACCCCACAGACTATTTCGGGTAGATTTTGCCTTCCTGTCTTCTCCAAAAGGCCTTCCACCAACACCTGACCAAATACGATGGCTCCTTCCTTGCCTCACAGCTGCCAGGGTGGACAACTTGCACACACCTTCTGGGCAGTAGACCATAACTGTCCTCATGCTACCAGCTTCCAAACGTCCTGGATTTTGTCCCACTTGCAAAATGGGGTCACAAGCTCCATTTCACACATGCTTTTAACAAAACAGAGAGCATTATGTCAGGTGAGGACACCAGAACACCGATCTGGAGCGTGTGCTCTTTCCATGTGGAGTTCAGTATTTGCACAGCTTCCAGAAAAAGAAGCGTATAAAAGAATGGGATAGGTCCCATTCTCTCTCTTCCCACCCCACCCCCCACCCCCCCCATACACCCATTTAAGACTAATAAATCAGTGTGATTTTCAGTTTCTACTTTAACAAACTAATTCTGGCAGATCATCAGAAGAGTATGGTTTCAAATGCAAACACACAGGTTTGTTGTTCTTTTTTCCCCCCTTTTCTTTCTTCTTTTTACATGGCAGTTAACTGCAAGAAACAGGAGAGCTCTGGTACTTCTGAAGTCCCTCAACTTTTAAACTGGCACCAACTGTCTTTCCTGCTTATGTGTATTTGGTCCTACCTCTTCTTAATTTGAAACATACAAACAGATCAAAAGAATCATTTGAGAAAAAGGACTGCAGTCTTTGATATGGACAAGGAAGATCTTAAGACTTTTGTCAAGAAAGACAAAGGACACTGCCAAGTGATTATCTCTGTTGGAAGACTTGTTTGCAGATAAAAACTGAACAAAACCTCCAAAATGACATTACAGTTAAGCCCCAGAGGATGTTTATTTTGCCCGAAGCAAAAAGATGATGATGTGTGCCAGCAGCAGCATATCAGGGGGATCTTCATGTGACAGCATCTGTGTAACTTTAGCCTGCTTGATGTGAGGGGACAAAGGAACAGTAATACTCCAGGTGGAACCAGGTACATTTAACCTGTGACAGAAATGTCACACGGTGCACAAGGGGGGGATGCTGTAATATTAGAGATCAGTAAACAAACCCATTCAAGCCTATCCAGAAATGATAAAACCAATGAACTTGTAATGCAACCGTTAAAGGGACAGAAAGAAGAAACCATGAAACAGCACATCATGGCTCTTAACAAAGCAGGAATAAGCTGCATCCTCAGCTATGGAAGAGCTTGTGAAAAGTATCTTACCTGCATGATCCAGGACAGGGCTGTTGGCACCACAGGTTTGGTACAACGAAGCAAGGTCCTTTGGAATGTATGTTTTAAAGATATTTAAAATGTCTAAATGTTTCTCGTGCCCATCTGATCCCAAATCCTGTTTGCTGGAGTGTAAAGCCGGAGGAACTCCCGCAGCACTAGGCTGGGACTGCAACAGCGGACTTGCTCGTGCTACAGCTGTGCAGTTTGCCGATGTCCTCATCTCATTCCCAGCCTTCATGTGAGACTCCCTCTGAGGCACCAGTGGCTCTTCATGTTTAGTGTGCTGCTCACTTTTACACAGAGGATGATACTGTGGTGGTGGGCTGAATTTGGCCTTCATGGAGTCAGATGCACAGTGCTTACCTGGAGGGGCAAAACTACTACTTCCTTGGGGAACCACATACTTTTCAGCTTGCTTACTATTGGTGGGCTGTGTGCTAGGCCTGGATATGACTGTTGGAGTAGGCGTTACGCTTCTGCTATAGGCTCCCATTTGCATAAGTTTGGAATTTGCTTCATATTTACTTTTTTGTTGTGCTGCTATGCTGTATTGCTCCTGGGAATGGTTTAACTTGGGCTGTCTGTATCCATCCAGACCTGATAAGCGTGGACCACAGTGGCTGAAGGCATGACCATCCTTTGACTGATGAGTATTGCCAGACTTCCCAGTCATCCCAACAGAAAGAGAGCTGCTTTTGGACCCTGGCGATGCACTTGGCACTTGAGTGCGCGTAAATCTGGCTATGGGCAAAGGCTGGCATTCCTTACCGCCCAAAACAGGAGGGGGGCCGGTACGCCCACTCCTAGCCAGAAAGACCAGGTTGTTTTTAATACTCCTGAATCCATTCTGTTGAACCCAAGGGGGGACCATCAAATTACAGCTGATTTTGTGCAAAATTCTTTTGTGCATCCACAGGACTTCAGGGTAGTAGGTCTTATGACTGCAGAAAGGACATGGGTAGATGATTAAAGCAGCCTGCAAGGATGTATTCAGATTTTTATTGCATGAATTATCCCTTGTTGATTTTTCACTCAAATCGAGTGGAGCTACCTCTTGAGCTTCAGCACCTTTTTCTATCAGAGGATGCTCCCTGTGCAAGTCCAGCAAAGTTTCTCTACCACAACTAGTCTGCACTTCAAGTGACGTTTTCAAGTCCATGACCATGTGTGAAGATGTCTGTCCCACACCTGAAGCAAAGCCAGCAATGCGACTGGAGCAAGGAAGCCCCTGGCTGTAGTGAAATGCTGGCATCTTTATGTCTGCAGCACCTGTTAGATCTTGGTATTTTGATAAGGGCTCCCTGATGACACTCTCCACTGTTGACACCAGGGCGGGAATCTCTGGTTTGGATTCCTTGACCTCGTTTTCTCTGGTGTTGCGGCTTCCCAGCTTCTGGAGTTCATCCAACTGAGATGTTACCACCGGGGTTTCCTCTTCAGAAAACTTGCAGGGGTATGGCTTTTCATCTGAATGGGACAAACAAAAAACCATCGCTGTCATTTTATGCAGAAAGGAGCCCAGAAGACAGAGCAGAATTCAAGATTAGAATAAGATGATAGCAGGAGAAAAAGCAAACTTTGCTATAAGTATCGTAATGACATGCTACAGACTAAACGTACTGCGTAAGCAAGAAAATCTTGAAATAAGGCACAACAATCCAATTTACTTTTAAAGATGACTGTGAGGTCTGGATAAGCTCTCTAATGCTGCACATTCATGACTTTTTGAAGAAAGAACAATTCAATAACGTACTCAATGTTAAAATTCTGGGACTGTGGGAAAAATAAACAAATACGCATCCATTTAATGCTTTAACATAATGGAGCCAGATAAGACTGAGCTAGTTAAAGGTCTGGCAGCACTTCCATTACAAGCCAGTATTTTCAAAGGGTTTATAACTCAGCAATAAAAATTGGCTCCACACAGAATTCAAGCGTGTAAGCAGGTACAGCATACAGAATAAACTGCTCACCGAAGAGGGACCTCTGCAGTGGTGAAGTATAAAAGATGACTTACGGAGGATGCAAATTCTGAATTTTCTGTTTATTAGTTTCAAGCAGATACTTTTTTTTTTTTCTAATATATGTTTACATTTGAGTCAAACTTTAGGAAAACTTTATGATCACTCACTCGATCCACTGAGAGATAAGGAATTCAACATTTTCAGCCATGTTGATTACAGAATACGAACCATTTTGATTCTTCTCATTTTCTCCTTTGCTTCTCTTAAGAGCAAATACATCTACCTAACATGTCCTGGAAAGGGAACATACTAGGCATTGATTAAAGCTGTTTAGGGTTAAAGAGAAGGATTTGTTTTTGCTGGGAGTGTGGCTACCTCTGCATGCTCTCCTAGTGCAGATCTCTCGTCACTGCTGCTGAATCCCTCCAAATCAGTTCACAAATCAATTCCACTAAGATTTTCATCACAGCAGTAATGCTTGCTGCACGAATCCATTTAACATGTAATCGAATTGAATTGCCTGACAAACTTTCAGTTTCAATTAACATGCAGCTAATGAGCCACTACCAGGCAAGTGGCATGCTCCAGCTAAAATCTCACCAGTCCAAAGTTATCACCGCATCCCTAGGAGAGGTGAGAATGGGAAGGAGTGAACTGCTCTAGAGCTGCATATCCTCTTGCAACTCGGAAAAGCCAAGAAAATCAAGCACTGTTCTGTCAGAACAGAGAAGTGCCACAGGCATTATTCTGAACAGCACAATGGAAGAAGCTAGTCTTCAGCTGGAATTCCACTGCAAATAAAGTCTACGTAGCCTCACCTTCAATTCACGCAAAAATTTCTTAAGCTCTTACTTAATTTGAGGTAATTAGGTTAAAAATAACCCACAGATGTGTGGCCTTGCAGGGCTGAGTGCTCACTCTGCTAAGACCATGTTCCTTTCAAACTCTCTAAGGAAGTAAATTCAGTGGAAAAAATCAAAACAAACCATAACCCAGAAACTTGTTTTTCCTGTGTTGCAGGGGCAAGGTTTCGGGAAAGCACATACCTAGCCCTACCAGCCAAATTTACAGTTTGAAACAAAGATATTGCATGCAGTGGTGAAATCTGACACTGCACATCTGTGTTATTTTCGAAGCACATCTGTCAAAGCCCAAAATATTTGTGCTTTTAAATAAGATTTTAAGGCTCCTCTTTATGATCACAAGGAGTGGCTCCTTTGATCATCGTAGTAAACAATAAAGCAAAGCAAAGCAAAGCAAAACCAAATCATTTGGTCCTAGCAGAACTCGGCAGACACTGAACCTACTGGCTACCCTGAGCAAAGCAGGCAGAGCGGGGAGGTGGGGACCAGGCCTGCACAGCCAGGAAGTACCAGCCACTCTGTACAGCCTTGATGAAGGAGTGCACAGCCAGACACCCTCAACTCCCAGGTTGCTCTGCATACCCCCTGATGCTTTCTGACTCGGTCAACGTGAGATGGCACAGCTTGGTCTTTAGGTCTGGACTGTTCAGTTTACATCTGTACTTGGGGAGAAGAAGGAAGCAGAGACACGCCACAGTCCCATGTGCCCCAACAACAATGGGTATAAAGCCTGGTACTGAAACCTCGAGGCGGCTACAGTTCTTTTAGCAGTATTGCTTTAAGTGCAGCCATCAAAGAAAAAGGGATTTTCCAGGTGGAAAACACAGCACAGAACAGGAAAACTGTGAAGGCATTTTGAGGTGTATCTAGGCCCCCAGCTGCCACAATGCTGAAGGCATATGCTGTCAGTACAATATATGAAAATGTGTAAGGTTATGATAAAGCACAGCTTCTAACATCTCTTGGCAGTGTTTTGCTAGATTCTATTCCCCTCATGTCTCACATGAACACTATTGGACATACCAGGAATAATTTTAAAAGCTCAGACCAGGAGCCTTAGTAGCAGTATTTGTGTTAATTACTCAAGCTGCACTCCTAGGAAAAAAAAAAATGCCCCAAACAAAGCCACATCCTTGGCCCCCTTCCCCAAGATCTGGACAGACATGCTTTTCAACTGCAGGCCAACTCATACTTCTTCACCAGCACAAAGCACAGCCTAAGCTTTTCCCTAGTCCCATCCTGATCTCCACCAGGGATCTGACACTCCAGGTACCAGTGCCCAGGCTGAAATGCTGCCATCCTTCCCATCATGGGTGGTGATCTAGACTGGGCTGTGAGCAGGTAGCAAAATCCAGGGGGGAAGAAGAGATGCAGGCAAGAGGAGACGGTATGTAACCCAAAAATATAGAGCCTTTTTAGAAAAACAGATTAAATTTATTTCTGCCTGCTCCTAGCCGCTTGCCCCAGCTGAAAAGAGGTAGTAACAATCCTTTTAAATCACTGGCATAAAATATTGCTCTAAGCAGTGCAGTACAGGCATTACTGTCACCAGAAACTTTCGAGATTTTATTATGGCCAGGTCAAAGCAAAAAGCCATGAATGGGATGCCTTTTACATGATCTCCAGAGACTATAGCTCACATTCCCTATTGAAAGAGTTCCTGGCTAAGCATGCTCTCACTTTTTATCATACAGTCCCCTGTCACCTTCTCATGTTTGTCTCAATTCCTTTGTTTCTTACCCAAACCAGCCATTTACCTGTTGTACTCAAAAAGAGTAAGAAAGGTCCTTTCACCACATCCCTGAAATGGTAGCAGTTTTTCTGTGTCACAGATACCTGGCCAACAGCTGAAGTGGAGGAATTTTACAAGGTACCCAGCTAGGAAGTGGTGGCTGATGCTATCTTGTGCCTTCAGTTTGGCCATAGCTTCAAATATCGATGGCATTGCACAACAGTAAAAAGGAACACTGGGAAACAACTACACTGGAAGCCATGGTCTAGAAACACAGGACCATTCAGGCATTCAACCAGTTATTCAGAAATACATCTAACTTCCATCACTTAGTTACCAATCCAACACAGCCAGATAAAAGTGACTCCCCTTCTCCCCACACACACCTCTTTCTCTTCACTCTCGCTTCCCCTCACATGCATAAACTCCACTTGTTTCCTCCTCAGCTCTGTTTCTCCACGAAACCACATTTCAGAACAGGCTGCACAGCTGTTTTAATTCATGAGGCTTCCTATAAAGTAAACCAGGCTACAAGTCTGAGGACAATGAAACTGTGATTTCTATTCAGAGGAGCAGAACTGGCTAGAAATTGGCCCCTTTTCTGGCTAGCATTTACAGCACTATGCGTCAAAAGGAAAGGAGCAGATGCAATGTGTTTGATTTTCAGTAAACATTTGATAGTGATTTGCGCTTTGAGATGAATGCTGTGGCTCAATTTGAAAACTGGCTGCAAATAAATCATAATAAAAGCAAAGGGTAACACGGAAAGGAGGTGAAATGTTGCAAAGACCTGTATTAGGTCCTATTTCACTTGGTATATTCTTTAATGATCCAGAAGAGACTCTAGACGGCATGTTAATTTAAATGTCCAGGAAACAGCATGTTTGGAGGAACTGCAAAAATAATGGGGACAAGGAAAGACTGCACAGGGACTTAGAGAGAATAGAAATGTAGTCTGAAAATAATCAAATGAGATTCATTCTGGAAAAGAAAGCAGGCTAAGACAAGTGAAGGGAAATGATCCAAAAAAACCCATGCAGTGGGAGGGCAAAATCTGGGAAGCAGCAACGTTGAAAATAACAGATGTTACAATAGACAGCAAGTTAAATGCAAGTGTTCTAGGTGAGGTTTTTCAGTTTAGCTTTCACAAATAAGAATATTCATTATAAAAATAAAGCTACTCCTCAGAAGACATTTACGTGATGGCCATGTTGGTCACATTATTTTATGTATATACATATATGGGGTGCGTGTGTATGCATGTGTGTGTATATATATATATATATATATGATATGTGCATATATATAAACCAAAATATATATACCATAGTAAGGGGCACTGTGTAAAAGTTTACAATAAGCACAGTACAATGGGAAATGGGGGGGGGGGGGGGGAGGGGGGGAGAAGGGAAAAAAGCAGGTGTGCAACAGAAAATCAAGGTATTTTATCCTGTGAAAGGAAGGTCCAACAAAAATACTCCCTGCTCCCAGAATATCTGTGCAGATCTGCAAATACAAACAAGTCAGAAGGAGTTCAGAGAACTGCAACAGGAAAGTAGCCAGACAGAAAATAAAGATAAGGAGTTAAGTGTCCCTCACATGGCTGAGGGAAGATTGGACTGTGACAAGCCAATGGCTGCAACCTCATCAGGAATGCCAAGTTCCGAAAGAGAACATCATCCTGAGCACTGGAGTCTATCATGACCGTCAGATATAAATTCATAAGGGACAATTCACAATGAATAGGGGAAACAGAAAGAAAAATAAATGTGTATTTGAAGCTTGCAAAATAAATGTCAAGAGAAGAGATGAACATTGCTTGGACTGTAAACCATGAATGGACAAAACACGGATTATCAATGCATGATAAAAATCCACCCTTTTCATGAGGAAGTAAAAAGCATGACTGACTTAGTCCTTCTCTTTGCTCTACCTGCACAGCAAACCAAAACCCCTTGTAAGCTAACATCCATACATTACAACTGCATTGTAGATATATGCCAAAACCAGCCTCCCTTTCAAACTAGTTCCTGATGTGGTTAGCTAACAAAAGGACTCCTGAGCCCGTGACCCTCCTAACGAAATTTAACTTTTTTCACTCCCACTCTTTTCTTCCTAAATGGTACTACCACTGTTGCCACCATGATCAACTGACTTATACTTGGAGCCATAAATTCAACTTTTTTATGATCGTACTGTTTTTCAGCTGTTTTTCCTTGCACAGTTGTTTTCACACCTTCTGGAACAACAACAACATACCGATTTATTCCAAAGTCCCGTTTGCTTCACTCACTAACTTTACACCCCACAATTTCTAACTTTACCCACAAGATACTTCTTACCTTTGCTGTTGAACACTTAAAACATCGTACAGCCATGCCCTGCACATGAAAACAGCTGAAAGACCCTGTTATACTGTTCATCTCCTTTCCTCTGCAGAACTGGGGTACACTGCAGGGGATGAAAGCAGGACAGGCCAGCTGAGACCACCACTCCTAACATTCCCCAGTTGCCATTTGACTAATCTCTCTGGCATTGTCCGGGAGGACACCTGCTGCTTGTGAAAACAAAACCCACTGGGCTTTTACAATCCAGGCAGCAAAAAACATGAATAGGCAACCACCAAACTAATTCAGCCAAGTCTGTTCAGTTCTGGGCTGCACATGCGGAGGTGTCTGAATTATTTTAGACTACTGTTGTTACTATCATCAGAGACACTGATTGCATTAGTTTTGCATTTTGGAAAGAATCTGAAAGGTCACCAAAGTGACTGGGGAAAAGGGCATAAAAATTTTAGTAGCTTAAATTTGAAACTTAGCATTTTGAGATGAGTGAAATCCAAGTCTCAGAACAGTTACAGTACAGCACACAAAAGACCCCTTTCTATAAGGTATTCCCTAGCTCAGTAAAATCACAAATTCCTTTGCACAGCAGAAATGTTTCAGAGTTATGTCACACTTCAAGGATCACTTTTTTTGTCAAAAAGAAAAGGAAGGCCTGAAAACAATCCCCCATCCACAGATGCAAGCACCAGCAAGGTTACTGTAGTTTCAAGCACGGTTACAGAATAGGCACCAACAATGTAACCGAGGAACTACATGCAAAAGAAAAGGGTATTGGATCCAGAATCTGTTGGGCTGAGGTGCACACTGTTAGGTACCAGAGGCATGATGAAAAACAAGACTGAAAGTTCACAGTGAACTCCATCTGCTTGCCTACCATTTTTCCCTGAAGAATATTTGATTTTGTTGTTAAGTAGGGTACCAATGCTACAGGACTCCCAAAGGCCAACTGGCTGCAAGAGCAGCTTCATGTGCAAATTACTCCACTCTCCCCTCACAGAGTATATTTTCAACACCCTCAGCATCGCACTGATGCGCATCAAGTGCAAAAACCTTTGTGCTGAAGCCCAAACACAAACTCTCTTCTAGGGCCAGGTGCTTTGGGATCTGTCTCCCAGGTATCAGCCCTTCCAGAGTCAACACACACTTTATTTGGAGGTGAGAGAAGGAAAGTATCCACAGCAGAGCACATAATGAAATGAAAGTGCACGTGTGGGTAAAATGGCTGCTGCTGGCAGCGCGCCACGACACATTTCCAGTGTTCATCACATCTCTCTGCACCCCCTCAGTGGGGTTTTTTTGTAAGCCATTATATATATGGTGCATAGGAATTCTGGGCAGCAGCAGAGCTAGCGATGACTTACCAATCCTGTCACCTTCGTATTTCTCATAGGGGTCCAAGAGAATAATCTCTGCCCAGCAGCAGGGGAAAAGCCCCATTAAGTATATGTGCAGGCAAAGCTACAGCTCCTATTATCATAGTATTTTCAAGAGCCTCTTTCACCCTTCATCCACACTAGCTTGACCCAAGGGTAGTTAAGATTTCAGATAGGCTTTTGTTGGTTGAGAAGAAAGCTTGTCTTTTAAATACAGAGCTGAGGGGAGCTGACATGGGTCTATCCAGCCTTACACGGCAAGGCTGCAACTAATGCCGATTCCTATACTGCCATCACATCTGTCTCACGGTACATACACAGCTCCTTCTGAGGACTGAACTTCCCGGTCACACCTCACAGCCTCTATTTGCCCTGTGAACTTCAAGTACATCCTGATGTCTTCCTGTCTCACACAGGGCTGAGTTGTCCACGTTATGCATGGCTTTGCAATTCTGTCCCCACCTTACAAAACTTCAAACCTGCTCCTCTTCCTTTAGGAAATGTAATGCCAAAATGCGTTAAGTGGATGTAGAAGAAAGGTCTATCACTCCCACTCATGGACTAAACTGGAGCAAAGGCACTTAAAACATACAGGCACCTTCACAGTTCCACATCATTGTCTGAATCTCAGAAAGTGGTGAGGCAATGGTAGGTACTCGTCTATAAATTATGTGTAAAATAGAGGGAGAGATGAGTACGTACACAGGACCAATACAGAAACACTTGCAGTGACTGCTTGCCAACATGAAAACTGTACAATTTGGCATCGCTTTAAATGTTGCTGCTCGTAATACACTTAAAGAAAATTATGGGACATAAAACCCCTGGAATGCTCTGCAAAATTAGGAAGTGATTAGGCCAGATGATACCAATTTGACTCTAACACAGCTCTGTTGTAATTTCAGAGTTAAGAGCAATACAGTATGAACTGGTCCAAAACGTAGGCAGAGTACTTCCAGTATGCTCTGTAGCTGCTAGGCATTTCTCCGTGTGTGGCCCTGCCTGTGAAGTTTGGTGCAGGTAGAAGGAGGAAGAAGGAAGGGCGTAAGACTATTAACACAGCAGGATATACAATTAAATTTGAGAGGACTGGATTCGGGTAGGGGCTGTTGTGTTTTTTGGGTTTGGGTTTGTTTGGGGTTTTTATTTTAGTTTAAGGTACAGAAAGAGAAGTGCAATCGGTTTTGATGCATTAAAATGACTTGCAGAGATGGAAAATTATGAGGGCTTTTTTTTTTTTAAGCAAGTGGCAGCCTGTCTGTACATCCACTCCAAACATAGCCCCAAACAGTTGTAAATCTTCCTAGAGATTTTCCCTTTCGTTCCAACAGTCAGACTTGCCACAACGTCTGCTCCAGGGTGTCTTCTTGACCACCACCTGTTCCTCTTCCTTCAAGTGCATTAAGGAAAAAGGCTTTCCACACCAGGACTGTGGACTGGCAGCCACCCCATACAGCTTAACATTCCACATCCAATATTTCATTTCCCCTATCATTTGTTAAGCATGGGTAGTGTATCGCCATACATCATAAAGCCCTACTAGAGCTGCTCTGTCTAAAAACAGAGGGTACAGCTGTGCTGCAGGCTAGCATTCTGCAGAAATACCTAAGCTTCAGCCAGCAAGCCCAGCATGGTTAACAGAGGTAGCACAGTTACGGAAATAAGAAGCTGTGCATAACCTAATTTGCCTTGTTGCTCCTGACGATGCCCATGCTACCATGGCTTGCGGCTCTCTTCAGACTTAAGGCAACCAAGGAACTCTCTACTGTGCATGTCAGTCACATCACGTATGGTGGCAAACCACAGAAAGGTGAATTTAGATTGTAAGTATTACACATACGTAAAGATTCACTAGACAGTACTCTGACAGAAAATCTTCCTTCTGTTGTTTTCTTTTTTCAGGTTTTCAGAGGAAAGAGGACTTTGGAAAGAGAATGGAAGAAAATAGGGCTGGAATAGGAAAAGAAGTCAGATCAAACCCAAGACAGAGGTGGACAGACTCTTGGAGAAGGGGGACATTGCTGGATCATAACTATCACCATTATGTGGTGCTGCAAGGACGTGGTAGGCCAGATAAGCGGCTGAGCCCAGCAGGATGTGAGATGTGCAGTGCTCCCTCAAGGTACAAGAAGGCTCTAAGCTACACATAGATCAGAAGTTGATTTGAACCGCTCTGTTCTGGATGGATCAAAGAGTAGCGGAGCTCCCAGGGAGGATGTGGCTGCAGGCACGAGGGCAGCCTGTGGCCACTTGACCAAGGCCACTGACTCAGTGGCAACTGAGCTGAACTGCACCAAACACACTCTGCATGTGAGCAGCCCTGAGCCTCAAGAGAAGGGGCATAAGCTCCTGCCTGACAGACCCAGTTCCCCTCCAGGCAGCCTCTGGCTGGCTGTCAGCACTGCTTGCTCCTACTGACCAATCAGGGCAGGGGTATTGGCAGGTTGGCTAATTGCTAGGTAAGTAGCCTTTCCTTTACCCTTCCCTTTCTTTCCACTGTCCTCCCTTGCCCCTTTGTGTAGGAACAGAGGAAATGGTAACAATAACTATGGGAGGCACTTCCAGCAAAGTAAATGGCCTTTCAGACCTGGCTTGAAACAACTCTGTTGACAGCCTTACACAGATCACTAAAGACATCAGCCATTTACTGGCAACTTCCATAATCCCCTTGAAGAGCTAATAGACAAAGCAGGCTGGAACCTACCACCAACAGCACAGCGGCAGAAAGGGCAGCTGCCTGCAGGCAAAATGTGCTCTAAAAGGGATTTTGAGTTTTAGCATTTTTCCTGACACTTTTCCTTTCATACAGAGAGGCAAATTTGAGAGCTCATGAGAGCACCAATGTTCTGGGCTCACTTAAATCCTTACTTTTAAAAGACTTACTAATCTGGAAAGTGAATAAGGGGAACAAAATAACTTTTAACATTCAATTTAAAAGATAAAATAAGTAAATTCCAGCATCTATTCATCTCTGGTGCAAGAGGAAGCCTTCTGTTTTGGAAGGAAGTGGGATGAGAATCATCCCACGGTGCATGATGTAGCTCAAAAGGTCAGAAGACAAGGGAATGTCTCAAAGATGTCTTGAAAAAAGAAGAACCAGCTGCAAATGTGTTTAAATGAATTTTTCAAATAATAGAAACATTGTTATGCTAAAGGAGAATGGGGGAGAGAAATCAAATCCATTTGAAAAATGGCAGTAGCAACACATCACTTTTAAAACAAGCTTCATAGACAACGAAATAGCAATTCTGCACCTGTGAGTCATGATTATTTATATCACACAATCATTTTAATAACAGCTGCAGAAAATGCTAAAACGTTATTAAACACTGAAAACTAGCTATTGCATACAGCACATAGGAAGCTTCCCAACTTTTCCAACTGGCATCAAGGCTTACGCTTAAATGCAGCAGAAGCCCAAGAAATGCTGAAAAACACTGCCACAGGCTGGCTTAATTTGGAATTTCTCCTTTTAAAATGGATCTAAAAAAAGCCTGAAACAACACACAGAACCAAAGCAAATCACACATCCAGAATGGCTGCAAAGTACTTCAGGTTCTACTTTTTTTTCCTTTCTCAAGCCCTCACTCTGTTACCTACCTTACAAGCGAGTAGGGAAGTATGTTTTTAAGGGCAACTTAAAAACTTGGTTTGATAGAAAAGAGGCTCTACACGTGCACCTGCAGCAGCCTGCAAACACTATTTTGGCATGAGGCTCAGTTAACCTCACTGACGTCTCCTTCCTTCATGTTGAGAGCAAGCCCTTAGAAAGCAGCATGAAAACTCCCTGCACCTGTCATGGGATTAACAAAGGAACATTTTAAAATGCCAGTGATCAGCTATCTATATGAGGTGTTCCTAAACAGAAAGATGCCTGCCACTGCAGTGCAAAGCTTTTTGCCTCAGACATGCTAACCTGGTGGGATGGAGGCTCACCCCGCTGGGAGCAAGGAACAAGCTGCATCGATTCTTGGGCGAGAGCTGTGGCCTGGTGTATTTATGTGAGAAGCAGTCCTGACGCCTCTCCTCCTGAGGAGCTTAAGTGTTAATTACTATTCCTGAGTGTTCCG
Source organism: Lathamus discolor (assembly GCF_037157495.1). Classification (NCBI taxonomy): domain Eukaryota; kingdom Metazoa; phylum Chordata; class Aves; order Psittaciformes; family Psittacidae; genus Lathamus; species Lathamus discolor. The sequence goes on along the minus strand of NC_088885.1, from coordinate 99,281,859 downwards.
GTCGTACAGGGACCAGATTTTTTTGGAAACTCAGGAAGGCCATCTGCTTTCCCAGCAGTGACTGGTCAGAGCAACTCCAGCAGGGTCAAACAATGCACTGGGGAGGGACGAGGGGACCTGAGGTAACCGAACCAACCTGCCCACCCCACTGCCCAGGTCCTGTATCAGTTGCAGGGGCTGTTGTTATGCATATAAAACTCCACAGAGAAGAAGAAAACAAAAAAACCCAAATAAAAAGGATTAAGTTATCAATAGACAGAGCTCCTCAGATCACCTACATCACTTACTTGCCATTTATAGACATGCTCCTGCTACAAAAGGCAGGACACCCCCAACCCCAAACCCAGTTGACTCCTTAAGACTGCTTCCAGATGGAAATAAAACTTTCCTAAAGAAGGGGTTTAAGAAATAAGTCTGGTTATTTCAGATTCTTTAATAGAAGAAAATCACACATAAAAACAGAGGTATGCCCAGAGTATTTCCAAAAAGGCAAAGGTAAACAATTGCACGGTGTGAGTGTACGTGTGTCCCCAGTAGTGTCACACAAAGAAGTACTTGCTACCACGGGTACTCTGGCAAAGATACAGATTAGGACCATGTCAGTAAAATAAAGCATATTGAAAATCCTCCTCAGAGTCAGAGCCATTTAAAATCTATTCACTCAGATGCATTTAATCCCTGACTTAATCCACCTGCACACCTGACTACACACAAGGTCCAGGTGATAACTAGTCTTCACGCACATCACGCTGATTTCAGTTTTAGTTCTTTAATCAAAAATAATGCATAGCTTCCCAAGTGGCCCGAAAGTGTTGAAAGAGAGGTTATGTAGCGAACAGAGCTACCTATCCCCATGAGTTAAGTAATACACTCTGCACTACTTCACCTTGGCACCTCCATCTGCATATAGGTAATGTTCTCAGTTAAAATCCCACCCACCCCATGAGTCATGTGCAGCAAATCTGACCTTTCCCTGCCACGGACACACCACCATAGCTCCCATGTTCCAAAGAGCACAGTTAAACCAGATCTTTACAGTGCGCCGCGTACAAGAAAACTCTAGTGCTGTCCCAGACGTTAGATGCGCCGTTATTTCCCCCGCATGCCTATGTCAGTCCCTGGCTCAGCAGCTGCACAGCTAAGAGCGGCCGGGCAGGAGAGAGGAGGAGGAGAAAGAGGAAGAGGAGGACGGGAGGGGTGTAGGAGTGGCGCCTGCCGGTCCGCCCGCCGCCGCCAGGTGGCGCCGCCGCCCAGCGGATGAGCCCCGGCGCTGCGCCTCATGCTCCAAACCCCAACCGCAGCGCAAAACCACCCCCAATAAAACCCGAAAACCAAACCAAAACAAAGAGCAACAAATCCCCACCAAGAAAAGCAAAGCCCGCAGGGGACTGCTCCCACAGCAGCTCCTCAGGAACCCCAGCCCTAAGTATGGCTGACCCAGCGCAGCGGAAACCTCCCCTCAGTGTGCATGCAACACTTCCGTCGCCATCGGCGCCGATGCCCTCTTAGTTGGGTCTCCTGCATCGAGGAACACCGCAAAGTTAGTGGGGGTAATAAAGTAATAAAATATTTTAAAAAACCAAGCCAAAACAAAAATGCAATAAACAAACAAAACAAACCCAAAAGGTCTTACCCCACAGAAGTGTTCCTAGGTGATGGCAGTGTCACATCGGATGCTGCTGCCAGGAGAGAAAGCCTTCAAGCGGGACTCATCCCTGCTTCACCACATGCTCCAGGCAGCCCTATTCCTTCACTTTATACAAGATGATTACATCGACCACGCAGGTGCAGTCACTGGCATACTTGTGAGCACCTACCACCACGCTTCCAAAGGACAGAGATGGAATTGCCTCGCAGAACCAGAAGAGAAGCTATTGGACTAGGAAAGGGCAGTCAGCATCCCATCACTCCTTTCACCAGCTGTGAATTCGGGAAACCCAATCCCCACCCTAGGGGAGTCTCTGGACTGAGCTCCCATGCCATCCATAATCAAAATCAGACATGCCATGATACCCCTGTGCGATGAGGACACAAATCACACAGTGACCAAGCACTCCAGTATGGAGGGGAGCTCCATCCTCTCAGATGACAGTGCCAGCAGGACTGAGGTGTGCCATGTTTAACCATGATGAGCAACACACCCTAGGTCAAGGTGTTTGTGACCACCAAGGAAACAAAAGAGAATGAAAATCTTCTCACAGATGAAGCTGTGTGTGGTCCCAGTGAACTGGGGTGTAATTAGAGAAACATCAGGAACAGAGACAGAAGGCATAGTATTTTGATAAGGTTTTCTATATAATGTACCATACTATATGCATTTGTCTTGTTTAGAGGTTTGTTTGTTTTTCAAACAAGAACTGCCTTGAAATAAATAGCTCCCAACAGGCTAATACAGGTTACTTTACAGGAAGCACCATGTTTGCAGATGGTAGAAAAGCATCCATTTTAAGGGAAGCAAAACCTCCAGCACAGAGGTTTTTGACTTTTGATCACTGCTCCGACTATTTAGAAAGGATCTCCGTCAAAACAGGCCAGAGTTGGAGCAGTCAGCAGTAGGATGAGGTAATGACAATCTCCTCCTTTTTAGAGAGTTCTTCTTGATGCATGGTAATTAGTTAGCCCACATGCATCTCTCTGCAGGAAAGGATCACTTGAACTTTCCTAGCGCAGCCACTGGGGAATATACAGAAACGTGGGAGAAGAAAATACAAAGACCTCACAAATGCAAAAACCTTTGCCTGCCGAGTGCTAATTGAGAGAACATTCTTGCAGATTAAGGAAGTGCTGTGGGAGTGGGAGAAGTTTCACTTACACACATACATACAACTAGCAGTAAAGCAAACCAGTGAGCAGCAACGTGCACAAGGAAAGAGGTATCTATGGAGATGGCATCCAACATTTGCAACTGGGTCAGTTTTAAACTATTCCCGACTGCTGGATTATGGACAGAGGACAAGCTAAAATGCTGCAGCAATGTATTATTATATTTAAAGTATCTGGAAAGGGCATATGAATAAAAAACTTCAGATTTTGCCAAATGTAGTGAGGGAAAAGCAAAGAGTACATTTTTATGTTCTGGATTCAACTTCAAGCTTAAGACGAAGACCAGCAGTTGTATAAATGGAGCCAACTCTTTATTCTCAGGAAAAAAAAAAGAATAATCAAAGATTATGGGGGAGGAGGGCCTCCAATACAAAGGCCTAGGTATGTTAAAGCAATAAAGAATTTTGGGTGCTCCTATTTTTTAGCATGAAAACTTATGTCATATGTTTTCATTCATAGGGCAAAGCTTTCAGAAGACAAGTATATTTCATCATGTTCTGCAAAACTTGGAAATGCTACCTGTCACTAGGCACCCAAGTGCACTTAGTACACTGACTGGCATCTGTCCTCCACTTATCAAGGAATGAGAGCAAACCACTGACTCTTCCCTTCCACTTTTCCATTTGATTACTGGGGAATGTAGAACAACACTAGCAAGGTCAGAACATGCCATTTTAGGATGCTTTAGGAAAGTTCAATGAAAAACAGCACTTTCAAAGTAAATTCTAAAAAAAATTGCCTGGTTTAATGATTCAGGTTTAATTCACATAATAATTCTTTCATTATTTCAGAATGAAAGTTCCCTGCAAAGTATCAGAACATAAATGAGCACAGAGTTTACCAGGGACTTTCCAAAGCAGTTTTAATTTTGTGTATTTGCTGATGAAATACTGGCTTTCCCAAGCTCACTGTTAACAATCCCCCTCCCCCTCCCCCTTTTCTTTAAAGAGCCTTTAAAGTTTTCTTTTGTCTATAATTAAGAAATTCTATGCTATGAGGTACCTCTTTTCATCTTGTTTAGGGCTTGCAAGTAGGCTTCCTATGCAAAGGGGAGCCTTAGCACGTTCTCTAGATTGCAGTGGTCTGTGTTTAAGGTCACAGGTGTGAAAGCCACCCTCTACAGCAGCACGCAGAATTCAGCCAACTACGAAGACAAGTCAACCTTTCAGTCTCCGCTGGGTTCATGCAAAAGGACTTTTCTTCTTTGCCCTTCCTGTTTGAATCTTCCTGTCTATCTTTCCGCATTATTTAGCCTGTGGAAAAGCTTATTACACCTAGTTTTGCGTTAGCCAAAACCATAAAGATGACTTTTGGAGTCCTTTAGCCCCTACCCTTCCAGTATCTTGAGACCATATACTTCTTACTATTCACCAGTACTCTTCCTCTGTCCTTCTGTCTTTCTCCGTTCCCTGCTTCACAAGGAAAAACATGTATCTCAGAGGGTGGATGGTTTTGTAGTTAAAGGCATTCAAAGACATTCCAAGTTACAGATTTCAGTTTTACCACAGAGTTTAGTCTCATAAATGACCATGAGAAAGTTGTTCAATCCCTCTGAGATTAAACTTGACTATCCTCTGGGAAAGGAACAGATACTCATAAGTGAGAACGTCTCTTAGCTACAACCAACTGAGATTTGTCCTCTGCCCAACTCAACTCTCCATGTTAAAGTCTCTGCCTTAAGTTCAGTTGTGTGTTTCCTTGATCACATGCCCTGGCCAAGACAGGGAACTTGGTACAATGCCAGTGTCTGAATATGAAACACTGTAATGGTGATACGCTGACTGTAACTCCTCATCATATCCAGTCTTCATCATTTACTACAACTGCAACTTCAGATCAGAGCTTGTAGCCTGGTTATTCTTTCTCTCAACTTAACTAGTTGCAGTGAAGTTCTAAGTAATTGCATGAGGCAAAAAAAGTCCTAGTTGTTATGAGAAAAAAAAAAAACCAACAAGCATACATTTAAAATAAACATCACTTTACATTCTCTTTACCCTTCTCTTTCCCCCACATCTCTGAACCCCACTGTTCAGTTTTTCTCAGCGTTCTTTGTATTTTCAATGCATTACATTTGTGCTTATGGAAAGTCAGAGAACTTCCTTTAGGCAGTAACTCTTGCCCAGGCAATTCAAGCTCCCTCAACCTAAACACAGAATTCAAGACTTCATTTAAACTACCAGGAATTTCACATGGCTGAGAATTACTGGCACTTGTATTGTGCTAGATGTCTTCTTGCTGCTCAGTGTTGGACTTCAAAGTGAAGCTGAGTTTTACCCTGCAAGCCTTCTCAACAGGAACAACTTAAGACAGTTCAAACTACAGAGTCCTTTTAATATTGTGGTAAAACATAATCCTTGTTTTCCAGCAAATCCAAAGGACAAGTACCATAGCAGCTCTTCTATAAAATGTTTCATTCTGTTTACCTAAAAAGAAAACAGAAATGCATTGCTAGTGCAGTGCTGTACTCCTGTATTTACAATGAGAAGTGCCTTCAAAATGGAGCTGATTTTTTTTAGACATGCCCTGTTTTGGTTCAAAATTGATCCACTACTATTGGTAGCAAGGTTAAGCTGTAATGCGAAGAACATAAAATTTTTAACAGATCTGTTTCTATGTAACCTAATTACCCAGGTTACTATCTGAGTCATCTTGTTACTAGGCTGAAAAAAAACCCACAAAAAACAAAGCAATACTTTGTCTAACAACATTACTGAATCACAAGAAATTAATTATTTTCTGTGGAAAGCAGTGATTTTAAACATTATAATAACACACTGCTCCAAAGACTATTTTCAAAATGTGCATAGTTGGATCTTAAGACTCATTTTAAGTAGCTTTCATTAAATTTTTCTAGCCTTCATTTTGAAATTAAGTATGAGAAATCCAATGCATCCGGATAATCTCAGTTAAAGTTGTTTCCAAATTCTAGGCTGATGGGCTCTATTATCCAAGTTGAAAGGAACCAGGAGGGGTTTAGCAGAGTTTCTCTATCCCTCTGCCAGTCTTCTCAAACCCAAATCTTTGCCAATCTAATTTTCTCCATCCTGCAGACTCTCACTGCAAGAGATGGCTGCAGACTCAAAATGGAGATCCACCACTGAACAAGTTTCACCTCTCTTTGCAACACCCTCTGAGGAGATTTTTCCATTCCCCCCCACTCAGAAACACGCTATCCACAGCCCCTTTTACTGTGATTGTCTTCTTCAGGGTGGGTGTCAACCTACCTCTTCTACCAAGCTCCTTTCTCCATCTAAGAGGATCTAAGAAATCCCTTATTTTGTGTGGCCTGCCCTCTAAGACATGAAGACTCAGGGTGATAATGGGTCAATACAGTCTAAAGATAGATCTGCCTGCCCTAAGAGCTTAATGGCTTGTTGCAGGGAGCTGTAGCACTTAATAAGGCAAAGAACAATAACTCAGCTCCTCCTGCAAGGTGCTGCTCACAACTGCTGGGAGGGGCACTTCCCAACTTGGCAAAAAAAAAAAAAAAAAAAAAAAAAAAGGAAAAAGAAAAAAAACACCAGAGAAATACACAACTTGTGTTTATCATCATTTTACTACTCATCACTAAGTCAGTCTTGGAGCTGGTGACAGTACCTGCACCTCCCAAATCTTAAGCCCATGTTTACCAGGTGATGCTGATCAGAGATGGAAAGGATAAATTACCTCCGCCAACTCACTGAACCAGTACCAGCACAGGCTCTCCAGCAAACCACTGAAAATGGATACCATCTCCACCACATCTCCTGATCATCAGTTTAAAGGGAACACAATGAAGTTGTTGTACTGGCAACTCTTCCTGTTTCCCTTCCTGAACCAATCTCACCAGCTTGGCAGAGAGTTACAGGACTTCAGCCAGTCTCAACCTACATGTCTATCAAGCACTGCCAAGGAAGAGCCCTGACACCACACTGCAGCCTGGGGATACACGGTTTGGAAGAACACAGAAGCTTGACCTTCTTAATTAGTTAATTCCCCAGGAGTTCGTTCCACGAACATCTGCTCTTCCAGGGAATGTCAAGTTTGGTTGGAAGACGCAAAAACCAGTAACAAATCCACAGTATCTATAGGACTAACATTTTTAAATGAAACTTGCCTGACAGTCACAATAACGCCCTGTTTTCTTCAAATGACCTTGTCACAGCCCATCAGATTAAAACCAAGAGGAGCCCCACCTCTCCTATGCAGGGTTGCTTGACGCATGCCGTTTTCAGACTTGAAAAATCTGCAGGTTTATATTTTGCAGGGCAAAAGTAATAACATGCAGGCCATTGCAGGCATACCTAAAAAGAAAAATGCTAGTACTGCTAGATCGCTGCAGAGTTCGGGTTTCAACTTCTTTCCACATTAAAAAATATAATGATATTTTGGACCTGATATGAAATAACCAAAATTGCTACAGTGCTTCCCCTGTGAGCAAAACAAGTCAGGAATAGAAATGTATGAGCCACTGCCCCAAGTGCTCCAATGGTACTTTGAGGCGCATCAGCCTGTGCCGAGCAGCGAACCATCCCTGAAGCGCTGTAACTTCAGTTAGACCTTGTAATTCAGAAATCTCCCAGTGACCCCATTATCAGCGTAGCATAGAGAAAACAGAGCTGGTCTCAGTATATGAAGGCAATGACTATTCAGGGAGCTTTAATCAGAAGGAATTTAACTGAACAAACAGCCATGGCTCCCAGAGAAGGGCTGAGGACTTTTAAAAATTGAAAGTAGCTGACCGTATGCTTTAGAACAGTAAGATAAAATTATTACACTAAACCCCTTTAATTAATGCATGCGACAGAAGCTGTGATTTTTAAACCCTAATCTCCCTGTCATTTCAGTTTTTAAGAAATAGTAAGAAGCACCCATCTGCTCAAGCTGCCACACAAGGCCCAAAGTTCTGTTCTCACACCAGTTTTGTGCCGGATGTCTCAATAAATTTACTGCTTATTTACATCAGCCAAAATGGAGAAGAAAGCTGCTGATTTCCTAAGTGTGCCCTCCTGTAAAAACAGCTAAAATACGTTTTGCTGTTACACACACCATTTTCCACCCCTGAAAAGCAGGGGCTTATGTTGTCCATCCCCCCCCCCCCCCAAAAAAAAAAAAGAAGAAAACCCATAGGGCATTTTGAAAACCCTGACAGATGTTTAATTACAGAGGCACTAGGCAGGCATTCTTCTGAGAGGCTCAAACACAAAACGACTGTAGCTGACGACCAAATGGCATAAGTGTCTGCTGCACCACCAGAGAAGCAAAAACTTTGCTAATCCACATTTTGCTAATTCAAACACCTAATAATTCACATGCAAGCAAAAAGCTGCTGGTAGCGCAACACGTCTGAATAACCATTTAACAGCAGGAATCTGTGGTGCGATCTCATGTTACTGGGGGTGTATTACGAAATACAGCAAACAGCAGTCAGCACTATGTTATGAAATATCAAACCGAACTCTTACTCTCAACATCTAGGAACAAAGTACCTTTTGTAATGCAGGTTTCTTCCCTCCCCCTGCCCCCCGCACTTATTAATTCATGAAGTTCATTCATTTAAATAGGTCCTTTAGTCACTGATGTAAATGAACAGGGATCTACAGTACAGTCTGTGGGCTGTGTGGCAGGAAGAGAATAGAGATGGCACTGCCTTCTCCACTGTTATCTCCAGCTGTTTCTTACAAATTTCTCACTGATTCCCTGGAAGTTTTCACATTAGGTTCAAATTAAAAGAAAAAAAGTCTTGTATTCCAAAAGTTAGAAAAATCTTATTCTGACCTATTATAAAGATCAAAACAAAATCTAAGAATACAGGCACCTGGACCTGCGACTAAAATTTCTTGGATGTGCCTCTGAATGGAACAGGACCTGCCCCAAATTCAGTAGCAATCAATCTTCACCCTTATCCACCCTCACAGCTGAGAGTGAGGCATATGCGCTTTGCCATGCTGCTGAATTGTGTACTGAGCATGCAGCAACACGAAATATTGTCTTAACAGATTTAAGCATGCCTCAAAGCACATTGTTCTGACAGTGCCTGGGTCTCCGTCATCACTCTCGTAACTATCAATGATTCTGGTTAATTTTACAATCACAAGAGGTACAAGCCTCCATCTGGTTAGTCTACATATTACTGCAGAGTTGGAATCACACTGATCAACAAAATATGTTGGCCAGTACTGCTCTGTTAAGGTGGACTGGTGAGTGGAGAACAGCCCTACTTTCAGCTGCTCTAAAGACCCACCAGGAATACAAGAGAACAGAGAACGAATACTGGCGATTGCTCCCTGGGGAGAGGCACCTGGTGCTCCAGGGCTGCTAGATCAGGATTCAGGTGTGCCGGCAGGACTGCGTGGTAACCTAACATATGTATCAGCTTCAGCCTCCTGAACGCCTGCACTGCTTATGGCAAAAGCGTGCCACAGCTCCTTCCCTGGAATGAAGCTGAAGGGAAGAGATGTCCTGGATTAATGCCTGTGACTGAAGTGACCTTGTAAGCACAGGTAGCAGGGCTTCCGAATGCTTTTTGTTCCCTGCTTGCGCAACCACCAAGTACACCACCACCCTCTCCCACAACAGAGTCGTGGCATAGCTGTTACAACAGAAGCGACTGCCATCCCCATCATCCCACACCAAGAAGCGCTGCCTCACAGGTCAGATAGGGAAAGCAGCCATGGTGTCACTGTGAGAAGTTCCACACACCGGGAGTTCCAAGCCTACATCCATGCCAGGAGCCACAACCAGACATCCATGAGACTGTCAGCATGGTATCAGAGCAAGGCTGCAATTTGTGCTGTTACAGCCAAATTCCCCTTTCTCTGCACGCAGCCCAGTCAGATATGCCACTTGGTTGACACCTTTGCATCTGCACAAAGATTCCTTCCACCACACCTGTATACCAGTCAGGGTGTTACACTGCTATAAAGCCTACCACAGACAATTCTGCTGGTAGAACCTGCAATGCTAAGTGCATCTAGGTCTCCTGTGAAAGAGATGTGCTTGCTCATCTTCCAATTTTGGGTTACTTTTGGCTGTTGTCACAGACCAGGACTCCTTTCCATCCCCTTCTGTCTTCGAGTACGTGGCCCAGTGTTGATTTCTGCCAGGTCTAGCTGAGTTTTATTTATACCTTCTAAATATGCCCTTTGTGTGAACTCCTGGTAAGCAGAACATTCAAATGCAGAACTACATTTCTGTAGACTGGAACCTACAGCACTTCCCCAACCAAGTTAGCAAAAATCACAATTACTGTGCTTTTAAAACAGTGTACTCCATAAGCAAAACAAATCCAAAATTTAAGAGCCTCTTCTCATTTTGGACTTCAGAAAACACTTCTCCAGTCGGATACTGAGTAAACAGACTTAAACGCTCTTAAAACTTCAGCTTGATCTGTAATGTTAAATTATGGACTTTTCACAGCACAGTACACCTAATGTACGATTATACAATGGAGTTCCCTTATGCTCACAGTTAGGAAGCAAAATATCTCAAGCCTTGCATTGTTTCAGTCAGGGTTTTTGTATTAACCTACCAGGCAAACAGAAACAGCCCATGCGCAAAGGGCAAATATCCCTTCCTTCCTCTGCTTTTGCTGAGAACTCCCCACAGCTCTACTCACCATCAGATATAGTACAGGATCCCCAACCACATTTTATTTCATTCACCTAATATCATTCTAAACATGTACAAGAAGCCTGTTACAATCCTGCTGAAGTCACCAATGATAAAACTATTAACCTCAAAGGAAGGAGAACTGATCCAAAGAATATAAACAGATAATAAGCAGTAAATTCAGAAACTCTCCCAGGTCTGGACAGCTGGAGTTTTTAAAAACCCAGTGGCTCCATGTCATAAGCAATGAAAAACATGTTACAGAACTCAGCAACAGGAATTAATAAAACTGACCAAAGGTCATGTGTAGTCCATCAATCACTGCATCGTTTACAGTTCATATTACAGTAGAAAGGTATGAACATTGCCAGTGTTGTACATCGGCTACTCAGACCTATCATGAATAATTGATAGAGGTTATCCATTTGAGTCCCAGCCTATTATTCAAAACTCTAAACCTGCTGTTCACCAACAGCAAAGAGCACTACAGATGAAGTATGGAAGGGCACTATAGGGAACTATTTTCAATGATGCAAGCAATGATGAGGGAATGCAGATCATCTGAAAACAAAAGCTGATTTTTTCTGAGATGCAGGGCACTTCCATTTGTTAAGCAGCAAACCAGCATTTAATGTTTACCTATTTTGCACAATTTACTGTCATGAATAAAATACATCAGCTAATCTGAACTTCCGTTTTTCAGTCTTCAGTCTCTTAAAAGCTTGGCTGGTTGAACTGAAGGCTGAAAAGTGCATTTGCCTCACACTCCCTTATGTATTTCACATTGAGCATCTAATATGCATGTTCCTGTTAAAGAGACTTTGACCTACAATCGAAGACTAAAGATCCTTACTGTTACTAACCCAGGTTTTGATGTTAATTTTAAAATAAGTAAATAATAAACCAGGAATAGCTATATTTACAAACTACACTGGACACCTGAAGAACAAAGAATGCCACACAACCTACACTGTACTAACCCTGGCAGAGCCATTACCCAAGTAACTGTCTCCATCACGGCATTAATTCCAACAGTAGCAAATTGCAGCATGCCTTTAAAATTTAGGGCAAGGTTAAAATGCCAAATAAGATTCTATTAACTACTAACAGTCCTACTAACTAATGCCTTGTCAGGCAGGGCAACTTATTTACAGTTCCCCATGACTGAAGAATCACCATCCTGGACTCTCTTAAACACATACCCCATGGTGCAAAACAGATCATAATTTCATCTTAGATTTAAGAAGGCCAAGCTCACTGAGATGCCTTTGTTTGGTTTATAATGTCAGAATAATCCTTTACTACAATGACAGCCTGAGACATTGAATGGGACTGTCTACGAACAGCAGCCCCACTGTTTACTCCACACAGAAGCAGCTCCTCAGCCACATTTGAACAAGCCACGATATAGTTACATCCTTTGACAGCAACACCTGAAACGCCTCCCTTATCTTCACACATCCCAGGACCCAACAGAAATGTAACACTTTGTCTATTAACTATGAGTGGCAGGTAGTCAAAAGAAAGATTTCTCTTTAAATTTAGGGACATCAGAGCCTGCTTTTAACTCCCTTTGCTGAAACACAAGGCCCTGTCTAGACACCAGCCTTAAGGCAGTCTCTGCATATAAGGCAGGCCAGGGTATATTGGAAGCATAAGGATTGTCAAAAAACCTGTTTGGCCTTTGGTAAATTAGTAGTATATATTCTGTAGACAGCACAGTTCTTAGACACAGTTCTATGCCTGACAGAAGAAAAAAAAAAAAAAAAGCCACAGTCTTTTTGACAAACTCCTTGCCAAAAGCCAGCCTCTCTCCAACTCAGCCTGACTCGACACCGGCCTGAAGAAGGCTTCGTTCAAATCTCCACTTTCTCCCACAGGGAGATACATTTTGTTTGTTTTGATTGAGTTTTGGAGCCTACGCACTTCGGTGTTGTGGACTCCAAGATCAGCAATACTGGTTTTGTACTTGACTTCTTGCAACCTCCCACTCATCATTTTCACCAACTCTGTGGTGCCACATTTTGACCAGAGGCTAATTAACATCCTGCCTCAACAAAATGGCAGCACCCTTTCTCTCACGCTTCCTGTAAATAGCATAACCCAATCCTGCTCCCATCTTCACTTCATAAGTGCTTTTCTCACACCAAGCTCTTGTACAACAGCTTGCGTGTAGTGGTCAGGCTGTAGACACCTTACACATGTACAGCGAGTGGTTCCTTTTGATGAGTCAGATTCTCAGCTGTTACACTCCTTATGGATATGGGCTTCCAGGCAAGTGGATTAACCCAGTTTGAAACATCATTTCAGCAACAAGACAGTTGAAGAGACTGGACAGTTCTCACTGAGAAACTGACAACTGAATTGGCTGAGCCTTTCATACAGTAGCAGCACAGGGAGAAGGGAAGACAGAGAGGGACACCAATCTGATTGCACACAAATAACTCATCACTAACTTAACTCTGCTGCTTCCACATAATTCCTCAGCTAGTTACAAAGTCAAAAGGCCCATACAATATTTGACATGGATAAGCAAATACAAACAGCAACATTCAGTAAATCAATTAAGAAGATCAGCTTTGCCTTATGACATCTGAGCAAAATACAAGATCTAAAGCTCAAATGAAGTTCATAATGTAGAAAAATAATCTAACTGCACTTTAAAGAAAGCCTAGTAAAATTACTGCACAATCAGAAGGCAATCATTTATTAATATGTGATGATCAGGTATTTCTGTTCTTTTCAGTTAGGCTTAGATCTGAAATATGAGCCTTATATGGAAAGATGCTTTGATGACAGTCATTTATTTGGGAAAGCTTTTCCAGCCTTTTTGTTTTACACAAATGATTTGAATGTTTAAAGAATTTAAAGAATTTCGTATCTAGGTATTAATAAAGAGCTATTGTCTTTTCTTTTATATTTTTATTAAGCTCTTACTGAAAATGCAGCTGCTGACTTGTAAGTGATTCAAAAATAACATATATAGCAAACAGGCAGCCATCTTCACAGTCTGGCAAGTAACACATTTCCATAAATAACAAAGAATACAGGGTCATGATATCAGCTGTTCAGAAATCTTTAAAAGTCACAATGCCTCTAATCCTGCAGTAACTATTTGCCGGATTGGTTTTATTTATGGCTTTCCAACTGACAGGCTTTCTCTCTGCTGTCTTCTCATTTGACTTCCACATGTCTGTGTCCACACGGAGTGCAGTGGATAATACTGGCCCAAAAGTTGGGGGTTTTGTACAGGTTTGTGAACAGCTCTGCATGCATTTGTGTGCACACACTGTACACACACTGGGTTATTCCTTCATACAAATGGACAGCTGCCCTGTTACCTGGCTCTTCCGATGCCTGACATTAATTGCATTGTACATCAGCTTTAGATAATTAGACACAGCTGTATGTTCAAAAATAGCAACGCGTAATGGGAAATCCTGCTGGAAGATTTTGGCCATACACACTTTCAGAGTTCTCAGATATAGCATTATCCACTCCTTAACGCCCTGGTTTGATCCCTGTTTAAAGTTTTCTCTTACTTTTCCCCTGGGTACTTTGCCAAGCATTCCACTTGAAAAGGATTCTGTGACATTATCACTCAGCTTCTTTCCAATAGAAAAAAAAATAATAAAAAAAAAAAAAAGAAACATTCATGAAAATTAAAGCTGTTTCCTCAACAGAATCAAGGCGGGGGGGGGGGGGGGGGAAGTGTTTTTTTAGAAACAGAGTTTATGGACAAGAAGCAGTTATTTTTTTCTTTGGAACGACATATGAAAGAATGCATTTCATGTATTTTTCCCTCCCAAAAAAATCTGGTAATTTTTCTAGAAAGAGACAGGAAGCTCCACTTCTGGGGGAGGAAAGCGGTGAAAACCAAACAGAACAAATACAAAAAAATCCCCACTAAAACTGTCTCAGATCTGCTCAAATTATCTTCCACAAACGTAAGTTACAAGCCATTTTAGCTTAGAGGCTGGGTTTTGTTCATAAAATTATGAGACTATTATTATTTCTTATCCAGAAATATGCACAAGTCAGGTCTCAAGACATCTTGAAAGAATGGCTTGTTCCATTTTGTTGTATTGGAGGTGGTGTTTAAAAATGAAGGGGGAAAAGATTATACTGACAACTGTAAAAGCACGAAAGTCCACAAGCACAAAGGCATACAGAGAAACAAACACAGCAAACATAAATACAGCAAAACAGAAATAAATGTCCAATTTAACTGTATTATCTGGCATCCCATAACCAGAGTACAGTATTAGTTTAAGAGTGTAAGCAAGCGGTTTCTTCATTGGTTTTGGAAGTTCAGGTAGTGAAGACAGAAGAGTCTAAGAGAAGAGCTGTGGTAACACGTTAACCTCAGCAAACAGAGCATAGTATATCCCTTTAATTTTGATGCATGAGCTAAGAATTTCCTTCTTCCTTGTTTCTAACTGCCACTAACTGTATTTCTGGTCTACTGCTTCAAGTGAGCACCAAGCTACTAGGGGATTTCCTAAATGGGATTACCCCTACTTCTTCAGTTCCTGCTAGCTGCTTACGCCTGCACCTGTGACAATTTAACCCAGCTGGCTGTCAATGACCAGCAACCAAACATGAGGAAATAGCAGAGAGACTTAAGCTCTCTCAGAGGAATGGATGAAACGTAACCTCAGGGTGGGATTTCTTCTTTTGGCTGAAATTGGTAAGGACTTCTAATTCCTAAAAAAAGAACCGAAAATCTAAGCTAGCCTAAAAACTTCCGCCTTTCTGTCAAAAGAGACTTGTATTTCCATTCAGCTTTTGCTGAGGTACACTTGCAGGGTAAAATATAATTAACCCCTGAGTAAAAGAAGAATGGGAAAATGGTTTCCCTTCTCTTCTCAGGAAAAGCCTTTTGGGGTGGGGGGTGGGGGTCACAACAGAACAGCACCACAGCTTAAAGTAAAGAGAGGCATAATTAAGCTTTCATACAACATCTGTACCACATTTGCACATGCACTCGCTTCCAGAGAAGAGACAGACATCAAAACTAATGGAGAACATCCCAACTCCCCAAATGCAGGAAGAATGCTATATAGCCTTCCCAGCTGCACTCTTGGGACTGTAAAACAAGAGATCAGCAAAGAAGCCTTCTCCTGTATTGCTTTTACTGATGTTTTTGCCCAGGCAGTGTTACAGAGTTCTTAAACAGATTTATCCTACTGCTCCATGTACTACGAGAGGCTTACGTGCACCACAACTACTGGAAAACAACGGGTGCAGAATAAGCTTCGTCATCTTCTGGTTGTTACGCACAGTAATTGGTTCCAGGGTCAACACTGTGATGCTGCAACAAAGGGCTGTAGCTTAAGGGTAAAGAATAAACAGCAGGAGTCAATGGAAGTTCTGTTACTATACAAATGCCCCCAAAATGAAAGAAAGGCAGCAAACAAAATATTTTGTATAAGCACAACTGATCAGGAATCCAACATGCAACCTTAGCTCTCAACAAGCTGTTAATCTCATTAAAGGAAAGAAACACAGCAAGTACTTTCAAGTATCTGTAACAAGAAAACAACACATTAAGATTTTGAACCTGGTTTGACAAACACAGTGCCTTGCACTGGGCGCCAGTTTATTTGTGTGAAAACATATAGGCAGAGAAGGGTGTCTGGAATTACAGTATTAATCATAAAATACTCATTACTAGGATAGAGACAACTTTGCTCAAAACACCATGCATGCTTGCTCCACTAAATCTAAACATCTGGGGAAAGTTATGTATCTGGCTTTAGTGCCTTTGAAATGACATGCTACGTTTAAGCCAAGCGGTCCAGCCACACCAGTTTTCAGAGTCAAGTTTTCAAAGTCCATCACTTTATCATTTTGAATCTTTCCATTCAGTGACACTTTTGATAAAAATGTATTTATTCCTTTTCCCCGCGCACCAGGAAAGTGAAACAGATGAAGAACTGCAAATGTCTTCTTTCAAAGTTGTTTCTCCAAACATAACTATTATCTCCCGACACTTAAGCACTCAATTGAAAAGGCACAAAGGAATATAGTCATCCTTGTGATTTACCAGGTGAAACACTAAGACATGCAACGTATCAAAACGAAATCCCTCATTTGTATGCTTCATGGTTACACTTCTCCTTCCCTCTTCAGTTGCCGCTGTTCTCAGGACCTGAAAGAAACTTTTACCTGACTTTCTTTCACCTGCGCTCTACCGCTGTGCATAGCTCTTGAGTGCCAGGACTGCTTGCGCAGAGCAGTGGCAGGGGCATGATGTAACCTCCTGCCCCAATGCACTCCCACACCCTAACACAAACAGGGTAACACTCCACCACAGTGCCTCCTTCCTTGGTGCTCCACTTTCTCTCCACATGCGCCCTGCGGTCACTCACTTCCTTTAAACAACATTCATTTTCTGAGAGCCAACTGTGCTCACATAGGCTGACTCCCTGCAGCATGCCAACCTCCCTGGCATGTGCCAGGCCTCAGCCATCCTCATGGCCCTCCTCTGACCAACAGGCTAACACCATGACACCACTTACTCAAACACAACCTTTGCTTACCTCCAGCTTACTTCCTTGTGCCACTGATTCAGCTTTCTTACAAGGCTGTCCCTAGAGCTGCCATTCCTACTTAAACCACCTGTAGGTTTCAGTTGACAAGAGCCTGAATCTGGACCAACACCTTCAAGACAACATCTTCCATCACCCCTTTCGATTCACAACTTCATGATTGTTGCAACAAGCTGGATCAAAGGGAAATGACCCCAGCCAGGTCCCATCCATGTCCTCACAGCACCCAGCTCTCAGCAGCACCAGCCTGGGTGCCTGCTTTCTCCACAGCACTGCTGAGATACGATAAACTTTGTCTCACTCTGAATTCAGACCCCCAATAAAAGAAATGTAGACTGGTTACCTTACAGTATATACTGTGTGATACTTTTGACACTGTGCATCAGACTTAATTTTTTCATGCCAGAAAGCAAATTCACAGATAGGGTAGTTACTGCAGGAGACTACATTTCTGGCTTGTGCTTTTGTGCACCCTCAACTCCCCTCTATGACAGCGATCTCTGTAGTGCTGTCAGCATCAGAGATCTGCTTGGAAGTAACCACGAGCTTCCAGAGTAAGTTGTTTACATCACTTGGATGCATCTCTAATAGTAACACATCAGCACTTTCCCATTTATGTATATTAACCTATACTTGTTACACATCCACACTTCACGATTTTTTGCCTTGCCTTTCTTAAACCTTTTTCAGCTTGACACAGTTTTTAATTACATTATGTTTCTGGCCCATTCCAACCTTCACCTCCATATGTATCATGTTTCTTTCCTTTTGGCTTCTGAAGGCCTCAAAGAAAGTTGCAAAACTGGAATTTGAGTAAATACTGTAGGAAGAGTACTTTCCATGACGCATTGGTTGAGTGAACTCAGCACTTGAACTTACTAAGGATATCGTAAGATATTAAAAAAAAAATCTTATAAAATCTTGCTCTAATCTGACCAAGAAAGGTCAGTCTAGCAGAACATTTTACTAGCACGTAAAAATTTCATTATGCATTAATAACACTTCCGTTCCATTACAGGCCTTAATATTAGGCACTTCATGCTGATAACATCAGAGATAAAAAATCATGACAACTTCACTTGCAAAATAAAGTGATTATGTTTGAATCATAACCAGTAAGTCATGTGGGTGTGTATAAACTAATGAAATAAACAATATTCCGTATTTCCACACAAATAACAGTACTGAGGCTTCCCCATCAAACGTATTTAGGGCTACAATAGCAAGTAAGTGATTCTTACTTACATGCACCCAGTCTGTTGACCCGTAACAATCCAAGTAAAGATTAAGTTTTTCCTGTTACAACTTTACCTGACATTCTGTGGAGGGCTTTTCAAGGCTTCTCCAGGCTTCAACAGTACTTAAGGTTAAGATGCTTCTGGGAAACTGCTGTGCATGTGGATACAGGCATGTGCAAGGACAAGAAACTTCTGCAAAGTATTATAAAGGGTTTAGGATTAATGTGTTCCACGTGCAGTATAAGCTGTACTTCCTGAATTCTCCTTTAAGGAAAGAGAAGGATCTATTTGCTTCATTATCTACTAAAAAAGGCTTTACTACCAACCCAGTAAAGGCTTAACCACAGAAAACTGAATATACCTTTGGTTCAATGGTGCTACCCAACTAGCAAAACATGCAAAAGGCAACAACTGCATGCAACAGCTGCTCCACCTCCTTGGGGTACAGCAGAGGTGGGAAGAAATGAAGTCTTTAACATCCAGTTATCGCAATTCACTGTGCTCAGTCTTTCACCATCATGACACTGGCATGCAACCTTTATTGTTAACACACAGAAAATGTTTCACAGACTAGGAAAAATTAAGATGCCGCATGGACCCGAGGTTCACACTTCGAAAAGAATCCATCTATTTCCCTTGTGTTGTGCTTTCTTTTCCCCTCCAAAAAATATTTAGGTTTTGCTGACAGTAGCTTGCCTCAAATGCTATTTAAGCAGTAAGACATCAGAAGACATATGCTATCCTGAGATAACACACACCTCTGAAGTGCTGTTAGGTGTAGCTGATGCCTTCAACTGCCTGATGAATTTGTTATCTCAAAGAAACACAAGGTTTGGGAGTGCCTTATATTGCAAACTAACCCCAAATTTAAAAAATAAATAAATCGGTGACTTTGAATCCTTTGGATCATGGGGGAGGGAGTGGGACAACAGGGAAGATGACTTAGAGTAACTATTGCTAACTTACGGCTCCCGAACAAGACTAAAATTACAGCTGTGATACGATTTCATTTTAATGGTTATTTGTTTTTCTGTTTATGGAAGTGACAGACCTTAAGTAGTATATAAGGTTTGAGATTACAAACCTGGAAAACAAAGTTCTAAAAAGTAAAAAGGCAAATCTTCCCCCATGGGTCTGGTATGAGAAGTATCTCATGCTCTAAATCCATGTTAAGTAAGCACCGATATCCAAGTTACAAGCATCAGCTGAAAGAATACTTTTGTGTTTCACATGGACACTCTCTCAGTAGAGATTCTACACTTCAAAAGAACAAGGTGTTGATTTTTTCTCTCAGCATCACTAAAGCGTAAGTGAATCCATTAAGAGAGTACCCACAAAAGACAATTCTGATACCTGTTTCTCTCCCTTAATCTTAACACCTGTAAAGTTTGCATGCTACAGTACATTTCAGGATATGCCATTTACACTGGCATCGATTACAGCAAAGAAAGATTTCTCTATTCTTCTCTAACCTCAAGCCATTAGGTGCCAAGTAGTTCAACAAAGCAGTTGTTAATGACTCCAACCTGACTGCTCATATGCCTAAATCAAGCCAGCAGTTATGAGTTTTGCTGGATCAGGACCAAAACATTCAGCAATTTGCCAGTTCAAACTCATGCTGTCTATAAACACAGAAAACAAATTCACCATGAAAATAAATTTACAAATCCATTCCAGGCACTGAAAATAAGGTCTAGGTATTGGTCACAAAATATGGAACAGTAGCAGTCACACACCAAGTGTAACAAGTATCCAAAAGTCTCATTCAAGGACTAAGGGCATTGAAAATTCTACAGAATTTTCAACTCAAGAAGTTTTCCTCGGCAGTTTCCACACAATTCACTATATGCTTTTCATCTCCCTAAAAACCCATTCCCACTGTAAAGGGTTCCCCTGACTACAGCTAAGTTGCTTTTGACTTCTACTGGTATGACTGGTACCACAGTCAGCCCCACTGAAGTTAAAGCAATCCAGTGCTTGCATGAGACTACTGAGTTATGAAGTAATAAACATAAAGTCAAGCGATACTGAGTAAAACTTGTATTTGTAAAATGCACCTTCAGAAAACAGATTATCTACCAACACTAGGCCAAACTGCGCATTACTTGTATACCCCGTGCAGCCCGGGGACTCCCCAGGTTTCAGCTCCCACAGAATTTAGCCCACCACACCCACTGAGAGCACCTGCTGCCAAACCCAACATGTTAACAAAGAAAACCTGGTTTTAGACGGATGAAGAGCAAACTGTGAACCACGATGTTAAGAGCAGCAAAAGCATTTAACAAAGACTCAAGTCCCTCATTACCAGAGCTTTACAGATCAGTATAATCCACAGCCACAGCACTACTGAAATATTTGGAAATCAGATAAAAAACACTAGCATTGCCATTTTCATTGCTTGAATCTTGTTTTACTAGATGGGGGGAAGGAAGTCCTTGCTCACTAATCAGAAACTGCTAGAAAATAAAAGCACTACACAATGTGATCTTATGACTGTAAATGTCACAAAGCAGTATTTCACATGCTATAACTTGATGTAATAGAAACATCAGTACTAACAAATACCAGAATTGCTTGCTAAACTGGCTTTTACAAGGCAGCAAGGCCAGGGTAGGTGTCAAGAAATGAGTGTTTTGAACAAGCCAAGTTACTATGCAGCTGGATGCCTGAGTGCCCATCCCTATATGCAGATGTTTATGATACTTGCTGAAGAAAAGCTAAAAGCCTACTATGAAAACTGCAACCCCTGTGGCAAGGCAACTGACTTAAACATAAAGGGGTATTTTTGAATGCACAAACTGAAAACAAGATGGCTAACAGCTTTCCACACCCTTGGAATTTATTTTACAAAGAAACGCTAGTGCTTGGCAAGCACGGAATGGGAACTGGCAATTCAGGAAGGACTGAACATAAAATACAAGTGATCCTTAGAAGCAGCTCTTGTGACAACATTTCGAAAAGCTGTGGAAGAAGTATGAAGAACTAATCTTGCTTTGGGCATCTGACAGAAGCTTCAGGGCAAAGCTTATCCTACCACTGCCTACTTCTAAGAAACCACACTGACTTCCCTGCTTTCCGATAGATAAAATAAAGGATGGGTAAACCTATCTCTCCCTTAGCACCTTGGCACAAATTTTCTTCCAAGCTGAGCTATGCTTTGGTTGCTTGTATCACAGATTACAGCTACAATAAACTATCTAAACAATACTTCTAATTGTGTCTCTTGATACTGAATATGGCAACCTGCAAAAACAGGAACATTAACAATTAAAGCTAAATCCAGTAAAACTGTCTTGGACATGCTGTATCAAAATGCCCTGCACAGAATTTTTCAGTACTTAAACAAGACCCCAACATAAATGTTTGCAAGGAATAAAAGCAATGCAATAGTTGGATTACTAAATTCAAACTGCTGCAAAAATTGTCTCTGAGCAACAGCAATCTTTGTCTTGAGAAGTCATTCGTCTGCTGAAGTATCTCAAGCTCAACCAGCAAGACTTAGGTCTGACTTGAGCTGACTGTGTGTTATCTGTTTCTCATCACCATGCTCTGTTGGGAGAGGAACCTGAATTACTGTTTAACACTCTTGCTGGCCACCCACATTACAGGACACTGAGTAAAACAGGACCTAGTAATGCATAATGAGAAACACAGTGGAAATTACCCAAGATGCCTACAGGGCAATCGTTACACGTTCCTTAGTTGTATGACGTCAGGGTAATGCACAGCATTAAAGGGTAATGACTACATTATCCCAAAGCATTGCTGCCCTGTTCCAGTCAAACACTTTTCGTATGAGCTTCTTGAAGCACAGCTCCCATCATCACGCTAAACCAAACAAGGGCCAAGTAACTTCACATGTGTGAGGTACACATCCAAGAGAGGTTTTGACCCACAACTCTGTCCTACGGCTCTTCTCCCTTTCTCTCCCCTTGATACACACTTCAGTGATCCTGGCTGTCAGAATTTTTCTTGTTATCCATTTGCTTGGGATGATCAGCATAATTTCTATTTTCTTCTGTTTCCTCAGTTCTTCTTCCCATTCACGTCAACCCACACTTAAAAATAAATGAAAGCAAAAGCTACTGTTGATGGCAGCAGCACCACAGGAATATATATATACTCACACATAGAAGATAGCCTCTGCAGTCCTGAGGAGTGCAGAAGAGTCCAAAAGGGAGTGAAGAGGTAACAAAGTGCTGCTGTGGAGATACACAGAGGTCTGTACTGGTCAAAAATGATGCTTCAACCTGCAGTACCTTACAGAGAAACTTCAGATTCTGAGAAAATATCACACTGCATGTGGATTTGCTACACACATCACGACTGGACTATGTGCATTACAGCAAGGCAGACACAAGAGAAATTTCTGAATGGTATTATTAGGCACGTTCAAACCAGGTAAGTGACCTAGTCCTGATCCACTGAATGGGCTTTAAGGAACAGTTTGAACTTTAAAGTCCCAAACAATGCTTACGAGATCTTACTTTTGTAAGCAAAGGGTCCTTGGTCCAAGTCACAGAAGAAGCTGGGCAGAGACATCAACTTGCTGTATTTAAAGTCCTGGCATTAATCCCACTGGTGTTAACAACCAAAACAATTCATTTGGTTTATAAAGTTGAGGGGGTTTTATATGCCAACAACGATCCTTAGCAATGCCAAAACTAACTGGGGAAGTGTGTAATCACAGTGTAATGTTTTTATCTCTGTGGTAGGGATCTAACAGAAGTCACTGAGACACTCTTCCTCCCTGAAACTACCTCATTTCTTGGAAGCTTGGGGCAGGAGTTACTAATACTGCAGCACTGAGACATTCCCCAACTTCTAATACGCTTATTCTGCAAAATAAATAAGCTAAATAACTTCAACATACTTAAGACTGTACATGCAGAACAAGATCTTCACTTGGTGTAAAACGCCTGAACAGCCTTCAGTGGCATGACACTGTGGGATTTACAGTAAGTGAGAATCTGGCATGAGAAGTTATCTGAAGTGTAATCATTTGATTAAGATATATAGTAAAAATGTTTGATTTTTTCAAGAGTGAAGAGGACTTCCACAGAGGAACGCTTTTTCATATAAGCGGAACAATGACGTCCTGGTACTGGATACTGACAGCTTTTTTTCATGCACTCACTCTGGCCACAGAGAACACTTACTAGGACTATCTTTCTTCTTCGGAGTTACTATACATTTTAATTTTTCTACTTTCACTCGCTTAGCTGGTTCCTCCCCTCCCCAAGTTACAGCTTCACCGTTTTACTGAAAAATTAAAGCAACTCAAGGCAATTTTTACTTTTACTTTAAATCAAAACCCTCATGAAATTGGGCACTTTTTGTCAGAAAGTTCCAGCTCTTGGATTCATTATGATTTATATCTGAGCAAAACAAAGTCCAAATTTATGCTTTGTAAGTCTCTCCTACTCTTCTTCTTTCACAAAACATGCTAATGTTATGTTTCTATTCAAGCACTCCAATTTACATATAGAATTTTCTTATAATATGCTTGGGATAAATGGTATGTGCTACATCTCTCAGTTTGTATAACCTGTAAGCAATTCACAAACAGATGTCTCTTCTCCTTCAGTTTACTAATAAAGATACTAAAGCAATGTCTGGCCATGGATTTCTAAGAGTTTTTTTAAATGTAACAAGCATGAAGAGCTCTAAAACCAAGCACTGCTCCCTTGTTTTGTTTAAGCTAAAGCCAAGGAAGGAGCTGAGAGTTCAGACATTTCAACAGATCAGTAACAACAGGCCAGTGACTCCAGTGGCAGGTGTGGACAAGGTGAGCTCCTGCTGCTGCCTCCCATTCACATGACTACTCCACTCTTGCACTTCACACGGCAACCTTCTTGGAGTCACCAGCCTCTTGAGTGTAGGGCGTCACAAGCCCTCACGGCTTCAGTGCAAGACACCCAGCACCCTGCCATTGCCTTGGAGGGTCTGAACCCCAACACCATCCCACACCTCTTTTCAGCCTGCCCACCTCTTCAAAACCTCACTGTACAGCACAACTCCCTTCACCAAGGTCTTGCTCCTCTCTGCCTTCCCCAATTTCCCCTTCTCTCCCCCCTACACCTTATTCCCATCTTGTCTCACCCCTTCATAGAGCTCATCATCTCTTGAGCAAGTCCCACCATACCACCAGTTAACTCCCGGTGGTAAAACACAAACCAAACGCAGCCACAAATGACTGTTTTGTATTCATTATTTGTTGGGGGGGGGGGGGGGGGTTGAACATTCTATGCAGTCTAGCAATTTGTGTCCCCGTCATCTAGTCAGCCCACGAGCTCCTTGGGCCTGCAGCAGTGCTGGTACAGGGCCTAGCGCAACAGTTCTCACTTGCAATCAACCCCTTCCTGCATTAGCCAGTGTAATAAAAGCAGCATGTGTTGAGTAAGGGTGAATCAGTCCCTCATTAAAGCATTTCAAAAATCCAGGAGTCTGACAGGAAATAAAAAGGAAGAAGAAAATGGAGAGAAGATGCAGGGAGATGAAGGGAATAAAATGGTTATGACTGTTTCCACTGGAAGCAGCATTCCAAGGAGCAATACCCTTTCTACCTGCCATCCTTCCCTGACAAGGTCAGGCTAGAAGCAGCATTCCTCCTTTATTCCTATATAAAACTCTTCTTTTTTTTTCCCCCTCCCCAGATCACTTCCAACACTTACTTCCTGCCCAGTCTGGCACTTACATGCAAAAAGAAGTACCTTTATGGCATTCCTTTACTGGCTGGCTGGGGTATCACAGGCCTGTGCTTTTACTACGTGTTTGCCAAGCACCAAGCAGTATTTGTTTTCTTCATCTTCCCACTTGTCAGCAGCAGTCACAGCCTCAAAAACTGAATTTGCTTCTTCATTTCAGGACTGAAATCGTTCATAGTGCCTAACGTAACAGGCTGCAACACCTTCACTGCTAAGCACACCATGACAATGAGGGGGGCCCGCACTGAGCCTTAAAAGCCAACAAAAGCACACAGGCTGAATTATTTCTTTTTCATACCAAAACTTACATTTTACTTGAGAACATGGAAGATTAGAAAGACAGAGCGTTTTCCTTTCCACTTTTATCAGCACATGCATAATCCCCCTCTACTCCCTCAGTCACAGCTCTCGGGTTTAGTTAAAAATTAAAATCACAGACAAAAAAAAAAGCCTCAAGCTGGAGAAGTGCTGTGCAACAATTTATAAGTGGTTCAAACAGCCTGGATGCAACTCAGCGGAAATTCAGGTACAGCTCACTAGTGGCTGGAATGCCAAATAAAAAACAAAGACTCATATGGGGCAGGAAGGCCTCAAAAATATTCAGGCTGCTCTTAATGGAGTGAATGTGCTCTGGGCCACCTCTTCCCATGTGGCTGTCACACAAAGCACATATACCTCATTGCATATATACAAAGTATATATATATATATATATATACACACTATGCAATATATAATACAGGTATCACATGGTACACCATGCGTAACTCCAGAAACCTAATTTTTACCCTCCATCCAACAAGATGGAAAGCACTTCGTAACCAGCTAGCTTACCCCATGACAGCTGATAAGCTGGGTTTGCAAACACTATCCCAGTGCCTGAGAAATCATTACGTTAGTCTATGTAGACAGCAAATTACTGATGTGT
Source organism: Lathamus discolor (assembly GCF_037157495.1). Classification (NCBI taxonomy): domain Eukaryota; kingdom Metazoa; phylum Chordata; class Aves; order Psittaciformes; family Psittacidae; genus Lathamus; species Lathamus discolor. The sequence goes on along the minus strand of NC_088885.1, from coordinate 99,256,020 downwards.
TAAGAACAAAGCAGTGCCTACCCTGGAGGCTCTCAACCCCATTTCACATGCAAGGTGCAATTCTTGCTCTTTCCCAGTAAGCCCTATCAGTACTTCTCAGCCTCAACATCTCTTGGCCCTACGTGACCACAGAGGTGCATTGACAGTTCCCCCATCGCAAGACTCTGTGTGTCAACAGGACTACCCAGCTGATTAAGACTTAGCCACACAAAGAAAAACCTTCAGCTGAGTCAAGGCCACAACATTCAGCACTTGGCAGTCTCGAGGCCCTTTTCTGAACCAGGATAACACAGTAATGTGTCAAAGGAGAGAAAACCAGTAAAGATGTGAAAGTAAAAATATGATACAGTTGCTATATAACCTTAGGAGTAGCCCAAGATTTTCCTGACTGTAGCCGGAGTAAAAATTCCACCATAGGAGGTATGTCAGGAAGAGGAACTGAGAGCACCACTTGCCCACCTCCACTGGGACAGGATGCTGTCTGTAGGGCTGGAGCACAGCTCTTAATGGAAAAGCTTCACTTGCAAGAGTGACTATGAAAAGCCGCAGGGGAGGACAGCAAACCTCACTACTTCTAGGACAAAATGTGCTTCAAGACCATTCCGGAACACCTGATTTTAGCAGGCGCATACATGAGGGCGGAATTTGGCCTATATTCTGTACACTTTTATGTTTCTGTTCATAGGGGAAAGAAAGAAGGCCTCTCAAGTTAAAGCGGCAACCTGAAGAGTAAAAATAATCCTACAGCCTGGTGGACAGAAGGTTCCCTGTCCTTAGAGAACAGCGTAAGGGCAATGTCAGTAAATCTGCATACCAAAAACAGAAAACTGAGAAATGTAAGTCTTGAACATTGACTTATGAAAATGTCTTTAAACAAACAAACGAACAAAAAAATACCACCACCACCAAACAACTTTCTTTTGAATCCCAAAAATCTTTTGTCACTTGCAAAAAGCATTCGCTTCACGACACATTTTACTTAAATAAGCTCTATTAATAAGTAAGGGTAACATTTCTCTTGGTCATAATCTTATCAGCCAATTGAATACTTGATTAGCTCTTTAGCTATGATATTAGCAAATGCAACATGCAGCTGCCACCCTCTCATCTCACTGATGCAAAACCACCCCTTTTCCAAGATGCACCTTTATTCAGGCCCATCAGTTTGCTGGTTCTTTACAGTCAAACACGGGGACCAATTTGGTACCATGACAAATACGTTTCCAGGTGTTGGCTACTGGCATACATTAAGCCAGTCACTTAATTCCTGTGGGAGAAACTGCCATGTTAAATTAACTGTCACCTTTCACTCCTGCAAGAAGAGCTTAAAGCTTGAGTTGAGGTAAGAAGCAGGACTGGCGAAGAGATGAGACTCTTTTTGTCAAAAAGAGATGACTCTTTTTGTCAGCAAGAACGCTTCATATGGAGAGCCTGTAAGAACAGCTTTCCTACTTGAACATCAGGGAAGAAGTGTTCAGGTGTTTTTAGCCATCTCCAGAGAGACACTTTTCCACCGCAGCAGTTTCCGTTAAGGCAAATGTACATGCACTGGTAAAACATGGCAACCGTATTTAACTGTAGACAAAGCTGCAAGTTTATCACTACATCTTGTGTCAACTGTACCAAGGTGCTTCAGGCAGCAGCTGACGGATTTTCACACAAAGTGTGTATGCTTCCATAATGAAGTTCATTTAAGTGGCCAAATTCCAACAGCAGATAGGAAAGCTAAATTCTGAGTCTTTCAAATAGGCAAGTAATCACTGAGAAAATATGTAAGTCAGCCTGTCACTGGACTTTTTGGAATTGTGGTTTATGGAAAGGACCAAAAAAAAAAAAAAAAAGGAGTTCCTGGCTTAATTTACATTTCTGTTCTAGCACTCACTCGATTTGTCCACTGGGGACTTGATCCAAGTTGTAGCAAAATCAAGTTTAGGACCATTCTTGTTAATTTAAGGACAAACAGATGGCTTTAATTTTTTACAGCTTCAATCCTCTGGAGCTCTCTTCCCTCTACACCTTACAAGTAGTGCTGGCTCCAACTTTAATTGTCCTAAAACCATGGGACTTTCACAAAAGCAGCTCAATGACCAAAAAGTGTGTGTAATATATATATATACACATATAAACTTTATGAAAAACATGTAAGAATATACAATTCTGGAAAGTGTTCCTTTGCTGCTGTGGGGTCTGTAGCCAGGAGAAAGCACAACATTATATAAAATCCTGACAGAATACAGCTACTTAAATAATCCCACCCTCTTCCACAATGGTGCAGATTACTTAATCTGCGATGGTCTTGAAAATGCATTTAACTCTACAGATAACTATGTTCTTCACAACAAAAGGAATGAAAATGAGAGGAAAACATTACTGTTTGCCAAAGAGAAAACAAACAAAAAAGCAGCACAAGGCTAGTAAGGAAAGAATGGTTAATCTCACATTTCTAAAAGGGTATTATAAACAAAGAATGGTGAACAACAGAAAGAAAATATATTAAAAAAATACAAAAGTGCTTAATGGTGTTCTTTTAAATATTTACTTTGCTGCTATTTGAAGAATAATTTGTTCCATTTAGTAGTGCTGGGCTCAAAGGACCGCTTTAATCCAGAGAGATTAATTATAGCCTTTGGAGCTATAAACACAATTTGGGAAGTGAAGCAGAGAAGAAGAGAGCGATGCCTCTCACGCTGGAGATTAACAAGTTTACATGCTTCGGGGCTGCACCACACTGGCTGTGCCCCTGCTACACCTGCATGCTGCAGGCAGAACAGTGCACAAGGTGCCCATAAACTGGGGAAAAACAGCCCCCATGATATCCAGGGAAGACACTACTCTACCCTACAGCATTGGGTAGTTGCCCATACACTGTTGCTATGGGCAACTAAAATATTTCTCAGGTGTCCTTCACCAAAATACAAATTCACTTGTACCTTATGAAGCCGTCCTCTGATCTTGCTTTTATTACCTGTGCCAAGAACAAAAGCCACCATGCCAAGACAAGCAGCAGCACTCAGTGGGCACAGGACCTCAACCACACTGCCTTTAAACCTTTCATGTGCTTTCACGCGTCTCTCCCTCTGCTCATCACCATGTCCCTCACCGGGAGACACAGAACCTGGCAACACGGTGCAGAGCAAAGCTGGAAGCAATCTTACCTAGCAAGGGGTTGGCTGCTCCCTCCTCCGAGCTCTCCTCAGCCCCTTCCTCCCCCAGGCCGGAGGTGACCGAGTCCTCAGGTGCGGACGCAGATTCGGGGGTACTGGGCCCACTGACAGATCCCGAGTCCCCTTCCTCGCTGCTGGAGCCATAGCGGTCCGGCTGGGCAGCCGCCCCCCCCTCACGGCAGCTCCTGCGCTCCTTGCGGTGCACCCGGGAGTGCAGCACCATTTGGTGGTAGGTGCGGAAGATCTTGCCGCACTCGAAGCACTCGGTGGACTTGTTCTGGGTGGCCCGCCGGCTCTGCCGTGAGGCAGGGCGGTAGTCCAGGTCCCCCTGGGCGAGCGGGCAGCTCTCCCCTGATGGGGTGCTGCCTGTTTTCTCCAGGCGCCCACTGGTGCAGCTCTTCTTCTTGGGGTTGTTGGAAGAGCTGGGTGAGTCCTGGTCTCGCTTGCGTTTCTCCTGGTTGACAAGGATATACTCTCTTTTATCCTTGTCGTAAGTCACGTCTGCATCCGCCAGGGCCTCGTCCCATCCCACATACTTCACATACTCTGAGGGCTCTACTACTTTTCCTTTGGTGGCCAGCTGCCAAGCTTGGTAGCTACTGACAGGATCCAGCTCGGCTACCCTTTTCCCAGGCTGTTCTCTTGTAACTCTATCCAGCCCTACAGATGGCCTTAGATTGAGACACTGCAAGAAAAACTGCTTCGTTACCGAGGAGCTAAGGCTCCCATCAATTAAGTCCTCAGCTTTATCCCCAGTGCTGCCCCTCTGTGCTCGGTAGTGAACAGCATTATGCGCTTTCAGGCTTTCCATATTTGTAAACAGATTTCCACACTTGGTGCAAACTTCATACAGAGATAGGCCTGTCACAATCATCTCTTCCTGTATCACGTTATTGATAGTGGCTATGAGCTCCAAATCATTTTTTGGTTTGTTTTTGCTCCCAGTCTTGGGGCCGTGTGACTTCATGTGGTTTTTGAGAAACCAGGGCTCTTTGAATCTCCTACCACAAATGTGGCACCCATGATCAAATGACCCCCTGTGCTTTTTCATGTGAGCTTTCAGGAACCAGGTTTGACTGAAAGCCTGACCACAGACTTCACATGGAAACTCGCCTGCACTTGGCTCACTCTTGCAGTTCTCAGTGTAGGCCCCCCCATTTGGGACCTGAGCATGGTCCTTCTCTACATGGCTTAAGAGCATCTCCTCCCTCAGGGTCATGTAGCTACACAACCTGCACTTGAATGGTTTATGGACCTGGTGTAGGTGCTGCTCCAGGTCTTTCTTCCTTTCAAATTTGTTTTTGCAGAAGGTGCACTGGTAAGAGGTCAGCTTGCCATCCACCTCGGCTGGAACCGCCTCCATGACCTCCTTTTTGCTGCTTCTCAACAAGATCTTGCTGCTATCAACCTGAGCAGTACCATTCAAGATCTTGTTGCAGGCAGATGTACTTTTAGTGGGGCTGGTGCACCCACCAAGGCCCTCCGAAACGCCCATCTCCCCCAGCTGCGCCTCTCCCATCTCCGCCTCATGCCCCTGACTTAAAGTGCCTGTTCTGTGACTACGGATGTGGATCTTGAGGTTGCCCTTTTGGGAAGCTCTGTGATCACAGTAAGGGCATTTGTAGGGCTTCTCACCCGTGTGCTTCCTCATGTGCTGCGACAAGGAGCTCTGAAAAGGGAAACTTTTACCACAGATGCAGCAGCTGTGGCACATGCTCTTGTCAGTATCCATGTCATTCTTGCTTAGCTTGCCTGGGCTGGAGGATCTCCGTAGCTCCATTTCTGCCTCTCTTCTACGATCCATCTGTATTACTGCAACATCAGGTGAGCGGGGCAGGAGGACAAAAGCATGCCCGGCAGCAGAGGAGGGCTGGACCGCGTTTTCAATCATACGGTTCTGCAGAGAGATGTTTTATTGCTTCATTCTCTGGGTAACGTTTCTCCTTTCAGCTGCTCAAGAGAGTCTGAAGCCCCGCTTTACTTCTGTGCGCTGTGTAAATGGATGGCATAGATCACCTGAAACAAGAACAAAAAATCACACAAATGTACAGAAATCATGTAAGCAGATTCTTAAACCTATATATTTAAACCTATTCATACTTTTAATTCAAAAGCTTCCAACACACCCCACATTCAGAAGCATACTGTGCTATAATTTATTGCACCAAAAAGCAGCAGCTTCTCCTTTTGCTGATAATCTAGATTTCAGTGGCAAACATCATTAATAAACAAGTAAAATCAAAAAAAAAAAGCAAATATTAATTTCCATAAACTGACATCAGAGTGTCTTTCAAAAAGTACAAACTTTCAAAACACTTTTTGTTTTAAAACCAGGCAGAAGCGGCTAAAAATATACCTTAAATGAGGAAAACATTTCTTGAACGGGTTATTATGCTTTAAATCTGTGGCTTTACCATCATGTGTAATTTCATGTAAAATACTTACTTGCCAAAGATAAAAGGCTTTCCTAGAGTCTTTAGCAAGTATCATATTCCTGCTGGCAACTGCATTACTTTGCGTCTCAGACAGCTCTGCTCTGCTTGATGTGGCATGCACAGAGCAGGCGCAGAGGCTGAGGACGCTCAGTACTTTGATTAGAGAGAAAACAAGAATCCAGAGCCTGACAAAGCATTCAGGAAAACTAGAACTTATTTCCTGATGGACAATGAAGAAAAAACCTAAACCCCTCAAAGTGTAATATTTAGTCACAATCTAACAAAGGAAACTGATGATGTGCGTAGATATCAAATACGAGTTATTTATGTCAACAAGACATACAGGAAACCACAGCACCGCCCACCACAATGAAACAGAATCTTAACCATAAACAAACAAACAAAACAAGAAACAGCTTTGATTAACAAAACAGATTAATAGACGTTTAAAAGCTTTTGTATCTCATCATGACAAAATGCAACATCAATATCTGCCTCAGCAATGCAAGATGCAACACACCGGCAATTCCCCACCTTGTATATGGCAAAAGACAATGGGTAAGTCTCCACAGATTGTTTCTTTTCCAATTACCACACTGGAAAAAATCTTCCCCCCTTCCTATCCTCGTTAAGTACTACAAACACCACATGGCTAAGATCAAAGAATACTGTATTTTCTAATAAAAAGAACCAATCTATTACTACATTAAGAAAACATCAACTTCCTAAAATGCAGCTAAAAATATGCAGAGCAATAACAAGACTATATATTCACACATCTATCACTTGACATCTGTGACTCAATAAATAAACAGCTACAGATCTACAGTTGCACATTTTAAGGTGTACTCACCTCTGCATCTCTTCAATGTGTAAATAAATAAATAGTCTAACTACACCACCAGCATGAGCCTTACAAAAAGCAAGGTAAAACTGATGCAATGCTCATACCAGCTACACACTATAGAATAACTTCATTATGTTTAAAATAATCTAGTCTCTTATTTGCTACAGGACCATACATTTCTGGGTTTGATTTTCTGCAATATCTAATATCCATTCAGCATGTGAGGAGTTATCAACAGCATCTACCCAAACTACCTTTTCCTCAAGAGAGCTGACAGTAATATCCAAAGGACATGATGCAAATGCAATTTCATTCCTTGAATGAAGTATTTCCATATTATGACTAATTTATTGTGACTAAAAAGAAAAATAAAATCCCAAATTCAGAAATCCAGATGAGCAGGAAATTTATAAACAAGAGTATCTAAATTAATCTCTGAAATTAGCCATTTAAAACCAAACGGAGGGGCAGCCTCAGAAGAAATTCCCTGGGTATTTAACGCATGTCAGCCACTGGAAGTTGTGGCTGTACCAGAAGGTACGAACATGCCAAACAGCAAATAGAAGTGCAGTTTACACCGCATTATTGATGTACGAAACAATTTAAAGTAACATCTTATTTATTTGACCTGTAATCTAAACTTGCCAAGTAACAACCCAATCAAAGACTTAACATAAAAGTCATTAAATCATAAAAAGAAACACGAGGGTAACTTCTTGCATTTAAAACAGCAGCACAGAATACTCGAACAAGCTACAGATTCTTTTCTAATGTTCTCCACCACTGCAGAAAAAAAAACCAACAAGCTCTGGGGCAGATTTTTCCAGGTATTTTTTACAATCTTTTCTACATTCTGTATTTTCTACAGTTTACACCAGTGAGAAACACGGCTTATTGACAGGCTGACTTTTAGACTAGTGACTTCTGGTTTTTTTGTAGGTCCCATTTTAACTCAACTTTCTACAAGGTTTCCTGTCTGAAAGTTCAAAAGAGCTTTAAGAGCCAAACTTCGACAAGAATGCCATATGCAGCAGTTCAGACACACATAAATCCAAAGCTTCAGAGTCCCTTTGTTTACTTGGCCGCAACTTCCCTGTGCTTAGCCTTGACATACTTCACTTTAATTATTTATAGCATTTTCATTAATGAAACTTAGTTATGAAAATGAGGATATGAAGAAAGCATTATTTATAAGAGGGGTATTAGCCACTCACAGGAGATTCCCCTAAGCCCTATATTACATTAGGCCTGAGGGGGAAAAAGTCAAGAGTTAAAAAATTGCAAAATTATTTTATTAGTGTAAAATACTTAATGGAAGTGTTATCGTCTTCACCAAAATATTCTGAGATAATTGCTTCATCTTTACTACTTTAGCTTGGCCAACATAGTGCAGTGTGTAACTTTAAGTGTTAAAATAAAGTAGTCCTAGATTTGAATTATTTAAGACTCACAAAAATTCCAGCCTGTTCTTCCACAGACAGGAATTCCAGGAGGAGGAAGGGTGTTCACCCAATCCGAGTTTGCTTTACACAGCGTGGAGAGGTCTCCCTTAGGCTTTGGCAAATCGACTGAGATAAACATATATGAACAACTTAGAACTCCCTCCCTACATCATTTGAGTGCCACTTAAAAGTAATGCTTTTAGAGGGGCTCTTTGAGAACAGCAAAGCCAGTGTTCATTGGAAAGAAGCAGGAAAAAAGAAAAAACAACTTTGAAGAAAGCTCGAATTCCAAAGACTGAATGCACAAAATAAGGAAAACATCACTTGCAAAATCCTTCCAATAGAAAATAATATTTTGGCTTAGTAATTTCCACTTTAGCATTAACCACGAAACAAAGATGGCACAAGGGATGGAAGACATCAGCTTGCAAATCAAGCCCCAGTGATTGCTCTTCTGCTGTGAGTAAAATTTTGTCACAGCTATTTTTGTTTCTTCCAGGCTGACTGTGGTAATAAAAATATTTGTATTTTGAAATAATTATGAATTTGAAAGTATTCTGAAAAAATTCTTTCAGCACACATACAACATGGCCATGTTCAGCTACCCTAAGGCTACTACAAAAACATTTCAACTCTTACTGATTTCAGGTGGTAGACGGTAACCTTTCATTGCTCTGGTTCAAGTTCACCCTGCAGTTCCTTAGCACCATCCTGTCACACAGAATCCATAGCAGAGTCACATCCAGCCTGCAGATTTCTCCTAGACTGTCACAGCACAGTGATCCCCACTAGCACACTTGCAAACCATAAGGAAATTCAAGCGAATGCAACCTGTGAATTAATATGTAGTCTTTAAAAGTATCTTGTGTGTTTTAATGGCAATGCAGCCATTAAAACACAGTAACGTGTGCATATGCAAAATGCAATACAACTCCTTGAGCGTGTTTGATAGTATGTTGTAAGAGGCATATGAACTAGATTCACTTTGTTTGTTGAACTAAGGATCAGCAGTTCATATAAGAGGATGCTGGCCCGTATCCAGGGCATTTCCAGCCCCTACTAAAGTCACTGAGGCACTTAATACCACTACCATTTACATGCAGGTTTGGTATATAAAGCAAGGTGGAAGAGAAACGTACAAAGACCCAAAACCAGGAGGGGTGGCATGATGAGAAATGCCTTTGCTCAGCCAAATATTTCAGGCTTGTTTCTGCACCATTTGCCCCACAGACAGCCTTTGCCTTGACTCACACAGTGACAAATACAAATAAACTTTTCTTAATGTCCCCACCAGAAGGGAAAACAAGCTTTCCTACTGGCTTAAACCAATAACTGGTTAGAATTGACTCTGTTTCAAACACTTAGACACCAAAACTTCTCTGTTTTTAAAAACGAACTCAGACACCATTCTTGGGTGAGAGAAAATACATTTGGTCAAAGGGATCTGCTGTCATCACGGAGCCACAAGGCCTTTCCCAGCACCAGTCACAGCTTCACCAGCAAGGTCATGGTAGCACATCCCTGGTGGCGGAGATGTATGTGCACCAGTGCATGGCTGCACCATCCTCGCAACTTCTGCAGGTCTTTAAGTATATTAAAAGTACAGGGGACCAGCATTTTAAGTAAAACAGGAGCACTCTGAAATACCTACTACTCTAAATGCCACCTGCATGTTCTGGAAGAGGACCGGGTATGCTGTGAGGACTCCCTGTAAGGCAAGACAGACACTCCTTAAGGGCCTTTTGCGCCTCTTGGAAAACAATTAATGCAAGAAGAAACTGAAAATAAACTACACTAGAAAACTGAAAAATAGAATGCAAGAGGTACCATATTGTAAAACTAATTGAAAATTCATTTGCTACATACAGATATCCTGTGCAGAGCAGAATGAGAGGAAAACATACACAAAAATTATTCCTGTTTTAACATACAGAAGACTATACATTCTTTTTTAATTTCCCTTCAACTAAACCTGACTTTAAACATCACTTTGCACGGCTGTAACGGCAAGAAGGGAAAACTCTCCAGTAAGTAATAAGCAAGAACATACAATCTGGGAAGCTACACAGACCTATTCAAACAGTGCAGTGTCTATTTTAAAACAAACTGCTTTCAGCTTGGGTGCAAGTATTTCAAATCCCATCTAAAACAAATGCACTGGAGAAATATCGCTCTTACAATCTTGAAGAGCTTTGACTATACACTCCAATCACTCCACCGTGTTCTTTTGCCAAAAGCAACGACTTTAAAAAACTAAACAAAACAAACAAAACAAAAAAAAAAAAAATCCAGCACACAGAAAACACTGTAAGGCATGATCTTGTGGAAAAAATATCTTACTGAAATTTCTTCTAGATGATGAAATGATAGGACACGGAACATAAATGTGTAGGTGAATTTGAGTTGTAACTGTTAACAGCAACCTGGAGAACTGAGCTCTCTCGATTTGAGGAGGCTCAAGTAACTCCAGAGCCAAACAGACTTTGATGTTGAGAGCAGAGGCCAGAAGAGAGCAAAGGGCCCGGGAAGAGTGGATGGAAGGCACAGAAAGTTTTACAACTGTCTCACTAGCTTTCATGCTCACCAAATCACAGAGACCTTTTTCCCCTCCCTGTCTTCTCCCTAGGCTGCAGGGACACCACCTTACACACATACTAGCCGTGCTCTACCTACACACCCTCCTCCTCACTTTGTGAGGAGACATGGTTTCTTCTGAACACCTAGATCCTATGGAGCCATCGGTCCACCACACTGATTAAAGACTCGATCCTGCCATCCTCATTTATGCACCAGCCCTACCAAAATGCCTTTTACAGACCTATGTCACTAGCCTCTAGACCCTTTGCTTGATTGAGCTTATCAGCACCTTTCAGGCTATCAGAGGGTAGTAGAGCAAGTGTACCTTTAGGTAGTAAGCACATACTTGCTGGAAATCCTGACATTCTGCAACCTATGGACTAAAGTTGCCATTAGCTAAAGACTGCATAGCTCTGAAGTGATTTTCTGAGAGCAAACCAAGCTAACCCACTAAAAAGCTATTCAAAAATCCAAAACCAGTTCTAAAAGACTGTCAAATTTTCAAATGCATTCAGTTATTAAAAGCAGCAATCTTGACAACAGACCTCCTAAAGTTGGTTTAACCATGCCAAAACTGACACAGGATTGAAAAGGAGAAATAAAAAGCTCACGGAAAAACAAACAAGGAATTTCTACTCATTTATTTCTGCTTAGGCTATATAAAATCCTTCAGCAGCATTTTGCAATACTTTTTTGTTCAATTATTTTAAACCAGCCTTGCCCTGCGGCTGGGGAAGCTCTTCCCATTTGAAAAGTTTGCTGTCTGAACCCTGCAATATTATTTTGAGCTTCTCCAAATACATCATATGTTTTCGTGTCCTTCTCCTTCCATGAGCTAATGACATTTTGCAGCAGGCTTCAGAGCAGCAGCCAGGGCTGCAAAAGCAGAGTCAGGCCTTTTTCAACTGATGCCACACCCTTAGCAGGGGAAAGAATACACTGAAATGAAGATAAAACCACAAATGCTTAAAAAGCAGGAGGTAGGCATCTGCAGCGAGGTGATCTCTCTCAAAACAAGGTCAGCACATCCTCTGTAACCCAGATTTTATTGTGGCTCCTCAAGAAGCAGTTCAGGAGCAAGGGAAAGAGGGGGGGAGCTTGCTTTTGCGCTGCTACAGGGTATGTTGAGAAAGACAGAGCTGTCACCCACTCCATACACATTTTGTGTTTTAGTATACTGTGCGTGTTTGTCTTCTGGGAGACAAAGAAATGTACTTTATTAGTTACACTGTAGTATTCTAAGCAATGAATTGAAATATATCATTAACATCCAGGACAAGCTTTATCTTGCTACTCAAACAAAGGGACTATTCTTTGAACAAATTGAGGGGGAAAATCCCATAATGACAATGAAGAGTTCCTCTCCCTAAAAACTGTGCTGCACAAGAGTAACAATTACGGGCTTATATTCTACAGACTGGGGTTGCAAATAGCTGCATGAAGCGATGCATTCACTATTGGGAGACTAAGTACCATTGATGACAAGGCCTTGGGGCTTCTGCTGTTCGCAGACCAATCAATAATCCATTATGAACAAACTACATTTCCCCTCTAATATGAAGAAATGAATAAAAGGGAGCCAGTATCACTAGTACTTTCACGGAAAAAAACAACAATGCAGAAATCACAAAATGCCATCACAAGACTTAAAACTACTGGTGATGTCTAACACTCACAGAACTACCCACAATAACCCTTTATTTTTACAGCAGTTGCTGGAGATTATAATCCAAACTAATAATCATTAAAAGCTTTTTTTAAAGGCAAGATTCTTTCAAGACTACTTATTGTGGCTGCAGGACAAAACAAAAGAGCAACATTAATCTTTCAAGACAAGGAGAAGAAAATTAACTAACTTCAAGTATCTACTAGTTTGCTCAAACTGTTTTCTAATGCAACGTAAATAAGAATGTCTAATTAGAAATAACAATGTGACTGGACAACCATAACAAGACTTTATTGCAGCAGCTGTGTTACCATCCAGACACGAGGCCCTGAAATTGTTGTTCTCCCATTGTCATTGTCACATGCTACAACGCCATCAGGAGAGGATCCATTTAAATAGCACAGTCATAGCAAGCCTCAGCATCCTCAGTCCAGTTCCCAAACAGACTTCTCAACACAGCATGGGAAGGCAGAAGAGGAGAAAAGCTCTTCTGAAAAATGACAAATAAAGTATTAAAAAAAAAAAAAAAGTTACTGATTTTTGATCCGTAACAGTAAATTAGACCCAAAGGAAACTCTGAGACCAATATTTTTAATGCATAAGGCAGTCTGTGTCCTTCCTTTTTCTGAAATATAAAGACTAGTAGTTAAAGTTGACCTCGCGGGGTAGGGGGCTAGCGGGAATGAATACACAATGTGATTATTGATCAGCCCTAGAAAAGCCAAGAACTGCAGTAGTGCAGATGTGATTTTTTTTTTCCTAGGGTCATTAATGATATATGTCGGAAAGACAAAAGCTCGTATTCTGACATGCTGCAACAGTACTGCTAATTTTGAATATAAGCATCATCCTGGCTTCAGAAAAATCTCAAAAACAAAACAAAAAAGACCTCAATTTTTTCAATATAACAATAATGTTTTCCCATTTGGCCACACCCACCAAGTTACTTTAGTATCTTAGTACTCCCAAGCAGTAAAAATTAGAAGAAAAGTTGAAGGAACATCCCCAGTTCTGACAGTATCAAAAAAATAAGTCAGTTACAAATACAAGCAAAGTCACCTCAATACTGTTTTATTACCTCCTTATTCAGATCAATGGCATTGACGCTGTCTAGTCATGCATGTCTATGGAGATGCACATATACATGGGCAGCACAGTATTTTCCCGGCATCTAACAGTGCTTTTATATTTAATGATCTTGTTAGGGTTTCCACTGCAAACCAATTTACACGGAGATGTAACATGGCCATTTTAAATCTTCAGCATGGGGGCTGATTTCAAACTGTATGGGCAGGGTATTTTCCCACCAATATGCTGCTATGTGCTCAGTTTGTATCTTAAAATGGGGAAAACAAAAAAGGTATCTGTTTTTATTTTGAGTGTCATGACAAGGAAATACTTGGGTTTTTAATTTTTACATTATCTGCGAAAGAACAGGGACTGGATCTTCAGCTGGCAGCCAATGCAGCAGTACAGTACATCACACACATACACACACACCACCCACCCCGCCCCTTGCTGCCTCTTTCATTTGCCCCATCAATGCAAGCTACACACAAACCACATCCTCAGCTGCCGTAAGCACACACAGTGCCATGAAATCAATTTGCACCAAACGAGAAGCCGTACCGTTAGCTAAAACCAGAATGCCTTTGTGCTGTGTAAATCAAGATTTGAATGCAAGAAAAGCAAGAGCATAATTAAAAGTAAACATTATGAATTGTTGATTTCCTACCTCAGCAAAAAGTTACAGGAAGCAATGTTGTCCTATGTGCCCAAATTCCTCCCTGCCACAACTAACAGCTACACCAGTGAGGAACAAACTTCTGTGCTTGAGTACATTCATACAGTGCTGTAATGACTTGCCCATAGCAGGCCTGAAATGCAAAAAGCTCTATGTTTAATACCAAGCAAATTTACTAGCTACAGCTATGTTCAGCAGGTCAATGGAAGGTAAAGATTATTTCTACGGTACGTTGCTATGAAATAAGCTGTGTGGAGAATTAAGAAATTCAAGGTAATAAATTAGTTTCTCTTACACCTAATATATCCTACTGCTCAAATTGCTGCAGTAAAATCATTACCTTATAAATGTAAGTGTTGCCAAGCGTTAACCTGTTAACAGATTTAGAATTACAGCACTGTTGTTTGATTAACTATTAAAGCCTTACAGTAACAAAAAATTGTTTCTGAAATAACACCAGCAAGTTGTTGCTTAGTCCTAACCCCCCCCCCCCAATTATAAAGGAATTATAAAGCACTGAAACAGGCTTTCAGGCAATACTACCTTAACTCTTTTCAAAACCCCGTTTTAAGAGAGTAGAAAGACTGTATTAAAAAAAAGGGGTGGGGGGAGGGGGAATGGAAGGGGAGAGGGAAGAGACTGGAAGAAAGGGAGAGGGAAAGGGCAGAAGGGAAAGGGAGAGAACTGCGCCCTGAAACACAAGGAGGGATAATCATATGCAGTAAGCCATAAAATATTCTGTTAAACATTACCTTCTGAGATAGCAATGTTTAGCACTGAGACGCAACACAAAACACACACCACCAAAACCTCATTTTCCATTGTTGGGTTACTTATTTTTATATACGAAAGTGTTTTACTGTAAACTCTTGCAAAGCACAAAACAGCATGAACAAAGTCTATTTTAGGAAGCTTTCTCAAACGTTTAAGAACTTAAGCAGGTAATTAAGACTTTCAATCACAGTTTTTCCATTCTCTGCAACATTTCTGAATGTCAAGCATGCAGACTATGCCCAAGCCCGAGCACAGACGTTCAGCACTTTTGAGATCCTAAACCAGCCAAGCTGAAGCTAGGTTTGCACCAGCTGAAACTCAGGACCCACTGTGTTGCTTAAAGTGCACGCAGCTTTGGCTCAGTGACTCCCAGCCCCAAACTGGCAGAGGACAGTGCTGAAGGCCAATCTGTGGATTCCCAGTGGCTCAGAAATACCTTCATTTTAACCTTCTTTTCGCTAAGGTACACAGATACCCCCAAATATCGCTTGATCCACAAGTATATTTTGTGATATTGAGCTTTTTTACACTTAGTATTTAAGACACATGACTGCTCATAGTTTAAAAGAAGGATCACGAGTTCCTAAGTTCACCAGTGGTTTTAAAGGTAAGAAGATGCCTGCTGTTGTTTCACTACCCTGTTAATTGACTTTAGAGTTTTCTGTAGTTCTCAGCATTAAAAGCTACTGCCAGTGTGTATGTGATAAATCCAACTTATTACATACTGAATCTTGTAGTGCCCTATCACTATCAGCACAGAAAAGCAAACAGGTATAGCCAGTACAACAAAAGTGGTATTACCATAAAACATGAGCTGACTTACACAGTGGGGCAACTACGTTTCTCCTCTATTTATGTATTTACTTTTATAAACACAAAGGGAAGAAAGAAACAGTCCTGTATATCAAATGAATACAAAGCACAAGATGATTTTTTCTGGATTTCAAAGCTCCCAGAAGAGAGAAGAGAAACTAAACTCAAACCAAATCATTCAGCTGTCAGTTGGTCTGGCTTATTTTGGTCTGAAATGCTGAACTATCTCTGTGAAACATCACTGCAATGTATCATCCAGACAGACAAACAGATTCCATCCGCTCCTCATAAATACAATTTCAAGGCACATTTTACCAAGCCTGTTAACTTTATTCTCATTAAGGCACAATGTAAGGCATGCTTCAGATTTTGGCAGGTCAGAACACTGTGGATATCACAAGATACACCCTGACAACTCTGTCCAGAACTACTCCACCTTCCTTACAAAAACAGGTATATGTACTTCCCCTCCCTTTGCCCTTTAATCAGACTTTAAATCTTTGGGCCAATCCCTCATCTACAGCATACAAGTTGTTTCTTCAGAAATACAGACAGAAATTTACCTAAGTGCTGAAAATTATTCTGCATTTCATCCTCAATGGAAGGGCCTGGATAGACATCCATCTCTAAAACCATTCCTGAGCTCACTGCTGGCCTTGGGAGCAGGGATAAGAGCAGACAGAAGACTAAAAAGAAGAGGAACAAAACCCAGCCTCTACACAGAAACTCTTGTACAGCC
This sequence comes from Lathamus discolor, assembly GCF_037157495.1. Lineage (NCBI taxonomy): Eukaryota > Metazoa > Chordata > Aves > Psittaciformes > Psittacidae > Lathamus > Lathamus discolor. The sequence goes on along the minus strand of NC_088885.1, from coordinate 99,239,819 downwards.
TCAGCACGTAAATGTTGAGCAACTACTTAAAAAAAAAACAACCTCCCTACAATTACCACTGATAGGATAGTAAGCAAACAAGCCTGCAAGGAAGAAAGGTCTGGTGTTGCCTGATTGTTTATTTTTCCATACATTACAACTGCAACTTGCAAGGCAAATCTATCAGCTGGCAAGACAAATATCAATTACACTAAGAACATGAATTTGTTTACATCACCAAATACTGAAGTCAGACTTTATTTCTCCTTTCAAAGAAACATGCCTGTGTAGCACATATACACACCAACACCCTCCCCTCTCACTTACTCTTTGTGACAGAGAACTCACATGCCATCATTGCTACATTCACATCATCTTCCACCACAGCCCGGGTCCCTGTCCATCCCACTCACACCAACACCCCTTCTACAGCACTAATTTCCTTCCTTACACTCTCCTATCCACCTCCACCCCACCTCCATCACCACCATGCCTCCAAGCCTCAGCTATCCACACACACCACCTGCCTGTCAGATCCGTTCTGGACTACCTGGAGGCAGCATGGTCCCCTTCCCAAGCCACTGCCACCCCACAGTCCCAGTGTAAAGGCCACTTCTTTTCCCCACTCTTCCCTTAGTCTGCTTGCTCTTCAGCCCTGTTTTCTCAGTCCTCCCCAAAGCTGCTGTTTCTTCCAGAAGCACCTTCACCTCCTCTCTCTCAAACCTGTTTGGGCCCTTCCTGACTAATTCTGTATTTGGGCTCTCCCTCACTTGCATGGCTTACATCCCTGCTCACTGGCTCCTTGTCTGGCAGGACAGTCAGCAAGTGCCTCTTCTTTTCCCCTTCTGTCTTGCTCTCTAGAAGATGCCCATTCTTCAGGTGTTTCTATCTTCATTTACTACAGAATCATCTCTGGCCACCAAGATGCTCTCCTCTGCTCTATTCAAGTAACTGCTGCTAACAGCATAGCGCTCTCCCAAAAGTCAAATGGATTATAACACCCAGGTCAAACGCCTCACATGTTAGGTTCAAGTGTCATTCTTATCCCTCAAGGACCTCCACAGTTCCACCTCCTCTCTTTTGTGTGGGCAGTGATTCACTCTCCCTAATGCATCTTTCGCATCAGATTCCCACTTACGACCTTGTGTTTTGACACTGCATTTAGAACTGTTTTTCCATTATTTTTCCATTTATTCTTAAAAGCACATTTTCCACAAATTACTCAAAATTATTTTCCAAAACAAAATCCATCACTCCGTGTTGTTGTTTCTTTTCCCCCAATGCATAATATGTGTAGCAGATATTGCTGTATTCTAATTGGTACATATATTCCTCAAGGCAGGGACTTGAAATATTTTAAACATGCTCTTTTATATACTTTATAATAGAGTGCCAAATGTTCCAACTTCAAACAATTTCTAAGAACAAATTATCATTATAAAGTCAAGACTCGCCCTTTGAAAGAGTCAAAGTCCCTCTTTTCATCACAGGCACAGCCACAAGTTGAGAAACCAAGATTCTTTCCCGTGAGCCCCAAAAGTAAACTAATGCCTTCTTCTGCCTACCCAGAGTTCACCTATTAGTGAACCAAAAGGACTATCAGATAGTAAAGAAACGAACAAAGCACAAATCATGTCACTAACCTCTCACCTCTCTGCCTTTTTGAAACACAGGTTTCCAGCCAATTGCATTCATTTACACAATATTAATAACAGCAAGCAAAAAGCATAATAACAAGCACATTTCAAGTGTACATGCCGCCAAAGGAAACACTGGGAAAAAAGTGGGCAGTGCAGAACATCAAATTAAAGTATAAGATCCGTAGTGGTGAATCTCACTTCAATAAGGTATTCTTACAAGCCTTAGTTTCTTTTCTACAGCTGGGACTGGAAGCCCGATTTGAAAGCTTTCTAAACTCACTTTCCTCCAGGACGTGCATGCTGCTTTCTATCACACATTTTACCATTCTGCAAATATGAATACTGCTTGACTCTCAGGACAATGCTGAAGCAAGTAGATTTTCCACCAGAGATGTACAATGTACTGTGACTCGCTAACTCCGAGAGCAGAATTTGAGCCACACTGCTAAATCCTTAAACCTGTTACACAACAAATAAGCATGGATTATGGCGTGGCTGGTTCACCATGGGATGTTTTGTGATGCTATTCCTAACACACAAACGCCATTTGTCCCAGCCACATACACAAAGATCCTTCTTCTGTTTTTCATTACTCGTTTTTTTTTTTACCACTTTCACTTTTCTGCATCTGACCCAATTATTACTCAACTACTCCCTATTTAATGTATTTTTACACCATAGTGAGTGCTAAATAATCATGGTTCAACAGCACAGTATTATGCTTGCTCTGTGTATAAGTGACTGCTCGCACGGGTTACTTGACACTTCTTACTATGAAAACAAACCATTTATAACTATATACTATCTTTAGTACTCCATGGCTACTCCACTTGCAGTGGAGAGCATACAAATAAAAAGAAGCAATCTGCGCTGCGGAGGTTTTTATTTCAGTAGAAATATCAAGCAAAACTACGAAAATGTCTGGCTAGAAGCACATTTTTAGGCAAGTGCAATCTAATTTTGGCAGGTATACAAGTCAGCTACAATGCTTGCTAATACTTTAGAGGATTTCGGATTTTATTTTTTTTAAACAGGCTTAGACAAGAACACCCGTATTTACTTACTTAGGTAATGGGTGCGTTTATCAGAGTCACTGTTTATAATCTGAAAAGATTTCCTCACAAAGAAAAACTGGCCACATTAAACAAAAAAACAAAGTCACCGAGCCTCACAACTTGACTAACAGTAAAAAACACATTCTTGAAAGAAAGAACACACAGAGCATTACTACTACTGTATACAGGGTCACAAGTACAGGACCTCACCCATAACCATGTATTTTCTAAATGTAAGGAAACCTTTTTCATAAAACCCATGTATGAGGCTTGTAATCAAGTAGGAGAACTCCTTTCAATATCACGACTCTCAATATACAGCTTTGTTAAGTATCATACCTCATTCTACCACACTTCTCTACTCACAGGCTTTCAAGTAGCTCCTAAACTCCCCACGTGATTAACACAATCAACATATAAAGTCAAAGTGTTAATTAAAAACACTATCCAAAACCAGGTATAGTTAAAACCTGCACAGAAAGCACAATAAAAATTATGATTATAGTACTGCAAACTCGGAACACTAAACCTCATGGGCCAAGCGCTCAAACACCACAATATACCCAAAGACAGGAGAGGTTTTTGAATGTAGCTTCACTGTGGATTCTCTTTTTTGCCTTTTGAGCTTTTACATTCAGTCATGTCTCAAGCTTCTTCCAACAACTATGAAGCCAAGGAAATTTTTGTTTTCAGAGGCTTACATCTCCTGTTTTGCAATCACCGGACAGCAGAAAAAGGGGATGCAGGAAATGATCTCCATCCTCTCCTCTGACAAAATCATACAAAGGGGGAACACCATAAGTACAGCAAACAGATGTGGTATTCCTTTCCTCCTCCACTTCAGCCATAAACACTCCTCAGAAAGCTATAGCAGCTTACCTATAAACATCTAATGCTGGGGGCCAGAATAATCCCTCCACATACTCATCCAGTGGATGGTCAGGTGTACAGAGCATGCATAGCCTCCATTTACTCCATGGAATTTACATGAATCAAAAAATGAGGCAAAAGAAAACAAACTATTTAATTTAGGTATATAGTGCTTGAGATCTAGGTTCATAAATATTTTCCTTAATGCTTTCAACTAGACTTAACAAAATTAAGAATGCTAAAGATAAATACAGTGTTGAAAACCATCTTAATTTGACAAGTCTGTATAACCATAAAAAGATCAAGGTACCCACTGACAGACACCCAGCGCCATATACTCCTTGGCCCCAGCTACTTCTTCTGCAGGACACAAGCCCTTTGTTATATCTGCCAGGTGTCTTGTGGTGCAGATGCAGTATAGACATTGCAAAACCTTGAATGGTACTAAAAATACCTTGATCTTCTGCCAGAATGTTTCTAAGTAAACCATAACCCTGAATATAAGTAGAATAGTTGGTGATAATACTACTGTAAGACAAGCCAGCTCTGAGGGAGCAGACAAACCCCACTGTGTCTCACTGGGTTTGTCATTTGCAGATTATAAACAGTGACTCTGCAAAACTGAGTCTTGTCTTGGGTACAGCTAAAGGCAGCTGCAGCAGCTAACACCAAAACCACTAAGGACTGGGTTGTTTCAACCCAAATTATTAGGTATCCTTGTAAAAGAGAAGTCCAACAGGCCAATCCTCTGAGACACATCTATGATGTCAAAAATAAAGGTCTGGATTAGCATCTATTTCAACACTTTACGTTCTAGCACATTATCACCTTCAGACTTGTGAAGACGACGTTCCTCCATATGCTGCAGACCACAAACAAAAGGTACGGAGGGTGGTCTCATGCTGCCACCTAGATGCTTCCTCATGCTGCCTTCTAGATGACTGGACCAAGCAAGGCTGGTCCAGCCTCTGTGTTTGGCCACCATGGGGCCTCACCATGTGGCTGCATGGTACCTCCTGCACAAGGCAGCTGGTTCTCTGGGAGCTCTGCTACAGCAGTTTCATATAGCTCTTTTATACTCTGAGGATCTCCCATCTCAGGGCTAGCAGAGAGACTGCCAGCTCACAAGAGGTTCAGGCACGTTCAAGTCTTTCTTGGTAATAAACTGCAAGTCAGATATTAAGCTGAGTCAGACAGGTGCTCAATCCCAACCTACCACATCAAGTTTAGCAGAGTCACTACACATTACACTCGCATGAGAAGGGAGAAACACCAGCCCTTCAGCTTTAAAGTACAAGATTGACATTTATCTCTTATGCATTCAGCATTATTTGTTTGCACCAGACTTCTTTATAAAATCTGTCTGAGCCTACGAGGTGCAGATCAGCTCGAAACCAACGAGCCACCACTGAGCACTATCAGAGAGAGGATACTGGAGCACACGAACATTCAGCCTGATCCAGTTCACACCCTCTTATGTTCCGATGACTGTTCGTAACAAATCTTAAGCCATCTGCTGCTGTACAGAAAAAAACTGAAAGTCCCCTGTGTTCCAAACTTACAGCCTAGCCACCTCCAGTCAAACGGTGGGGAGTCATTTTTATGTGACCACAAAATTTTGGGACATTATCTTTCACACTGAGCTGCAAAACAGCCTGCACTGCAGCCACCCAGCACGCAGCCAGCATCTCCAGCAGAGCAGTGGGAACACACCTCGCCATCATAAAGCTGACTCCCTTCCATGCCTTTTTATGCACGTATCTGAGAGGTCAGTGGTCTCCAGAAAAGCTGACAACATAACTTTCAAGCTGGGAAGGCAAACAGTGCTGGTTCCCTGGGACACAAAAATAGAAGGAGGAGGGAAAAAAAGCCTCTAAACACACACACATGTCCGCCCACTCTGCTACCTGCTCTGCTTCTGTGTCACAACGTCCCACTGCGCAGGCTGTCAGGAACACAGACACCTTCCTTACTGCAAACCAGACACTGCCACAGCTGCCTACAACGAGCTTCCGAAACATCCCCGTGCCTTCACCGAATGGACTCCATTGACCAACACAAGCCAGGTGTCTTGCACCCGAAGCTGAGGAACAGAAATCAAGCCAGAAAACATCCATAGTTTATCACAGGATTTTTTCTTAAACAATGCCATTTTTAAATTACATCTTCTTAAACATGTCCTAAGATTTAACTACCCAAACACCATTAGATTTTTTGAGTGAATGGAATGCTACTATGAAGAAAGCAATGACATTATCAGTGTATTTGCACTCACAGACACACTTACACATCAGCCTTCACAGCTTTCACTAAATGACCAATAGTTTCTCTGTCTGAAACAGTGCAACTCATCTGTAGAGATTTTGCGGCTAACAAGCATTTGATTTCACTTTCCAGCAACAATGCAGCCATTGTATTATAAATACCATCAAATGAAATTTTAATTATTTTCTAAGAGTCACTTGGTAGCTGTTAATGAAGGCAAACTGTTAGGGAAACCCTGCCAAAAGAAAGTAATGACCAGATGTGTATCAGAGCACCAAGGTCTAATTTAACTGAATAACAACTATAAATCATTATAAAGAGTCAGACCCATCTATTATCAGCACTCATCCCAATAGTCCTTTTAAAGTATTTCTCCCAACCAGAATCTGTAAAAGCCCTCAAAGAAGTAGTTTAGAAACCATGTAAGTATGTGAAAAGAGAAAGAGCAGTAATTTTACAAGGCTTTCCAGTTTAAATCCCAAATTGTTTTCAGTAACTTCTGTTAACCTCTCTTTACAGCTTTTTTAGAGTTCATAATGCTTCCTGCAACCTAAAACAAAACAAACCGCTGAGACGTCACAGAGTTAAGGATGCGCACTTTAATTACGCTACGTTAATAGCATTTGTCATCTACATTAACATTGTAAATGAAAACAACACATGCAGATTTGGGGCTCTGCTTGCAATAGCTTTTACCCTTTGCTACCACGCCTGTGCGGTAGCAGCTAATTAAGACTGTTGCTAGGCTGTGAGATACTATATTCTCGCTCCTTGTATTGCAAAAAACAGTGATTTATAGTCCAGCTCGGTTTTAACTGCACGGTGTGTGGCTCTGAGAAAAACTCGCATTTCACACTGATATTATTATACTGGTATTTCTCACAAAGCTGAAGGGAACTATGTTTGCGTATACATTAAGTAACTGGAAAGCAACTGAAGGAACAGCCCGTATCACCTTACATTTCCTTATACGGGATTTGCAACCCAAAAATATTTAAAACTACTCTGATAGCCCTTTGACATAAACATACTAAACTCCAAGGCATGAAACCACAACGTATCTTCCAACACAGCGCAGAAATATCCAACTTAAAAGCTGCTTCATTTGTAAACACTTCTTTATTAGAAGAATTCTTACTGCTTCACAGGTTCATATTCTCATGTCTCCGGCCTATTGACTAAATAAGTGTAACAACATCTACGCATTTTGTAATTAAGTTATCTCCACATTATTGCTCTTGTTCTCCACTGGTGAAAGCCCTAAAGGAAGAAATGCAACTGCCGAGCACTGAAGGCAATCCTCACTTAAATACCTTACAGAACAATGGCTGAAGCCAAAAGTTGGTCTCCTTCATTCAGCACAACAAAATCTTTCTAGGGAGAGGCTCCACAATTATCAAGTATCAATCAAACATGCACAAAAATCACAGTTCTTCACCCATCAGTTTCTAGAGCCCATAAAAGATTTTTTTTGAGTGTTATGATTATTTATAATTATTTGAATTACTTATTACAGAAATGCAACCAACAACTGAAGAACTACAGGCAGGGTTTTAATTACTCTCTTAAGTGCCTTACATGAAGTTTGTTCTAACATTTTTTCAGCCAGCCAAGAAAAGCAACATATGTCAAGGTCAGAGAGAAATAGTCGGTTCTTGCTTCATCTGAATTCCAGTTCTAGGCAACAAAAAATCCAGCAATTTAAACAGGAAACTGGCTTGATAGTTCTGAATTCATCTTTTCCATGAATAGAGAAGCAACATACAGCAAGTCTGCCTGCTTCTGCTTGTTTCAGCACTGAGGGAAAGAAAAATGCATTTTAAAAGTATCAGATTTGGTCTTGCTGGAGAGGAGGGGATTGGCAAGCAGTGGCTGGTTTAATAAAGCTATTCTTCAGTGAAGCACAGAAGATGTAAGTTGCAGAGCAAAGCAGCGTGTTGCTTTCCTAACTCTACAGTGTTCGTTTCTAGTATGAACTGTAGTCTCTTGCACAAAAGAAGATAATCAAGGGCAAGTGCCAGCAGGTCACCAGCTCATACAAGCTAGTGTAGTTTTGGTGACACTGCAAGAACTCTGTGGCTTTATTTCATCTGACCTAGAGCTTAATCACTGTACTATTCCCCCCACCCCTCTCTTATTAGAATAAAAAGCCATTTTATGATGAACACTGTTCGTATTTGGTACAAAGATAACAGAGCATGCACAATGAGGACATTTCCTTATTTCCTTAAAATCTAAGTCACCATAGCAGTGACTCACAGGGAGAAAAAATATTTTTTCTAAGACCAGTGCCATCACTTCATTGTAAGAACAGCCAGAGAGATGAGACCAATGCCCCAACTTCAGAAGGCACAAAGTCATTCAGAAGCAGGCAACAGCACGCTCTTCTGAAAAGGTGTCTTCTTGACTTCAGACTTTGAGTAGCCCTCTTAAGCCATAAGCTGTATGCTATAACCTCTCCATTAGTCACCCTGCGCTGCGAGGTTTTACTGTGGTAATACCTTGGTACAGCGAGTCCCACAGATAAAATATCTTTTCAGAGGTCACCTCATTCTGGCACTCAGCCACATGAAGACTCCTCTTTTCACTCAAGCACAATTCCACAAACTATTAGAGGCAATAGTTTTGAATGTAAGTTCAATGTAGAATATCGGTAAAATACTTTGAGCCTAAAGCAACTTTTTCTCAATATCTACACTTCACTTGAAAGAGATACCAAGCCAGTTTTACAATATTTTATGGAGTTGCATGGGCACAGACAAGCAATATAGACAAAGAAAGAGGTGTAAACTGCAACTTTTAAAGTAGTGAAAGAAACTTATGCATGTTATTTTGGAGGTTCCTTTGAAAACTTCAGCTGTGCTTTTTGCAAGTCTCCTCCTCTGCCTTCTTGTATAAGGGTTAACCAGATAATTTAGCGATAAGTACTCACAAATGCATACCCAGAAAGGCAGGAAAAAAAAAAAAAAATCTCTTGAGGAAAGGGGGGAGGGAATAGAAGAAAAATGAGAGAGGGAGGGAGGTTACAGAGTGAGGTTTCTGAAGGAAGTACTAGAAAAAGTTTCTGGTCCACCTTAAGTGCATGGGGGTTCATTATGCTTTAAATGCTACTTTGAAAACATTCTATTTTGTCTACAGAACAAGCCAGAAAGTATCTGTAACCATTAAATTTCTAGGTATTACCCAAAATGGCCTATAACACACTATATTGGCACTGTTACAGGATCTATTTAAAACTGATAGTTTACAAATCTACTTCCCTAAAATATGTAGTCTTAGCATTTCCAGGTTTTGTTGCGTACTGCCTGAATAAAAATATCTGATGCACATAATTTATAGTGTCCTAAAGTGGCCTGCATCAGAGAAAGCCTCATCTGTCTCCTTGTTCTACATAAAACTATTCAACTGCTCTGAATGGTAAAGTCAGCATTTCATAATTATAACACTAAATTAAGGCTTTTGTGTTGTTATTCTCCAGGAAAACTCATACCTACATTTTACAATGAGAGAAAAAATATCAAAATACATCTTACTAAAGGCTTATGAATGAATCCATTGTACCACTGACAAAACACGCATAAAACCAAAATCCATTTCATTTCCACATTACTTTTTTTTCTTCTACAGGAACAGAAGTTCACCTAAAATTATTTTCCTTTCTGAGCCCAAATGCAGAGAGGGCGCTGCACTGTAAATACACTTTTCAGGCATCTTTAAAATAAAACCAAGTTATTAAAGACAGAGCAAAAAGAAACTTAAGTCATTAACTGAAACTTTACACAAGCACAAATTCTGCAAACACTTACGCAACTGAGTAACTTTACACACAGAAATAATCTGATTAAATCCAGTGGGGCTACTCTTTTCCTCAAAGCCACTCAGACCTATGAAGTGTGAGCAGAGTCACATCACAATAGGTTTAACAGAAAGTGAAATCAGAGATTTCAGTGTGAAACTTCAAAATTTATTACAAGACAGTAGTACTTCAAACACTTGATCAAATTCTAAGCCAAAAACCCCACAATATTTAAAATCATTTAAAATTATTTTAAATATTTAAAATCATTTAAAATTATTTTAAATGCAACCTGAAATTTCCCAAATGATGTGCAGATATTTTCCAAACAGTTAATTGGCTCTAGAGATACTAACTAGGTTACTAATTTAAGCAAACACTTTTTAAGTCTCAGGTATCTCTATAAACCATCATGTTTAAGGGCTTAACAAGGACAGCTTGCTTTTCAACGTGCTTATTACTGCAATTCCCGTTGACTGCAATGGGATTTCTAAGTACTCAGCTCTTCTGAGTAAGGGAATACTTAATACCAGGACAGAGGAGTGCAAATTTAGAAATGTATAATTAGGTCATCCAGATTTTAGAGTTTTTGTCTGAATGACTGATTTGTGCATTGTTCTTGAGATGATAAACTATCACACAAACACGCAAAAAGCCAAACCCAAAACCCTAGAAATTATGACACAGTAAAATAAAAAGCACACACCTTTTCAAAGAATTGTATGAGAAGATGCCAACAGAAGGCTGGAGCTTTGATCTTAATAATCACTCACACAGTGGCAGAAATATCCTTAACCCTCCAAAATACATTCAGCCAACATTACAAGATGCAGGGCTTTCTCAATAAGCATTAAATAGAGGATGACTTCACCTAAGAAGTCCTTTAATCCTTCCTGTATTACTTTGTTGTCTAAGCACATAGCAAAACCCTCCCTGTTGTACCTCTCCCTGTATCTGCAGATAGCATTCTCTACAACTTGGATGCAATAAGCTGCAATTCACTTTTCAAATGTACAATCAATACTATTAAGTGGGAATCTGGACCTTTTTTTCCCCTTGTATGAGTGCTTGTAGACATTATTGAATCATTTCTCATCTGCTATCTTGCATAACGTCAGGGTTTACTCTTTCAACTTTTGCCTTTGTTTCTGCTGCATCTCCACTTTCAGAACCTGCTTCCAGACTCACTTTGTAGGCATTTAGTCATAGCAGGGTGGCAAAAGTGCTTCCTTGGGATGCTCATTTTGTGCTATGTTAAACACACACCAGAAAAAGCACACCAAACACTGAAAAGAAAAGAAAAAGAAGTCACTTTCTGATACTTTCATTGATTTTTCTCCTCAATTTTAGGGTGTGAGTCAGCTCCCAAACGAAACTCATGCTGGAAAGCTGTCAGGAAACTATTTATATCTTGCAAGTTATTAAGTACTGCGAATGTTTACGGTTTAATTTAGAAAAATTATCTGTTACCAATACTTCAACCCTCTCCATCACTGATTTCCTAATGTTACCCACCCATAACCAAAAGACGGATCAATACACGTTTGATGATCACCCAACATAAATTGCCCATTTGTAGTATTGATCAGCAGCTTTTTTTACACGTGCAGTAGTTTGAGGGAATAACAGGCACTTGGCAGTATCAACACTGTGCTGACAGAAAGAAAAACTGGCTGGCACTCATGCAACATCATGTCGGTAGATACCACGTCCATCAAATGCTGACAGTTTGGCAGATCAGGCACTCTCTGCCATAATGTCATAATGACTTCAATTTACTCCTCTGCAGCACCCAAGGGCTGCGATTTCATCAGCCATCCAAGACTCTTCTCTTCAAGAACAAGACTCTCCTGCTTTTACATCCCTGACAGCTCCATATATTTCCTTGAAGTTTCCTAGCAGGCATAACCAGAACAGTAAGAAACACAAAGCTGTTACTGCTTCCCTCATAATTTACATGAATAACTGAAGTTTTATTTAGCAACTAAAATTTCACGCTTAAGATTCAAACAGGCTAGTTTCAAGTGCTGAAGGATGAACGGAAAGAGGAGGAAACCCAAAGAAACCCGCTGGGGTTGCAATTTTTACAAGCCCAAGGTAGGTAGGCTGCCTACACTTTTAAGTGAAGATTAGATGCTAGCATTTGACTTCCAGAGATGTACTTCCATCTACCAAGAAGAGGCAGTAACAGTTTTAATCGAAGATGGGAGGAAAGCAAAGGGAGCTATGCACGTTCAGGCCCCACTGCATGAAGTCACCAAGACATCATAAGCAATCAGGAGATACTCACTCAGGTACTTCCTCGCAGTTAACTCAGATGCTGCAACAGGGGCAATAATGGCGTCAATCAGCAGTTGAAATGAAACTGCTGTCTGAGCTTTGGCACAAAAACGTTAAAGGGTCCTTAACTTCACTGCACCACTACTTTTAATTCGACAAGTATCTTTGCCTCCTCTTCCTTTCCACCTCCCAAATCCCTCAGTTCTTCTCTGCTGGCTAGGATAATTAGCTAATATTTTACATTACCTTGAATAGCACAGTCTCAATCTTTTCCTTTAAAACTTAACAAGTGGAACAAAAAGTGCAAACCTTTTCTTCTGAAAGAACAGAGACTCGGAATTGAGAAATCAAACATGGGTTTCTGTATGCAATTTCTGCTTGCCACAGGAAATATTTTCTTCCTGTAAAGCATGGCAGCTTAACCTACACTTCTGGTAAAGTGGAGGTAGAAGAACACTACCACCTAAAAGCAAAGACGGAGGGTGAGAAGGCAGTCTTTCCACCAGAGGACTTCAAAGCACACCCTAACTCAAACATCTCAATGCTTCCAGTGCAGGTGAACCACCACCTCCACATCATACCCCTGCTCCCCCCGTAGCTGCAGCATGAAGGCCCCCATCTCCCCACCTCCACTTCCTCTGCCCCTTCACCAGGGCTCTGCTCTCCACCGCATACCCACTGTGACAAATGAAGACACCACACCACAAGGGACAGAGTCTCTTTTTTATGGAATTTGGCTGCTCAAGAAGCCTTACCCATTGGGCCAGAAAGGAGGGGTAAGAGACCCACACAGCATGAGGCACACCAGTAGGAGGCACAACTTCTGTGTTGTTGGGTCAGCATAAAGCAAACAGTGATTTCACAGAATCATAGAATAGTTAGGGTTGGAAAGGACCTCAAGATCATCTAGTTCCAACCCCCCTGCCATGGACAGGGACACCTCACACTAAACCATCCCACACAAGGCTTCATCCAACCTGGCCTTGAACACCGCCAGGGATGGAGCACTCACAACCTCCCTGTGATTCATTTCAGTTTGCAGCACTGCAATGGTTACATCCTATGTACAGAGAAAAAAGAAGTTTGGTCGTATCATACGACAACTTCTCATTCACCTACTAGCTTTTGAAAATGAAGCAACAAGAAACAACCCTAAAGAAAAGTTTATATAAGCTACCCTAGCATACACAACCACAAGTGACTGTTATATAAATACAGAATAATTACATCTTAATCCCCTGTTTAAAGAGATGGATCTCGTTAATCTGAAGAAGTATGCAAACTCTTTTTGTTCTGCTGCAAAACCTCTCCAGATTATTAAATCAGTAAGATCAGGAACCATATAACTAGCTCAAAATGCAGGCACCTGCTACATTACAGGATGGCTCACTGGTCAGTAACCACAGGAAGAATAACTAAGCACAGGATGACTGAATCTGACTGCACCCTGGTGATTGCACCAACTCAGCCTTATCACATTTTAGCATACTCGCCAATTGATACACCCCAACCAAATCCCTTCCTCCTCACCCTTGCAAAGTTGCACAGGATATCTAGTGTGCTAATGAGGTCTCTCAGACCTGGTCTTCACATCTACCAGTGCCACAACAACAAAAAAAAAAAAAGTACAAAAAACAAAGTGTGTGGATAAAAAACTAAAACAACCCCAAAAACCCCAAACCACACCTCTCCAGTGCTGATTCAGCCATTCCATACCAACCCTTTCCTGAAAGAAGGGCTACAGCAGGCTGAGGAAGCAACCTGTCCCAGGACTGCTGTTAAGGTCACCTCTCCACCAACAGCCACAGTGAAGTACCATCTCCATGCCCAACTGCATGCACTGCTGTGCTGAGAATAAAGAACAAAAAGCACCCCACACCTCTACTTTTGCCTGGGTAAGGGGGGGGGGGTATTTTTCACTCTTTGACCTTGGAATTTGAACTTTGCTTTCAAAGCCTGAAAGTTCTCCTTATACTCAATGGAGAACATACCATATCCATACACATCTCCAGACAGTGACAACAGGGTCCAATGAATACATCAGTTTTGCTTACGAGTTTAATATTCACACATCCCTACTGGGGCTTTACAAGTAGTAAAACTGGTTATTTAGAACAAAGCAGCAAGTCTGGGGTAAAATGTTACCTGACACTGCCATGAGCACTTCCTTGGAAAAGTTAAAATAACATTTTGCTTCACCCTAAACCTTTTAAACTTGCAATATTATGTCCTTCACCAGGACCCTTCTAAAACAAACTTTTCATATGAAAACTAATCACCTCCCCCCAGAAAAAACCATTGCTGATACACAATTCTGTAACATCTATGCTGTTTCAAGAGGAAGAGTTAAGTTAATTTTAAGAAAAAGTAATTCTGACTTCTTTGCCTTGGAGCCTTCCAACCATACACTAGAGAAGACTCTTTTTTGCAGTGACACCTGCAGTGACTCCCTCTAAGCGCATATGCAAGCAGGCAGTGTCAAAACATGCTTCCTGAAGTGATGCCTGAGGGAAGTTTTTGGCCAAAAGACATCCGTATAGGGGTTACAGCATGAAAACTCAAAGAGGGGAGCACCGATGCACTTCCCTGCTCAACCGCTCCTGCTGTCGGAACAGGGCATGTGGAGCAACGGGGCAAGAAGATCTCACCCATGGTATGTCAGCACTACATTCATTAAATTCCTTCATTTAGTAAAGTCGGCATTTTAGCTCCCCTAAACATTTTACACCTTCTCCTCATTGCTTTTAGAAAACTCCACAGGAACAAATGCTCTTGCTTGCTCCTCCAGTTCCCAACTCTGCACTCTGCCATCCTGCAGGCATCTGAGTGGAAGCATCAGCAGGGATCCTAGCCTCTGACCTGCAGCAGCAGCAGGGCTATCCTGCACACTATTACTGCGTTATATGCCCAGCTAGGCTTTTAAGTCATCCTGAAGATGATAGTGTCCCTTAGGATAACTGCAATGCTATCATTTGGGCTGCCTGAGACCCTTCTCACCGAGCACAGATTACAGCTGACCTGGGCAGGGTACCAAGCGCCTGAACATCTTGAAAAACACAACCAGTGGGGAGCTGTAAGGGTTCAGACACTTCATAGATCTGAACACTACACCTGGGCATCAAGTGCTAAATCTAGGGCTCGGGGGCTCTGTGCATTTGTGACACTTGAGGAGGACTCTGAATCCATAAACTAATGGTTGGGTTACACTGATACATAAATATAGGGGTTTCATGCAGTTGACAAACTGTTTCTCCAGCCATTTAATGTAAATTATCTGGTTTTACACCCTAGCTAGGAATGTTTCAAAGAGAAGCACTGTTTGTCCTCTTGAGTAAGCAAAGCAATTATTTGAGCTCTAAAATTAGGCAACAGTGAATTGTTAATTGCCTCTAAAACTAAACCCCCAGTTGTAAAGACTGACCCCCATGAGCAAATCTCTGCAGACAGTTCAATAGGTTTCCAAGTGGCCACTAGCATCTGCCTATACAGATCAGCTTGCCAGACCAAGAACAAGCATCACATTACAAGCTCTGTACTCATGGCAAGTATGTTGATTAAATAAATGAAGAAATAAAGAAAGATCAGTTTTATTACTGGCAGCATGGCAACCCCATGCCAAAACTTCAAAACCTATTTAATTTCGGGCTCATGCTAATATTAGTTTAAAAATATCAAACCAAAAATAATCCTTTAATCTTTAACCAAACAGCTATGTTTGTCCCTGGTGAAACTCTGCCAACACTGGAAATGAAGCAGAGATTAATTTGGTTCAACGAATTTGGCTTTTAACCTAGACAATAAAATTTACTTGTATAAAAGCTCAAATCCCAACTGGCAATGTAATAATGCCTTAGGGTACACTCTGGTTCTTGCCAACCTTTATAGCTTTAAAATAAATCTGTGACTTTTGTTTCCACATGTATAAGCATATACTCTGTTTATATTACCCCAAAAAAATCAACACTGACTTGGAAGGGTTAATAGTATGATGCTTGCTAATGTATAACCTCAAAACTATAGAGGACTACAAACAACCTACTTCTGCAAAACTGGAAGGAGGGGAAGGGAAAAAAAAGGAAATATTTTGCTTTTTTGAAAGATAAGCAGAAATACTGAACAACTACAGGATTCTGAAGTTAGTATATTAAATTACATTCTTACCTTTGGCATTGACTTTATCCTACACTTACTCTCACTCTAGTGAGCTAGTACATTATTTAGCTACCCATCTTCTGTCATATTTCAGGAATTACAGACAGCCATCTCTGTTTCTAAGGTTGTAATCATGACAATATCGCCTTTGTTTTCCCATTATCTAATAAGTCATGTACCATTTTCTCTTAACAGCCAACCTGTACTATAAACAAATATATTCACACAGCATGCAGGTGTGTTGTCCTGTATACACAGAGGACCAACTTGGCCTGACCTGCACCCCTGAAATCTCCACATTAGCAAGAACTGATGGCAAAGAGTTGAGGAGAATCCAGCCTATGATGCCGAGGAGGAGGCAAGGAGCCAGAAGTGCACCACAGCATGCTGCTATACACACAAAGCATTCTACATCATCATCATGCTTGGCCGAGGAGGCACCTGTATTTCCAAGGTTGCAGGTATTCTGTTTGCCTGGTTTTAAACAGATGTCCAGCATCAATAACAGAAGTGAAACCAACAATTTCACATTTTTCAAGTCCTGGCCTAGTAATACTCCTGGCTTTTTGTGTGTGTGCCTGCATGTGTGCATGTGTGTGTCCGGACAACGCCAAGGGTAGGATGGCTGAGTCATAACACCACCCTATGGGACCAGGCTGGGTAACCACTGCTAACACTGGCAAACTCTTACTCACAAGAAAGTGCCTCTGAAGTCAGCAAGACTTCTCAAATGAGTAAAAAGTGCTCACTGATGCCAAGAAAGATTATTCAGTGAGGGCTCTGAAGGTTTTATTTTGTAGTAAAGTATGTGTGCACATGCACAGGAACAGACATGACTACCTACAAGCCATGAATTCATCACTAATCTACAAGGCAGCATGGGTTACAGTGAAAAGCAGTCAAATAATAAGATAAATGACCCGATAGGTCATTTATAAGATAAATGACCATGACTTCAAGGTAGGAATGACCCCAGCGCAAGCTGTACCTACCTGTATCAGGGCTAAATATGACACCGGGAGTACAAGGCTGAAGTACGCAGAGGCACAAGATACATACCATAAGCATCTCTCCTTCTGCTGGCTCAGTCCCATGCCATCCTGCTACACTTTCTATGCCACAGTGCATATTTAGCACACTGAATGCTAACCTCCAGTCTCGCGTATGCTGATACAAGTTTAAATTAACGTAACTGAAATCAGTGGAGAAACACCAATGAAATGCAGAGTGAGTGAGCAAAGCTCAGTCTCTAGGGTCACGTTGGCACAAGAATCTGTACAATTTTCTGACCAGTATCTAGAAGAAATTACGAAGCCATTTACGCGTCCATGGGATATGGCACCAGTTTAACCCCAGCTTTACTGCTCAGTACATACATGAATGTGAGCTTTGTGCATATTTACTATGCCGCACAACTCTTACGCTGAAGTACCAAAACCAAAAAAATTCTACTGCTGTTTGCAAAAGTAGAGTGTCTTTGCAGAGAAGGAAAACTGCATAAACAATACTTTACCCCACAGGCAAGCACTGTACTCATATGAACGCACTCATGCTACATGGCATGCCAAGCATTCTTCCTCCTTGTCTGCTCCCATCTCTCATGTGACTTTTCACCGTCATCTTTTCACTACTACCCCTCTGTAAGAGATACAAAGGGGGCTAACATAAAGATGAACCACCCTCATTTTTCCATGTAGCTGGCAGGTTAATTTCTGCGATGACCCAAATACTTTGGCACTGACCACATTTCCAGACACCCACAGAGCGATGCAGAAGCAGAGCCCCATGGTGCTGTTTTCCTACAAGCCTGGGACAGGACTGGTCCTCACACAGAAACCAACCAAGTTTGGAGAAGGGCAGGAAGTAATTCCACAGCGTCAAACACACAGGCAGCCTTCAGTACCAGGGAAACTGTTGCCAAATTTTTGCCTCCTATTGTGGATACACATTCAAATGCCAGCTGAGGATCAAACACTGAAGTTGGCTTCGCCCCTGCTCTAGTAAAATGCACTGTAAATTCAATTCTAATAACTTATTGTGAAGAGGGCTGTGGTAATTAACAGACATTTATTAGTATTTAATTTGACAGCAGATATGCTTTGAAGAATTTTAATGACCCATTAATGGATCCATACAACCACATGTACACAGAGAAGATACAATCAAGTCCTGAGACTGATTCTTACTATGTGTTTGTACACATCCCAGAACAAGAATAACAGATCACCATTGCTACTGGGTGCCACCATATGACAACAGCTATAATTATACTGTCCTGATAAATCGTAATCTACTGTAAGCCTAAACCGCTGACTTTGTGTCAGATAAAAGCAGATGCCTACCATGTTCTCACACACCTTTACCTGATCATCACGTTGTGGTTTGATTTAGAGGATGACTGTTAACAAAAGGAACTGATCAAAACTACAGAGGCTCGGAAAAAGGAACTGCAGCATGTCCTCATTTTATCTCCCTTATAATGCTTGAAACATTTAAGTTATTACTCCATTTTAACAGACCAGAAACATTATACACAGCACATTCTTTGTAAAAATAACCAGACTTACGGTCGTAGCAGTGAAAGTCACGTCTAGAAAATGTGCTTTCAGGACAGATTCATGAGTATTCACAGAAAAGACGGGGGATGAACAACAGACTTCCCATGTGCCTTTTTTTTTTAATGGCTGGTTTTGCTGACACGCATCTTTCACAAACTTAGCTAGTCCTAACAAATTCTATTCACTCACAGCAATTTCTTTGTTTCCTTTTTTAAGGAAGTTTGCTGCCAGCACTGAAAATTAATCAGCCTTAGGCAGCTGTCAGCATCCTGCCTGCTATCCTCCTAGACCTCTTGTACCCACAGACCAGTTGCTTGGCATAGACCCATCCTTCTCACTGGCACCTCACAACACTCTGATTGCTCCCATTTTCGTCTTGATGGCAAACCAGCTCCACTTCATATTCCTCCTTCAAAAAATCTCATGCTCAGGATGCCACATTCACCCACTTATCCCAAGTCTCTGTCACCTTTAGGTGAACACTGACACTGGCTCAAGTTCAGATGCGCACAGCAGCTGGGAAACAGGGATTGCAGACCAAAGCAGACCTGGGAGACAAGAGGCAGGAAAAGGGTCTATGACAAGCAGTGATCTGTGAAGCGTCTACAATAAGCAGTGACTGGTGCAGTGGGAACCAAGTCTTTAGTCCCTTAAAACAACTACAGCAAAGAAAAATTCAGTTACTTCGCACACATGCAAACATGTCCCAGGACCCCTGGTGATGAAGCAGGAGCGCAAGTCTTAGACACCGGACAAACACCAGGTAATTCCATGCCGTGCTCCTACACAGCTCCGCACAATCCCTGCCTCCTTCTTGTGCTGCTGTGGGATGGCACAGACCACCCGGCAGGTCAGTGCCACAGGAAACAAAACACACAAGACCTCAGTTAGACCATGTCAACCTATTCCAGAGAGCGACATCCAGCGATGCTGTACAGGGACACAATGACTGGGGGAGCTCCAGCCGCCACCTCAGACCCACCGCTCACGAAGAAAAGCATCACCAAGGGGCAACGATCATTTTACTACCTTAACACAGATAACTGCAGATTCCTGCCATGGTGATTTCTGATGAGAGAAAGAACAAAGACACCCACCTACAGAAACTCAGCGTCCCGAGGCACAAGGGAAACGCATTCTTCACCTTCAATAGTCTTCCTGGACATCCACAGCTCTTCCGAACACCCATTTTCTCTCCCCTTATTTCTGCACGGTCTTGTTACATTCTCCTTTCCTTTAAGGCTGTGTTCAGCTCCTCACGCCTTGCGTTTCCCTCTCCCCCAGCTTTTGCAGCGGCTGCTGCCTGCACCAGCTCTTCACTGCCTCTGCAGAGACTGACGCTGATGCCAGCCGTGAAACGGCTGAGAGATCTTTACAAGTCAACTAGCTCATCTTGGCACAGCTCCGCTATCCCAAACGCAAGGTGTAACCTTGTGGGTGGAATTACACCGAGAGTAATTCTGGGTATCTGCTCTTCAATAAACTTCTCAGAGCTGCTGTAAAACTCGTGACAGAACCCCAAGTTGCACTCATTAAAATCCACTAGACCCTAAAAGCACGTAAGTGAAGGAGGGAGGATTGTGATGAGTGTTTTTCCTGCTCCTCCGCAAAATTATTTTTCATGTATTTTTTCCACATTCACTTACCCCTGCATCTACACAAATATTTTATTTTTAAAAAATTACTGAGAAAATTCAAACTGAAAACTTCATTTTGCATGGCAATTTTGAATGAGAAACTGAGATTTCAGCCCTTCAAATACTGTTCGCTGTATAATACACTGAACAAAGCAGGATGAACTGGGTTTGTAAGAACAACAAAAATCTGTTTCATGTCTAGCATCTTCTTAGCTGTCAGACTCACACTTCTGATCATCTCGTCCTTTTTCTTACATATTGAAGAGACTTTAGCTTAAGAGGAAGTGTGCCCTCTTCCATGGGGACAAGAGAAGACAGAGACTCTAATGAGTCATGGGGGTTTTCTCCTCTGCAGGGCAAGTACTAACTGGGAGGGCAGCATTCCCCATCCTACCAAGGCAGCAGCATCACTGAATGGTCCCTATATGCTGCAGAGTAACCTGCACTCTGGTCTATGCAAGATCTGCAAGAGAGAGGACTCAAGCCAAACTTTGGACAAACTTCTCTATCCTGCCACTGCCCTAGGCTGCTCGTCCTTCACCGCATCTGTTACCCTCTCTCTCTCCCATCTCCCGTCCTCTGGGAGCACAAAACTCATGTACAAAGAAGCCACATTAAGGGGATAACCATCTGTCTTCCTCTCCAGTCTCATGATACAAGTCTTGACCCCTGGACATCAGTCCCAGAGCCTGCAGGAGGCTTGGCCAAGCTTTTTGCAAGGGGAGATGAGGACCTAGGCCTTAGAAGGGTAAGGAATTAGACTGATTTCTTACATCTCAAGGACTCTGTTTCCTTCCCCTTCCTCAGCCTGCCGGACCGGCCAGTCCCACATGGATTCCTTTTTAGCTAATATTTTCCATTCTTCTCTCAAACCAGGTCACATTTCTCTTCTTAAACTTCCTGTTTCCCCCCTCATTTTCTGTCAGATCCAAGGAAGCAAAACCAGTTACAAGTCTCTCTACCAATCTTCTCCAGTGCTCCAAACCTACCTAAAAAGTTGCAGAAGTCTTCACCTGCCATTTCAAAGGCATTTCACGTGGCAAGTACTAAAAGCCAATAAACATCACTGGGCTACCTCAAGCTGCACGCCACCAAGGTAGCAAAGAGGAGCACGAAAGCCACAGCACCCCCTGAGCTAGACAGCAGAAGAGTTAATATTGAGATATTACAGGACTCCGTCGTGGCTCTCGTGTTCCTATGAAGATTGAGAGGGGACACCCTGGTCCGCAATTTTATGCCTAGCTTGGAGATGAACACACAACCTGCAGTATACAGGCAGCAGTCAGATTTTTTGTTATGCAGGGGTACACATGAAGTCAGTTTGTTTGCAGGTTATAACAAGGACACATAGAAATCTTCAGTCTATTGCACAAACTGCACATCATATACATTATCATGACTAAACAAAAATGCTCTCTGTCCTGCACTGGAACCATAGGAGACATAACAGCAAGAGCAACAGGTATTTTGACATTTCATATTTAGTGGCCTGCATGAATTTCACAAGTTACATTAGTGCTTTCACTCCCTTCTTCAGATTTTTAACAAGTCAAGCCAGCCCACTACAACACCCATGCTCCTCAGACTTCCACTTCAGAGCATTGAAATTGGGGAGAAAAGGCTGCCCGCAGTCTAGAAGACTCTTCTGAGCGTCAGTCACCCTCCTTTTAAGTGCATGGAACTTTTAAGTGAAATATTAGCCAACCTCTCCTTTTGCACTGCTTACTTTTGTGATACAAATACATGGCAACCTATAATCCCTAATCAACCTAGAAAATAAATGACTGATAAACCAATCTGCTTGTAACCCCATTAACAGATTCTGGCTTCAGTATCAACAGGGTAATTTGCTGAGACTGTTTTTAATCCCGACTGCTAAACCATTAATCCTACGATTTCCACATATTTTCCTACAACCACCACCACACTCACCCAAGGTTACCAACAATTTTGGAACTCAATTAAAGAGCAGATAAATAAGTAACATTTGCAAATATACACCTCTTGGCACTGGAGAACTGGGAGACTCCGATTACTCGGCTGATCCCCTTAAAGCCATTACTTTCTAATTGGAAGGAGTCATTCAGAAGCAAAGCTGTGTGTCTGGCATGTCACTTGACACCTGGTATGTACTGTTCATGATAAGATGAAGTCTCCAGTATGCTTGCCACAATGAGGAGAAGTGGGTTATTTCATCATACCACCAACAGTCACAGCTCTCTCTACTGAAAGATGTTCCAACTTAATGGGACCAGGTTTATCATCATAAATTGTCATGTTTTCTCAGACTGGCATTAAAACGTCCTCCAAGTATCATTATTAATGTCAATATAAATTATGCATTGAAGATCACAGCATTCATTACAGAGGTAAAATTTATCTGGGGGAAAGGGGGAAAAAAAACAGAAGAGACAAACAGAGCAAATCTAATTAGAGTAAGTATTTTTAGATTTTGTTCAGCTTTTCTCAGTAGTGATGAAAACACTTCCTAAAAATGGTCTTAAAATAAGCATTCACAGAGTCATTCAAAACAGTACCAAGACAGCACTGTGTTAATCAGCTAAAGGTACAGTTATACACAGGATATTGCAAAGGGGCTGACGCGATAATACGTGAGACTGGTAGCTTATCCAAGGATGTATCAACGTGCTAGCACAACAATCTGGAAGACAGACCCTTGGTTTCACGTAAGCAGCTACAACGGGAGGAAAAGCTGTATTTAGTGTTGGAAGGGTGGCGTTTAATGCTCCTTTCAACTTCTCTAAATTACAACGTCAGCCATTCCTAATTGGTACACATTAGTATTCAAACACCACGTTGGAATTAGAAGCTTAGCAGTTTTTCAGTGCGCTTACAGACACTTCACACAAACACATGAATAACCTTATTGAAATATTTCTGCATTCCAAGGTTAAAAGAAACGACTTTAAGAGACAGATGGTGAGCAACTGGTACCTCACCGAGGAGTGACACCGACTTTTGGGAGTTCTCACGCGACGCACCGTATGGGGCTAACTCCTGTTTACTACATGCCTTGGGACTTTTGAGTAGAGCCCTGTCTTCTGAAGCCCTGAAGATATGCATAGCTAGGAACGACGGGGGAAAGAAAGCCTAAAAATACAACTCCCAGGGGCTCCAAATTCAAAGCAAAAATAAAAGACTTTGTTTCCCTAATTGCATAGTTTAAGTCAATCCTTAAGCTGCCTGATTCATGGTTTTACCATACTTGTGGCTGCCAATACTGGTACCAGCTCACCAACACAGGTGACTCACAATCTACTGCAAGGGAAGCCAGAATGCATCCGTTAAAATAGACAACCAAGCAACCTCTGTGTGAAGACTAAAGCCGGAGTGGGGGAGAAAGTCTTCCTAAGCACATCCTCAACCATCAAAGGAGCAGCTCTAGTTTCAGCCAGCAGAGACCGTAACACCTCGCTCCGCAGTCCTTTACAACACACCGTGTCGCTGGCTATTGTTCGTAACTCTTCCCGCAAATCATTTCAACATTCAGACACAGATTATTTCTTAAGGAAATTATTTTGGAAGGGGGAAAAAAAGAAAATAAAACTGCTTACTCGTGAACCTGGTATCATTCTAACCATGAGGCAAAACAGCTAAAGACACGGTTACATTGCACAACCCAAAATGCACCGTTTATTGTACTAGATTGCAGAAAAAGACCATTCTGAAACACTGAAATAAATCAAGAGTATAAATGTGACTTGTTGTCAGCCCATACAATATGGGTTAAATGCTACCATATGGTGAGCGCATACACGTTCCCCTTTAAAAACAAAGAACATGGCTATTTTCTTTCCCAAATCTAGTTTAAAATAAATAAACTTGATTATTTTAAAACCAGGCTACAATTGTGACTCAAACACCTCAATTTCCACCAGCTCTTTCTTTTCTCTCTTTTTTCACTGAAAACTAACGCCACTTCACTGCTCACCATCTTTCTTAAAAAGACAAGGAAAAATTTCCATTAACTCAGCTTTATCCCTCATAATAAGCCAGCACATGCATTTCTGTGCAGTGTAAAAACAGTGACAAGCCAGCTCACCTTCCTGCCTTTATTTACCTGCCTGAAAAGCAAAGCATGAGTGTGTGCGTGCAACGCGTTAAAACTCACTGACATATGATCCGATTTTCAGCAAACACTCCCAACAGGACCTGCCTGACAGAGCTCTCATTTTCTCTGCACCCCCCAGCCATGTACTGAAACACACAGTTTCGGTACACTCCCAACCAAAAAGAACAAAAAGACTAAAGCAAACATGTCTGAAGTACACACACAGTAGCTGAAGCGGATGCTGTTGGTTTGAAAATTGCCTGTCTTAGCCTCTGTGCTGAGTATTTGTTTTTATCATTATACTATAAATGAAACATGTCAGGAGTCTAAAAATAGCTGCAAAATGTAATTACATATGCTCTGTAGTCTCTGTTTTACTTTGAAAAGAAGATTAAAAGCTAGATAGTTTTAGAAACTGGCCTTAAAGATTTGGGGAGCCACAAAAATTATTCTACTTCGCAATTTGCAGTACACTGCTGGAAAACATTTCCTTTGGGACGTAAATATCATGGCCCCAACATGGAGAAGCAAGCTCCCAACACCACAGAGCAAGATGGCAAGAAAAAACGGGGAAGAGGAGACAAAGAAAAAAGTAATTTCTTAGAGATTCTAAGAGCGCCCTGATTACGGATGTAATACTATAAGCTTTAATTAGGAGCTAAGTGCTGTGTGCTAAATTCATCCCCATGCACAGCCCTGTAAATTCAGAGTCACTCTGCTAAAGTTACACAGTCGTCGTAAACCCAAGGTAACAGCAATGCCTGGCCTACGGCTTCTGCAACAGCCCGTAATGAAACATGGATTTTGTTGAACAAGCGTTAAGCTATGCAATATCCTGCTGATACCAATTAAATTCTTTTCCATAAGCAATCATTTTGATGAAAGGTTAGCAAAAAAGGACAATAAGTAGTCATCAGAACATAAGTGGTTTTGAATCCACAGTAAAAAGCCCCTGTTCCTCTATGAGGTAAGACTTGAAACAGTTTAAAGCAGTGTCTTCATTAACACAAGACTTCGTCATGGTGCAAACTGCCACTGTCCCAGTGTCCCTGCAACAGGCACTATGCGCAATGTTAGCTCACAGCTCGGGAGTGGTAAACAAATGAATTATCTTACAGCAGCCTTGTGCTACTGCTATAAAATACCTGCTAGAATTTATTAGGCAATAAATACTTGGGCAGCAACTTACAAGGTGCAAGCATTGTCCATCCACACACTAATTTAATCTTAGAACATATGCTTAATGCCGCGAGTCCATTTGCATAAGCGCTGTTGCCGTAATACAGTTTCAGGAACACAAGGAGAAACTGCTAACGTGAAGTGTGTTACAATGCTGATGGGCCTCTACAGATAACTGAGATGTAAACAACATCAAAAACTGAGTAACTGATGTTGAGTAACCATCACATCAAACAAACAGAGCTCACTGGCTTCAAACAGCAAAGCAGGTTCAGCAGATCAAGAGACCCAACATTTGCTGACTAACAGTTAGGTAATGAAAGTAAACATTCGCAATGAAGTCATCATCCTAATGAAAGCCATGGCGATGTTAACTACCTGGGCCATAAGCCACTAGTACGTTTTAACGCGGGCTCACTAACATAATATTTACTAGAATCGCTCCTGCTGGAAAAGGAAAGGAAGACTCCTTTACTTCTAATGCAGAAGTGATAATCAAGACATACTGCTATATGTTAAGGCGTTCTAACTCCTAGTACTGTATTGATGACACCCAGAGTTACTGTGCAGTTACAGCGAGTAACTTAAAACAGAGTTTTGTCTTCAGTGGCTGAGTCAGAATAGCTTTATCCTTGCACTGATGTGTAAAAACATTTGCAGCATTTAAGATGTCTGCTTTGAAAAAGCAAAGTTGCTTCAACATCCAAATATTTATATTGCAGATATCTAATCAAATAAATGTGACTTTTTTGTTTGTTGCCATGAAGTGATTAATTACCTGGATTACCTATATGACTTCAGAAAAAAAGGGAGAAAAAAAAAGAAAAAATACCCTGGTTTTAGTTTCAGTTAAGTTTTAGCTAAGTTTTAGCTGATTAACTGCCAATATTGTTAAGATTTCAGACTCACACAGAGAAAACGTAATTCCACCCAGAGCCACACTCCTGCAACCCACAGTACTCAGTGGGAGTAGCAAGCATGCTCATTAAGGGACAGCACTGGGCTCACAAGCAACAAGTCAATTTACAGGATGGCTGCACACACTCTTACCAAACAGGGGCACATCACATAGCTATGAAAAACAATGGAAGTCCATTCCCTTTTTCTGCACAGAAATCTAGTGCCCATTCAGGCTCAGAAGGTATGTGCCTACAAATTCATACTTGCGCCTCAAAAACTTTAGCAGGCACATTTTACTTGCAAAATTTGCAAGCTCGGACAAGTTGCTTCCTGCAAAATGCAATCACTCTGTATTTCAGCTTTCTATTTTGATGACTTTAAGAAACAAGATAGTCAAACCCAGCTTTCCAGTTTGAGCACACATCTACAGGCTTCATCACTGGTCTCACAAAAGCACTGGCTCATTTTGCACAGTGTATGTTATCTCAGAAAAGTCCTGAAAGTACTTGGCATGAATTTAAGTCTTCACAGAAATGAGGCCTTTCAAAGTTGACAGGTTTTGGATCATACTAAATATAGATGGCCTCCATCAGATGGGACCTCCACATAGAACTCATCAGTTAGAATCACACGTATCTACAGGTGGATACCTGTTGGAAGTCACCTGCACATAAAGACCTCGAAAACCAAATCTGAATAAACAGATGGTTTTCAAGAGTTGATGAGTACATCACTCATCTAGTGATATTCTTCCAGGCTACCCGCCTGGTACCAGCCATGCAAGCACCCACAGCAAAGTGCATTTTAAAGGCTATTTGCTTTTCAGTCAACCAAAGACAACATCCTTGCTTCTGAAGTACGTACATAAAGCTTTAAGACATAAGCATCTTCCTTTGCTAAGACGAGGGATGGTTGCACTTGTAACAAGCAAAGATTCAGAAGGATGGCACAATCATTTTCAACCCCTTCAATGAGTACTTTTGTACTGATAATTGCTATTACTACATCTTGGTGACAGCAAGATACAATGACCAACTATAAAAACATATGATAAACCTAATTTTTAAAGCAAAGACATTAGTCACTGTCACAGGGAAACTTTAATCTACAAAAGCTGAATGTCACTGCTGTTGCTCCATTCAGCCAGCTATACTGTTACCGAGGTCACTTGCAAATAACAACAGGTAGCTTTCACCCTAGTCATGTAAATTGTTTTCTTTTCTAGGATGCACAGAGCGGCAGTCGTTCACATGTTTTAGTCACAGACAGCAATTTAGAAGGCTGTGCTGAGCCTAGATAGGAGCCCTGCTAACAAATACCATTCTTCTCTTTAAACGTGTTTTGGATCACTCCTTAAGACAATGCTATTCTCACTGATGTTGGTGTTTAGTTGATTTTTTCTTTCCTTTTGTAAGCACTACTTTTGCATATTAAACTAACAGTTTAGAGAGGGGTTATAATGCCCTATTGTAGACACAGGCCACTTATCACTAATAGACGTCACTTCAACACCACCCAGTTTTATAGGAACTACAGGCTTGAAAACAAATCCCAGGTCAGAATTTTTAGAGATACCTAAACTCCACACAAACCACTTCATCGTAGAGAGTTCACTCAAGATGGCTACGGCAGCTACTCTTGTGAAACAAAAGATGACTCCCAAAATAACTGCGCCATAATACTAATTACATCTCAGGTGCTCCTACACAACTCCAGCTTCCAGTTCTACCAGAGGAGAGCTCCAAAAACCACCAAGGCCCACTCCTCCTGATTGGCCTGGGACAAGATGGTTGCACAGAGCAGCACATGACCAGGACAGACAGCCATAGGTTTGCTGTTACGGAGCTGAAGGACACGCTGATGGTGAACAAGAGATGACTCCTGATCCCAATCAGCCACCGCAGACAAAACTACAAGAGCTAATCCCCCAAAATACTCCCTGCCTCCATGAAACTTCTGCTCCTACCACCACCCCTCCCTGGCACTGCTCTCCCACCAAAACCTCTTGCAATAGTTATTTATGGCCCACCAGCAGCCGAGGGGGGCCTCTCTCAAGAACCAGGCGTGATGTTGCACTCAGCACCCACCACCACCTCCACCCATCCATGGGACACAGCCCAACACCACACACACACGTGTATCAGCACACACACACACACCTGCCCCATGAAGCACCCCCTGCCTCACACGCGTGCCCTCACACATGTGTTCACTCATTCAATCCCCATCCTGGCATGCACATGCATAATCCCTCCTCCAGCAAGACCTGCAGGTACACACATGTGGCTTATGTGCAGCAGTGCAGTGTACCCCATCTCTGGCCATGCATGCATGCACACAAACACCGTCCCATTTGCAACAACACGTGCACCTGCCCTGCATTCAGCAGCGTGCCGCCCAGCACACACATACACACACAGCCCCTCTTGGCCCCATCCACACACCCCACCGTGGGGCAGCAGGGAAGATAAAGCAGAAGCAGCAAGTTGCTGCCCTCACTCAGGGTCAGCATCTCCCCTGCTTGGGTCCCTTCTAGGGCACACAGGGCCTTAATGCACCATGGCAAAGCAATGGTCAAAAATCAAGAGGCACACACCTCACAAAATGAAACTGTTACCAACTCACCCAAATGCCATGCACGGGGAGCGGGCACAAAGAGAACATCCTGAGAAGCAGACAACCCCCCCATCAATCCACACTATGCCACTCAGCTTCTGCTCAGAATTATGCTGCACTGGGGTTTGGGGGGGGGGGGGGGGGCAAAGCCAACTAAATACACGGTTGCCAAGTCGAGTTAATGAAAAACCCTTTGGCTGTTAACTCATTTAGTGCAGCAAGCATGAAATAAAGTCCATGGCACCGGGCCAAAGCACAGCGGCCCTTTGCCGGGCAGGCTTCTGGGACCTCTCCCCGGCCCGGCCGCCGACGAGGCAGCTCAGAGCAGCCCAGTTCCGAAAAGCTGCTCTGATCTTCCTCTAGAAAGTCGCTAAATCTGCCTCAAAAACAACCCCGATGGCACCGCCAAGCCCGAGGAGATGTTGTGTAAGGGCACTTTCGCATCCACTTCCAAAAGCAGCCCAACCCCACCACCGAGAGGGAAGCTCCGAGGGGATGTAAAGGATGAGGCTGGGCGCAGGATGGGAGTAGGCAGCTCCCGGCCCGGCCCAGCGGCTGCCCGTCCCACCTCGCCGCGCCCCGACACCCCGGGGCCGGGCCGGGCAGGGCCGAGAGGGGCCGGGCGGTGGCGGGGGGGCGGGCCCGCGGACTGGGGCCGCCCCGGCGGGGCGGGGACCGCCGGCGGGCGGGGGCTCAGCTCCGCGGCCCGTCCGACCCTCCGTCCCCCCCCTCCATCCACAGCACCCCCCGCGGCACTCCCCGCCGAGGAAACTTCTCCGCTCTCAAGGAAAAGAGTTCGGCTCCCTGGGCGGGGGTACGAGGGGGGCGACCGGCGATGGGGGGGGGGGGGGGGGGACAGGGAGGGGGAGGAGGAAGAGTTGCAGCTCTCCCCAAAAAGGGACTTTGACCCCTGGCAGCGCTCGCCGGCAGACCCCCAATGCCATTATTTTTGCCACAGGACGGACCCTCGCCGCCGCACGTCGCCACAGCGTCTTAATTTATGAACTCATCAGCCTAATTTCATTATTTAATCATGCGCCCGGCAATCGTGTTTCCTTAAGAAAGGACTGACCTATTTTTGGCTGGAGATAAACGATCATGTTAACAGATGTTAATCTTGTAATCTGTTTTTCCTGTAAGCACTTCGCATACCCGCGTTTCAGACGTTAAAAATAATAATAATAAAAATAATCAAACAACGGCAACAAAAAAAAAAAAATCTTTCCCAAACGACTTGACGTCACGATTCGGCTCGCATTAAAATAAATAAATAAATAAATCTCGCAATGGTTTCAAAGACATTAAATCTTTTTCACTTTATAAATGCTGATTTGTTCTGCCTCAACTCCCACAGGCTTTTATTTGCATTTCAAATTCCACAGGTTACACCAGTCGCCTTTTCAGAAAATGTAAACCAACAATAAGGCAGTAAATGGGGGGAAAAAAAAAAGGGGGGGGGGGAACCCTGCATCTGGATTAAATAAAGGCCAGAATTAATGTTTGGAAAGTAGTCCGAGCAAAATGGTATTTGCGCGTCCAGTGCCCGAGCGCCTCCGTATCTGCGGGGGGAATGTAAAGGCTCAGCCGTGGGCACACACAATGCGCATTCCCCACACGATCCCCGCCTGCTGCTGGGAGCTTATTAACGCTCCTAATAAATGGGGCCCGGCTCCAAACCCACACTTTTCGGTTTAAAAAAGGGAAAAAAAGAAAAAAAGAACCCAACCCACGGGGTTTGTCTCCGCCGATTAATGGCAGAGGTTAGGTGCTAGGGGGGGAGCAAGAGCCGGCTGTCATGCCCCCCCCATACACATACAACACACACATACACGCTCGGCCGGTCCACACACCCCAGCTCCCTCCCTCCCTCTCGGCGAAGTTCACCCATCCAAACTTTCCCCAACTTGCCCGAGTGCTCCGCTCGCATCAGGATCGCGACTGGGCGCTATGCTAATGATCACCGGGGATAGCAGCGGGGGGAGGGAGGGAGGGACGAGGAGGAGGAAAGCTTTTATAGCACAAAATGTCTGGAACTGCATTATTTCTATTCTTCTTCCCTCCTCCCCCCTCCTCTCTTTTTTTAACATACACATCAAGCCCCCCCACCCTACCCGCACCAAACGGGCTATTTTTCCTCTTCTGGCAATAACCGCTGCGGAGACATTGTCCTTCTCGTTGTCTGTATGTGAATAATTGTTTTCCCCGTCCGCCCGCCCCCAACTTCCCTCGATGAACTGTGTACTTCTGCGATGGGGACCCACTCGTGGAGAGCGGATAAATAACAAGGGGGGACACGGGGTTGGGGGGGCACCCACGCACCGCCACACATCGGGCATCGTACAAACAATACTATGCGGCGGGGGGAGGAGGGGGGGGCTAAATAGCTAAAAAAATATCAACCCCACTTAATAATTTAACCGGCCACTCGGGGCTCCAAGACCCATCACCCACCTCCGTTCCCCGAAGCGTTTTACTTTAAAGTGAGGCAATTTGTTCTTTGTTTCTTAATGGATTAATATCGCAGTCCCCGCGTTGTCCCCCCATTCACAGCCCCTGACGGAGCGTACAAAGCCAAAAGGCTCCCACAAACACCCCCCACACACACACTTCCTTCCCCCCCCCCCCCCCCCCCCCCCAGGCACCACCACTGCAGTAAAACCATCCTCCTCCTCCTCCAAGGGAAACAGCGCAAAGTTACCATTTTGGAGCCGCTCCGGTGGCCGGGGCACAGCCGCCTACTCCTGGGGGGGGGCTAAGGAGGGGGGGTTGCCGCGAAGTTTCCCTTCTGCCCCCATACCTACACACCGAGCCCCCCCGCCTCCCGCGGGCCCCGCGCCGCCCCTCACCTCCTCGCCTGGCCGGCGGCCGCTGCCGCGGAAGGGCGCGCCGAGCCGCCCGCCGCCGCCCTGAAGGTGAAACCACGCGCCGCATGCGAGCGGCCGCGCGCTCCACATGATCCGCCGAGCGGCTCCACTGGAGCGGGGGGGGGGGGGGGGGGGGGGGGGCGGCCCGACGGACCCCGCCGCGCCCCGCGCACCGCCCCCCGCACGCCGCGCC
Organism: Lathamus discolor; assembly: GCF_037157495.1. Taxonomy (NCBI): domain Eukaryota; kingdom Metazoa; phylum Chordata; class Aves; order Psittaciformes; family Psittacidae; genus Lathamus; species Lathamus discolor. Next base: position 99,207,763 of record NC_088885.1, on the reverse strand, counting down.
CCGCCGCGCCCCGCCCGCTCCGCCACCGCGCCCCCCCCTCCCCGCAATGGTGGGGCCGGTGCGGAGCGGAGGGTAGCGCGCCCGGTACTATTGTCTCCGCGGAGCAAAGTTGGGGCGCGAGGTGCTGCCGGGCGGGAGCGGGCACGGGGCCGCGCTTCTGCCCACCGCCGGCCCGGTTCCCACGTACCTCCGATGCGAAAGGTGCGCGCTGGAGTTGCCCCCGATGCGTTTCTGTGCGAAACTTTCCCCTTTTTTAGCCTTTTTTTTTTTTCTAATTATGTTTTTTTTTTTTTTGGGGGGGGGGGGAGGGGGTGGCGAATTCCGCTGGTAAAATATTTATGGATCTATTGAAATGCGCAGAAACAACACAACATTAAAGTCCTCAATCAAGATCAAAGCGGAATACTGTTCAACAGCCACGCCGGGGAAGTTGAAAGACCTCCGAACAAATCAATCTGCCATATGGCTTAAAAAAAAAAAAAAAAAAAAAAGAAGGAAAAGAAAAAAAACCCCGAGCCCCCCCCTCCCCCCCCCCCACACACCCCCTCCTGCCGTGTCTGCAAAGTTCGGTCCGTGTGTCCCCGCGTGTTCCCAAAGCCCGGTGTAGCCGCGGCCAGCCCGTGTGCCACCGGCGTGTTCCGCCCGTGCCTGGAAAGCCCAATTTAACGTGCCGAAGCCCGGTACTAGACAGCGAGGGTGTGGAGGAGGCGCTTTTTTTTTTTCCTCCTCTTTCTTTGTCTCGTAATGTGCGATGACGTAGAATTGACACGGAGGACTTTTGACGGAGGGTCCGGGTTATCTCCCACCCTGGGGCCGCCGCCCCGGGCCGGGCCGGGCAGGGTGGGATCCCGGACCCCCTTCTCCTTTCGCCTCCTCGGGCACCCCGGGTCCCAGCCTCCCGCCCGGGGCTGCTCCCCGACCCCGCTCCTGCCCCCCTCCAGCTCCGCCTTGCACTTGGGACGCAAACTGCTCCGACAAGGGAGACGGAAACAAAATTGGGGCGAGAAGGAGGCGGGGGGAGAGGGGTTTAAACCCTGCCCTTCCCAGTGCTCGTTAGCAGAACCCCGGGAATAAAGGAAAGAAAGGAGGGGGATGGGGGGCAGCGAGTGAAGGGGGAAAGTTGGTAATGAAGGATACACGAATCATAAAATGTAAGCTATGCGTGATTAATGATCTGCACTAATTTGAATAGCAGGCGTGTTAAAGGTCAGTGACAATTGTTGCTGCTTTCAGCATGAATGCCTGAGTGGGATGTATTTGGGACAATCAAATTTAATTCTAATTCACAGGGAAAAAAAAAAATATCGGACGTGCAGAGCAGCTGGTCAAAACAGAGAGGGGACGCGCTTTAAAAAATGCACTTTGCCTGTCCTTCAAAGGCAGCTCATTACGCCAAGATAGCGCTTTTACACGCCTCAATAGTAAATAATCTATCTGGAATGTCTGGATTTTGTTCCTTCTGCATCAGCATCTTCCCTGCACGCTTTTTCAATCGCGGGCCACATTGTGTTCCCAGTCCCTTGCAGCGTTTTGTGGGAATTCCGAGTTCCCTGACGACGGACTTACCTGCGAATGGACCGGAGAAGATGCCACCTCCCCCGGCTTGAAGAATTCACCCCAGACGCATGCCCTGCAGCATAAGAGTGTAGATTATCTAATCACAGCGCGCGTTGTAGTTTAGCATTTCTTTACACAAAGAGTAAGAAATCCCTTATAAATCACCATTCCTGGGCAGTATTTAGGGCTACAGTATTAAGCTAATAATTTCCATATGGTGAAAATTGACAAGTCAGGGCAATGAAAGGTGCAGGAGACTTCCCAAATCCTCTACCTAAAAAATGTGATTTTTACAACCTACTCCTTTTCCCTCATAGTCTGTATAGGTTCTTTTCCTTAGACAGTAAAACATGAGAATACACAACACAGCACTTGCTTTACTATTTGATAGAGTAATGCTTGAAATGCTTAATATTTTCCATATTTGCTTCTGCAGGGCCCACTCTTGCACTCCTTGTTCCTGTAAAAAAAACATAGGATGCAGTGGCTACGGGGGTGAAAGGACTGGAGAAGCCATTTCAAACCCAGTAAGTGAGGGGTATTCCACTTTAATGGAAAGGCAATTAAAAATTCAGAAGATGCAGGGACTTTAAAAACAATCAAGCGGTATATTAATTTCATGGAAACTCACTAGCAGAGTTCCTCTGTCCATGTAATTTTAAATAGGAGATTTTCTCACATTTCTTCTGCTGAGTCCAGCACTTCTGGGTTTCAATAGCAAACCCAGAACAGGGTAAGGATTTGTAGACTTACAGGATATGCAAAATATATTAGCATAACATCATCGGTGTCGTTAGAAATTTCAGGTAGAGGAGATGCTCCTAATTTTCAAGTCGTCAGTAACGTACCATTACCATGGGTGATTAATCTGTTTGCAGACACTATTTACCCATTTTGTCTTTGCCAGAAATCTTCCAGGCGATGTCCTCCCGTTTCAAATTCTTTAAATTACGGTATTTCGTACAAGAATGTCAGCGATATTAATGGCTCAATACGTGGTTTGCTATTTATAGACTCGCATGTATAATAATTCTGGCTAACGAAATACTTGGAGCAGGAAAACATTTATTTACTTTTGCTACGATCTAATAAATTATTTGTTCAGCATTTGGGACCAGGCTTTCTCAAGTTAAGGAAAATGGCATTTTGATGAAAATCTCTGTGATGACTTGTCTGCATAACTTAGCCTTAGGAATGATTGGTGGAAGTTTAGATAAGAAAAGGTTCCCGAGAAACCCCAGCGTGGAATAGTGAGGAAAAAAGGCAGTCTCTCTAAAAGCAAAGCTGAAAGCATGTATAAATACTTCAAGGCAGGCAAACAAGCCAAGTTTGTATCACATTGTGTATATATGTGTGTGTGTGTATACGTGTCACATCCACAGATACATTCAGTGAAATGTAATCTAGAGGAGTCAGTTGCTTTAGCTTTGGCTGTACGCTTGCTCAGAGTTGCTCAGGTTTTGTGCCGGTTAATACTTTCTGTTGTTACGAATCTGTCTGAAATTTAGAGAATGTGTCTAAATAGTGCTAAACCAGGATGGTTTGCGGCTCTTGATTTTTTTAAGGAATCTGTCTCTCCATCTCAAGACTCAGACTAGCATTTTCCTTGGCGTCTCCCGTCATAATCTGTCTCTCAACGACCTTTTCTAAACACAGACCCTAGCCTTATAGTTAGTTCTCCAGTTCTGCCAATAAACCAGTATATATCTGTTTTAATCTAAACCAGAGAGTTTGCTTTCAAAGTGTGCTTGGGTCAGAGAAAAAAAAAGAGCACGCAAAGCCTGACGACAAATAATCCTCTATGAGTCTCTACATTCAAACCCAGACTCTTTCTTGGTGTACTTGGAAGTACAAAGAGCATGTGCAGAACTTGCAGACTGGAAGGCGCACACAACTCTAATGCCCGTGTACGTCTGCAGATCACTGCACAGAAACATTCCCAGGGATGCTTTTTAACAAGAAACTGACATTTCTGACTTAATTAAAATGGGCCATTCTAACACTGGTGTGCTTTCAGAGTTTATGTGGGGGGCACAAATTTCACTCAAACAAAATGGTTTCGATCAATACCCAGCGTATACTCTTCGATAAAATAGATCGACGTCTCACACGCCACAAAAATCTTTGTCTCTTCTTTAATCGTGCCCCAGTAGCTGCGCGTTGTCCGGCTGCTTCCAAAGTTTGCACTATGAAAACACAGCACCACCCAGCAAAGTTTCGCACACTGGTGTACGCTGGGTGTGCGTGGACTGAGGTCAAGCTCTTGCGCACCATTAATTGAGTCAGGCATAAATCTAGCAAACAGATTTGAAGATACTTTTCCATTCAGAGAGCTGCATGTATTTCAGGATCTGATGAGTCTATTAACATGTAACCACAATAAGCAACCTGGGCATATCCGATGACAAATTGCATGGGGTGTCATTTTTAAAGAGGATGTGGCCACATCCTCTTTACCTTTTACTCATACAAGTTGTCCCCTTGCTGTTAATGGAATTGCTTTAATGATAAAAGATGATCAGTGTTTGTCTCCATCATCTCATTTATGGCATGTAATGAGCTTTTCCTTATGGCAGAAATAATCCGGAATCCTTTCTTGAAGAATCAACATATTTAATGTCTTTCATATTTGTCCCTACCATCAACACAGTTGCTAGGATATGGCCTGATTTTGATTTTTGTGCTTTGATCTTCTCAAACCCACTTTTTTTATTTTAATTCAAGTTATTCAACGTAGCTTTTACAATGACGCTGAGGAAGAGAGCAGAAAAAGTTAATATTGCAAAGTAAGTGCAGCCTTAGTGTACGTGGTTATTTTAGGTTCATGCTAAAGGCTGTATATATTACCAACTTTTCCAGCCCTGGCAGTCAGATTTTCTCACCCATATGTAATTTTATAAACTATATCACGGCTTCACAGCAGGTAGGGAGCCCACAAACCTGTTCTTAATTTCAGTTTAACTGAAAGAATCTCGGCAGCAGCTGTTTTCAGAATAGCTGATACAGACTTCCACAGATGTGGCCCATCATAGGTTCAGAAATAAGAAAGAACTAGGCCACAACGTAGAACTGATTTCAAGAGAGACAAATTCAATAACGATGCCACTTTTGAGACATTATTTTGTTATTTATTTAAGAGATCTTTGGCAGGGCATATTTCTGTGGCCATGTTGTCTACCGACTGTAGTACTGCAGGACTTGATTTCCTGGCAGGCCCGACCTGGCTGTTAGCAGGCTGCACTCTCTCGAAGCAAAGAAACGGGCTATTTCTGAGTTTGTGTTGCCTCCCCTCCCCCTCACCCTTCTTATGTTCCTCCAAGCATAACTGATAGTACTGGAGTGCTTGTGCGCTTTTCTAACTGGACCAGACAAAGAGGTACAATAGCTAAAAATGACCTCTGATGATACAGAGAATGCGGAGCTTGATAAAACTGGGGGAACTGGCTGCTAGCTCTAAAACAGCGTGTTATTTGGTAACGTTTCATAAAAGACTTGAGATAAAGGAGCACAGAAAAAAACAGTTTCACAAGTGTTAATTTCTGGAGTTTAGTAAGGGGAAGGCTTTAAATGATTCCTGTGACAGCATGGCAAGTAGAGAGATTTACTTCTGCTGAGTAAAACATATCTCAAAAGTAAAAGCAGAACAAAACAAGTCACTTGTTCTTGCTAACAAAATTTCCCTTGACATTCTAGGCAGTGGTCTAAGTGTTTGAATGATCTTGGTTTATATGGTCTTTCAGCTCAGGCATGCAAGGCAAAAGGAACTTCAAAAAGAGAAAATTTACCTGATCTGTACTATTTTAAGGCTCCAGTAGTTAGAGAATTCCAAAGGTCAAAATAGCCATCAATATCACGAGCAACAGAGTAGAAGTAACATGTTTAAGAGGAAGTTAGTTTGTTGGCTGTAACATAATACATCGTAAGCACTAGGACATGGATCTGCAGTAGCGAGCAGCAGAAAAAAAAACCAAAACAGAAAAACCAGCATCAAGTATTTATTTTGCTGAAAGCACACAAGAACTTGCAGACGAGAAATAGAGATGCTTTTGAGCCTAAATCCCAGATTTTTTTACCTCACCGCAGAGATGCAGTAATCTGTACTGAGGTCCATCCACAGAGAACCATGCATAGGCTGAAGAAAGTTTGCCAGTGCTTTCTAACCTTTCACTGAGCCAGATGAAAACTTGGGATTCAGAAGCTCCCAAACCCTTTTTTCCGCCTTCTGGTTCTCATTCAAATCAGAAATGTGTGGCATTAGCCTCTTTTTAGCATAGTACTGCCCACCTCTTAAAGTCAAATCATTAAATACTAGATCAGGGTGGGTAGCTGAGATGTTGCTGTGTATCTGTTACTCCTAAAACTGTGTGTTCCTGCCCGCATTTCTGAACTGGCGTAGATTAAAAATGAGTAAAAGTACGATGATTACACATGAAGATGCAGTAGTTTGCAACAGTATAAGTCATAATAAAGATGTACAATTCTGTGGAAAATTATTTTGAGAATGGGAGCTCTTCCAAAAACTTCCCACTATTTCTTTCATTGCTGATAGACCATTTTTCTTCCCTGTATAATTTTATGCGAAATTGGCTACTTTTCTAATTTCCCCATTAATCACGCAAAATTCATGACTCCTTTTTCCACATTTGGATCCACAAATCAACCGAGTGAATTCGTTCCATTGAAAGAAAGAGGCTGAAACAAATGCCTGGGATCATTAACATAAAATTAGAGGCATAGAATTACCCTAAGAATTACCCTAACTTTTTACAAAAAAATAAAAAAATTGCAGAAGGCTTCTAGTTTGTTGCTTCCATTGGGTTTGAAAGACAGAAGTGAGTTAGGGAAGTCGGCCTGGTACAGACTCTGGGAGGCATTTGCCTTTTTCCCCTGTTAAACTCCAAAGCTAATAAACCCGGAGCATTCAGTAACAAGTGAGGCACTCATGTCAACAAAGGCCTTACTTAGAGACGGCAAGGTTTTAAGAAACTTCTGTGGTGAGGATTTGAAGATATTTTAGTCATATGCGGTGCACTTTTGCTTCTCTGTTTCATACAGTATAATCCCCTTTGCTTCCCCCCCTCCCTCCCCCTTCCCCGTGTTTTAAAACGAGCACAGAAAAGGCCGAGTGTTAAACTACACTATTCAATTGTCCGGTAAGTACACAAATTCTGTTCAAATCAGAACAAACTTTCAAGCAGACAGAAAGGGCTATTTGGATTTCTATTTTATCCCGGAAACCCTGCTGAACACCAGTGTGGCGGGGAATATAGCCATATCAGGCCAACAAAAGGCTCCTAATGTAGGAGAAGACCTCCTCCCCCCGCCTCAGCAAGGAAGCCGGCTGGCATAGCTTTTGCTATCGGAATTGTTTGCCGAATAACCAGACTAAAGCAGCTCCCTGTGTGGGTGCCTTGTTTGGGAATAAGCAGCACTTTTATTCTAAAACACTCATGTTGCTTCCTAAAGAGTTGAACAGGCTATTTGGGAGATATTTCTTCGTTTTGAATGTTCTTGTGGAGCAATAGCTCATCTGGGGTTTTTTCCTTCTATTTACATTTTCATTTGCTTCTCTGACAAAAGCAGAGATGTACTCATTCAGTAAAGCAGTTATTACATACAGCAGCAACTCTTAGATTCCTTTGGCTGTGCAAAAGATTCCCGAGTACTGTTTTTATTGCAAAAGATCCCATTAATATCAATGGTGCAAGCATGCTGTTCATTCCTAGAGGCTTTATATAATAAAAGGGTTACGCTTAATAAAATCTAATATGGTAGATCTGCTCTTCACATGACCAGTACAACAGTGTTCTCGTAATACAAGCTGTACCACTAGTCATACTTTTATTGTTATGAAGTATGCTGCCATATAATATCCCACATATTTTTACCTAAGACACTAGAACATTTCATGCCAAATCCCTCCATCGAGTAAGGAGTCCAGGATCCTATTTCTTTGGTGGGCCTTGGTGTAATAAACATAATACACTGCAAAATAAGTGTGGCAACAACACTGCCAAAAATGCTCACAGAATTATGCTGTCAGTATTGTCCAAGCCAATGCTTTGTCTCTTCAGAGAAGGAGGATGAGTATGAGTGTGTACCGGAAACTCTGGTGTGCCCGCGCAGCCACTGAAGCTAAAGTTCCTGTTTGTTTGTTTTACAGAATTAAAGAGAGGTTGTTTTACCATTTGGTGCTTAACTCTCTGAAGGCACTGCTATGTGGAACTGCATCCTTACTTCTGTAGTGCACAGGAGAGACAGCATATAAGGCATAAATGGGAAGAAGGGGTCAAGGGATGGTGAAGAGAAGCCAAAAGGCCTCTGGCAGCACTCTCTTGCTGTGTAAGCCAAAACACCATTATGATGGTCCTAGTACCAGGTCTGTGCAAGGTCAGTGACTGGAAGTTGGGGTAAAACAGATGAACACGAATCCGAGCTCCCCACGCTGCCTTCAGCTGTAAGAACCAGAGACGTGCTGGTGGTGAGATCTCGGAGAGGAGGTGGGGAGCAGCTCTGCTGTGGGACCCAAGATAAAGCTGTCTGGTTTTGCATCCCTGCCCATGCTCAGCATCTGCTCCTGAAGCCTGCTCTGTTCCCACCTCTGCCTCTTGCAGGAGGCAGTGTGGCAGAGCATTCACACTATCTCAGCCCACTCCCCATTTCATTCACAAGTGCTTCCTCGAGGACTACAAACCACCATTTATCTTTACTTTCAAGAGTTTTCTACCCAGAGTCTGCACCACTCTGCTGTAGGGCAGGCGAAGTAGCCATAATCTGGCTGTAAAAAAAGGTGCCGGTGAATGGGATATTTGCATGAATGACCTCATTTTTCACTTGCTCACTAGAACATTTTTAAAAGGAAGTATTTGCTTGGTTAGTAGCCAAGTGTTTTCTTCTCCTTGACAACCAATTGTGTTTAGTCCATGTTAAGGGTAAAATTCTCTCCAGAGTTCACTGGTGATTTCCAGACCCTGTAAGATTTGCACGCAAGAGATTGACAGCAATATTCTTATTTAATCATTTCCCACCATATTGCAGAAAAATGTGGTTTTGCAGATCCTCCTGACTTCCAAATGCAAAGTGGAAAATGTCCAAAAAAGGCACTACTTCATCTAATGCCATTTACTTAGCACAAATATAATCCTACTGTCCTGCTTTATCAAAACCAAGGGGATGTGTGACTTGTTTGTATAACCTAAAGTTTCTGCTTATCTGGACTCCCATAAGTGCATTCAGCAGCTCCCTCAGATGTACAGTTAATGGGAAATTCTGTGAGTTTTACATTTAAACTTAGAATCATAGAACAGTTTGGGTTGGAAAGGACCTTAAGGTCATCTAGTTCCAATCCCCTGCCATGGGCAGGGACACCTTCCACTAGACCAGGCTGCTCCAAGTCCCATCCAGCCTGACCTTGAGCACTGCCTTGAGCACAGCTCCTCTGGGCAACCTGTGCCAGTGCCTCACCACCCTCACAATAAAGAACTTCTTCCTTACGTCTAACCTGAACTTCCCCTCTTTAAACACATTACCCCTTGTCCTATTGCTACGGTCCCTGATTTAACTTAATCAGAGATAGGAATGGAAGAATGTAACCATGAAGGCCATTGTAGAGCCCTTCACTCCCTGAATTTTGGGCTCATAAACCCATGAATAAGTTACATTCATCCACGTATTAACACATCTTTGTCACTGCTAATGCAAAATGGGCTTAGAACTCCAACTATTAATCTATGCTGAATTTCACTCGAGATACTCAATCTTTACCAAGGGTCTGTAAGACTTGTCCCCTTTTCACCCTGTGCAGCTTGGGTCCCAGTGCAGGGGCTCTGTCAAAGACCCCATTGCCAAGCAGATGGATGAGGAGAGAGGAAGGATCACACTGCCCAGCAGAGCAGACGTGGCTGAGCTGGATCCCAGGTGGTTAGCGGCTGGCCATGGCTGCATCTGCACCTACCTGCCTGTGGCACTGCATGTACCATGTTCCACTCCACCTGGGCATCGCCTGCAGCCTGCCACAGCATGGGATGCAGGAATAGCACATCTCTCCCCTGCGTGCAAGGAGATGTGCTGGGTTCAACCCCTGTTGCAGCCATATATACTGAGTTTAGGGGGGACACTCCACTCACTGGCCACACAAGCCAGTTCTGAGCCTCATTTTTTGTAGCTGCAAAATGTGTCCGTACTTTTGGAGAGCTGTCCTCCGCACTGCCATAATGAAATACTCTGAGACCTTCTGTGACCCTGGCAGAGCAAATCATGGAAAAAAGTCACGCATGGTACCTGTGCTTGGAATTGCATTTTGGCATATTTATCTAATACAGCACGTAACAAGGGTTATATCTGTTCTGCGATCTCTGCTGAAACTTTTTTGCACCTTCCTTGAGCTGGGTGTGCAATGAGAGAGAGGTGGTCACACAGCTAAAAGAATAAATATACTGAATAGAGGAGAAAGTCTCCCCCAAAAGACAAGCCAAAGAGAAACAAACGGGGTGTAGCATCAATCCAGTATGGGTTAATTCGGTGTCTCTCAGTACTCCAAGGTGGTAGATCAGGAAAGTGTAAGCTGAGAAGTGCCCACTCAGATAAAGACCTCTAGGATAAAAATAGCCCTGTCAATACGAACCGCATAGGAATCAAGAGATTTAGTGGACCAATTGGATTATACTTTGGGGCTCTTCCAGTGAAAAGTTAAACTTCTATTTGCATTCAGTTTTGGGGAAGTGAATAAACAGTGCCTGAAAGTAAAGGGAAAAAAATATATTACTCAGCTCTAATTGATACAATTTAATTTTGTAATTAAAAAGAAAGGAAAAAAAATGAGTACCATCCAGACACACCTGTGTGCCAAGTTTCAACCTGATGCAACTTGATACAGATGAGATATTAAACCCCAAAGACCAAGTTAACAATGGAAACAGTGACAGACTGCTAACAGTAGTAAGGGGTAGTGGTTGCCGTTCTAATAGTAAGTTATATGTTTTTCACAGTATAGTGGGACAGCTGCTAAACCCTGAACCTGTCTGCTGGCTGCCTTTAATTTGCCTATAGCTTGTTTAGCCAGCACCACTCTAGGAGTGACCTTGTGTTTACTCATTAATCCTGCTTCATGGGGAATTAGAGCAGCAAAGCAGCTAGAATATTTTTAATATCAAGAGTATTTTGCCTTGTTTCTTCATTGTCTTTGTAATTTAAATATCCGGTTGTGCAAGCCTAAAGGCAGGAAGTGAGCTATACAAACCCTTACAATAACAGTATTAGGTTGCAGATAAGCCTATGTGCTCAGTGATGTCGGCTATTTTTTTTTCCTGGGGTAATATAAGTTTTGCAAATGCTAGAAGAGATTATGTTTTCTCTTAGGAGCACATTTAAGGTCTTTCAAAATAAGCTTCATCTGTTACACACACACAAAAAAAATCACCCTCCTGGTAACAAGAAATGACTCTGGCCCGTAATGCCAGGCTTTAATTATTTAGTTTCACACTGTATTTGTGTTTCGGTCGTGAAACCCAAACCTTTTTGGCGGGCAGAGATGTGGTGGTGGGGTAGGTGCCTACCTATCCTCTCTTCCATTTGTTTCCCTCCAGCCCAGCAGTGTTCTAATGCAAATCAAACCCTTGGTGCGTACATAGCTAGCACAGATATGCTTGCACTCCATGCACCTGGCAGTCGGCTTTCCTGCTGAGGCTGCTGCCGAACTCGATCATTTCCTCTCATGGTGATTACACTTGGCTCTCTGCAATAAAAGACAAGAACTTCTGTACAGATGATAAACAGAAACCCTTTATTTTTTCTTTTTATAGATATACCTGGATTTATGGGCCCAAAGAATAAAGCTCTGTTAATGATAATATTTAGAAATTCACAAATGAATCAAGTAATTTTTACAAGTCAGATACACAACTAGCATTTCAAATTATAAACAATCCGTATAACCTACCAGTGCTGCATTCAACAAAAGTAGGACATGATTTCTGAATCTATTCTCCTTTAATGAGATTATAATCCTGACTGTCCTGTTCTTACTGCAGTCAGAGATAGTACTGTTGTTGCTGAGTGGCTCATGAGCAGCAGGCCTGTCTGCTTGCATAACTGATCCTGAATTACACACGGAGACTATCTATGGGTGATATTCTTGAACATGATAAATTGTTTGAATTGTTTGATCACTGTGTGTGCACAAGCACATTTGCACCCACGTGGCACATACGTGTTTATTTCACATGCACAGCATTAGGTGTAATGAGATCATTACATTTGTGTATATGCACAGCGTGAAAAGGAAAATTGCCTGACTCTCAACCTTTACAAGCCTGTCTTCCTAGACAGCTAGATTTCATCAGAGTTTAGACATTTCTGCTGTCGTTTGCATGCAGTGCCTGATTCAAGCTCAAATTCTAATGAAAATTTCAGCCAAAACTGCTTAGCTGTTTCTGAGAGTGAGGTTAACATAAACCAGGTGGGTTTGCCCATCATTAAACATTCTGGATATTCTCTGAGAATTGTTCTAGCACCTCCACAATTTGAAGCCAGAGTCTGAAAAATCTGAAGAGGCTCCCTGTTGCCTTTTGCTATTCTCGTTATACATTTGGCTGTGTTATAAGCCTGTGAAAATTCACAGTTTGCACATGCTCCATCACTACCTCTTCAGTTGGAGTCGCTAAATTCTAAGAAGATTCTGCTGTAACTGAGGATGCTCAGGTTTCTCACAGCTGGTAGCGCTGACTGAGCCACATATGCCATGTCCTCAGTTATAGACTACTGTCCTCACTATTCCATGCTCGAATATATTATTCTAGGATAGATTACAGGGCCAAAGCCAAAATTTCGCTGTACTAAGAACTCAAAGCAGTAAGGTTGGGATGAGTTCCAAAAGCAACTGCTAAGAGGGACATATATTAATTTATGTTCATGCAGCTTTCAAATAGTGCAGAACCGGTCACCACAGAAAATCTCATGAGGAATTTAATTATTCTTTTTTTGAGAAAAGTGCTTGAATAGCATACTGTAAATAAGGCAAGGGATAACAAACTGCTTTGAAGGTAGCAAAATATGGAATTGCTCCTAATTCCTGAAATTTAAATGATGCTTTACAATGAAATTAGCAGGTAGGTGTGCAATGAAAGATGATACCATAAAGCACACATGTAAGGGGCTGAGTGGACAGACATCCTCAGTATTGACACCTTCTATCTTATTTTGTCTACACAACCTAAGAAAATAGTAAAGAACCTGGTTCCTTTACTATGTATTATGGATATGCACGTGCCTATAGACAGCTTGCCTCTAGTTCAAAATAATAAAATAATGGTGGACCATGAAGTGGGTAATAGTTAATTTCATTTGACAGTATAAAAAAAGGCAGGAATAGCTAAACTGAAGTTGTCAGAGACCGTGATTTACTGGACATTATGGTCAATCCACAGCACAGAGCTTTCAGCTATCCCCCCAGAATATTAAAATCCATGATAACCAGTGAAGCACAAAGTGAGGGACTTTCTGGAATTTCCATTCATGTCTCAGCCAGCTCTAAAAAAAACAACCAGGGGGAACTGTCTATGATAAACTTCTCTTTGTCTTCACTTCTTCCAGCTGCAGTAAGCAAGGAGCTCCATTTTCAGCTATGGAAATGAACCATGATTTCATTTTTGAGAGACCTTTTTTCAGTAGCCTACTTTGAATAATAAACAACTATTAACTTTACAAGCACAGAGGAAGATGTATCATTTTTAAAGCACATCCTGTTTCAAGGACTTGGGGATATAAATGGCTTAAGAGAAAGAAATTGTGGAAATAAATGAGAGATAACAAAATTGTTCCCAGTGCAGTGAGGTTGTCAGTCTTTCTGCGCTCCTGCCCTTGTAATTCTATATGTTGGGCCTGATTCCCTGGCTTCATTTGAGACCCCTTGGGGGAAAACAGAAGTAACATATTGGAGAATCATGTTCTTTTCCCAACATTTATTTTTTGGAGGGCCAGTCTAGTGTGGTGCTAAAAAGCCTCACAAGAACTGCACAGAGCTTATATGATTTCTTTTGGCTTGCTGAAAGTGTGAGGATGGTGCTGCTTGTACAGCCTTGTTTCATGATAGCCCATTTAAACAGGTTTTAGTGTTAACTTCGACTTCTTAACAAGCTTAAGTGCAGCACCACATTTGATTTGGTTTTGCAAATGTCTGGAACTTTTCAGGTGGAATTAGCAGATCTCAGTCTTCAAGCCTAATGAACTCAGATAAAACTCGGCAGGATGCCCTGTTAGAAACTAATTTTTTTTGTACAAAGACATCTCTTTGGTCCTCTTTTCTTGCATTGTGTTTGTTGACTTGTCTCAGAGGCTCGTAAGCTATCAGCTCTCTATTGATCTGTTCTAAAGTCACTTGAAAACATAATTTTGCAAGCAGCATTTCAGCATCTCTGCTTGTTTGATCTCTTTACTGTGGCAAACTGTGGCACAGTTTTCCAAGCATTAGGCTGAAAATCAATGTGTTTTTTTTTTTTTTAATGCTTAATAATGCATATTTTTTAAAATCTTTACATCTGCCTAATTGTATTTAAAATGCCTCTCTATGTTACATTTTCTGCTTTATTAAAATCTGTCCTAGGATTCACATCCCTTCAGTTTAATTTAGCTACAAATTGATTCTTAAAGCATCACATTTAATAGCCTTTGGGGTTTGATGCGCAAACTATTCTGACGTCTATTCATAGACCTTTATAATGGGACCCACTCCAGTTTATCCCTTGAACTGTCAGGCTCTTGGGGAAATAATAGCTCCTGACAGTTGTAGAGTTAAAATATAGGATTAATGATCAGCTTTTAATGTGCAAATGGGGTATTCAACTTTCCTCTTACCCATCTTATTTAATGCAAATTCACTGTTGAAACAGGTAGCATGAGTTGCTGCACTCACTAAACATAGATTAATCTATCAGGGTAAATTCCTGAATCAAAATAGAAATTTAGATACATACCACAAAGTAAATACAAGGCACTTCATTGGTGCTGACTTCTAGCCAAGTATTTTTGTCCTCTGCCAAGTCCAGCATTTATTTTCGAGGCTTCAAAACCTCACTTTCACACAAAAATAAAAATAGCTGTGCATCACAGCAACCAATTTAACCAGCAGGAAGGAGTCTGCCCTTCTCTATTAAATACAGCTGTAGAAAACCCAACGGACTTTGATTTAATTGTTTCCAATAGGCCAAAACAATCTGCTACCTGCACTTTGTAAAAAAGTAAAAAAGAGAAAAGAAAAAAGAAAGGGGTTTCTACAGTGAGGCATGGAGCAGTTCACATGTTTTCACTAGGAGATTAATAACATTTGTGATATTGGGCCTTAGGAATTGTATGGTAATTTTCAGTTGCAGCATCCTATTAAAAAGCTGCCTACGTATACAAAATTAGCCTATTTGTTTAGAAAATGCTATATACTCATGTAATTGGAAAATGCATTTTAAACTATGGCATAATGAGGAGCGTTTGACCATTATGTTATGCAGTGATAGGCAGTTCTGTGTCCGCGGAGCAGAGCATGGGGAGGAGACGATGGATTAAGGTGACATTTAGAGAATGTTGCACCTTTCATAGAGTATCTGGAAGCTAAAGGATTGGAGGGCAAGTTAAATTAAAGTCAAAACATATAAAAACAAATGAAACACTGAGTCATTCAGAAAAATCTTTCCTATTTAAGCCAGTCACACACCTGCCCATACATCTCTAATAACCGCTAGCTTTCCCAAGAACGTGAAACAGAAAGGTGTCCCTCAGGATATAAGACTTAATCCTTGCAGTGCTTGAGCGCCTTAAGCTGCCGATAAACCAAAGAGTGAAGTCTGTTGTCTGCAATTATTCCTTTGAAAGGAGTAACATCAGAGCAGCAGGCAGATACAAGTACCCTGAGTGGCAAAGGAAGAGGAAGAAGAGCAAGAAGAATATGCAGCACATGTGACTTCGTGTCTTCTCTTATTACTACTTAACATCTTTGCATGCATGCTTTAACACAGTAGCAGGGAAGAATACAACTAATATTATTTGGGAAACCTGGTTCCAAGAGCTTCTAAATGGCCTACAGGGATTTCTTTTGTTGTTCTGATAACAGTGTCAATTTACTAGGATATCCCCCCCCCTCCCCAGTTTCTAAGAAAGCAAAGCAATCTCTCAGTAATGGCTCTAGAGAAACATAAGCTAAATTTAAATTAACCTCACAGACATTGTTTATAACATCCTTAGCTATTCTGTTCCTAATTTTCCGCTGCCTTCTACCTTGTATTCACAGCTGTGCAGAGCAAGTTGAAACGGCATTCAGGCAGCACCGTTCCACAGATATGCTGCATTTACATTGCTTTGGTGTAAATTAGGGGCAGTTTGGCAGAGAATTGCTGGTTGCAGACACACTGATAAATATATATGTGTGTATATATATATCATAACCATAGCAGGCAATGGGTCACCAAGTGGACTAAAGCTGTGATCTAGCACTTGATGGGCCAGAGGATGCTTTAGCGGCTCCATGCCATTTCTGGCCCTTGCCAGCAACTTGTTCCTCTCATGTTCCTCCTGTAGTGTTGTCCTGGATGTGCAGTAGGCTGGATGGTGGACCTGAACCCCTGGGGGAAAAAACAAACAACCAACCAAAACCAACCCACCCAGAAAATATAAAATTTACAAATAGATAGGAAATATAAGAATAAGCAGTGTTTTTTCCTGGGATTCAGTTCCCAAGGCCCACTACAATGCCAAGGATTAAAATGAGTAAAATTAAAATGAGTAAAAGGAGTAAAATGGGGAAAGGAGAGAGAGGAGGTTACTGGCAGCCTTCCTGAAAAGTTATTCATTAAATTACACCAGGAGAACACAGAGTATTGTGAATTCTGGCCAGAGACCTGCCTTGTATGAGAGGCACAGAGGCACAGAGGCTGTGGCTATGGCCCAGACTCCACCTTTTCATGTCTTGCTGCCACTACATCTGCCAGGCTTCCTTGGGCAGAGAGGGACTGATGTTTTCCCAGCACAAGGTATTGTTTGCGCTTTAGTAGGTACACAGGGAGACAGTTTGTACTCTGTCTTGGAGCTTTGATTTTCAACATCCTGGTGGGTTTGGTTTACGCTGGCTTCAGAACACCTTCAACTTGTAAAATGGTTGTCATCCTCAATAGAAGTTAAACCCACAGGCTCTAAATGATTTGATATTTTCCTGCATTTTAGGATGGTTTTCTCTGGAGATAAGTTTTTTAGGTAGAGAGAGGGTTTTTTTCGACTTTCTGTGTAACCCTTTCAGAATTCACTTAAATGAAAAAAAAGAGATAAAAAATTAGACCTTGCATTTATCAAGCTTCATCGATAAAACTCCGAGTCACTCAAGGTTGATGCGGTTTCACAGTCATAGCCAGTAAACTTTATTATTTCCTTCCCAACTTGCTTGTTGGAAATTCAAAAATACACATCACAAAAAGCGCAGCTCACAAGGGAAAAAAGTTTTTACTAATCCAGTGAGCAGAGATTAACTAAGCTCAGAACTCAGCTAACGAAGGGGAAAATCACTGAAAGCCAGGAACTCCAGTATATGTCAGAGGGCCAGTTTGGGGCTGGGGTGGGGAAAGAGGGACTCCAAGAAAGGAGGAGCTGCTGGCAGCCAGGAGACTCATCCGCTTGAAGTATCCCAGAAAGCAGATCCAGCAAAGCGAGGAATCACAACCCTCTCCCAGCCACCCCCATAATTCATCAGTGCACAGAACTCTGAAATAGTACACGTGATCAGAGGATGCTTAGCATTTCATGTTGTCCCCAACACATTTATTATGGCTAGTGTTTGAGGGGAAAAAGGGATGAGCCTTTGGTACTGGGACACCTGTCTGCTAGTGCAGGCAGCAGCATGGACTAATGTGAGCACTGAATCCCAGCCTGTCTCCCCTTTTCCCCAGAGCTTGCTTTTGCTGTAGGAGGATAAAAAAAACAGTCTCACATATCCACCCAGTTTAGTGAAACTTGGGGATATTTAACCCCAGGTATTACCCTAAAATGAAGTCAGGACTGAAAACACATAAAACTGTAATCTAAACTTCTGTGGCTCAGGGGGAGGATGCCCCACACCTCGGCCCTATGCAACTCACCGCTGCCCTGATTTCATGTGGTTAAGTGGGCATTGAAGGGAAAGGTCTCTCGTAGCTCACAGTTTTGTCCTGCGGTCATTCAATCTCCCAGCTTTTGTTTTGTTATGTTTTGTTTGTATTTTCTGACCTTGCATAACTTTAAAATGGCCATGCATAATTATTTGGACAGTTTCCATTTGGGGCAGAAACCCTTCTTGACAGGTTCAGCAAAGGCTGCAATTTAATAGATGCATTTCAAATTCTTTAAAACCAGGGTTTGAAGTGCTCAGACACCAGTTTTAGCATCATTGGGATCACAACACAGCAGAGGACGTGCAAGCATGTGTTATTTATGTTTGTCTGCAGTTTTACTTCAGGTTTGTGTGCTGTTTGGATATAAATACGGGGCCAGATTCAGTTCCAGTCAGTGCTATCTTATGATGATATAAACCCCAAAGGAGACCTCTGAGGTGGGAAATCTGTTGGTAGTGGAATTTCCCACAACCAAAACCAACCATCACCCCTGTGTGGCTGAGGGGTCCTCCTGGGGATGGCAGCATGCCCCAACATGGTTCTGCCATCCAGAGGAGTTACAGGATGTGCTGACCCAGCACGTCCCCCACAGTCTCTGCTAACGGTCATAAACTAAAGCAAATGCCTGTGCTCACGCCAGTGGAAAGTCTGAAGGGGGAGGAGGAACCGGTGGGAACTTTATCTCTTTAGGGAGTGAATCCCACTGTGGCACGGGGGGTTTGGTAATGCAAGGAGGGGAGACTGTATACTGGGTTCTGCTCACTCCTGCTCCCCTGCAAGAGGCTCACAGACTAATACGAGTCTATTTGTTGCTGCAGCTGACGGCAGAAATATAATGTAAGTGCAAATATATATGAAAGTGATGATAAACAATGGCACAGGGGGAAACAAACCTAATAAAATCAGATGGGACAGTTCACAGGGCAATTGGGTGTTTGCGTTGTCCCAGGAAAATGCAGTCTTGAGGAGGTGAAGGGAATTGATCAGTTTATACTCTCACTTTTCCTAACAAACACCAGCAACCCACAGAGACTGGGAAACAAACAAACAAACAAGCCAAACCACTCTGAGGCTTCCCTCTCCCCCATCCTCTCTCTTGTTATTTTTTAAAACAGGGAGAGGGGCAAAGGGGCAAAAGAGCAATCCTTGTAATTGCCAGCCAGTAAATCTAACTTCAATCCCCAGTGAAACAATGGGACAACTAGTTAACGGAGGGTGAGGGGGAAGGGGACAGAACATAATGGGGTCATGAGCAATTAAAAGGTTTGGCCTTTGTTTTAATGCAGTTCTAAATCAGCAGAATCATATCTGGGTTAAATTTAACTGCCTAGTCTTTCGAATTTTCTGGAGAAGAAATAATGCCAAAGAAACTCAGTTCATCTGGTGGAATCAAAAGATGTAGTGGGAAAAATATGTTTTCTTCTTGCTTGCAACAGCTGTTAAACTTCAGCATGCAAAATCATATAGGAGGGAAAAAAACCCACCCTTTCTTAAAATTCTAGTATCCCTCTCAGTTAATCTAAACTGTGAAAAAGCTCATAATAAAATCCCAGTCCCTCCCTCAAAAGCCTCCAACTCCCTTATCCCCAAACAGGGGAAAAACAGCCTTGGCATTCTTGATATTATCGAGACTGAAAGATTGTTTAGTTTTCCTCTCCCCTCTGCTCCCCCCACGTTATAAATCAACACATTTCCCAGATGAATTTATACTCTGTGTGTGCATGCGTATTAAGGAAAGGCTCACAAATCCCATTTTTGAAAGAAAGGAAGCCGTTTTACATTACATTTTAAAATTAGCCAGGACTAAACATTGCAATGCAGAAACTGCTCCTCTCGCTATTACGCAGCCCCTGGCAAAACATCCAGGGAGCAGTTTCAAGACAGTTTAGAATGATGAAGCTAGCGAGGGTCCTCCCTCTTTCCTGGGCCATGCCACATGTTGCTGATGCACAGAACTGCATTAGCACCGCTGCTTATCTGACCCCTCCTTGAGCCAAGTTAAACAAATAGCCTTTCTTTTCTTTCTTCTGTTTTTTTCCTGGGTTACTTTTCAGCTGGTTTGAGACTTTAAATTGAGTCACGGAGAGGTCAGGGGAGCACCAGGGCCAGCAAAAGGGCAGGGTCTGGTAATGCGTCACCAAGTCCAAGGTGAGGATGGCGTGGTAGCACTCCTTGAGACGGGGTCATCGCTCCTAATCTGTGAGCAGCCAGCTTCGGTTTTTCCCATTCTCACAGTTTATTTCAAACAATTTCACCTGGATTGGGAAATTAATCCAGATAAAGATTAGTCAACACTAAGATTATTTTTCAGCCAGATCTGTTCCCCAGTCCAGCTCACTGGGCATCTGTGCCAGTGTAGCTGAGACTTTTGAAGAGCAGAAGCCAGGGTGGTCAATGAGAGACATAGAATCATAGAATCATAGAATAGTTAGGGTTGGAAAGGACCTCAAGATCATCTTGTTCCAACCCTCCTGCCATAGGCAGGGACACCTCACACTAAACCATCCCACACAAGGCTTCATCCAACCTGGCCTTGAACACCGCCAGGGATGGAGCACTCACAACCTCCCTGGGCAACCCATTCCAGTGTCTCACCACCCTAACAGGAAAGAATTTCCTCCTTATATCCAATCTAAACTTCCCCTGTTTAAGGTTTAACCCGTTATCCCTTGTCCAGTCACTACAGTCCCTGACGATGAGACCCTCCCCAGCATCCCTATAGGCCCCCTTCAGGTACTGGAAGGCTGCTATGAGGTCCCCACGCAGCCTTCTCTTCTCCAGGCTGAACAGCCCCAGCTTTCTCAGCCTGTCTTCATACGGGAGGTGCTCCAGTCCCCTGATCATCCTCGTGGCCCTCCTCTGGACTTGTTCCAGCAGTTCCATGTCCTTTTTGTGTTGAGGACACCAGAACTGCACACAATGCTCCAGGTGAGGATGTGCTGCCCCCTAAAACTTACACTGCGTAGGAACTGAGGCTGTTTTGTGAGGAAACTGTGTCACTGCTTGGGAAACTCCTGTTGAAAATGTTCTGTATTAAAAAAAAAAAAAAAGCCAGATTTAAAATCTGGTCTGTTTGTTGCAGACGTGTGTATTAATGAGCTTCCAACCGAAGAGCTAGGTTTCAGCTCACTCCGTTTCCTCTCCCACTGTTCACTGCTGCGTGTTCTCAGTAGACAGTAATTATCAACCCTAAAGCCAACAAGAATGATGTCATTTTAAATTCATCAAATACCAGGTATCCCAGGGGCATCCTTCACCAGAAATGTAGCACTTCTGAAACCAATTTTGGATTTTGGCTTTGGTGGAGGGGTGGTAACTTTGGGACTAAAAGTGTTTGAAAACTCAGAAGTCATCATAATGACTTTCTGACTGTCTCTGCAGTAACAGGCTAACACCACGAACAACAGCTGACATTTCAGACTCTGGTTCACCCCTGGGTATTTTCTAGCTCTTGGTTTTTTCCCTAACCACTAAGTCTCTGAATAACTGAGATACAGCTAGGTGAAGTATGCTGAAGACATCAGATTGCCTACAAACCTGATGCTGTCATTTTAACCAACTTATTTTGCATAAAGGCTGATTCTGTATGAGGATGCCATAGACACGTAACCTATTGCGCAATGTTGTTTTTCAGCAGGACAGCAAAATAGATGAGCTCACAATATGATGCAGAGAGCACGTGTTAATTCTTGCATAGTCTTACTGGATTTATTCTGAGAGGTTACTGAGGCTTCCTGCAAAGATTGTTTAATAGCTTCAGTGGAAATGGTCGAGCTTTTATAATAATACTGCTGAACAAACCATGACTTTCCAATATCTAACCAAAGCCTGATTATACTCATTGAAATACTAATGTCAATATTTATTAACTAATATTAAAATTACTGCCATCTCATTTTTGCAGTTAGTCAGAAAATCATTATGTATCCCTTTTCAAAAGTCATTGACTTTTCCTTAGCACAGAAAACTCTATTATCAGTCTTTATAAAATATTTATGGCTTTCCTTGACATTATTATAATATCCCTAGGAGAACAATCAGCATTCCTTTCACTGAAAATAAGACAAACCTTTTCTCCCTGAAAAATAATTAATGAATTAAATGTAAATGACACCAAGCCAGAGAGGTAAAAAGCTACAGCTTGTTCATCTGTTGTTTCGTCTGACTTTAGGAAAAATCAAAGGGATCTCTGTTTTAACCCCTTTTTTACTATTATTTGAAAAAAAAAAAAAAAAGCTGTCTCAAAGTGTCACTGAAGGGCAAATTGTTATTCAGTTAGCACCTAAGAATATGAAGAGTATTATTAGGCTAAATGGAGGGGCTTTTCACTGATTCACTGTTTTTTCTGTGCTCTTCATTGTTTGTGCCACCACTTCTTCATTAACAAGACACCTCTCTTCAAGGTGCAGGGCAGGTTATTGTCAAAATTCACTACAAATGTTTAATCACCTAAAATCACCCATGTTTTCATCAGCCGTTGCCAGAGCTCCTTATGATCTGAATGAAACAGCACACTTTCATGCTACTGTAGTCTTACTTGATGCTGATTTTCCCTCCTATAAACTGTTTTAGAAATCCTGATGTGCTGGCTTTCATGTCCCTATTTGTGTTTTCACCTGTAATCACTCGATAAGGAGAGGAGATGCAAAAGGACACCCTCCCCCTCCATATCACTGCAGGAGCCATGTATCAGCAGTGCCCCTTGTTTAGTTAGCAATTCTGCCTTTGTGCAAACTTTTTACATGCAGTTGGCTTGTTGCACTTCTCTGTGTACTGAGCTGTATTGCCATGGCAATAGGGAAAACGTGATGATGCAGATCTGGAGAGAAAGGAAAGAAAAAAAAGAGATAAAACACTACTGTCATCTCAAGGCTAGATGAGGTCGGAATCGGATAATTTATCTGAGAAGTTAAGAGACATGCGATTTGAAAGATCAGAGAGGTTAAAAGGAGCCCTGAAGTGGAGAATTTTCAATTCATAAACATGCAAAGATGTTCAACATGAAGATCTGGATTTCCCTAATTGGGTCCAATAAGTCAGCCTGCACTCAGACAGGACACCTACTGAAAATTCCCCACTTCAGTGGGGGATTTGGCTAGCGCTTTCTAAAGCAGATAGAGCATAAACATTAAGATTCAGCTTTTGTCTTTATAGATATATTTATATACATCTATATAGAACTTTACATTTTCCAAACATTATTTTAATATAAATTAGTTAAATAGCTTATTGCTATTTATATAAAAATGGTCATAAAATTAGATCTTCTTTCCAAATTTCCAACTATTTCTATCTTTCATGTTTAAAATTCTTTTGGCATAAGTATAATTTCCTCCATTTTATTTACAATTCCAACACCCCCATGTGTTGCTATTTCAATTCAAGCATTCAGAGAGATGGTGAGCCAAAAGGACAGAACAGTAGAAGAGTTTCACCAGAGAGTTCAAAGTCTAATCTTGCAATCATTTACCCATGTGAATACTTCTGAGCTCAACAGTATTACTCTGGTGACAACGTTACTTTTACAGAACTTGAGTCTTTCAAATGCTTGCACACATGAAAAATTTTATGCATCTGAATAGTCTTCTTCTGTGAAACTACTGCCTTGTGTCAAGTTAACCATGTGCAGATGTTTCCAAGGATGAGAAGGCTCCCAGGATGATGGTCCTGGGGGTTTGTCAGAATAAGCCTTCTTGACCAC
The DNA here is from genome assembly GCF_037157495.1 of Lathamus discolor. Lineage (NCBI taxonomy): Eukaryota > Metazoa > Chordata > Aves > Psittaciformes > Psittacidae > Lathamus > Lathamus discolor. The sequence goes on along the minus strand of NC_088885.1, from coordinate 99,184,387 downwards.
TGTATGAATAAAGCATCGTGAATGTGATCAGTCCATTACAAACATGCAAATACTGCACAAGCAATACTGATGAAATGTAAATCAAAATTTTGAAGAAAATGCAGATTTGACTTTTAACAGGGAATTTCAACATGAAAATGTCTCTTTAAAAATTCACTGCAGTAAGATCAGTAAATATAAATAAAACATGTGAAGAATATTAATCTTAGTAAAATTGAAGAAGCAAGCTGTCAATGACTGTCAGACACAATGTGAACTGACAGTTGCATGGCTCACAGTCTGACATGGGGATCGTTACCTGTCTGTTTCTCTATCAAAATACCTACAGGGAATAGGAGTTTGCAGATTGCAGGCATGGGTGGGAGTGGGGAAAGGGGAAGAGCAGTTCGAATGGAAGCTTCACGACAGCTGTGAAACATATGTATGCAACTTATTCATTAGGATTAATCATCAGTCTTAAGGAATGGCTTACGTCATTCATTATCATCATTACTGGAAAAAGGCTTTAAAACAGTATCTATAGCTTTCAGATCCCACTCCTCCCTCAAATCAAACTCAAACCTGACACCGAACCCTTTTCTGGTCTGCCACATACACAAGACCTGTAGATGAAGGTTTAATCATGTTCACATATTAATACAGTTTACTGGAAAGCATCAGAGCAGATCCTTGTGTGCATGGATGCTGCAGGCTTTTCCAGTGTTCTCTGTCAGTCCAGCTCCCCTGGCCAGGCACCCACCCTCCCAGGGTAACACAGAACTCCTCTGGGTGCACTCGGCCTGACAGGCAGGAGGAATGACTCATGGGCAGGTACCTCTGTGACTCTGGTCTTCACTGCCAGGAGTGCATGCTGAGAACATCCATCCTAGTATAAGCTGATTTTTCATTGAAACTGTAGAGTCAAAGGGTGACAGGTCATGGAGAGCATCCTCTGGGTGTATTCCCTCTGGGGTCCCAGGATGGTTAAACTCGGTGTGACCATTTATGTGATCAGGGAAGAACCACGGGGGATATTTCTTTTCCTGGCAGTCCGTTTCTACAACTTTTACCTCCAGACAACTTAATCCACACATGCAAGTCCTTGCTGAGGGTTAAGCACAGTGATCTAGGATCACTAGAAAACTGAAGCATGATGCTCACAGGAACCAGCAAAGAGAGGGACATATCCAGACATAAAATCTCTGAGCCACCTTTTTGCACTCATTTTGGACAACTGGGTGCACAGAGACACTGATGGGAGAGCATCTCCTGTAACAGCAATTGTACGGAGGGCCTGGGGACAGGTTTGCATACATAGAGGCTGCACAGTGCCACCATATTGACTTATTGAAGGACTACTTGATCCTTGAAAGAAAGCAGATAGCATTGCATGCAAGAAATACACTGGGGTCCATTTAACCCCTAAAGAATAACTATTATCAGGCTTACAAGGAAGCTGGTATGCTGTTAGTTTAAGACTTTGGAAAGCATGTCAGACAAAAGCTAGGAAAATTCAGCCTTTTCCCCTTTAGATCTAAAATTGCACCTTGATACACTCTGAGGAGCAGCATCCCACACGCTCAGCATTCCCATCTTCCCAGGCTGGGTGGCATTTCTAAAGGCTACTTCAGGGTTACAGGAACCTTGTCTGTGGGCTTTTCTAAGGCTTCTGAGTGGATTTTCCTGGATAAATGCTGACTGAAACAAAACACAGTTGGGTGAACGACATAAACTTTTTCTATTAAATATTGCTTGGTATTAAAATATGTATCTATTTCAACCATGCTGAAAGTCTTCACGTCTCCTTGTCATAAACATTCACGCAGGAAAATAGTAGTGCTACACCTTTATGGAAAATTTTATGCACATACATACCAAGGCTTTAATTTTGAAATGTATTTCTTGTGAGGCTTCAGACAAGAAACCTGATGAAGGTGGCATTCATCCACTCTAGGAGCTGAAATAATGCCATGTGACAAATCACCATCAAAAATGCAGCTCTGGTGGCAAGTATTTAATATCAGCTAGAGAGTGAAAAACAGCTCACAGGTAGAATCTCTGCAACATTTATCAAGAATTTTAATAATAAATACATAAAAAATAATGCAATCTCCTTCTAGCTGTAGCTTGTTAAAACTTGAGTGAATCTCAGAATTCCAGCAGAACATTACATTAAAATTTCAACTGCCAAACAAAAATAAACCACCTTGTTATTGACAATTTATGCAGCAGAATTTAATGCTTTTCCACTAGTTCCACTGACCTACCTATTGGACAAAAATCACGGTTAAAAAGTGCATTCCTAAAGGCTCCCCCTGTTGTACCACTGAAGGTGAAGAGAATGGATGGAGCAAAAGGAAGAACCTTCACTAACCCCAAGCAGCTTGTTTTGTTTTTAAATAAGTATAGAGCTTGATTGGATAAGTCTCTCATACTTGATAATTTCCATAACAATTCACTGAAAAGTACGAAGGGTGAAGCATGTTCCCTCAGCTGATACGCTGGAGGGAAGGGATGCCATCCAGAGGGTCCATGACACGCTTGTGAGGTGGGCTGGTGCCAACCTCATGAAGTTCAACCACGACAAGTGCAAGGTCCTACACCTGGGTCAGAGCAATCCCAGGCACAGCTACAGGTTGGGCAGAGAAGAGATTCAGAGCGGCCCTGCAGAGAAGGACTTGGGGGTGCTGGTTGATGAGAAAAAGAACATGAGCCGGCTTCAGTGTGTGCTCGCAGCCCAGAAAGCCAACCGTATCCCGGGCTGCATCAAAAGGAGCGTGACCAGCAGGTCGAAGGAGGTGATCCTGCCCCTCTACTCTGCTCTTGTGAGACCTCACCTGGAGTTTTGTGTGCAGTTCTGGTGTCCTCAACATAAAAAGGACATGGAACTGCTGGAACAAGTCCAGAGGAGGCCACGAGGATGATCAGGGGACTGGAGCACCTCCCGTATGAAGACAGGCTGAGAAAGCTGGGGCTGTTCAGCCTGGAGAACAGAAGGCTGCATGGGGACCTCATAGCAGCCTTCCAGTACCTGAAGGGGGCCTGTAAGGATGCTGGGGATGGACTCTTCATTAGGGACTGTAGTGACAGGACAAGGGGTAACGGGTTAAACCTTAAACAGGGGAAGTTTAGATTGGATATAAGGAAGAAGTTCTTTCCTGTTAGGGTGGTGAGACACTGGAATGGGTTGCCCAGGGAAGTTGTGAGCGCTCCATCCCTGGCAGTGTTCAAGGCCAGGTTGGATGAAGCCTTGTGTGGGATGGTTTAGTGTGAGGTGTCCTTGCCTATGGCAGGGGGGTTGGAACAAGATGATCTTGAGGTCCTTTCCAACCCTAACTATTCTATGGTTCTATGATTCTGTGTATTTGCTTTGTCTGGTGACAAAAATATTATCTATAAATTTATAGGTATTAAAAATACATGCTATTTAGTATTAATTCAATTTATATCATAAAATACTCATTTTCAGTCATGGGAGTATACTATACATACATTAAGTATGTGTATATTCACTGTACTCAAAGAAGGACTGAAAATGAGTACAGTTCCCATTAATAATTATATATAGTTATTTCTACTATGGCAGTATCTGCAATATGCAGCTAGAATTTTTACTCTCTTTATAGAAGACACCTTACAAAACATAGGAAACCTTGCCCCTAAGAGCTATAGTGCTGACTGCACAACTTCAAAGGGAGGAAACTTTATCTTCTGATTTCATATTTGCTGAGGATACAATAGAGTCAACATTATGATTGGTATATTGTGTAACAAAGGTGATTTCCAAAGGCATACTAGCTCAAACAAAAGCAAGAAAGAGTAGAAATTACACAATCCATTATATAGACACCCCTTCAGACTGTGGATGAAGTAGATTTTAGTGTGAGTTAGCAGACAGGGACTGAGTACCCATCATGATTCATAACATCATCACCCTGTCCTGGGCACATGTTAGAGGAGCTGCACTTGCTTTTGTTCTGTGTGCAGGTGGAATTCTAGCACATAAAAATTGCCAGTATTCCCACTTTCATGTCATTGCAGCGTAAGGACTGAATTCCTGGGATATTAAAAACTGTGTATACTTAATTCCTATTTATTTAAAAAAAATACCAAACCCTTTGGGACAGCAAAAGCAAAAGTTTCACAAGGTTATGGCCATAATTTACATGGAGATTTCTTCTGCAGTGACAGGGGCCCCAGGCAGTGACTATAGGCTTTCCTGTCTCTCTCCGTCTCCCATCTCTGGTGTCAATCTTGACGTACACCATGAAAGTCTATCAGGATTTTACCTGGGGGGCTGCGAACAGGTCTTAGTAAGGGCCACAGAAAGGCAGAGCTAGGAAATGGAAGACTTTTGGGTGGGTGTTTTTCTAGCAGCTATAGATGCAAACCTGTTTTCAGTCTGCCATTCTCTCTGGCTTGTGTTTCCAAATTAACCTAGGCGAGTTCCAATCCCTACTAAGCCATAATGATACCTCTCTCTTAACCAGACTCCTTTTCCCGTACTTTGATAAACACCCACACCAGTCCTTTAATGTTAAGAGTAAACAAGATACTCAAAAGTTCACATGGAGGAAAAGCCTGCCCACTGCTGAAATGAAGTGTGATGCCTTTCAGTGAAGGGAAGTGCATGGGAGGTCACTCTTGAACCATCCCTCCCACCTTCCCAGGTATTTCACCCTTCTAAGAAGCTGATTTACAAGGGAAAACTGCCTGGATTTGTCAGTTTGGGATCAAGGCTTTATATCCTCTCTTGACAATCATGAAGACATGTTCTCAATAAGGCAGAAATCATACTTTTTACCCAGCAAAAATCTGCATTTGCACTGGGCTCATTACCTTCATCCTCAACACAGTAATGTTCAGCCTCTACTGCTGACATGCAGTCCTGCAATGTCTGCTTGGCAACATGGGCTGCTTCAGGGTGCAATGTACCAGCTTTCCCCTAAAGCTGTAAGAGAAAACACAGTGTTCCTTAAATTGTCTTGCAGGTCTTGCTAACACAACTGAGCTCAGGATGCTGAATGTTCACTTTCTAAATCAGTGGCTGGACATTCTAATGACATGTCAATAAAAGTAATGCAGAGAGAAGCGCTGGCTTCAAACTTGTCTGAAGCACTGAGAAAACCTCATGACTAGATGGGTAAAAACCCCTAAGAAAAAAAAGTGATTCTCAGGTGGTCATGGACATAGAGGGTTGACTTCATGGCAGAAAAAGATTGGAAGGAGACTAAGGATAAAAGCAAGGCTGAGGCTTTGTTTCTGCCACTGTCATTTATATTAATCCAGATCTTGACTTGTGTACAATTAAAGCTTCACAAGCAATGACATTTTTTCTCATTTGAGATTTTTGGAAATACTTATTATTAACTTATTCTTAATATGTTCATTAAATCGATACAGAGGCAGAGCTGACTCCTACGTAGGCAATGGTAGGAAGTAAGTAAATCTTCAGGTTCCTAAGAAATGAATCCTAGACATTATTTTACTTCACTAGGGCTTCATGCCTTATCAAGACCATAAACTTTCTGCATGGAACAAGGAAAGTGTGATGAAAACACTAATGCATACATTCCTCTCTGTTCTCTTATTTCCACATTCTATATGTGAACCAATAAACCACATACTTTTCATCCACACTATTCGTATTGAGCAGAGTCATGACAGATTAGTGCAGACTGGTAAAAGCTTTCAGTGGGAAATTTTAACCCATCTGGGGTGTTGAAGATCACCTGATTGTTTCAAGGCATTTTTAGTAAGAACGGTAGTTGGTCTTTAAATTAAAAATTAAGAAAGTCCATCCTCTGACAGATGCTTTTACTACCTTGTCAGGAACCTCACTTTTTTTCTCAGTGGGTGATAATTGGATGGTTTGAGGCTTAAGTGTTTACTAGAAGACAAAATATGGTTTATTCTGTGCCTGATAGCCAGTTCACATATTGATGTATTTTTCTCCATTTTAATGATAGCTCTATTAACCTTATAATTTGGTAGATGAGGAAATAATAAACTGGCTTAGGCTGTAGCAAAGCATAACATTATTATTTCACTCTGGAGAAAATTCTGGGGTGAGTCTATAAAAACATTTATTTTTATATTCTAAGAAATCGTTGTTGACCTTACCCACAAGGATGGTATTCTATAAGCAAGGACCTGAGCCTAACTGTACCAATAGCATGAACTAGCAGGCAAGTTTAAAGCTTATCCAAAAATGTACTGTGAATTCTGTATTTATTAGTCTATTCTTCAAAAAAAATCATAATTTAAACCTTTAGTGATTCACAGAAATAGGCGATGCCAATGTGAACATTTTTATTTTGGTTGCACATCATTGTTCTAAGTGGGGCTTCAGCTCTATCAGTGTCTGACCTGAAGTGTCTCACCTGCATCTCACCTACCAAAGTTAATGGCAAAGCATTAGCAAGATGATGAGGCACTTGTGGTTTTCATTAGGTAGGTGCCTGCCATAACGAACCACCTTATTTCCAACAGTGAATCTACAATAATAACTTCATGTATGGGTAACACTATCTTGCACAGGATTACACCATGCAAGAATTAGATATGTTTTTCATTTCCTGTTCCCATCTCCCCAGGCTTATTTTCCATCTCCAGCCACCATTTTTTCCCCCTTTTTTCTTTCACCTGCCTCTTCTATAGTTTTCCTTCTTTCTCTCTATGTCAGTTTTAATCCAAAGTTCACCCTAATTCATCGTATTTACATAGTATTCATGTTGTCCTACTCCTCACTTGTTTGCTAGCTCTGTTCTTCCAGCAGTTCATTGAGCACTTTTTAGTGCTCAAGAAAATGCATGATATTTAATAAACTGCACTTTAAATAAAACTTAGTGCTTCTGCCTTGTGACCTTGAGGTACCTTAAATACGTAGTTAAATATCATCAGTGCTCATTTAACAGTTAAGAGAAATATCTGAGGGTGCAAAATGTCTGATTTTGAGCCAAAAAGTGAATCGGAGGCAGCGTGGGGAGTAGAAGCCTAGACTTGTGTTTCTTGCCCTCCATTCAATGACTTTCGCCGCCATGTGTCTGCAGTGACTTTCAGCTGGAGAGCAAAATATACATGCAAATAAAGTCCAGGCTTCTAAGAAGTAGAAAGCGTTGTATTTATCTGTGTCTCTGCTGCATATGTACAGAAAGATTAGTAAATTGAGTATATCATAAGGGCATATTCAGGGTCAATGGTAAGCAGATCCCTTGTTCAGAGATGTCACAGTGTGTCAGACTTCCTTGGTCTGTTTCTTCCCTGTAACCCTGAAATTCAGTCTAGACATATAAAAAGGTTGACTCAAATTCATCTGAACCAATATGTATTTACACTGAAATAATGCATAATGTGTGATAATTTGCTTTTCACAGTGAAACTGAGACCATAACCCAACTACAACCAATATAAACTTTGGTTTGCTTTGATTTTTAGAGAAACATCCAAAGCTTCCAACATACCCACAACAGGTATTGTAAAAAAGCCAACAGCAGCTGTTTGCACATGTCTTTGCAAAGTAAAACTGCATTCATTATTCAGTTCCTTTTCTGTTTCTTGTATTATACTTTAGGGTGTACTGCCTCCTTAATTCCATGTTACCAGCTGAACATATTCTTTGAGATCCAAGTCTTCATACTTAGTCCAGAGTGCACAAATACTAAATCTGTACCATCATACTGTCTGAAGTAACGATAATTAGAAATTAAGCAATTATTTTTAGATTAATTTTCTTTAGCATCAATATTAAAATCCACAATAAATTTAAAAAAAATCCTCTCATAAAACAAGTCTTCTGCAGAAAATTCTGTAAAAAGATAAAGAAAGCAATATAAAATAAACCCTTTCCCTAGTGTTCTAATCAATGTCTGGAAAAAAAACCAAAATTTGATACAAAGTTCTATTTAAGTTCACTATTATATTTCCCAGGTTTAAAATGTTATAGAAAGTCTACTATTTTCTATTATATTGTGCATAACAATATAATATCTCTCTCAAAATGAATTAGCAAACTTTGCATATAAAAACCACATATCTGAATGGATTTTTATCAGATGTGCAGGTACCGTCCAGAGGCTGAAAACAGTAAGAAAGCAGGTAATTTTTTATTTCCATAGCAGATCTTCTGCTGTTCCATATCTGCAAAGCTAAAAGGATATTCTTTATCATTTCAAGCATTAAAGAAATGTTGAATAATTCATTTCCAGGAGTATTAATCTACAAAAATTTATTTTAAAAAAGATAATTTCTTTTATTAGTTTCACAGTTTGAAGACATTTCAAAATCTTTGTGAGATACTAATTTTACAAAAGTAATGTCCTCGGGAAATGAAATTTGATGCCTGATTCCCTAAGCAGCCTAAGCAGTTTACTTTGTGTATTATTCAGCTTCTGCCTACTTTGTCCTTATTGAAATACATAGATGGAATTCCTGAATAGGTTCAGAATGGATATTCTTAATTATTAGTGGCTATCATGAGATTTTAAATCATTACTGAATTCTTGGATTACTTCATAGTATGCTTCAAAAGTCTGGATAGAAGGGAGATCTGGGAAAGAGAGATAATGAGGCATTAAACTATTTTTTCTTGAACCCTAAAAATGAAAACTTATTATAAAAAAGTGAAAAAAGGGGGGAGATGAGAGTCTAGTTTTTGCAGCTTTTCCAGCTTGTCTGCATCTTGGCAGGTAGATTCATCAGTAAGAAGACACTGAAAAGCTTTCTTTACCCTTGCCTTGCTTTTATGATGCATCACTTCAAAAGACTGAGCGACTTAGGAAATGAAAAATCACCTTTGTTGAGCAGGGTAACAATTACCATTTATTCCTGAGGTATTTTGAGCACCTTCTTTGATTTACTTGGAATACTGGTCTTTGAGGTGAGATTATGGTACTTGCCACTAACCAGGCTGGAGACCCTGACCTGGTGTGAGGTGAGTATACTTTCTTTATTCCAAAAACCTTAGAGAAAAAGGGAAAAAAAAGGGATCTAAAAATGTGTTAACCTTGGAAAAAGAATCATGTAAGGAATTTCAACAGATACAAGGCCAGTATTACTTAAAATAAATTACTGTAATAATCAGACTGAGCTCTTCATTCCTGTGGTGTTTTTCATGCAGATAGAAGCATTTCTCTCCCCTCTGAATATTTTAGGCTTGCCTCTTTGGACAGCAATGTCCCCAAGGCAGGGACTGGCTCCCAGTGGGGCTTGGTAGGGTGCCTAACCCAGCAAGGCCCCATCCCTGGCTGGTCTGCAGACACCACAGTCGTCTTGATGTAACCTTAAAGCCCTAAGTTCAAATGGGAAAGGAGGGCAGGATGAAGTAAAATAAAAAAGCACATTGCACAAGACAAATGTTTTAATGGCAGAAGCAGAGATGTTAGTTCTTATTCTCTATCCTTACCTTTAATTAAACAATGTCTCAGTAAATGAGGAAAATATGGGGAAGAAGCTATGAAAAATTATGGAGAAATTAAAGGAAAGGGAAGGGACATGTTAGTAAAAGATACAGAAGGGCAGTAACTGAAAAAAAATCCTGTCTGGCCGGAAAGCAGGGGTAGCAGTCAGTCGTGTGGTGGAAGCTCTGCCTCATCTCCTCAGCTTCCTGTGGGCATGAGATTGGGATTTAGTTTGTGTAGGAATTTCATTCTCTCTATCCAAAGCTTAGTGCCTCTGCCTGCATAGCCCTGAGCTGCCACTTCAGCTGGTTCTGGTACTACAAGAAATGGGACTGCAACAAACAGCCCTTTTTATGAAAGGCCACTGAACATTCATTGGATGGTAATATCACAATTTTCAGCTAACAACCTGAACTTCATTCCAGTCAGTAACCCGGAAGGAAAAGGTGCCATATCCTATTACCAACCCTCTGAGCCAGGTCCCCATCTGCTTTTATCTTAATGGTTTCTCTGCAGATTAACATCCCTCCATCCCTCTTTTTTTTTTCTTCTTTAGAAATGAGAGGAGGCTCCCTGCGTATACTCATGTCCCACGGGAAGCTGTACATAAGAAGCTCATTTTACTGTTTACAGTAAATTACACCATGCAATCATTGCTGTTTCTTTCTCTTCTGTATTTTCATCAATTTTATCAATTGAAAATGTATTGGCAGGGAATAACTGTAGTCATGATATGTAACCCATGCAATGTGTCACCAAGAGAAGTCTGAACTTTTCCTTTATGAAATAGCTCTTAGAAATGTAACTCACAGGGCTCAGGACTACTTTCTGTATCAGAGTAGCACAGAAAAGACACGTGATTATTATATTTTAGTGTGATGCCAAATACATATGTACAGATGAAAGGATAGTTAGCAGACAGCAATATGCAATTAGTTATCAGAAAATAACTATTATGAGAAATCTTTCTTTATTATCATGATATCAAAGAGCAGCAGTAATATAATATTACTTTCCAATACCACTAGAGATACAATAAGCAATTGCAATATTTTCTTAATGGAGGGAGTTCTTGTGCCTGTGCATTTGAAAGGCATCCATCATTAAAGTACTAGAAAATATATATCTGCAGATCAATCCTGCTATATTTCTGTGAAGCTCTTTTGAAAATGATACAGTCTCTACTACTCTTAAAGTATGTCAGTGTAAAGCCCGGAACACCGGGGAATAGATTTAAACTACACTTCAGGATAGAAGACTTATCTTTAAACTGACTAATGAACTCTGTGTGATGTCTGATCCTGCTTGGCAGCAGCAACATGGTAGAGGCTGCATCATACTATTCTTAGAGCACCATCCACAAGATCTGGGCTAAGGCCTGAATTCCTGCTGTATGTTTTTACCCCAAGGAATGGAAAATAGTCACTACTGGTAGACTCCAGGTAAGTGGGTGAGGCAATCATCTGCAGCTTTTAAACAGAAGACATCTACCCCACATGCTACGAGGCTGAGTGTGTAATGGTTGACTGACAGACTCAGACGGCTCCTCCGGCACTGGCCGTTCAGCATTACTGACATGTAGGTACTTCAAGGGCAGCCATATGACAAAAGCCAAAATCATAGAATCATAGAATCACTTAGGTTAGAAAAGACATTGAAGATGTACACAAATTGTTGCTGTTGCAGATGAGGGAATTTTTTTTTTGCATGGACTCTAAAGCAATGCTTACTATTAAAATGCTGCTATGGAGTCTTTCCAAATCCATGGAGAACAGGTCTTTAAGATTTCATCTATATTTCCATAGTTCTTTTTCACAAACAACCTTCTTCACCCGTACCAGTTTCTGCCTAATTTGGTAAATGAACAACTATCACCCTGAGCCCATTGCTGCAGTCTTCAAGCTTTCCACAGATTAATGAATTCCTTTTTCTTGTTGTGAGAGAGGGAAAAGTTACAATCCTTCCTCCCAGAGGGGATGAGCTACTGCCAAAAGCGCGAGATTGAAATCCTCAGAGATGTCTGACTTGTGTTTTGGAACTTGGTGGAGGTTAGGGGTACCAAAAGAGGAGTGAAATCCTTCAAAGTCTTTTGGACTAAGTGGCTTTGTCTGGACTATCACAAAGCAGAGAACTAAATCTAGATGCTCCTGTTCTTTGCTTTAACCAGTGGGCCATCATTTGTCTCTAACAGCGAAGGGTGATGAATTGGATCAAGCAGGATATAAAACAGTATTACAACCTCAGGCTGAGTCGTAGGTCAACTTTGCAATCAACTCAAAGCCCAGATTTTACCTGGTGCCTTCCCTGCGTCTGGAAAATAGAATGGAAGACAAAAATAAGAAGTTATACAGGATTTAAAAAAAAAAAACCCCAAACCCATTTCTATTAAAATTAAATTTGGTTTACCACTTCTAATCTTTGTGACCATGCTCCTAAATTACAAAAAAACCCTAAAGGATTTATTGGAAATGAAACTTCCTAATAAGAGGCTGTTAGTCAGCCAAGTTCTGGATTTGATTTTTAGCCTTATTCTAATGAGCCCCACCATGACTGGAGGCATATGGCACTTTGTCAAACCAAGGACAGAAGAAATACTGTAAATCTACTTTTTTTCTCCTGAAAGTACAAGACTTTGTCCATAAAATTTGATAGAAGCAAAGTGATTCTGTCATTTTCCTATAAGATACTTCTAATCTACACATCTTCATAAATGTTGCCTGGAGGATGATGCTTTCTCTTTAAGGGAAGATATTGCAAGAACAGACAATGCCACTTGCAAAAGTGGCATCTACAAAACTCATATACATCTGTGTTATGGAAGAAATATCACTCCCACTTACTTCTGTGAACTGTGCTAATTGCCAGGCCAGCCACCAAGCCTCCAGGCAAGCTTTGTGGATTAAAACAAAAAAAAAAAACAAAAAAAAAAAAAAGAGGTTTTGTTATACCTGATTCTGTCAGCTCAAATAATGCAGCTTTATAGCTAAACTTGTACAGCAATGTAATGATAAACTTCCTTATTGCCTGTAATTCTCCTGAGGTGCTATGTTCACAGGGACAGTATGACAGCAATAAGTTCCTGCATGGGAAGAAGCTGAAGACCTGAAGAAGGAGGGCTTGACCAGCACTGAACTTGGGGAGACCTGGGAGCCCTACTACTGACTCTGACAGACTAGATTAATGACTCGGACTTTTCTGGCAGTGTCCAGTGTCTCCCAAACCAAGTTGTTTTGACGACAACTTTTACTCATTGACAATGTTTGACTCATATGGATCCAGCTGATTCAGAACACAGGATGAAAGAGTGCCAAAGGTGAGATGGTGGCCCCAGGTCTTACATTTGCCGTACGAAAGATGAATGATTCAGACCGAACACTTCGTGAACTTCAACTGATTTCCTTTTTACCTATTAGGCAGGTTTGGAGTCTCATTCTGAGGACTTAAGTGCAATGAGGCCAAAGAGGATCCTGCCTCTCAGTCTCAGCCTTAAGTCCGAGCTTACATATTTTCTACATTCTGAGGGTAAAGCTGAGTGAGACACTGGCAAGAAACACTTTATGAACCACGTATGTCATCACAGTCACACTCTCAACACAGACCCATCCTCTGGCTCTAGGAGACAAATGGACAACCAGCTGTTTTGAACTGATCAGATAGGTTTTTCCATTTTCTCCCTGTCCTGGGAATAGGGCCCCAGCCACAGGCTGCGTTTTAGTAGCTGCAGGAAAGCTATCCGCTTCTTCCTCCCATCCAGCCTCCAGATATTAGCTTAGTGGATTGGCCCTCCTAGGCATAGGTGGAATTTTACAGCATAAGAAACATTTCTACACCAAAAATATTTCTATTACCATAACTGCATTTCTCCTAGCTTGACAAGTCAGTGTGTAGTGAAACACATTGCCCTGGTTTCCCTTTGTCAGTGTCGCAATGTGTGGAGCAGTGGTGTCTTAAGGCTGCTCAACCAGAGGGCAGAAGGGATTTTGCCCCTGAAGAGTTTGAAGCCATTTCCTCTTTACTCCTGACCCGAAGAAACAGAATGTGAATGCTCTGAGGCTGCTTTAAATTATGCAGGGATGAAAAAAGCCCCTGAGCAGCCTGGGAATGCAAAGGATAAGAGAAGATAACTTAAGCTGTCTCTGTTCCATCCCCTCTCAGCTGCATTAAGGGTACCTTGGTGACAGCTAAGTTTGCTCCTCTTGGTAATTGTCTTGGCCATTTTCATATGGTATTGGCTGATAATAGCAAAGGTGTCACAAGAATAAGTTTTCTTGTGTCAGACACTGATTTTAAGGATCTGTATCCTCTGCAATGTTAGATACAGACACTAGATACCAAAGTCAGCATTACCTGACATGCTGTTTGGTTATGTTTTTATCCTATATAGATGCAAATCAACTGAGAGATTTTGATTACAGCCAAAAGCAAGCTAACAAAGGTAATGTTTTATAAATTTAGAATCCTATAAGTTGCCAAAAGTATCTTCAGCAGAAGATAACTGAGTCTGGCTTCCTTCTTTCAGATTTCCAGGTGTCTCCTCACACACATTCAGACTGGCCATATTATCTGACGATATTTTTGAACAGGAGAAAGATTTTCTTTTTCTTTCCTTTAATATCTTGATCGAATATTATCAAACAGTCCTTGCTTTGCTAACACAATACAATGGGGGCTACTTTTATAAATGGATTATACAAAAGCATTCATTTAAGAATTCTAAGAGAGGCTGGCTGAGCAAGCTAATTTATGTTGTCCAGAAGAGACCCCATTAGTATAAGACTGATATTTTTCCCTGTAGTGAGTGAGCTGCTTGGAGGTAATTAGATAGAGAACAAAACCAAGCCAATACGCAGGTATCTGCCTTCCCCTGCGAGGACCTAATGTATGTAGCAACCTACAAGACGGAGGAGGAGAGACTGCAGGAGTCCTTCCAGAGTTGTTCTGTTTGCCTGTGGCTAGAGTACTATCCACTGAGGTAACTCCAAGCTTTTCATCCAGAGTCAGTTCAGGCATGGAAACAGCCTCACTTGTTATAGTCGCTGGGCACACACACTGGATACACCAGATGTGACGAGGCCAGTCTCAGCCTGGTGCTCTGGGTTCCTTTAGTGCAACTGAGATCAGGACCTTGTGGTAGGAGGGCTGACTGGGCTGACTGGGAGGTAAATGCATGAGTGGCCCAGGGAAGCTGTGGCATTGCTGACTGCTGAAGTAATGCTAGTCCAATGGCTACCTAGGACATTTGTGTTGTGACCATCACTGTGTACAGTCATCAGTACACTGATAACAGTAACCCTTATTTTAATCTCTTCAGGATAAATCCCCATCAGAAACCCGGGTTTCCAAAGTGTAGGGGGGACCAAGGGAAGGTGATGGAACTCTATGCACTTACTGAGTCATTACAGAAACAATAAATTAGTAAGTCTAATATTATCCATTTGGATGGGAAGATTCATGGGTACAGTTATTGACTATGCAGATGGTGAAACTGCATCAATTACTGGGTAGTGGGACCAGGCAAAAGCATATTGCAAGGATAACCAGACAGGGAGTCTCATTCAATTTATTGGCCAACTGTTTTATTTTTCCAACACGACTCATAGGGGCCAATCTTCTGCCCATGAAGCAAATACAAAGCAAATACGCCATGGCCTGGGGAAACTGGGTCTCAATACTGAGTGAGAAGAAAAATCAAATCAAAACCATTTGTACGTCCCAGCACCAGCGTCAATAGGAAAAGCAGATGCAGATCCAGCTGAGGTCACAAGAACAGAGTACCTGCCACTTCCTACAGCTGTGCCGCTGGCTCAATGGTCAGGGACAGTGTGCTTGCCACTTTCTGTCACCCATCTCTCCCACGTTCTGTTTTGTTTCTTGTTACAGTAATTTCTTAAGTTTCCCACTTTGGATAAATTCCTGGAAAAATGTTAGGGTTTAGTATTGCATGAACTTTTCAGCCTGGTGTGCACCTCAGAGTATGTTAATTCTGATCAATCAGGGACAGAGCAGGAGGAAGCAACAGTGAAGGACCTGCATGCCCTCCCCCATTAGCAATGCTGGGATTACGTGTAAAGTCTTGATAACACCATTCATTCTTAGAGGGCCACTTTTTGTCAGTCTGGTCACGGCAGCTGGCCATGAAAGCAAAGGATTTGGGTCTGGGAACCTCCATACAGGGTCTTTGTCTATACCTTATAAACAATTTCCAATACTTTCTCCCTGGCGTGATTTTTCCATGACCTTTTCCCTTTGTGCCTGCCCTCAGCTGTAGATTTGGACCCTGTGCTATGTCCATCTTTTCTATGCCTCCTTGGCTTTTAGGTAACCTTCCATTTGGGACCTCCTGTCAGCAGCAGCTACCTGCACCATTTCTCTCACCTGCTTGTGCCCGAGATTCTCCCTTCACTTGCTGTGTTTTAGTCACACATACAAACATAAAGAACAGAGCAAGGATTTGCTTCCTTTAATCTTCATTAGCTGGAACTCACTATCTTTTGCTACAATTTTGCTACCAGTACAAACATGGTGCACGTGGTAGAGTTTTACCCACTGAAAAACAAGCACCTGAGATGCAAAACAAGGAAGAATAAGGCCAAAGGATTTAATCCCTGTTTGTTTGCTGCTTAGGAGGGGCAAGTGGGGTGACTTTATTATGGGTGACAATTACAAGCCAGGGACTAGGTAGGCTTTCTCAGAGAAAACACTGCTGCTACATTGCATATTCAGCCTTAGGTCAGTTCCTTAGTCTGCTGACGCTCTAAAGGAAAAGGTAGCGTTTGTAAAATTTTAAGTCTTCAGTACTTGATCATTGTTTAAATAAAGCACTTATAATAAAAGGAAGTAAAGGTTGATGTGTATAGAATAATTTCATCATGTTTTCTCATTCTTCCCTTCATTCTTCCTCTTTCCTCCCATTGTTTATTGTGATCCTTTTCTATGTTAAGCCTGGGTTATGCTGTAAGATCCATTAATTGCTTCAAATGTTGTGCATGCTTATTGTGGTATATAAATATATGAACCAGGCTTACACTGGTGAGTAGTGGGTGCTGTCCCAGTGTGATGGAAACCAGTAATTTGGTTTGGAAGAACACCAGTTCGGAGGACTGAAGCCAGTAACACTATCTTCCCAGGGTCTGCTGTGCTTCTGGCTCCTGCACTGAGCTATCCACATCTGCAACCTTCATCAAATATGCTGCCCCTACAGCAAATGAGAGCACAACAGTCAGGGAGCGCTCTTTCTCCAGTTAATATTTATCTTGCAGAGACAGTGGAAAATCCAGTTATCCAACTGATAATAACAGTACAGCTCCAGGATGCTATTCTTCTCCACTGCACCAGACTAAATCTGGCTGTGTTCAGTGAAGTTACTCTTATTTTCACAGCACCGAGGCAGTACCACGCTGTCTCTCTCCCTCTCATCAGCTCAGTACTCTCCAAATTATTATGGATTTACACTTCGCATCAACGTCTAGCAAGAGTCCAGGGTTTTTCAAAAAAGTATGTCCTATCCACTTAGCAGAGATTCCTAAGTCTTTCACACAGCTAATTTGGAAGAGCCAGACTCAAAAGGCTTCTGTGCTGTTATAAACCAATATTTTTAGAGACGGTTGTAACTTAATGTGACCATTTGGCTGCTTCTCACTGTTTCCCATGTTGAGACCATCTTGAGATCCACAAACCTCCTTCAGTGCTAGGGATGCTGGTGGGTGGGAATAAAAGGAGTTTTGTTTTCTGTCTCTTTTCTCAAGTGTGTTAGCTAACAGGTTTTAGACTCCTGTTATTGACAGGACAAATTGTACCTTAATATGGTTTAGTTGGCTCACTCCTAGGGCTCACGTACATTACCTAACACATATTAAAACATTACTTGCTCAGCCTGTGCCGGAATATATAATATAGTAGTTAAAAGGAGTCAGCTAACACATTTTGAAGAAAAATGCCACTTCTACTCAAGCCAAGATATTCTGTTAATGAGTTGAATATTCCTTCTAGCTCTTTCTCCAGCAAAGAGAAAATGGTTTTTACATCGTCCAGACCCCTGGCATGGGCTCACACAATGGGAGAGGTGATAAGGCTGGCCCATGGGAATGTGCCAGGAGGGGGACTGTATCCCTGCCCCATAGGGCTGTGCACTTGGCCACAGCTGAGCGCTCAACAGCAGCCTCGCCTCGCAAGGAGAATGGAAGCAGAGCCAGGTGCTTGTGGCTAGAGGCCTGCCACATGAGGGACCACACTAGCTGCAGGGCCACAGTCTCTCCCGCCAGCCAGGCCAACTGCTTTTGCTGCAACACAGTGAGAAGCTAAGCCACAGCACTGTAAATGCATCTCAGAAGGATGAATGATGGCCAGGGGATGTTAGGATGGAAGTCAAACTAATGGCTCCTCCACAAAATGAGAGAAATGCAATAGGTCTGGTTGTCAAATCTGATGACAGTGCCTGATCCTATGAGTGCTGAAATTACCAGGAAGGTGCTATGACCTGCCTTGGCAAAAGTGGCAGATGGTAGCAAGGGACGCACTTTGGATGCTTTCTGCTAGGCCTGTTACCCCATCACCCCCCACCCATGAACCCTTGATTTTGAGATACCCCAAGCTATGAAACCAGACCATGTTGTCTTCTGCCATTTCTGTTACTCACCACCATCTTGAGGCTTGAGCACCCCTAAAGTGAATGTGTTTGGTTACAGATTTTTGTATCTGGAGAATGGGCCTTTGGCATTTTCATCACTTTGTACTATTTTACTTCAGTGGTGGTTTGTTGTTGGGTTTTGGCTATATTTACAAATTCCAGCAAGCTGTCCTTAAGAGAAAGGTGCTTTTTACAAGTCTCCCATTCAGCATTCATGGCACAAATCATGGAAATTCCTTTAGGCTACACTGGTGCCAGACTCTGCACCTCCCACTTTTAGGTATGCTTCATAAAATGCATCTATTTTCTTATGACCAAACTATCTTGGTTTCAGTCATATCAAGGATGAAATACAATTGCTTTAGTAATGCCATCTGTGCGGTGCCTGATCTCCTGTTTCTCCATGTTTCGTTAGGATCTTTTCCTGCCTTGTTGAGGAACTTTTTCTTTTCTCTTCAGCTGTTCTTTTCTCCTTTTTTAGCCTTTTTCCTGCTGCTTCTCCCTCCTTCTTTTCCCCTCCCCCAATTTACGCTTAACCGTCTGTTTCTCCTCCTGTCCTGGCAGGAAGGATATAATGCAATCGTTGCTATACAGTGACAAAAGTAAATATGTAGCTCCGAGTAAGCGCAACAGGGTTAACAGCCCTTTTGCAATATGATACCGCATAATCTGCTTCTCTTCTAGAGATAGTTGCTTGAATGCTAAAGAGTTGCAGCTCCACTGCTTTTACAACTCAATAGTTTTTACTCTGCTTTTCTTTTGCTTTGCATAAAGCAGTTCTTTTACTGGGGCTGGTTCTGGAGCTATCTTCCAGCCTAAATCTAAAGTGGGAATAAAAGGCATGGGTTCATGTTTCAGATGGTTCCCTCGCCTTTTGAATGTCCATGTATTTTTCTGCACGTAGGAGTTAAAAAGGAAAGCTGGATAATTTATGTGTGGTAAAGCCACACGCAACACACAGAGACACAGGAAGACTTCTAATGCTAAATCCTTATGACTAAGCACCCAACACAGTAAGTGTTCTCTTTACACAACTGCTGGTGGCATGTGAGCTTTTTAACTTTCCCAAAGAAAACCATTAGGGGTAAAACTTTTTGAAAGAGCCTACAAGACTCGGGAGCTCTAAATTCCATTGAAAATCAATGGCACTGCTGCATCTAAAATTCCCTGTCGCTTGTGAAAAATTAGCAACACTGAGAGGTGCCACAGAAGTGTATTTATTTTATGCGTCTCCCACAAAGGAGTGCCTTTAATGCGCAACGAGAAGTTCAAATTACGGGTTAGCTATTTTACGTAACCAGTAAAATATGACTAGTTTAATTAACTGCTTTACAGAAACACATGCTTTTTAATGCCTGTGAATTTCATACTTTAAAGGTGCGGCACAACCGCTGCAAATTCACCTGGGTCAGGAGACTGGATGTGGTGCTGGGTACATTTTCTTTGGCTGTAAAGCTGCCTCACAAGATCTTCTCCCTTATGCTTTCGCATCCCCCACACTGCGGTTCACTGTCACCCTGAATTGTGCTGATACAACTGTCTGGGAGCCTGCACTCTAAGCTCATCATTAAAAATTAGCCTCCAAAACCCTCAGGTTCTCTCATTTCCTTGACCATTTTATAGCACAGTCTTACAGTTTTACTGGCACACATCAGAAAGGGATAAATTGCAATTCAAGAGCAGGAGCTTATGAGAAAACTGGGACTGGCAACATCTTTAGTCTCCTTCCCAATCAAATAAAATGTTCATGGAACCATACTCTGAAGTCATGGCTGCATCTTCCAGCAGCACTACCGAATTATAGAGTACCTACTCCCAGGTATTAGCTACTGTCTCTTTGCTGCCTCCAGTTTGCCAGGCAGTGCAGTCACTGAGATCAGCCAGCTGATCCAGGTTACAAATGTATAAACAGATAAGTTTGGATGAATAAAATACAAGTAAATGATAGGTAAGCAAAATATAAATAAGTATACAGATTTTGCCTACTTCTACCTTCTTTTTTTGGCTGGGATCTAGAAAATGATGTTGAAGGGAAAATAGGAGTGGCTAAGCTAGCACCACTGGTAAAACATAAATCTTTGTAAGAGCAAATGATGACAATTCATATTGATTTCAATGGTGCAGGCTGAACTCCTGCGTTTTGCAACCTTTGCAATATATTCCTGGGAATGGTGGCAGGAGAGAGTTGTTAGGTAGGGGAGCTAGAATAGCTGAAAGGGAGGGAAGCAGAAGCGTGAGATTTCCTAAGAGGTTACTTTGGGTTTTATATTTAAAGGAAATGTTTCCTTTCTGAAACATAAGCAGCTAAACTACTTCTGCTATTCAGGAAGCATCCTAATTTACATGACCAGGAATGAGGTAATGTCTTAATGCAAAATATATGCAAAGCAGCTTAAAGTTTCAGCAGTTTCTTTATCTGAAGATGACACTACACACTAAGGTGTCTCAAGTGCTGAGGAAGACAAACTTTTAGTCCATGCTGATTTCCACAGATTTAACAGCTGAAACTGTGCACCACAGCTACAGAGTGTCACACATACCAGAGAATAAAGTAAAAAATTATAATCCCACCAGGAAACAGAAGAGAACCAAATTTTGCTTTAATGAAAGTACTCCTTTGTGACACCAAATAACTCTCACCTAGTAAGATAAAGATGAAATGTTATAGCCAAGAGCCTAATTTATGGGGTAAATGTGTCTACTCAAAGCTCATATTTCTGTGATGCTGCTTTTGTGAAACACTAGACCTACGCTGTGTAAGTAGGATTAAACCTAGCGCTTTATTTCAGCAGACTCATAGTTCTAGTTAATATGGAGCTATTTCAAAGAACAGGCCCATAAGAAGTCCTACAAAGATGTAATCAGATGCAGATGCTAAAATTTTCAAAGTTAAATCCCTTGTTACCAACTCTGGGAGGAGCCTTAAGTATTGCAAACAAGCACGATAAAATAATAAAAGCCACAGTTCTTGAGTTCACATGGCACTGTCAAGCTCTCATTTGGCAATAAAGGCAATTGCTGTCCCTCCTGGTTGTGAAGAAAAAAGTCTTGAAAATAGAACTTCAAAGACTGCAGCGTCAGCAAAAAAAAAAAAATCAGGGAAAAACAGAAGTAGCTTTTGTTCAAGTTGGCTTTAATCTCAGAATTCTTACACCAATCTCTAGATTTTGATGACTTATGGATTTTGGACAGCTGGAATTGGAAATGCCTGGTCTGGCACCAAACCTTGAGAAAAACCCTACTAGTAAGGATTGATCTGAGGATATTCTAGATACCCGCAGAACTGTAGACATTGAGCTTCCTCCATGGCACAATTTACTTAGATGCTTAATTACATATTTCAAGAACCAGTGTAAAGCAACTAAACTCAGACTATTGGCTATAGTTAGCATAACTCAGTAGGATGGGAAACAATGGAAATTTTATACCGTTTTTTAATACAAGTTTTGTTAATCTGATGGGTATTTCATTTTATTTTTTTTTACCTATCCTCTTTCAAATACAGGCACAGAAGCCACAAGGTATGTTACAGTGAAAAAAGAGGTTGGAAAGAGAGAGATGAATACAACTATTTAAAGTGATAAAAGAACTGGAACTAGAATAATGTTACATGCCAGGTTCTCTGAGTCTGGGACTCCTTCTGTGTTGCAAACCTAGCATGTTGTGGTTGCTACTCAGAAATGAAGAAAAAGCAGAAACAATCAAGTAAGAAGGAAAAACATTTCAGGGTTGTGAGGACTGTCACAGGACACTACAAATCAAAGCAACAGTGGGAAGTATAGTACTGGAGGAAAGGAGTCAGAGCCAGGGCTGCACTGAGCAGAACAGTGCTAGCAGCAGTGGCACTAGAGACCTGGGAGCACTGATGTGTCACAGCAGCAGCAGGCGAAGAACCCCTCAAGTGCAGAGGTAGCTTAGACAAAGTGAAAAATGGAGGAGTAAAGGTAATGTTGGCAGTTACATAGAGAGTTGCAAAGCTATAAATGTAGTGTGAAGTGGTACATAGAGAAAAAGCATAGGAGGGCTCTTATCTCTTGTTCTGAAACAATAATGCTGCCTGTGGTTTTAAAGTCTTCAACTTTTGGAAAAAGTGATGTTGAAAAACAGAGAAAAAAGAATTTTATCATGGATGAGAAGTGATTTTTATATATATCTATGTATACACACACATATACACACAATGTTTTCTTCTACTGCACAAGTTGGAGCTGTGGTTTTATAAGCTGAATTGTTCTAGCAAAAACATGACCAGTAAATACTTTCACATTATAGTCATATCCTGATCTAATGTGTTTGAATCTCCAGCAGTAATTCCATACAATAATAGAGAAAAGTAATTTTACAGGTGGGAGCACCTTCCTAAAGGCAGGATGGTGTTTGTGCATGTGGTTGCACTTGCGTGTGTAGATGTGCTCATCACCGTATCTCTAGGCAGTGTTTTGGAAGTATACCACACCTCTAGTTACTGGATATGCAAACTTAAAAAAGGCCATCTGCTTTTTTTTCACAATACGCTCAAGCAATGAGTAAGAGAAACACATACGAACAATGCAGAAGAAATAGAAATATTCCTCAGCGCCACCTGCCAGCACACTACAGAGGGAAAGAGGAGGAGTAGGAGCCAGCATAAACAAATAAGAAGACTGATTTGTAAAATCAAGAGATGAAGAAAGCTACTAAATAAATACACGTACTAGCAGGCAAATTAATGCTACTCCTGAGAAGCTTTATTTATCTGGTTGGCCTTTACATGCCAGCTAATCCTTCTAGACACTGACCTTGTCAGCAGTGTTTGTGTAATCTTTGAATAAGAATACGAACTGTTCTTTTAAATAATATCTCCAGGATGGCTACATGAAAGTTTTGCATGAGCATTACACACGTAAAGAGCCCAGGGCATGTTCCTCTTCCCACAGTGGGGCATCAGCCCCTTGTGCTCATGCTACAGTACAAACAAGCACCTACTGACTGGGGAGGGCTACGTCACTGCAGCACAGCATTCAGCTCTAGGGTCATTGTGCCAGAGAACATAGATACCAAAACATGCTGTGCTGCAGGAAACTTAGATCTCAGGCAGCTGGGATAAAATTACATATGGGAGTATGCTGAAGACATGTTTTCACAAAGCATACTACAGCTCAAATATTTCTGCATGCTGGCAGCAGCCAGGCCAACTGCAGCATGAGCTCAAATCTGAACTCCCATGTGACGCAAGCCAAGGAATGCTGCATAATAGTTTTTTCCTCCAATCTGATAAGGAATAAAGCTTTGGGGTTGACAAATCAACGTCAAAATAATGTAAAGGAAATGTAAAAACCAACCAACTAAATAAACAAAACCAAACCAGCCATTTATAGCCAATTCAATGCTTTTCAAACTAACTCTGGAGCAGACATCTAGGCAGAAGACAGAAGGACCTTGAAGTTTAGAAATTTAAGATGCTCCAGTGGCTAAGGAAGCACTGCACAAAATGCTTAATACAGAGATTAATAAATGTTAGTTGAAATCGTCGATAATTGACATTCATGGCTCTTATAAGCTCACTCTGACAGAAAACGCATTGTTTTAATAAAAGGTAATAAACAAGATGCATTTGAAAGGTTGAGCGAGACCACAGACTGTTCACACACCTACTGCTACCTGAGCCTGGTTTAATTTTATGTCTAAACCAGCTAAGACCAGTACAGGTTTAGCATATCACAGGCAAGAGTGCAAATGACAGCTCTAATCTGCAGCTTGTTTTCTGCAAATATCAAAACTCGCAAGGAGTAGTTTCAGATCAATTATTCCTTTTCCTGCAAATTACTTTCTCTGTGATAACATCCAGCAGTGGCAAGACTAATTTTAGCTGGGAAGTTCACAGAATTTTACAGAGTCATAGCCACAGCCGCCATCACAGCTAATTTGAGGCAGAGAAAGTTAAAACACTGTCAAAATATAAATGCTTCCTTCAGCTGATTCATTAGTTTGCGTATCATAACAAGGACTTTGTGTTCTTGGGTAAGGTTAGTGCCTCGAGGACATCCTGCAGATGTGTGCATTCCCAGTCTGAATTTCTTTAATTTGTTATGCAAACATCAATTCTTCTAAAATACTGAAAAAAGAGGTACTTTTTATTGCAGCTAAAACCCATCATCATTAAAGATTGCTGTTCCTGTGATACTGCTCTTTAGGATAAAAGAGGACACCATATTCTAAGCAGATGTTTACCCATTAATGAATGCTATATTTCTCATTAGGAGAGGTTTAATTGGCAGACAAACCCTGAAACAGCTAGCAAGCAAACTCAGTAAGTCCTGCTCCAAGTCAGGAGGCTTGGTATTTTTTGACACATTATTTTCCCCCTCAAGGAAACTGTGAGCTTTAAAAACCCTAAACAGCCTAATCGCAGGGAAGTGTGAGGCTGGCTTGTATTTTTGGTTTTCCTTTTTCCCTTGTCCGGGGGCAGTTTCAAGGTAAGAGGCAAGGACAGAACCAGCAGCGGAGGGCTGGATTTTGGCAGACCTCAGAAATCTGGGATCTTTTGCATCAGAAAGGCAGCTGTGGCAGCTCCCCCACAAGCAAGGCAGTGCCCAGCTGTGCTCTGGATTAAGCACACTGATTCTGGTGGTTGACTTGTCTGTGTTACTTTACTCAGGCTGTCCCGCTGATGGATTTTCATTTCCCTGAGCCAGGGTGAGGGTGATAAGACAGACACCTGAGTGCTGGGAAAAGGCGTTGCAGAAGGTCCCGATTCACCAGCCTCTCTCCCTTAAACCCAGCCACTGGCCTGCTGGGTGTCACTTACAGCTCCCCACCACCCATCTGAGGCCCCCAGGCTTGCCTTTGCCCAGGCTATGGGAAAGGAGGAAGAAAGAGGGGTGAGGGCTTCTTTGGTGGCCTCCAGGGGGGTTGTTTCAAGCCACATGCTCTGACTTCTCCTTTGGGTCATCACTGAAGGGGCTCTATTTTGGCTTTTTCTTGAGGCACCTGAGATGTGGTCCCCACCTGGTATTTGATTTCAGGGCAGGAGGATGGATGAGGAGACAAGAGTCTCCAGGGTTCCCAGTGCTTCCAGATGATTATGGGACCACTTAAGGGACATTGGTCTATGTGATTCAGATCTGTTTTCCCAGTCCAATGTGAAGAGGAGAACAAAGACAAATTGGTTCTCTCAGAGATTAATACTGTGTCATTCAATGCTGTGCATCTCAACCTGACTGAAGGACCCTGACTAAGTGCTATGAGAGCGGTACCTTGTTCCGAGCTCTGCCTTCAATGCACCTTCGCCACGTCCCCACACACCAGCAAAACCAGAAAGACTGACTCTGCCTGCCAGTTAGTGCCTTACCCAGATGCTGTGAGCCAAACTGGTCTTTTAGGCTTTGTCCAGAGGGTGTCCAGGCTTCCAGATAGTTTGCTAGGGAAATAAAAATGACCCACAGAGACTGCCAGGGTTTCTGCTTTCAAGATAGCCAAGCCTACAATACCAGATGCTTACCGTCTTTCTTTATCTGTGCTGCCAGATAGAAGCACAGTCAGCTGATGAGGGAGCAATGGAGAAGGCAAACAGACCATACTCCTCACCCTGACCAGTGTAATCGCCTTCTCTTTCCTTGTGGCCTTGTGGTTACTGGTGTAACATTTCCTTCTAGAGAAAAGTGGGATGCATGTGAAACAGAGGTGCTGCAGTAAGCAGATGCTGGA
This sequence comes from Lathamus discolor, assembly GCF_037157495.1. NCBI lineage: Eukaryota > Metazoa > Chordata > Aves > Psittaciformes > Psittacidae > Lathamus > Lathamus discolor. The sequence continues at coordinate 99,158,698 of NC_088885.1, read as the reverse complement.
AGGATCCTGACAGGGCTTTGACAAGAGGAGCCTGTGGTGTTAAATGCAGATATGAAGAAGAATGGATGCAACTGGAACACTATGGAGATGCTTTAAGAGGCAGCAGTGTGCTGATGGACTAGGCATTCCCTCCTTGGAAGCCATGAACAGGACAATCCTCTTATGGCACAATGTTCCCACATGAAAATATAAGATTTAATTTCATACATGGTATTCTAAGGATAAATTAACTAAATATCATTACATGTTCATATCTTATGATAGCAGGGACCTTCTACACAGCAGAAGGCACAAGCAGATTCCACAGACAGATTCACAGCACATTTATGGCATCTGATGATGAGTTATTAATCAGTGAACACTGTCGCAGTGAGGAAGTCTATTTAGTTTTGGGAGCCAGTAAACAGTGACAGGCAGAAGCATGCACCTATCCAACTGTACATTAACACGACCAGCTAAATCCAATATAAGTGATTTGCAGAGGACATTCTTATTTAAAGAATCATGTATTATCTTTATGCCTTCCTTCCAGTTTCCTGGAAGCGCAGCTGCAGAAATACAGTGTTTGGCCCAAATTCTGTGCTTCTGTGAGCAATGGTAAGCTGTCTGCCATCAATGCTGCACTCGGGGCTCTGCGTCTGACATGGCACCAGGCTGGTCAACAATACGTGCAGCTTGCATTGGCTGCAGTGGTCCTTCCAAAGCAACTTCTGTAGCTGTTAATAGTCGGAAAATGAAGACCACCTGGAAATAGTCTTATCACCTCAGCTTAGACCATTAAGTGGATGTGTACCTGTAAGGTGTACCTATATTTATATCTTTATAATGGTACCACTGCCAACGAACCCAGTCATGTTTAGGAATTAATTTTCACTTCCAATTTCATGAAAACTTTGTATAATTGCACTTCCTCTTATTAATTTTTGAGACAGCCTTGATTAACACAGGAGACAAATTTTTCAAGTCAAATTCAACTTTCGTTCACATAAAGGGTTTGAAAGCTGGAATAAAGAAAAGGGGTAGAATGCATGTTTAGTATCACAAAATCTAGTGACTACAGACACTTCTACATAAGGCTAGTTAATTGGCTATTCCGAAAAAGCCCTAATGAGTAAGGACAGGCAGACAAAACAGTATCCTTAACATAACAATTGACCAAAAGGTTGGTCTTTTAAAACTGTGTATCTAAATGCAAGTAAAATAAAGGGTCCTAATAAACATGACTAAAATGAAGATATCCAATGCTTCTTTTTTTAACCTGAGCATGTGCTCAAACAGCTATTCTTTTGCATTTTGAATAATTACTGCTATTCTTCCAGTGCTGGAAGAATCAAAAAATGTAAGGACTCTTTGGACATACTGCAGCAGATACACTGCAGCCTTGCACCTCTTAAAGGACAGATCCTAAACTGATCAGCCATAAATAGGAATTCGACTGTTACCTATGCCACCCAGCAGTATTCTTCCTCTGTAACAACAAAACCAGCACTGCATAGAGGTAGCCCAGCACAGAGATGCTAAATCCCTTCTTCACGAGAGGACCAATGTTGTTCCAAAATAGTAACCAGCTCTTCCTTTGTCTAAAAAGTTTTTGGTTTGTGGTGCAGGCTCCCAAGGCACTGAACTAAGCAGAATGACTCCAACTGCAGCTCACAAGATGCTTTTCCCCTTCTGACAATTGATAATTGGCCTTTTAAAATGCAAAGTCATGCTGCCGCCTATGCCCTAGAGTACTGAACAGTCTCCTGGTTTGGGAGTTCCCATTGCTCCACTGCTGCTCTTCTCTTTTTATGTGTCTCTGGGAATCGGGATGCCAGGCTCTTTCAAACTTAAGCCCCCAAACACAGTTTCAGGACAGAAGGGAAACAGGACAGCTGTCTGCACATGAAGACTAAATATTTTGAGGAGGACCACATTCTAAAAGCTATAGACATACTAGGTTTTTAATGGCAGACAGAACCAGTTGTTTTTTTGTGGGAGGCATAGTGCGTAGAGGGGTCAGGGTGTCTGACTTTCCAAACCACATCTTGAAAAGAGATAAGTGTTTTTTCCCTCTGGTTGTTCTTTTTGTTTTTACCCCTTCTCTTCCATCCCATTCCCCCAAGACACAACATCCAAGGAGCACACTGTGTGCCACTGGAAATTACTTTAAAATACCAGGACAAGCCAGCTGTGAGTCTGTGTATTCAATAGACAGGCTCCAATGCTACACAGCTGTACAAGTCAGCCAGCCGCATACCCAGACAGAAGCAGGGCTATAAGGTAAACACAACTCAGCACTTTTAGGTACAGGATGGAAAAACACCTTCTTTCTGTCCATAAAACCTATGTTCCCTATTTGTTCCTTCCCATAGGAAGTGAGGGTTAAACTCTACTATATTGCAGCATGTTAGACTTACAGGCAAGTAATGACGATGCAAAGGTAATTTTTCTGTGAGAAAATACCACCCCTTGCATCTCTGTGAAACTACATTATCCCAGGGACACAAACTCTCATGTTAATATACTGTCATTTCATTCAAGAAGGGTCAGATGAGCCTGATACAACCCCACCATAGTCTTTCCCATTAATGCAAGATCTTGCCTTTAGAAAAACACTGACTGCAGCATTTTGAACCCTGTCTGTATTATTACAAGGCAAGTCAGAGTATGATTGTCTTGCAGTTAATGATGTGGCAGGGTATGGCTTTTTGCCAGGTTTAAATTCCTTTTAAGTTGCAGCCTTTAAGATCCACCTGGACAAGCAATAATTAAAGGGAATAGCAAATTAAGTGTATTAGGAAGGGGAAATGATTTACTAACCGGGGGAGAAATAATTTATTAGAAAAGAAAACTTTTCCTTTAAGCTGAGAGAGTCATATTACCTCTTTCACAAATCATGTGCTGTTGTTGGTAACTCAATTTTTAGCTTTTCCTGCTCCATGAAAAGCTGCCTGCCACACAAGTCTGCGGCTATTTCTTTCCCTGGGGCACCATTCCCTGGCATATGGGACCCATCCTGCCATGCGCTTTCTGTTCCCCCTCAAAAAGGCTTTCTTCCTGCAAAACTATTTTGGAAGAGGGTGGAGGGATGGAGAAGAGAGCTGGGGAAGCTTTCTTGGATAGACCTTGTGTGCTCTCCAATGACAAAAATAATGACAGACACCTAGATAGAGCAGTCTGATGGAGAGGACTCCCCTGAGGCTCCTGTTCATGAGCCAAGCCAAAAATATACAACTTCAGCCCATCGACTGAAACTGAAATGCAAGAAGTCACAAACTAAACAGGAGGCAGGTTGTTGTACTTTCCTATCAGATGAGCAAGCAGGAGCAATATTTGAATCATCCCAATTACTCTTTAGTTCTTTAGAATATTTTTTCTGGAATGTATTATTGGATCTCTGCACCATGGTTATATGGGAGACCCTAGCGTCCATGACAATTAAAAAAACCCATGTTTATTAAAATTCAGTCACAGTGGCACAACATAGCATGCAATTATAAACACAAAACAGATGCAACACCATCTTCTCTATAGTCAGCGAAGATTGCAATCTGCAAAACCATGGAAATTCGTGTCCTTGATTTAATGGTTTAAAATGCAGGAAAGCTGTTTACATTCACTGTCAAAATGTTTGCATTACATATGCTCACTGCCCCTGTAGTGGAAATATTTTTCCACTAACATTGCAGAATAAGCACAAAATGAAGATGCACCACTCTTACTAACAAAGTGCTGGCATAATGCAGTTTCACCTCTGCTAAAACAGTTGCTAATGACTCATCACACTGCGCTATTTGTTCCCTTTACCTTGGATTGGCTTCTTGAGAAATTTAGTATTATGCACGCATTTTCAACTCTCCCCTGACCAGATAACCTTCTGTACAATACCACTGGCACTCTTTCCATGTCCTGAAAACATTAGCAATACAGACTTTTTTTAACTGCAATCTTCAGATTGCACAACTGAATTTGGAAAAGGTGCCAGCATCTTCCATGAACCATGCTCAGGTAAGCTGGATATTTTAAATTCTGTCTTCAGTTAAAAGGTCATACTGATGATTTTCAAGCGTCTGTACCCTGAAAATAGAAAGGAATTAGGAAAGTCTCAGGGTGAGTCAGTAGCATTTTTTTTATCTAAAGCTAAGACATTAGTGAACATACATTGTAAATATATAATATTCTGCTACTAGAAGCTCTTTTAAATCATAGAATCATAGAATGGTTTGGATTGGAAAGGACCTTAAAGATCACCTACTTCTAACCCCCTGCCATGGCCAGGAATTCCTCACCTTACACCATGTCGCCCAAGGCTCTGTCCACCTTGACCTTGGACACTTCTAGGGATGGAACATTCACCACTTCTCTGGGCAACCCATTCCAGAGCTTCACCACCCTCACAGTAAAGAACTTCTTCCTTATATCTAACCAGAACCTCCCCTGTTTAAGTTTTAACCCATTACCCCTTGTCCTGTCACTACAGTCCCTAAAGAAGAGTCCCTCCCCAGCATCCTTATAGGCTCTCTTCAGATACTGGAAGGCTGCTATGAGGTCACAGAATCACAGAATCACAGAATCCCAAGGGTTGGAAGGGACCTCAAAAGATCATCTAGTCCAACCCCCCTGCAAGAGCAGGGTAACCTACAGTACATCACACAGGAACTTGTCCAGGCGGGCCTTGAATATCTCCAGTGTAGGAGACTCCACAACCCCCCTGGGCAACCTGTTCCAGTGCTCTGTCACTCTTACAGTAAAGAAGTTCTTCCTGATGTTAACGTGGAACTTCCTATGTTCCAGTTTACACCCATTGCCCCTTATCCTATCACTGGATATCACTGAAAAAAGCCTAGCTCCATCATCCTGACACCTACCCTTTACATATTTGTAAACATTGATGAGGTCACCCCTCAGTCTCCTCTTCTCCCAGCTAAAGAGACCCAGCTCCCTCAGCCTCTCCTCATAAGGGAGATGTTCCACTCCCTTAATCATCTTTGTGGCTCTGCGCTGGACTCCTTCAAGCAATTCCCTGTCCTTCTTGAACAGAGGGGCCCAGAACTGGACGCAATATTCCAGATGCGGCCTCACCAAGGCTGAGTAGAGGGGGAGGAGAACCTCTCTTGACCTACTAACCACTCCCTTTCTAATGCACCCTAGGATGCCATTTGCCTTCTTGGCCAAGATTAGCTGAGGTTATGCTCGAGAATAGAGTCAGGGAACAGCTACCGTATTGCTGCAGCCTGGGGATGCTGAAAGTCTCCACGCAGCCTTCTCTTCTCCAGGCTGAACAGGCACAACTTTCTCAGCCTATCTTCATATGGGAGGTGCTCCAGTCCCCTGATCATCCTCGTGGCCTCCTCCTCTCAAAAATACGGTTATATTTCCCTTTTTCCAGTCATTGGGAACTTCACCTGACTGCCATGATTTTTCAAACATGATGGCCAGTGGCTTCTCAACTTCATTCCCCAGCCCAGGGTCCTTCTGGTCCCATGAACATATTTCATCAGGTCCCGTGGACTTGTGCACATTCAGGCTCCTAAGATGATCTCAAACCTGATCCTCTCCTACAGTGGGCCTAAGGTCTTCATTCTCACAGACCCTCCATTCGCCTTCTAAGACTTGAGCAGCATGGCTAGAGCACTTGCCAGTGAAGACAGAGGCAAGGAAGTCATTGAGAACCCTAGCCTTTTCCAAATCCAGGACAGCCAGTTCTCCCGTTCCTTTTTTTCATAAAGAAACCATTCACTTGTTTCTCACACTGAGATGTCATAAATTATAGTACTAGCCTGGGATTACTATGTGAGTACTTTTATGTTAATCACCTTCTGACAGATCACAAACAGCTCTTTTCATACAGTGTATTCCTAATTTCTATTTGAGACATTTGTTTTCTCAAAGTTTTTTCTCTTAAATATGCAGGTAGACAGTAAAAGAGTGTGGCTAATGTCCAAGGAGAGCTGCACAAGATGCCTAAGAGAAAAGCTACTTAGTTTGCTGTTTTGACATGAATTCAAAAGGTGGAGTAGGGTCACTAATTCTGTGGCCTTTCAACTACTCTCAAGGTGATTTATGGGTTTGTGCTGAAATGCTACAGCAAACTTATTGGTTTTGCATGGTTGAAGCATGAAATAAGGTGGAACTTGCGTTTCCACTGGGTGTAGGTTTTGAGTCTGGGAGAGTTCTAGAGTTCAAAATTTCAGCCAAATTGCTGAATTGTGAGGCACATACTTGCATGAGGGTTTGGAAAAAAAAATTATTATTGCTTTTCTGCAAACGTTACAAACTCAGTGACATCAAAATACTTACAGACTCATACTGCTTTTATTTGATTGGCCATTCTAAAAGGAATCAGAAAAAGGCATTTTGTCTCACCAGTTTCTTAATAGAATGTTTTGCATTTTCTTGCTCAAAATGTCATTTCTTTTTGAGAGGATTGAAATAAAACGCCTTTTTGCATTTCAAATTGAACAAAACTGTTCACAAGGCCTAAACTTGCTTGCCTGTTTGCTAGCTATCTTGACCAGGGTCCAGGAGTCAGGATCCTCTCTCCTAAAGTAATTCCAGAAGTCCTAGGCAGAGAAGTCAAACTTACTCTTTCTGGATGGTGAAGATCTGAATTCCTTGCATTATAGTGACATGGAAACTAGCTCAATCTGCTTGTTGTTTACAGTTTGATGGTTCGGGGACATTCCTTATGGTAAGAGTTGTGAGTTCAAGCACTTTCTGACCTGAAGCCTAGCTTCCTGTTCTATCAGTAAGCCCTGTAGCCCCTTATACTGAAAGCTACTATGGTCTTCTTCTGGAGTTCAGGTACATAAACCTTGGAGAGTTTCAATTGCCACTCATACAGAAGTGTGAAGCTACAGGCTGCAGACTGCATCCTAAATCAAATAAAGTGTCAGCATCTGAGATTTCAGAGAGCTTTGTAATATAAAACTTTCCTACTCCCTAGGTGGAACTCATTCACAGCTATGAACCCCAGGAGTATCTTAGGGAAATACTTGCTGTGAGGTGCTGCAGCACTTACTGTAGTAACAACCAAGACCTTTTGTTGGTTTGGGCCTTGCCTCTTAGGCTGTTCTCAGTCTTCATATAAGCAAGAAGCCTTTTAAAGCCCTCATACAGCTATACTCTCACTCACTTTGCATCCTTGTCTCCTTCCTGCGACTCACAAGGAGTACAAGACTTAGCAAGAAAAACAAAAGCATTGGGGCTGCAGAACTGAACTGCATTTCTTTGGTAACTTCATACAAATCCATTTTCCTAGTTACAGGCTTCTACGATATTTACGTACTTGTATATCCCTGAAGGCTTTTTGTACAGACAGACCAAGGTCATGCAGGCAGGGTCTGAGAGCAGTCTTCTTCCTTCTGTCATTTCGAGTGGAGATGAAAAAGGTTCCCTTCAGGTCTCCACCCCAACAGTCTCCTCAAAATTCCAACTGCGAACCCTTATAACAGAAACATTGTAATTATCCTCCTTTCGCAGTCTAGTTTATACATATATAGGAATATTGTATTTCTTAGCAAATCAAAACATGCAATCCTTCTGTACAATATGGAGGAAGAAAAAATTATGTATTTTATATGCTTAAGTAAATTAATAAATAAAAACCAATTTGTAATGAATTTTTATATGTAGCTGTATTTTTTGCTGGGTGATTTTTATGCTGGAATACAATTTTTAGTTAGCCTTGAAAGTTAGAGCTTGTTAGAACCCTTAAAGTTTACTGAGTCCAGACTATAAGAAAAATCTATTCATAATCATGCCTCACTAATTTGATATATGAAGAAGCAAGTACTTAAAATAAAAATTCCCTACCTTTTCTACCTCAAAAAATGTTTAAATTGACATAATCAACCCAGCACTTTACAGGAGAGAACCCAGGGGTCATAGAAACCAGTTCACATATAGCCAGAAAAAATAGAGCCTATACATATTTTAGAAAGTAAGAGCCAAACCCCCAAAAAGCCTTATAGCTAAAGCTGTAACTTTATCCAGTTGTATCACTTGATAGGTCTGCTGCAAATGTCTTCCTTTACACTCTACATAGCAACAACCTGAGCATTCTCCCGTCTTTCAAGATGGTATCCAAGTGACAAGAGAAACTAGAGAATTAATAAAAACATAACAGGGATCTGATTTAAGTGTTTCACTTGTGTCAGCTAAAATAATTTCCTTTCACTGTACTGAGTGGTTGTGATGGGAGAGCTTTACTCTAATCAAGGTGGAAAAAGTATCAGAAAGGAAATTAAGAAAACCTGACTACTGTGACATTTGAGCATAATATTTAAAAGCGGTGATGTGAATTATTGATCTCACCTGGTAATGGCAACTATAAATTTCTTCAAAACAGTTACCTTGTTGAAATGTTCCTTGCAAGGACAAATTGATCCCAACCTAAAGCAGCTTCCTGGGTGCAGGGGGATTTGAGAACCACATAGTAGCTGGCAGGACAGGGACATTTGAACTTTGGACAACTTTGCCTGATGAGGTTTATCTATTAGTTTGACTGCAGATTTTCAGGCTTGATGACAGTAAACTGCCACTTAATGGTGCTTGATTTCTTTCACCACTTGTTAAGAAGATCCAGGATTACCTTCAAGCACTGGGTGGGACACACATAAAAAATGAGTATATTGGTGTGTTTCTTTGAAAAGTGTAGGTAGAGATATGACAGTTTCTATGGTAACAACAAGACTTTTTTATTACTAACAGAAAAATAGGTGTCGAGATAATCTCTTGTAAATTGTCAGTGCATAAGTGATTCCTAATCTCAAAGGCTGCTTTCAATTAATACACTTTTAATTTGTAAATAATGGGATAACCTTCTTTAGGAGCTGTACACTTCTCAGGTGTGTAATGAGAGGTGTTGAGTTTCAGGTATGTATTAGGAAAAAATGCCATAATGAGTCAGAGGAAAAATATTCTATAAGGAAAGCTTTCTGCTTGCTGTAGGATTTTCATGGTATTATTTTTGTAACATGGTGATTAATTTATTGTTCATCAAAAGAACTCACTGACTTGAAACATTAAGGAAAGTTCAAGTAGAAGTAATGAAACTGAAGCATAATTCCTGATGCTGACTTCATTTTTAATACAACTTTAAGAAATCCTTCCTTTGAATGGTCAACAGCCATCATGATATCCAGATATGATATTGTTATTTATAGTTAAGCATGCTATTTCATAGCCAAAACAGTATCACCAGACAAGGCTCCTGTATGCTGACCGCGTAGGGTATAGGAGTTGCCTATAGAGGAAGATCCCAGCTGGGACAATTCTCCCAGTTAGAGATAAAAACAAGAAATGGTTCCCATGCACATCTTTTTCACTGAAGCTCATATTTTTGGTCAGCTTTACACCTGTAGAATGTGCTGATGTTCCTGTTTTAACAACCCACAGCAGCAGTAGGAATAGGGGCATGTTGAGACATAAGAGGGAATGATTGCAGTACTCTATATTCTCTCTGTTATGGGTTGCATATCCTTCCTAAATTGGGTCAGTCATTCCTATCAACTCTAATTCATGTAAGCAGGGCACACACTGGGTTCAAAGCGGCCCAGGAACTACAGGCTGGAAGATGACTTAGTGGTTTTCCTGAGCTTTGAGACTGAAATGTATTGTTTGATTAGCAGAGCCCAAAATGTGACCAGACTTACAGTGATTTTGCTCCTTATTCAAGCCCATTAATTTGAGCAAGGCTTTGTGCAGGGTACCTTGTAAATGGCAATTGCAAGGTCTCTAGCATCTCAAGGTTTGTAACCCGCACCTTCTCACAATCTTGAAAATAATAATAGCCTGACCATCCTCTTTTTCTTTACAGAACAATATGATGGCTTCTTTGCCTCCTAAGAGAAAGTCCTGCTCACTATAATTGAAGCAATGGCAGCTGTTTGGAGTTGCTGGAAACTCTAAACTGTGCAGAAATTACTTATCAGTAGAAAAATATTTTTAAAAGTAAGTCTCTGTTTATGGATGGTACTTATCTGGCCCCATTACAGTGCTCTCTGACCAAATCATAGCTTTCAGTGTGATAATCTTTGAGAGAGGTAAACATCGTTATTTTGCAGACACACGATCCTGCAGACACAGAACTGAGAAAATTTTGTTTATACTACAAAATTTTATAGGTCATGCCTGCATCCACACTTAAATTTGAAGCCAGATAAAACCCTGAACTTCTGCTAGTCAGGTTAGACCAGTTTTTCCAGCAACACAAGGGCTGCACAGTACAGGTCCACTGCTATCACGCTTGTGTAGACACTCTTGTACAGGCATTACCTGTCTCCCTACAAGCAGTTTTTCATTAACAATCCCACAATTACATTATTGCTTTAGCAGGATTTCACTAGTTGTACTTTTCAGCTTGCAGGATTGGGGCTACAGTTATGATCAGTTTGGCTTTTGAAAGCCCCAGTGTGTGGTTTAGAAATACTTTATTTCCCCAACTTTGTGACTTCAGAGTAATCATTGATGCAAAGCAACTTGAGTATTTGCCTGAACCAGTAATAAAAGAAAAATAAATAAACTAATATCTAGACACTTAAAAAAACCCCAACAAAACAAAAAAAAAACCAAACCCAAAACCATACCCCCCCCTCCGCCCCAACCTCTCAATATTGGAAAACTTCAAAGCAAACGTGGAACGAAAAGAGGAACAGACAGTGGAACTACCACTGGAAATGCATTTGATATGCTTTTCCAGTCACATGGCACTCAAAATTTTCAAAAGAATTTCTTAGATTTTAAGGGAGGCAAAGCAAATAGAGTGAAGTGGAACATCAGTAAGTGAACTAAGATGCATCCAGCTCCTCCAATAGCAAGCTGAACTCCTTCAAAATATTATGACTAACAGTTCACAAAGGATCGTGTTCTTTCAGTCATTACACTATGTAGACAATTCCTTGTTCCTAGCATCTTCTGTGTTTCAGCATCTTGTACCTTCTATTGAAAATGATGGCACAAACTGTAAAGCTGTCCTTTTCATGTATCACTAGTGAAAATTGAGCACTATGAGTACTTGCAATGATATATGATGCGGATCAAAGCTACCAGAATTTTCCCATTTGCTTTTATTCTGTTTGTTTGTTGAACAATGAAGCCTCATTTTGGTATATAGGCAAAATTTTTTTCCTTTAGAATTGAGATATAATGAGTAAGTAGGTGATAAAATGAAGAAGCAGCAGCAAATAAACAGCAGTTCCATGAATATATTGCTCCTCAGTAAGATTAATAAAAATTCTTAACAGTTATTATTGGCCACATATTGCACATTAGGAAAGCATCTCCAGCTGTCCAGCTCTTCTCATTGCCATCAGCCACACAGAGACCTAAGGAGGTTTTGGCAAGTGCCTTTGTGCTTAGATTTCCTAAACTGTTCTTCCTCCACCTGATGAAATTTCTCTACTTTTATAAACACTTACAACCATTTTGTTAAACAGAAAAATGTCATAAGATTAAGGTTTTGAGCCCACTAACATCTGACTTAATCATAAGACATATCCACCATCTTTTTTGACTGACCACCATACTTTCTTCTACTACCTCCCACTGCCACAGAGAATAGCTAAATAATTCTTTGTGACTGTTTAGGTTCTTATGAGTCAGAGGAGTGAAAAGGTAGGCTGAGTCTTTAAGAACCCCAGTTAGCATTGCAACAGCATCTAAACATCTGTATATGCTGACGAGGATAAAATGTCTTTTTGTGGCTTTTCATTAAATCATGCAGTTTCTCAGATTAATGAGCAAAATACCCTAATGATTCCCATGCCATCTCTGTGTACATGCTCAGAAGGTAGAAAAAAAATAGAAAAAAATCAAAGTATCTGTTAAATTCTTACCTCTGGACAGTTCACCGAATCAGTGACCTTCAGTTCTTTCAGTTCCCTGAAGCAAAGCTGCTTTAGAGGTCTTCAGACCCTCAGCAATGTCAATTTTCTCTGTAGTTTTTTCTCAGACCAAACAGATTGACAGAGAGTAATTGAGAGGATTTGCAGCCTTCATCCCTTCCTCACCCCCCTGCCTCTTCACTTCCCCCTGAGTCTCATCCTGCTGCCTTTAGGCAAGGAGGTTGTGCTGGGTCTAATACCCAGCCCTGCAAATGCTGCTTTCCACAGCTCAAAATCCCACCCTTGGATGATGGCCCCATACCAGCCCCACAGATGGCTTGGGGCTTTTTTCAGCAGCCCCGAAGGGCCACTCATCGCAGCTGATCACTGGATACCTGTAGCGACTGCTGACTCTTTCTGCCTCTATCACCTTCTTTTTGTCACTGCCACATGAGCAAGGGGACCTGGGTCTCTATTTCAGAAACTGAGAAGGTTCCACCTTCCAGCACTTTTCTGCTGAGCAGTAGAATAGTTTGCAGTACATAGGGTTGGAGATCTGTCTGAATTACAAATCTGAATGAAAGGAATCGGAGGACCTAACCCAAAGGCCTTGCAGTTCTTGGGAGAGAGAAAGTCTCCTTGTGATGCAAAGCAGCACTTCCCAGAGATAGACCCATGACTGCTCTGCGCAGAGATAGTGGGAAAAGGAAGGCTGAAGCACCTATCTGAAGGATTACATGCACCTCAAAAAGGCAAAACACAAGCAAAAGCAACTGCATAGTTAGCAACTAAAGAAACTTTTGAGAAGAGACATGGTCAGCCAAGCTCCATAAGAAGTCCAGCGGAGATACAAGTTGACATTTCCAAGCTCTAGACTGAACTACTGTAACAATACTGCTGAATCTTATGGGACTCTTGAATACGAAGACCTGCATGGGATGAAAAACTAGGCAAAAAAAACAGGCATGGCTGTTAATCGTGAAAGACAAGTGAGAGTGAATAAATGGAACAAATTTTTATGCTGCAAAAGAATCCCCAAAATTTCTCTTGCGGGAATTTTTGTGGTGATTTGGAGACATAATTACCTTTCTTTCATGCCTTTTTTTTTTAATCCCAAACCACTTACAACCTGGAGTTACTTCAGATGGCATGAATATTATTTCCAGCTCAGGAACTGGGGCAAACACTAGGTCCTCATCCTAAAAATCTTTATACATGTGTCTAGTTTTACAAGCATGAGTAGCAGTTCCATTGCCCTGCAGGAGGTTTGACTAAAGGTTGTGTAAGCATACAGGTAATTTTATCCTTCTGTGAACTGAGAAGATCTGTTGAACCTTCTGAGGTTAGCCTACCCATAATAAAACTAGGTCATAGTCATCTCTTGACCACAGTGATCTCTTGGTTGCCATTTAACCTGGTGCATAGTGATCTCATGATAGGATATGCAAAGTCTTTACTTCTTAAACAGTCATTTGAACACTGTATTTGTTAAAAGGAAGTTAGCGTGTCATTTTGTTATCCAGTTTTTCATGGGTCTTTTACCAGACTGAAAATTTCACCCTATTTTCCTCCACTGTCTGAATGCCAAGCTGAGCATGGCTAATGTTGGTATTGTTTTGAATTACACGTGTACTAATCATTACCATAAAAACAGGTAGCATTATGGAAACACATAAAGTGCTACACTGCAGGTGAAGGTAACACCACGCTGTCAATCATTGCTTAAATGCGTCTGGTGTAATGGCGTTACTGTAAGAAGGCCACGGTTCCTCTTTCTGCACACAAGTAATTTCATGTGGAGTAGGAAACCCTGGGTCTTCATCTCCCTTCCAATTGCACGTCACCTGCTCAAAACCCCCTCATAAGACTATGCAGAAACAGCAGTTGGGAAAGGGTTTTTTGGTGTTTTGATTCTTTTTTCTATTAAGCTACAAAACCTGTGAGGGTTTTTCCCAGCAGAATTTCTGGGTTTATTGATTCACAAGTAACACTTAGAAGTTTTGAAGGATTTCTCAAAATCCTGGTTTCCAGACCAGTGACATTCTTCCTCAACTGTTATCTTCCAAAAATGTACTTTCACAACTATTAAGTATCAGGAAATTTTGGTGTTCTGAATTTTGCTAAAACCTGCTTTCAAAATTCAGGTGTGAAAACTGAGTGTACTACAACGGTTGCAGTCCCAAGGAACCCAGTTTCGATGCGCTCCATTTCCAAACCCTACTTGGAGCCTCTCCTGACTCCTCAGCCCAGTCTGACTGCCTGCAAGAACCATCTCCACCAGAAGCTCTGGGTTTGAATTAATTTTCCTCCTTCTCTGAAAAGCAGCCTTGGGCCATCACTGCCTTCAGGAGCTCTGCCCTAGCAGCACGATGGCTGCCATTCAGTGTCCCCCTTGCTGGTTAGCAGATGTACTGCTGGCAGCTGGCAGGGGCAATGGGTATGGGCATGCTCCCTTGCAAGCATTAAGCAGCACTGATTTATTTGCATTATGCTGACCCAATAAATACAACTGATCTTGACTCTGTAAACTGGAGTCAATCAAAACCAAGCAGAAAATACTTAATGGGAATGAAAGAAAGCAAGCATAAGAACGACATAAACAAGAGGTATGAGAGCTGTTTTCTTTTGTGATTTGTTAAAATAAAGGGGAGACCAAGTAAGTGGTGTGGTGCGCAGTGGTGACAAAAAAATCCTCAAAGGTATGACCATGCAGCATTTCTACAGCTCTTAATCAGTTAAAGCTTGTACCAATATGAAATCTAAGGAGAGCTCAGTTTTTATTTCTGACACAGTTTTGCAAATTACCCTGGAAGTTTCAAAGAAATACTTTTTCCTATCAGAATATCAGAATGGTTTAAACCAGATTAAGAATAAACTGCCAGAAATGCACTGTTTTCTCTTTAAAATAAACCCAAACAAACAAATAAAAGAGTGAGGCTTTCTGGATGCATAGAATTTGATACAAAAAGCATTTGAAAGTATGTCCCAGCCCTCAGCATTAGCTTTTGGCTTCTCTGCACTGAAGAAGAAAACTAACTGGTTTAAAAAATGCATATGAAATTTCCCATCTGGCTAACAACATGGATGTTTCTGCTCACTGTGACAATCTGAAAATGCTGCTGAGATGTTTGAAAGTCAGTGTTTATATCTAAAAAGCCAAATCTTCCACAGCTAAGGTGGCCCTCCCTGCTTCCCAAGGATATAAATTCAGACAATAAAGTACATCTGAAACTCATTTTTAAAGGTGCACAGCCATGTTATATGTGCTTTGATAAGTGCTTTTTAAAATCCATCTTCTTGCACTGATGCAAGTATTTAATTTCAAAGTTGTTTTTTTCCTCCATCAAGAAACATTTAATAGATGGGGTTTAAAGCATGTAAATCTCTTGTTTAGGTTTACCTGCTAATCAGCTTAGCATTGCTAAATACATGTGTCACGTGAAGGTATACTCCTACAATTCTTAACTTTCAAAGGCTTCAGGTACTTTGGAAAAACTGATGATGTTATGACAGACAGGTAAAGAGCACCATAAAGCTGTCTGGTAGATATAGTGTATGCAGAAGCAATTTGCCTTCTAAAACTCTGAACATGATATTCTCTAATATTTCCTGGCAGATCTTCAGTAGCTAGAAAATAAGCATTTCCATATGTAAGAAAATATTCCTTTGAAATGTAGATTTTTCTTTACAAGAAAAGAACACAGAGAGAATTGCATTTGTAAGCTAAGGGTTCATTATTATTTATTTTTCTGCTTTGAAAAATGTTGTGCATTTCCCATACAGCACTTAGGTGGTAACTGCAATACTAGTACGAGTTAAATTACTCTTAATAAACCTCCTAGCATTCTTTGTCCACTAAGAATAATCTCTCAATAAACAAATTTTGGCTAATACTTTAGCTCCTCACCGAATCCTTGGATTATGTTAAATTTAATAAACTGCAGCATACGTTATTGCTTTCATCTAAAATTTAAAATGTGTCCACAACATTGTCTCTCTCTGTTCCATTGCTTTTATAGGGTGTTTTCCCCTTTAAGGAAAGCAGTTTAAAATGGTTGCTAGTCATCTCAGTTGCAGCAACCACATGATGCAATCTATTGTCAAATTAGTGGGTGGCAGCAAGTGGAAACAGATTTCACCAGCAATAAGGCCCATCACATGATTTCATCTGTTCACAGTCATACAATCTATTAGCCCGTTCCTCCTGTTTGATCTGAAGGCCCTGTCCACATGGAAGCTGATCTGTGCTATCTTAAATGCGACTGCTAAATAACAGGGTTTGTCTTTGCCGTTGGTTTTCACTAAGTGGCATTTTGGAAGTGTACAGGGAATTAAACCATTTAGCACAGAAAACTTCGCACCATATTTCTTAAGAGTGGGCCAAATGCACAAATGTTTTGCCATGTCAAAACTAAACTTAAACATAAGAGAAATAAAACATCTGCAAAAAAAGACCAGATGTAATTAAAGTCTTATAAAAGGTTATACTTTTAAAAGCTGAGCCTACTGTATATGCTTATAATATGTAGATGAAAACCGTATCTGCAGTACAAATAAATTGATCTCTCTAGTATTAAGGTAGCAGTAGTCACGTATGAATCCGAAAAAAGATGGGGGGGAGCAAAGGTGGAGAACAATTTGGTACAAAAATAGCTAAACTTGTCATGTAAATGGAAAATTTAAATATTTCTAACCAGAAACATTTTATTTTTCTTACAGAACAGTGTTATGAGACTTTTGACTTCTAATTTTAGGTGCCATTAAAGTCATGATCACAAAATCTAAAGCAAGTCAGGTGTTCTTCATTCTTTTCAGGTTTACAAAATATCTTCAGCCCTGCCTGGTTCAGTAGAGCCAACAAATTCCAGGTCCCACGGCCAAGATCTTGGCTTTCCACATTTATCTTGTAATGTTAATATGAGGGAGAGTGGGGAATAGGAAGCAGCAAAAAGCTTGATCAAAAAACACAGTGAGGATAACAGAAGACAGAGGTTTGCATTTGCCCTCCTGTATACCATACCCGAAAGCCACCTGAAGCAGTCAAAGGGACTCTCCCACCCTTGTACCACAAGCATTTTCTGTTTCCCAAAAGACTTCTGGAAAACAGCAATTGTCCTGTGCACTAATAATCTACAGGAATGACCATTTGTTAGGGAGTGCAAGTTCTCTTCTGACATGTCAGCTCCAGGGAAACGTGGTTTCTCAACCCCCTTGCTCATGGCTAGACCTTTAACAAAACAACACAGCATAACTAATTGCCTGCAATATTGCTCTACAATAACTATCTATCCCAGTTTGGAATGAGGACGAATGTCATGTTTCTCAGAAATGGCTCTCAGCACCCTAGACCACCAGCTGAACATTGATTAGTCATGAATAATGTGATTCCCACTTAATAGGTTGGTCAGTTAAATTAAACATAAATATTTGTGCTGTCAAATAACATTCAAAGGCCAATGCATAAATTTTTTCTGGAGAAGTAAATGTCACAGACTTTGTCTTTTGGAGAACTGCAAGGTAATGTGCAGATCAATAGGATCACCGCTTCCCTAAAACTATGGAAATGCTAGATACAGTACACAGCATATGTTTGAATTTCTCAGCCCTTACTCACATTGACATTGACTATGAAAAGAATTTGGCTATAAAATATATCTGACAACACCTAATGCTGCATCCTCTATAAACTCTTTCCTCCGGATCTAAGTGTGGATCCAATTCAGAAAAGTACTGAAGCACGTGCTTAACTTTGCTTGGGTCTTAAGCTCCGCTGAACTTAAGCATGTGCTCAGATGTCTTGTTGCTAGATTCACTGCCAAAACTACTTTATTAGTGAGGTAGTTGCACAGACATAAAAATACAATGGACTTGAGAGATATGAGACAGAAGTCCTCAGTTTGAGAGTTAAAGGCCCTTTTTTTGGGTATGTAGTCATTCATGTAAACAGGTCTGTAGTTAATTGTATTTCATTGCATTTCAAACATATCTGTATTTCATGTAGTCATTCTTGTAAACAGATCTGCTTGCAAAAAAATATTTATGCAAGAAGATCAAGTATTTGCACATCTAAGGACCCATTTTGCATGGGCAAATAGTTGTTTACATGTATGGATGAAAAATAAGGATACATATATACGCAAGTGACTCTGAAATCTTGACACACATTGCCTTACAGGATAAAGCTGGAAGAAAGTCAACAGGCAAGAATTATCCAATTAAAAGTCCACAGTCGTGTATGCATTTGGAATTAGTTCTAAAGGCTCCGCAGAAAAAATCTACTGCAGTAAACATTTCATCGTCACTAATTCTGTCCAGATCCATTCAAAGCATACCCTCTTCTGATCCATTAATACATTTGGACTGAGAGGAAAATGAGCAAACTCTTCGTTCAGAAAGCTGCCAAAATAAGACTGATCTTGAGACACGTGTAGTGGAAAAATATTGGGACTTAATTCACTCTGAATGAAAAGAAAGAAGCAGAAAAACCAAAACTACTAAGGATCTGAGAGAAAAATCTGGCTCTTGGTATTTTAAACCAGAAAAAAACCCAACCCTGAACATGTACTGGTTGCTATAGAGAGAACCTCTTACTTTCAACCACAATTGCAGATGTGGTGGGATTGAAGTGAATATGTATGTCTGATAATATTTAACAGCTATATAAAAGATGCATAAAAGTGATCTGAGATATTTCCCACCCCCCCAAAAAATTAGATAATTGTGAGTTACGTACTGACTGCCCAAATGAATATAGGAGCATTCCACAAATAACAGACTTAAACAAAACACAACAGTCCGCCAAACAGTAGTGCTTGCTTAAAGATAATACTGTAAAAAGAGTAAAAGAAAACATGCATGAAACAATAGTCAAATGCAAAGAATTTACACATAGTTGCCTGATCTCTCTTTGTGGGAAACCATGAAAGAAAGTCTGCAGTCACTAATGAGAGACAAAGACGAACACAGCTTATCGCTTGGTGCAGTAAAGCAAGTTCACTGCCAGAGTATCCACATCTCATTCCCCACCCACATCAGTGCTGGCTTTACATTGTTAAGTCCCTCCTGACATAAATAAAGCTAACTTCACAATCTTCCTTTGTACAACTGATAGTATAGTGTGGTTAAAAACTCCCCGCTGTTTGAAGCTATTAATACTTTCAGATTGCAGTAGCACTGAGAGGCCACTGATCAATCATTCTGTTTAAGGCAAAAATAGGGGAAGTAACAGTATCTGCCCCAGAGTTTAGACTCATTTATACAGCTTCATCAGGCAATATCTGCACCATACTCTATATTTACCTCCTATATAATTCAGGCCCAAGTTCATCGGCAAAGTGCTATTTTTGCAAGCCATTTTCATGAGGGTTTGGATGGAGAATCATAGAATCATTTAGGTTGGAAATGACCTTTAAGATCATCGAGTCCAACCAGTACTGAGTCCTGGAGAACATCACTTGTGATTGGCCATTAACTGGATTTAACTCTGTTCACCACCACTCTTTGAGTCCAGCCATTCAGCCAGTTTTTCACTGAGTGAACAGTACCCCTGCCATGAGAGCTGGTTTCTCAAGGAGGATGCTGTGTGAAATGGCTCCAAAGACTTTACTAAAGTCTAGGTAGACAACATCCACAGCCTTTCCACCATCCACTAAGCAGGTCACCTTGTCATACAAGATCAGGTTAGTCAAGCTAACCAGATCAGACACAAAGACAGGCTACTAACGCTAAAAACAATTTTGGGATTTAGATCTGGGGATTTAGAATCCATTTCCCAACCACCAGCGTTGGTTTCGGTGTAGCCAGCCTTCAGGGGCAAAATCCTTGGGTATTTGTAAGATGAAGCACAATCCATTAAGGAAAGGCACAGTGTGCTGTGACCACCTGGAACAGCAGAGGACTGGCCTCGATGAGTAAGAGCTCAGGTTACTAAAGAGTATTTTCTATGGCATTCATGTATTTATCATTCTCAGTCAGTCCAAGATTCACATAATGTTGACAACTGTAATATATTCTTTGTAAATTGCAATTGGATCTTTGAATCTCCAGACAGTTGAGAAACTAGTTTCTCTCACCTGTTTAATTAACCATGTCATGTTTTCCAAAGAGAATTAATTGTCTCAGTGAAGCAGTAAGGAGACTCAAAGGTTCGAAAGAAAAACAAATATGAGCACCAAGCAGAGTAAACATTTATCCAATAAACATTTTCACAGCTGAGTTTCAAACTTCTCATGTTCCAGCTTCTTATATTTTATAATCTCATCCCACTTGGTCCTGGCACCACAGCTCTTTAAGATATGCCTTGTGGGAAAACACTGCCTTGGTAATCAAAACATTTAGACTGTGAAAGAAATATAAAACAATCCTCAAGGAAGTTTTATGGTGCAGTGACTGCTCCGAGACCAAACTGTAACTTTTCCCTGCTTGGTCCTTAACAATTGATTAATAGAATTGGTTTTATATCAGGCTAACTCTACCCTGATCAAGTTTTGGCAAACGTTCCCCTTGAGTAAAAGCCAGTAACTCTCCCGGTAACAAGCACAGTGCATCTTCTCGTTTGCTCTTCTGCCCCTGAGACTGGCTGTTGCTGCTTTCCATAGCCAGAGTTAACTCTGAAAGTCCAATTTTAACCAAAATGAAATTGCCTTTTTTTTTTTTCCTTTTTTGGTAACTGCTTTCATTTCTGCTTTTACCACTTTTTTTTTTAGCATTACTCTGAGAATGGAGTAAACAGTTGCACGTGAAAAGGAGAAATGAAAATGATCTTCAGATAGCTGTTCCAACAGTGGAAAGCATTTTTAGCATTCAGCTGTGGTTACATGATGGAAGAAAACCTTTAGGGTATCTGTGAGATGGGTAAAGTGGCAATCATTGAAATGATGATGTTAATCATTGTCGATTCAATCCTGAGAGGGCTGAGGCCCTTCCCAAAGACTGAAAGTTTCTATTTCTCTGTAACATGATTCCTCACAGAATGTTAAAGGGAAAGTCCAGCATTTTGCATCTAAGCTGAGCAACTTCTTCCTTAAAAAAAGGAATGGGGATAAGTCACGAAAAATACACATGCATTCCACGGACAGTTTCAGGGTTTTTTTTGGGGGGGAAGTGTATTCTGTCTTTGGAAATATTCTGATAATTTTGCAAGCTTTATGATTATAGGCTTGAATATTTCTCAGTCCTTAGAAAAACTGCTGCAGTACCTGAATTTAGAAGCAGGTTTTAGTGCCGATCTCCCCAAAGATTTTCTAGCTGTTCAGGTCAGATATTCAAAAACCAGACCAATATACCACAGCTTCAGTGAAATCAACGGAGATAAGCCATTTATCATACCCAGCTAAAGGTCCCCCTTTGCATATTTCAGCTCTAAAGAGCAGTAAATCTCACAGAAAAAATAGACAGCATGCTGTCAGATAAGTTTATTTTCGAAACCTGATGATATATTAAGTATGGTTTAAATTTTGCATTAGTCAAACAAAACAGAGAAACACCTTCCTTTGGTTTGTTCCATTCTGGTGTGGTTCAGAGTAAATCCTGAATGATTAATTGATGCTTTAATAATTCCATGTCTGTATGTCCTCATTTTCACTTTTCCTTTCACTCATGCTTCTGCATGTGCGTGTCTTATTTAAATCTGCTCATGTTCTCCTTCACTAGATGGCAAAATTCCTACAGTTGCACTTCCCTGGTTTTCTGAGCAGCAAAGGCCTCGTAGCCCCTGTGCAGTCGTGGATGTCCAGCCCTTCTGAAATCAGGCTCCAGGTATCAAAGAAGCCTCAGCAATGGAGCAGATTATATAATATAGAATCTTTTGATAGACCCAGCCTTTCTAACTAACAAAAAAGCTTTCTCTTCTTGTGAATAAAGGAAGAGAATCAGGAAGTCCAAAGAGGTATCTACTTTGTTGGACACTACCCCAGTGCTCTGAACAGCTCACCAACACATCTCAAGATGCAGCACAAACATCTCCAAACCAGCCCAGCAGGCAGTGTTGGAGGTAAATGCATTTACCCCATTTGAACCACGTAGGTACAACTGGTACAACCTATCTTTTTGAACCAGCATCTGCAAGAGGCAAGACTGTGATTGCTGCTTGTTCAATACCTGGAGATGAAGGCTTTGAGCTTCCTCACCTGCCCTCACTCACACACCTGCTCCTGAGCAGCCACAGTCTGGCCATCAGTAAAAGCAATAATCTTTACAGCATGAGAAACAAGCAAGCTGCTGAGCCTCATATGTACCAGAGAGCCATCATGAGGAACTACGTGACTTTCTTTAATGATGTGCTTATAAATCATTAAAGTGACATGGTATGGGCTTGGGGGTTGTTTTGCAAGCTAGAATGGGAATTGTAACATCCACATTTCAAAACACATGCTCACCCTTACACCCCCATTTCCTGTGGATGGCACCCAAATTTAACCTTTCATTTATTCAAGACCAGTTTCTTATATTTATCTGGTAGAATAAGCAAACAGCTGACTACAGCAAATCCAGGGAGCTCTTTTAAAACTGTCTGCTAACATCAAGATAAGTGCATTTCAGACATCCCAGAGGAACTTAAAAAATACACCACTTACCTGCTACCAGCTGTTTCGCTTACTTTTATTTTAGTGGAACTGGCATAGACTCATCTCAGTCCTTTGTGACCCCCAAAGTCTGAAACTGGCCACATCTCCGTTGTGTTGAAAGCAGTGCAAAAAAGCAGACCAAGAGGAGCCTGCTCTCAAGTTGCTTTAAGATTTCCCAGTCTGTCTTTGAGGGGCCACATTCTCCGACAACTGGTGGCCAGGCACCCAAGCACACCATCAGTTATCAGAGTGCTCACCTGGGGCATACCACAATGCACACACAGTAAGGGCCGTTCTACAGGTGATTTAGGTATACAAAACGGGTGTCCCAACAGTACACTGTCATAGGCGCTGGGGGCTTCAGTTATGGGATGTGCTGCCTTGGGGAATTAAAAGAATTTGCCTGTTGCAGTCTCAGTGCACTTAAATCGAGACTCCAGAGTTACTGCTCGCAGCTGACGGAAGACCTGTAAGAAGTGGGTGATCCAGGTAGTGACACAAGTAAGCCTTGTTCTGAACAGCAAGGCCTTAGTTGAAAGCTGGCCCCTATAAACGAAGAAGTAACAATCTAGGGAGATTCAGAGCTAAACATCCTCTTTAAGGGCTTTTGTATAGTAGCTCTCATGTTCATGGGAGGAATGGGGAGGTGCAACCATGTAATCTATCACATAATGAAGAGCACATGCAAACCCTGGCAGTGACTATTGAGGGTTATAACCCTTTCTGATTTGCAGTCCTGTCCCTATATCCCACAAATCAGTGCCTAGGTTGCCTGCAGTGTAATGGTTTGGACCCGATGTATCAGGAGCCCTGTGACCAACATGTTGCTCTGAAACACACAGGTGCGGGACCTCACACATCACCTGTGATAAAATTTAGACCTGACCGTGCTTGCAGTCACACTAACCCCTCAGCTGTGATGTGTAGTGCAGATGCTGGCTGCTGCAGTAGCCGGGCAACCAATTCTTACGTATTTCTGTATTTCTTTCTGGAAGCTGCAGCTTCCTTCAGTGACTAACACAATGCACTGCTTTCTCCAATGTAGCTACGTTAGTCTTGGCTGTCAGCAGGTAGGGAGGTGTCTGCTGATGGATCAGATTTGGGTTCTTGTAGCCATTGCTGCTGGTCATATTGATGTCCTCTCAGCAAGGGTTTTTTTACCTTTAATGTAACTTTGAACATGCAGGCAGTGTGTCACAAATCATGACATTCCAGTTCCCATTCACCACAAACACCTACCTGCCAGTACTGAGTGCAATGTCCAATGGCTCTTCACCGCCTCAGATTACAACTGAGATTTGGGATTACCACGAGAAATGGGTGGCTATTCTCCATTAGCAGGAGTTGCAGGACCTTTGAAAACCTCACCTTAAGAACATGTCTGTAGGAACTTCAGGACAGGCCACCATGTTTGCAAGGGCTGGCCCAAATAACTAGGGCTTAATAGATGTTCTCTGGATAAACCTGGCTCCAGTATTTACGCCAAGCTTTTCAGAGGGTGGCAAGTCTGGGGAAGGGAGGGGCTTTCCACACTGCTAGTCCCATCTGAGAACTTTTTAATCCTTATTCCTGTTACACATTTCTATGCCTGCCAACCCGCAAGAAGGTTTGAAAGTCAGCCTGACCTCTTGTGTGTCTGATCTAGATCCAACAGGGAATGAGATCAGGGAGCTGTGAGAAGCAAGCTTAATGGGGAGACTGCTGCAAATGTAGCAAAACAAATAATAGAGGCTCGAGGTTTTTTGTTGTAGAAAATACAGTGCTGTGGCTTTTGGGTGCCAAGAGGCAGTGCTTTTAATAGCTACATTCTTTGTAATGCTGATGAGTGGCAATATAGAAAGATGAAAGTAGGAGGGCATTGTATTATAGTCTTACATATATTATGCCACAAAGAAAATGCGGTTGCTGGGTGGGGATTCTTCGCCCTCCTCCTGCTGAGCTATTCATACAAACTCTCCTCTGTGGATGGCAATCCCCATTCCATCTCTCCTAAATCCCAAGGGGTTTGCCAACTGACTTTCAATTTTTCAAGTGGAAATGGCAGGACTGAATGGTGCATTGAAGTATTTCCTCCTACACCTCACTGCTCCTTTAGGAAGTGAGCAGATATGGTTTTTCCAAAAGATGTACGCCATCTCCTGGGAACAGTAGAAACTGCAAGCCCCTTATATGGAACCCCCCTGCAAACTGTATTTGCCTCGTCTTGGAGGGCATTATACAACCACCAGAATAAGGTCTGCAGAGCTAGGACTACCTTCTACTTCTAAATTTGTTGAACTGCTCGCAATTTATGGCAGTAAAACTCAAATTACATTGAAAATGTCGTCATACATTTCATGTGTCAGGAGATTTGAATGTATGCCAAAAAGCATGACAAACTAAAATACGTTAATACATGACATTAAGCAGTCACAAAGTTGTCACGGGACTTAGCATACACTGATGCAATGTTTTAATACAAAAGTATGAGTGCTGAAATGTAGCCCACAGCATTGCTCTCATGAACCTATTTTGTCCTACAGGACAAGTGCAAGAGGCAGAAGAAAAACATCAGAGATTTCTCTCTGAACCACCGTATGAGCCTTTAGCACACAGGAGAAGATAGGTTTATCTTAACTCATAAACCCCAATTTGCACGTGTCAAACAACAGACTCATCACCCTTAGGCTTTTTATTTCCTACAAACATACCATTAAGCTTTGCCCTGTCAAAAGACATTGCACAGAATAAAATCCATGAATCCAAATAAATATATTTTTGCATTTTGAATTAGCAGGTGTACAGGTGAATTAATCTTTTGTCTTTGAACTGGCCCTTAAAACAAGCTAGCTACTTAGTGCGGACACGTTCTCAAATTAATATACATAAGCATGGTTTCATGCATAAAATGGTTTTCTGGCTTATGTCTATATACCTGCAAAAATCATTAAAATAACTTAAGTTCCATAAAGGTAGAACAGCATCTACTTTTAGGTAATTAGAAATGATTCACTGTATGCATGTTTAATTTGTGTTTATCTGGTAAACACTAGATTTAATAATCTTAGGTTTCTATCACTTTTATTCTCTTCTAAGGAAAGCAAACACTCACAACACATGGTCTTCAGCTTGAACTTAAAGACTAGAAATGAGAAACCAGCAATGACTCAGATGATGAGCTCGACAAGAGATAACCATGTTGATCACCCACATTGACTAGTAGCTGAGTTTCAGCAGATGTTGTCTCATAACTCCCTCAAGTCATGTCAGGATGCTCTAGTCCTTACCACGAAAATTCTCAACTTCATAGGAATTTTGCTTCACAGTTCTTCTTCATCTGCCCTTTCCTGAGACCTGCTGAGTGCTGTCCTCACCTGTGCAGGGGATCAAGGAGAAGGGTGGGAGAAGGCAGGAGGAGGTTGATCGCAGGCACGGTGCTGGAAATCCCTTGCTAAAAGAAAGCAGCTTTTTCCCTAGGGTGGGTCACCATCCACCTACACAAAAGTTTTAATAGACCACGCTCTCTAATTATATCCAGCAGACTGATTAATAATGTAACTAGTAGTGATCCACCCACAAATCAAATATATTTATTTCACAGCCTTAGGAAAGTCAGCACCCCAGGAAGCACAGGCAGAACTTCACCAGATCACCATCTAGTGACAGTGACCTCTGGTCCCCTGCAGCTGCACTGGGACTGCTCAACCCCTTTGTTCCACCAGCCACCAACACGAGTTTCTACCACTTGACCCCAGCTTAGTGAAAACCTTTTGGCACACTTGCAGGTATGGAGCTATAAAATACTCAAACCACACTTAAATTTTCATGGAGAAAAAGGGTAAGAAGTCTTTGCATGAGCAGGAAACTCTCTATCTTTGGGAAAGCATCTTGATAATTTTAATAGAAAAATTACTAATCGAGGCAAAAAACTCTAAGCAGTACAAAATTCTGTAGACCCACACTTACACCAAGATTTTTAAGTCTGAGCAGCAGGAGCTACACCATAGCTAGCTCCCGAAGAGCAGGTACCTTGCTTGTCTAAAAGCTGCAGATCTATTTGATGTCCATGGCAACTGTGCATTTCTCACAGTTTTGAAAATGTGATCATTTTCATTTAAGCATCTTAAGTATGGTGTGAGGAAGCTGCCTGTAGGACTCAATACTTCGAAGGTCTGAGCTTATACACAGGAGTACCCTGCTGGCTGCCTGCTTATTCTGGCAAGGTGCAGAGAAAATTAGTGGAAAGTTCGTACCATCTAAGTGGATTTCTGCAATGTGCTTGCTATGCGAAGCAAGCATTTACTTGTCTTTTGAGACCATTAATTTTACATAGGTGGAAGGGTTAGCTGAGACATACTGCTCTTTTATAAACCATCATCGTGATGCAGGACACTCTTCCACAGGTTCTTGTTATAACATCTCCATTGTTTGGGATGTCTCTGAAGTAGAAATTTGGAGGTTGGCCAAAACTAGAGGAATAGTATATTTCTAAAGAAATATTATTGCTGTGCATACTCCTTCTCTGAGCTGCTCTTTTCTTTCACTCTCTCTGAAATTGCTTCTCTCAACAATGCTTATGTTTTGAATTCTAAATCTTTAAAATTAAGACTCTGTGTTTACGTGGGTGGTTGATGCATCAAATTTAGCCTAGTGATTAAAGAAAGGCTATTATATTTTATGGTGTGATTTAGTTTACCTTAACTTCCCATTTGCAAACTCCACTTGACAAAGAAATAAAAACTCTTTCTGAAGCTACTGAACTGCGAGAGTTAAAATTTGGCTAATGTCTTTCCTCCAAGGCAGTATGTAGAATATTCCAGGTCCCCCATGAAGTCACCTGGAACACAATGCACTTTCTAGAGTGATTTTACTGCAGAAAACTGATTACGCAGCCATCACCACTGGTGCCATCAGTCTGGGGCTCTTAGTGGACTACACAATCCTAATTGTAGTATGTATGAAGATTTGTTATTGAAAGAAACAAAGGTAACTCTAAATATATTAAGAACTGATGATACGCAATAAACTGTCACTGTTTTAATAGTCTGTATTCTCAATGGATTTTTACTCTATGCAGTGACATTATGCAGACAATACAGTACAGGTGAGCTGTTCTTGGCACAGAGGAGTTACTATTGTTTATGACCATAAACCAATTCTCCCAAACTTCATCCCTGACCAATTGAAAGATACAAATATCAAATAACCTTAAAAATGTTTTGAATTGAAAACTAAAATCACACTGACAGCAGCTCTGGGAAATATTAAAGGTAGAAAATGAGGGGAAAGCCCTCTGATGTTATATCCCAGTGCTTCAAGAGGACAAAAATCATCAGTGTATTAAGACTGAAGCAGTTGTTGGTGTGGCTTTGTTATTAGTATTATTTTTCCTCTTCCTGTTTAATCCCACAAGCTGTTGGCTGCTGAGTACAGGCTCCCCAGGCTGCTGTTGGAAAAGCTGGCATACGTCATTACAGAAATCTTCCTTCAATGGACAGCAGCAGTTAAACATGCCCGACGTTACCCAATAAGGAAGCTTGCATATCGGTATCAGCGGTGGGAAACAGCAGAACCCAAGAGAAGGAGGGGGAAGGAAAGTTTGAAATATTGCAGGCCATTGAGATAGATACAGAGCATGGAAACAAAACATGTTTTATTTATTTGGAAGGTCAGTGCCCTCAGCTGGAACGGAGGTTTTGGAAGTGTATTAGAGGAAAAGTTTAATCTATCACAAGCACTAGCTAAAGCATGTTTAAATTCTGTTTATGAAGCAGTTTCCGGAAATTTGGGCAATGTGAGTTAGGAAATGTAACCACGTTTATCTGGCAGACTGCAGAAATAATAACAGCCGAGGTTTAGGTATAATCTTTTCTGCAAAAAAAAAGTAAAAATCCAGCAAATCTCCATATGAAGTGACCTAGACAACATCCTACTCCCAGATCAGTTAAACTGCTATTAACAGTGATGTAGATGAATTTAGCTTCAAACAACTATTTTCACATGCCTTTAGCTTAAACCTAAAATGCCTGTGAAAGATGAAGCAGTCAGGCTTGTCACAGAGCAATAAAATAAAAGGCATTTTCTCTCTGGCATGTCTTTGATTTCGTTTTGAACAGCTTGGTTCAGTCAGATAATTCTGTTCATAGTTACATCTATTTAGTCTTGGAGTAATGCCATCAAAATCAATGGTATTATATGGATTTACACTGCTTAAAGAAGAGGAAAATACGTATATTACATCACTAGATTTACTCTAGCAATGCATTTGAACGTGCAGCTAATGTGCTAATGTGCTAGGTTATTTAACCGTTACAGAGAAGAGACAAGCACAGGGCCATATTATACCAAATATTATATTCTTTTACTTTTCAACACTTCCATGTATGACTTGTCTCTTTTCTCACACATGTGGGTGTTTGTCTTTGAGGCCACAGTACATTGCATGCACACAACATACACAGTCAATGCTCAAAGAGGGTTAGAGAGAGGGTGTTAATGTGTGCTCAATATTAAAAGGATAAATCACACTCCAACCTGATGTTTTTGCAGTATTCCTTGCAAACTCCATTGTCCTCTTTGTGTGAGTATGCACACGTTGTGCTTATATGTTCACACTCACTTTGGGTGTCAGCTGGTTAAAACTATCTGTGGGTTCATGACACCTACAATTTATCTAAGTGCATATGAAACAATGTGAATAATACAAATACAACAAGCAAGGAACATATCCGTATGTTCTGAACAGTATGACAAAAGCCAGGTCAGCAGTAATAAATTGCTTAAAGAGTGCCATGTTGGAAAGATAAGAGAAAAGGCCTCCTCTACTATAAGTAGAAAGTGTCCACTCAATGGCAGCTAGCTTGTCATTAGGAAAATGTTCTTCTTTTGCACTAGCACTGACCACTGTTTTTAAAAGATGCAGAATAAAGTACTCTGAAATTAGCCTGATGAGTCAGAAGTAGCTGTTGAAGCACATGCAATCATACTGCTATTAGGTTGCTTGCTGGTTTACAGTAACTACTCCTATGTGCAAGGGTAGGTGTAGTGAAAATAGAAAAGGTGTGGTATTATAATGACAGTACTGTGTTTTCATAGTCTCCCTAGTGAAAGAAATTGACAAAAAATATAGCTCTTTAGGGAAAGAAAATTAAGTTCCAATAAGACAGTGTGTTGTGGACATTCTGTAAGGTAAATTGTTGGTACGAAAAATGGTGTGAATGAAAATTGGAAACCCTGGTGTTTACTTATATGTATGAAAAGAAATAGGTCAGTGACTTTGTTTCCATGGTGACCATTATTGAAATAAAGCAAACTGACACCAATACTGATTTATATTTCTATTCCGCACCCTTTTAAACAATCATTTTAATCTGAGGCTGCTACTGTATGTAAACAGGACATCAGAGTGAACTTCCACAATATGATCTTCAGAGGCTCATTAATGAAAGAAAGACCTAAAGAAAGAGCTGCTTTGGAACAGTTCTGCTTTCTGAGCAGGTGCCAGTTCCTACTATCCTACAGTAACATAGCTGACATGCTGCAAAGTAAAAACTCATTGGGAATTATTAGACAAAACTAGTTTCAGCAATGAAAAAAGAAACAGATTCACCAGATCCACATTTCCCAGAAGGATGGCAACATTTTCTGCTTTGGAAAATTTTTGCATGAACAGGCTCTTCATGTCTGTGTTTTCCAGTCAAAACACGACACAGAAGCATGGACTTGAGCTTCAATAGTTTGGTGACTATGAATCATTCCTGGGTTTGCTGGCAACACAGCCTCTACTTCGAAACAAACAGGTGCTGTAGTTGTTGGGGTCTGTGACTTCAGGAAGACTTCGGTATCTAAAGCAGTGACACCTTAGGTGATTCTGAGCGCAGGCACATTTTTATAGCTTTAGTAATCTTAGTCTTATTCTTCTTGATGCTCACTTCCCAAATATGTAAAGTGGTAATTAAAACAGTTTCCTACTTCACAGAGATTCAGTGAGTTTAAATTCATAGAAGATTTTAAGATGAACTGATAATAGGTACATATAAACATGCTAGAAAGACAAATCTCACAGGTTTTCAACACAGCCTACCAGACCAAGGATATCAACCTTGTTATCTTATCATAGCACATAAGAAATAGTAGAGATATCATGTTTGATTGCAATGTCTACTGGGTACGAACTGTTGTGGTTATGGAAACGGTGGAAAAGAATCAACTGCAATACTACTTGTGACAACAGGATCAGCATTTGGGACAGGTTGAGTGTACAAAGTTTATTTTGTTTCCCAGTACCCTTATGAGGAGAGGCTGAGGGAGCTGGGTCTCTTTAGCTTGGAGAAGAGGAGACTGAGGGGTGACCTCATCAATGTTTACAAATATGTAAAGGGTAGGTGTCAGGATGATGGAGCTAGGCTTTTTTCAGTGATATCCAGTGATAGGACAAGGGGCAATGGGTGTAAACTGGAGCATAGGAAGTTCCACGTTAACATCAGGAAGAACTTCTTTACTGTAAGAGTGACAGAGCACTGGAACAGGTTGCCCAGGGGGGTTGTGGAGTCTCCTACACTGGAGATATTCAAGGCCCGCCTGGACAAGTTCCTGTGTGATGTACTGTAGGTTACCCTGCTCTTGCAGGGGGGTTGGACTAGATGATCTTTTGAGGTCCCTTCCAACCCTTGGGATTCTGTGATTCTGTGATTCTGTGATTATAATCATAGTCGATAAATTTATTTCAGTAATGTAACTAGTGAGGAACATCCCAAGTCAGAGTTGTATTGTTTTTGCATACGATACCGCAGCAACCCTGCTGTTTCTCTTAGCACACATGAGAAAACAAAAGATGATGGAACACATACGCACTTTTTAAACCTCAACCTGTAAAAGCAAAGCAAGTACAATGAGATGTATTTATCAGAAAATGTATACCTATCTACAAGCACACAACTCTCTAAGGAAACAGAAACATAAAGAACTGAAATGACAACTATTAAGCAACATGAATGTCTGTCTCCCTGTTTTGCCTGAAGTTTGTGACTTCAGTGGAAGCACAACTGGACTAGCTGCTTTTATTTATAACAAAGGAAATGGTCTTCCCCTCAGCTTGAACCTAGAGCCCAGGATGCCTTTGATTGCAATATTATTGGTCAGGATGAGATTTTGTATTTTATACCTTCTTTTTTAATGTCATTATAGTGAGTTTCAAGTGGAGATATGGATGCCATGAAATTAAAAAGCAGTGACAGACGTTGCTACTGCTCAGAACTTTACTGATGATAGCCCAGTGCAGTCCATTTTTTAATACTGATAGTGATTTCCTATACCAGGGTTTTGCTACTGGAAAAACAGCAATAGGTAATTATGGCTACTGATCATCATGTGTGTTGTGGTTTAGGTCAAGTCAGTAACTCAGAACCACGTAGTCACTCGCTCACTCCCCTCTTTCCTCCCCCCTGCTCCCAGAGGGATGGGGAGGAGAACCAAAAGAATGTAACTCCCATGGGTTGAGATAAGAACAGTCCAGTAACTAAGGTATAACACAAATCACTACTGCTACCACCAATAACAATAATGAAAGGGAAATAACAAAGGAAGAGAATACAACCGCTCATCACCCACCGACCGATACCCAGCCTGACCGAGCAGTGATCTCACCCTTCCACGTAACTGCCCCCAGTTCTACATCCTGGGCATGACGTGCTGTGGTATGGAATACCTCTTTGGCTAGTTTGGGTCAGGTGTCCTGTCTCTGCTTCCTCCCAGCTTCCCCTCCTCCCTGGCAGAGCATGAGACTCACAAAGTCTTTGGTCAGAGTAAGCATTACTGAGCAACAACTAAAAACCATCGGTGTTATCAGTGCTGTTCCCAGGCCAAAAGTCAAACCCACAGCGCTGTACCAGCTACTAAGAAGGAGAAAAATGACTGCTACAGCTGAAACCAGGACAATGTGCAACAAGGTGTAGGATGGAGGACCACCAATTGATCACAAGATTAATTTTTAAATAGAAGAAAAGTTTTCTTTTTGAATTCACTATATACCAAATGGTATCATTCAAGGGCATTAAGATATCTGAGGTACTCGGCAAATTATTCTATAAGTAAGATGATAACAAAATCAGGGTAATGAGAAGAGTTCTTTTTCTATCTCAATTCAGTAAAAAGGCTGGTAACAAAATGTCCTGAACATTTCATGTAATGCTATGATGGTTATCTTCCTATCCTACAGGGCCTCTTCTCCCAGTCTATTTTTTAAAGACTTACCTCATCCATTTTAATCATGTGGGGTAAATGCAGATTCCTGTAAATTCCAGTAAATTTTTTGACTTCTTTTGCTGCTAATGCTAAGCTAGCTCTCTTTCTTAAGGCTGCTTATGTCCTAGACATTTTCTCAGGAGATGTCACCTCCCTGATGAGGGAAGAGATACACTCCTTGATGTACACCTTTTTGAGGGTTGTTGCTCTTTCACCACACTTAGGCTCACTTTTTCCTCTCTACATGTGCATGTACATGTGCAGATAACATCTGAAGTTATCTGAAGGCCTCTGCTTTTGTTTCTACATGCTTTAAAAAGTTTCAGGGCTTGATACAGTCATAAACAGAAAGGAATTAAGAAAGATCAATCTGTGTACCCTTTGTTTCAAACTCAGCCCACTAAAGGCAAAGGGATAAAATGAATGGTTAATTCTGATCCATCTCATAGCTCTTTGCAAAATCCTACCTTTTGGGCAAGCAAGGACATTCATTTGAATTCCCAGTGACTATTACAGTGATATGAAACTGTAAATGCCTGCCATGAAAGGATATATTCAAGACAAAATGGCAGAGCGGTGAAGAGAAGCAGATGTCTTCTTATCAGGGATAGTTTCAGAAAGAGTAATTCAAATTTGCCACAATACCAAAACACGGGTGACTCATCAGGGGTCACATGCAACTCTAAATATGCAATAAAGTACTAAATTATTTTTATATAACATCCTTAAGTTCCCACAGTTGTTTTTTATTTAATTGGGTTTTCCATACTAAGAAAGATAAACAAACTAAACCTCAGAAGATTATCTTTTTTTCTTAACCATTAAATTCTTCTCTCAAGAAGGAAAATGTCTGTGAGCTGAGGAACATGTCACTTGACTTGAAAATGGATCATTAATATTGTTCAGAGGGTATAGTGCACAGTAAGTTAGAATCACAGAACCATAGACTAGTTTGGGTTGGAAAGGACCTCAAGATCATCTAGTTCCAAACCCCCTGCCATGGGCAGGGACACCTCATACTAAACCATCTCACCCAAGGCTCTGTCCAAACTGGCCTTGAACACTGCCAGGGATGGAGCATTCACAGCTTCCCTGGGCAACCCATTCCAGTGTCTCATCACCCTTACGGTAAAGAACTTCCTCCTTATATCCAATCTAAACTTCCCCTGTTAAAGTTTTAACCCATTACCCCTTGTCCTGTCACTACAGTCCCTGACGAAGAGTCCCTCCCCAGCACCCCTATAGGCCCCCTTCAGATACTGGAAGGCTGCTATGAGGTCTCCACGCAGCCTTCTCTTCTCCAGGCTGAACAGCCCCAACTTCCTCAGCCTGTCTTCATACGGGAGGTGCTCCAGTCCCCTGATCATCCTCGTGGCCCTCCTCTGGACTTGTTCCAGCAGTTCCATGTCCTTTTTATGTTGAGGACACCAGAACTGCACACAATACTCCAGGTGAGGTCTCACGAGAGCAGAGTAGAGGGGCAGGATCACCTCCTTCGACCTGCTGGTCACGCTCCTTTTGATGCAGCCCAGGATACGGTTGGCTTTCTGGGCTGCGAGCGCACACTGAAGCTGGCTCATGTTAAGTTTCTCATTGACCAACACCCCCAAATCCTTCTCCGCAGGGCCGCTCTGAATCTCTTCTCTGCCCAGCCTGTAGCTGTGCCTGGGATTGCTCCGACCCAGGTGTAGGACCTTGCACTTGTCATGGTTGAACTTCATAAGGTTGGCATCAGCCCACCTCACAAGCGTGTCAAGGTCCCTCTGGATGGCATCCCTTCCCTCCAGCGTATCAACCGGACCACACAGCTTGGTGTCATCGGCAAACTTGCTGAGGGCGCACTCAATCCCACTGTTCATGTCACCAACAAAGATGTCGAACAAGACCAGTCCCAACACCAATCCCTGAGGAACACCACTCATTACTGGTCCTACACCCCAAGGTGCATACACACCCCACCCTCTGTGAGTCCCTGCTCACTTCAGCAAAGCTGCCGGCACCTGGGCAAGGGCTGATGAGG
This sequence comes from Lathamus discolor, assembly GCF_037157495.1. Classification (NCBI taxonomy): domain Eukaryota; kingdom Metazoa; phylum Chordata; class Aves; order Psittaciformes; family Psittacidae; genus Lathamus; species Lathamus discolor. The sequence goes on along the minus strand of NC_088885.1, from coordinate 99,124,085 downwards.
GTTTGAGGCTCCCTTGGTGTCTCTCACTGCTCAGAACTGAGGCTCCTGGACACAGGGTTTCCCCTCACTCCCAGGCTGAAAGATGCTCTCTGGAGCTGCTCACCTTGGCAAACCAGAGGAGAAACACAAGCAAGCCAGCCAAAGACTCATAACCGTGAAATTGCAATGCTACAACTGGTACAAAGATTTGACAAATAGGTTTCTCATATGTATATCTCATTTCCACACCTACATCATATCTGTCAGTGAATAAAACCAGTGATAGGTATACCACTACTTTATTGTCAAAATTCTTCATCTATGGCGTGGTGTGGCTTAATATCTAATTGCACATTTTAATTTCTCTAATCACAGACCTCACTTCTGTAAATAGCACAGGTATACTCTTTCTAATTGTCAACATTAGGGCAATTTAGCTCAATGAATTCCACACAGCTCACCTAGAGATATAGAAGGGCATTTTTAACATAGCATTTTTCCTTTGAAAAATGCATTTGAGCTACACAAAATGTAGAAAACACATATGATAGTCAAGCTATGGAATTTGCCCGCAACATAGTGTGCTTTGTGTTCTAGACTTTAGAAGTACAGACAAATTAGGCTCTAGGTAAATGAGATAAGATGCTTTATCTCTGGTAATTTCTGACTATGATAGTGCTCCTCCTTACTCAGAGGAAAAGAGGCATGCTTTCCTAAACCTTGCCCTCGAATCAACCTTGGGCTGTACCCTGCTATCACAGCTATTCTATTTACATATAAACAGAACACATAGTAGGTAAGAAGGTATTTAGCAACATTATGAAAAGTGATCATTTCCACATTTTTTTTTATATTTGGCCAAAAGAAAAAAAACACAAAGCCTAGTCCTACTGCATGACTTGTGGAGAAAGATGTAGTATGGCCACTTGTGCTCCCCTGAGCACTACCTGAGTGAAAGCAGTACAATTTAGCGCAATATGTCTTTCCCAGAAAATGTATTTGAGTAGCCAAGATATGTCTAAACCACTGTAGTGTTTCTGAGCTAGGCCCAGGTATGCCTCGACATGGCATGAACCTCACACTGTGGTGAGGCACAGGGAAAAAAGCCCAAGTAAACAGCAAACCAAAGGGCATGAGTTCCAGTGCATGGAAACCAACATCAAATGAATGCTCTGTGTTTCAACACAGCACACATTCTGACTGCTGAGGTTAATTAATTGCTAAAATGCCTTGTACAGGGAGGGCTGAAGTCAGAACTGGGTCTTCCTTAAAAACCCATGCCAACTCAGACAGACATCAGGTGCTTGGTGTGTAAATTATTGGATGAGGTACGTTGGCCTCTGTTATGCAGAATATGTTACCATAAGCAATTAATTGCTGAGTAGATCCCACAGGAATTATGGACTGCTCCTTCTCACTTTGCAGTGGAACAACACTGTGTGTACATCTATATAATGACATCTAGATAATGTAAATAGTGATACCTATCATTTAGGAAACAAGTAAATTTGTAGGAGATAATCAGTAGCACCAAGTGGCCCAGATCATCTGCAAATACACTGAACTTGCTCATATTGCAACTCTATATCCTGTTTATCCTGAGGGGGTAAACGGGAATCAGCTAGATGTATGGTAAATCTGTGACAACATCAGTTGATCTGACATGACAGGAGAAAGTTTGGCATGGTTTTCAGATATGCCTATTTCTTCGACCCTTTCTTTATTGAGTCATCTGTGTGAGACCCCAGCTGTTGCGAGGAGTCAAGATGACTCCCCACAGTCAAGAACATAGACTGGATAGTCAGTTAAGAATATAGATTGGGATTAACACATAAGTGAAGAATAAAAGAGGCTTTTCAGGCAGCAGTGACAGTCACTGGCTAGGTGAGGAGACCTGCAGCTGCTGGTGGGTTTATCTTGCTGTCGGTCCATCGATGATCGCAGCCACAGCTATAAAATCCAGGTCAGATGACTTGGGAATTTCTCACCATTCATATTATAGTCAGTTCAGATGCTAAGTCAGTAGACACAATATATCTTTTTCCAAAAATACCAATATGGACTCCTGATTATAAATAGAACAAATAATATCTACAGCTAATACAAAAATGTTTCTGACGACGCTTTTTTTTCTGCTTTAACATAATAGTTTGAGTATGTTTCTATAAGCCAAAAATTATTCTACAAAAAACTACTAGCATTTCAGAAAGCCATGACCCTTTTGCACACATAGGCAAGTAGTTACTCACTTGAGTAATCCTAGTCTGGTCTCAACAAGTTTGAGGTTTAATTTTTCCTCTTCTGCAAATGTATCTAGAGCATCAGCCCACAGGAACATAATTCAATCATTTGATTTCAAGTGCTTCTTTCCAGTATGGCGACTTCTTTGCACAGTTTTCTTTCTTCCAGTATGCCTGGTGTCATATCTCATTTGGCCCTGAGGATAAAGAGCTGAATGCAGCAAGGATGACTCATATGGAGCACCAATCAAGTTGAAGAAGCATGAATAAATAGAAACCCTTGAAATGGGAAACCTGAAAATAAATCTGGATGTGTATATACATCCATGTATACACACATCGCAGTGTGTATGTCTGCTGCCTTATGTGATAGCTGGAAAGGGGATGGGGATCCCTTAAATACACTCAGTGATAGTCAGGACATGAAGCCTAAGGCAAAGAACTAAATGACTTAGCTCAGACAGCATAGTCAGAGGAAGCCAAGCAACCTACACTGTAGGACATCTGAATCAAAACCATGGGCCTCAGATCTCTCTGAGACAGTTGGTGTCTCTGACATACAACAGCACTCACTGCCCAAGGCATCTGAGTCCTTGCGAAACAGCTCTAGGACTTCTCCCTTCTGCTCTCCCCTCTGTCCTTGTTAGCAAAGAGCAAGGACAGGACCTAATCCAAACACGGACTGCACACCCTGTTGTTGACTATGGGTCTTCAAATGGCATTGGAAGAGGGTCCTGTTGCATGGAAACAGCTAAACGGCAAGTGCCAAGTATAATCCAGTCCTGAAACCCCAAGGTACCTGCCAGCTATGCCAACTGTAAGGGGCAAGAGGGAAGGAAACAGCATGTGTCATTTCTTCCTACTGCAACACTTTGCTTTGGTTTTTATTACCAGACTTTACCGTTAAAATTAATGCAGGAATAAGTAGAAAGGTCTTTCAAACATTTAAAAGCTCCCTTTAAAAATGTTTCCTCCTTTCTTTTTATTTGAACTTATTTTTCTAAATAAAACAAGGTGTCCTGTATTTACGGTATTTTTACTGGGGATCTAAATATGTTTTTCCAAAACCTAGCTTATTTAGTCTCAGCATATCTTTCTAAAATAAACAAGAATTGTGTTACAAATAATAAAACTGAAGCACATAAAGGTTTAGTGACCTATTCAGACAGAGAAGTGCCTGTCAGGGCCATGAAGAGGCTCCTTCCTGATTTCTAGTATTCTGTCCTAATCAGAACAGCACTCCTTTCTGCATCACACAAAAAGCCTGACAGATTTGTTTTAGCTGAAAATGTGCTTCTATCCACAGAGAGCAGACACCATTTTTCACTGTGTTTGACTGATCAAACTATATATTACACATGTGCTGTCTCTTCTTTTTTCTTCTGATAAATTTCACAGGAGAGCCAAAAAACAAATATGTTAAACATAGAAGGCTTTAGAGCAACATTGTCCTGTTTCTTGTGGGAATATTCTGTAACAATCATACATACTGGCAGAATCCTTTGTATATCTTAAAAGCTGGCAATGAAAAATCCGTAGTTGTTAAAAGTTTCTCAGGTGTTTTATTGAAAAAAAGAAAGAAAAAAAAGAGAGAAAAAAAGAGAAAAGAGAAAGAATATTATTGAGGTAAAACCAGCTACAAATGTGTGACTCACCCACTCACCGTCACATCTGTATTCATACTCAATACTGTCCCTGAAAGGCTCCCTGAGCAGGGAGGTCGTACATTTGAGTACGGTAGCTGCTAATCAAACTGATCCTACACAGAGGAGCCAGTTTACTAATTTTACTGAGATAACATGAAAAATATGACTCTTCTGGAGAGAAAAAAAATAGAAATATTAGAACACAGATATAGTTGAAGTACAATTAAAGTGTTTTCAGTAGAATAACACTTTACTGGAACTGCCTGTTTCAGTTGTTCCATTGCTACAATAAAAACTGGGACAATTCATTCCCTCTATATATAACTGCAAATCTTCTACTGCCTTGGTATTGCTAAATCAATAAGAGAGAGAATTTATTCCTGGAACTGCTACAGATATTTCTGAATGATAATTTAATTCCATTCAGGAGAAAGCAGAAAGCACCACATTTCAGGTATTTCCAGTAACTCTGCTGGGGCAGGACACTTCAGGAACCGAACAGAGGAGCAAAATGCATTTTTTTTTGACTCCACTCTTTTTTTTTGCAACAAAGCCCATATACAGAACAACACCTCTGATTTCATTAGATATTATATTCTCGCATGAGTAGCGCAGTTCGTGAGAATTGCACACTCTGCTGAAGTTCTCAGAGGTTTACCACTGGGGTTCCTATGTGTTGGCAGCACAGCATGACTAAAGCCATTACACCCCAGCCCAAGCTCACTATTCTGTGAGCCCTACCATCCTCAGGCCCATATGATTTCCTCATTGCTTCCACTTACATGGGAGAGAGCTGGAATTACAGCAGCTCCTAGCTCAAAATGGCAGCTGAAAGAAATCCTTCTGGACTTGTGTGTCAGGCAAGGCATAATGCGGCACTAAAAGGTGGCATTTTGGCATTCGCCTTCTTCCAGCACATCTCGGAGCTGGGACTGAGATGTATCAACTTTGAGCCTCTCATTATATACCACACTGCTGCTGTTGTGTTTGGGCTGACAACATGGCAGAAAAAACATGTTTGATTTATTTTTTCCCAGTAAAGTCTGTACCTGCAATATTTAACAGATTCTTTTCACAACAGCCATCCAAAGGGAGCAGCTAGTGGCAGCTAGTGTCTAAAATTTAAAGGTGGGTCTAAGCTCAGGAGATCAGAAGTGAGTCAGTCTGAGCTGGGGGATTTTTGTGGGGGACTTTGGCTTGCATCAATCTGTGATTTCTAAATGAACTTTGTATCTAATAGCACATCAGTAATAAGTATCATCAGTACTTATTTCTCTGTAAAGCATGCCACAGTCATTCAGCTATATGCTGGCCTCCTACATGTGGCTGTTCCAGAGAACTTTTTCTCAATTACACTGTCAGTGCATCAAATTTTGAATGGAGTATATACAATAAGCATTTTATATCAAGCTGACGTAACTTTTTTTGTGCTGTGGCATGTTTCAAGATAAATAACAAAAAGTGGGTGGAAAAGCAGAACCCCACAGTTTTATTAAGCATGTATGACATTAAGTGTTGGCGTAAACTACAGGGTGAGTCAGTGCTGTTAACTGCGATGCATTATGTCCATCTCGTAGTCATATGATAGAGAAGGAATGCTGCTTGCAACACACAGAGAAATGACTTGTCTTGGCAGCACCAGCAAATGCACAGCCCCAAGACATTACTGTGTAATAATTTCCCTAGCAAAGGAACAAAAAGTATGACTGAAGCTTTCCCTGACCTTAGAAGTTGAGTCAGTTGGTTATGTTGACCTACTTTGGACTTCTATTTTCAACTTCTTTGACAAATAGAGTTTTTGTTCTGTGACACTGCTTTTCTTGTTTGGTTTGTGGGTTGTATTTCTTTTTCTTTTGATCTAGGAAAGAGCAGTAGATCAAGGATAAGGTTTTCAAGCACAGAGGGAGATAAGTGGAGAAGAAATTTCCTTTGGAGATTACATGTTTTCCTATAGCATGTTTATTTGCTAGCGAATTTATCCTAAAGCTGGCAGGCAACACATTTCCTTTATTACCCATTATGTATTTTGGCGAATCATAACATTTATGAGTGAATCCTTAAGTAAAGAAGAAAACAGAATTGCCACAATGGTTTGTGTCATCATAGAATGACTTCGTCATGGCATAATACAAACTCCAGGCATTATACAAACTCCGAAGTACTAATTTTTATTATTTGCTCCTATAGACTTTAAACCTGCCGCAAAGGAATGGGAACGTTATTATCTACTCTGTGCAAAAGATAAGACTTAGGGTTGTCTCCTCTGTACAGTACAAAGTAGTTACCCACATTATTTTCTAACTACCCAAAGCAGCTGCAGGCAGGCAGCTTAGCTACAACAGGTGTTTCAGTAGAGCTATTAAACTCCTTCTCTGGCTAGAGACAGAAGACAGAGTTGCATTTCTCAACTGTATGGGTGGAACCTCTGCAATTATTTAAGGGAATTTCTACACAACACTATCGTTTGGCCTTCGGAAAAAGGAAGCCTTATGCTTTGGGTATAAGACTCGCTCACTAGCTTTTGGCCTCCCATGTGTCCACTCTGTGGCTTCACCTGTCATAGGCAGGTAGTCAGCAGCCCTCTCGCCAGCTGCACCTGGAGGTGAAGGGCACTGTGGTGGTGTGTTATATAGTGACCAAGGAGCAAATTTCCTAGTAACTTTGGTGTAGCAAGGAACCTTTTTAAAGGGAATGTCCTTCAGCCACTGTCTCATGTCAATTAAACTCTCTTATTAAAAAAATTACTGGTTTACTAAACTGACTTAATCAACTGTGACTATTTTTCTTTCCCACCCTTCCTCCCTAGTTTGTGGTAATCAGAAGGCACTCCATAAATTTAGATGCATTTATGAGTTTAATACATCCTGCTGTATAGCAGAGATCAGATTTTCCCAAACACAGAGGCAGAGCCAGATATAAAACCCAACACCTACTTACTACCATAAAAGTTGGACAAATATTGTTTGGTCTAGTGGAAGGAGATTATTATATATTTTGTATATGAGGCTGTCATCTGAGTATGAAAATCATGCAGATTGCGAAAATACAGGAAGGGCTGTCATCTAGCACAAGAACAGAAACACTGCAAAAAAATGAGCAACACGTCTCCTTCTTATGGTTATCTGAGTTACCTTGAGCAATGCTGGAAGACACTACATAAATATTTCTGTTTGCAGTATACTTCATATGGGCTAGAAGTCTGAGAAGGATTTGGACCCTAGCCATCAGTTCAGAAACTGTGCCAGAACTGGAGCAAAAGCAACATTAATGGGTGCTTAACTAGCCAAATGACAGTTTCTCAGCATCCTTACCATTCACCTTGCAAGTGCTGGCAGGGAGACAAGTATCTTATTGGGTTCTATTAACAGCTCAAGGTAGAACAATCACAAGCACCAAGGGTACCAACTTTCCTCAAGGCTGGGTTTCTACAAAATAAAGTAAATCTACTTCTATTCATAGCAAGCTGCAGTAAGCACAGACCACCTAGGTCCACGCTTCTGGTCCAGAAGACGTGTTTATTTTGTCATAACTATACATTATACAACTATTTTGGATATCTGGGCCGGACACTGACACCTTCAACAGAACTGCAAACATAGGGTCTTCAGAGTAGCATGGAAGGAGATCTTATGGGGTTGATTTAGAAACACTTTATTTCTAGTGTTTCCTTTGCAAGGATGGAAAATATTGTAAAGAGACGGGTGTAATGCTTTTCTTTCCAAAATATGATTTTTGGCTGGTGTCTGCTTTATTTAGGATGGATACCATGTCAAATATCCACCAGAAGACACCAAAGGAGCATTCACCATGCTAGCAGAAACTGGTTTATTCTGCTGTTTCTGTTCTAGAAAGAACTGAGATCTTTCCAAAGGAAGAGTTGTTCTACAACTGAACTAATTTCTGGATTTAGATAAAAAATGTGTCTTCTTACTTTCTGCATTATCACCAGTCTCACTTATTCTGAAGACCTAATCTCTCATCTAATTTCATAGGGCTTTTAGATTTATAAACAAATAATGCTTTCACTATTCCATCTAAGTTCTTTTTGTTCTATGCAGGCTGAACCATTTTATGTCCCAAGTTTCCTCAGTCTTCACGCCTATGGTTCATGACATCAGTGATGTTCATCAAATTAATAAGCCTCTGTATGCCCCCGAATCATCTTCAACGCTGTGTATCCTGTACCTAGCAACTGAAATGATAAAAACTAGAAAGTAACAGAATATAGTTCTAGTGTCTACAAATAATTATTGACTACATGAAAAAGACTGCTGTGGTTTCTCTTCTGACTTCTTAGGCACACCTCTCCACTGCATAGACATAATTTATTTCTTAAGATATAATTTTATTACAACTCTTTATAGAAATAGACAAATATTGGAACATTCAGAATAACTTCTTTGAATCCATGGAATAAATTATACTCATTTAATTAATTCAGCAATTTACTTCAGTGTTGCAGAGTTCAGAATTTGAGAATCTGATTTTTTGTCACCCTAAGAATTAATATAGACTAATATATTAATATCGATTCTAGATTCATCTAGTAAATAAAAATCTGTATAGAATCTAAATTTCATTCAAAGCCTGATGTTAAGTCATACGTTTAAAAAAAATGTATCTGTAAATTACAACATTTTGTATCTCAGCAATTATCAAACCTGTTATTCAGACAAAGCTGGTTCTCTCTGTTTTCCTGTGCAGTCTAGCTTTGAAAGAAAATAATGGTTATGTGATTATGATACGTATCATCTTCTTATAACCTTTGATTTCTTTTTCCCAATTTCAACCCGATTCGACTGCATAGAGGAGCCGCACAGTAGTGGTGCAAAACCAGACAGGAATGTATCTCCATTGTTTATGCAAAAACGTAGTAATTTAGGTTGGAAAAGACCCCTGGAGATCACTGGTGAAACTCCTTTCTCAAAAATGAGCAGTTAGGTTTGCTCAGGATCTTGTCAAGTCAAGAGCTCAACATCCCTATGGATTGACACTCCACAGCTTCTCTGGGCAATCTGTTCCAGTGTTTCACCATTGTCCCTGTGGAAATATTTTTCCAGTAAGGCAAAGGATGGATATGAACTTTTTAAGTATTAAAATATCTACAGTAGAAATGGGAGAGCTCCATTATGAATAACCCTACCATGGAAAAAGCCTAGAGCCTGTTGGATCCCTGAAGATGCAGTTGCACAACCCTCCACAAATCAAGCTTCATTAATTTGACTGCTCCCAGATAAACTTGGGGGTTTTAAGGATTTTGAAGTTTAACAGCAGCATTCTCCCACAGCTTATAAAAGTCCTTGAGCAAGAACAACAGGACTTAATAATTTAAAATAAGACGTATGACAGAATCCTGCGTAGAAAAGTATTCCCTAATACCCTGGAAGTGCTGATACATGAGTAACTTAATGAGGACAGAGGGGCACCAGCCACCTATAAGTTCCTTAGCACTCTTCACAACACAGTACAAGAGGAGACGCCGATCCCACTGTCTCATTATGTATTCTCCTCATGCAGGCAGGCAAGAGCAGGCAGATAGAGATTTAGGCTGGAGAAAGCTTTGCCAGAACGCCAGCCAGCATATCTTTGGGGTTTTGCATAGGGGTGTTTACCCTTTTTCTGAACTGCTTGGGAGCTGGAAGGGGTTTTCCGAGTGGAGCACAACAGTATGTTTCTTCTTGCCCTGAACTGCTTTTGGAGTCCTACTGCATATATATTGTGTGCTCTCCCGCAGCTTGCAGGTCCAAGCTTATGCTGCAGTCATATCCTAACTCTGTGTAGGCTGAGACCACATTTCCTATTCTCCTTTCAGCTTTGGGCTGGTGGAAATGAAAGCACAGTATGTGGCCTGCAAGTGGGGTAAAGGCACTTACTAGCTTGTTTCCCAGTGTGGCAAACTGGGACAAGCATGCCTTCCATTCCACTTAGATGTCACCTGTGTAACCCTAAGCATATACCTGCTCACTCTGACAACAAGCAATTCCTGTGCTTTTCACCAATCATTTACACTTCATTTAAACATTATTTTCCTTTTCCCACTGAAATACATACACGTATGTATAAAAGGAAATGAAAATGTAAATAAGATCTTCATGCAACATTACAGGGATGCAGGGGTACAAAATAAAGTACTGTAAAACTCAGTGCTATGTTGTAAACTCAAAAAAAGTATTTTTTTAACTCTGAAAAAATAATTCAGCCACTACTTTAGCTCTATTCAGTACTGTCTACACTTCCTTCCAATGCCAAATATAAATCTTAATGTATTATTGTACAGTAACCTTAAAATAGATATTTGGTGTGGATGATATAATGGGGTTGGAAAAAAAATCCCTTTTTGAATCTTCTAACAGGTAAGTGTGTGACCTTACATGTCCTATTTTACACCAACATTACTTTTTCGCAGGCAAGAATCACATTTTCAGATACGCTGTATAGGGACTGACAAGTAATACTTTGCTTTAGGTTTTCAGCAACAAGTACTTTCTTTATAACCGAAGGACATTTCACAGAGTCACTTCAGAGAATACAAATGAAATCACAGAGTAAACGTCTTTCATCTTACTTCATGTCGGAGGAGAAGTGCAGTCTTTCTAGAAAATATTCTAGTTTGGCATCATTTGAAAAGAAAGCTTTAATTAATAGTACGTTCAGTTTTCTGATGTTGAGTACTATTCAGAAATGTGGGCATCTGCAGCCAGCTAGAGGCCATTAAACATGCTTTCGCGCGCTGTTGACAGGGTTTTGCTTCAGTACAAAAAGAGCTCCAACAAAAGTCTCTCCAGCAGCTACAGAAAAGTGAAAGAGTAGGAGCAGACTCGGAAAGCATGTTAATATACCAGGTAATGCTCGCAAGACAGAAAATGAAATTGTGAATCTGTATATACATGGAATTAAAGATTTATGTGAAATGGGAGCTGAGTAACTCATTTCTTGGTTTGCTGAATGAACAAGTTTGCTCCAAAATAAATATTACAGGGTTGTTATATGGGGGATACAAAGGAAGAAAGCAAAATGGAAACCTAAAAAAATACACATTGTCTTTTGGGCCAACTGAAATTGCTGATACACAACAGCATCTTTGTGAAAACACAGTGTCTGGAGAAAATTAAAAAAGGGTATACTTCTACATTACAGTTAACTCAATCCCTGCTGATGTTTTGGACTGTCCACCATCAAAATGGGAATACTAAATATACTGTGAGCCTGATCTGTAAGGTCCTATTGTCCCTAAATTTCAAGTGACCCACTTAATCCATTAGAGCAGAGAGAATATTCTGAGCACCTGCTGCAGGCTGTTGTACAGTTGCATAAGCCTCAGGAATGGAATCTTGAACGGAAGGGAAAAATCTCTATGCTACTATCCACAAATGTAATTTCCAGTTCTGTTTTGTTTTTTAAAATTGCAGTCCTGCAAATAGCTTCACACTTAACCTTGGTTATCCCAATTTGCTCGGAGTTTTTGCTCTCTTCCAGTGGAACGCTTTATGCACCAGCTACTGGAAAACTCCCCTGCAGGTTTGATTGATCTATTAATGCGTATGCATTTGCACGGTGAAGGGCTGGCACACAGTTGCTAGGACGCCTTAGCAGAGATTCAGTAGCAGCCTGGGATGCATTCACAGGACAGCTGATCGCGTTGCTATGCCTGCCAACTAGTGGACAGATGAACAGCGAGCCCCTAATTAGCAGAATACATGTTAAGAGTACCTTTTCTGCATCTTCTTTCTGCATATGCCTCAGGTTGATACAATACTGGCTAAAAGTTTCTTTTCTTTTTATTTTGTATCTTGAAGTCGCTGCCTGGTGCTTGCAAAGTGTCTTCTATTTAAAGTGATGGGAGCTGCAAGGGCTTAATTAGCTTAAAACCTGTCCATTTATTTAAGTGCCTAAAGGTAGTGTTAAGAGTCTAATTTGGAATAGCAATATATATTTTAATGGTTTAATTTTAAATTTATGTAGCACAGAATTCACATATTGTGCAAGATCTAAGCTTAGAAATAAACCCAAGGCCTTCTGATCTTCAGAGTGACAGTAAAAAATTAGTTTAAAGTGGATCATACGTAATAACATCAGTCAGGATGACAGAGTGTCTTGGGATGTCCTATAGTAATTCTGCCTGTGCCATGCATTCTTCAGAAAATACTTTTTTGAGAGCACTGAGGCAGGCACAGCTCTTCAGTAACACAGGAGTCAGAACTGAGATCAAATTAGTTCCAGCTGATTCAAGAAATGCTGGCTTATCAGTGTGCTAGCAATGCTGGGATTGTTGATATATGTGTTGTGTGTGGACAGTTGGCACAGTGTGCAGAATCACCTGTGGCACTCAAGGGTTTGCTAAATCTGCAAGGACATGCAAACATGGCTGCAATGACCATCACTGGGAACAGCAGCAGTTGCCTCTCTACTGGAGCCTCAAAGCCTCCTTCTTTTCAAGTCTGATCACAGCTTTTAGTGCACATGAAGTAAAAGAAGAAACCCAAGGCCAAGTATTTGTCACGGTGAACATTAATGTAAAAGCAGGGGATACTGAAGAGGACAACGTAAGTTTGCCATGCATACCCCATGGAAGTCATCACCCAGACCATCACTTGCAGAGGGCCGATAATGGCACTGAAAACCATTTAGAGATATTAATTCAACTGATTCAACCAATATACATAGACATGCATGAGTCCTGAGGGGCAATTCAAAAGCACCAAGCTTGCTAACACTGCATGCCATTCCTTCACGTGGAGCAGAGACAGGCACTCACCTGACTCCCTGTGCTTCTGACAGCTCAAAGTAGTTGAGAGCAGAAGGCTGTTTTTGCCTTTCTTCTCCACAGAGAGAGTCACTGCTGGCTGCTGGCATGTAGCACACACCTGTGCCATTCCAGGGGATGGTAAAAAAAACCCAGCTCTAGGAAGTGCAGAGCAAATCCACCATGGCCAACAGTGATGAAATTCTGATCTATCACCACACCTGTTTGGGACAGTTGAAGGATGTGAAAGAGGTGTTTAGGACAGTTTTATGAGTATTTCTGACTGTGTGAAAACTGAGAAAGTGGCCAGATAAGTACGAATGAGGTGACTTATTTGGAATGTCGGATGAGAAGTGGTCAGATCAGACAGCAACTGGCTACATTGGAGGCTAGGCTACCTAACAAACACCAGATGACGACTTCTTGAGGATGTTATGCCTTTCATGGTACGTATCTGCTGTCTAATTGCTCAAGACCCTCACTAAAAGATCATTGGGTTTCTTTTTCTGTTTGTGAGGATACACGGGATGATCAGAGACCGTAATGCCTTGCCAGTGATATTGCATTACCTACAGTGTGAGTACCAAGTCTCTAGAAACATTAATTTCAAGTTAACCATTAAAATTCTTTGAAAAATGATCCAACCCATGTGATGTAAAAAGAAATATTCTTTGAGCAAACCACTAGAATTAGATGTCTATTGCAGATGACTTGGGATTACTTTTGTGACTGCAACAAAGTCATTTCAGTTAATGCAGGACTATCTATTTTGTTTGTATCACATCCATTAATATTTGTTTTCTCTCCTATGGACAGAAGATCATCACCTAAACATATAGGATACTTTCGCTCAGAGAAACTGGATTTCATAAACTAATACCTATTTTCTTGTATCCATTCTAGGCAGCACTCCATTCAAATAAGCAATGGATGCCCCTAACCAAGGAAAGTGTCAGAAATCTCTTCTTGTAATCATACATTCATTTTCCTTGGACAACTAACACCTGAGGCCCCTATTTGAAGTCTACAGGAATTTTCCTTGAAAAAAAAGAAAAAAAAATAGCCCAAAGCAATTTTGCATTTTAATACAGAAAGTTTCCAAAAATCCAGTAAGAAGCCCAATCTTTATTCAAGAAAAATATTTAGTTACATTACAAGCAAACTTCAAAGCCATGCAAACAACAACTGTAAAAATAAGCAAACTGACTTACCACAAAGGTAACTATCTGCCTCACGAATTAAAGGAAGCTAAACATGCCATACCTGATAACAGAGACAGCACAGTACTTTCTCATTAAATATTCTTTTCATGGACCTGCTAGTGGGTGCAGGTGAAGACGGTTCTCTACAGGTATTTCAAATATTTGCAAAAAGCTCAAGAGATAAACATAAAGAATTTGGGGAAGGGCATAACTATGAGAATACATATAGCTGTGGGGTTCCACTGCTGATCTGCACTTAGAGCAGCTGAGAGTTGTTTCTTCAGCCAGAAAAAAACAGTGCCTTCATATGTTTTCCTTGAGGAAGTATAAAGCACTCTTGAATAGTCTCATCTCAGTGCACAGACGACCGATACTCACACTGAAATGGAGGTACACTACCAAACACACACACATACCATCTTTTTCTAACAGAATTTTGGATAGAATTTCATTGTGATAAGCTGAGATTTACGCCAATGTAAATTACACATGCAAATCTTCCATATGTTAAGATGGGAAAATTTACCACTTATATATTGTACTTCATATTTCTTTCTTCTGACTAAAGTAATTTTATCAACATAATACAGGCAGCAGGGCAACACTTCATAAGCCAGATGTTTATTGACCTATGTGACCCTCCAAGTGTTTTCCCCCTGATTATTTGTGGTATGAACATAACAGATAACATCTGAAGTAATGTGGGAAAATGGGCTTATAAACCCAGTCATTTCTGATTTTTGTTTCAGATTACTTTTTATTTCATTGAATTTTGTTTTCTGAAGGTAAGAACTTAAAGCAAAAGAGCCCAAGAGAACAACTGATCTGGCTCTCAGAAATTTCTTATGTTCACTGTTGAATGCTCTAAGAAGGCACTGAAAATACGATGAAATGAGAAAAAGGTCAGTAAGCAGTAATTTGATTCTACAAGAGAACTTACACATCTAAATAGATGCTGTGCATTGTATAATTAACTTTTTAGTACTAACTATAAAGTGCAATGTATTGGCATAGTCATTAAAAATATTATATGAAAATAACTGTTCTGAATTAAACAAGCTGGAATGCTAATTGGTACACTGCATCTGAAGTGAAAGCTATTATAGAAGAATTTCAGGTACACTGAAGGTTAAAGATGTGCAAACAATCAGGATAACCCTTTGAGTGTATTATGCCAAACAGTAATCAGCAGTGACCAGAAAATTATGTTTCTTTCTGCATTGCATTTGAAGTCTTGAAGCTTCCTTATATTACACAACCCCAGCAGAAAGCACAATGAAGAGAAAGGAAACAGGAAGATCAGTCTCATGTGCTTTTTCTAAATGAGTGGTATGTAGCCTTTGGCTAGGAGGTTCCCAGTTGTGAAAAAAGCAATTGTACAAATAACTGCAGCAGCCACTCCTCTTCCTCTATCCCCAGATATTTTAACTACCCTCTGATAGGAAACTATTGGCCCTACAGCTGATTCAGTGAAACAATTTGTGTATGCTCCTCATTCTGTTCAGTGCCATGTCACCTGGGTGCCATGAACTATCATCAGCTAGGATGTAGGACAGTCCATCTGGTTCTACCCTAAAATGTTCAAGGTAATGATTTCCCAGACCTGATTCACATGGCTCAGCTGAGGAGGAAGTAATCAGGAACAGAAAGATGATGAGACACAAACATTTCCAATCATGCTAGATTTTTCTGAATTTGGCATGGCAGCACTTGTCTTTCAAGAACAGAGGAAGAGGCTGTGGAAAATTTAATGTTACTTGGAGTGATGGTTGGTTGCAGGACAGAAGTGTCTAATGAAATTACCCCTCTGCTCTTTGTTCCTACTTCTATTTAGAGAAAATGAACTTCTGCATAGTTTTTCAATGCACAAATTAGATTAGTTAAATAACTGAACTGACTGCAAAGCTCTGAATTTTGCTACTACTTAGCAAAAGGAGACTACCTAGATAACCCAGAA
Organism: Lathamus discolor; assembly: GCF_037157495.1. Lineage (NCBI taxonomy): Eukaryota > Metazoa > Chordata > Aves > Psittaciformes > Psittacidae > Lathamus > Lathamus discolor. Next base: position 99,108,318 of record NC_088885.1, on the reverse strand, counting down.
CCAGAATACGTGATCATCACTGCAACCAAGTGTCCTCAGACACTATTATTTTTCATTAATAGAGAACTGAGTTTAGGCTGAACTATTTACTTTGCCCTAGGTCTCATGGAAGTCTTGTAAACTGATGTTGAACAAATTGTCCTGAAGTGAAGATGCAGACAACTTCCTTCAAACTGTATTTGAAAAATATCACATTTACAAAAGTGGATTCCAAGATAGGATTCACTAAATCTAGCACTTTACCCTTCTTTGAATGCCACAGATACTATGGTTGAACTCCAGTCCTTCATCAAAGACAGTGCTAATGACTGTGGTTCCATTAGACATTTTGACTGGTAGTAGGATTTGCTGAGAACTGATTTTTCAGTTCATCATCAGAATAGATTACTGGGTTCATTAAACTGCCAGAGCAGAAACTGCCCACTTTTAACCAGTAGCTCAGGGCCCTCATACAGAATGAGATATTGTGTTTGACACAATGTGCTTCCAACAGAGAGCTGTTCTGGTGCGAGTGGACATTTAAATAGGTTACACAAGATGAAGCAGGGAAAACAAGCTACTGAAGGAAGAATCATGCTCAAGAAGCCTGAGGACTGATGCTTAGGAGGACCATGCAAGAGACAGATGATCCAGACCAAGGAATGTTCAGCTGTTTATACAAAGGAGAACTGATTACAGTGAAGGGACCAACATCACTGGCTCCCCCACCCTTGCACACTGAAAACTGCAGGGTTGTGGTATAGTCTGGATAGATCAGGCTTGAAATGATGTAAACTGAACCTCATTTTTAATGATTGCTTCTTATTTCATCTTCAAATGCTTCAGACATATTACCAGTGTTTCAGTCTTTGATACCTAAATTGGATATAAAGAAGCTGTATTAAAAGAGCAACAATTTGTCTCGGCTAATTTTCACAGATCACAGTTACTAATGTTTCTTACATGAAGCACTAGAGAACTTTGCCTGGGGTATGCTATTTATAAACTTCTTTAGCCAATAAAGCTAGGGTTGAGAAAGCTTTAAGCGTATAAATAGAAGTAGTAGTTGGAAGTCTTATTTTAGCATTAACATGTTTGAAATTAGATTATAGATAACATGTGGAGGGGGATAAACACAAAGCATTTCTGTGGCTCAGTGTGTATGTAAGACAGCACGATGGCCTCCCACAGGCTACACCGCAGCCCAGCAGTGCAGTGGCAAAACATAGTTGCAACAGGGGTCTGAAAATGCCAGACGGACTCCAGAAAACTGATCTTAAAAAGGATTTAAGCTGCATGGGGGGGGGGGGAGGGGGGGTAGTGTGTAGTGGACAGTAACATGGTATTGGACAAATTAGCCAGCTCAGGTATCCAAATGTTGGATGCAGTCTGAAGTAAGAGACAAACGATAATAGTATGCATGTAGAAAATGCAAAACACTACTGTGGTTCTTCATGTAGGGAAAAAACCCTTTTCTACAGCCTCTTTCACGTTTCAGCTTGGTGTCAATTGTTTTGAAAAACAAAAGGGAAAGGAATCAAAATTTGGACAAAAGCCCGTAACATTTACTGAAATGTATATATAGGAAATTACCAAAGATGCCATACGGGAAGGTTTTGACTATGCATTAACACAGCTACAATGACAGAAACTGAAAAGAGCAAAAAAGAACTAAAAAGAGCATCGTTTGATTTCCTTCAAAAATTCATTAAAACGCAATGGGATTTAGATGTCCATATGACATATATATTATTTATCTGAGTGACAAAACCCCCCTCATTTACATTCTGCTTGGATATTTGGTTTGGAAGAAGAATATAAAATATTATTGAATGGTGATATGCAAAGTATATAAACAAGTAATTAAGTATTCATTTGTACAAGCTGGAATGGTGGTTATAAATTAAGTATTTCTGGATTCCCATCTGTGTGTGCATTTACTATAAGCTTCCTGAACAGGGGAAATAATATTTTGTCCATCCCACAAACAATCTACTAAAATGTTTGTCTTCAAGTAACCTCAGAGGACTGAACTCAGCTCTGATACAATTCCAGTCTTTTCAAGACAGCTACATCAGTTACATAAGGTCTGCATGTGAGATATTCTTCTGAAACTCCTGGCATTTTTCTCTTTGCCCTGTACTGCTTCCTTTGTTACAGCAGTGTGTATGCAGTGTGTAGTTTTCTCCTTGATACGGTTTTCCTCATCTGTTTAGGAAAAAAAAAAGAGAATGGTAACAAAATCAGCAAGTTACCTCATTTTTATTTTCTTTTTCAAACTGTAGCAATGAGATGTAATTTAAACAGATGTAAATAAGGCAAAGTTTTAGGGTGCCTGGTTGCCTTAGCTCTTTTTCTACAATTTCCTTTAATGGGACATTAATAATGCAGATGAAAGAAAGCAGCTTGCCTCAGGTCACATTTTTTATTTGCCTTTAGTTTACTCAGTTTGGCCAGTTTCAGATGCCGTGTATGTACATTTACTGCATCCTAGATTGCACACAGCATTTATGGGCATTATTTTAGTCCACTGCCTATATTCAATCCACATTTACTTAGTATCTCTATCATCAAGTCTGTCTCACACACTTGAGGTTCACAGATTGCTTGAAGAAGACCCTTACGTGTTTCATTATGCAGCTTAAAAGTATACTACATACTCTTTCTCTCCTGAATAATGTGAAGAATTCCCAGAATTTCTGCAAGCAAATGCACTTAATTTGCAAATAGTGGAAACGCCACACTCCCCTTCCACCGATACCTAAACTCAGACATGGTTTTGACCCTCTAAGCTCCTTCGCATGTACGAAAAGAAAATGACAGCTCCATTCTTTTAGATGCAGGGCAGTCTGTAGTACCCCACTCTTCTAGCCCATCAGATCAAGGTGTCCAGAAAGTCTGTTGTAGTGGCCAGCTGCTGGGTGGCGATATGAATAACACTGAGCAAGTGCTGTGACATTCATCTTGAGCCCAGACTCAATTTGCTTGAAATGCTTCTTGTGTGTATGCTAGGATCACTACTCTTTAAGTAAAACGAACAGATTTCTAAATGCAATTTGTCTCTTTGTGTATTCAAAAAATGCGCATTCTCCTTTAAACAAGATTCTCTTTTCCCACAACTTCTTAGGCAACATTTATCCCCCCACAACTAAAAGGAACTATATTTAGGCTGTCTGCTGCTTCAGATTTTTACTTTCATATGCCTATTTTCATACTAATATATTTAACTTCATCTGTGCTCCCCCTCTATGCATTATATTTTATTTTTAATCAAACCATATATTTCATTGCTATTAATCATGTTTTCTCCTGTAATTGCATCAAATATGCCAATAGCAATTACATTTGATCCACCTCCAGTTTATAGTTATTTTACAAAATAAAAGTCCTCAACTGTTTCTGTTAAGATCCTTAGAGTGAAGAGCATTTACGAATTGCCTACTTAAGAGGCTGAACATTAACTCAGTGTAAAGATATTATCTCATGTTTTAACATTTTTGACTAAACATTTACAATTGCGTCAATTTTTCAACAAACAACCATTTTGTATGTTCCCCATTCATGTTTACTGTGGGCTTCACTCATCACAGTTATTTATTTCCCTAGGTTTATTTCTTTAATTTACAGTTATTTATTCTCTACAGTTTCTTTTCTGGCATTGACCTAAGCAGGCATATAAAACCAACACACATAAAGTGAGTTGTATTTCACAGAACAGGATGCATGGTGGTCCTTACACTTATTCAGCATGTGAGAATCTTTTAGTAGGAGAATACAACTAACTCTGTGTTCCTTATATCTGTCTTTTTAGCAAATTTTTGTCATAAAAACCTTTTTCGAATTCTTTGATTAGGGCTAAAAGTTATCTGGTATCTTCACTGGGGCCTCAGAGTCTTTTTAAAGCTTACAGTGTCTTGCAGGCTATTTCTCTCAAGCGCATTTTATGGCTTCATCTACACTATTACTCATTAGTTCTTTGCTTTAAGCATTTTGGCTTATTTCTCCAGTTTGGATATCAGTTTAGTATTAGGAAAACTGTGCCCATTACATTCATTCACTGATGGAGAACTTATTCAGAAAACTGCATGATGTTGCTGAGTTAGAGAATCCCAGAACAGCTGAGGTGGCAAGAGACCTCACTTCATCCATCCCTTGCCCCCAAAGCAGGGGCAACTAGAACAGGTTATTTGGGACTGCGTCCAGCTGGTTTTTGAGTATCTGGAAATACAACTCTGCAACCTCTCTGGAAAATCTCTTCCAAAGTTCAACTATCCTCACAGTAAGAAAGATCTCCTTATGTTCAAGTGGAATTTCCTGTATTTCATCTTGTCCCTTGCCTTCTGTCTTTTCACTAGGCACTACTGAGAAGCACCTAGGTCCATATACTTTACTCATCAGATATTTATATACATGGATACGATCCCCCTCTGAACCTTCTCTTCTCCAGGCTAAACAGTCCTAGCTCTCTCAGCCTCTCCTTCTTTGTCACATGCTCCAATCCCTTAACCATCATTGTAGCCCTTACCTGCACTCACTCCTGCATGTCCATGTCTCTCTGTACTGGGAAGCCTGGGACTGGACACAGCACTTCAAATGTGTTCTCACTGGTGCTCAGTAGAAGAAATGACCAGTCCTCTTGGCCTGCTGGCAATGCTCTTCTTAAAGCATCCCAGGATGCCGCTGGTCTTCTTTGCTGCACAAGTGCTTTGCTGGCTCATGGTTGATTTTTCCACCAGCACCTCCAGGTCCTGATCTGAAAAGCTGTTTTCCAGGCAGTGGGCTCCCGGCATGTACTTGTGCATGGGTTATTTTCCCCAAAGGACAGGACTTCGCATTTCCCTTTCCTGAACTTCATAAGGCTCCTGTTGTCTGAGTTCCCCAGCCCCTCCCAAGGTTTCCCTGGTCTATCAGCCCCCCCTCTCACTTCTGTCAACTTGCTGAACATGCACTCTGTTCAGCCATGCAGTTTATTAATGAAGTACATTAATGAACTGGCCCCACTATTTCAACACCACACACTAATGATTAGTCTTGAGACAGATCTTGTTCCACAGATCACAGCCCTTTTGAGACCAGCAGTTCAGCTGGTTTTCAATCCACTTCACTGTTTCATTTAGCCTAGTCCATACTTCATCAGCTTGCCTACAAGGAAGTTATGGGAGACAACATCAAAAGCCTTACTAAAGTGAAGACAAACCACATAAACTGCTCCTCTCCACCAAGCCAGTCATCCCATCATGAAAGGCTCTCAGGTCAGTTAAGCATGATTTCCGCTCCATAAATCCCTTCAGACTACTCCAAATAACTTCTTGTCCTTTTTGTATTTGGAAATGCTTTCCAGGATTATTTGTTCCACCACCTTCTCAGGGATCAAAGTAAGACTGACTTGCTTGTAGCTCCCTGGGTCTTCCAATTTATCTTTCTTGTCTTTCTTGAAGACAAGAGTGACATTTGCTTTCTTCCAGTCCTTGGGAACCTCTCCCAATTGTCATGACCCTTCCAAGATTATTGAGAGTGGCCTTGCAATGATATCAGGTCAATAAGTCCTTGTGTTAAGCCTGTTGGACAGTCCTCTTCCTGGCCTACCACTTGCAGATCCATCCACATAAATTATTTTGTGTTTGCTGTATGTTTTCTCCTGCTGAGGTATCTTTCCAGTTTAGTTTTAGATTTTTTTTTTCTTCTCTCTTGATTCTTTTATTGGATATTTTGCTAGAAATATGAACTGCAGTAAAAGACAATATCATGTACTTCACTAAGCAGTCACTCATTCTTCCTGACATTGATGAATAAAGATACCCTTAACTAATTTTCTCCATTCCTGTACTTGATAAAAACATAAAGTAGCATGAAACTGTTTGTAAGGACTGCTATTTATGGCAATACTAACTTAACAACATGGTAGGATATGGGTGGTGAGGGTGCATCAACTCTTTGTTTAATCAGGAGCTTCTTACATATGAGTGGTACTTTTATGAGCTATAAAATAATCATTGCTTTGGCATGATAGCATCACTACAGTATCTTCTGCCTGGAAGCTTTTATTACAAGTATCTACACTCAGCAGCATGAAATTTTATTTCAGGCAGTTTCAAATCTTGGACTTAGTGTGACCACCACTAATTATAGAATCACAGAATCATAGAATAGTTAGGGTTGGAAAGGACCTTAAGATCATCTAGTTCCAACCCCCCTGTCATGGGCAGGGACACACTAAACCATGTCACCCAATTTTATGCATCATATTTGCAGGGTGCTGATAAAATCTAAAAAATGTTTTCAGCAAAAAGCGATGCTGGAGGAAAATGAAATGCACAAAAATACTGAGCTAAATGCATGCTAGCATTAGCGGACACAAGCTATACAGAACATATGCCCTGTCAGAATACATATAGGTCAGTTTTGCTCTAACTTTCACCATAAACTAAATAATTACAAATAGCAGTCAAAATCTCAAAAGGTCATCATTTTATGTTTGGCTCTCTCAGTGACTTCAAGAAATGATTCTATGGTCTGCTCAATGCAGAGAATTAATGAGTGAAATGTAACAAAATACCAATTTGAAGTCATAAGGCTTTGACCTGCCAAGAAAATACCGTGGGGTAATGAATTGCTATGTGTCAGCTCCTGAGAGGTAACTATCCATATACACACATTCTTCCTCTCCTGAAAATGCAATATAATCATAGGTAGTTTTCCTTGCGATCAAAGGACAGGATACTTCACTTCTACTTGAAGTAAGAAAATACCTTATGCCAAATCCATCTAGACAATGACAGAAGGTTAAAATGGTTGCTTAGGGAGACAGCATCAGAAACAAATCAAGTGTAGAACAATCTTTTGCAGGAATATTCTCCATATTTCCAGGTGGACCCTGCATCAGAGTCTTCTCTGGGGCTACTGTATTGAAAATCTCAATGGACCTATCCTTTTTAAGTTTGTCCAGTACCTTTTATTTAACTCACTCATCCTCGCTGCCAAATACTCAACTATTGTTACAGCTCATGCAGAAAGCTCAGCAGCTGTACAGCTGATATGCTTACCATGCAATCCACTAAGCTGGTTATAGATAGCACTCATATAAATGGGGCATGAATGGGTGCTCTACCAGAAGCAGAAGCTTCAGCTTCTGCTTAGGTTTACTTAGGACTAGGCTAACAGTTATTCCAATGCAAATATGAGCACAATAAACAATAGATCACAGATCAGCTTTTACAAATGCAGAATTTTATTGCTTTGGATGCTGAGAATAGATGCTTTCTCCAATTTATAGACAAGCAAAATCAAAAGGGCAATAGAAACCAGCTTTTGAACAGACTAACTGGAAGGAGCAAGTAAGGGCCCCTTTGGGGAGTGGTAACTAAGTAACTAACTAAATAGGTTGCAATTCAAGAAGATGAGAGAGATGGAGAAGGTCCCCAGAGTGCTGGGAGACTGATTACCAATGCATACATATGAGAGGAGTAGAAACCCAGAAGAAAGCTAGAGATGTCAGGGGCATACCTATGTGATCAAGCCATGCAGGATTATCTGGAGCAAATTATTTTGCAGGATTATTTTGGAACAAAGAAGCTGCCTCATAGTGATTATTTCAACTGTACCGTAGGAAACAGGATGCTGCATACCTTCTTTAAATCACCAGGATTGTCGCTATTGGGCTACTCTCCATTTCTCTTCATAATGCATAGAGGCTCTAAATATTGGCTAACCACTCCCACCAAAGGCAATTAATTCCTTTCTTACATGCAAAACAGAGATATGTACCTTCCGAGCTTTTCTAGAACTACAGTAACAGTAATATTTGCATATTTGACAGCTCAATAAAACAGATTTTTTGTCATGAGGTGCCAAAGTGTGATGTGACATATGAGATTTATATGAGATGCTAAACCCTTAAGGTTCACTGTTTGTGTTTTATTAATAAATGAACCATAATTCATTTTTTCCAGAGCACTGTTTAGAACTCAATAACACAAGTATACGTGTAAGGTGAGAAAAGATCATTATGACTATATATTAACAGTTTCAACTATGATATAATAGCTTCCTTTTGTAATTATTTAATTATGCTTTTTTAAGAGTGTCATGCTAACTACTTTTAGGAAAAGTTGGCCCCAGCTTTGATACCTTTGGGCATTTCACCCAAAATGGTTTACACTGTCTGAAAAGTGGTTGATAATCTGATTAGCTTTTTCCCCACACAGTTTTCTTTGGAAAGTGACAACTATGCTGCGACTGAGCCAGACATGGAAAAGTTCTCACCCTCCTTCCAGTGAAAACAAGGATGGCTGTAAGCCCATCTTGCCTACTCCCTTTCAGGACTAAAACTAAACAGGAAATCTTGGTTTGCTCTTTTCTTGTTTTAAGACGAAAATCAACCAGTTTCAAGGAGGTAGTGTCATATTTATGTCTATATTTTATCTCTATCTCTAACATTATTTATGTTTCTATCAATAAAATGGATCTGGAAATGCCAAAAAGCTTTATTTCAATTCCCTGTTGTATTACACTAAGCCCAGAGTTCTATTACCTGAACAGAACAGTCTCATTTGAAAAGCAGTTGTCTTTTCCCTCCCCCTCCATTACTTCTGCTGAGGTACAGCTCCAAAATAACACTCTTCCAACAGTCAGATCCTGATTCTAAATTCACATCTTAAAATTTTAATTATGGTCAATTCACAGGTATTTGTTATCCTGCCAGCACTGTTCCTTAGCTGAACAGCTCTTTTCTCCTTCTCATGTTTTTCTCCCCCTCTTATGTATGTATGTGACAGTGGCTAGGTAAAACACCAGTACTGGGGTAGAACCCATCAGTGACTGTACTCCTGATCAATATTTGACATTATTTTTCTTTAATGGCCATGACACAAGCAGCACGAAATGTGCTGATGTCAGATATTTGGGAAGCACCAATAATGCAAACCAGGACTGCAATATCATGTAGACCTATAATTTTAAGCAGTGGAAAATACCCACCAAATGAAATGTAACAATTTAAAATGCAAGATGCTGTGCTTAAAGACTAAAAGAAGAAATTTTGCTCTGAGAACTTTTGCTCTTTGCACTTGTGGTTGGAATCAAGTTTTTGCACATATTGATCGCACATGAATCAATAGGCAAAGGGAAGCCAGAACACGTTGGGAAAGGCCCTGCAGAAATACTGACTATCTCTGCCAGCCCATAGCAACACTCAAATGCTTTAAATCTGAAAAGAGTGCAGAGAAGGACTAGGAGATAAGGTAATGAAGAACCCATTGTCTAAGACATTTATTTGTTTTACCTCAGTCTGTGTTTTGTTTTGCAATTCCCATTCAATTACAGTATTACAGTAAAGTCTTAAATACTTTAAATCTACTGAAAATGGAATGGAAGGATATTGGATGAAGATGTGGTTTAATTTTAGTTCTTCTAACTAATACTGATTTTATTTTACTAATTTTTTTCTTCCTCTCTACTCTTGCCAAGTGTGGAAATTAACATGAATCTCCATGTCAGTCTTCCCCTGCTGTGCAAGCAATTTCTAAACATCAGGTTGAACTGCACAAGCAAAGCAACCCTTGTGCTCCACACTGCTGCAGCCAGGCTGCTTCCAAGATGTGAAGTAATTTACATATAGCTACACCACATTCTAAACAGCTCTGTAAATATGAGAATAGTTTTAAGCTCGTATTTTAAAACTCATCTTAGTTGGGCAGAAAACAGCACTCCAGCATTTAAGTGGAGTCCATTTCCAAAGATTCATCTTCTCACAAAAAACTCTCAGTGGCTGTGACTGAGCCCTCGTAACCAAAACTTTCCTCCAAAACCAGCCTTTAGTGCCTGTTTGACTGTTGTTGCTTTCACACACCACTGCCTTTTCTCTCAAAAGATCAGAGTGATTTCCCTCTGTCCCTGTGGTGATGAAGGCTAACCACATCTTGTGGTGTATTGGGAAAAGCGTAGCCGGCAAGTCAAATGGTGTGGTTTTTCTCCTGTATTTTGTAATTATGAGATCACATCTGATGGACTGTGTGCAGTTGAGGGCTTCCCAGTATAATAAGGACATGGATATACCAGAACGAATCCACTGCAGGGCCACCAAAATGACTAGTAGGGTGGAACACATCACGCATGAGGAGGTGATGGAAGGGCCCTGTTTGTTCAGCCTGTACAAGGGAAGTCTAGTGAGGGCTCTTCTGCTATTATATGACGACAAAGACAGATTCTTCTTGGGACACAGTGAAAAAGTCAAAGGCAATGGTCCTAAGTGGCATCAAGAGAAATTTTGGTTGAATCTGAGAAAAAATGCTGTCACACAGAGAGTGGTCAAACACTGAAACAGACTGTCCATTAAAGTTGTGCAATCTCCATCTCTGAAGGTATTCAAACCTTGACTGGATAAGACCCTGAGAAACTTGATCTGACTTCCAAGTTAGATCTGACTTCAAAGTTGGCCCTGCTTTGAGCAGAGTACAGACCAGATGACCTCCAGAGATCACTTCCAATCCAAACTAGCCTGTGGTTCTAAGACATTATAAGTTTGCACTTCTACCTTGGCTTTGTAACCCTTTGGAAATGTATGAAAGAGAATCCCAGTGTTATTTGTTCTAAAAGAGGATGAAGAGATTCTTCCTTCCAAGTGTCTTACCTCCTTCCTCTTGGGGAACAGCTGTTTTTTTCCCCAGGCCTGGTCGTGTGAATCTTGAGTGTTAAAAAGGAAGCTTCGCTCATGTCAACCTGCCTTTCCCTGGTGTCAGCATCAATCTTCATCCCTTTCCTTACAGATTCTAGGTCACTCTCTAAGACGCCATCTGAAGGTGACAGAGGATGCCAAGTTGCCCGCACAGAAGAGACAACAGTAAGCCCTCATCACAAATAAGACAAACAGCACACTGGGCTGTATTAGCAGGTGAGGGGCTAGAAGTTAAAAGCAAGTTGTTGTTATCCTTCAGACGGTGATAGTGAGGCTGCACCAGGAATATAGTGTCCTGAATCACCCACTGCCTGGCTCAGAATGTTGAAAATCTTGAGAGTCCAGCAAAGTGGCATGAAAATGAGCCATGGTCATAGTTTTTCACATATGTGGGGAGAAATTTGTGTGGTTTGGTGAAGAAGAAAATATGGCGTGAGCTAAGAGTGGCCTGCAACTATTTGAAGGGGAAGTATAGAGATGAGAGAATCTTTTTGTGACAGTTGCAGATAGGTTTGCAAGAGGCAATAGCAGTGATGTGCAGCGTAAGAAGTTCCAAGTGAACATTAGGAAAAACGTCTCCGCTAAGAGCGTGGTGCAGCACTGGGACAAAGAGGTTGACTCCATCCTTAGAGTTTCTAAAGACTCAGCTAGACAAAGCCATTGCTGACCTGATCAGCTGCTGAAAAGTCCTCCTGCAATTAGGCAGGTGGACTGGGAGATTTTCAGAGGTCCTTCCAACCAACATGTTCCTACTGTAAGGGTGGTGAGGCACTGGAATGGGTTGCCCAAGGAAGCTGCAATTGCTCCATCCCTGGAAGTGTTCAAGGCCAGGTTGAACAGAGCCTTGGGTGACATGGTTTAGTGTGAGGTGTCCCTGCCCATGGCAGGGGGGTTGGAACTTGATGATCTTAAGGTCCTTTCCAACCCTAACTATTCCATGATTCTATGATTTCTGTAATTGATAGTCTCCTATATCATATCCTGTATCGTATCCTATATCAAATCATTATCTCTACTGCTGTGACCCTGGCTACCTCCATTCTCCCTCTTTCTAGAGAAGTAACTCCTGCTCTTTCCAGAAAACAAGTTTTCTGTCTGTTTTTTGTCCATAATTTTCAATAATTTAAATCCGGTTTTCAGCTCTGCTTCTCCTTCACTAGTGATGACTTTCTCCACTTTGACCTGTTGGCATATGGTTTTTCTGTGTCACCCAACTCAAGCATCTCTTCTCTATGTCAACTCATTTAATAGATGAAAATTTCAAAGGCCTTCACAGTCTCCTCTCTCCCTTCCTTTGCCCTCTATTTTCATACTGCTCTTTCACCAGGCCTCCAGCTGCAGCGCTAATCCTCGGATCTCTTCTGTCTGGCAACACTTCATTAGTAGGTTATTTCCATCAGGTACCTAGTCAAGATTAAAAAATACCCTACAGCTTCTGCATCAAGTCCTTTGCATGCCTGTTCCATTTGCAGTCAGATTTTATGCGTTAAAGAAGCTATTTCTCTGTCCCTTGCCTGGTTTTAATAGACTGTGGAAGTTTTTTTGGATGGTATACTGAGTGAACAACCTGTGCGGACATTAAAATATGCAGTAACTTATGAAGATTATCAAGTCTGTGAAAGATGATTTTGCCTGACCTTTTAAAGATGTGGTGTTTAAATTAGTTCTGTAAGAGACCAATTCAGATCAATTTTCCCTAAAGAGAAAATCGTGTTTCCTTCATCTCACCCTACAAAAACATTTTTTTAATACTCTTTATTTCTTGGATTTTATAGCCCCTGGACTTTCCTCAATGTTGGCTACTTCTATTGTTAAATCTCAGCAGCTAACTGTCCATCAGCTGTGATTAAAAGCAGAAAGCTTTGGCTGGCTCAGCTGCATGTTATCTGTGTTACTCAGCTCTCCTGGAGGAGACTGTTAACTACAAATTGCAGTAAACCACAGATCCCACAGACTCTAACCAAGTCAACTATCAGCAACCATTGTAGCCTTGTCTTTGGTTTCAAATTAAGTGGGAGACTGAGAGACCATGTCACAGCATTTAGTATTAGCTGAAGTTCCCTAAACTGAGGAGATTTAATACAGCGAGGTAGCTAGAACTGATACAGCTGGTTTGAGATCTGACAACAGATGAGTAAGTAAAACAAATTTCCAGTGATGTGAATTTGATGCTGTCATTATTTTCATGGCTATGTGGTGACTTGCTTTAATATACCAGTTCCTAGAGTCACAAGACTACAAGAAAGCACCAAACTTCAAAGAGTTTACACATTGAGGTCACAGACTGCAGTCTTCTGCTCATGGTGTAGTTTAAACAAATACACTTTACTTGAGTCACTCCCAGTCCTGAAGATCTATTAATTGAAGTGCTTTCCTCATGAAAATTGGAAACCATAATATTTGATTTATGCACAATATATTTATCACAATCAAATAAAATAGAAAAGATTCATGCATCACATTGTCCCAACCCATATTTATGGACTTGTATTTTTCAATAGGTGGTTCAACGATCATTCAGATCTCGATAAAACATCTAAAAATGGAGACTTCTAACCATCATTCCTAGTTTTTTTTCTTACATAATTTTATGTCTCGTTTCATTACCTTTGTATTACTAGTCAAGCAAACTTTTAGAATAGCACTGGAATATCATGTCACAACATGGAGACTGTTATTAGTAGAGGCAGGAAGGATTTAAATGACTTAGTGATGCTGAAACAGAGCAGAAGGAAGAGTTTTAATTTCAGCTGGTGGTAGAATATAGCATAACTGAAGAATGTTTTTTATTGCTTGGTTATTTAGCTTCATTTTTTTTCTATAATGAAAATTCTTGTATTAATATTTACTCCATTCTTTTTGTGTGTTAGTAAATGCAACCCTGCACAATGAAACCATCTGATCTAATGCTGCAGATCTGTTCCAACAGTTGGATACCAAAAGGCCTTTTAAGAATATGCTGTAATAAAAGCTGCTGTTTTCTATCCGTTCTGGCTTCTTTATGTTGCTTTACCACGGTTTAATGCGATAATTTTCTGTAAATCTTAGTCTTTGAAATATGCAAACATAATTTAATCACAAAGAAGTAAGACAATATCCTGTAATATACCAACTATGGGATCCTCAGAGTGATCCTCTTAGGGACTTGTTCTTTTATCCACATGTTTGAAAAAACTTCCACAAAAATACAAAGTGACTCACGAAGGGCATTAGGGTTGTGACAGAAGATTTTGTCTGACCTTTTGTGGGCTCAGAAGATTCAAATTAGTTCTCTAAGTAGATAGCAATTCAGATAAAATATTTGAATGAATAAATAACTTGGAGAAAAAGGAAGCCATTTTATTCAGGTTAAAGCTGAATTCTTTATGCTGAATTGATTTCCCTTTCCAAGAGAAAAGAATATGAGATGGGGTAGAAACCCACCTTTTTCCTTTCATACAAGATCTGCAATCAAATGACTGTAAAATTAAGAAAAGAAGTTAAATTCAATGTAAAGGCTAATCAGTTATTTTTCATGTGTTAGGTGCTTAAAAACATGATTTTTAAACTTATGGGGGATTATCTGTTCCTTTTTACCTAATTTAACATAGAGCATGACAAATTTATTGAGCAGTATGAAGTAGGAGATATAAGATTTAAAACTATGATACTTAACAAATTAAAGTAATTCAAATTGGCAATCTCTGCTCACATCTAATCATTGCCTCAGCTTTTCTGTATCAAGTTATCATTTTGCTCAATTCCTATATAAAAAGCACAGTTACTTGCACAAGAAAACTAAGCAATGTTTTGCAAAATCTGGAAGTCTCTCAAAGCTATTTGTTTTCTGGGATTATCTGCCAGCCTAGAGTCATTACATAACCAAATCATGCTTTTTAGCTACAGGTATTAATGGCAGCTATAGATAATATAGCATCCAGTGGCCAAAATTAAACCCCTCTAATGATATTTTAAAATCACAACATCTTCTAATTAAGTAACTGGTATCAAAGACAGTAACAGTCTGGAGAAAATTCTGCATGGAAGACTGCTTCTGTATATTAAGAATGACACAAAGAACTTTAAATTCATTCATCTGCTCCTAAATTTGTCCTAAAGCTCACAGAATCAATTCTGAAACCTGTAGACATCTCCAAGATCTTTTATGTTACTATGAGTCACTAAAAGGCTGGCTGCCCTGACAAGATAAATACTACAAGAGCAGAAACCCAAACCCAAACTATAAATTTGTATCTCTCAAGAGCAAAAAAGTTCACAACAAAACAGGTACTTGAGACAGGATTTAATTTTAAATATTTCCTCACTAATAATCACCCGTCTTTATAATCTTTGAGCTGTTGAAAAGAGTTAGTGGAATACATCAGTGAACCTAAGGCTATGTCTATGGTAGTGAATTAAACAGTGCCTGTGAGCATTCCCAGACACTGGAATATGACTGCTCTGAAATTATTAGAGCAATCTCTGGCATGCTTTTGGCCTGTACCAACTAGCAGTCTCCCTAACAATTCCCAGGCACCGTCTGGGAGCTAGAACATCCGACAGACCGTTACCACCCAAGGATTTGCATCTAGCCACCCTGCTCTGGAGGCTGGCTCTGTTTGTTTACTGCTCTGCTTGTGAGTCAGTCCATGCCAGTTGGCTTCCATGCCTGGGAATAGTCTTAGGCACAGTTTTATTTGCTAGTATAGACATACTCCTATCCCTTTCCCACTAGTGCTGAGGACAAGCAGGAGGCTTCAGGGAAGCAAAGAATGAATCATTAATGTTTCATTCAGTTGGAATGACTTTTGATGGCCAAATCCATACGGCTGGTTTTTCTTTTTTTTTTTCCATTTTTTTTTTAAGAAGCCACCTTCCCCTGCTATTTTAATTGCCCTGCAACAAAGGCAACACAACATTCAGCTAAAGTCAGAACCAGTTTGAGGTGCAGCTTGTTTTTTCTGTATCTTCATTAACCCCATGCAGTATTAAGGGAATTAATAAAAAAAGAAAAAAAGTCTGGAGTTACATATAAAGGCAGAATATGTCAATATTCAGAAATGAGTGCTTGCCACCTCAAGTACTGTCATGGAAGCCAAGACACCAGAGCATTAATTCTTGCACCTACACAGAGTTGTCTTGTTTTGGGCAAACTGTTTACAGCTCAGTCCATAATGTCTAAACTGTTAGGCTACAGGATTACGGTTACTCTCTGCCTCCAACACAACCCATTTAAGCATGCAAGGAGATGATGACACCTCAAAGCATATCACCAAATACTTTAATAGTTAAGGCAGCTCTAAAGAAATGTGGATTTTAAATTCTTCCAGCTGAAGAGACACAAAAGGGAAGAGCCGGTGTCTCCCACTTACAGCCACTTCCCATGGCTGGATGCTGTAGCCATTAGGACAGAAGGTAAAGTACAATCGAAGCTTACCTGCTCCCTTCCCTTCCTACTTGTAAATACTTACTCTCAAAGGAAATCTAGATTCTTACTCTGCAGTTTTGTTATAGATATGCAAGTCCCAAACAGAATGAGGTTTCAGGCAAATGTTACTACCAGTACCTTAGGGACAATTTTAAGTGGCTCCTCAGAACACGACGGTTTTGGGTTATCTCAACTTTGTCTATTCCCCAAATTCTGGGCTTTGTATTCCACTCACAAATCCCAATCTCATAAAGTTTAGCTGTGCTGTGCTGAAATTATGGACACCTAATTGCTGCAATAGCTCTGGCTTTCAGATCTCTGCTGTATTTACGCTGTCCTGTTACTTTGGGACATAGTCAAAGTCCTTTGGGGACTGTCTGCACATTGACTATCACTTTGATTCTCATCTGGAAAATCAAGGTGCCTCACCAAAAAAGAAATCCAAAGTGGAGAGCAGGACTGGCTCTTATCTGAGCTCCAGTTCCCCCAGGCCATACAGACATAGCTCAAGCCATTTGGCTCTTTGAATTCAAACACAAAGTCAGTAGAAACAAAGCACTGCCTTAATTCCCCATGCATAATATGGAGAGTAGCAGAACTTTTCTACCTTATGGGGATCGGGAAGATGATACATTCCCATGCTGGAGTCACTCATGCAATACACCATGGGAGCCATACACAGCCAAAAAGATGAAAACACCTTTGGTGGTGCAGAAGGGGGTCAATGAGGGAGGCAGTTACATATCACTGATTCACAGGACAGACTCATACTGTTCTAAATCCTGGTAAAAGCTTCTTTCCATACACCCACCGAGTATAGCTGAAGGCAAGGCACTTGCACCTCTGTGGCATGGAGTGGAGCAGGGCAGGGGCCAGTGAAGCAGGCTGGGTGCCAGCTGAGTCCCCCAGTGCCAGGGGAATTCTCAGCTGGGAGAAGCTGGCTGCCTTCCAGCCTTGCTCCTCTGCAGCTATATATATATACACACATAAATGTATAGCAGAAATTTTTAAGGAATAATTATCTTCCATATGTCTTCTAGTTTCAGATTTTTATCTCATATCTAGTATAGTATAAACCTGCGGCTGCCTGACCTGTGATTACCCCCAGCTTTCAACATAAACCAGATTGCTAAGCAATCACAGTGATCAACAATTTCTATGCCTCTCTTCTCTGAAAAAAAGAAAACCAAATATCCCAACAAGTGTACTGGCCAGAATACCTGCACTGGAGAAGAAATACAGGTAGGTACTCCAAACATCTGCAACAACAGAAAATATCTTTTCACACCTAGCACAGAAATACGTGGGTGGAAGTACTGGCTAAAATGAGGAGGGAAGAGGGAATACATATTGGATTTCAAGAAAAAAGTCTTCATTTCTTCCACTCTGCTTTTAAAAAATCCCTACTTTAGTAGTTACCAGGTGTTTCTAATTTAATTCATTAACTTCTTACAACTTGTTCAGCCAGCTCTGCAGACAATTGATTTTTATTACCACATGCCTCAGTGACTTTCTACACTAGGTCTTTTTTTTCCACTGGCTGTACGGCTCTTCAAATCTCTTCAAAATCATCTTTTCTTTTCTTTACAGCTTTTCAGAGTTTAGTCTGTCTTTTCAATCAACCTTATCACTTATTTAGCACATTCTTTTATAAAGCAAATATAATAGATATATAACATAAAAAAATTTACATATACAGTCGCTGCTTTCAGAGGCGTGAGTTCAAAGTTTTCATTATGGGCTGCTGCTAGTGAACACTGCTGACAAGACAGAAGAATAGCCTGATTATGATATTGTAACTATTTGATATATATTGCAATGTGAAACAACAATATTTGGAAAAATATTTTGCAAATATTTGCAAAAATGCTTTTGAATAATAAAGGAGCTTTTAAGAGCCACAGCTGAAGACACCATGTGATGGTGCTGAAACTTCTTAATCAGATTATTTTCATTCTTAATTATACAGGAAGAGTTTACACTGACACCTGCTGTTAAGATTGCCTCACTTTTCCCGTTATAAAACCATTTTCAATTTCATTGCCCATTTAACTGTGTGGGCTGATCGTTTCTGGGATAAGTGTCATTTTCAGATTTAAATCAAAGGGAAAAAGATAAGAGTCAGTGTTTCAGATGAAATGTTTTTGTGATTGTCAAGAATTACATGGGGTTAGCAGCTCATTTCATACAGACTCAGTTACCGCATTTTAAAAAATCAGTGATCTACATCATTTGAAACAAGAACTTGAAAATCAGCAGACTTCCACTTGCTGAAGTTCCCTAGAAAGGCATTTATACTTGGCCAAGCTATGAGCCCCAGAAAAATCAGACAATACACACTGATGTAAGTGGAAGGGTATTACAATTTTGTATCCAACATCTTTGAAGATTCCACTTGCTTTTACCTCTGACAAATTTCCAGGAGTGAAAAAAGACAGCTGGGGAAAGCAAACACTGACAAAATAGGTAGGATGATGTGGACAGAGGTGTAGCAATGGGGTGTATGAAACAGAAGGATAAATAATCTTGGTAAGACATGTAATGCCTTACAGGGAGGAGGATAGGAGGCACCAGGCATTTAAATTATGAAGTATTTAAATAATGACTCCAAAGCCTTGACACTTCTCTGCTCTTTAGTAAATGATTTTGAGGGAAACTGCTGTAGTTTTCCATGTCTTTCTATTCATGTGTCCACAAAAATTATAACACACTTTTGTTAATTCTTTGGCAATAAAATAATGATGAAGCTCTGTGCCAATGACCTAAACAGCCCAGGCAGATAACTCACATGGAAGATGCAGTTGTTCTAACCTCCCCCAAGGAAAATCAGCACCAGGTTTCTGTACAGTTTTCTGCATACCTAGAAATGGAGTTTAGACATATGCTGTTAAAAAACCACTTGTTCTCCTCATAAAAGGGATATTACCCGACTCATGTTACATGAGGACTGAAACAACCTTTGTAAAAGAAATAACGTTTGAAATTACTGGCATCTCTAAAGTTGTTGGTGATAAGTGCTCATCTGCTAAGACCTACATATGAAATTGTTGCTTGTTTTTCAATTAGGATGATTTTACACTTTATTCTTCTTCTCATCCCCTCTCAGAAAATTTGGACTCAGGAAGTTTGGGGTTTTAGTTATGAGTTTGACCCTAGGTTTCTGTATAACTTTTGAAAATACAGAAAGCCTACCTGCCTTTGCTGTCTACAATGCCTATAAAACAGGTATGAGTGTATGTGATCTACCAGCAACTTTCAGAGCATTCCACATACACACTGGCAGCTGCGTTCTGGCCCAGGTCAGCAGATGCTGAATGTAACAAAGGCTACAATTAACATCAGTAAAGGGCAATCCTCAGTGTCTGTCTTTGATGTAACACAGCTTGGCATTTATGTTTTCCTTCTCCAGTACTGAAGACTGGCAGGACCCCAATGTTTTATGGTCATCTGCCACCTAACTAACACTTCCTTAAGTAGAAAACCTGCAGTGATATTAATCACAGCTCACAGTAATTTAGCCGCTAATGGTCTACATTAGACCAGCAATCATAAACTAGTTGGAAACTATCTAGTTGTCTCAGCCCGTGGGTTTTTAAGATAGATAGAAAATAGATTAACCTTATTTAAATAAGGATGAATACTAAAAGATTTGTTATGTGTTGACTGATGTCTTTTTAGGCTGGTATAGTCTTCAAACACTGATAAATATTACAGAGAAAAATTGACTCAACTAGATGTCTTCCTGATGTCAACTGGAACTTATTACATATTTTGGTTAAAGTCCCTGAAGATCATCCAAAAGCTTCATGTGGAATTGGACTATACATTAAAAGATACGTGTTTATAATTTGCATTTCAACAAAATAGTTAAAAGATAGAGAAAAAACAGCATACAGCAGCTGAAAAATTGCAAACATAAATGAGTATCAAATTGGATTTGGTTAAAATAAAATATTCAGTCCAGTATTTTGTTGTGATCATATCTTGGAATGTCTCTGTGCGCAGAACTGCTGGGCTGCATTTGCCAAGTCACTGGATGCCCTCAGGGACCAAGGGACATTATTAAGAGGTATTCTGCTTAGTATCTTCATATCTCCATTTCCCTATATTTACACCTTTTACCCTTTGACTTTTCCTTCAACTCTCTTTTTTTAATTATTATTATTATTATTTGTACCCCTTAATGATAATTTAGTTTCTTCCTGATTCTTTTTTCTGTAGCTTGCCCCTTGCCACTGAAAACATCTCCTTTCAGTCTATACAGTTTTAGCTTAACTAATTTCTCATATGGAAGTCATTATGTATCTTTGATCATTCTTGTTGACCTTGACTAACTCTTCTTCAGTGCTTTGTATTTTTTTGAGGTCGTAGGGAAGGGGAAGGCCAGACTGCACAAAATCTGTGGCAAAACCACAGATTTACATAATGACAGAGTGACTTTCTCTCTTTTGTTCTTCATTATTCTCCTAATGGCTCCTAATACTTGATTTACTCTTTTGATCACTACTGAACACCGAGTGATGTTTCTGTGTGACTATCTATCATAACTCCCAACTCTCACTGCAGTCAGCTCAGAGCTCATGTAAGTGAAATTAGGATTTCTTCCCCTTATATACATCAGGGTACATTTATCTACAATGAATTTCACCTGTCATTTTATTGCTCAGTCACTAAGTTTTAGTACCCTGAATAAATTCATATGATCAAACTTGATTACCTCACCACTAATGTGCTTTTTAAAGTCATTTATGAGCATGTTGAATAGCAGAGGCCTAGCACAGATCTTATGGAAAGTCATCTGTCATCATGTTCCATTGTGAAAACCATTTATGCCTGCCTTTTAACCATTTAACCATACAAGGATCTTGCCTCTCATGACATGGTGCTAAGTTCCCCCAAAAGCCTCTAATAAGACACTTCTCAAAAGCCTTTTGGAAAAAACAAGTAACTGTGTCAACCTCATCAGTTATCCATGTAGCTGTTGATAAGACTTCAGAAAAGCCAACATGGCCTTTCTCAAAAAGATCATTTTATCAAGATACTCAATGACCCTTTTTCTGCTAGTTAATCTGTGTGGTACAGATGTCATGCTTAAAATCTTTGTAGTTACCTAGGTCTCTTCTCAAAACTTTTTAAAATAAAAATTGCCTCAGATTTTCAACTGTCCTTGGGTACAAAGGCAGCTTTACACAAGAAGTTATTATTGTCATCTTTCAAGAGCCATTCAACTATCTTAGACTTGAATTCCTTTTGAACTCTCTGGTGTCCACCACCTTGTCCTGGCTTTGAGCTTTCTGTTTGCTCCATATGCTGGTTCTATAATCACTATTCTCCATGTAGGTCCTCTGAAGAGTCTCACAAAGAAGACTTTAGATCAGAACCTGCCCTGTTTCTTGAGCAGCAAGCACTGATACAAGTAACTAATTTAGCTCTTCTGCAACGACCTAAGCATCTCCTGAGTGCTCTCTTTATACTGTGATTATCATCCTGGCCCTTCACACTCTGGCTTACTTCCTGCTTTAGATATATACGAAGAAAGATTTGTAACTTGTGAATCCTTCTAAATTCTTGTTTTGTCTAACTGCGCTTTTACATGTTACCTGCCAGAATTTATACTTTCCATTCTAATATAGACATGTTTTTTTTGAAGAGTGGCTCCTTGCTTTCATGATGCTTGTCACTTGCTCCTTAGCTATGTGTGCTTTCCTTTGCCTTTTCCCACTCACTTCTTCATACGCAGGGTGTGCTGGCCCTGTGTTTCCAACATGTTTGTGAGCTAAATATATTCTAGGTGAACTAAGAGGATTCCATTCTCTTAGCTGACCTTTTCAGACAAGGAGCTTCTTTTACACAGTTGCCCTTTTTGAGAGAACCCAACTGCTGAAGCCGAACATGCTACAGCAGCCACGGCAGAGCAAACCTTCAACTGTGCAGCTCTGAGGCAGCCTCTGGGTGCTGCTCTGAACTACCTCACATGCTGCAAACCCTCCTGGGCTCTCCCTAACTAGCCACCCTGTGACACAGCTACTGATGGGGATCTCTGTGTTAGTTTAATGTAGTATTTGCTCCAGCAGCCACCAAATATTTCACAATGCGCAGCTACATCCCCGGAAGCACTCTGCATATAGTAATGCTGCTTCACACGAATTAATACTCCAGAACCACAAAACAAGTTATTACATGGCATTGTTTGCTATTACGCAAGTCTTCAAAATTACTACACTATGAACATGAATATTCAGACACTTACACTGACCTAGAAAAGGTCAGGCTTAAGTTTAAAACAGAAATATTTTTATCAGATTTTTCCAATAAAAGAAATGCATTTCTGTTGGTCAAGGAAGTACAACTGCTTCCTTTCCTTACTCTCACCTTCCCTGCAAGCACATACTCACTTCTTTTTGTGTTTTCTCACTGTGGGCTCATTTACATGACTAAATACGTGTGTGTGTGATACAGTATGAAAGACTCCCATCAACGAGAAGGAAAAATACATGCTTGCGAAATAAAAAAATCGTTTAGCTGTCTATTTAAATAAAATATAGACTAGCACAGGTTATAGCAGCTAAGATCCCCTCCCTTCCTGATTGAAGCTGGAAAACTTTGTATCTTCTACATCAGCATCAAAGTATTTAGTGTAAATTCCTACCTCAGGGTAACTCCTATGCATAGCCTGGCTCTAAATTCTGTAAGTTTGTTTCCATTGAACATTTTCTGGGAAAAAAGAATTCCTGTGCACTTGAATTGTCAAGTCTCTATGGTCTATGCAGCATCCAGATATCAAGCTTCAGCAGTGTGTCCAAATACAAGCAAATGCAATATATTCAAATACAGTAAATACAAGTAGTGTTCCAAGTGTAAGGATGTTTTTTTCTTTTTCTACTATAACAACCCTTCACATTAAAAGACCAATTTTCCAAACATAGTCTTCATAGTGAAAAAAAATAAAAAATAAAAAATAGGTAAAGTGTAATTTCTATGAACAGAAAACCTTTCTGATCTTCAGGAAAAATCTTTATATGCAGAGGGCAGAACAAAGTCCTCAGCCTGTACTCCTCCTTTCAGTATTTGAAACATGCACATGTCAGAAAAAAAGTCTCATCTTCAATATACGTGAAATCACGAACTCACTGTAGGCACAAAGAGGATATATAGTAACTGGGTATTCTTTACAACAAAATGGAGGTAGGAATGCATTTGAAATGGCGTATCTTGGTCATTACTTGTAAAGACTACTACATATTCCAACAGCATCTGAATACATCAAGAGAAGACCAGAAAAGTTCATGCTTCGAGGATTTTACATTTTCTCAAGAATTAATGAAACGGTTTTATTTAAAAAACAACTGTGGTCAAGAATGTGGGGAAGCAACAGACCAGTACATTTCTGAATTATGTATGATAACTGAATTCTCAAAATGTCAGATAAAATTCTTCATAAATTAAAAACAGAAATGCAGCTTCAGAAGATTGTACAAAAATATGCAAAAGCTCCATGTCAACATTATGAAGAGATACAGAAAAGCGCAATATGGACAGCAACTCCTCAACAGAGTAGTCTCAGATACAATTCTGCATGTAACATAGGAAAAGAACAGAAACCTGGGTTGGAGCAATCCCAGGCACAGCTACACGTTGGGCAAAGAAGAGATTCAGAGCATCCCTGAGGAGAAGGACTTGGGGGTGTTGGTTGATGAGAAAATGAACATGAGCCGGCTTCAGTGTGCGCTCGCAGCCCAAAAAGCCAACCGTATCCTGGGCTGCTTCAAAAGGAGCGCGACCAGAAGGTTGAAGGAGGTGATCCTGCCCCTCTACTCTGCTCTTGTGAGACCTCACCTGGAGTATTGTGTGCAGTTCTGGTG
Organism: Lathamus discolor; assembly: GCF_037157495.1. NCBI lineage: Eukaryota > Metazoa > Chordata > Aves > Psittaciformes > Psittacidae > Lathamus > Lathamus discolor. The sequence goes on along the minus strand of NC_088885.1, from coordinate 99,084,398 downwards.
TCCTCCACATAAAAAGGACATGGAACTGTTGGAACAAGTCCAGAGGAGGGCCATGAGGATGATCAGGGGCTGGAGCACCTCCCATATGAAGATAGGCTGAGGAAGTTGGGGCTGTTGAGCCTGGAGAAGAGAAGGCTGCGTGGAGACCTCATAGCAGCCTTCCAGTACCTGAAGGGGGCCTATAAGGATGCTGGGGAGGGACTCTTCACTAGGGACTGTAATGACAGGACAAGCGGTAACGGGTTCAAACTTAAACAGGGGAAGTTTAGACTGGATGTAAGGAAGAAATTCTTTACTGTAAGGGTGGTGAGGCACTGGAATGGGCTGCCCAGGGAGGTTGTGAGTGCTCCATCCCTGGCAGTGTTCAAGGCCAGTTTGGATAAAGCCCTGGGTGGTATGGTTTAGTGTGAGATGTCCCTGCCCATGGCAGGTGGGTTGGAACTAGATGATCTTAATGTCCTTTCCAACCCAAACTATTCTATGATTCTATGAAACACAGCAAAAAGCCTGGTCAAGAACCCACCCCAACATTAGAAAACACAAAAAACAATACAGAGAAGACAAGCAAATTACAGTATCACATAAGACTGCTCACAGTGTACTATGAAGAAAAATAGCATGATGGACAGATCTTCCGTTTGGGGTCATACATGTGTAGCAGAAGAAATTATTATGCCAAAACTTGTAGACAAGGGAAAACGAAAAAGGAGAAGGAGAAGGGAATAAAAAGGCAACATAAAACATAAACCTCAGTCTATCATAAGATATCAAGACTAGGCAGCATACAAACAGGAAATGAAGTGCCAAGTACACAGTAAGGCATCAGTGAAAATAGTAGATTATGAAGACTCCTATACTATTACTTGAGACTAAAGAGCAAAATTTGAACCACAAATAGACTAAAATTATACAATGTATGATCATAAACCTACAATGATCATGTAATTACCCCAAAGAAGGGAAACACAAAGAAAACATACAGAGAAAGATTAGAGGCTGCAATTTCAGATGGCACAGAAAACACACGAAGTTCAGCTGGTAGAGCACCTGCACCACAGGGTATACATTACATAAATAGAAGAAAATAGGAGAACGAAATGCAATAGAAAAGACACAGCTCTAGCCACAGAGCCTCAGACTGATCAATGTTATAGTAATAACTGCACATTTAGGAAAGCTGCACTAGAAAATTGTGATGTCTGTGGTCAGTTTTCAATGTGGAATGAGCCTTTAAATCCCAGTGTAAGAGCCAACCTAGATAACATGGTTTTGTAGGAAACCATAGCAATCCAATTAGAACTCCAACACCAATAACAAATGCAATTTCTATCCTTCAGAAGATCAGTCTGAGTTAGTGCTGAGGTGGCAGCAGGTGAAAGTCACACAGATGTGAGATATCTAAATTTAGCAGCATGTATTAAAAGAAGCTGTTAAGACTCAGTGTTGTTCTTATTGGATTAGTGGTCCTGGTGTCAAGATATGCTGATTTCACCTTTAACACAGCTGTACTATCTTGATATACTATAGTATCACAATATACTAACTCACTATGCTAAACCTTCTCTTTAAATACTGAACTGTACATGCAGCCTTATGGCTGCCACTGAGAATTTTATGAATATTATTCATGTGGCTAACAGTGTATTAATTTACCTTTTCAATCTTCATTAACATTTTTTTTTTTTTGTAAAAAGTCTAGATATTAGATTTTTACAAAACATTAGTTTTTCATCAAAATACTATTTTCCACTGGTAGAGCACTTAGTTGACCATGATGGAAACCCAAGTCCTTCAGCCACACAAAAGCAAATAAAGAGTAGGAAGCACTCTTTCTTTAATAAATGAACAACACAGCAAAACAGAAAATATTTTTATTTCCTTGGAAATTAATATGTTAACATTGGAAATCCTTTAGTGAAATCTTTCATGCAAAATGTATACTGCAGTTCCTCCAGTGTATAATTTTAACAATTACTTACATGCTAAATATACACCAAATCTATTTTAGCTTTTGCTCTTACAGTAATATGAGACATGACTGCTGCTTTTATTGACATTTCCACATTACTGCAGGTTCCTGTTATGTCCTATAAGCACGCAGTTGCTCTTCCTGGTAAGGCTTATTTCTGTTTGGCAACAGGTGTAAATCAGTCCTAAGTGTATTTACTGGTTTGGGTCTACAATAGGCAAATGTGCTGGTCTAGCTATTTGAAACACCCTTCTACAGAGGCCCGGCTATACTGCGTACTTCAGCTATTGCGATGGCCTTTATTTCTCTCACCTCTGGCTCAACACATAACTACTTCAGTGTATCAGTATTTCCATCATGCTGAGAAAATTGTGATGTTTTTTCTTAAAATGTCATTGCCTAAAGTCAAACCACGACACAAAATTATGTTCATTAGAAGCACCTTTCTTTCTAGTTCACAAGCACTCAGACATGCAAAAGCTAAAACATGAGAATTCAAAAGGTGCTGTATTTAGGTAAATGTCATAATTTTAAGCAAATTGTGGAGGGATTTGCTAACCTGAAGTATGACACACCTACAGCTTTAACTGAGGGAAGGCATTATCCTGCCCCCCGCTTGGAAAACATGGACAAAGAGCTGTCACATGACCCAGTTCCTTAAAACATTTAAAACACATATAAAAAGGATAATTTGAACCATTATTGGAGAGAAAGTAATGGACTCATATTGACTTATATTTCATGCTAGCATCAAAATTTTCAATCACTAGTCTCACTGGTGAGTGCAGCAAATAATTCTATATGCCCCTTTAAAAAGAAAAAAGCCAGGCTGAAACAGACACAGTCTGCTCAAATCAAGCAAACCCAAACTGAAGTTAGACAGCTGGCATGGGAATTTTAGTCCGAACAGTTCAAGTGTGGCAAAGCCGTAAGTAACTGAAAATAGCATCTTACAACACTAAGGGTCTGACAACTGTAACAGTAAATAGTACCCTACTTAGTAAGCAGCTCTTCTGAAATGGTTCACTGGATTTAATTAGTTTGAAATTTAGTAGCAGATCTAATACTACTAGTTGGTAGTAAAACCTAGAATTCAATTTGTTCTGGGACCTTGTGCTAACCTGACTCTCTATAATGCTATATTATTCTTCTGTAGATAAAACCCAACAATAACTTTTAATGTTGCATATTTTACGGGCTGACACCATAGTTGCTTTTCTTCCTAGAAATTACTAATACCAGATAAAATTAACAATAGAAAGAGTTAAAGGCCAACCATCTAGCAGTCTCTGTATTACCTTACAGATTCCATTTCGGGAACACACCCATGTTTCCTTTGCATGGGCAGCAGAGCATAAATAATGGCCTGCTAGGCTCTCACCTGAGAAGGCACTGGGTTAAAATGCTATGTCACATCCCAAAACTGAGAATTTTCCTGCATAGAACCTCTAGAGCAATGCCAGAGACTTTAGAAAAAGGCTGTAAAGGTCATTTTATCATGTACAAAATACAACATATTTAAAATATTTTGAAATACTGGCATCTCTGCAAATGTATGAAATAAATTCACAAACAAGTAGAGGAACAGTTTTAGCTCTGTGTGTGCTGCCTTTCCTCCAGGAGTTGCAAAGTGCAGGTGGAAAATATTAAGTCAATCGCACAGGCAAAGAAAGAAAATTACAGAGATTAAAGTTTCAACAGACTGAAAATGGCTGTAAAATTAAAGCCAGTATTGTAAGCACATGATTTACCACTGGACTTCCTTATTAATAAAAAGTTACTTTCATACATTCTTCAACATCTATTCCCTATAATCTTCATGAACTGTTATTTGTCTCCCATGACTAAAGGCTCCTTGAGGATCCAAAGTAAAACCTGGTATCTTTCCTACTTTTATGCAGAGCTAGTGTTGTACAGAATGAGAGCGATGCAGAAGCATTTGAACACTGATAGGTAACAACAAACTAAATTTGGAACAGATGATGCACAGACTTTTGCAGTACAAAATTAACCATGATTGTGCGTACTGCTGCTAAACACTGAACAACATGCAGGAAACAGTAACCTTGAAAAGCTAAAACAGAAATTAAAGTTGACTTTTGCATTAGACTTGAAAAATAAAGCACAATTTCAGTCAGTACAGACAGAAGTTGTCTGCACATACAGTCCTACTTACATTGCTATAAAGTCTACATCAGTTCTTTTTAAAACTAAACAAACCCCACAATTCAAGGTTCTTAACCCTAAAGCAGAACAAACACCTTAGCAAAAAAGACAGATAATCCTGATTACAAAGTTAGAACAAAAATCAGGACAAGTAGTTGAAATAATAAGCTTTGCAAAGTTCTTCTAGACACCTATTCGGTTGAGGTTCTTCGGTTTTGAGTCCTTTCCCTAGGGTCTAACTGAAATCGCACGAACAGCTGTCACCTTCTCTCATGTACTTGGTTGCAGTTCACTGCGGAAGTTAATTTTCAGCACAAAACTAGTCCATAACCACCAGAGGCCACTGCTGTTCTTTGCCTTTTCCCTGCCTGTAGCTGGGCTGGAGCGAGTAGTCAGCACACAGCAGCCCCAAGCAAAGGTCACAGCAACTTCAGTTCTTTCCGTATTTATGCTCCAGCACTGCACTTCTGCAGAGAAACTTAAATACGGTACACTCTCCACTAGCAGACAGGACAAGAAATTATCTAAATATTGCTTACCCAACCTTAGCCTTCAGGAAGAAATGAAACCTTGCATTCCAAAAACCTGATTTCATTCTTTGATATGATTAAATTTGGGGGCTATAGGCAAGTTTTTAGATGTAATTTAATTGGGTATCTGAAAGGCATTTAACTTACAACCGAGGACAGAAATAGCTCCACACATTTACAACAGAATAAATGAATTAACAAAGTAATAATAAACATTCAACGATGAGAAAACTATTAGGTAGTGCTTTGCTATTAGTGTTTACAGGTATCAGTGCCCAGACTGCCCTATTTTTCAATCACTGATCAGAAGTACCTGATTAATATTATTTGCAGAGAAAGGGACATTAAAGTAATACATGTAGCAAACGAGGACAGGGTCATCCAACTGGCTTAACTACACCCACATCATATTAAATGTGTTTTAGTACAGGCTACTGAAACATAATAGCTTGAAATGAAGAAGCTGGCCAGGTGCTGGCCATATGGGATTGGGGGAGGAAAAAAGGAGTATCCTGGAAAGCAGTGAGAACGTGAGCACCAGCAATCTGGTCCAGTGGGAAGTGAGTTTTTAATCAATCTTTGGTGAAAAAGTGAGCAGCCAAAAAATGAAAAGTAGACTTATCACTGTAAGCAGTATTCTCATAGCAGTTCCCTTTGCACAGAAATCTAGCCTTTTAAAGAAGGTATTTAAAAATTAATTAAAAAAAATTAAAAGGTACAGAAAGAATGTAACTCAGAAAGCTTTAGAATCTTGACTAGGTCAAACTATTGAGATAATGAAAAAAATCACCCACCAAAAACAAGACTTTCATATGAAAAGTTTTATTTATCAAGAAAGAGGTGTAACAAAACTCTAATTTAGAAGCTGAAGCCCTATGAATTTAAAAGTAACATACAGCAGTGTCTTTGGAGGCAACAAAAGCCACGAACAGCTGGAAAAAGCTATGGATAAAACATCCCCATCTTCACATGCCCACCTTCCAGAGGACACACCACCACTGCACGCGTTACAGGTAACAGAAGTAAGTATTATGACTTACGATACCCCAAAATTGCTGTTAAATAATCCAGTGAGATTTTAAGATCCTTCCTTCCCCAGGGTCTCCTCATGCAGCACCCAGTTCAGGCAGCAGAGCTCAGGCCAAGCTGCAAACCGAACGGTGTTTAAGCAGAAAACCCCACCAGGCCCTGGGGGGTACTCGTTCTGGCCGGTAACACATTTCCGGGGACAGGCCGAGCCCCGTGCCCGCCGTGCACACGTTACGCACCTCTCAAGCTAACACCAAACTTGAGCGTGCAAAGAAACAGCCAGCGAACCACCGCCCACAGGGAAGCCGCCACAGCTTTGGCCGGGGCCGTCCCCCGTGCTGCTGTGCCGGGGAAGGGAAGCCCCATCCGTCCCGCTGAAGAGGCCCACAGACCCCACAGCCCAAGCCACACACAGCCGCACTCCATCAGGGCCCAACGGGGCCTACCGGAGCCCAACACCCCCTCACTGCCGCACCTCCGCGCATGCACCAACACACCCAAGCGTGCCAATCGCCGGCCTCAGCTACACGAACCCCCGCTACCGGCGCATGCGCACCACTCTCCCTACCACCCCTCCACGACCTCCTAGGCGCCGCCGCGCTCCCCCCCCCCCCGCCATTCCGCGGCGTGGAGGCGCGGTCAGTGCGCCTGCGCCGCCCGCTCTTGTCCGCCCGTGAGTTCTCCTCCCGCTCGCTCTTCTCCCCCATCCCCACACGCCCCCCGCCGGCACGGTGAGCCCGTGTGCGTCTGCGCCAGGCCCCCGCCGGGCGCGACCCCACAGCGCCGGGCCCCCGGCGGCCCGTGGATGGGGCCGGGTCCGCGCTGTCGTCCCCGCCCCGTTCGTCCCCCTTCACCAACCGCCGCTTCCTCCGTCGTTGCCAAGTGTGTGTGCTGAAAAAGGGGGGGAGGGCCAGGGGGGTGGGGGGAAGGAGGGAGGGGGCAGCCATGCCGAGGGGGCGGCCTCCCAAACCCAGCAGGGAGACTAGCAAGGCCGGCAGCGAGTCAGGTAAAACAGCGCGGCCGGGCTAGCGCGATACGCGCCCGGGGCGGGGGGCGGCGGTGGTGAACGCGCGGGCGCTGCGAGAAGGCGAGAAGCCTCCGCGGGCTCCGCATATAGTCCCCGGATATGGGGGAGGAAGGCCGGGTCTATTGTGCGAGGGTATAGGCGAGAGGGCGGAGGGAAGGGGAAGCGGCCGGGCCCGGCCCTGCGGAATGATACCGAGCGGGCAGCTCCCGCCGCCCCACACGGCGCGCTGGCGCCGGGGCTGCTCGGCCGCCCCAGCCTCGCGGCTGGACCGCAGCCTGCTCGGGCAGCGGCGGCATCTGTAATGGCCTCTCTCCCGCAGAGGGCGCGGGGGGAGCTGCTGGCGGCGCGGTCGCTGCCTTCGTTGTCCTACTCGACTCGCCGTAGGGCGGCGGCGACGCTGCCGCTGAAGGGTTGCTCGGCCTAGGTCAGCGGCCTTGCCTTCCTCACGGCTGCGGGAGCGGGTCCCGGTGCTGGGCTGGCTGGAGCTGGGGAGGGCCGGAGCAAGAGCCCTGGCTGGCCAGCGGCAGGCACAACAGAACGGGAAAGCTCCGAGTCCTTCCGCTGCTCATCTTCCCTTCCCACTGCTTCCTTTCCCCGCGGGCCAGATTAATGAGAGCTTCGAATAAAGGGTGATAAACCAGTGAAAATAAAGTGGAATTCTTCTATCTCTCTTGCTTTCAAGAAGGAGGGCTTTTTTTCATTTTTAGGCTTTAAAACTCGTTTTTGTAGTCATGTTCTTTGTGAGTATATGTATAAAAAAAGAACTGTTTTTCTTCCCCGAACGTGTTGGTCTGTATCGCACTCCAGTTTCAAATTTCTGCCTGCATATCAGTGTCGTTGATGAGAATACTTGAGGGCATGATTTGTTTGATGGGCTTGTTTTGGGTGTTTTTTATTTTTTGTTGTCAGCAGTTTGCATCTTCGTGGTTCTTTTGTGTATTTCGTTGCTGCTGATGTTAGCAGAGATCTGTGAGTAGTATCTGAGTAAAGCCCACAAACGTCTAACATACTGTGCTTCAGGTAGATGGAATGCTCGTCAGTGACTTCAGTGGAAGCACATAGCAGTAGATTTTTTTTAGTTTTTTTTTTTTTTTTGCTACCACACAGAATGGGGAGGGAGTTCATAAACCATTCAAATGCTATCGTTATTTCAGTCGTGAAAAGTCAACTAATGAATGTTTTTTGTACACATTTAGAATGTCTGTTTTTCTGAATGCTTACAGATGAGCTCTGGCTCTTCAAGAGGAATGTGTAGGTGATCCTTCTGTGGAATACTTTTTGTAGACTTGATATCTGCTGGCAGGCAAAAAAAAAAAAAGGTGCTGTATGATTACATGAATATTGGGAAGTTGGGTAAAATATTGTCTCCAGCAGGGAAAGCCAGACGGGCCACAGGTTTTGGTTATGTTTTATTTTTTTGTTGAAGCCATTGATCTCAGCTATGGAACACTGAATACGTAAAGAAGGACCCAAAAAGCATTGACTGTCACCAGTTTTGGAAGCTGAGTGGTGTTTTTTTAAAGTTTATTTTAACTAAAATGTCTTCCAAATTCTTTAATAGCTCTTGCAAGGGTACATGTGTATCATATGCATGTAAGCTCCTGGAATAAAAGCATGATGTATGGTTGAGAAAAAGATTAAAACTGAGTCAAGCTGTCTCAGAAAAACTGCCTAGCAGCTATATTCCTTTGGCTTGTAGCTGAATGTTGGCCTTAGATCCTTCCAATGGTAAGAGGTTTGGCTGACAGGACTTAGTTTGAGTTTGATCATAGATTGTATTTTTCACTTATTGATTTATTTAAAAATAAATTGGTGATTTATTAATGAACTTGTTTCATAGAGGTAGTTTGACTGCAGACAACAGTTTAGAATTACAGGGTTTGGGCTACCACAGGTATTCAGAGACTACAGCAGTCTGCAACTGCAAGAGCTATGCCCTGTGTAGGCAAATATTGTAGGTTCTGGAGTCTTATGGTTGATGAGATTTGAGCAGTTTGAGAAAACAGACAAGTCGTTGTTGGCAAGCATCTAGTATTTTTCCACACTTACATGTGGCTAAAAGAAGGTCATGAATTAAGAAGCTCTGGCTGAGCAGGACAGCTTGAGTCTGGGAGATTCGTGTTCTCAGGATATTTGGCTGTTCATCCCATTCACATGCAGGCTGACAGGCTTTGAAAACTGGTTTTATATTCTGTAAGTTTCACTTTTAAACAGGAGGAATTTTATTTAGAAAATCGCTTTTTACAAAAATAGATTTCATATCTCTTGCTCAGGAAATTGCACATTTTTAGGTTTTGTTGTTTTTAGTGTGGTGCTCAGAATTCCTACAACCCTGGTATACTAATGGGAGAGAAGTGTTGCTCTCTGTAATTGTACAGTCTGTATATTTATGATAATACAGCTTTGTTTGGAAGAAAATAAAGGTGTGTAAGTAATGTGTTGTGCAGCCTCCTCAGACTGCTTTAACCACCCTGCATGTCAAACACTAGGGCATATTCTTTGTTCTAGGAAAATTAACTATGTTAAATAAAAAAAAAAAAAATTAACTCTAGGCAGTAATAGTTAAAACAGTATCTTGGCCTCAGTGGCTGCTATTCAGAGAGTGTTTTCACTGCATTGGAGTGTTTCCCCAAAACCATCATGCAATTACCTCTTTTTTAACTTAATTGAACTGTCGACCTCTCTGTTAGGCACAAACTGAAGCACAGGAGGTTATGTCTGAGCATGAGGAAGCACTTCTTACTGTGAGGGTGACTGAGCACTGCTGTTGGTTACACAAAATGTGGAGTCTCCTTCCATAGAGATATTCAAACACCATGTGTGTGCAGTCCTACGAAACTGGCTTTAGGTGCCATCCTTGAGTGCAGGGGTTGGACAAGATGACTTCCGGAGGTCCTTTCCAACCTTAACCATTCTGTGATTCTCTTTGAGGGGGATGAAGCATAGAGTATGATTCTTAATAAGCTTAAAAGGGCTACTGTTCTGTTATTTGCTGCTCCTTGATTCTTGCTCTGGCTGCTTAGCAGTGATTGCATAGCAGATCTTTTTACAGAGATGTGGTGTTCCTTGGCTCTTGCCTTTCTGAAAATTTCAGGATGAGACTTGAGTATATATGAAGCAAGAATGCATTAGAAAAACTGCTCCTCTATGCAGATGTTTTTGAAGAAGGAAAGGGACAAGCACCTTTTAACATTTAATAGGTGTTAACATGCTAATAGCATTTAGGTTCTGACGACGTAGCCTCTAACATGAGAAGGAATTTAAAAAAGAATTATTCATGTGTGTGGCCTCCGGTTTCCAGTGTGACTGCTGTGATTCTAAGTAACCCACACTGCAGTGTTTGAACTGTCAAGAGTTTTAGGCCATGTGAATTTTCTGTGGTCTCTTCTGTATCATTGCCAACATTCATTTCAGAACCACTGGCTGAGAGGCAGTTCTGTGTACTGTGTTCCCTTAGGAGTCTCTATTAGACACTAGAAAGTGATTCCTAATGCTATTGTGCAGCTCAGGTAGCACAAAGAAAACACAAAGGGAAGTTTCATTGTGTTTTATAAGTTTTATCATGCCTATTTCTAAATATAATTATTTCTATGATTTAAGCTTGGATATCTTAGCAATACTTTCTTAGTAATAATCCCTCAAACTGTTACCTTTGCTTTTAGTTTTACTGACTTTGCATAAAATATTCTTCGTATCCTTTTTTTTAAGATACTAGCATAGTGGCAGATGCTAATTTTTATTCTTTTTGGAACTTGGGAGAAGTGCTTGAAAATTGAAAAAGCCTTGAAACACAAGCATTTTGGAAGGTGCAATATATAATTTTGCTTTGACATAAGTTTTTAAGAATACGGTAGGCCTCATATTGTGAGGATGTTATTTTGGAAAATCTTACTCAGTGCTTTGCTTTAATTAGAATTTAGTAATGAAGAGCTGCTGTTAAGCTGGAATTGAAACAAATACCAGGCTTTTACTGTTCAGTTAGATAGCTAATGGAATTAGTGTTTGAAGACATACTTCTTGTAGATCCAGAGTAATTTGGATGCTTACAGTTATTAGCTACACTACAAGGGTTTTCTGTAGGTCTTGTGAGCTACTCTACAAGGGTTTTCTATAGGTCTTGTGAGCTACTCTACAAGGGTTTTCTGTAGGTCCTGTGAAAGCTTAGGTGAAAACTTGAGACTTCATCACTGCTTCTTTCTGCTAATTCTGTCCCAGTGAATATGTATTTGTTACCATGAGTTGGTAGTCAGTCCTTCTTTATTGCTGTTGTTATTTCAGATGTGCAAGAAGGACTTTTCCTGCACCCTTGGCTGTCTTTTTTTCCCTATAGAGAATGTCCTTTCTATGTCTACCAGTGCTTCATGTCACTGAATAGCAGCAACACAAAATAAGCTTTTGACTTTTGATGATAAGTTTTGACTTTTACATCTGTCTGATCACTTTCAAATAGCAGACAATGAATTCTTTGAAAGTAAAGTGAAATATGAGTGGAGTTTAAACTGAATATTTTGTGCCTTCAGAGGGTGTGAATTTTAATGGAATTTACATATGAAGAGTGGTAAATATTAAATACACAAAGGTAAGAAACACAGAGAAGGTGATGTAGCTTTAAGTCTGCCTCTGCAGAGCTGACTGCATTTTGTGTGCTCTCAGCCCTCTAGTATCACTTAGGTTGTGGGCATATTGAATCAGGGGAAGTCACTTCTGAGGCTTTACATTCAAATTTTATGTTATTGAGGAAAAATGCAACTTGAATTCCCTGGATAAGTCTTCCCTGAATCTATATTATGTAGATTATTATTATGTAGTTGTGCACTAGGATTTTAGGTGGTGACCTCTGACTGGTCAGAATTAGGTGAGTGATGTACAGGCAAGAATGTGGTTGTGGTACTACTTCTATGATGTAGGCTAAATCTTCTAAATATGATAGGTTTGGGTAATTCCTTTTTAAAATGTACCAGAGGAGCAACTACTTAAACTTTTGGCTTAGAAAAGATAATCATTAGGCTTTAACAGTGATACTTTTGTTTGGTCATCTCACTGTTCTGCAGTAAAAAAATCAAAGTTCATATATGAGGGGTATGGTGGGTCTTACTGAGAAGATAGATTTAGATTACACTGGTGTATTTTAATTCTACATTATTTCCTTGCTATGCTGGAAATATGTCTACACCTTTTCCCTGATAATCTCTGCAGTTAAGTAACTTGGGTTTAAGTGTGATAACTTAAGCCCTTGTTCTGCGCATTCTCTACCGCCTTCTGCCAATTGCAGTGGCAGATCATCGTTATTTTATTCCCTATTGCAGTTGTGCTCATACCTTCATACCTCATTTCTATGCATTGTGTTTCCAAATATAACTAAATTTCTGTTTGAGGCCTCTTTTGTCTTCTGAGTTTTTCTGCTGTAGTTGGGTTGCGTTCACTCTTGGGGAGAGGCAGGGACATCTTCTGGTAGACCAGGTTGCTCAAAAGTCCCATCCAACCTGGCCTTGAGCACCTCAAGGAATGGGGCAGCCAAAACTTATCTGGGTAGCCTGTTCCAGTGCCTCACCACCCTTATAATGAATTAATTTTTTTCGTAATCTAAATCTACCCTCTATCATTTTAAAGCCATTCCCCCTTGTCCTATCACTTGTAAAAAGTGTGAAAAAGTTACTCTCCAGCTTTCTGGTAGGCCCTCTTTAGGTATTGAAAGGCTGCTATAAGGTTTTCCTGGAGACACGGCAGGGGGGTTGTAACTATGTGATCTTTAAGGTCCCTTCTAACCCAAACCATTCTGTGATCATCTAACAGTTTGATTAGGTAATTCTGAAGTTTCTGTTAATGGTGTAGTGGCTGGGTGCAGGTAAGGGTCAAGGTCTCAAGCATGAGACATTCAAATAACGTAGAAACAGCTGGAAAACACTAGCTTTGTGTATTCGTATGTAGCTGTCAAAAAACTGTAACTCCTGTTTTAGGATATTTACCAATAAATATAGTAGTATTTACCTGAATGTGAGATGAAGCTGTATTAGAGTTGGTTAAGGAAATGCCAATTTTCAGTTATCTGTAATAGTTCAGGATGATGTGGATGGTGTATCTATGTAGTAGGTTGACCCTGGCCAGCAATTAAGCATTCTACAGCTACTTGCTCACTTCTTCCTGCCATAGGGCAGGAGAGTTGGTAAAAAAACTCAACCAAACAAAAAAACAACCAACACAGCCCCAACCAAGTGGTGCAAAGGCAACATTCATCACCCCTTGCAAGCAGACTGATGCAGTCAGTCTCTGAGCAAAGACTAACTCCGAAGTTTGTATTGCACAGCATGATGTTGCATGGCATGGATTATCCCTGTGGTTAACTCGTCAGCTGTCCCCTCCAACCTCTCTCCCACTCTCAGCCAACTTATTGTGGTGGCAGAGTGAGAAACAGAGGCGGCCTTCACACTGTACAAGCACTGTTCAGCAGCAGCTAAAACACTGATGTATCATCAGCATTGGTTAACACAGTTTAACACAGCACCAATATGGGCTGCTATGAAGCAGGTTAACTTTATCTGAGCCAGACCCAGTACATCTGCTTAGCATCTAATTAGCCATTAATTCTGTGTCATGTCAAGCTTCTCTGCTGCCCACAGTGCATCAGGGTGGCTATGCAGTTTCTGGACTCTTCTGTGGTCCTGAAAAGAGTGCAGCTGCTTTGTGTTGGCAAATGCTGAGCAATTGGCACCTGGATGTCCATTTCATCAGTGTGTTCCTTGAAGCTAAATGGACTGGTACTGCTGTTAATTCCAGACTGAGTATTGACCAAAATGTAATGAAACTACCTTGTGTTACATGAGCAAATCTTGATTGTTTTCTGGTTTTTGGTTTTTTTTTTTTTTTGCCTGATACGTGGACTGAAAGTGGAGTACCCTGCCCTTCCCATTAGAAGTCATGAGGAATGACTGTTAGCTGTTCTTAAGTGTGATGACCTAGGTTTAAACTAAGCTGATGCTTTTATGATTGCAGAGCTAAAAAAATGTTTTAATGATTTTTTATCATTTGTGTTCTATGACTTCAAGTGTAGTATGAGGAAACATCAATATTGCTATCCCTGTTTTGTTCTCATTGTGTACAGTTCTGGTGTTCTCAACATAAAAAGGACATGGAACTGTTGGAACAAGTCCAGAGGAGGAGGGCCACGAGGATGATCAGGGGACTGGAGCACCTCCTGTATGAAGATAGGCTGAAGATAGGCATGGAGACCTCATAGCAGCCTTCCAATATCTGAAGGGGTCCTACAAGGGTGCTGGGGATGGACTCTTCATTAGGGACTGTAGTCATAGGAGAAGGGGTAACGGGTTCAAACTTAAACAGGGGAAGTTTAGGTTGGATATAAGGAAGAAGTTCTTTACTGTGAAGGTGGTGAGGTTGCCCAGGGAAGCTGTGAATGCTCCATCACTAGTGGTGTCTAAGGCCAGGCTGGACAGAGCCTTGGTTGACATGGTTTAGTGTGAGATGTCCATGCCCATGGCAGGGGGGTTGGAACTAGGTGATCTTAAGGTCCTTTCCAACCCGAACTATTCTATTATTCTATGTCCTACCGCTTTCTTTCCGCTCATACATTAGTAAATAGGTTTTGATAGGGTCAGACCCTTTCATCTCTAGACTTGACAGCTGCCTTTTAAGTTCATTGACAAGTTTTCATCCATGAATTCTGCAAGCTTGACTGTTGTATTTGCAGTGCCCTGCAATGCGAGTAGGCTATTAGAGATCTGATAAGGCTGTCCTGCATTTACAGCTGGATGAGTCTGTCTGTGCCTTGCACAGAGGACTGCAGGCTGCTGTGAGGCATAATGCTGCTTACGTAAGGAAGGAATGGTTTGGGAGTGCTCTAATTTTCTCTTCCTCCTTCCACATTGAGTTGTCATCAGTGGCTTATAGCAGAGAGCACCTGCTTGCTGGCTGAAGGCCTGAGGTCAAGTTTTAATGGAGGTTCTATCACAGAAATCTGTAGCTGAGTTGACCTGAAGCTCGATTGCTGCTGCTCTGTGAGGGACAATTAATTTGAAAAGACATTGAAGGTTGTAACAATAAGAATATTTAAAGAAGTCCACCTTTAAACTGAAAGTTTATTATCACTGATAGGTACTTTGCAAATCTGATTCTGGTATTTTTAGGCACTTTGGACAAACTCTAAAAATACGGACAAAATGTATGTTTGATGGTGCATATTGAGCTAAGTGCTCCCTGTTTAGTTTGATTGTATTGATACTGGGCCATCTCTCTCAAACTGTGATAGAATAGGGTTGATTTATGTTGCAACTAGCCACACATGGCTGGTTGCAACATAAACAAAAATAACATTAAAAAAAGGACTTGCACTGTTTTCGTGGAGTTAATAAATGGCAGTGTTTTAAACTTTGCAGCTGTTTAGTGAGGTTTATAATTTGTTTTAATGTGCAGACCTGAAAGAATCACTTGTATTTCAGGGGACTTGTATCAGTTACTCTGATATTAATTTTGTGTTTTCTGTGTGTATGTTTGTTTATGGATGTCAGTAAGTAGCTTTTCTCTAATAAGATCATGCCAGTTTTTCCAAGTGTTTTTGTTAACATTTTATCTATTAATCATTTAATGTATTCTCTTACTAAAACCTTAAACTTCCAATTTTCTGTTGTTGACTTGCATGGCATTCTGTTAGTTTATTAACAGTAAATGACAGTAAACTTGTGTTTTCATCTGGCCAGCGTGTATCTGACAATAGATTGCTTAATCTGTGTACCTAGTATTTATATTTTTGTGAGAGTATAGGCACCATGTTAGCTATTTATGGTAGGGTTGCTAGTCTGATAAATGATGAATTGTGACCATTGAAAGCAATGTCACATATGTCTGTATTTTTATTTTGTTTCCTTTAGGTACACAAGGAATGTTTAGAGTTGATTTTTTAATTAACAAATTTTTCAGTGCATTTAAAAGTGCATGATCCATAGCCCACTGCCAGCCTTTTGAGCTGGCATCATCTGCATGCTTTTGGGGATTTACAAATATTGGTCTTTAAGATAGGTTCAGCATTTTGCAGTGCTTGGCTTGTTTCATAATCCAAGCCAATGCATCTAAAAGCATTTTTTCTGTGATAAAAGATGATTGTACAACTGTATTGTATTGCTGATTTCCCTGAAATAGGGTAATGCACGTTATTACCTTGATTTGTTATGATATAGAAATATCAGTGTAAATAATATCTTCATCTGGTTATTAAGTCTTCTAATAAAAAGCTTTGTCAAACGGATATTTCATTTGTACATTAAAATGAAGATGACGCAGGGCAAGCTTCATGAGTTTGTGACACCTATTTGAAGTCAAAATACGGCTCACTTTCTACTTTTTTAATTGACAATGTCTTTCCTGATTTTTCTGTCCTCCCAATTCCAAACACAAGGTAACAGTTTAGTCCTTGCTGGTATCCAGTTGCTTGATTTCAGTAGGGATATTATTCTGAATACTTTCCTTGTTACTAGAAGAATAAAATAGTAAGTCACTTCCTGCATCTTTCTAATAAAAAGGAGCTGTGCAACTCACATAAATACCCAGTATTTGGCTGGTAATAGAGGATCAGAGTATTTTAGTGAGAATGCAAGTGAAAAAAGATTATAGTCTCATCTTTCCCTTAAGCTATTTCAGACACAGTGTTAATGAGTTAATTAATTTGTGTTTTATTTTAATCTGCATTAGATCTCAATCCTACTCTCTGAATGAAACAATTGAACTTTCAGAACTGTTAAAAATCTAAAATGGATGTGGTTTTCTATTCATACTGGCTATAACTACTTGGAACAGTCTTCAGCCTGATCTTTCAATACTTGAGTTTTTGAAGATTTCTGGAATTAACCTAAACTGAGGTCAAGCTGGACCTTAAGAGTCCAGTTGCTGATTCTAGGGTCTGTTTGCAACTCCCACACATCTATCTTTCACTCTTAAACAGTACAAAAGATAGGACCAAAAAGCATAAGTTTTGGCTTTGGAGATAGTTACAAAGACTTTTCTTTGAAAGAATAATGCTTAAGATGTTACAGATGTAAGCAATGAATTTTCTGAGTGTGTGCCTTCTTTAGAGGCCTTCAGGGAGGCGGAAAGTCTTGCAGCTCAGGGATTATGATCACATATGAGC
Organism: Lathamus discolor; assembly: GCF_037157495.1. Lineage (NCBI taxonomy): Eukaryota > Metazoa > Chordata > Aves > Psittaciformes > Psittacidae > Lathamus > Lathamus discolor. The sequence continues at coordinate 99,067,542 of NC_088885.1, read as the reverse complement.
TAGTCTTGGGAAACTCCTGACACTTCAGTATGGGATGTGATGTGCTCAGCTCCTCATTGCTCAAAGTTTAGGCTAATTTTTCTGTTCTTTCCTATGAGATATTTTAAGATTATGCTTTTGTTACCCCTTTCTGTTTATTTTAGTGGTGATGATTTCCTTCTATTTAAAGAAAAACTAAAATACCTTCTTGCTGCATATCTCTGCATCAGGCGGTATGATTTCATACACTTAGAGTCAACAAATTCTTTTTAACGTCACAGGAATGTTTGCTTTTTCATTAACATATTGGCAATTTAAACTCCTTTTTGAATTGCAGAAGAAAAATCATAGCCTGTAGATTAATTAGTATTGCAGTTGATGCAGATATGATACACATTTTAATAAAAATCATATATATAGAAATATTATTGAACTAAAAAGCAAATAATTTGATAATATTATTCAGACACTAGTAAGCATGTGGCTTTTTCTGTCTCCATTTGTAGAAAAGTTAGCACCTTCGATTATTTCAAAGTTACTCTTCTGCTATTCAGTTGCTTAGTTTTTGTTTTATTTTCTGGTGGCTTTTATCTTGAGAGTGAAGATTTAAAGATGATAATCTCTTTGGTGCATGGAGAAGGCTTAAAGACCATTCTAAAGTCATGGATTGGATCATTCTTCAGTTGTCAATTTAAAGTGAGAGGTCAGGCCTTCATGGGGTTGAACAATTTACTCCTTTTACTAGGGGATAGGAAAGCTGCTTGCGGTACATTTTCATATAGCCTGAGTACTGGGGTGAATTTTTCTTTCGTTTCTCTTGTCATGGCAGTATTTACAGAAACTGATTTTACACCCTTTATTTGGGTATATTTGTCATAAGGATGCTTAAAGAACAGTGTCTTGTAATTAAAGCTGTGCTTCTCAGCTTTTGAAGAGATGTGACCATTTCAGGGATGTGATGTTAGTGTCTGCATATATTGTCAATTTACAACTGAGAGTCCTGTAATGCATCCTAAAGGATAGAGTAGGTTCAGTTTATACATATTAAAGATCTATGATATTTATGCAGAGTATTTTGATCTAACAGAAAGATGTATAACTACACTTTGCAAAGCAGAAGTTGTGGTCAGGACGCAACATACTGACTTTTTTTTTTTTTTTTCTTGTAAATGGTGTATTGAATGAAACAGACCTTTGAGGTAGGTGCAGTACTGAACAGAGATACTATATGAATCATAATCTTTGGTTTCCCTTGAGGAAATGTAAACAGGATGCTGTGAACTTCTAGTTGTGGTGTTACTTCCTATATCTAGTTCTTACATACATGCTGAGGAGTACTGGCTTTATTAAAGGGAAACATCAGGCCTATCTAGAAACCAGATTTCTAGATATTAAAATCAGCCTTCCCTTTTTTTGAATCCTTTTGCATTCTGTTGATGCACTTGTTGAGTTGTGGCAGTGTTTGAATGCTGTGTATTTTCTCTTTAGTGTCTTTAGTGTGAAGCACAAGGCAATCATTTTTTGTTTTCATTCTGTTGATATTGCTTTGAATGATTTTACCTATTTTAACCCCTCCTGCCAACTGCTTTTCTTAAGGTTTGTCTTAAAGGAACATTCATTCCGTAGTAATACAGTATCTTCTCCAAGTGTAAAATCTGTTTAACTGATTTTTATTAATGTTTTCCTAATATCCTAAATATTTATAGGACTGAGTTCAGCCATTTGAGCAAGAAGATACAGAAGCTTGCAACTGGTATATCAGAAGTTGTGTGATACCGTAGGAGTTCAAAGCTAGAAAATTATATGCGCTTAGACTGGGTCTATTAAAAAAAACTTTTTCTCACTGAATTCGTTTTTATGCAGTTTTGACTTGCAGTTTATTGCATCTCAGGTGTTTGAAACATGGGTGTTGGTTTTACAACTGTAAAGTCAACTTATAAAGTTTTACATTGCCAGAAGCAGAAGAAAGAAAAAATGCCAATATTTTTCTTTAAGAAAAAGAGAGAAAGGAGCAGGAGAGGGCAGAAAACCCCTGACAGTATCTTATTCATACCTAGTGTATTTGGCAACACTTTATTTTGTTGCGTAAACACTTGATGGGTGTTTATGAAGCACAAGAATTACTTTCAAATTACTAGGAAAAGGTGATTATTTATCTTCTTAGTGACTGACAGAGGGATGGGTATATTCTGTTGATTCTGTGTCAATGGAAGCAGTATTGTTTATATTTGAGATTTTCAAGGTCCTGTGAAGTTAGAATCTTGTATACGTCAGAATCTTACAGGAGTTTGAATAGTTTCTGCTTCAAGGAATTCTGTTTTTTTGCAGTAAATTATAAGTAAATGAAATGTGAGTTAATCCAAATGCTTTGATGATTGTTTTGTAGATGATGCTCTGACACCGAATACAGAGAACAGTAATTTTCCCTACCAAGTATCAAACTTCCGTAAGTGTGAGATTTGTTTGTTGTCTTTTCAAAAAGAGACCCAGTTCCAGCGCCATATGAGGGATCATGAGCAAAATGACAAGGTATGAACTTTAGTAGATACTAACTTAGAAAATAGTGTATATTGGTGTTCTTGTATACTGACAAGTAAAGCTAACACAAGACGTTATTTTCAGTTGTTTTTAATCACGATCACTAGTAATTATTACTTGGGGACCTCAGAGTTTTACATTTTATGAAGTTTCTTCTTCATGTTTCCTTTGAGACAGGACCTTACTTTGATACCATTTAGTTACACTGTTGTTTCCTGTTCAGTAATTTTTAATTATAGCAGTTTTCTTTGATTTATAAAATATTCAGGTAGATGGGAAAATGTATGAGTTTTATTGAATTTGCAAACTGATGCTACACATTAGCAATAGAAAGAAAATAATGCTTATGTTGGTTAGCTGTGGACCCTGTTAGTCTCTTACAGATGTTCTCAGTTATGTCAAGCAACCTAATCTAGGGTGTATGAATTGGTAGATTAATGTCATCAATTTAGTTGCTTAAAAATCAAATTTGGGAAAGACTAGACTGACTTTGTAAATTAAGCTTTTTGCCACAGGTTTCATCTGTAATCAGAAGCATTTAATTTCTGTTCTTTGCTTTCTATTTCACAAAGCTATAACTACATGTGAAGAAAAAATTATTTTATTGCTGTTTGAGGTAGCTGTAGATACAGATTAATTTTTCCTAGGTGTAGGACTTTGAGATGATAGTTTATGTATAGAAAGAATTCGTTACACAAGTTTCAGTGTTGTAAAGTTGATACATGAACAATGGAAGTCGGTATTGTTAAAACCATGCTATTGCATACTTGTCTAAGAGCCTTCATATCTAAAAGCAAAGGAGCTCTTAAAGAATGAAAACTGTGCAGATAGCAACTGAAGAGCAATCAATCCTAGCATAAACTAAGCTGTTTGCTGGTTTGATTATTAATTTTGCTTAAGAAGAGTTCATGATCTCAGTTAAAATAGGAAAATTTGGTTCTGTCTCTTGCTCATTCTTCTCTCCTGCTAACTGCAGTCTTCTCAGACAGTCTCAGTTTTGAGTCTCTGCTTTCTTTAATACCCCTGCCTTCTTTCCCCACATGCTCTTGGAATGCTGTGTTTGCATTTCCTGTAGAGATGCAAAGATAAACTAATTTTGGTATTATTAGAGATCATAATCATATGTGGACACTTGATTTTGCTCTTATTTTAAACATTTTGATTTCTGTGGTTTTATGTGTCAGCTAGGGTATATGTAACTTACGGGAATATTAATTTTTTTCTTTATTTTTGTGGTTTTAACAGCCTCACCGATGTGACCAATGTCCAATGTCATTTAATGTTGAATTCAACTTGACACTTCATAAATGTACTCACAATGGTGAAGATCCTACGTGTCCTGTATGCAACAAGAAATTCTCCAGAGTAGCCAGTCTGAAAGCTCATATAATGCTGCATGAGAAAGAAGAGGTAATTCATTAAAGCTCATAATTTAAATTTTGAAAAGACATGTCATATAGGTAAAGGATGAAGTACAACCATTATGCTTTAGATTGGAGGACTGAATAAATGGACTTATTTAGAAAAAATAAAAACTTAGTGGGAAGTCTGTTTTAATAATAGTAGCAGAAATTAACATACTGAATATAAGCAGGTGTTCCCATCCAGTTTTTACTAAGAAAGAGATTCTGTGCACATGTGATAGATGTATCACACATGACCGTTAACTAATTAATTACAGATACTTTAAAAGCAATTGCTGTGACATGATGTACTGCGTGTAATAGTCCAGGTAATTATTTTTAATGGCAGATTTCATAGTGAGACACTCTCACGATCTATTTCTTGCATCATGAAGCTGGTTCTCTCATCTAGAACTCCCACCCCTTTTTTTGAGTGGTTGTTTTGCTTGAGAAGACTTCTTGTTCCTTTCCCTCTCACGATTCATTTTCAGTTTTTACAAGGCATTGGTTAAATTCTTAGCCGTTAATGCATACTAGTATTTTGCACACTTTATATTCATTACCGCATTACTGTAGTTGCCAGAGTTGATTGTACCGCAAAAAATACCAAGCTTTCAATCAGGTAATTACCTCTTCCTCCTGTGAAAGCTTTCTTAAAATTGCACTTTGCATTGGTGAACTGGAGCCAAGTTCAGTATATGCTTTCATTGCCAGACTTTAATCATAACAATTTTATGTTTCTCCATACCAACTGCAGACAGTTTGCAGCAGTTTTGACCATTAGGTTTGGGATGGTAGGCCTGCTTGTATTTTTCCCTGAACCAGGCAGGAAGTGCCATTTATAGAGAATATATTCCTTTAGTCTTGCTACCAGTTTACCTTCTATCACATAATAACAACCGAGATGAGATGAGGGGAGGACTAGAGTGCAGTTTTGTTGCATTTTAATTTATTTATAATGATACATAGCTCAATGGGTGTTTATTCAGGAAACTTGATTTATGAGTTGCTAAAAACATGATAATAAGGAAGCTGAGCATCAAGAAGGATACCTAAGAGTGAGTTTTTAGTATACATTTCTATGACCAAGTGGGGTTTTTTCACCCACTTTAGCAGGTATGATTTTGATACTCAGTGCCAATGTCAAGGATAGGTTATATGCTGCATTCCAGTGCAAAATTGAGTCTGCAGCTTTAAAATGTAATTTATAAAAATATGAACACTTTCAACTGCTAATGAACCTGTTCTTATAATGCCCTGTATTTCTGTGATAAACTAGAGATGAATGTCGCAATTCACAGTGGACTGCAGGGATGACTTTTCCCATACGTAGGCACAGGGAGAACTGGAATTTGAACTTGAAGGAGAGTATCTTGACAACAGCAGTTGCTGTCATTCAGGATTTTTTTTTTTTTATAATGTGCAGGATAAGTAGTTAGTTATCTATGGAGTACATTCTCCCTCCTGTTCACTGTTCTTACTTTTGCTGTTAGAAGGATAAAAATCTGAAAATACAGTAAAGATACATACTCATTTGGGGAACATATATAGTGGTTGAGGAGATCGCTGCACAAAACTGATGTTTGGATAACTTTAGACTTGTTTTGTGCTGCATCAGCCAGGTTTATGTACAGATGATTGCAGAAGGGCAATAACAATAAACTAGGTGTATTGGCTTCTTAGAGCTATCCAGGTAGATTTGGAAAAGTATGCCTGTCTGTTGAAATGCAGGTTTTTGTGATTGCTTACTTCTGTGAGAGGTTCTAGAAGGAATTTTTCTGGGCTATTGAAATCAAGCTTGCAAAAGACTTTTCTCCTCATGTTCTTTGGTAATTTGTGATAAACTGCTGTAACAGGAAAAGGGATAAACTGTTGTAACAAAAAAATACCACATTTGAAACTCCTCACTTTAAGAAGTCATGAAAACCATACCTTGTTTAAATATGCCCAGCCTTGTAGATGATTCTTGATTTTTGTCCATTTCCTCCATGAAAACAGACAGTGATATCCACTGCTGCTTTTTGGCCTAGCGAGGCAGGAATGCTAAATAAAATAGAAAAAAAAATTAATTGATTGCATTGAAACTGCTAATAAGTCTTCTTTCTCCATGAGCATGAGGTTTTCTTGGGCTTTGGGAAAACCTTGACTTGTTGAAAAAGATAAAACTGGCATTTGGTTGATATAAAGTGAAAATTCCATTACTATAAAATCCTGTTGGGGGGGCTTTTTGTTTTGTTGTTTGTTTTTTTTTAAGAATGTTCACTGTGTATGATTTCTGCTGTCTTATAATTCAGGAGCAATGGTCTTAAAGTGCAAATTAAAATTTTTTGCAGATGGTAGGAGTCATTGATACTAAACAGCTGAAGATAGTGAGTTCCAAAGTGTTCTTTTAGATACTGCATTTAATAGGATAAAAATAGTTAATACAGCAGAATTAGTATTTCTGAGTTTGGGAATTTTAAGTATTATACAACAATATATCAGCCCATTTTGTTTAATGTTGGAATGTGGGTTTAACTATAGTGAGGTTAACAGTGTGCAGTTACTTGTTCTGTGTGTGGCGGTGGATATTTTGTTTGCTTGCTTGAGGCCAAAAAAACAAATTTGATGCTGCCTATTCTAGAGAGCAGCTATTGTGCTTGATACATTGCTGTGTTTTGGTGCAGTTTTTCTGTTTTATTATGACTCTGCTTTCCCACAGCAAATTCCACAGTAACAAATAAAAATACATAGACTTCCGTTGTCTGAAATACTTCTTGAGCTATTCTTCCTTTGTGGAAGTAGCTTAGTAGAATGGAGTAGCAACTTAATGTCATAGATACGTGTGTCTGAAAAATGCTGAGAAGCAATTGACAAACTCTCAGTTTTGTTGTCCATGAGCTTGGTATAGTATGTGTTGATACTTTTTCACCACTTGCACGAAAAGATTGTCATAAACCAGATTTGTTGTACAAGAACAATATTTTTCAATGAGAAGTATTCTTATTCAGATTTAAATATAGACCCCTGAAAAGAAAGTAATATTTATTTGTAGTCCCACACTGTAACGAGTCCAGTAATAATGATCTCTAGGTTAGATCAAGCAAGCAATTTTTGGGGTAGTGTTTCATTTCATTGGAGTACCTCAGATGTTTTGTCTGGCGATACTGCAGAATTTTTGTTTCTTTCAGACTTACGGAACAAAATCATTGTCAAAGCATTTTAACAATAGTACCACATACCTTTGGTCCTCTTGATTAAGATATTCTTGTCAATATCTTTATTTAAATGAACACTTTGGCATTCTTTTTCCTCTCATCAAGAAGGAAAAAAATGGGAGGAGGATAAAAAATTTGCAGTGATAATCACAATTACTGAAAAATGAACAGAAACGAAAGGTGTCTGAAGTAACTTACACACACCAGTAAGGAGCATGTAACAAATGCATTGCCAAAGAGATGGTGAATATTTTTAGACATTTAATCTTAACTTTCTGTTTAGGTTTTGTAAAGTAAAGATACACTGAGAAATAAAACTAATGGTTTTGAAAAGCAAAGTGAAGTAAAATAATTGCAGAGCTTTGTTTTCATTGAAACAGTATTTGACTTTGATTCTTCCTCTGATTTTCAGAGGAATGGAAATGCTTTTGCATCAAACATTTTAGAGTATAGCTTCCATTCTAAATGGCATGGAATACTAATGTAACTGGAAAGTGATATGTTTAACACTGCTGTAAAATTAATGGGTTGAAGAGATATCTGTCAAAAACATTATGTGTCCCTATTTATTTCTGTCATCTTTTCTGTGAAGGTAGTTCAAGAAAACTCAGTAGTAACTGTGGTGGGATTACTGTTAAAAAGTGACAATCTGTATAATTTAACTAGGAAAGTGTAAAATGCCTGAATCTACAGTTAAGCTAGTTTGGGTTAGGAAGTAGTATTTTTTACAAACGTTTGTCGGCCATAGTGTAATGGCATTGAGATAATTTGCTGTATCTTGAACTAGCCTTCTAAGGAAATAGGGAATAGTGATTATGGTAGTGAACTACTTGTTTCTGAATTTCTGTGGAGTTTCTTAAAATATTAAATATTACCATAAGCTTGTAATGATTATTGTTCATGATTTATATTATGGGTCTCAAAAGTCTTTTTTTTTTTTTTCTTGTATACTTCTGTTGCTGCTTGCTTCCAGCTGCTAGTGTCCATAGAAGGATACATTCATCTACTTGATGAACAAAGCTTGTGCGTGCATACTGCTATTTGAGAATCTTTCAAAAAATCTGTCTCTCTTACCTTTCAGAACCTTATCTGTTCAGAGTGTGGAGATGAATTTACGTTACAGAGTCAGCTTTCCATACACATGGAAGAACATCGTCAAGAATTGGCAGGCAGTAGGATCCACAGCTGCAAGTCTTGCAAAAAGGAATTTGAAACCTCCTCACAGTTAAAGGAGCATATGAAAACTCACTATAAAATCAGGTGACAATCATGGGATTTTAACAAAATGAGCAGATGTTTTTTGTTTGGGTTTTTTTTTATGGTGATAGCTGGGAAAGGCTGGAGTAGCATTTCCAGTCAGCCAAGTGCCATGATCTGTGCAGATCTCTTCTTTTCTTTGATGTGCTGTTATGAAATGGCATTTGTTTTTCAAAACCTTGCTAAAAGTAGGTGCTATTTTTAGAGGCCTTTTTTTGTTTGTTTTTCTTCCCTTCTGCTTTTGTATTTAGGCACCCATACTAAGCATAATTCCATCTGCTACCTGTCTGTAAATACAGGTTAAGTTTTTCTGATCCAAAGTGATAGCTAAGTGTGTAAAGCTGAAAAAGCACAAAATGGAGGGGAAAAAAAGAGGCCTAATAAATGCTATTGTTATTTTTTGTGAATATTTGTTGTGTCCTTCAGCTTTCTAGTTTACTTTAAGGAAAGTGAAATTTACTTTTAAGTTGAAGAAGAAAGAAACTTCTATTGCTATTGGTTAAGTTTATACATTAAGAAAAGCTAAAGTTTTGACAGGTGATCTCTCTTTTAATCTTCACTCTATTTCTGTAAAAACAGATGTGAAAAATATGTGTTTAAAAAATTAAAAATGTTGGCTGTTCCAAATTCCTTTTATTAGCAGATGATACAGGTTTTAAGAGCTTAATAATTGTGTTCCAGAAGGTTTAATAATACATTGGTGTAGATTTCCATTTACAAAACAAACAGTGAGGGTTTGAAGTACCAGGTTAGTTTGTATTGAAGTATATAAATGTATAATATTACACACAGAAAACATTCATGTTGTGGACATCTGTGTAAGTTAGAATGAATAGATAAAGAATGGAGGAGTGAGTATAATATAATATGATGGCTGTGATTTTGAGAGAGCATTATCATAGAATCATAGAATGGTTTGATTTGGAAGGGACCTTAAAGCTCATCTAGTTCCAACCCTCTGCCATGGGCAGGGACACCTTCCACTAGACCGGCTTGCTCAAAGCCCCATTGTGCCTGGGCTTGCATGCATTCCACATTCTGACATAAATGTGATCTAAGTGCTCCTTGATCATTTGTTTATCTTTATTTTTCTAAACATGGATTATTTCTGGATTCAGAGCCTCTTTAGATGAGATTCCCCTTATTCATCAGTGCAGATGTAGAAACATGTTGCATTTGTATTCAATATTGTCCATAATGGTGCTTTGCTGTCCATTTGCCAGCAATACCAGTACAACCCATGTATGTGACCCAAGTTAATGAATTGTGCAAGTGTTCCTGCTCCACTTCATCATGAAGCTACTGTAGCTCAAACCTTCTGTGTTTCAGCAGAAATTATTTTGAAAGGAAAAACATGGAAATTCTGATTTTTTTATTATTTTTTTTCTGACACAATCTGTTGTTATTGCTGAATGTGAAAAGATGAATTGATGAATTATGAAAAGTTAATGTTTGCTCTAACTTGTTTGACTGTACATAGTATATTTAAAGTTCAGAGACATAATTTGGTTCCTGCTTTTCGATGTACAATAAGCTTCAGAAACTTTTTGGTATTTCAAATTATGAAGAATGTTGTTCCCTTAGAGTGTTTTTCGCAGAGTGGTTGCCCTTCCTAGAAAGGTATTTTTTCTGTCTCTGAATCTGAATGGAAAACTATTAGGAAGTTATAATTTAAATTTAATAATCTACCTTTTGCTAAAAAGAAAATGGTCATTATAACTCTAAGTGATGAAATACTAGAGAAGGTGATCTGATCTTCAACGGCTGTCCCTACAATGGCCTAAACTGGATATTATTTCCTTTAATAAAGTGCCTCAGCTATAGTTGAAACATACGTTGTTGCTCGCCAAAGAGCATGTTCTGACAATCAGGCTGATCTAGATCTGTCCTGAGGTGGCAAGAATGAGTTGTGACACCTGTGCTGTTCTATATCTCCTTTTCTTCAATCTTCAGTCGACTTTACTCTGGATACTTCCGTAAATTTTAGCAGTTAGAATTAATATGTAAAATACATTACTCGCGCTCTGTGCTCACTCTGCTAGAATATAAAGAAGTTTAAAAATTCATGTATTATTTGTTTGAAGTAATTTGAAGGGAAAATGTGCTGTCCTTTAAACATATACTGAATATCTATGTTCTCTTAGTGTAGAAATATGCAACATTTGAGCAGAAGTTTAATGATTTCCTGTTATGCGCAGACTGTTGCTTCCCTGTTATTTTTTATGCTGTTATACCAACTTGTGTTTCAAAGTGGTCATGTAGGTTGCACATCTGCTCAGCATTAGCTAATTCTTTTGGTTGTTCAGAAAAGCACCAAGTATTAAATTTGTGTAATTTCAGTTAGTTTTAAGCAGTACTGACAAGCTGGATTACTGTGTAGGTGTAGATACTTGGGCACTGTGGAAAATGTGGGGTGCTCTAGATACCATATTGGCTTGCCCACTGCCTTCTGGTTTCTGCTTGTTTAGCTGAGTTGTGATGATCTGCAGCTTTTTTTAAAATCCTTTTTTCAGGCATCAAATCAGTTGTTGTTTTTCCCCATAGCTGTTGATGTTTTTCAGCAGACATTTAAGCTAATTAGTTTGATCTGTAGAGAAATTAATTTTTAGAATGTATATAATCTGTTTTTATGTGGAGGTTGATTTATATTTGAGGGGCAGTTGTGAATCATAGAATCACAGAATCAGCTAGGTTAGAAAAGACCTTTTAAGTCCAACCATTATCCTAGGACTGGCAAGTCCACCACTAAGCCCTGTCACTGAGGGCCTCATCTGCATGGTCTTTGAACACTTCCAGGGACAGTGATTCCACCACTTCCCTGAGAAACTTGTTCCAATGTCTGATCACCCTTTTGGTGAAGATACTTTTCATAATATCCGGTCGAAACGTCCCCTAGCTTGAGGCCGTTACCTCTTGTATTTGGGTTGTTAAATTCTTGTAATGAGCTAACAAGAACACATTGTCTTCATATTCTAAGGCCAGGTTGGATGAGGCTTTGTGCAGCCTGGTCTAGTGGGAGGTTTCCCTGCTTATGGCAGGGGGGTCAAAACTAGGTGATCTTTAAGGTTCCTTCCAACCTAAACCATTGTATGATTCTATGAAAGTCTTGCCATGTTCAGGCAAAACAAATGGAGTTTCACAGAGTTAAGTTCTCAGCAGAATAATAAAGTCGCTGTATTCTGTTTAGCAGAATTCACAGTCAGAATGTCTCTAGAGAATTTCTAAGATATATTGATTTTATTACAGAAATAACAAATTCTTGGTGCTTACAGTTACTTAGAAAAGTTCTGTTTCTGTTGTTCTTTTTGTATCATTAAAGGGCTTGGTTTTTAACTGTTGCAGCTGATACTGTATATTGTCATCAAATTTACACTGTATGTTAAAAAATGATGGGGTAAAATAATCTTTTCAAAATAGTGTTTAAGATTATTTTATGTAAGTTCCTTTTTTTGTTATTGCTTTAAAATGACAGGGTATCAAATACCAGATCTTATAACAGAAACATTGACAGAAGTGGGTTTACCTATTCCTGTCCTCACTGTGGAAAGACGTTCCAGAAACCAAGTCAGTTAACACGTCATGTTAGGATACACACAGGTAAGACTGTGGAAGGAATTGTTTTAGTTTGCATTTGTTTTACCAAATTCAGTTAACCTGTGAAATGCTTATTTTTCTCCCTGTCTGGACTTGAAATAGTATTAATGCATTTGGCTCATTAAATGCTGTTACCTGTTGGTTAAAAACAACTTTTATGTAATTCCTTTGCTTCGGAAATACACATGCTCTTAAAATTTCCAAATGAATACCATTAGAAGCAGTTGAAAAAACAATAATAAGTACTTTATAGGTTTCAGTTGTTACAGAATACCAGTTTTGGTACTTAAAGTTTCAATGGGTTCTAAAGTTAGAATCTCTAGATAAGGGCCTGTCAGCTACTCTAAATAAGGTCTTACATATTTTACAGAACAGGTTCTAAAATTTACAGTTCACAAAAGAGCAGAAGTACATGGACACAAACACTACTTTTAACATAGTCACCTTGATTTTGTTTCTTGATTGATTTAAAGTTACTACCGTATATATATATTGTGTACTTTTAACTGCCATTTTCAGGATGTCCAGAGTGAACTTGGGAGGTGGTAAGCCTAGATTGTAATTTTGGTATTTGAAGAAGTTCAGACGACTGTTCAAATTTGTAGAATGAATAGGAAATGGATTTTGCTAAATTGCTGTAATAAAAATATGCCTGTTTAACCCTAAAACCATTGAAATAACTGAAAAATGCCGACAATAAAATAATATAAAAGTCTTTGAAGTGTACAGAGGACTGTGAGAATAGTTCTCATGTTGCAACCAGCTATACATAGCGTAGCAGGATTTTGGCTTTAAGCAGAACAAAACCACCTTTGGAGATGCTCCAGTGATGTGCGGTATGTGTGTGTTTTTCGTCTTGTGAATAAATTGTTGTTTGTCTAGTTTTTAGCTAATTCAGGTAGTCAATTTTGTAAGTGTGTGATGTTGTTTGTGTTAGTAGTCTGCTGTTCAGTGAATCATAGAATCATAGAATAGAATCATAGAATAGTTAGGGTTGGAAAGGACCTTAAGATCATGTAGTTCCAACCCCCCTGCCATGGGTAGTAGTGTGATGAATTGCCAAGAATGACTGTTTACCAAGGAAGAAAAAAAAATTCTATTGCATGACTGTTTCTTAAGAATCTTCTCTAAGTTTTATAGATCCAGTTATAGAACAGTAACACAAGAGGTCACCATTGTACCTGCTTTAAAACTTGCCTCAAAGTAATATCTCAAAGAAGTAATTGAAACTTAAGTTTCTTATTTTAGAGTCTTGTTGCTATTTGATACATTGTTTTAGCTTGTTCTAGTCAGAATTAAAGAAACCAGATCATGGTTGCTTGAGGACACTTTTCTAAAGCTCAAAAAGTTCAAGGGCATTTGTAATTATTTTGAAGAATAAAAATACATTTGTCTGTTGGAAACCAGAGACAGAAAATGTAGTCTGTATCTGCACATGATGGTAGGTCATTTTAAGCTCTAAGTAGCTAGTGAATACTCATTTAATTTGTGAAGCATGTTATTACTCTCTATCTGCAGACAATATGTCTGGCGTCTAATTGCTTGAGGTACTGTAAAATATGTAGGAATGAAGAACTCTGCTTTAAAGAATTTAGAATACTTAAGTCTGTAATTGTTAAAAGAGCATGTCAGTGCTACACATACATTACATTAGTGTCTTAATTGCCATACTTTTTGCACATAGCTATTAATTTCAAGCACACCGTTTGGGGAAAAAATTAAGTCTCAGGGATTGCAAATCCTTTATTAATAATTAAGTAATGAACTCCCCTTTCCCCTCCCAAATATGTATGTTACTAAGTTATACTTGAGAACTAGAGAAATTCCACATTTCCACAGTAGAATTATAATTTTATAATGACATTTACTTAGGCAAACTTGACCTGAAGCAATTCTTCTATGTGTCCACCAGAAGCTATTAGTGGAAGCTAAGCTTTTTACCTATGAAAGCCCAGTAGGGATTTTGACACTTTATTTCAAGAAGATTTAAATCAATGTTTTGTATCTAAATCTGTAATTAAAAATATGCTGTTCATGCCTGCAGACCTTAAAGCATCTTCAAAAGCCATAAGCAACAGAACAGAAAATCAGAGTTGATGCTATATGCTTATCTATTTCAAAAAGCAGCTGCTTTTATTTAAAACAATGTGACTTTAATTAAGAAATAATAATCTTATACTTGATGTAATTACAGCTATGTAATTAGAAGTCATAAAAATATTCATTAAAACTGCTTTAGTGTGCATAATATTTACCACATGCTAGTACTTACTGGTGTAGCAGACATAATGTACAGCATGCTGATAGCGGTTTTGCTACAGAAATGTGCAAAAGCAAGTATTTTCCAGGTCCTGGAGTTACCCACGCCTAAACTATTTCATTAAGGGAAAAAAAAAAAAAAAAAAAAAGAGTACTGCTGAGTTCACAGGAGTAAATTAACACATGGTTGTGAGAAACTGAGCTTTGTTCTTTGTGTGTTTGAAATATGTAGTTTTGTAATATGTTTATGCAGTTCTGTTATGTTTTATCGCCTAAAATTCCTTTGTGGAGATTTTCATGCTTAATATGTTAATGTACAGGGAACTCGTAAGTGTGCACAGCACTGAGAACACCAAATCAGGAAATAGTGACAGCATTCCTGTGACAGTATTGCCTAGTTGTTCTTTAATGTTTAGTAGCAATATGAACATTCGGAGTTTTAAAGTTATTTTCTGAGTAGGGCTGTACAGTGATTTTTATGAGAAAAAAATTATTGCATATTTTCCATAGGAGATTGCAAAGAATGAACGGCTATTTATTGGGGAGTGGGAACCATAGGCCATCTTTTCCAGTGTTGCTGTAAGACTTTTTGATTTTAGACTAAATAAAATGTTAAATTTTTGACTGTTAGTTATTTAGTACTGTCCATTCCACCCTCTGGTCCTCCATTTGTTTCCATGCAGTTTGATGAGATTTGATGTAAAAGAATGACATACGTGGGTTTGGCTTTTCTTCTCTTTTTTTCCCTTTTCCTCCAGTGGTTTTGGATAGCAACTTCTGAGATCGTCCAAACCACAAGTTGAGTGAAGCAGTTCTAAATAATTGTTTCATACAGATTTAAATTTGTTTCATCAATTTTAGCTGATAATCATCAGCTAAGTCGTAAAACTGTTTCACAAAGCTTCATCAGAGTAGATGCTGACATTGGTGGTTGAGGTACAAAAACACCCAATAACCTATGTTTCTGAGTTTGTATGTGTGTACTTGCAGGTAATTGTATGAAATATTCTAGCTGATACAATTTTTTCATTTAGATACAGGTGACTGCTAACGTTTACTTAAAAGCACCTTACCGCACATCCTTTTTCCTCTCAGGTGAAAGACCTTTCAAATGCAGTGAATGTGGAAAAGCCTTTAACCAGAAGGGGGCATTGCAGACCCATATGATCAAGCACACTGGCGAAAAACCCCATGCTTGTGCCTTTTGTCCTGCAGCCTTTTCTCAGAAAGGCAATCTTCAGTCACACATACAGAGAGTTCATTCAGAGGTAAATACAATTATTCATAAAGTGGTTGGTGCTGATATACTTTTTATTTCATTTTCAGTATTTAAATTGTCCTATTTTCTGTTCCTATTGCTCTCTGGTGCTTTCTGTAGCCAGTATGGATTTACTGCTATAGTATAGATTCTAGTTTGTTGGTTTTACCTGCAAGCTTTCCTAAAATAGCTCAATCTGAATAAAAGTATATTAAGGATAGCTAGAAAAAGCTTCATTTACCATTGTCTTTTCAATACATTGATTAAGAAATGATTAGTGGGTATAGGTATATAAAAACATATGTGTCAGTCTTGGGAGAATGAGGGCTAGAATCAGATGAAAGTAAGGCAAAAGCAGCAAAGCAGAAAATGGTGAAAAATTTCAAGGCCAAACAGCAAACCACTAACTCCATCATAGAGGACCCTTGCAATTTGTCTTTGAAGTACATATCTTGCAGCCTTTTTCAGAGGTTTTTCAGTTACAGGAAGAAAATTACAAAATAAGATAAAAAACGTTGTCTCAGACCTCTTTATGCTGATTTTTTTTCTTCTTTGTGACAGACAATTTTTAAGATTCAGAAGGTGCTGCTGTGATAATGTAATATCATCTTCTGAGCAACATTGGCTATGCAACTTTGTTCATTCATTTCCTTGATGACTTTAGTGATGTGTGCTTGGAAATACCCACAGAAAGAGACCTAGTTTTGATTCGGAAGGTTTGAAGTGATAGATGCAGCGTTGGTTTTTTTTTTTTTACCTGCATGCAGAATATCATCTCTGCTCTCACTTTTTCCCCTGAGATTTGCTTTCTTGTTTTCCATTTTTGTTTTCTGTCAATAAATCTTATTTATTGGATTTTTTTATTAAGGATCCTTCTAGTGTGTTAGTTCCTTAATTTTAGGACATGTCTTATTAGTATGACTTAGTGGTTTGCATTATGCTTAGTTCTATTAAATGATATGTTTGTATTTCATATAGCTTTGTGCGACTAGTCTTCTATCACAATCTATGGTAGCTTTTGCTACATAGATTAACCAACATTAATAGTTTGCATTGATTTTTTTCAATATTATAAGATTGTTGGAGAACAAGCAAAAAATATTTTCACTTTTTTCTCTGTTACTGTTATAAAAAAAAAAAAAAACAAAACCATGGGATAGGGGATTTTAAATAAATGCTACTTCTTGATCACATCCTGTTCTGTGTTTCATGTTCCTAAGCCTGCATTTTAGGTACTGTTTTGGATCATTTGTTGATTTTTATTTTTTTTCCCTATAATTTTTTTTTTTTTATTTATTTCTTGCTGTGTCACTGTTTCCTTGAAGACTGCATGCACAACTCCTAATTCTTCATTTTTTTCCTGAGGCAGTCACAAAATAACATTACAGGTGATGATGAAGTAGGTTGATTCTCACTTTGTGTATTAGTGTTTAGTTGTACCAGTTTTTTATTAGCTGATACCTTTTTCTGAAAGTCTTGTTACCAGTTTAAACTGCTGTCAGAAAATAAAAAATTCTGTACCATACTCTAAGCAATACAGCATGTTTTCCTTAGCTTTTCGTTCTCTGTGTATTGAAAGTACTGCAACAGATCTTACTGCTATGTGATAGACTGAGGATGAGAGGGAAGTGAGGATGGTTGTAATCTGCAAATTTAGCTGCTTTAGCTGTCTCAACAGGTTGTCTTAGAAGTCCAAACCAGGTTGCTGCCAATTGCTCTGTGTTCAAATTCAGTTCTCTGTGTTGTTTTTTTTGACCCAAGAAATTGATTTTATTTTCCTATTGGAAATTTTTAAAAAAATACTTTTGCAAAAGTGAACAAGAGAAAGCCAAACTTTGAAGAGCAACTCTCTGCGCTTTTCATCTTCCTATTTCTAGACTTCCATTTTTATTATGTATGATGCTTTGCTTTCAGGCACATCTTAATTGATAAAGTTGCATTTCAGTTTTGTTTCTAAGTGTGTAACAGCAGGAAATTTTAAGGAGGGAAAAGTCTGAGGCCTCATTTGCCAGATGACTTGTCTTGTTCTCTCGCGCTTCCTACTGTTGAGAAGTGGTAATAGAAAATGACAGTCATGCACATAGATTACAGTTGACTTGATACATGAGAGATATCAAACTAATTCCATAACTGGATATCAGAAACTATTTTAGCTCTTATAATCCCATAGTATACTTAGTATATGGATAAATAATGTAAACCATATATAGTAGAGGTAGGGAAAATTTACTTGATTTTTTTTTGTTTGTTTGTTCGTTTTATTGAAGGTGAAGAATGGGCCTACGTACAACTGTACAGAATGCAGCTGTGTCTTCAAAAGCTTGGGTAGTTTAAATACACATATCAGCAAGATGCACATGGGTGGTCCACAGAATTCTGTGAGTGCTTCAACAGATGTATCTCATGTTACAGCGGTAAGCATTGCTTGCTATAGTGTGGAAATGCCTTTAAGAGTTTAATTAGATCTATATCTCAATTCCAGTAATTCTTCTGTTAGGTTAGAACTGAAAGACCTGTTGCTGTCTTTCATCTTTTTAAAGTTTTGTGTCATTTCTGGAATTGATGGGTGTGATTAAATATTGGCAGAATGTAAACTGGCTAAGCATATGCGAGAAAGCATTTGCTGTTTGAGAGTCTGGTTAAAAAAATGTAAAATTAATTCTACGACTAAGTGAAATATAATTCTGGTGCTTACAGACTGTGTGGGGAGGAAAGGTTTCTTCCTCAGGTGACAAATAATTGGGAAGTTTTACTGAACAATTAAATCTAGAACTTACTCAAATAATTCAGATTTAGAACTATTTAAATCATTCAGATTTAGAACTATTCAAATGAACTACTTTTCAGAAATTAGTTGTTTATACAATTCTAGTCAATGGAAACACATAATGGTTTCTTCTTCTGACTATTTCTGGTAACTTGTTTTAAATGTTAGCTTCTTATTTGACAGATCATAAAGGAAAAAGCTTTCTTGGAAGCACTGAATATTTTTCTTTCTTTACCAAGATAACAGAAGGAGCTAAAATTCAGAAAACACTTCTGGTTTCATAAGACTGATTTATTTTTTGAGCCAGTGCATAATTAATATATCATACTACTTCTTTTTCTTTGAAGAAAACTACCTTTTCTGTCTTTATTCCACTATATTTTGCAAAATTTCCAGTTTCTGTGATTTAATAATGTTCAGTGGATTACAAGTAATATCAGACTTTGAAGAGGAGGGTTAAAATTTAAAGTTTCAACTTCATTTTTCAGCTGTATTATTGTAAAAACAAGTGCCTGTTTTTTTATAAGGCAGATGCTGTTTGTTTCTTCAGGTTAATTAAAAAAAAATAAAAAAGAATATGTCCTGTGTGCTTGCAAGAACATACAATCTGCATCTTTTTGTACATTTCTACGTTCCCAAGCCTAATCTTAAAAGCAGGATGGAAAAAAATTCCTTCATACTACTTCATGTTTGCTTACCCTGGCCAGCTCTATTTTTCTTGGATTGTTTTGTTTAAATATTTGGCATTTGCATTGTTTATTGGCATTACAGCAGTGACTTGTTATGAACTTTGCTGCATGCATACTTCTCTGCTTGCATCAGAGGGGAAAAGTAAAGAATACCTCCCTATACTAGTATAAGCAAAGTGGAAGGAAAAAATAATCTGTCTAAAAACATAGGCTAAGAAGTTTAACAAGGAAGAACAAAGATAATAACTGGCACGCCAATTGCCTATTAAGAGTATTATGCTTTTCATTTTTAATTTTATATCTGAAACTGGAGGTATTTAGTAATTTTTATTGCTATAGAAAGATGGTGCGTTTTTAGGTTAGCACTGAAGTTCTTAGATGAGAACTGACTTCTTCATTCTGCTCAAAACTTGCAGGTCTACTTTAACAACAAATCTCAGTATGATAATTCTGTTCTGAAGTTTAAGGTCAGACTCTGCTATTCCTTGCTATGTACCTGGGGATAAACAATGAGTATGCCCTTAATAAAAATACTTCCCAAAAGTTGAAGTCTCCTGAAGTGCTGTGCTACCAAAGAATGTATTCTTTTGTTATACATGAGTACATCTTTCTCTCCCTAGTCTCCATACTGTGCGAAAATGAACTGTGCTACTTTTGTGTGTGACATTAGCCATGTTTTTCTTTTTTTCTTTTTTTTTTTTTTTTTTTGGTGTGTATGTGGAAAAAAGAAAACTTTCTTTTCATTTCTTTGTAGGACTCTGTCACCCAGCCTTTAGCAACATCCCCCGCTAATCTTTTGCAACCTGTTGATAACAAATGGAAGAATGTAAGTGCAGAGTTTTTGTCATATTTTGTCAAGCCTAAAAGTGGGAGAAACTTTGTAAACTTTAACATGGTGAAAAAGTATATGCAACAGTCCTCTGTGATAAGTTGGTCAGCTGATACATGGAAGGCAAGCTTATTTGTGAATGCATCTGGTTATTTAGCAATGGAACAGGTCTTGAATGGATTGTATTCCCTCTTTTGTTATACACTCATGCTTTTGCATATAATTCTGTTCATTAGCTCTTGAAAGTGAAGTCAAATTGCTGATATGAACTAATTAATTGCTAATATTTTCTGTATTATATAAATAAATAGTTATACTATGTTGCTTATTAGATTTTTAAAAATATTAAAAACAGCTGTTCTTCAGAAGCAGTTTATTTTAAGCGGATCTTCATTTTTTCATTTTTTTTAACCAGTTGGAATAATTTTCCTTTGCTGAAGAGTGGTATGAGAAGTGATGCCTGTTTTTTGGTGGGGGGAGCTGTGTTATGTGTCTGTGAAAGCACAGGTCTGAAAAGAAGTTAATCATTAACTTAGGATATACTTTATTGAAAGTATACTGGAGTAAATGTAACATATATTCCTAAATAATGAAGCTTTAGAAAATTATGATCTTCATATAGTTGTGGCAAGTTCATGTTCTAGAAGGAGAGGAGCTTGCCTAGAATGCAGTCTGTCAATTCATATTGATCTCTTAGAAATTACTCTTTTAAAAGAAGTATGATTTAATACTTAACTATAGTGAATAGTATGTAAGTTCAAGTTTTGCATTTGTCATTTGACTTTGTTTTGTGTGTGGTAGTTTGTATGCAAAAGCTGTCCAGTAAATCAAGTTTCGTAGAGGAACCATGTTGTTCCTTAGGAGTCAAGAGGATGGGTTTTTTTTGTTTGTTTGGGGTTTGTTGGTTGGTTTTTTCGTTTGTTTGTTTTGTTTGTTTTGGTTTTGTTTCATTGAATCTGAATATTGAAATGAGTCTCCTGTGTCAGTGTGTTGTGTTGTGTGGTTCCAGTTTGGAGCAACAGATCCCATTACCTACTCTTACCAGACTCTTGCTCACCAAGTGAGAGAACTGCTTTAGTTCCATCCGTAGTAGTAGTGTCTTCAAAAATGTTTCATCTCCAGAGCATGACTTAGTAACTGCTAAGCCACCGAGCAGTTTAACTCTGATCCTTTACAGAGTCAGTGTCAGCATAGATGTGGTGGATTTAGGAAACCAAGCATGGTTTGCTAGTCTAGCAGTTAAGAACAGAAACCTGAACTCTCCTTCCACTTGCTAGGGTACCTTCTATTTTTACAGTAGTAACTATATACTGTAACCCATATGGGAATCTAGTGGAAAAGGAAAGTATGCCATCACATCAAAACTAATGCAGACAGACGTCCATGCTAAGGTGAATCAGCAGCAATTTTGTTACATGTTTTCAGATATTCCTTCTTTGATGTACTATCTGCTTGTTTCCATGCCTTCAGATACACAGCCTGCTTGTTGATGTGCAGTTGCTGTTCATTTGTTGAGCACTTGCTTCATTAACAGGTTTTTTCTTCCTGCTAAATGCTGGAAGAATCTTGCAGATATCTAGTGTAGGCTTCTGACTCTACTAAAGAGCTTCCTTCAGTTCTGTTTCAGGAAAATACATGATCTCTATCAAGAGCTGTTACACTCTTTAGCAAAACACTTTGCTTCATTTCCTGTTTACTGCAATGAAAATGGCATATAGTGTATTTTATTTTGTAAACCACATATTGAAATGTTTATAGCACTTTTGCAAAATTGGAATCTGAAGAAGTGGAGTCTTTCCATCTGTTATGCTTGTGAGGTGAAAAAAAAAGTAATGGTTAAATTGGTAAAATAGCAAGTGCTATTCTCATGTGCGTGCAAGAGAAATGAGATAAGGGTTTGTTTTATATCATCTCAGGAGAAGGCATTAACAATACTTCATCAAATTTGCAGGACCTAACTAAGTTAAACTAATTTTTCTTAACCATTCTTGAATACAGTGTCAGTGTCATTTTAACTGTCCAGTGTAATTTATCAGTATAGGACAATCTCAGGGGAGTTTTCAGATTGGAAGAAATATGTACATGAAGTCTAAGATTATTCCTTGTTAAAAACTATCTAAAAGAAGATAGTGTTTTATATATATATATGTGCATGCCTGGAAGTGATTATTTTTAGAAAAGAGAAGTGAATATTAGAAGCAAATATCCAATGTGCTCTAAGGAAAAGAATTATGGAGCTAGCCATTACGTATTTCTGTTTTCTGCAGTAAAATAAATTATTGAAAGCATTTGTTTCAGTAACGGCATACTTATGCAGTCTATTTGTTATAAGAAAAAGAAATTTAGGAATGAAGGAGAACAGAAAGAGTCTGTATGTTTGCTTTTAAACAGAAGTACCCAGGCTTTTTGTCACTTCTTCATTTCTTCATAATTGTTACTAAGGTAGCCTCAGATAAAATCATCAAATCAAAGATTACGAAATTTAACTGTTAGACTTCAAGGTGCTTTTAGTATTTTGACCCATGCCACGTGTATTTAAAGTTTTAGAGTATAAAGAGATTCTTCCAAAGCTAAGAGATTTAGAGGGTTGAAAGCTAAAGGGAAAAAGTTAATGGTTTGTTCTGAAAATTTTTGATGTAACAAGACAAATAATTTCATACAAAAAAATCTTAACTAATAGAAGGTTATTTTGCTAAATAACTTGCTTTAGTTAAATGCAAACTTTAAAAAGACAGCTATGTCAGTGCCATTTATTTGTTTCGGAATTACTTTTCATGTGACCTATACGTGTGGAATTCAGTAGTTGATCCTTTTATTTTGTAAACTGGTTGAAGGTTCAGTAGTTACGATAAATGTAATTCAAGCTGTAAGTTTACAGTTTTGCAGCTTGGGAAGAACTCCAGAAAAGGGATATACAGAAGCAGTTCTTTAGTGGAGTGAGTAGGCAGCTCTGTATAATTCTTATGTCTTAATCGAGTGGACATCCTTGTAGTAGACAGTTAACAAATGTTTGAGATAAGGAAGCTGAAGAGTTCTTACACCGTTTTCATCTTCCTTTACAAATGTACCACTGTATATTACAGGCCACACATTTTCGGTCTCCACTTCTTCAACAGCCAGAAAACCAGGTTTCTTCAGCTGCTTCTCACCAGGGTCAACAGGCTGTAACTGATGTCATCCAGCAGCTCCTTGAGTTATCAGAACCAGGTCCTGTAGAAAATAACCAACCTCAACAACCTGGTCAGCAGCTCAACATTGCGGTGGGAATCAATAGAGATATTTTGCAGGTAAGAGCTCTGTGTGAGAACAGCTTTCCATTTCAGTGGGTTCCTTCTTGTTTTTATTTTAGTCAAACTTGTTCTCAGTATTTTCAATTATAGCATTCCTTCTACATTTTTAGATGGTTTATCAGTCAAGAAAGACTTGTAAAGATGTACTGAAATGGTATGGAACGCACCAAGATATTACATAAGCAAGGTTATAAATACTGATTATATGACCCAGAAGAAAGCTTTAAGTGTACACACCCATAGATGGACATTTCATTGATTCCTTTGACTTTCTTTTTCTGTTGCCTAGAAGCATCTTCTGGCTTGTCCTTAGATAAGGCCAAGCTTAAAATTTGATGATGTTTAAGAAGGGAAAAATAAATATTTTTAGCTGGTTAAAAAATGAGAATGTATACGGGGCTTTTATCCTGTTCTAATTAATAAGGGTGATTTGAATATTTCCTATTTGTGCAAGAAAATTCCTTCCCTGCTCGACCAATGTTTCTTGTAACCATTAGTCTGTCCTAGATATTGGCAGTAGAAGTTGCTTTGTAACAGAAGAGGTGCAACTGCCTGTGCTTGTAGTGCAGCCTTCATAGAGACATAAGATAGAATAAAAACTTCTTTAGTACTGGTGGTAGCCCGCTAACTTTTAAGCTATTTCTTCATCTCTACTCTTCTAAGTACCATTTAAATTTCTTTTTGGAAGACCTGAAAGTTACATGTAACTATGTGTATGAGTTCTCTAATGGCTGGAAAGTGATTGTGTGGTTGCAGTGAATTACAACATGAAATGTAACTATTATCTTGATAGATTATTTATTTTTATTTTTTAATTGGCCTTTGAGGTTGGTTCTTGAAGATTTTGTATAAGCATTTAATCTCTGATCATATGGATGGGTTCAGATTTAGCATATATGGGGAACTGTTCTGTCATGTAGTAGGCATAAGAGATAACTGTATGTTCCTGGGAAATGCTTGATTCTATAGAAAAAATTGGCATTTTTCTGAAAGGCAGCTGTTGGAACATGTACTAGTGCAGGAAATCCAACTTAAAATCTCAGAGACAATCAGAAGTCAGTGTTGTGTAAGAATGTTTTTGCAATTTTGAAATCCAGCTGATATTTTGAGAGGTCAAGACATTTAATTCTTCATTTATAGTTGTGATATATCTTGTAAGTATTTGCATGAGAAAAGTTGTGACAATAGTGAAATGTTTCTTTCTTAACCTAGAAGTATTTTGTTCTTTTAGCAAGCTTTAGAAAACAGTGGGTTGTCTTCAATTCCCGTCTCTGCACATTCTACTGACTGCAGCCAAACTAAGACTCCTGGGACACAGGATCAGAACCCAGATATCCAGACGCTTTCAAATCATCAGGCTGACTCTAATAATGCAGAACAAGATAAGGAGCAAGAGAGTACAGATAAATTGGATAAAAAAGAAAAAAAGTTTATTAAGAAGAAGTCATCATTTTTACCTGGTAATGTTGCCACTGCCTTCTGCTGTTTGTGCTGTAAGGTCTATAGTATATGTGGGTGTGTTGATGGCTTTATAAAGGAATTTCCCAAAACATATTGTGGATGAGATAAATTTCATTTACTCTTGTCTAAACCACAGTATGTGTGGAAATTGTGATCAGTAGTATTTATAACTTTCGCTATAACTGGTGCAAAACCATGTCAGAATGGCATTAAGTGAAGTTACGCTGTCAAATCTTCTAGATTTAAACAAGCGGAATTTACGGAAAAGGACAAAAAAGAATATTAATCTTTTTGCTTTTTTTCCCATCATCCTTCTCTGAGAAGGATTGGGTTTTTATGGGGTGTCCTGTATCAGAGTTCTTGGAAGCACTACTCTTCCTCTTTGAAAGTGAGGCTTCACAGAGGCAGAAGTGCAGTACTGCTGCAATCATGCACATTGTCACTGAACTAGGCCATGTCGGGAAGGATGAACATTGGCATTATGGTTACTTCATGTCACCTATGTTGGGAATCACAGTGCTGATTTATTACATACTAATATTGCACCTCTATACTCTGTTGTGGGTATGCAAGCCTGGATTTTGTCTCCATGTGCTTAAATGCAACCTTATAAAAGTATCTGCCCAATTTATTTAAGTGTTTAGTACTTAAAGTAATTCAATGTGGTTATGATTAGGGATTTCGATTCATTGTTGCATAATTGTGTGTTAATACTGTATTTGTAAGATATCTGGTATATTGCATTGCAACTACATTCTGTATTTCTAAGTGGCATAAAAATTCCGTTCTATTCTGTGAAGTCAGACATTTCTTAGCTTTTTTGCTTTTTTTCTTTTTTTTTTTTCCTTCTTTCTTTTCAATAGCATAAAATGTTTGAATTTCAACAGGATTCTCTTGGGTTTTATTGTTGTCATTCCAGCCCATCACTATTTTTATGAAGTATCTGATAGAGAAGTTAATTTTTGACAAAATGTCTGTTTCACAAAATGTTTTTGTGTTTTGATTGGTTTGTATAATATCAGTGTGGTGGAATTTCTGGAGAATTTGTGAAATGCTTAAAACACATTTATTTTTATGTTCCTTATTTTAGGTTCTATACGTGAAGAAAATGGAATAAGGTGGCATGTTTGTCCATATTGCTCTAAAGAATTTAAAAAACCAAGTGACCTAGTGCGCCACATTCGCATTCATACCCATGAGAAGCCTTTCAAGTGTCCCCAGTGTTTCCGCGCCTTTGCCGTTAAGAGTACTCTCACAGCACATATAAAAACGCATACTGGCATTAAGGCTTTCAAGTGCCAATTTTGTATGAAATGCTTTTCCACCTCAGGGAGTTTAAAAGTTCACATTCGTCTACACACAGGTAAGGCCTCAAAATTGCATTTGTATTTTCTGTAATGTGGGTGAAACCTTGAATGGAAAAAGATAATTGAAGTGCTTAAATTGCAGAGATGTCTACCCTGTCGTTTATATCTGTCGGAGAATTAACCTGTTCTAATGTCTTACATAATTAACTTAATTTTTGTCATATCTTTCTAGTTTTTCCTGGCTTTGGAACTTAAGGCTCTTTAAAAAAGCCATGGACATTTAGTTTTCTGATTATGAGTCAGCTGTTGCTCGTTTTGAATATCACTATTCTGAGTGTATTTAATTACGCTTTCTAAAGAGTCATACTCTTAGAATTTGAATTCTGATTTTACTGACCCCCAGTCATCTTTTGTATTTACTCTGCATCATTTCTTCCCGCCCCTCTCCCACACTTTTTGATAATTTCACTGTAGCACTCAGTACTATTTGTTTACCTGCCATTTTGCCTTCAACAATAAGCTGTTGCTTCATGGTTTTGCCAACTTCCCTGTTTTCAGTATCTTACACTGCATATTGTAAAACTCCTTTGTTCGTTTTGTCCTTTATTGCATCATGTATGATATCTTCCGTATCTGTCTTTCTGTGGCTGAACTTCTGTCCTCTACATAGAGAAAAATGAATTTTCCACTCTTGGTGGACTACCTGGTTGTTTTCCACTTTTCTTTCTTTGCTCTTGGAGGTCAGTCAGCTTTCAGCAAGACAAGCTTGTAAATGTGCTTCTCTTTCCTGTCATTCCTGTTTATGTATTTATATGTTCTGCAAAAGTGTCATTCATTAGTTGAGTGCCTTTATGGTTTCTAGTCAGATGCCTTTAATCCATGAAATATCAATGTTGGATTCATCTACAGAAAGTTTTTCACTGTATTTTTTGTAAAACAGTATTTTTTTTTTTCAGTTACTTCAAAGTCACCCTTACTGTATTTAAGAAGTCTGCTCGTACAAAGTGGCAAAAGCACTAGGTGCCTTGAAAAATACATAGTCCAGTGTTTACAGAACTCTAGCATGTAGTTAGGCATCATTCAGCGCAATTGTTCTTCCTGTCAGAGATGTTTGCTTCTTCCTCTGTCTGGAAGATTAGGCTTACTGGGTCAGATCAGAAATTGTCTAGCCCCCTGTGCTCTCTCTGATGGCAGCATATGGAAAAGGGGAAGCCTACAGTAATGCTTCTTAGCAGTGTATGCTAATCTTTGGGTTGTATGCTAATCTTTAGGTTGAGGGCTTTGTGAAGCAGGTTGTACCTCTGCAGTAGGCAGCACATTGCAGATTTTTGTTCCGAAGACCACAGCTAATCGGATTTGAACCCATGTGAACCTGGCATAATGAATTTGAAATGTTGGGCTACGTGTTGAGTGAAGTATCGTATGATGTTTTAGTTACTGTACTGTGATGACTGGTTCATTTTTATTTCTTGTGCATTTTTTCCACCTGTGATTTTATAGCACTTTCTTCATAACACTCAATCATGTTTCCTAGCCTTCTAAGTCTAAGATTTCCCCTTCAGCAGAAGCTGAAAGTTTGTCAGCTTTGCCTGTCTCTATAACGAGTTCTCCAGTATCTTTGCCAAGGAGAAATTTCCACTGGATTTTGCGTTGCTAAAGTATTTCATAAATAATTCCTGTTGGCATGCTTTCTGTTACATATCATTTGTCTATGTGTTTGATATTTTTTTTCTCACAGTTCTTTTAACGGTCTGTTTTGGAAGGACATTTGCTCTGCTATCTGCAATTCATAGGATAGCTTCTGGATCCCTTTGAAAATTCCTGTCACTTTTGCATCATCCAGTTTCCTGATAACAGGCTTGCTTAAAGTGATGTGTTACAACCAGTTAGTAGTTCAGCAATTCCATACTTAATTTTTATTGGATTTTATAGATCTATTTTGAAAATCTATTTAACAAAAACACCCTGACAGAAAACAAAGAAGAAAATGCAGACTAGATAATATGTATTCCAAAATGACATTTCTAGGACAGAGGAAATAAAGTCACAAGCTAATTTGTTTTTTAATCTCTTGCAGGTGTTAGGCCTTTTGCTTGTCCTCACTGTGACAAAAAGTTTAGAACATCAGGCCACCGGAAAACTCACATTGCTTCACATTTTAAACATACTGAACTAAGAAAGCTGCGACATCAACGTAAACCGGCAAAAGTTCGAGTGGGAAAGACGAGTGCTCCAGTACCAGACATACCTTTACAAGAGCCCATACTCATAACTGATTTAGGTAAAGAGTGAGTAAATCCACACTCTCTTGAAATTTAGATTTCACTGGAAAATAGAGGGTTAATTATCAGTTTAATCAGAGCTTACTCAGACACTTTGAAATAAGTCATTGGAAAAAATCAGGCTTCAGAAAAGTGCCATATTTTATAGTTTGCTTTCACTAGTATTATGAAGAATCTTTTTTTATTTACAGAGAAATTGTATAATCCTTACCAGAAAAAAAGTGTGTGCATTTTTACATTGCATTAGGAGAGGAGTCGAATTAGACTGTTGTTACAGAAGAGATGCCAGTTCATGACCTAGGCTGTTCTTAAGATTATCGTTTATTCAGATTACATATATTAATGAGTCAGTGCGTTATATGATTTTAGTGTATTTGTTGTAATTGACTTCAACTGGATTAGTGGTAATATTTCAAAAGAGAGCAGAATAATTCTGGAATATGCTATAGAAAAGTCATACAGTTATTTTAATTCTGTTGTAGAGTAATTGTTGCAACATTACATAAAATCACGTCTTGGAAGAAGGTGAATTGTACAGCCTAATCAAGACAATATGCATTCTTGTCCAGTAGAGGTCACCGCAGTGGGCAAGGCATTTATTCTTCATTGTGGGTTTTGACCCTGCCTTCTGTGTTGTGTAGTCATCTTAGTATAGTAGAATATTATATTGGTAATATCTTTATGTTATATTGATGAAATATTTCACTCTTTAAAGATCCATTCGCTTTCATTGCTTCCAAGAATTACTGTATGCACTGGAAGTGGTTATTTTGGTATCCGGTATATGAAACTTGAATTTTCAGAATAGCAACAGAACTTAGACAAAAGTTTCAGATATTTGGGTCACACAATGTTTCTTTCTTGAGTAAACCCTGGGAACAGGTACAGTCCTGTTTCTTGATTTTAAAGAAAAAGCATTCCAATACAATTGAAATCTGTGCAGTGAATTTCTGGGTTTTGGAAAAAAACCCACAAAACCAAATCAATTTAAAAAGAAATACTGTAAAAGTTGTTTCCTAGAGGTACTGATAACACATGAACTCTGCTGATACTGGAATGTTCAATGTGAAAATAAGAAGTTCCACCATTTGTCTAGAAGGTGTCATGTTTTTCCGACCCACAGACAGTATTTCCATGGTTCCCAGGAAAAAAAAATCTTGTTTATTTTAGGCTATTGCTAGAAACTAGCATTGTTGCTCTATTATAGTGTTAATCTTTGAATGGCAGCTTTGAGGAAAACAAGTTGATACATATTTGGCTTTTTAAAAAAGTTGCAATTATTCTAAAAGTCTATTAAAAAGCCTGCAGAATGGTACGATGTTTGTTTCATTTTATTGCATTAGTTGATGGTATTCATTGACTACAAAATGCAAAGATTTATTGTAATTTTTCTAGCATGTCCTGTGGTTCTAAAGATGGAACTGATAGGAGGAAGATTACCTTTTTGTTAAATGTTCCACTTGGAACTATTCTGCTGATTTGCTGTATTGAGTGTAGAGCCACCTTTAACTATTTTAACAGCTTGGACTCATTTATCTGAGTTGAGCAGGTTGAGTAAATAAATTGGAAGTGTTTTATTAGGAATTTTTTTATTTCTGTTCCATTATGTATGTTGTTAGGGATCTCTGCAGTGCTTCTGCAGACCAGAACCACTGTAACCTGGGATATGGTCACAAGTTAGCTGTCATTTATTCTAAAAGTTAACTTAATTACTCTGCTTTTATATGATCAAAAATAACTTGAGAGCAAATATTTGTTATATGGAGTATCTTGTCTTCTGATTTGGAGGATTTGTGTCATCTCCTATATGCCTCTACTAATTATCATCACAGAAGGGTGCCAGAAGGAATTCAGAAAGTAGGGTTGTGGGTTTGGTGGTGGTTTGTGGGTTTTTTTGGTTTTTTTTTTCTTTTTTTTTAGGGGGGGGGCGGTGGGTATATTTTTACTAGACCAACAGAACTTGGGGAAGATAAGGAAGTTTTGGCATATATGTGTTTTTATATATATGTAAAAAGTATGTATATACACACATAAACGTTTTCAAGTCTGGGACAGATAAACTTGGTTTTTTTTCATTGTTGCCACCTCTTCTCAAAATTGAGAGAATTGCCTCTTCTTGTCTTCTGCTTTTTTCAGTTACACTTAGAAGTCAGTAGAAGTCCTTTGGGCATTCCTTTCTGGATATGAAACATAGCATGCTAGATGAAGTGGCCTGAAAAAGGAAGTGAGAGCATACAAGGAAAAACTTAGGGCCATAAGCGATCTTTTGCGTATTTGTTGAGATTTTGCATCACTCCTTTAGCCTTGTGTATTAGTATTGAGATGAGTACTTTTTTTCACAGATGTATGAATGATGAGCTTGTTTACTTGAGAAATCTGTTCGTGTTCCCATTCTGTCATGGTGCTTGAGATGATGCCCTTCTGCTGGCTGCTTCTGAGACAGCATACTCTTACATTAGCAGTTGAATGTTTAGTAGCAGGAACTTTTAACTGATTTTCCACATCTGTACTTGAATGACTTCAGGAACCAGTGTGTGAAGAGTATTTAATAAATTTTCGGAGGTGCCCAGAGAATTAGCAAGACTGACTGATTAGCCAGAGTTGATTACGTACAAATACAAGAAATTTTCATTGATTTTTATTTTTTTTTTTATTTTTTTTTCAGCCTTTATGTAAAGGCAGATGTATGTATCATGGTATTTTGTACACAAAATGCATATTAAAAATTTGTCAAATTATAATGTATATCTGGGATATGTTGACCAGATGTTGTTTGGTTCAGGTGGAAGTTGGTAAAGTGAAAAACTATTTTGGTTAGCAATGAATTTGTAACTGCCAGTGTTAAAAAAAGTTAATGCCTGTTTTGGACATACGTGAGACTTAATGTAATGAGGTGGACCTATGGATGAAAGAGCTATCATTAAAATAGATACCATGTACAATACAATGTATATAATGCTAAATAGGTCCATGCATAAGTGTTGAAAACATGCTCATTTTCTTTACATTCTTGCATATGAAAAGTTCAGTCACTTTTTTCAAATCTAGCTCTTCAGACTCCTGAAACTTTGGGACAAATTTACTAATTTTTCCTTTTTGTGTGTGTGTGCAGGTCTTATCCAGCCAATCCCAAGGAATAGCCAGTTCTTCCAAAATTATTTCAACAATAATTTTGTGAATGATGGAGACAGACCGTACAAATGTTTTTATTGCCAACGAGCCTATAAAAAATCTTGCCATCTTAAACAACACATCAGGTAAAATAAATACAAAGAACAAAGGAAATGTGTGTAATAGATTTATGGAAATGTATGAAATTTGTATAGTTTCCACTGAAAAGACTTTTTTTTTTTTTTTTTTTTTACCATTGTTTAAATAGTGAACCAGTGATAACTGATTTTTCTGGTAAAATTGGAGGAGACTTTGGACTAATTCATACCTACGTGCAGTCCTAGCAGTACAAGTGCTTACTTCCATATTATGTATATTGGTAGCAAAATGGATATCTGTCATACTTTTTTATTATGGCATTTGATGGCTACTCATGGCCTTCTAAGGCTACTATAATCCTAAACCACCCCTAAATTTTTCCTAATTTTATTAAAACTTACTTCCTTTATCTTCCATTTCACACTGCCTTCCTCTGAGCTCTCATATCTGGGATGCTACAGTCATAACCCTCAAAATTCTCATTGCACAGTGCACAATTTTCTAACCTGTCCTTGAGTCTGTTTTATATCTCTCTATAGTCTGAAAGGGAAATTACTCTAGCAGCTCTGGAAGGAAGGATATAGTGAGTGGGACGTGTTGATAAAGAGTTTACCCACTTTAATATTGCTTTCACGGTCTGAAAGACTGGTTGTACTGTGCCTTGTTCAGGGCGTGTTCAGGATGGGCACAGTTCTTTTCCCAAAAGCTTTGCTTCTAAATGTAGTAGTAATAGTATATAATATGAGGAGGACTGTATTTTATTTTTTTTTTCTCAAAACTTTTGTGGACATTGTTTTAGCTAAACTGAAGAAAATACATGTATACTAGCCTGAAGACCTAGTATATTATCTGGCGTGGAAAAAATCACCCCAAATGTTTTAAACAGGGCTGAGTAGGATCAGAAAAGGAGATTGGACTAGAACATAATTAAAACTGTCAGACAGCATTGCTTTGGACATGCTTCTGACTAGCATCACAGCCCTGCTAGTGGTGATATGCAGGTTGTTTATAATTTATTAAAGCTTTAATCTCTGGATTTTCTTAACTGAGGTTTTTTCCATCCATACAGCAATCATCTTAATTTGGTTCATTTTGCTCATTTTAAAGTTAGTAAAATAGTATTTTAATAACTTCATCAGTCAAACTGTTAAATCTACTTTAACTTCTGCTTTCTCTTAAAAAGGTCACATACTGGTGAAAAGCCATTTAAGTGCTCTCAGTGTGGAAGAGGTTTTGTATCAGCTGGAGTTCTGAAAGCACATATTAGAACACACACTGGATTGAAAGCTTTTAAGTGTCTTATATGCAACGGGGCCTTCACTACTGGTGGTAGCCTCAGGCGACATATGGGGATCCATAATGACCTTCGACCATACATGTGTCCATATTGTCAAAAAACATTCAAAACATCACTAAACTGTAAAAAACACATGAAGACTCATAGGTATGTTTACAATTTTTATGTGAATCCTTCATTGTATTTCAGTACTGCTTCCTTAAAAAGACTTGGAATTGCTCTGTAGCAAGTACTGATAATTGAATGTTTATGGGTACCAAACACTTAGGTAGCTCTGAATGTAGAGTAAATTATGGTGTAAAATAGAAATTTGTTCATGTAAATAGTTAGGATAATTGTCTTAACTGAAGCCATAAAAAGACCTTATATTTTTTGCAGATATGAACTTGCACAGCAACTTCAGCAACATGAGCAGTCTGCCTCTATAGATGATTCCACAGTAGATCAGCAGAGCATTCATGTTTCTACACAGATGCAAGTGGAGATTGAAAGTGATGAACTACAGCAGTCAGAAGCTGTTGCAACAGATCAGCAAGCTATTTTAGAGTTAGACCAACAGCCAGTAGTAGGCACTGAAGAAACAGCACTGGAGCAGCAATTGGCTGATCAGCCTTTAGGACAAGATGAGGGTCAGTATTTGAAATGCTAAAGATTTATAATGAGGTAGTTTACAAGTTCTCAAAAAACAAGTTCTCAAATTAACCTCACTTCATAAGTTTCAATACAGTGCAAGGAAACAATTGGGAAAACACAGAGTAAAAACTGCCTGCGTAAACTATATTGTACAATTTCTTTCGTTCATTGGTATTTTAAGTTTACTCTTAAGAATGATGAAAACTGTTAAAGGTTTGCACCATTTAGTGTGTAATGAGTTAATAAGTACTACAGAGGAATATAAATAAAGCCTACAATAAGTAAAGATTTAAATACCTGTTCAGCTAACTTTGTAAGATTATATTTAATGCAGTAAAAATTCAAATTACTCTAAAATGTAGGGTTTTTTTGAGAACAACTGAATTGTGCAGTTAATGCAGTTAATGACGTATTTTTTTTGTGATTTTTTTTCCCCTTCTTTTTTTTTTCCTTTCCTCCTCTTCCTTTCCCCATTTCAGATAGATTTGTGACATCCCAGCATGCTTTACAGGAAAACATCACTCAATTTGAACAGCAAGCTATAACACAGCAGCCATTTGATCAACAGGGCTTATCACAAGGTTAGTAATAAATAAAGGTTTTTTAAGTGATTTTTATAAATCTGGCTTTACAGCATAGTTATCAAAACATTCGGAAAGTGGGCATCCACCGTCAAACTAGCTGCAATGCAGAGAACTTGCAAAAACTGTTTCTTAAATTAGTTTTGAAACTATATTTTGTGGAATATCTTGGATACTTAAACATATTTTGCTGTTATGAGATTGTTTAGTCATTACAAAATAGGGTTTACAGTTATTTGATGTAGGCATTTCATATTCTTTCCTTAACTGTGTTTGAAATTGCTGTGGCAGTAGGCAGTTTGCACAACTTTCCACCCAAGTATACGTGCTTATAATCTGAGATGGTCAGAAACACAGTCTCAAGATTTGATTGAGTAGCTGTTGGGATTCATTATGGAAAAAGAAGTATAATCACGTATAGTTACGTAAAATAACCCATACTTTCACCTAAGTGCAGCAGTTTCCTTTTGTATTTTGTAATGCTACATGAGTAACGAATTAAGATGTTGTAAACATTTGGAAACTTGTCTCCCCTACATAATACTGAAAAAAGTGTAAGGCTTATGTAGCTTGCAGAGAATGAAGAAATGACTGTTTCTTTTGCTTTTCAGAGGTGGCTTTCTTGAGTTCTTTGATACGAAGCTACTAGTTTTTTGTGTGTGGTTTGTTGTTGGGTTTTTGGGGGGTTGGGGATGACGACAAGGCAAGGAAGGGGGCTTTGTTCAAGGGTGTTTCCGTTTCTTACTGTCTGACCAGTTGAATCGCTTTCTTCTTGTTTCTGACTCAAGCAAATAGGTCCATGTTTGTCTAACTGATTAACCAGTTACTGGTATTCCATCTATGTAAACTTCTCTATTCTTAATTTCATTCCCTTTTTATATGTGTCGGGTTTTTTGCAAAAACATAATTGATTGTGGTAAGTTGCAAGACACTGAAGAAGCAGTATAATTTGCTGCTGGTTCTAATTCTCTAAGTTGTGCTGCTTCTTATGTAACTGAGTTAGAAAAAATAAAAGTCTGTGCCTTTATTAAACAAGACTGAACCTGATCCTGTTAAATCCCTATGGATTGCTTTAATTAGTTAGCTTTTACAGTTTTCAAATGAATCAGAAGAGAGTACAGGAAAAAAAAAGTGCAGTTTTGACTCTATTTCTCTCAAGGGTGGGTTTGGGTTTTTGGATTTTTATGGCTCCTTTGAATTTGAAAATCTGGTATGTAAACCTTGTTTTCTTACTTAGAGTTCAGTTCCTATGTACGTGTATCTTCTCCATTAAGTAGCTGTTGAATACTGGTTGATTTCTTGGGAAGGGAGGAGACTCTTCTAGATCTCACTAAACAATTCTTTCATCATCAGAACCTAGGCTGATCGTCGATACATTCTAAAATCGGTACAGAGAATCAGAACATTTGTGGTGTGTGGTTTTGTTTTTTAAAGTCTCATTTGTATAAGATGTCTCCTATTCTACTTGGAATCTCATCCACAGATTCCCAACTCTTTGAAGTTTCCTTGAAGATCCTGGAGCCCTTCAAAATTTTTGAATTTCAGGTAGGTAAGCATTTGCGCGGATGCATGCGTTAAATTGGTCGACCCTCTCCCTATGTCTGCATCTGTGCTTCATGCTCCTAATTTCTTTTTCCTATCCACTAGGCAGAACATTGAAGCTTAAAACACTGTCTTTTTTTTTTTTGTCCTTGATATTTTTAGGCTGTATTCTTGTTAAAATATTTTGACACAGTGTTTATTAATAAAACAATGTAGGAGTTTTAAAAAATCTTCAGTAGGTTTTATTATTTTTCTTCTTTTTTTAAGAACAAAAATAAAAGTCTTTTGATTTCTGACAGGTGAGGCTGATCTCTAGATCTGCACAGACCTGTCAGAATTTTGTTTATTCTTTCAGGTTTGCTTGTAATACTTCTACAGGGTTTCTGGTTTGTTCGGATAGATTTTCTTCTTGATATGTCCAGACTTGTAAAGAAGCGCAGATCTTGTGGAGGTGCTGCTGTATCATAATCTATTACTCATTTGAGCTAGATTAGAAAACTGGAAAAAAGAACTTGTGTTCTTTGTAGTTTACATATTCAGGCGTCTTCATTTGAAGACCTTTTAGTGAAGTCAGAACAAACAAATGGACCTTTTATCAGAAAATGACTTTGGGTTATTGAATACCATCTGTCAACAAGTATGTTTTCATATAGATTGTCTTCCTTTTAAAGTCTCCCTGTAAGCCTGTTTGAATGTTAATTATTACTTAGTGTTGATAGGAAAATGATCTTGAAAAACTGTAAAAAATCCAAATACTATTATTCTCTAGCCCATACAAATATACCCTTGCCATCAGACTGCTGGGGTGGTTTGGGGATTTTTTTCTCCTAAGAAGTTGATCTGCCATCTTAGGACTTGGAATTCCAATTTTTTCAGTGACTATTAACACATTGATTCAGCTGTGTCTAAAAGTTGCCTAGGAAGCAAACCTGCAGAAGATTGAATTGCTAGTGACTGACCTTCACTGGGATGCATGTAGATATGTTTCTAATGTTAGAATTCAGTGATATGTCAGTAAAGACTTCCAAGTTTGTCCAAACTAAGATACAGCATTTACTATGAGCTGCCATGCTGTTTTCTCATTCTCATGTTCCAAGACGTATCTTTCCACTAGTAAACTGACCTGCAGAGTAATCTATTTTTTTATTATGCTTTGTTAATGTAGAAGAGAATAGGTTGGGTGTTGTCCTAAAGGCAAGGAAAAACAATCAATGCAATGATTGTACTGAAATAATACAAAATCCAATTCCAAGTTTATGGGACTTTGTGGTAAAAGACTCCCCTACAGAGTTTAAGATGTTTTCTGTTCTTTGAAAGTTAACCAAAAGCTTCTGAGAAACAGTATATAATGTGGTCAAGGCCAGGTTAGACAGAGCCTTGGGTGGTATGGTTTAGTGTGAGGTGTCTCTGCCCATAGCAGGGAGATTGGAACTAGGTGATCTTAAGGTCCTTTCCTACCCCAACTATTCTATGATTCTGTGAAAACGAGTAGAAAATAAAGGTACTGAAATTTATTTTTATCTCTGTCAGACTAAATGTCTGGTTTTGGTGTTTGGTTTGGGTTTTTTCAGTGCTGTACTGCAGAAATAGTATGCTGGTACTAAATGCTTTTAGCATACTCAAAATTGTCAGATCATTTTAAAATTTGAGTGGAAATTGACCTTCCTACTAAGTATTGAGCAAAATGGGGGAGCATCATGTACATACTTTTTCCTGTGTTGGTTTATGTTTATTCCAGAACTACTTTTAGAAGTAGTATTTCTTTCTTCAGTTTGTCCCAAATACCTCTAAATTCAGAATTTTTCTTCCAAGCATTTTGTTTCATGAGCCTGGGAAGTTTTTCAGGATGTCAATAATTGCTTTTATTGAAACACAGTGAAGTGAAACAGGTCATGGTATAGTAATTTTGTTTTTTCTCCTTAGCTAGCAAAAATTACGAGTTGAAAAATGGCTATTTTTTAGATAGCTGTTTCTTTGTGCATTTAATGGTTATGTCCCTTTTTTTTTTTTTTTTATGTAGGGCATAGAAGCAGTATCACTTCCTGCTTTAGTTTCTTGGGGCTTGTTCTTTTGTATTCTCATCAAGTGTAGTGAGAATACCATTATTCCAAAAAGGTGCTTTTAAAATACATTTGGAAACAGAAATTAGCAGCCTTCTTACACAGTAAAGCTTTGCATCACTATTCTTCAGGCTACTTGTTTCATTTTGTCATTTCGCTAAGAGTAATTGAGGTGCAAGGTTTAATTTGTTGAACCTTTACTTCTTGTAATCTTGGTAGTTCTAGGAGACAAAATGGTACATAAGTTGCAGCATTAGGATAAATTACAACCTAATAGTGCTTTCAAAATTTATTTACATTGGTTGGTTTTCATTCTGTGGTATAAGCAAGAGCATACAAGTAGGTTTTTTCCTATATCAGTAACAGTATTTTTCTGCTGTGGAAAGTGTCTTTTGGGAAAATTTGTGCTTAAACTTAACACATCCCAGTTTTTTATATACTGTAATTCAGAATATTCTTTAAGCATTGGTTTTTGGCCTTTGATGCTGTGATCATCTGATGTGGGTTTGTTTCTACCCTGTTTTCACAATCTTCACCCTTTTTGTCCACTAAAGGCAAACTGCACAGAAGTAGTAAAATTGCTGCCCTTACCTTAATTACTCATACTTGTGGCTTCATTTTTTTTTCACATACATTGGTTTATTTCTTTATTTTTTTTTTAATGGAAGTATTACGGCTTAGAGGGGTTGATAAAAGGGCATCTCTGATAGCATTAAAAACCCCTGCAATTTGAGCTATACTTTCCTGGCTCTGAATCATTGATACTGTCATTTCATTCATTCGTTCATGTAGAAAAGGAGGTGATTAAGATCTGGTATTTCAGAAGAACAAAACCGAATAAACATTTCAGGTCTTAATACTGGAAATGTGAATAAAAATATGATTATTTTTTACTTTGCAGTTTGCCTTTGAGAGGATCTACTTTACTATTTATCTAAAGAGTGGGAATATGTGGAGGAGATCCAAAGTAGGAGAAAATGGGGTTACTTTATCAGAAACTGGAGTTCTCCTATTGGGTCATCTCCTCCACTCACCCGCCATCCTCCCCACTGAGCTTTGCATCCTTGTGATCGGCTTTCAGTGTAGTTAAGGGAGCGTGGTACCAACGTGGATAAAGGGAGATGGGTCAACCTGTTTGACACATGCATGCTTACATACAAGAAATTCAAAATTTCAATGGCTCTAAGGTAATTGTGGCACCCCGAAGAAACTTCAAACAGTGTTTTTCTGTGAAGGAGATTTTCCAATAAAATTCCAGCTAATGGTAAGTAACCCTATTATGCATATTATGTAGATGCCAAAAACGTTTGCGTATTTTGACACTCAACAGTGAAGAGTATAAAATAAGTATTACTGTATGGTAATACTACAAAATCTGTTTTGAAGGTAGTCTTCAGAAATGTGTGGTGTTATTCAAAGTCCAATTCAGTATGTTTTCCAGGTTTATAACTGTTTGATTTCTGGCAGGTTTTACAGTGAATGATAGCTACAATCAACAGACTCAATTTCCAGCTGTACAGCAGCTGCAGGATTCAAGCACACTTGAATCTCAGGCTCTTTCAACGAGTTACCATCCACCAGCCCTTCTTCAGGTTCCAAATACAGACACTATTAATGTAGTAAGTACTGCTAGAAGGCAGAATTCTGTGTTCAGTGATGAGTTTCTTTGAACTATTTCATTAGTAATTAGGCAAACTTAAAAGTTTTGTGATTTCTTTTCTAGATTGCTTAACAACTGGAGAATCAAAGGGTGGGTGGAGGAATAGTGACCTTGCTACATGTTTCTGAAAAACGAGCTGTATGTTTTGATGCTGTAGCCTCAAAAAAGGGTATAGTGCTATAAAGTTGGATTTGAAGTCTAAAACTAAGAGAAGGACCTAATGTTATAAAAGAATTTTACATTATTGCACTATATTGTGTCCTAATTATTGAATTCCTATGGATATAGATACGATCACGCAATAAACATCAAAATGTGTAGGGATCAATCATGGAGCTTGCATACTGCAGTTTATGGTATTCTGTTGTCATTCTCACCTGGTTAAATTTGTAGAAGAGCTTAATTGCTAAAAATACAGGTTACATACAACTTTTTATGATGGTAGCAGTACTTAGCATGATGAACATCTGTAGTGATGTGTTTACCATGATCTGAATGAATTACTCTCCCTTCATGCTTGCTTGTAAAGGGCAAATGTCAGTGAGAGAACTGAGGTGGATTTTAGGATCTGGAAGAGCCTACAGGCTTTGGGGTTTTCTTCAAATCTTAAAACATGCTGTCATTTTGGAGGATTGTTCTGTCATGTTTTTTGCTTGAAAGAAGAATCTGTTAAAAAATTAGTGAAGTCTGTCAGCAACACTGTGCGTTTTTATATGTAGTGAGGGGCTCTGTACCATTTAAAATGAGTGCTTTGGTATTAAATTTATCCCCTCAACCACTAGAAAATCTGCAAGACTTGAGACATGAATTTGTCTAGATTCACAGTGAGGTGTAAGTACAGCATTTTGTCTGTGTCTTCCAATTCAGCAGGTGCACATTTTGCTGCTTTCCTTCTCACTGTGAAGGAGTGACGTATCACACTCTTAATTTTTTTACAGAAAAGTATGAAAGCATAAATTTGATTACTTGTGTTGACTGTAGATGCTACAATTTTTATTTGTCTATTTATGTGACTTTTAGCATTATGTTGCTGCAATTTACTTGAGGCTTTGCTTTCTAGACTACCCGCTTGATACAAGATCAGGCATCACAAGAAGAACTCGATTTGCACACCCAAAGGCCCCATTTTCTTGAGGATAATGAAGATCAAAGCAAGCGTTCGTATAGGTTTGTTATACTTTTAGGTTCTGTCACAGAATTTCTTGAATATTTTATGGGTAGTAATTATATGCAATTAATGAAAACAATTTTCTTCTAATAGATGTGAGTATTGCAACAAGGGTTTTAAGAAATCCAGCCATTTGAAACAACATGTACGATCACATACTGGTGAGAAACCTTATAAATGCCAACTCTGTGGCCGTGGCTTTGTTT
Source organism: Lathamus discolor (assembly GCF_037157495.1). Classification (NCBI taxonomy): domain Eukaryota; kingdom Metazoa; phylum Chordata; class Aves; order Psittaciformes; family Psittacidae; genus Lathamus; species Lathamus discolor. The sequence continues at coordinate 99,027,075 of NC_088885.1, read as the reverse complement.
CCTCAGGAGTTCTTAAGTCGCATGAGAAGACCCATACAGGTAACAGAGTATACCAGCTCCATATTAGCCTTAGTCACATTTGGGTTTTGTGTATGTCCTGTATAAGTAAACTTAAATGGCATGCTACTTATTTGTTTCTGTTACTTCAAGGAGTTAAAGCATTCAGCTGTAGCATTTGCAATACCTCCTTCACAACTAATGGCAGCCTTACCAGGCACATGGCAACTCACATGAGCATGAAGCCTTACAAGTGCCCATTCTGTGATGAAAGCTTTCGAACAACTGTTCACTGCAAAAAACATATGAAAAAACATCAGGCAGTCTCCTCAGCTGTAGCAGCAGCTACAGAAACAGGAGGGGGAGGTAAATTATTTCATTTTTACTTTTACAGTCCTTACTACATAACAAGTACAGATGTTTCAGTGGATTATGTAAATTCTGTAACAATAATGTTAAAAATTAGCCTTCCAGCACAGGTAATGTCTAATATCCAGAGCCACTGAAATTGCTCAGTTATCTAAATTGTTTAAAGAAATCAGTTTTCCAGGAGTCTGTCCAGTATATTCAAGGTATTGTACGTTAAATTGTTATTTTAGTGTGTCATCAAAGTAGAGCATTTTTTTGTCCTCAGTTACTTACACCTGTAGTTAATTACTGTAATTAATAAGAATGATGAATCCAGCTTTTTTTAAAAGAAGTGCAGACATGAGGAGTTAGACCTCTGAAAGAGATTTGAGCCCAAGCATGTAATGTAGTGGCCACGTGTTTATTATTAAACCCTTCTATTTTTGTCATTTCAGCTGACAGATTAAACTAAACGGACATGTGCTGTTTTGTTTTAGATTTGATTTTTTTTTTTTTTCAATAGTTGCATGTGAAGATGATGATGAAAACTCTGAAAGAACATCCAGAAAATCTCGTCCTGGTGTCATAACTTTTACAGAAGAAGAAACAGCAGAACTGGCAAAGATTAGGCCTCGAGAAACTGCCACTGTCTCAGAAAAAGTTCTTGTCCAGTCTGCTGCAGAGAAAGACAGAATTAGTGAGATCAAAGATAAGCAAGCAGAACTGGAAGCCGAGCCCAAATATGCCAACTGTTGTAGTTATTGCCCCAAGAGCTTTAAAAAACCCAGTGATTTAGTCAGGTAAGCAATGGAGAAGTTTGGTGTGTTTTCAGCTTTCTAAATTGTTTACCAGTAACTTAGCAGTAACAGTTTCACGTAACTTTTTTATGCTTAAGCTTAAGTTTGACTTTTATCTAAATACACTTTTTTCAGAATGTGTCATACCATTGTCAAAATATTACATATTCTGGATATGACTAAACCAGCCTTTTCATATTTCTTTTCCTGCAGTATTAAAATGATTATTATGAAGTGTTAAGATCAATTATTTTTTTCTTGCTATAGGACTTGCATGCAAAACCATGTAAGAATGAGTTTGAAAAAAGGGAAATTCCTGAGCCATCATCTTTATTAGTTCTGCTGAATGTAATGTTAATATAAGTATTCAATTCTAAAATTAGTAAGATGCAAAATGAATTTTCTACAAGCTGACATAAAAGTAGGAACTCACATATACATGTATTCTGGAATTATTAGGCATGTTCGTATCCATACTGGAGAGAAGCCATATAAGTGTGAAGAATGTGGGAAAAGTTTCACTGTAAAATCCACTCTAGATTGTCATGTTAAGACGCACACAGGTCAGTAAGATTTTGGATGTCCTTGTTTAGGAGCTGGTTACTTTCTTGACTGGCTGTTTTAACTAAAGTTTTTGCAAGGAATGCTATGTTTCACTGTGATTTGGGAAATGGCACTATGAATGGCAGTGCTAGGTGGAATTCAGTTACTTACGTTGTCATCAAATGAGTTGTCTTACGGTATTGAATAAACCATATTATTACAGCCTTCTGCATCGGTAGGGTTACAAAGCAGTCATAGTCTTAGCTCATGGAAAAACTATGTGTGTATCTAGATAATATTTTCATTTCAGATCTGCTGTAGCACTTCAGTGGTGTTTTTCCTGAACAAGAGGGTGGAGTTGGAGGAGTTTAAAAAACGTTAAATGCTACTGTTTGTGCTGCTAAGTAAATTGAAAGATGAGAGTCCAAAAATAAAAGTGTCTGGCTATTTGAATCATGCAAGTTTAATATAAACCAAATTTCTGTAATATTTAAGTTTTTGCAGTAGTTTCTTTGTATTCTTCAGAGAGGTCCAATTACAGTAGTAGTATTTTTCAAGCCCAATTTTCTGTAAATTAAAAACAACCTCTTTAAATCTTTAATACTTGTTTTCTTCTTACCATTGAACTTCTGTAATAAATTTCAGTAAACCAATCCTGAACTAATTAGTTTCTAAAACAGTCTACAGTTTTGCTGTGGTGCATTATAAGGTTTTTAAAAAAATGCAAAAAATGTTAGTTTTTAATGCTGTAATCTGTAATTATTTTGCACATGGAAGCTTCCTCTCTCCAATTCAGTGGTTTTGTGCTTTCTGCTGTTGTTTAATAAGAAATGCTACTCTTGTGATTTATACCAATTGTCTCTGTAATTTAATGTCTTGTCTTAGACAGTAGTAGATGGTAAGGATAATGAAAAGAACAAAGCAGGGATATGATCATGTTCCTTCAGATTCAAGCAGCTTGCAAGTTGTGGGACTCTCAACTAGAAATTGTACATTTTTCCTTACTGCCTTTAATGGAATATTTTATATTACTTCTACCCAGTCATTTTCTGAACCTAGAAAAACAAAGTAAAACTAAGTGGCTTCCAGCAGCTCCAGCAGTAACAAACTCCTTGGTTCAAATTTACTTTTCAGTGTGCCATTTGATGAGTTTGTTCCTAAGTTCATTTGAGAAATAATGGGAAATTGTTCCCAGGTTTTCAAGCTTTTTACGATTTTGCAAACTTTTTAATAATGTAAAACATTCTAAATTAATATTTCAATGTCTTTAACAGATTTTTTCCAACCTGCTGTAAAGCCTCTCTTCCACATTGTGTATTACAATTTTGACTAGGTTGGGTCTTCACTCAGGTGCTTAAAGAGCTCCCTTGCTGACTTCCAGCCTTGTGAAAATTGTCCATATAATCCTACTTTTTGTTTTCAGTCTTGTAACTATTTTTTCTTTAATTTATTAAAGGACTCTTTCCTTTCATCCTGTAACAGCAGTTTTTCTAAGGTCCTTTCACATAAAACCGGTATAAAGCTCCAAAAAGTCTTGTCAGTGAAAATCTGGTCTCCTTCAAAGAGCTGTCATGCACTTGTGAAGTGTAATTTTCACTACAAAGCTACATTTGATCATGTGGGGGTTTTGGGGGGTTTTGGTTTGGTTTGTTGGGTTTTTTTTTCCATTTTCTTTCATAATTGGGCCATCTTATGTTGGATTAACATGAAGTTTAACTGATTACAGTTTCTCTGTTTGAGCCTGTATTGCCTTCCAGAAAGCTGTTTTAATCTGTGGGCAACACCTACAGCTAACTATCTCAGTTATAAATTTTACTCATTTTCTACCTGTAATCCATTAATACTAGTCAGCATTGAAGTAAAGGTTGAAGCAGAAGTATATTGCTGCTACAGTTAAAAAGGAAAAGCTAAGGAGAAACCAAATGCTGAAGAGGTCAAAATAAAAATTTAATTCTCCAGTTTCGTGAGTTGTGTACTTGGAACAACTTGATTATTCAGGAAGCTGAGGTGATGAGGAGGGCAGGTGACCAAATAAGATTCTGCATGAAAGTTTTAATAGCATTTTGACTTTTAAAAATAGGAAGAAATTAAGGATCTCAATTAAGAGTATCTTAATTTGAAAAGCAATCTAAATTATTAAGGGAAAGGCAAATTACTTCAAATTTCTTCTGTTCAAATTAGTTCAGAATCTGTATTTTTTTAAACTGTTGGTACAATGCTGTTGATTTCTAGAGATTTTATCACTTACCTTTCTGTTTTTGAAACTTTTCCAGGCCAGAAGCTCTTCAGTTGTCATGTATGCAGTAATTCTTTTTCTACAAAAGGGAGTCTAAAAGTACACATGCGTCTGCATACAGGAGCAAAGCCCTTTAAATGTCCACACTGTGATTTACGGTTTCGTACTTCGGGGCGCAGAAAAACCCACATACAGTGCCATTATAAACCAGAGGCAAAGAAAGTTAGGAAGCCTGTTGCACGTACTTCAGCTGAGGGACTACAACCTGTCAATCTTCTTAATTCATCCTCAACAGACCCCAATGTTTTCATCATGAATAACTCCGTTTTGACCAATCAGTTTGATCAAAATTTACTTCAACAAGGACTTGTGGGCCAGGCTATCTTGCCTGCTTCAGTGTCAGGTAAAAATGGATGACTTTTTGTTGGTGGTGTTGAGATCAAGTACTGAACATTGCTTTTAATTAGAGTTCAGAAAATTATGCCAAACGCTGCTTTTCAAACAGGTAAGATATGCCCTGCATTCATGATCTGATGCATGTTGGTGACACAAACAGAAATGTATTCCTTTAAGAATGAAGGAAAAATGTGTGCAGTTCACTTGAAAAGATCTCTTCAGTTCTGCAGTGATGTTACACTGCGGAAAGGAAGAAAATACAGACAATAAGTAGCTGGAGTACTGATACTGCACTACTCTGGAATTCAGCTACTCTGGAGTGGTTCTTGTTTTGTAAGTGCTTAAATAATAACAATTCTTCAGTTACTTAGAATTTATGGAGCTTTAAAATAGGCAATCATCTACTTCAGAGTATTTTTCTTGGCATAAATATGTGTGTGTATAGCTTTTATATTGATTTAACTTGTAAAAATAAACAAACTAAAAGAGGCAGTTAGTAATGATATAGAAAAACATCACAATATAACTGTTTTCTTTGGTAGCTGGAGGTGACTTAACTGTGTCCTTGACAGATGGTAGCTTGGCCACTCTTGAAGGAATACAGTTACAACTTGCTGCTAATCTGGTTGGACAAAATGTACAAATTTCTGGAATAGATGCCACCAGTATTAACAACATAACATTACAGGTAGGTTGCTCACAGTTTCTTGCTTTTAATTTTATAGAATCACTTTGAGGGTTGAAGGAAGTCTTAAAGAGCATACATAATTCTGGAAGATTCCCTTTTAGTGAGGCGTGCAGGAATACCATGCTATATTAGTTGTACCGTGTTAGAAGACCTAAAGAATAGCTGCACAAGTGTTTGGTGGTTTTTTTTTTCCTGATTGGTTTCTTTCTTTTTCATTTTTTCAGGTTCTTTTTTTTTTTTCATGCCCCTCTGGGATTTTGGCAGATTGCTTTAAAAATCTCAATTTTTTTTTTTTTTTTTTTTATTCTAATTGCATTTTGTCTTTTCACTTCAAAAGCAGTTTAGGCTCCCCACCAAGCCCCCAAAAGAAACCTCCCCTGGAAACAATCAAACCCAAATTATTGCACAGAATGTTCTTTTCCTTAGCATCAGACACCTGCTTTATTTGGCAAGCTTTTATAAGCTTTTAATATCGGATTTACAATTGAAATTCCTATTAAGCTTGTAAAATGAATGACAGAAAAAGGTGAGATAATTACACCTGAAATCTTGTATTTGAAATGATATGAAAGAATGATTTTCATTAAGTTGGTTGTGCTCCATGTCTTTTCACTTCCAAAGACCTGAAGACAGTGATAAGCATTACATGCAGAAATAAGAAAGTAAAGAATGCCAGCAGTGTACCTGGTGCCAAGCATATTCACATGTAACTGGGATTATGATTTTCCAAACATTTTGCTGAGGGAAGGCAGGGAAGAGTCTAGGCTGCTTACATAGTGACTTTGGAGAGTGGCTATATATGGACTCTTGAAAAATAAGTTTAAAATAGTTATATAACAAGTCTAAATATTACGTGTACTCTATATGCAGTAAATATGAGTTCTGGATTTATGTTAAGGATATTGCTTAAACTGTAGTATCTCTTAACTTCAGATTGATCAGATTGAAAACTTGCTTTCCAGATCGATCCAAGTATTCTACAGCAGACGTTACAGCAGAGTAATTTACTTGCTCAACAGCTAACTGGAGATCCCAATATGGCTCCACAGAATTCCTCCCTCCAGGCAGCAGAGAATGCAGTGCCAGCTAATGTGGTTATTCAGCCTTTATCAGGCCTGTCTTTGCAGCCCACGGTAACATCATCTGCTAACATGACAATAGGATCCCTATCTGAGCAAGAGTCTGTGCTGACAACCAGTGCTAGTGGTAAGCAGTGTCACTAATTCTGTTGGGCTTTAGATTTCTTAGTTTTACTTATGGTATTACTCACAGTGAGAAATTCAGCACAATCTTTTTTCTGAAGATCCTAAATTGTTTTCATATCCAATTTGTTTCTTTGCAGGTTATTCTTTAGAGTACAAGTTCTAGCATCTTTCCTTGGCTTCTTTTGTGTTTTCATTGTAGTTTAGAAAATAATGCATGAATTGCTTTAAAAAATTGTGTTTACTGTCATGAAAGAATCTTCATGGTCTGTTCTTGTTGTTTTGTTGTGGTTTTTTTTGTTCTACCCACTTACTTTTAGGTACACAAGACATCTCTCAAGTCATGACTTCACAGGGTATGGTATCATCTTCAAATGGACAACATGAGATAATGTTGACCATAAATAATTCCAGTTTGAGTCAAGTTCTAGCTCATGCTTCAGGTTCTACTACTACGAGCTCGTCAGAAAGTCCTCAAGAAATCACTCTTACAATATCTGGTTGGTATTTTAAAGTATCTTTAATGGTACTAGATCTGTATTTTATAAGGTAGCTGTACAGTAGCATTTGAGGGTATTTTCACAGTCCACAGCTTTCCCATGGTGTGGGGTTTTTTTTTAGTATTCATCAGCTTTAAAAGGTACTCCTTAAATTTGTTCTTGAAAACCATATATATTTTCTTTGAGGATATGTTTGATTGGTTCCCTATTTATTCATGGCCTAGAGTCGACAGATACTTATCTTAATGGCAAAGCCCATATAACCAATTCTTACCTCACTGCTATGCTCGTCTGGGGTAGCGCAACTCCTGGGTGTTACCTAGGGCATGAACAAGCAGGCAAGCACTGGGGATGAGTTTAATCAGTTTTCTTTAAATGCTGTGAAACCATGTTCTAACAGATGTTCTGATCTTTCTTTGAAGTGTAGTTCAGACCTTGTAATATGTAGCTAATATTTCAGGTGTCTCTGAATTAATTCTGACTTTCTTACTGCCTTCAAGACACTGAGCCTCTATATACTATAAATACCTATTTCTCCCAAAGACAGTTTGTATTTTGTATCATAACACTTCTTTAGTATATCCAGTATAATATTTAATGATTTTATCTGTGTTTTACTTTTTTAAATTTCTTTTCCTTTTTTTCTTCTCTTTTCTCTTTTTCTGTTTTCTGTAATGCATTTAGTGGTTTTAAGTGTAATGGCAATAATGTCAGTGTTGAGGTGTCAGGGTCTCCCACTCAGGTTTTTGTGCTTGCTAATAGATGTTCACTATTCTAAGAAAAATGGAGTATAGGTTTCAGTTTCTCTATGTTCTGTGCTTGTTGACCGTCCCACAAAATTAACACCATATGTAAAGTGATGTTTTTACAAAAGAGGATGTGTTCAATGCAATTAATTATCCATATATTAGATAAACCCTCCCATATTTTAGCCATTAGCTTTTATTTTGCTAGAGTTTTATGGTTTCATGAAGTTGGTGCCTTGAAACTAGACAAATAAGATCAGTATTTGTCTAAATATTAATAATTTCAGGTGTTTCTCTACATGCTAGTATCTAGATATGCATAGTTGCATCTGTATTAAAAATTTGAACCTCTGCATAAAAATCTGCATGTTTTGTACTTTTATTATTTTATGATCACTTGTTTTATGGTTCTAAGTACAGTAGCAGAATAACATTGAGCCATTTCTAGTTATAATAGGACTAATTTGTATTCAGGCCAAGATCTTATTCAGCATAATTCTGGAAGCAGTGATCTGAATAGTGGCTTAAGGCTGACAGCGCCAACCATCAACAGCCAGACAACAGGTGCTACATTAACTATAAGCAACGACCAGCTTCTTTCTCAGGGCACTTCACTGAATACTCCAGGTATGCATATAGTGATTTTCTAATGAAAAATAATAATAATAATAATTAAAAAAAACAAGCAAACAAACAAAAACTAGACCAGGTAAGTAAATGGTATAATCTTGCATATTACAGTTCAGGAACTGCATGGCTTTGTGTATTTTCTTATTAGTTTTAACTTGTGCCAATTTAAATGAACTTTACTCAACATAAGAAGAAGATGAAAATAAGAAGGCCTATCTAAAAATTGGTACTTTGAGGCAGTTACAGGAATATTGAAGGACTATTTCTGTAAATCAGAGGATGAAGAAATCATGCATTTGTTGCAGACAGATGATAAAATGTCATTTATATAAAATTTCCTGTGGTAATCAAATATTAAGATTTTAAATATGTATATGAATTTCTACCTGTATCTTCTTAAATACACACCGACACATGTGTATGTATATAGTTGTTCATACTTTCACCCTGTGCAGCGCATTGCATTGGTTACACTGATTGGTTGCAGCAGGTTGTAAGAATACACTTACTGATACGGAAATATATTTTCCCTGTCTTCTGGTTCCTTAGTCTGTCTCTTTTCATAACTTACTTTAGTGCTCATATACATCTATAAAACAAATCTGCTTCGATGTCGTACTGGGGGAAGCCTACCCCAGAGTATCCTGTAAGATTTGAAGGTTTAAGCATGTTCTTGTGTAACGAATTAGTGAAAACAGACAGTGATATTGTGCCTCTGTATTATTTTCTTATCAGGCTTATTTTAGACTTGAGAGCCATGAGGCCTCTAGTCATGTGTTGAAGAATCTGTAATAAACTATTATACACTTGTTATAATCAAACTGTTATGAAATGCCTATTGATAATAAACTGGCCTTTTTATGGATTATCAACCACGTTGCAAGGATAGGGTGTTTGTGTTGGGTTACAGTTACCAAATTTTGGGTTTACTGCCATGAGTAAAAGTGTGTTTCAGTGAGAGTTCTGCAAGTGTTCAGACTACAGAAATTTGTAACCTCAAACTTCGAGTGTCTTTTCAGCAATGAGTCATTTTCCATGTGCCGTGTTACAAAGTTATTGTTTTGCAGTATGATGTCCATCAAGCTACATTTAGATGTAATTTATCTGATTTTATCATCTGACAATTTTTAACACATGATTAGCTGTTTAACTGATTTATTTGCTTCTAGAAAAGAAAGGCCTAGCAAATGAGAAATAGAAATTAACTTCAGTTAAAGTAAGCATGCAACTAAGAGTTTAGGTATGTCATAGATCCTATTTTTTTTCTTATTTTACTACTTCACATATATTCCAGAGCTTAATACAACAGGTGGAGCAAACCTTCCTTCAACAACACCCATATCTCAGTCTACAGTTTCTACTCAGAATTTGGTAATGTCTTCATCAGGAGTTGGAGGAGATGGTAGTGTTACCTTAACTCTTGCTGACACTCAGGGAATGTTGTCAGGTGGTCTTGATGCAGTTACACTTAATATCACTTCACAGGTAAGAAAAGTTTTTCTGAACTAACAGATAAACTAATATCACTGGCCTACAGGGCAGGAATCAGAGATTTTGCTTAGAAAATAATTTTGTCCTGTAAACACATAGTGTTTGAATATTCAGTTAACTTTCCTTCTTTCTGCCAACAGTGTGTGCACACTGGCATATAGAAGCATAAACTATTTAAACAGAAATACAGGTAAATTTAGCAGGTTTCTTTTTTTACAAGAATCAGGTAGGTTCTACTGTTTCAAACGTTGTTTGAGATCAGTTTTAGTGATAAATGAAACTGTGTTGTACCTCATCATCGCTATGCAGAAATACGGCTAAATATTCCTAATCTTTTTATTGTTTAATATGGTAAATTTTTGTTTTCCTTCTTGTGAACATGATAGTTGAAGAGCAGATGCAACAGTTCCTTTCACAACAAATAACAGGACAGAATCTAAATTAAATCGACTGTCTTTAAAAACAGGTAGTGTTATAAGAAATTTTATAAGAATAGTGCTGTATGGGCTGTCATCTCCGCACTAGCTGTAGCATTAGTTTGATTTTTATCGTAATTAAAGATTTTTTTGGTGTCATCAAGAGCCAGGCATGTTGGTAAATAGGATGTATAGAATATATAGAATAGGGAGGAAAAAAAAAAACCCAAACAGATCCAAACAGTAAATAATATTTAAAGTCCAGAAAGTGAAAATTTAGGGTCATTGTGTGTTTGGCATTTTGGTGTAGATTTTACATCTGAAAACTTGGGCTGTTTCTTCTGCTTTCTTGGCTTAACTAGATTTAGATTGATTTTTATTTACTTTTTGACCTGAATTAAAGTGTGTAAATGTATGTAAATAAATGACTTTTTGTCAGGCATATGATGTGATTAAACCTTGAGAAGCAAAGTCAGTGAGGATGGTTATATGCTTCCTTCTGCAATTTTGCTCTGGGGAAGGGAAGGAAAAACTTCTTAAATGTTCTTATGACACATCTGTGATTTCTGGCATCACAAAGTAACAAAGCAACATGTGGTTTCATTTCAGACTTTGTAATAATTTAAGTGATTACATTTGGCAGTGTTGATGTTTATTAATAAGACACTATGCCTAATGTTAAGGCATGCATAAATAAAAAATAAACCTTGTTTTGGGCACTATGCAAACACAGTCTATGTTGCAGGAATTGGTGGTACATAAAGGTACTGTGGAAACTGAAGAGTCTTCAACAGTAATGTAGAGATAGAAGTAGTAGTATGGTATTAGTATATCTAAAGTAGTAATTTTCTATCTTACTTTCATGTTGTTTTGAAGTAGGTATAATTAAGAGATTTTTAAAAAGGAAAATATTGTGGGAAGATCACCCAGGAAAGAGGATGTCAGCTGAAGAGACAAAGACAAGGGAATGCTGAAACATTTATGCACGTTTATGCATGACTGAATCTCTGCTCTTACAGACTTGCAGCAGTTGTTGCGCTGTAAACTGCTAGACTTAAAATGGAAGGAGAAAAGGAGAGAAAACAGCATTTATTCAGATAGGGTTCTGAAGTGATCTTGTTCAAAAAAATCAAGTACTTTTGAGGTATAAAAATAATTTATGTGACTACAGTTAGCTGTTTAAGCATAGTTATTCTACTTTCTTTGTTGTTTTTTTCCTGCCCTCTTTGACAGGGTCAACAGTTCCCTGCTATACTCACAGATTCCAGTCTCGCTAGCCAAAGTGGTTCAGGTTCACAGCAAGTCATACTGGTGAGCCATACATCCCATTCAGCATCTGCAAACTCTGATGAAATAACGTATCAGGTAGATAAAATATATTTCTGTACATTTTGTGGGTAAAGGGCATTATTTAATCAAAATATTGGAATGATTCCTCTATATTCTGAAGCAGGAAGGTTGATGTCATTCCCCAGAAGGAATATTAGGAAGAGGTTCATTGTGACTTCCTAGTCACCCAGTTTCTAAGTTTTGAGTTGAAAACACATTTTCACATACCAGAAAGAAATGCAATTAATAATGTGTTTCTTCCTACAAATTATATGACCATGCTCTCAACACAGACGGCTCCAGAAATTTCCAGGTCAGTTTGCAATTGGATAACCAGAAATTGACAAAGTTGAGAGCTGTGGGGAAAAATAGCAGCTATTGCCACACCTTTTCCATTCTATTTTTCTGTAACCTATTCGTTTTAATAGTAGTGCAGTATAAAGTCTTTTCAACTTCTTACATATTCAGATTTCAATAGGAACTTTGACATATGTGATCTGGTATTACTATTAGAAAAAGTAGTCTAGACTTCTCTTCTTGAAGGCAAAATGAGTGTTTTCAAGCAACCTGGTAATGCAAGCTCTAAAATCAGAAAAATGAGAGAGGCATATGGTGAACCATGACTAAGTGAAGAGGTGGTGGACTGGACTGGCAAGTAGAGGGCAAAATGTGGGCAAGTTGTGCTGATACGGGCACTAGAAACCTCAACAATGATAAGGACTGAAGGAAGGCTGCCTGCTTCAGATGTATGTGTGTAAATAAAGCTGCTGAGACAAGAATATGCTAGAAGAAACACTCTTGGAAAAATCGTTAACAACCGTGTGTGTCTCTGAAGTGCTAATATGCTGCTACATGCAGCATGGAGAACAGACTGGAGGAATTAGATATCTGCATGCAGCTGCAGGGCTGTAATGTCATTGGAATCAGAGAAAGAAGGTGCTACAGCTCATACAGCTGAAGTGCTGCCATGGCTAGATTCAAGATCTTTAGGAACGACAGAGTGGCAACATGGCAGTGGGAATGCCAGGAGTTCTGCCTGGTGAATCGACTGAGACCTTATGGGTAAGGACTAGCAAGCAGACCAGTGTGGGTGACACTGCCTTGAACACTAACTGCTACAGATTGCTTGATCAGGAGGAAGTAAAAGATGAGGCTTTCATCTTGGCCTTGGGCAGCCTGCCCTGGTTGACTCTTTTTGAGTAGAAGAGTTGAACTAGATGATCTCAGGAGGTCCTTCCAACCTAAACAAACCTGTGATTTGTATTCCCTGGTCCAAATGGGTTACTTCAACCTGCCTAAAATCTGCTGGAAGGGCAACAGGCAAGGCACAAGGAATCTAGATTTCTAGACTGTATAGATGATAACTTCCCGATACAGATGACTGAGAAGCAAAGAAGTAGAAGTAGTATTCTGGACTTGATAATTGCAAGCAAGGAGGAACTGATTGGAAATGTGAATATCAGGGATATCTATTCACTCTGGAGTTCAGGATCCTGAGGGAAGGAAATAAGGCAAATAGCAGGATGACAGCCCTGAGCATCAGAAGAGCAAGCTGCAGTGTGTTCAGGGATCTGCTGGTATGGGTTGACCTTGGCTGGACACCAGATGGTCACCCAGAATGCTCTGTCACTCCTCTCCTCAGCTGGACAGGGGAGAGAAAATATAGCAAGTCATTTCTGGGTTGAGGTAAGGACAGGGGAGAGGCCATGGGAAGGCAATAGAGCAAATAATCCTGGAAAGCATTTCCAAACATAAGGAACAAGAAGGTGATTAGGAGTATTCAGCAGAGATTTCTGGAGGGAACTTGAGTTTAACTGACCTGAGAGCCTTCCATGATGAGATGATTGGCTTGGTGTGGTTTGTCTTGACTTCAAAAAGGCTTTTGATTTTATCTCCCATAATCTTCTTGTAGGCAAGCTGGGGTTCCTTTGTATCTATAAAATTCAAGGAATTTAGTGTTATTTTATTTGAAGAAAGTGAAATTTTTCCAAACGTTCCTCATTGATAAAAATACAGCACAACCCCATCCAAATTATATCAACTTTTTGTTGTGTTTCAGTACTTCTGGAGCTTTAGGTTGGTAACTCAAAGAGTTTTACTTTCTTAAGTCCCTAATGAAGAAAGTAAATAAATCGAAAATACTCTTGTTTGTAAAATCAGAGATATTTTTTTTTTTGCCTGAAATATTTTTGTCTTAGGCTTTTGTTCGGTGAGAGATGTGAGAATTATCTGAGATGATCTGGAATATGAAACAGCATATAGGGAAATACTGATACAAGCACATTGTATTTCTAATGCATAAATTAATTTGACTGTAGTTGGTATAATCGTTGTTTTCTTTATCTATACATGTCATTCTTAAGAGCAATGAAATACAAGTTCATATTTACGTACACTTTATTTAATTTGTGTTGCTAAGTTGCTTGAAGTACTTTACAAAAACAGGTCTTGTTGAAGGTAGTTCTTGAAAAATAAGCTGCTGTTGTGGATATGCCTATGAAATGATTTGACCGTGTGTTTGTAAATTGTTACAGGTGACAGAGGTTTCTCCTAATGTGACTAAAAGCAGCCAGACGGAAAAAGAAGGTCGTGTGCACCAGTGTTTTGAGTGTAGTCAAACTTTTTCTTCAGCCACCATGTTGATGCAGCATAGTAAAGAGGTTCATGGCAAGGAAAGGATACATGTTTGCCATGTATGCAATAAAGCCTTTAAGCGGGCAACACATCTCAAGGTATTTGGCAATAACTGTTAATTGTTCTGTTAAATCCTTTGTTTGGGACTTTTTGTGATATTAATGAAAGGTACCTGTTATCCCTTTACCTTTCCTTTTACAGTGTGAGAGGTGTGCATCTGAGAGAGGGAGTCTAAGTAGTGATGTATACACAGATAGAGAACTCTCTCTTGGAATGTGGAGAGGATTTGAATGCGTATGTTGATTACAGAATGAAAAATGTGAATGCCTGTTGTGGAAGTAATAGTGCCTGAAAAATTTCCGCTGACTTTTATTTGCTTATGTATCTCATCAATGCTAATCCTGATTTCCAGATAAGCTGTTGGAATCATAGGAATCTATACACTTCACACTGTGTAGTTTGATTTTTAGATGCTCTCTTGGATGTCTGCAGAGGGAGCATTTGTTTTAAAAGATCCTTATGTTATTGCTGTTGTCTGCTGATATTTTATATTTAGTTTTATTTAGATTATGACCAACCTGATAACTTCCAAGTCTTTAAAAAAAAATAGTGGTGTCTTTAAATTTTTAATTAGGTTATGGAATGCTCCTGTTAGGATTATTCAGCTCTACTAGACAAGTGCTATGACAAGGCCAGTGTCCTATCTCTGATTGATTCTAAAAGGCAGTGATTTGAAGAAGTGCTTTATGAAAAGAGGAAACATATAACTTCCCCAAAATTTTGCCAGCTTCCCAGAATTTATAGCAGGAAATTTCTGGAGACGGAGGTAATGTCTTAGTATTAAGTAGCTCTTAGGAGAGCTTTTCAATAGATTTCCTTTCACTTTAGTATCATATTTTAAGGAAATATACTCTGTGAAGTTCACCCCCTTGGAGTGATTATGTGTGTCAATCAGACTGTTGGTCCTTGGGGGAAACTCATAAAATGTGATGCTGTGAAACTGTTAGCCTATGGTTTAGGCTAATTTTCCAGAAAAAAAAAAAAAAAAAACACAATAACAACAAAACCGAAAAAAAAAAAAAAGAAAAAGTAAAAAAATGCAGTATTGATACTTGTTTTCCATAAGTAATGAAAACAAAACCAAAATACCAATCTCTCTTTCATTTGTTCCTTAGAACTTGCTGGTGTTATTTTTTTTTTCATATTTAAACCTTTACTTCTGTTGCATACTGGTCCCAGGTTAAAGATATGACAAGGTAAATTCCTATTCTGGTATTGCCCTTGGGTTATTATTATTGCTTTCTCATGTAGGCAGTGGTGAAGTTGCAATAAGAAGTCCAATCCAAAGGCAATAAGAAGGCAATCAAAAGAAACCTTGGGACGATTGGTCAAGGGTTATTAGGGAGAGTTTTGACTCTCCAGAGCTTAATGGTGGTAATGGAAGGGTCAAGTGTTTATTGGTAAGAATCAGGGGTAAGGCCAACAATGCAGATTCTGTTATAGAACACCCAACCAGGATGAAGAGGCAGACAAAAGACGCTGTAAGAGGCTGAGAGGAGTCTTACAGTCACTAGCCCTTGCTCTCATGCGTGGGCTTCAACTTACCAGATGTCTGCTGGATACAATACAGCAGAGAGAAGACAGTCTAAGGAGGTTCCTGGAGTGGGTGAAAGATAACTTTCTGACATGGCTGGTGAGTGAGCCAGCTCAGGAAGGTGCCCGTTGGACCTGTTCTGTGCAAACAGAGAAGGACTTGTGGGTGATGTGATCATTTGAGGCTGTCTTGGGCATAGTGAGCATGAAATGACAGAGGTTTTGATTCTTGGGAACAGAGAGCTTTGGCTAGAATTCAGGAGGAAAGAAAAAAGAGTGCATGACCTTTGGAAGAAGGGGCAGGCAGCTCGGGAGGACTACAAGGCTGTTGTGAAGACAGGAATGGGGAACAAAATGATGCCTTTGACGCAGTGCCCCACAACATTCCCCTGGAGAAACTGGCTGCTCATGGCTTGGGTGGAGGTACTGTTCACTGGGTAAAAAACTGGTTGGATGGTTGTGTCCAAAAAGTTGTGAATGGAACTAAATCCAGTTGGTGGCCAGTCACAAGTGGTGTTCCCCAGGGCTTGGTATTGGGGCCAGTTCTATTTAATATCTTTATCAATGATCTGAGTGAGGTGCTCAAGTCCACCCTCAGCAAGTTTGCAGATGACACCAAGTTGAGTGGGAGTTTGCTTATAGGAAGGACTCTTTTTACAGGAAGACTTGTAAGAGGGATCTGAACAGGCTAAATCCATGGTCTGAGGCCAATTGTATGACATTCAACAAGGTTCAGTGCTGGGTTCTGCACTTGGGCCACAGCAACCCCATGCAATGCTGCAGGCTTGGGGAAGAGTGGCTGGAAAGCTGCCTACAGAAAAGAACCTGTTGGTCGATAGCAGCTGAACATGAGCAGCAGTGTGCCAGGTGGCCAAGAAGGCCAACAGCATCCTGGTCTGTATCAGAAATAGTGTGGCCAGCAGGATATAGGGGAGTGATCACCCCACTGTACTTGGCACTGGTGAAGGCCACACCTTGAATCCTGTGTTCAGTTCTGGGCCCCTTGCTGCAAGAAGGACATTGAAGTCCTAGAGCAGGTCCAGAGAAGGGCAACAAAGCTGGTGAAGGGTCTAGAGCACAAGTCTGATGAGGAATGGCTGAGGAAACTGGGGTTGTTTACCTGGAGAGAAGGAGGCTAAGGGAAGACCTTATGGCTTTCTAGAGCTACCTGAAAAGAGGTAGTGAGGTGGGTGTTGGTCTCTTCTCCTAGGTAACAAGCAATAGGACAAGAAGAAGTGGCCTCAAGTAGCACCAGAGGAGGTTTAGTTTGGCTATTAGGATAAAAATCTTTATGGAAAGGGTTATGAACAAAGTATTTCAAGAGCTCTGGGTTGGTTGTGCTGTTGTTTTTTGGTTTTTTTTTTTTGCTTCAGATAACTAGTGAAAGGGACTAATGTATGCAAAACAAGCAATGCGTACAGTTATTGACAGGGCTTTTCAGAAATGAAAAGTTACTGATGCATCAGCATTACAAAGAGTTGATACACAAAAAACAATCTCTTTCTTCAAAGAAAAATAAAAAAAGCAGGGTTCGATCTTCTTCCAGCTTTTTAAAATGGTCTGAAATGTATTTTTTTCTATACTGGCTTAGGAACACATGCAAACCCATCAGGCTGGACCTTCACTGAGTTCCCAGAAACCTAGAGTATTTAAGTGTGATACTTGCGAAAAAGCCTTTGCTAAGCCAAGTCAGCTGGAGAGACATAGTCGCATTCACACAGGTAATGCCAAAAAGTACTTTTATCTCATAAGATTTTCTCATGAACATCTGGGTGTTAATGTTTGGAGTCCTTGCTCTTGGTTTCAGGTAACTGCATTCAGATATCAGTATTTAGATTAAGCTTAAAAAAAGTGAATTTCTTTTGAATTAAGAGTTTAGAAACTAAAATAAGGAACAACAGACTTGAAATCTCAGAAACGGATGTTTTGTTCAGAGCCAGAACTTTATGCTTCACTAAGCTTCTTCATATTCTGGGACTAGCAATACTGCAACGGTGATGTGAATGCATAAGCTTGTATCTAAAAGTTTGTCAATCTTTGAAACAGATTAATAAAAGCATATTTCAATGTATTATTTAAAGTGGTGTAAAGACTCTGGATATGATCATCTTCAAGCATCGTAAAATGTGCAAATGAGTGGGTGTGCTCGATGTTAAGTAAGTGACAGTCTTGACTACCAATGCTGACTGCTGTAGGCAGTGCTTCGTTGTCATTGAACTACTTAGTTCATCTGTTTCTAATGACAGTGCTTTTAATTTGTTGTGTTCTAATAACAATGCTTTTAATTTGTTGTGTTCTTTCCTGCTTAATTATTTTAAACTGTTACTCTATAAAAAGACTACACTGATGTCTAGGGAGCACGCATTTTTGATAGAAGTGCTTTTCAGGTTGCAGCTTCTGCCCTGCTATAGGCTGAAAGCTGTACATAGGATGGTCCAACTGCCTTCACCTTCTGTATCTCAAGGACAGATGCCCCCAAACTATTACAATCCTTGCTAAATCCATTTTTATATTACTGTTGCCTGATGTTGAAACAGCAAGTCAATCCACATGATAGTTATTCTTCCCGAAGAGAATGTTCTTCTAGAAGTCTCTTAAGACCAAAAGAGTGAAAATGTGCTGCACAGATATTTTTAAAGGGGTGCTCTTACATAAACTATGATTGGAAAGGTTAATGTAAACCTAAGGTGATGTGCTTTCCTAAAGGTATGATCCTTGTCTAGGAGAAAGTACTTGTGATTTCTTTCTTGATTAAACATTTTGAATGACTTCTAATGTGCAGTACCTACTGAATCAGCAGCCAGAAGGAAAACATATTATTTTTCTGAGTAGCTCTAAATATCTTGTACATTTGGATTTATCAGTGAAGAGCAGTTTGGAGAAGTATTGCCAAAATTAGATGGAAGTAGGTGCTTCCAGTTCTACCAGAAAGACACGTGGTAACCCATTACACAACACCAGACAGGCTGTTCATCTTAACTGGAAAACCTGGAGTCAGAAGTATGTGAGGAAAATTAGATTTCACTTCAAACTTGTGAAAACATTGTTAACAAAAATAGAAAGAACACTTTTGTGCTTCTGAGGACCTTTGTCTGAGCATGGAAACTACAGTGTATTTGTAAGTTCTGAAAGTGCTTTTAGAAGTCCTTAATGACATACGGCACTGTGTCTTCTGTTGATGTCAGAGGCTGTGGTGTTGAGTGTTGAAGCAAAGGTCTGGTTTTGCCAAGTAGGTCTTTTAAATATTTTTATAATTAATATGTTCTTGAATTTCTGTTTAAAAACAGTGTGCTGGCAGGTTTGGAGTAATATGCCTGCTATGGCAAGGTGTGGGTATCACTAGTAGCTATTGGCATAGGAAGTCCCATGTGGAAATACTGGAACTTTTTTTAACGCGTTTGACTTTCTAGTTTCTTACAAGTGTCAGCTTTGTTAATTCTATAATATGGCTTTATTTACATTATTCTAAACGATGTAAAAAGGTGATGGTTCCATTGAGTACAGAAAAGTCAAACTGGTAAACTGACTTTTTTTGCTCATCTATTAAATAATTGACTTAGATAATGAATTGGATAGGAAAGACAACAATATCAGTGGTTTAAGACTTATGTAAATATTCTGACACTTAATTTGGGTTGTCTTGCTGACAGTATGAAGCCATAGTATTTTGAAAAAGTATCAAGGGGAAAGATCATGTCTACTTAACTTGTAGGTCATCTTGATAGTTTTTACTGAATTCTGAACTGTATTTTTATGTTGAAATGAGAAATTATTAAAGAAGATTTTCTTTTTTTATTAGGGGAGCGGCCATTTCAGTGTACGCTGTGTGAAAAGGCTTTTAACCAGAAGAGCGCTCTTCAGGTCCACATGAAAAAGCACACAGGAGAGAGGCCTTATAAATGTGATTACTGTGCAATGGGATTTACACAGAAAAGCAATATGAAACTACATATGAAACGGGCTCATGGTTACACTGGTATGTAGCATAATGATAGTAATGGTGAGTGCAGAAAGCCATGTGCTTTCCTAGGAAAGCACAAAACACTTCCTGTAAGTTACTGAGGAACTGGACATTGATAGCCAAAGACCAGAATTGATAAGCTAATAGTGGCACATGCAACCCAAAAGCAGGTTGAAATAGAGATTGGTTACTGCTTATGGTTTGTGGTTTTATATGTGGAGTTCTGTAGTATAGAAATACAAAGTTCAGACACTATTATAGAAAAACAGCCAATTATATTAAGGGTTTTTAAATTATTTTTCAGAGAGCCTCTAATGAATTTACAGAATCTGAAGTAGTTGTGTAACACCTTTCCCAGCATGACTCCTTTATTCCCAAGTGCTGTATTTGTCATATTCTTATACTATACATCAAATCAAACTGATTTGTCTTTTCATCTTGTACTTTGGTAGGTCCTGTACAAGAGCCTGCTAGTCATCCAGAACAAGAAGGAGAAGATATTAGTCGTGCTCTGAATTTAGAAGAAGTGGTACCAGAATCTTCAAATGAATGGCAGAGTATAGGCAATGTTTTTCGATGACACCTTAAAATTTGACAGCTAAAAACGTTTCTGGGACTCAAATTTCTCTGAACAAGTGTTCAAGAAAAGTCAAAGGTGGATTTTACAGTTAAAGCTTCAAACATTGAAAATGTTAACAGTAGAATAATATATTAGGTTTTTGTAATTATTTACAAAAAAATACCTTAAAGAATCATTCTTTTTTTTAAGCTTGTAGATGAATACCGGGAAAACATCATTTAATCTGTGCTAAGTTGTCTGTGAATCAGTGAACTCAGGTAATACTGTATACAGTTTCATCTTCTAATTCACAGCCAGTATATCTATTTGAAAAATAAACTGGAACTTCATATCAGAATAGAATTACTCCCTTTTTTAAAGGAGGTGAAGAACAACTTTGTGGGAAAACCATGAAACTGTTGGTCAGCTTTCTATTTTTTATGTGCTTGAAGAAATAATTGAGGTTGGAGACAAAGTGTTACAGAGAAAATGCATGCAGTATAAGATAGGGTGGTTTGTGTTTTGGGATTTCATTTTTTTTAGGCGCAGGAAAATGCTGTACTTCTGTTTTAAGTTATTTATTTTTTTAGTACATTTTGAGAATTTGTTGAAGAAAATAAAATGCCATGAACTTACTGCTTTTCTTGAGTTCAGCTCTTGAGAAGGGAGCATGTTCATTTCCATTCCAACCGCAAAGGCAGTTAGTTGTTAGTATTCATATGAAAAGTCTGAGGCTTAAAACTCAGCAATACTTATTTAAAGAGAATCCAAACTAGAAGAGGTTCCATTGAAAGCCTCTTCTCTTTTTGTTTGCTGTAATGGATCAGCAGGTACATATCTCAGTATCTGTGGAAAACACAGCCATATACTAAATCGGGGAAGTAAACATACAGTTTAGTGTTAGCAGTGAGAAAGTTAGGTGCACACTAGGTCACCTGTGTTATACAATATTCCCCGGTGCCGTAAACAGTTATCATTTCAAATCTGTAAATTCCTCATGAATTTCTTTGTGAAATTTAGAAATATGTTACTTTGTTGTTGTTGAAGTCATTGTTTCAGCAAACCTACCTAGCTGACTTAAGTCATGCTTTGAAAGGTGCCACTTGTTAAGTATATTCATAACAAAGAAACACTGGAGTAAAAACATAGTCATCTTTTAGACATTCCAAAGACAGAAGCTCTTTTCTTATTTTTACCTTGTTCTTTTGAATTTTATTTATATGTTACATATATATAGATATATATATGTGTGCTTGTATATGTATATATATATTTAAAGTTATATGAGCCTCTGTGTGGCTGATCAGTATATTTTGTAAATACTAATCCAGTTGCAGGAAGTTCATGTTTTCAGTTTGCCACAAGTACTTCTAGATCAGTGGTGGATTTGTTGTACTATAATACAGAGCTGGATTTTAATTTACCTTAAGAAAGATAATTGTTCTCAGATCCAAAAAACCCTTTGCTGTAAATATTGTCTATACTTTGTCTATGATACAAACCAGTTATTTCAGATTGCTGAAGCAAGAAATCACTGTTGGTTTTGATAAGGCATCTCTTAATTCTTTTGTTAACTTTTTGGCATATGTATATAAGTAATATAGTTGGTGACATGAAAATAACACTTTTGTTATGTGGAATATTTAATTCAAAACCATGATAAATAATACTACTTTTTTCCAAATTCTGTTTTGTGTATTTTTTTTAGCATTTGATTCTGGATTCTACAAAATTCTAAAAGCTCCATTCACCAGAAGTGCGTCTCTCAGCTTCCAGCAGTGCCTTTCCTTCCAGACAGCCTGTTAGTGTTTTAGCTGTTTCAGAGTTGAATATTTTAAATTTTGCAATATTTTACAGTTGTCTGAATGCATACTGGCCCCATGGCATAGCACCCTGTTTATCTGTAGTAATACAGTAACCAGGTTGTGTCGCATGGACCATGTATAAGAGCTTTTCCCTGTTATTTTAGAAAATATTGTATAAATCACAGCAGAGTTTGTTGGAGTTGATTTGCTGCATAGGGGATGACACTTTCAAGAGGCTGACAGAAGATGATTTCCAACTGGTCACATCCAGATGGAAGTCTATCCTTTGTAATGGGAATGTGATTCCTGAATCCTTGAAAGCATTCAGTCTGCTCTAGCAGCAATTGTTTTGCCAGCAGGTAGAAGCTGGTAGTGGCTGACTATGTGCTAAAAGCAGATCTCATGAGTAAAAAGATGCTGTTTTCAAATGGTCACTTCTCAAAGTACTGTGTCTTGGTTGGAGGCAACAAGTGTGTGGTTTAGGTCTTGGAAGTATTAAATAAGCAGCGTGATTTATGGAGTCAGCTAACATGTTTCTCGCATTCAGTTTGATTCTCCAGCACTTGGGCATCCTGTCAGTTACAGTAAATAGACTTTTCAAAAAACTTCTTTGTAATATTGTGTTTGATTTGCTTGCCTGCATCCTCCTACCCCATGAACATCAGTAATTCACTCTGGAGAATCCTGACATAGAGATTTCAATCTTGGTAAGATTGAGTCGGAGTTTTTCAAAGCGGTATTAATCTGTTGATGGTTCAGTACAAATACAGACACTGTAACCAATACGTTGATATTTTCAAAAGCAATGTTGAAGTAGGTGCAGAAAGACCTATTGTTCTAAGGCATGTTTGAAGAGTCATGTGGTATAGTGGGTAAGGGAAGCATGCATAGGAATGCCTCTGTTCTTTCTGGTTTGATGCAGTAGTAGATTTACTCTAGCCTCAGGCTTTTTGGCTTGTGTCTGCTCAAGCATTTCTTTTGGTTTATGTCTGTTCCTTCAGTACAAGAAATGACATACTCCCTGTAATGGTTGTGCATTCAGGAAAGATCCTTTGCTTACAAATCCAGTAGCCATTTAAACTGCTGCTTTTCAGCAGCTTTTCCATGAAACTACTGGTGAGTAATTATAAGAATAAATTTCAGTCTTAAGTTTTAATCTCTTTTAACACACATGTTGGTAAAATCATGCTTTAAAGTACCATACCTTTTCTTCTGTAGGAAGTAAATCCTAAAAAGCCAATTCCAGCCTCTCGAAAAGATGACTGAGGGAAAGCAGAATGATAAAGGCATGGAAAAGCTTTGAATAAGTTCTGTACCTCTACAGTGTGGTATTTAGGAAGATGTATTTCTCAATATTTTCATCCTAAATATTCTTTCCTATGTTTGATGGCTGCTTTAAAAAACAACTTGATTTTTACATACCCTGTTCGAAGAAGACGCTTCATGCTATACTTGTTTATAAAGGCTGGGATTGGTACACCACCATAGGCATTTTATGCCTTGCTTGGTGTTTAGCTGCCACTCCACAGACACTGGCCTCCCGTAAATCCTGTGTCAGTTGTCAGTCTTGTGGGCCATGCTAAGTCACCAGTAATGTCACTAGAAGCCTGTGTGCAGGCAACTGGGTTGTGGGTCCCAAAGTGTTATTTTCTAGTATCTGAAAATCATTCATAAATTGAGAAAAAAAAACAGCTACAGAACCATCAATTGAGGATAAAAAACCAAACACTGCAGAATTTCATATATGTGATCTCCTCCATTACAAAAGACAGAACTGGTCCAAGTTTCATTTCAAGTTGATTACTTTATTTCAATAATGAATATTTTTAAAAGCTGTGTTCCTATAAGAACAATACATATTCAAATTAAATCAACTATTACGTTGTAGAGTATACATCTGGATGAAGCTACAATAGAAAAATACACATAGCAACCAATGTAGGTAATAGAAGATGTAATAAGTCTGTGTATGCTTAATAATTTTGGTGGTTTTGTTTTCTTTAGTCTCTATGTATTTTCTATCCTCTTGTCTTCCATTGCTTCATATTAATGGACACTGATTTAAACCTACAATAGATTTAGGTGTGAAATGCAATTAATGTACGTATTCATAGGTAACTTTTACTGGGCACTTATTAGGAATGCAGTTTCAACCTGGGAAGCATTAACTGTAGTCTACAATGCATAGGCTAAAACTAAAAAAATAAAATAATTAATCAGACACTTAGATGACAGCTTGAAGAAATGGTAAGTTTAAGTAATAAAACAGTGCAATTCAGAAGAGCCTTTTATTTCCCTAAGTGTGGTTGGAAATACCATTGCCACGCATTCATTTTAGTAAGTTGTGAACAAGTAATATCTAAATCTAACTCAGCTATAATTTATTTCTATAAGGCAACTACAGTACCACAGTTAAATGTTCACAGTAGTTTACTATGAGTTTGCTTTGGTGCACTGCCCTTAACAGGCATCCAGATGTTCACAAACAAAAGGTGAGCCGAGCAAACATGACACTGCTGAAAAAGATGTGAAATTCTAACGTGAGATGTGCAGGACTATCTGAGATACCAATACTGAAGGGCTCTCTTTCAGAAATTAGACCTACTTGTTTATATGTTTACTTATTTATTGTGCTGCAAAGTTTATGCTGTTACAGCAGCGTTTGCCTGAAGCACCAGCGACGTCCAGTGGTCACTTGCGCAATCTTAGATGTTTCTTCTCTGGGAATATCCCTTGTTTCTTAACATTAGTCTAACTCAAATTTGAAATCCTCTTTCTCTCCCTCATCTGCTCTTAATTCTAATGGTTTGGATGCGATGAGCAATTCATGGTATGGAAAGAATTTCCTTATTACTGTTGCTCCGCATCTTATTGATTCTGCAACATCTGCCCCCTCCCACACTTCACATACCTTGAACTCCCAATGTTTGGTAGACCTTTCCATGACTGCCTAATCCTGTTATAAAAATAAATTATTCTGTGAGTGAGAGAAGGAAGATTAAAACAAAACAAAAACCAAATCAAAAAAAGGATTTGGATAAACAGTCCTTACAACTTCTGCACATGGTGGATTTTTGTTTTTAACAGCAGTGTCTCAGAAATCCATTAACAGCAGTGCTCAGTATTCAAGACATTAACTCTTTATTTGTAATTCTGATGTTCACTGAAACGAAATCAGAAGACTTGAGCTCAAATTAGGTGCTTGGGAGAAATAATGAAGTCCAGCATACAGTTAGGGCATCCTGGAGAAGAATGAGTAGTCAGAGATCTTGTTACTTCACATAAAATAAGGAAAACATCTAGTAAAGCTACTCTTTGTGTTCCTTTCATTCAACTGTTGGTCAGGGATTGCCAATAAAAGTTTGTATAATCATCTACTGCATGCAGAACCTAATTGGCATTAAGTAATGGATTGCATCTATCTAGGTAATTGTTGCAGTTGTTATTAATTTTAAGGCAGTTACATTATGAAGCAGAGTACATGATCCTTGGATGGCATCTTAGAGCTTCAGCGCCTAGCAACTGGTGAACCAGACCGGGATCCAGGTCGGGACCCAGAGCCACCCTGTGGAGGGAATAACAGAGTTAATTGAAAAGTACTGTGTATTTGGGACTGTAAGTTAAAAACACCCATGAATCTGTAGTAGGACAAAAAACTGAATATTATCTAACGAAAATGGCTTGCAGTGGCCTCTGGTGTATTGCTAAATACTGCTGGGATTTTCACTTCAAATAGGTAATTGGGTTTTGCATATTTTCATTTAGGATTAATTTACTAAATCTCATACAGGGCTGGACAGTGTCTCATGAGTTATTTGTAGGTGCATGTTCTATTCAGGCCTTCCTAATGAAAGCAACTTACTTGCTTAGACATCTTGGAAGTTTTAATTCTTTTTTACCCATGAACTGTGTGTATACTTGATAAAAAACCCACACCAAAACCAAACCCTCCAGACCCTGTATATGAGTTATGAGAGTCTCACATCTGAAAGAATTGAAATGTAATAATTTTATTCTGTAATATTTATTAGGGTAAATTGTTAATGTGATTATATCAGCTTGAGCCTTGTATGGAAAGCTTGGATGCAAATATAGGAAAAAAAAAAACCTAGAAAAGAGAGCTGAAACCTGGCCTATTTTTACAAGCAATAAGAAAACATCAAAATAGAAAAAAAACCTCAAACTGGTGACAATTCATGTATCTGCAACTGAGAAAAGCCCTAGAGCACTTTTATAGCAAAGATGGTCCAAGCCGAAATGACTGAATTCCCTGGTCTCTTGATTTATTAGCTGTGCTCGTGGGGCTGTGCCATGACTCAAAATAGTGAACTGAACCACATTAAAGCTAATCTGGCCAAACATTTATTTTTTGCATGACAGTTTTCTAACTTGCATATGTGGTGTCAAAGCTTGTTGTAATGACATATTATATTACAGGAGTTCTCCCACCTGGGGTGGGAGCAACCAGGGACTGTTCAAGTTGAAACTGCATCTCAACCAAATACGTGTCCAACATACCACCGTTCTGCAGCTTATCAATTTGCTTTCGTTTTCACTATTCTAAATAATCTAGCAGCAGCAGCAAGCTGTGTCACTTCATTCATCTGTGTTCCAGGTCACTTGGGAGTTGAGTAACAACGCGGATCCTTGCACAGGTCTTTGTGGGACTTTGTGGACTTACCTTCTTTCCTAATGGTAACTGATTGTGTACTTTTACCTTTTTTCCTATCATGTAAGTAGATACTAGACCCATGAGATAACCTTCTGGTTTATCCAAGCAAATCTAGTTCCTTCAGAAGCTTTAAGCAAATGTGGTTGTTTCAAACATGGCAGGTTCTGGAAAGGTTTGGCCTGGACTCAATGTTTTGTACTTCAGTGTAAGTTCAGTTGTACTTTACCAGTTTAAAGATTCTGGAAAGAGTGCCCTGGCCCTCATGATAGGATCCCTTATGTCCCTTGTGAGCAGACTTATGCTCATAGAATTTTCCGCTTCCTCCATATCCTGGCTTGTGTCCTTCACCACCCTGCAAAGAAAGATTTTCATGTATATTGCATATTATTGCATTCCGGTTACCCTATGCACATTGTCATATTTTTTGATCGCTGAAATTTAATAATTAAACAAGAAATCTAATGTTGGAGCAAAGTAACCTTCCATGTAATGAGCAAGGATGAAGGAACATGTTAGGACATTATTTGAATATACTCAAATCGGAGGGAAGCACCGATCTGTAAAAGACAATAATCAAAAAAGGATACTCAGAAGGTTACCCTGCATGACAAAACTTGAAATGTTTCAATTTCACAAGTTCTAAGGTGACAAACACTTCAACTAATTTGTGCGCTTCTGATAATGAAAGCGATGCTTAATGGCTTGAAGGCTTTAATGTTTTGTCTGAAAATGCAGGTAATTTATGTGTCCATCCCATATAAAATCAAACCTGTGGTAGAGAAGTAGAATGTCATTAGTTGTGAGATAACTGTGGGAAGAACTTGTCTAATAACTGTTCAGGCAGATCCTTTCTTACTGAAAGGGGTTGCAAGGAAAGGTGGAACAAAATACTTGAATTAGTGACAGTGTTAGTTTTGCAGACTTTACTGTATAAGAGCAATTCCATCTGTGGAATAAGTGCCCATCTCATCCTAGCCTCCCCTCCCATTTTTGCCCTTCCCAGGAAAATTAAAATGCAGCAGATAAGTCTTCCAGGAGTCTTTAAGGGAGGAGAGCTTTGCCATGCAGTGGATTTTGCTCCCTTTGTGCTAAAGCAAAAGAAATTGTCTCTGCAAGGCTGTCAAGTTGCTGGGTAAGAGCAAGCAACAAAATTACCATCATAAAAGTGCTGTGGGAGGAGGAAGGAAAGTGGAACAGGAAGAAGCAAAATAGCAAAATTGAGACAAAACAAAATTATCACGTTGCTGCAGCAGCTTGAGGCAATGGAGCAAGATATGCTTTGGCCTGGTAATAAAATGGCTGTTATCGAAAGCATGTTTGTCACCTACCCAGCTAAATCTGGTGAGGGATAATCCTCTTCCCTGCACATGCAAGAAATAGAAACAATGACATGATGATCACTACGGAACATACCATCTGGGTGCACCATACACAGATGATGAAAATGCAGTAAAAATAATGAAGTACTGGCCATATAAAGAGGCAAGAGCTGAAAACAACAATCTGTACAGTCATTCCACGAAACACAAAAGGTAATACTCTTTGTTATAATTACAAGAACTGACTAGCCATGGTTTGTCAGTGTTACGTACTTTAGAGGCCAGCTGAGCTTAGTAAATAGAGGGACAGTTCCTGGTGGGTGAGGCTTGTTTGAAATCATTACCTATTACTAGTTTATTATAAAGCAATCACGGTATAAACAAGATGAAACTCACTGAGAGTGACTTTAATTTGTCATGTAGCAAGTCAGGAAGTGCACGAGGAGGAGAACCATGGCTTTTTTGTCTTAGTCCCTTGCTTTAAATATTCCCAATAATAATTCCAGATTTTTACTTGGTACAGTCAAAGAAAACTAGTTAGACTAGCAGCTGAATTGGTAAACAGCAGTAGCCCACTAAAGACCCTGGACATTGTATGAGCCCCTTAAAATGCTTACCTTTGCTTGCATTGGGGGTGGTGTACGGGGTGAGACCTACAAACCAACACAGAAATGTTGTGAAACCAAGGAAAAATAAATGTAGAGGATCATCGAGCCTTGTGAATTATTATCTGTGAGTTAGCAGGATTAAGTGCTATCTAGGTAATTGCACTGAGAAGCTCCTCTGCTGTCCCAGGCTGTGCTTAGAATACACTGGATTTTTGCCTATTTTTAAACAGAAAGCATTTCTTAACACAGCCAGTGCTGAAGACAAGAGGACAAAGCCTGTGAATGGTGAAGCTGCATAATGGTAATGGTGGTTGAAATTTGACTATGCTGGGGAGCGTTCACCCACTGCCTTGTGGCTTTTCAGTATTGTTTATGTTTCCAGGTAAAAATTACTTTTTGTGTTAAAATGGCCTGATGAGCTTAAAGGCCCAATTCAGAAGGCTAAAAATAATGGTTAATGACTGGGGAGTATTTGGTTAGTGATGGCTCCTAAAGAATATAGTTCGTTTTAGTGCATAACAAGAAGAGAGAAGACTTACAATGTTCTTGAAGAAGTGGACTACAGGGTTGTCATCACCAGGCCGGCCATGCTGAGATCTCTGGGGGATGGACCCTACGTGGTGGCTGGCCCTGGCTGCATGTATATCCTGAAAAGCACAATAGGCGTATCGCCAGGTCAGCTAGGAAGGGAGGGATAATCGGTGGCTATACAAAAAGAAGAGTCACTTTCACCAGGAATGAAGAGAAAAATGCTTTGGAAAGCTACAGATATTGCAACTTAAAGTTGTCAGTGCTCGGAAGCAGTGCTCAGTATTTTAATGCAATGGTAAATGCAGAGTTTTCCAACCAGATTTGCCTATCCCATATTCCCTTGGTCATCATGCTTGTAGTAAGCTTGGGTAAAGCCCTTCCTAAATCTTCGCTCACGAAGCCAAGCCATTCAATACAGACATATGTTGTGCATATACATATATATATATGCATGAGGGTGTACAGGTTTTTCATGTTAGAGCCCCGTGTGGAATGAAACCTGTTAATGGAAAGTTCTGCTAGCAGAAACCTCGTAGATTTCCTCCTTTCGTAAGTAGGATCGTAGAATGTAATTTTAGAAATGAAACCTGAAATGGAGAAAAAATGACACTGGGTCATTCTCCATGTAAGAGCAGGAATGGATCGTGTATCATTTCTCAGTTCCGAAAGACTACAGAACACTGATGAACTGCAAGAGCAATGTCATTTTTAGAACGAGGGAATCAAATAAGGCTGACAATACTGTTTTCAGTAGGGCTTCCTGAGCACTACAGAAAGAAGTCCAGTAAGTGAAGGTAAAATAAATAGCAAAAATAACACATTATAAAGAGTGAATACCTTGGCTGGTACTTAGAGCATGATGTATCTGTTGCAGTGAAAAGAGTGTCAAAAATTCGGTGTAGTTACTGCTCTCTGGTTGCTGTATGACAAAGTTCTTTTTAAAACTGTTAGGTGTGACTGACCCAGTTACAGACATCTGCCCATCGTTATGAATGTAGGCACAAGGCTTCACGTTCACTGCCACGTTTTTGAAGTACTCGGTGCAGAAGAGAGAATGTAGAAGAGAATGGCAGTAACAAAAGTGCTGCAGCAGTTCTCTTAGTGTAATGAGCTCCCTGAGAGTACAATGATGTTATCAGCATTATATAGATACTAAATTTTTAATTGGCCTCTAAAGATGGGATGGAAATCCATAGTGAGACAGGAGCTCACATAAGCACTTTCCTAACAGTACAAACTGAATGAATGTTTGACTGTAGAGCAGGATGAATAGTTATCTAAAACGTACTTCACTTTCATCACATACAGAAAAACATTGATCAACTCGCCAGGGAAAAAGCTTGGTCTTATTGTTGGACTCCTGAGTAGTTTGGTGGGTTTTGACAAGTTAATGTCTATAGCACAGACTTTCAAAGGTTTGAAGAGTCTTTTTGCACTCAAGTCTCCTGACAACAATAGCTTTCAAAATGACCTCAACGGCCTCCAGCTATTACTACTGAAAATGGCTTGCACAGAGATCTACATGTCTTAAGTCTCTTGAATAAAAGCTCATATGAAACAATCTAGTGTTAGCTGCTCAAAGCTGCTTCATGGAAGTTTTATTTTCAAGTGTGTGAAGTCAGGTCTTGTGATTTTATATGAATTAAAAGAACGTATATTATATTGAATCCAAAATGAGTCAGAAGTATCCATCTTCATGAGTGGCCTTGTAAGTTACATGATTCTGAAGAGAAATGAAATTCGGATATGTTGTTTACACGATCAGTTTCCTTAGGGAAAAAAAATGAGCCAATGCAGCTAAGTTCAGCGGCTACTTATAAGCATCGGTATTTTGCGTTCTGCTGATACATAAAGATTTACCACTTAAAAAGCAGGAGTTTATGAATTTTATTGGGTCTGTGAAATTCCCATAGTGTCAGGCAGGCAGTCCTGCTTATACCTCTGCAGCAGTTCCTGCTTTGTCACTAGTTCCAGTGTTGACAAAGTCATCTCTTGCTGCTGTTAAGAGGGAGCCAGGAAGGTATCAGCACATGTTCAGAACAAGTTACTTCAGCCATGCCTTTCTCTTTTAATCTTCAAATGAAGCATTGCTTTGCCTCTGAAACCAGTGGACTGCCTTGTCTTCGGCATAAATAGCATGATAAATACCATGGCGTTGCAGATCTGAACGTCTGTTACTAGCAGCAGGAACTGGGTCACCATCTAATTGTAAAGCTGTTAACACGTGCAAAGCAGAAAACTTCACAGTCAGATTTGGCTGCAGGTCGGCCGCAGCTCCATGGTGGGCTGTGGATTGCCAGCAGGCACAGGGAAAAGCTGCAGTAAGTTTGTTACCCTCTAGGTGAGTATGGATTTCCTGATTCGAGCATTCTGATCAATTACTAGCGCTACTAATTTTGCTTACCAAAAAGCTTATCAGGCAGTGAAGACAGTTTCTTCTGTCTCTGGTGCCAAATGTCAGCATAGTCTCTTAGTGGGCCCCCATTTGAAGCATTTGAGGCAGCAGCAAGTCTGAAGCCATTTTTAATGAGGGTGCTGTGTGAGTTCAATAGTGTTTCCTGGTGTTACAAATAAAGCATTTTCCTTCCATATTATCATCAGCAAATTTTATCCGTGGTCAGAATCTTCAGTGTTATTCTGAGTCTGTGGCACTGACAGGCTGCCCTTCAATGTATTGTCGGAATCGCTCTCACCTGCAGTTTGTTCTTTCAGGTTTTTGATTCCTAGGGGCAAGGAGCAAAATCCCCTGGGGTTTTTC
Organism: Lathamus discolor; assembly: GCF_037157495.1. NCBI lineage: Eukaryota > Metazoa > Chordata > Aves > Psittaciformes > Psittacidae > Lathamus > Lathamus discolor. Next base: position 98,995,316 of record NC_088885.1, on the reverse strand, counting down.
GGAGAGCGCTCCTATGCATGATGTCTGAGAATCACTTCCCTCAGAAGGGCAATAACTGATACCTATAGGTGTTGTAAGCCAAATCTGAATGGGGTCAGGCTTTTCTTTGTTGAATGAAAGAGAAAACAAATCTCATTCATCCTGCTGGGATGGGCTACCGGGGTGGTGTTTCGTAATGGAACTTTTTTGAGTAAGCTCATCCAGTTGTCATTGTGTGCTTCATTAATACAGTCAGAAGTTCAGCATTTATCTTTAAACATGCTTTAAATGCTTGGTCTTCAATAATATCCTTACTAAAACCTAACAGCAGAAATACAGCAGAGCAAGTATGGTTTAGGAACAGGGAGATTTCTTTCTTGCTTCTTTGGGTTCCTGGTCCTGGTTGCCCAGCAGCTGCAGCGAGCTTTCCCTACACCTCTTGCAACCTTGTCATGAACTTCAGTCGTAAGAGCATTGCCAATAAAAAGCCGCCTTGCTTCCAATAGCTGTGTATTATGAAATGTACTCGCGGAGTAGAATCCTGAATTGAGAGCCGTTGGGTGCTGTTTGTGAAGTTCAAAGCAGTGGTGCCCCTGTTTGTGCCCTTAAGAAAGTAATTCTAGAGTAAGTGAATAAAAACCAGAGAGTAGCTTCTCTTCCCAGTTATCTTTATGTCTGAGGTTCCCTACTAAGTCAACTCTGGTGTACATTCAGAAAAGCCAAAAAAGGAAAGATCCCTCCAGCTGAATAATCGTAATTATTAGAAAACGTTTGCCAATAGCGGAGCTTTAAGCAGTATCTGCGAGCTCTGATGACACAGGTGTCGTTTGCAACTTCAGGATTAATAATGGAAATAAGAACACTCTTAAAAATGGATGTAAAACAGCCACAGTTATCCTGTAATGGGGAGTGTTTCAGTAATGGAATGCTTTGCAGCTCTTGGGGAGTTGCATTATTTACTGTGCTACCTCCCTTATTGATGTTGGCCATTAAGACAAAAGAAGAGAGTAAGTGTCAATGTAGTACAAAACACAGGTATTTTATCATAGCTATTATACATTGACAGTGCATTCCCTGTGTTAGCCACATACTCTCACATCAAACTAATTCAATTTACTGGCACAACCTGTGTTAATTATCTTGAAAGAACTGCTCAGAAAAATAAGATGCCACTTCTCTAACACGGTAACAAGAATCCATACGTGGCTTGATATGTGCTCCATTGTAGGGTTTGTGCAAGATGTTTATTACGTTTCCAGTCGAGGTGAAGATACCCGAATGTGTGCTCTCCAGTGGCCCACCACAGCAGGCCTGACCGTGTCTCCTGGTTGGTTCTGTGGCCCCGAACCACAGTGAAGGGTCATTACTGTCTGCACTGCAACTCCCCAGGAGGCTGGAGAAGAGGATCCTGTGGGCTTTCGAAAGTGCAGCAGGCACGTCTGGGTTGTACATTTGGATACCAGGTTTGACAATCCAGGTTTGTGATCATCCACGTGTGTGACTTGAGATGGGGTAGGATTTGGGGGATTAAATTCATATTCATATAAACACAACTGCTGTTACATGTTCTTCATGTCCCACTCGACTTTGTTTTCCGATATAAAATATGTGGTTAAGCAGTAATAGACACTTTTAATGATCTTTCCTACATAACGGCAAAATCCAAATACACATGAAATCTGGAAATCACTGATTTAAAATGCAATCAGTCAAACCAAGGAAGGGGTTTTGATATTTGTAAGAACAAAAAACACTGCTGCTTTCTTGGGTTCACTGGGTTTCATGGCCTCCAGTGGGTTGTCACAGGATACCTAATGAGGCACTATGTGTGAATTTAGGAGAACACCTATGAAACCTACAAATTTCAGATTCATATAGATATGAACAGTATCCGTATCTAGACACTGCCTTAGAAAACCCAACTGTTCCCCAACCTACAGGATGTGATGCTTAACCACCACTAAAATATTTGCAGCCATACTGGTAGACTAAAATTAGCCTTAATGCTAATTGAGCATAATGAATAAGTAAGTGATGAATGCTGTTCATGCCGGTTTGTAGGAAGAGGAAGATGAAAGAGCACCAAGCAATTCTAAGCCACTCACTTAGGTAATTTTGTGTTAGTCCTTGAAATAGGCTCTGAATCCAAACTCTTACATATAAGAAAATTCCTACTTGGCTTTGAATTTCTGTAGTTAGCACTATTTCAAAGCAGTATTCCTAACAGGAATGAAGACTCATCTTTTCAGTGAATATGTAAGCTTATTTTTGTTAAACAAGAGGAAATTTACTCTGTACAGTTTGCCTAAAGCACTTGCAGGAAATCTGCTGGGTGCTTATATACAGAAATTGCTTCCTCTTGGGTTTCAAAGGTGCTTTGTACACAGGGCTTTGTGTTCCTGGGCATAGCTGATGCTGCGTTAGAGCCTTCCAGTGCCATTACCTGATGTCTTATCAGGAGCTGATAGAATATAGAGCACGTGTAACGTGAGGATGTATTTTTCCATGTTTATTCTAGCAGTAAAATACCCACTGTGAACATGCACTGCTAAACCAGGCTGCATTATCCTGGTGTCATTGCTTCCATTCTCATTCACATACAAACCCAAGTACCAATTTGCTTTTCATGATGGTGTTTGTTCCAGGCTGTCTACAATTCCTGATCTGTTACAAAAAGCAATCGGAATGCTGATATCCTGCCCGCATGCCAGTCTGATGGTGACATTGCAATTAATTAGCTAATTCAGCAGGCTTTTCTAATCACTTTAGGAAGGATGAACCACGCATCCTTGTAATGGCATCATTAATTTTTACTAATGTGGAAATTAAGACAGAAATTAAATTACTTGCTCAGTTACAGAGAATTGGTAGGGAGATGAAGAGTCCAGAAGATTCTGCCTGTCCGTGTTGTGCTGAGATCGTTAATATAATCTTTGTCTAGAAATAGGTGATGAACAGAAAGAGGAAGAAATCTTAGCAAAAAGATGGGAATAAAAAGCATTGGGGAAAGACTACAGACGACTGAGAAGTGAGAAACGCAGGGTAGATGAGCAAACAGATGGCGTGAGGAAGGAAACAACGGAGACCACTGGCCATCAAGAGAGGTAAGTGCTAATTGATACCCAGAACCACATTCCTCCATCATCCTCTTACTCCTTAGTGCCTCAGTGAGCATGGTTCACAAATTCCAAGGTGGGAGGAAAGAATTACAGGGGAATAAAGAAGAATCAGGACAGTGGTTCAGGATAATAGTTCTATGATGGGTCCTGAGTGAGAGACTACTGGCATCATACCATCTTAGTGTTTTTCTCCATGTCCAATTTATTGCATTGTTGTGACACTTGATAAATGGTTTCAGAAACAAAACCTGATGCTTTAATTTACCTTTACTTTTCTGAAGCTGCTTTTTTTTTTTTTTTTTTTTTTTGCCTAGCATTAGTCATTTTATTCAAATATTCTTCATGATAAGATACTCTCTATCTGTCTGCTTGGGTGGAGTCTTTGATGCATATTCAGTATTGTCCTCTGTGCTGGTTTATATAGATTGGTATCAGTGATGTGGATTAAACCTTGTGGAAGTGATCCCACCATGGAAACCCAGTGCAAGGTTTTGGGGGCTGGTTTTTTTTATTTGTTTTGCCAGTGATCACTCCAGCAAAAAGGAGATTTTGGCTAGCAAGTATTGAGTTTCCAGGGTTGCTTCTGCTACCAACAAACTTTGCAGCCCCTAAGGACTTTACATGGCCAAGATAGGGAAGGCATCAGAGATCAGTACTGACAATGATAACCGTCTACTGGTAAGACTGGATTTGGTGGAGATGCATCTGTTGGTGCTGCTACAGAAAAGAATGTAATATTGTGGGTATGGCTATTGGTAAGAAAGCAGAACCTTGTAGAAACTTTACCAAGGACTGTTGCCTAGTATTTTCACATACTGAAGAAGCTCACAGAGTAAGCAAGATGATCATTATTTGGAGAATGGAACTATAAATACCAGGGATACACTATTGCTTTACAGCTGCTGACCAGAAATAAGGAGGAGAAGAATGTTACCACATCCTTAATTTCTTGAAATACACATTTCTTCCCTCTGGTTGCACAAACAACTATTTTATGAAGGGACTGGCCCGATTCTGTTTCTTTTCTGCCTTTAATAGGTAAAAAAATTACAGGCTAAACTCTTGTACAGATGTTAAAAGTACTATTGCCTACATCAGCACAACTTACTTAAGAAGTGGCAAGTGTAATAGTAAGAGTTTACTATTAAGAAAGTTAGACATGGCATGGTTTAATAGCTTATTTCTTTGAAACGAATACTCAAAGATAAAATTATTATTTCAAATAATGTAGCCAGTGTAAAAGTAGGGGGGAGATGGGAAAAGGTGAAACAGAGAGAAGGCTCATCTTGGGTCTGCAGCAGTAATTCAGTGTTTTACCAACACTTTTTAAATTGCTCTGTAAGAAATGCAGTAAAAGCACCTGAAAATGCCAGCAGATACTGTTTTTGTGTAGCTGAGAAATGAAACAAGTGATTTTAGAGTGAACTGAGTAACCGAACATGTCTGTTCAAGTGGAGACCATTTCGGGAACAAGGTGAAAGCTTTTGCACCAGTACACAAACTGAAATACAGCAATGCTTGCTAATGGAACATGATGATGGAGGTACAAAAGCAAGAGCTGGGGGGGGACAGCTATTCACAGTTGCCTCAATTTTCTCTTGGGCAGTGTTTGCCATTGTTCTGCAGATGGTTTGAGATTGCATGAAGTCATTAATTTTGACATTGTAGGATAGAAAGTGCTAAGGATAACGCAGTTCTTCATTTCCAAGATGAGTTTACCCCATTATAACAGACTTTAATATGAAGCAATTTCTGATTTATGAAGTTGGTTCATCTGCAGAGAAGTAAACATGATGAGAAAAATGTAATGTTAGGTAGGAAAAACCCTCATGCTCCATGTTGAATACATGTTTGACCTTCTGCATGTGAGTTCTGGGATTCCTGCCTGCCCCTCCCACTAGTTTAAACAAACACCCCTGGGTCTACCACAGTAAAATTAGATCCAGACCTTATCCTCAACCAGGCTGTGGTGCTGTGCACTTGAAAGAAACCAGGAATCACTGCAGAATGGCCAAGGCCCATTCCCCCCAGAAGACCTCAAAGCTGCCACCACTGCTTCTTCCACAGCTATGACTCCCCCCTGCCCTGCTATGCTGGGGCCCAGGCAAAGCGTAGAAGCAAGCATGAACCCTCCCCAAGCACTTGGAAGAATCCTTGGAGCTCTCCTTCAGAGCAGCACACAGTTAGCTCCCTCTTAAGCACAGTATTATTATTACTATATCATACTGGTAGATAGAAGGATCTAGAAACAGTCTAGCAAAGACTGAACTGGAAGATACTGTTAGAAGTGTAATGAAAAGGGGAAATATTTTGCTTAGACTGGTTAGAATCATCTCTGAATTACTTCAGTTGATTAGTCAGTTGATTATTTTAGCCTGAACACTGGCAGTTCTGATACCCAAATTCATTTCTAGGTCATTCATCATTCATTCTACCTGCTGCAAAAGAGAGAGGCCAGATTCAGTTCCCATTATCATAAAGCAAGAAGACTGGATTTAGCAGCTTCAGTTCTTTAGAACCTAGTCCTTTCCTTATGGAAGGCAAGCTTTAGCTTTCCTCACTCCTGCCCAACACACTGTTTTAACTGGATCTTTGTAGAAAGACATACAGCCCCTTTTAGTCACCTGCAAAGTTTGTTGCCAGTTCTGTTAATGGATTAAAAAACCCGTAAAACAAATTACATCATTAGTACACCAGTTTTGTGATGTAAACAGTTTAATGAATACATGAAGCACATATAAAGCAAAAGATTAAAACAAAATTATTGTTACAACCACCATAAACTCTATAAAAATCTTTTTACAAGCATTTGCTTGCACAGCAGGTTTTACAGAACAGTAGATCTTGAGCACTGCCGCTCCCTGCAACTAAGACTTGGAAATAAGAATCACAGTTATTTACTTAGATCACATCACACACTAGTCAGACTAGCACTGATTTAACTACGTTGCGGTCTCCATGGTGCTGTAGTAGACATGAGAGCTCCACAAGAAATGTTAATAGAGTGGGAGTGCAAAAAGCTAAAATGTGCCTGGATATTCTGATGAATGTGTCTGTCCATGTCATTATTTAAAACCATGGTTCTAAACTCTTTGCCTGTGCATGTTTATCTCAGTCCTTTTTGTGGATCCCTGTTACAACTGCTTAACTCTGGGACAGGTTTGGAACTGCCATTTCCCAGATGCTGATCCTAAACTTTGGTTCTACTCAACTCAAGAACATCAGCCCAGTACCCCTTGCACCTCATATCTGTCTTTACACAGGGGAAGCCCCATGTCTGCTTTCTGTATTCCTTGCCCCCGAATGCGTATAGGGTTAGGGCTGGAAACAACCTTAAGATCATCTAGTTCTAACATCCCTGCCATGGGCAGGGATACCTTCCACTAGACCACATTGCTCGAAGCCCCATCCAGCTTGGCCATGAACACTGCTATGGATGGGGCATTCACCACTTTGGGCAACCTGTTCCAGTGCCTCACCACCATCACAGTGAAGAACTTCTTCCTTATATCTAATCTCATCTCCCCTCATGAAGTGTGAACCCATTACCCCTTGTCCTGTTGCTACAGTCCCTGATGAAGACGTATGTATCAGGAAGGAAACACGGGAGCAAGGCTTCATACAGGCAACAGGAGAACATTACAAGATCGCATACAAAACCAAAGCAAAATGTAAAAGAAAAAATGATTTAATTTTTCAGCTAAGTCCGTCCTGAGCCTCTGTTTTACTGTCACAATATTTTGGTTTGTTGCAAGAGGGCCACAAATGGTGTTTAAAGTTTAGTATGTTAATGCATAATGTTAAACCAGGGCAGAAAAGTTCTTGTTTCACAATCCAAACTTTAGTAGGAAAAAACCAAGAAATAAATCATAAACAGTTCCAAAAGCATAAACAACTGTGTCAAAGACCCAAACCAGCGCTCTGTACGTACTCAAGTTCAATACAGGCTAATATTGAAGAGGCACAAGAAGGATTCAATCATTTTAACAAACTTGGCTATATGCTTTACAAACGTGTAGATAAATACTCTGTAAAGATTAGAAAGGTAATAATTTATAGCTACATGACTGTCTCACATGCTTTCTGAGATGTCTGCACCGCAGTTTCTGTTACCTGTTTGAATTCTTTCATACAAATAAATTTAGGCTGTGCACAACAGAAGTTTTGTTTGGAATATTCTACCTTAAAAAACTTCCTTACAAGTACAAAATTCAAGCTGGTTTTGATTGAATTTGCTATCTAAAGTCTTGGCGGGGTTGGGGGAACAGTGGTGAATGTATCTGCTGCCCCTTAAAGGAGAAGGAGTATTTCTGTACATTCCAGTTTTTCTATTTTTATTTGCTCCCATGCACTCAACTTCAGAATTCCGGGGTAAGGGAGAACCTGCTCCACGGGAGAAAAGGAGGCCATGAAACAGTCCCCACTTTGTTCCTACCCCACCTTTCCATGCACAACAGTGAGTATTATTCATTAATGTGCTTTTCAGCTATGGCTGCAAGATGAAAATGCCTCCACAAAGAATTTATAATGTGTTTTGCTTGAATGTCAGCCCTAAATCTGTACAAAGAGTAAGTGTTGTCTTTGCATTCCAGTGCTTGCTGGTGTGGGTAGTTGAGCTACACGCTCCCACTGGGGCATGGGCTGGCTGGAAAAGGGAGATTGCAAGAAAGGCAGCTGCAGAATTGCTTTGAAAAGCTTCAAAAATTAATCAGAAACAAGTGCAAGCAAATAAACAGTGCAGCTCTATTGACTTTTCAATTTCGAGCCTTTGAAATTCATCCTTTAAGGTGCTTTTCATGGTATCTTATTTACCAAAGACATGTTTATCTAGTGGAGTCTGGAAAGCTGCCAAGGGACTTGATTCTATTTCAGCTCATCCAACCACACCTTCATCGTCTGTCGGTGCTCTGAGACTCTACAAAATTCAGCAAGTGGCAACTACTTAAGCTTTAAGCACAAATAAAGACTATAAGTCATCTACATTTTCTCTGTGTACACACACGCATAAATAAATGACACCACGAGCCTTCCTTGATACAAGAAACCAAAAGATATTGATTCAAAGGCTGAATAAATAAGCATCGAAACAACAGTCCATGCCACTTGCTCAAGATTTTCTGCGCTGAAACCTCCTACAACCGAGCTTTCTTGGGCATGGTTTTATCAATATTATCATTGTGTGAACAGTGCCAGAGATGCTTTGGCACTGGAAGTCCGAATGGGACTGACTTTTGCCAAGATAATAGAACTTTGTGCTTCCAGCTGAGATCTGCAAGTTGGGACATTAACACTGCATGCAGAGCAGTGCAGTCCTTACAAAAAGCCCCCAACGTTATAAATACTTCTGCTAGGCACAAAATGTTGTAACTGTCCATAATTCTGTACCGTTTTGCAGACATTTAACTGCTTCAAAACAGCAGTTTACTGAAGAGCAACACAGATACGAGACATGACATCCTGTGCTCCCATCCATAACTACATAGAGATCTGCAGAGAATCACAGCAATCGTGTTCACGCCAAAGGATAAAATACAGAATCTGTACAACGTGCAGCCATTTCCTAGTCCTCACTACTAAAAAGGGAGTTGGTTGGTTTGTTTTATTGCTAAGCAAGGTGCACATACCTCTGTACAGTCTGTATGCAGAATCCAAGTTTTTGGTATTGTTCCCCTTTTGTTCTACATTGCATGTACTATTTTTCATCGAGTAACACAGTATATGAATAAAAGAGCAAGAGTTGAGCTAGCCAACCGGGTTTCAGAAAAAAGCAGTGTTGGGAACAGTCCCTGGTATTTGTAGCATAGTAAGAAAAGTGGTTTTCTTCCTTCTCACAGCAACTGCTTGCTGCACATACGAACATTACATACCTACAGAAACAACTGCCCAACTGCTAAATCTGTCTCACAAGTTTGTAACTGCGAGGAAACAAAAAGACCAAAACACACATCTTGCTTTGTGCTGGCTGCCACATGCAAGAAGCTTCTGGTTTTAAGTTTCTAGAGTATTTTTCATCCAGTGGTCTATACATTACACCAACTCTTTGGGGAAGGGCTATTATACATGGTGCTTCCAAGCGCAGAGCTATGAAGTAACACTGACAGCCTGCAGCTGTTGTATGATCACAAGTCAGTTTTAAACCACGGAGTAGTATGTACCATGTCCCTGTGCAACACTCCGAGACAGCCACTGTGGGAAAGCTGCATGTGCTTGCCCATCGCAGCAAGTATCACAGGTTACAACTATTGAGCAGACAGGAAAGGTTGTCAAATTGGGCCCAGCCAGCAACTATGAGCATTGCTTTTTGCAACACACAACTTGAGCAACTGCATCAAACAATATATTCATCTAAAATAAAGGTTTTACAGCCCTACAGTAGCTCCATTCAAATGCTTATGTAGTGTGTGAGCACACAAACACAAGACTCCATTTACTTATCATTTACATGGCAAAGGGTGCAGTGAAAATATCTTAAAACATGCCACTCAAACAACAGTGAACTAACACAATATCTGCATAACAGATCAGAGGAGGCATGTAATCCTGGAAATGGGAAGAATTCAGGAATTCGCCTTTCATCAGCTCCTAATGAAGAAATGGTTTGTTGCACAATTTCTAATCTGAAATGCTTGGAATATAAACCTTCCTTTCTCACCAGAACAGAGCTGAACAGCTGCTCAATAGTCCAGCAGCATAGCTGGACTGTTTTGTACACCCGGGATTCAGGATAGTTACCTGCCAAGACACCTCCTCAGCAATGCTATCATCTGACCTTAAAACATGATCTTGAGCAAGCAGGCTGAGAATCTGGCCACAGTTCTTGTTGGTTTTCCAACATCTATTTCCAAGTCTGTCCCTCAGTTAGTGCCAAGCTATCTAGAGATTGTCTAGTTGCATTTAGTGCTCTCACCCAGCAAATATATAAGAACAACACACAAAAGCAGACTGAAGTTTCTCTAAATGGCACAGCATATAAATGCATACAATGCACCACATTAAGTGTTCATTAAAATGCCCCTCAGTAATGTTTCTAGAGCCACCTGGATTTCTAATACTCCTTGTTCTACACAGAATAGCTTCTCTTGTTTCCCAGATCTATGCTTTTTTGTTGTTGTTTTCAGTTTAAAGCCAAGCATTACATTACACATCTGCAAGTATCATCTTGCTGGCTAACTCAACTCTTGCATTATAGCAGTTACACCTTCCTGTAGTCCTACTCTTCCTGTTTAACTGTACTTTATTTTGCTGTAGCTGTGAGTTCTCTATTCCTCAGAGCTCACCTTGCCCGAGCCCCGCCGGGGAACGTGTCTTTCACCTCCAAAGAATCTGCCCAGCGAGTCAAGTAGACCCGAGTCTCTGTGCCGTGGAGATCCATGTCTAGCATGGTCTGTAAAGCTCGCAGATGCCATTTTTGATCCGTGTCGGAAAGAGGAGCGTTTTTGTGAAGCCATCAAATCCGAATTCTCTGAAGCTGCTGCACTGTCCTCTTGGATGGTCTGTAGCTCGTCTGACTCCGAGGGCCGATCTTTGAAGGTGTTGTCTTCTCTTCCTGGGGCATCTCGGGAAAAGAGGCGGATCAAATGGGGGCGACCAGTCGTGTCAGCTGGGTTGGACTCAGGCCAGGCATTCTTCGGGTCTGCTGTGCCTTTGGAGTCTGTCACCGCTGGGCTCTTCGTGGAGGTCCCATTGTTCTGGTTCACATCTGCCTCTCCTGCAAACAACAAGGATGAGATATGAATACAGGCCTGTGAAAAACAGCCCTGGAACAATGCTGCTTTCTTTGCCTTGCCTTGAGATGCTCATTTCATACAAAACCCGTAATATGTGTGGTTGTAATGAAACTATGTTCTCTACCAGCCTTTTAGAACATTAAGCTATCTTGGAACTGAAACTGGGATGATGTTCTCACACAAAATTTGCAGTACTTCTAGGTGTTTTTTTTATAATGAAACTCATCCTGTTAAATAGATCAATACGTTATTCAAAGCACAGCTGAAACCGACTTTATTTATGTGGAAAGCTCACCAAGGAGGAGGCTTTCAGTGAATAAGAATTCCCGTACTTTCCCTTGAGGGCTGCAACTCTAAAAGGTGCTGGTTTCCTCCCAGCAGGAAACAATAAAACTTCAAGTGACATGGATGGCCTGTGCCTTCTCAAGTGCACATTCCTTCTCCATGATGTCAGAGCTTTTGTACCTGAAGGTTTTTTCCCCATTTAGAATCCCTCCCTGTAACTTCAATACTGATGACACAGGCATAATGAAGGGAGGATTTGTCCTCTGTTTAAATTGTCCTCACTTCAAAAAGGCAGAGAACATGAAACCGCAATTTCTGCTTGGCCTCCCCTGCCAGGTTTTCTCCATGTACGACCCTGGCACTCAGCACACAATGTTCTCGTACTGATGCTGAAGGCCTACAGCAAAACTGTCCAATTTGCATTCCGTGCTCTTGAGAAGTGACAAAAACATTCAGCAGAAACTGGTGAGCTTTGGGCCAAGGAAGTACCGGGACAGACCCCTGTGGTGTAAGTGAAATGCCTGCTGCCTTCTCCACAGCTATCTTCTGATGCACACAGTAAAACATCTAGAAAGAGTAAGCTGCAGCACACTTTACCTGTAGTAGCTGCTTCTATCCGTGACAGAAAGATTGATGGAGGGTTTTATAGCCTATGCCATTATCCCCACAGGACCTATGCCCACTGAGGAGCATGTCTGATCTCCCAGGCACACCAACAGAAAATTAGTAGGTCACTGCTTGAGAAGCAACCTTCACAGCAGAGACCTCCCACACACTCACTCTGTCAAAAGGGCTTTTGGGCTTAACGGGGCTCAACATCTGATAGAGAAGTTACAGTTAAGTCAGATGTTACCTTCAGGGTCTTCTAATTACCTCAGTCCATCCCTATTTGATTTGGTCCTTTTTGCCATGGGAGGGTCAGGATCTGGCAGATACTGTTCGGTTTTCAAAGTCCTCTGGGCTCAAGTACTTTGCTGATTCACCAGAGCAATTTTAGACTTGACACAGTCATTACATAGCATTTCACCCACCCACAGGGCACTAAAGAAACCTTTTCTCAGGCTGAGAATAATTCTGAAACAACTTCATGGATAACAACACAAGACAGTAATGCTGGAGATACTGCTATTTACAATTAGTTTACAATTAGTTATGATCACTCTGCTACAGTTTTTCCATACACAAATGTAATGTGCAGTTTTACTGTGCAACTTTTTGTGTCTTCTGTGAAAACTACCTAGAAAATGTGGGAGAACTTCAAGAAAATTTTCTTTGGTTAAAACATTTTACAGTATTTATCAGGAATACGATTTTTAAAGCAGTGCTAATTATCACTGAAGACCTCATTAGTGGGGGGGAAAGGAATATATTTGCTGGCAACTTTGGGATTTGGGTTTTCCTGCAAAGATACTTTCAAACCTATTAGAAACTACTGAAAGTCCCCAAATGATTTTCTTAACTGAATGAAAGAGAAAGCAGCTAACATGGATACATGACACATCCTGAAACTACAAAACCTTTTAAATAGCTCTAAGCCTAGATTCTATACCATAATACAAATCCATTCAAGGACAGAAAAAGAAAAGCGAACAAAAGAGCTATTGTATTTAATTAAATGCATTAACAAAACACCAGAGCATCTGCATACTAATATTTTTTACAACAGTTGTTCTTTGTGTAACTGAATACGGGTATTGGTAAGCAACAAAGAAGGGTATTTGTGCCACAAAAGTAGCTTCTCCCAATGCATAACGCAGCGAGCTATAAACCATAAATCTTTCTGTATCCCTCATTTCAGTAGTGAAAGCACACATTTAAGTTTTCCTATAGATTTTCTGCCTGCTTAAGTCTTCTCCAATATTTAACGTGTAACAGAAGTATTGTTACTGTTTGAGCTAACTGATCAAAGTCTTCAAGTGCATTTGGAAAGACATTACTTTAATAACGTCTTCAGGATATCCAGAATTCATGTGGCATATAAACATATGCTTATTTGTTTATTTAAAACCAAGTATTTTATATATATATATGTGTATATATATATATATATACACACACACACACACACACACAGACTTCTTTACTGTAAGGGTGATGAGGCACTGGCACAGGTTGCCCAGAGAAGTTGTGGATATCCCATCCCTGGCAGTGTTCAAGGCCAGGTTGGATGGGGCATTGAACAACTTGGTCTAGTGGAAGGTGTCCCTGCCCATGGCAGGGGTTAGAACTAGATGATCTTTAAGGTCCCTTTCCAACCCAAACCATTCTGTGATTCTACGATTCTTCTACTAAAACTCATTATAAATGCTGTGCATATGATACTGATACTCTTTGTTTTGTTACTCCCAGCAAGATGAAGCTCTCGTTAAAACAGAGTGCCCTTCCTGTGCCCTGTCACTTGTACAAGAGAAAGCTGCCCAGGGGGAAAGAAGTCTTCAGGATATAAATCATTGTGAAATGTGTTAAAGACTAAGTATAGCAGAATGCATTGCCACAGGCATCACCAGAAGGCTATTAAAGTGTCGACTATTTATATTTCATTGAATAAAGTCATTGAGAGCTGTGCAAGTGAGAGCATGAGAAAAGCACATCCTCGCATTAGCCCAAAAGCAGTAGGAGGGAGCCAGATGCCAGGCAGGGATATGACACTCCAGGAGCAGCCAAGGAGCACTCTGGAAAGCGTCGCCACCTTTCTATCGCGCCTTGCTCTGTGCAGCTCTGGAGCCTGCTGCTGGCATGATTTTCCCTGTTACATGTTGGTCAGAGTGAACAAAGCCATTTGCCTTGTACACACAGTGACTCCCAAAATGAAGGGATACAGATGGACCAAAAAATTCGGAACAATCTGTAAACGGAACAGAATTGAAATTCCAAAGGTGCTTTCAATGAAACAATATTAAAGCCCCCATTGCCTCCTAACATGAGTTAGGCCACATACAAGTATTTTCGAACCCACTGTGCTGTAATGCTTGGTTTGACATTAACAGTTTAGCCCATTTCTTGAGAATCAAACTAACACTTTTGCATAAGCCTCTAACCAGCTGGGGCCTCTCAGCCCTGTGGTTCAAACAGCACCTACTGTTAAGAACATGGAAACCTGTTCTATGCAATGAGCAATCTCTGATGTATTGGATACAAATACCCTTCTCAAGGGTCACTTGGTAGAGCTGCTCTATGACAGTCCCTTCTTGTGTATATAGAGAAGTCTGTAGCCTTATTCCATACAGAGAACAACCTGGAAAGAGGTTGTTAAGCAAACAGTTCTAATGTGTTAAGTTTAAAAAAAGAATTACAAGTTTTTCATCTCCTCCCACTCCTTTCCAGCCATGCTTTCTTGCAAATACTTGTAATTCCTCTCACATTCTTACTGCTGCTCCCTCTGCAAATGCTGTAAAATAAATGAGTAAAATGAAGCTGATAAAAGCTGAACCATATTCCCCTACTTTGGCTTCCCAAGAGAGACTTAGTTCAACAACCACAGCATATTGCAAATATTGATTGCAATAATACATGACAGCAGCTTTGTAAGAAATCTTAATGATTAAGTATTATTTACTCGTTACAAACACCAGCAAGTACATTAATCACATTTATAACACCAAATATTTAATATATTTTATCATAACTACACATTTCTGTGACTGATTACTGACTTCCTTTTTCCCGCCCTCCTTTTCTCAGGGTAAGAAGATGAAAATTATCTCACTTAAGCTAAAACGAAAAGTTGATTCAAAGGTCCCTAAAGCTAAGTTATATATATTCATAAAGCAGCGCTCTTCAGCATATGAAATAAAATGTGTATTTGTCCTTTGCTACTTTTTTGTCCTACCTCTTCTGTAAGACAACAGCCAGGTAGTTATGTATAATGCAGTACAGTTCTTAATTCTGAGTCAATGATATTTCAGTGTATTTACTGCAATGCTGGTAACAAAACATGAAGTAAAACATCTGGAATTTTGTTCTGACTTACCAGGTTTTCATCACTCGAACAACAAAAGGTTACACCTAAAAATTTCTCAGCTTTGCAACACCTAAGATTTCAAGATCTTCAGTAAGCTACAGCAGAAAAGCAGATGTGTAATGTATTAGTAATAGTCTGCCTTGCATTATTTAAGAGGCTGAAAACCACTGTTCTGGAAAACATGGCTTTCAGTAATATTTGTGGTAATATCAGGACATTTGAAAGAATGAAAAAGACAGAAAAAGCACGTCCATCATCATCACATATGAGCTGCATTTGAGGATGTCTGGGTTCCAACTCTGTGATAACTGCTTCCCAATATTTTGATTTCCTTTTTTATGCAGTTAAGTTCTCTAGATAAAGGACCTTAAGGAACTGTTTTGTAGGAAGTATTCAAAAAACAAAGTGTTAAAAAAACATGTAGATGAGGCCTTTAGTGACATGGAGTAGTGGTGGACTTGACAGTTCTGGGATAACAGCTGGACCTGATGATCTTAGAGGCCTTTTCCAACCAAGTTGATTCTATAAATCTATGAAGTATACTATACCATAAGGCACCGCTGAGAGCCCTAATTCAATTGTCTTTGGTTGCTGTCATGAAGTCACACTCATTATTTTTCTCACACTATCACACCTTGCTTCCAACAAACATTCTTGAGTAGATGGGGACAATGGAACTTTGGATGTGCAAGCAGATGAGGAGTCTGAACAAGCAGCAGTAATTACACGCTGTAACCTCTTACAGGAGCCAGAATCAAATGAAAATCAGGCCAATTTTACACTTTATTTCCTTGGAAAAAGCATCTCGGTATTTGGTGCTCAGCTGTATCGAGTATCAAAGGAGAGTGTGGCAAAACCTGTTCATCCAGCAGACCAGTGCAGGCCATCTGTCAGAAGCAGCAAGGCCAGTCCAGCCTGCCAGCCACAGCACTACTGCTGCATGGCTCAACATGCAGCAGAAACACCAACTGATCATAATGAAAGGAGAAGAGGGGGTAAGAATGGGTGCAAACCAGTGAACTGACATGTTCAGCAAACAAGACTAAAGATCTTCTGGTCATTGCTGAGTGGCTTTAGAAAGTACAGGGGTTACCAACCAAAATGCCTGAGGTGGTTTCCACTCTCTCCCTTGGGCACCAATGAGAGGGTATGCCCCAGCTCCTGGTTCAGACTTCTACTGCAGCACAGCTTGCAGTAGAAATGGGTGTCTACAGCCATTAGGCTTCGCTACAGAAATATCTGGGGAGAGGAAGGAAAGAACTGTGTTTGCATTGTTAAACCTGAACTGCAAAGCTTGATTTTATTACCTCATTATGCTAAGACGCTGCAGACAAAAAATGGCTCTCAGCCTAACTTCACTAATCTGGTTAGAAGGCAGTATGCCATCAGACATTTCACTTCACAAATCTAATTACTGGGTTTGTCTGATGCTTGTCAAACTGTTGGAAATCAATTTTGAACAAATATTTCTGTTTGCAATGGATAGCATGCAGTGTAATTGTGAAACAAACAGTTGGTCATAGCTCTGAACACAGCTAGAACTATCTGCTGGTACACTGAGCCTTTACCCAAACATTTTTCCCATTTGCTAGCAGAATGAATGCAGACAGAAAGGCCACCGTGTCTCATAACACAGATTCACGTGCATTTTTAACACTCCTACTGCAGTTATCAGAGATCACTTCCATTACAGCTCACTCTCTTCCGTCCTTCCTTACCAAAGCTCATCACTTTCAGGAAAAAAAAGCCACCCAAACTCAGATCTTTTTTATGCTTTCAGAGTAACTGAAGGAAAAATATTTTTCTGCACAAGAAATTAATTTTTTCCTATGGGTTAACCTGCACAAAAATGAGAAGCTATCTGCTAAGCATAACATGCACTCCTTTGACTCTCCCTCCCTCACTGCATACGTTCGACATTATGGAGCATATAGGGCTCTTACCGGAAAAGAATGAAAGGTTGTGAGGGTGCTTCCATTCCATTGATGAGCTTAGTGCACTTCTGCTCTGAGCTGAAGCAGTAAGAATATGATTTGCTTTAAAATAAACCTTAATACTAAATATTGGAAAACCCTACCTGGCCTAGTATAGTCTCATAAACACCTTTTACTACAGAGTTGCATTTATTTCTATTGAACTAGGTTGAATAAAAGAGCAGATTTAGTTCTGTACTACATCTTGTGTTGGTAATGATCACTGGCTAAGCCTGCTGAAACAGACTGTTGGTAATGGCACGGCAGGTTTTTATATCTGACATTTAGACTGCATTGCTCTGTCCAGGTGAATGAAAATTCCGCTTAAAATCTTAAAAAAACAGCCCAACAAATGCTGCTTTCCCTTGATCCCTGATGCCTTGTGGAACACCAGTTCTTAGATGCAGGCAGCATTAACCCCCTGAGAGCTATTGCTGGACTAAAAACCAATAGGTCAAATAGTATCCATGAATGGCTAGACCTTGGCTAATGCCGAAGTCTTGGCACAATTCCATTCAGACTCATGAAAGATGCCATCTCTCCAAGCCCTCCCTGGCCCTCTCCCACTGAGGAAGCAGAGCCTGGCCTTGCAGCAGAGCTGTCATGAAAACACAGG
The DNA here is from genome assembly GCF_037157495.1 of Lathamus discolor. Taxonomy (NCBI): domain Eukaryota; kingdom Metazoa; phylum Chordata; class Aves; order Psittaciformes; family Psittacidae; genus Lathamus; species Lathamus discolor. Next base: position 98,977,656 of record NC_088885.1, on the reverse strand, counting down.
AAGGTTTTGATGGAGAGAAGGGAAGTGCCAGTTTGCATCCTATTACAGAAATACCTGTCTTTGCAGGTTTAGCAGGAGGAGTGACACGTCTGCATTACTTATGCTCGTATTTTGAAGTAAATAAATACTGCGTTCACTCAGGTGGAATAGGAATATGTACTTTTTAGCATACAACTATGCTGTAGGAAAAAATGAAAATTGCATAGGAGAATGACAATTCCTTCAGATACTAATTACTACAGTGCAATTCTTCTCAATTTCTGATACTAAGCTAAAATGTATTCCAGATCTCCTGGAAAAAAACCCTCATATATCTCACATACTTTGGCATCAATTTACACGTAGCTGTTTTACTAGGTAAGAGACGCAGTAAAATCTCTCAGAATGACTAGCACCCTACTTGTCAAGGGACCAGTCAATGAAAATCTTGCTGCCTGCCAAAGGTGTCTGTAACACTAGTGCTGTTCCTCTGACATTGGGATAAATAAACCTTCCAAGCCAACTTAACAGTTTCTTTGCTGTTCCCTCAGCGTACCAGACTTGATGCTGAAGCTTAAAACCACAGGTCCAACAGACTTTTTTCTTAAAACTATTCTGAAAGACACCCCAGACTCAACAGGCAAGAAATTTACTGGGAGGCCCAAGTAACACATTGTCTGTCACTGCACCAAGTTTAAGTTTCCTCCTTTTCCTCTGTTCTAATGGGGTTTTATAGCACAGACCGTATATGTATTCCTGCAATTCAGTGATGCATCTTCATAAGAAATTAACAGTTACTTCTAACTTCTGAGCTCTTGCAGAAAAGTTTTCTACTGAGCCATCTGCTGCCTTTGCGTTGACCAGCTACATGTAAAGAAAGCCACCCATCTATCTGGGAATACATGGCCCAAACCATAGCAAAAAGAAGACAGCTCTGGACTTTGTTATTTGCTCCATGGGTGTGTGTGACAGTGCTGTACGTTCGTGAGCATGCTGAGGTAAAGAAATATGCAAGTAAAAAGAGGCTGCAGGAAAGTTAAAAATATCCCCTGTGGGAAAACAATTTTCACTCTCAAGATTGTAACTGAAACCGTTCCACCTGAATGCACAAACTGCCCTGCATTCTGCATGGTTTTACAGAGCTGGCCACTTGGCTGTTGCGCTACTGATTCACAATGAAGAGCTGAAACAAAGCCCACACGGTGGCCTACCATTGCAGAGGAATGCAGCAGTGTAGGCCTGGCTCACAACCTCTCTCTCTTGTTTTCCAGAACTTCTGGCATTGCCTCCATTTGCTGAGGGTTACAAAGGAGAGTACAGAAAACAAAAACGCCTGTGGTTAAAACCAGTGGGACTTGCTATGGCAGAAATTTGGAATCTATGAGAAGCATGTGGCAACTCTCCATACAGCCCGCAGAGAGTTTTTTAAGAGCTCAACCAAAGAATTTTATCCACCCACCAGTTTCAAAGAAAAATGTTTCTTTGTGTGACTAGAACATACAGGTTTGTTTTAATCAGGAGTATCTCACAAGGGATCCACCCACAGCAAAGTGAGCTGGGGCATCGTTTGTAACGAACAATTTCATGTACTTAAAGAGGAAACTTTGCATCACCTGGTTGATCCATCAATATCTGCCTTTAAAAGTTGTGCAGCTGACTGTTATTAAACAAAGAGTGCCTGATTATTAATCTGTTCTCCCAAATTTAAGCCCAAAGTATCATTCGGTTGCAAAACCAGTACATATCCTGCCCCCTCCCAAAGTACCGGCACAACAGAATGACTAGTGCTTACAGCAGATTTCACCACTTCCACCATCTTGTATTTTCCACATCAGTTAGGTTTTTCTGAAAAATAATCTATTCCTGTCAGTGCAACCAAATATGCAATATTACAGTTAAGATTTCTTTTGTAAAACCATAGAGAAACAGGGCCTTAAAATCAGCAGAAAAAGAAACAGTGGTGAAATAACTGAGGTGAAGACAGTGACTGAACCAAAGGCAGTTGCTAAGAGCATGATAAAGCAGCACAAAAACCCCAACTGTAGGGTATTTTCTGTTAAAACCCATCACTTAGCCTCTCCAAAAGGGTTCTTGAGAACACTGCTGTTTTTTCTTGACCACGGTTTAAGTGTCTGATGGTAATTTATTACTTACAAAGTATAAGCTGCAGAATAAAATACAGTTAACCAAATACACTAACCTTAAGAAACATACATTGTGACCACAGGGAAGCTACAGCAAACCCCCATGTATATGAACTTCATTTTAGTCCTACAGAGTACTGTTCATGTGTGTTAAGTTTTCCCCAAGGTAACCACTTACACCTAACCCCAACAAAACACTTCAGAGTAACAAATACAGACTGAAGTACTGTATGTGACTTCATATGCTAAGAGAGACTATGAATGCCTGTAACTCCCCCCAAAGTAATGCACTGATGCAACGCTTTGGGGACATCAAAGTTTGATTTCCAAGATAGCTGTGATAGACCAGCGTTGTGGTTTAAATTCTGTCAGCCACACAGTCTCTCTCTCAATCCCCCCCCTTTCTTTCCCTCCCCCTACTCCTGGAGGGACGGAGAGGAGAATGGAAAAGAATGCAACTGCCACGGGTTGAGATAAGAGCAGTCCAGTAACTAAGGTATAACACAAACCACTGCTGCTACCACCAATGATAATAATGATAAGGGAAATAACAAGGGAAGAGAATACAGCCGCTCACCACCAGCCGACCGATAACTCACCCCACCCTGCCCGACCGAGCACTGACTGATACCTAGCCCAACCCTGCAGTTACCTTCTGGGTAACTCTCCGTTACATCCTGGGCATGACGTGCTGTGGTATGGAATACCTCTGGCTAATTTGGGTCAGGTGTCCTGTCCCTGCTTCCTCCCAGCTTTCCCTCCTCCCTGGCAGAGCATGAGGCTCACAAAGTCCTTGGCCAGACCAAACATTTGAGCAGTAACTAAAAACATCAGCGTTATCAGCACTTTTCCCAGGCTGAAAGTCAAAACCAAAGCGCTGCAACAGCTACTAAGAAAGAGAAAAATGACTGCTACTGCTAACCCCAGGACAACCAGGGGAAAAGTAAATTACACAAATGTAGCAGGCCTAGAGAGAGCAGCACACAGCGCAGGCTAGGTATTTGGTAGCTGTTAATTACCTGAGGATGCTGTAATCAATACACTTGAAATTTTCATGCATCCTTAAGGTGTACATTGCTATATCTCTGGCTTTTCCTGTTAATGTGTCCTGAACTTAAGTTTTAATAGCCCACTTGATCTCAGGGAGTCACTGTCATCATTGAATTTGCGATGAAAGGAGTTACTTCGATAGTTTTTCAGCAGAACTTATCTTCCCAGAAAATTCCAAGATCCACTACAGTCCTAGAAACAAAACATCTGGAGTACAAAGTACATATCTGCTAACATTTCTAAAAATAACTGGTCACAAATAAACCATTTGCAGACCATTTGCCACTGTGCTGCACTCTTCTACACATTTTACAAAGCTGAAGATCTGGCTCTACAGAAGTTGACAAAAAAATACTCAAAAAAAGCTAAGAAGGGGCTGTAGGGATGCTCAAGGCTGACTGAACTGCAGATCTCTGCAGTCAGTTCAAGTCCACAGCTGTTAGACACTGCATCTGTCTGACATTGTCTTCACTTCGGAATTAATTTTCACCTTACATCTGTGGTGCAAGTCAGAGGAGCAGACAGTTGCTTGAGCAGTGTCTGCCAACAGACAGACTCTTACCCTCTTATCCAGCCTTACGTGTCACCACAGGTTGATCCAGTTTTGGAAGTCTGTCCTTTCTGCACAGAAAGTAGTTCATTTCTCATCCTTCCCAGGGGAATTTAAATGACTGTGCTATCACAAAGATCATACATTGCTGTCTCCTCCATGTCCTAATTACAAATAGGTTTCTCCCCATTTCATTTTACAAGATCATCTATACAGGTAGTACATGACAGGAAAACAAAACATTTCTTTGATATAAGCTAAAGGAGGGATCAAAATTACAAGATTTCCAAAGTAGCCGTGGCCATTGGTACCATCTGCACAGCATGAAATCTCACATTTTTAAAAGACTTATTTGCATGGTGTTTGCTAGACTGAGAGTAAATGTGTTCTGCCTGTACATCAATTCAAAGTCATCTTGTTTGCCATGCACCTGAGCCCAGCTGAAAGTTGTGCAGCTTCTGTAAGGCACAAGGAATAATCAGTTCAACCAGATGAGACCCAGACAACTAGCTGAAGCTTAGCACAGTGCTAACATGGATTCTCTCTGGCAGCAAAATACAAGGCAGTCAAGCTCCAAGCCCCACAGCGTGCCTAAACTGGGCAGAAGTGTGGTGCATAGACTTATTGCAGGTTCTTTCCATGAATTAATTTCCAGCACACAGCATGGGCAATCACTAACTCCTCAGTATTCTTCTGCTGGAAGATTAAAAGAAAAAGATGAGGTTAGCACAGAGGTGATCATCTTTCACTATTCTTACACCTTTAAGTGTAGCTCAGCTACTGTTCCTTGCTAGAATTATTTGTAAATCTAGTGCACGAGTGAATTTTACACTAAAGTCTATCAGTAAGTACAGCATACTTGTATAACATACTATTTATATCCAAATTTTACGAATTTTTTGCATACTAACTCAAAGCAAAAGAATTATAATTCCCTACTCCTCTCGCCTTCCCATATTCATTTCTGCTTATTTCAAGGTCTGGATAACAGATACTTTTTAAAGAAGTCTTCAGTTCTCAACTCTGCTTGCAGAAATGGTACCCACTTTTCACCTTACCACAGTACCTTGTCCCAGTATCAAACTTCCTTCCATATATACAGAGACAAGTTTCAATCTCTTCTCTCTCATGCCAATACACTCCAGACCAACACGGATGAATATAAAGGTCACAGGCTGTCACAGACTAATCCTTCTACTAAGCATTCAACAGTCTTCAGTACAGCAGTTGATTTAATTTACTTCACTTCTTTCGCCTAAAACTTGTAAAATAAAATCTTTAAAACCAGTTTCCCATTGCTGAATTCCCATATATAAATGCACACAAGGAAAATTTCCCTTAGCAAATTAAACCTCTCCAACCTGCAACAAGCGCTAAAGGTTTCAACTGTCAACTTCAGAGTCTTAGTCCTGTATTTCCTCACTCCACATTATAGCAATGCACGTTACACCAGTGAATGTACAGAGACCATTTTATACATACACATTACAACAGACTGAGGCAAACTTAGCATCGAAAAAAGCATTTATTGTGCTTATCACCATGTTTACTGTGGTAAGTGGCAGTGATGGTAGGGTTAATTAGCATTCCCATCAATGCAGCCAGAAGAATCTGCCAAATGAAAACAAAACTCCTGGTGGAATTATTAAAGCACATTCGTAGGGAACCAGTTTGTTTAAATCAATGCGATATTAGAAGAAATAAATAAAATCTCAAGAAAAAAATCTGAATCCTATAGTAGATATAGGATTTTTGGTCAGCAAAAGCACAAGGTAATGGGTCCTAGCAACACATCCAGGGAGCACAACAAACCCTGTGGCACTGCAGAAATGCCAGTCTCTATAAAGAACTAAGAAAACTTACACAATTAATCTCCCTAATTAAAGATATATATATATATACACATATAGTCGTTCCATTGGATTCTACCTGAGAAACAGGATGCTCTTAGTCAGAAAAAAAAAAAATCCAGGAAATAATTAGGAAACCCCAAAGCTGTTAAAGTAAAATTAAACATACAACAAAGGTCTATTTCTGCCTCTGAGCTAACCATCTGTCAGAACAGCCTTTTAGATTCCTGCTTTTAGTACCTAACCTCAGCTATTCTAGGTCTTGAGACATTCCATCCCACTCTCCATCATGACAAACCACGTTATATAGTTCTAAATACATAATAAACCTGCTCTCATTTAGACTAGGCCACATTAGACATATTTTCTGTGCACCAACAAATCACTGAGATTAGATTATAAATAATAAGACACTTGTAAGCTGTACCATAGTTCTAAATGTGACTCAATGCTATACGAAGAACAATGGTGACAAACTGTATAAAACCGCGGCAGTGATCGATGGTACTTTACACAATATCTGCTTTTCAGTAGCAGCAATCTAAGAGTGAAAAACTGCTTGCACAGTACCAAGCCTTGTACCAGTTCGTGGGAGTTACTGCTATTAAAAAGAGAAGAAAGAAAAATGAATTCACAAACTTTATTTTGCTGTTTGAGTATGTAAAAAGTCACTTTTTATGTGATGAAGAAAAACCACTCAGTAAAAAGAGCTATTAGTTCTGAAGACTAAAATGATAGCACGATCGAGCTACACATGACCTGAAATATTTTAACAGGCAAGAAATGCTATAAGCATGATTTTCCAACTGTAATTTGGGTATGTTTCAATCCACCAGCAAGTAGGTGAATGAGTAAACCCACCACTTCTAGAATAATTGACGAACAGCCTGAGAGCAATTCAATAGGTTGCACAAGAAGGAATATCACGGGACAGGACTTGTAGACAAAAGTCATTTCTGGCTATCCTAACTGAAGAGACAACCCCAGGAAGGCAGGCAATACTGTGCCTGCCTTTTGCTGGCAGAGACTACACCACTCACACCACAGGCCAGCAGAAGCCATGTCATAGCCCCCAGCACCATGCTCATCCCAGCCAACAAACCTGGCTGATGCCTGGAATGGGCTTGGTGCTGCACTAACCTGGGATTCGCAACCTCCAGCAGGAAATCCCTCAGGTGCAGCAGACCTGTGCCCACCTGCACTGGGCTGAACAATCAGTAGTTCTAAACCATGAGCCCTTTGAACTCCCACAAGAAGAAAGGTACTTGAGTTCATGCCTGTGTGTGCAGGAGCGCTATGAGAATGCCATGTGCCTTGCTGAAATAAACACAGACAACAACTCTGCCTCGATCTTCTTAGCAGGAAGTTTTGGTTTTCTACCTCCTAGGAAGCTGTGCAGACAACTCATGAAAGGTAAACAATGCTCCGTAGACAGAAAATATCTATGTTAATCTTATCTCTGAAAATAAAAGGTCATTCATTTCCCAGGTAAACGTTTTAACAACATCTCTGTAGCCACAAATTATGACTGTTGGGCAAAATATGAAGTCTTTCCTACTCACAGTCTGCACTATCCCAAAAAGTCATTTAGCATCCTTTTGAAATACATAAATTATGCAATCTATTTATAACTTTAAACTTATTTATAACCCTTGCAATCTCGTTCAGTTCCCAATTTAGGATGTAGTCCATCGTAGCGAATCAAAGACTCTGGTTACCCTGATAAAGCAGGATGACCAGTGCAGCCCACCAAGGGCTAGACTACAGTCTGTAGAAGCCAAATGTACTGAAGGACATAGCAGGATATCTCTAGATTTGTGTTCATGGCTTACTGAGGGCCTCTTCTTTCCCCCCTCCGCCACTGAAAGCCTGAACTACTGAAATCAAGAGAGAATGGTATAATAAGAGGCAATTAAAAAAAAAAATCTAAAAAATTTAAAGAAGAGCTGCCCCTGGTCCTGCTCTGCTCCCCTTGTTTGGGTACCTGAGGTGCCTGCCCTGCTGTCACCCTGGGAATTGGGGAGACCTCTCCCGCTGCTCCCTGACAGCCTGAAAGCATCCAAATGCAAAAAGCAGATGCATTCGAGTCCTTATTTATTCTCTCTGGCCTTCAAAAAACACTTGAAAGAAAATTAACCCACGCTCAATCTGATGAGTGTAAGAAAACCATAAGGTTCCACCTTGTTTCCATCTGCAATGTCAGTGTGCAAATTGCCTCCAGTATACACTGAATTATCCTACCTACCTCAGTAAAATGAGATACTGAGAGGAGGGGTTAAAACTCAAGGATATCCCTTCCAGCAGCAAAGCCCACTGAGGATAAGTATTGTCTGAGAAATAAAAAGAAACAACCCAAGACATATTTTATAGTTAAAAAAAAGGAAAATAAGTAATTCATAATTAGGACAAAACCTTGCACTTGTAAAAGCCTCCAGCTCTGCCTCCTTGCCTTTCAGAAAGTGACATAAACAAGTAATCACTGAAAAAACCAAATCCCCTCCTCCCTACCTGCATCTCCTCCTGACAGTTCTACGATGTTCAGTAAGACAGGCCTATCAAGCAACAAAGAAAACAGGTGAGAAGTAGTATTTGGAACAAAGAACATCCACCCCATTTCTGAATTCCCTATTTACTACTCCAAAAATGAAAATATTTTTCTTACATCTGAAAGCAACAAAATTAAGGCCCTTATTCTTGCAGTTGGCTGACACAATTTGGTTGAAATCAGAGGTTGTCAAATTATCCTGCACTTCTACTGATGGTACAAGAAGTGTGTTGTAATCCATACAGAAAATGAGAAAAAACAGGATAAGTTGATTTGGAGCTGGATAAATGCCATTATCTGGGCATTTATTCTGTTTCATATAAATCTAATTTATGAGCTGATGCAGGTTGACTAGATGATTGCAAGTTGAAGTCATGCTGGTTACATCTTTTTTCATTGCCAGGTCTGCCACACGTAATGAAAGGCTTCGAGCTTCCTGAATACAATAAAAGTGAACTGAAAGGGTAATTCACATTTACTAAGTGCACAATTTGTGCAGTCCTTGGAATTTTATGGGGTTAGCTAAGTGCCATCTACCATCACCACCACTAACCAGCAGAAAAACTGCATCATCTTCAGCCGCTCTGCTGCTTGCACTGCAGTAGAGGTCTGCTAATTTTCCTTTAGTTTATTTTGTCTGGTATCTAAGTCACCAAGAGCCACTTGTGCTCATGCGAGTGGCAGGATCCACAACATCCAGCCCTGTTCACAGGCATTTTAACATCATTGGATAGATGTACAACCTTGTACATCCAAGATGTATCATGGATACAACCATGAATCTCACAACTCTCTTGAGCCATGCTGTGAAAAACACATTTGCACCTGTAGAGCTGTAAGTCAGCACAGAGATGAGACCTATTTCATGTTACAAAAGTATTAAGTTTTGTAAGAAGAAGCCTTTTGCCACCATTATCCTGCATACACACACACACAAATTTGATGTAATTAGCAAGTGCCAGCCTACCTGCCGCCTGAATAAAGGCAATTCCCTTAATAAACATAAACCCCAATCAAACAGATAAATGTCAGCAAAAGGAAAGGGTGAACGTAATCCAGCGCAGACACACCACATCCTTGAGGAATGCATCAGGTTACCTTCTGCAGTGAAGCTTCTCACAGTGGGCATACACAGCAGCATCTACACAAACAGGAGCATTAATAACTGAGGAGTACCAGCAGCATTAAGCCTCCAGAAGGGTTAGCTAACTTAGTTCAAATACACCTTGGATGAAGAAAAGGAATCAAAATGAGTAAAAAAAAAAAAAAAAGAAAAAAGAAATATATTTTAAAGGATGATTGCAAGAAGAAATTTTTTCAAAGAGACTGTCTTTTCATGATTTGTAACACCAACTGAAATACAGCAAGAGGCTCTGCTTCTGAGAACCATTAACACTCAATGAATACAACTGCACTTGAATGCTGACTGGAGATATGCCAGTGATGCCAACGATACCCCAGAATCAGTGACGGCAACATCTTTTCCTCCTTTACAGAAAGACTGTTTGCCCTACAAGATCTGTAAAAAGTCTTATAAAATAACTGAGTGAAACTTTTTTACCTCTGACCTCAGCATACATATCACAGACTATGTGCTTCATCTCTCTTACAGTAATTACACAGTATCATGATTCAGAACTAAGCTGATCTGTGCTTGGGAAACATTCATGTTGTTGTCCAAGCATTCCAAAGTCTTTCCTACATCTATTTCGTACAAATTAAAAAGATGATCAAGGCTAGTAATCACTGAAAATCACTAAAGAATTAGGAGGCCAATGGCCTGGCTGTAGAATAACAGTCTGTCCTTTTGTTTGTTCACACAGGGTGTATTCGGGTTATATGGCTCTGCCTGTGCTACAAGTGTGGCAGGGAGTGAACTCTGACGTCCTATGTCACCCAGCCTGCACATTAAGGTTTCTTTGATGTGGGAACATGGACACAGAGGTGTGGAACAGGGGAATGAATGGACTGCGTGCAGACAAATACAAATAGGAAACAGGACCCAGCCCCAACAGAGAACTGGAAAATGTTCCTCAGGTTCTGCAGTTCAGAGGGATCCTTTTGTATCTCGTTATTCCTCAGCTTCAAAGGGAGGGAGAAACACTTCTTTGTTTTAATGGTGCACATATAAAATAAATCATTCACTGAGAAAAAAATTCAAAGTACAGAAAGAACTCTTTAGATTCCAGGATCAGTTATGTGCTTGATCAGCCAACTTTTCTATCCTACTTAGGATGCGAACACTCTGGTATTGTATCTGTCCAAAGCAGAGCAATGAGCCAAGTACTCAAAGCTTTCCACCCATGACTGTGGCCAGTATGAGACACATGCCTTGAATTTCAGACCAAGACCCAGCTGCAAAAGAAGGAAACACCCCATTCTCCTATCAGCTGAAATCTTTTCTCCATATCTATAAGAATTCTTCTGCTTCCCTTCTCTTCTTGTCCCATGCAGGCATAATAAATCAACTGCTGTGTCTCTTCTTTAAGCATACAACAGGATATATTCACCCAGAGCAATTTAAAAATGAGTGGTCTCCAGAAGTGAAATTAAGTATTTGTACTGTGTAGTTACTGCCTTAAAACACCTCCCTGTTTGGAGGGGGCTTTTGAATGCCTCTCATCAAATTGCTTTTTAAGGCAAACATTGATAACTATTCGCAAGCAAACTTTCAGCCTTGTGACTAGTACGGCCAGGTTGATTTGGCAGTGAAGTCTAATGGAAATCAAAAGCAAACAAGCCAGATGTATAACCACTCTACCCTGGAAACAGGCTTGTTTGAAATGGGTTGTGTATGGAGCAGCTGGCAATAAAGCAGAGGCTGTCAAGTTCTGCTGCCCAACTATTATTGCTAACTTAACCAACCATTCCAAACAGACTGGAAAGTGCTCAAGGCAAAATAAGAAAAAAACAACCAGTAGTGGCAAAAGATCAAATGAGCCCTTAGCAAAGTGAAATTGCATGTTACAGACAGCTGCTGTTTAAGGGTCTATGTCCTTTTAACCATCTCACTTGGCTGTCCCCAGTATCCTTCTTAAGACACACAGAGCTAGGGGCTCTACTATCAGCAAAACTGGAAACATGTTGCATTGTCAGTATTTCACCTGTCAGATTAGAGCTCATACGCAGTCTGGCATCAGTTATTTTGACCTTCAAGTTTTCCAAAGAAAACCCTGTACAAACTCTCAAATGTCAATGGTTATTTCACATCTCCAGGTTTCCAGAGCATGGTATTGACATAGTGATCATTACTAATGCTTGCATGGTCCAGATTTTTTAGTCCTTCCCTTCCATTTACAATTTTTTCCTTTGAGACCAATCTGTGAACGTGAAAATGCTTTAGGATATACTGAAGAGCTCACCTCTGTGCTCAGTTGTCTTTGTTATATACAACACCAATAGGTCAAGATCTTTCTGATATTTTTCCCAGAGTATTTAAAAATTCCCTTTGGGTATTTCAGAAAATCCATCCACAACATAGAAAATGCCTGCTTAACAATTTTACATCTGCTTTTTATTTTGTACAAGTTTCATTCTCTAGCACACAGGGTAACGTGCTGTCAATTTATCATACATTTTCATATGCCTTTGGGTTTTTTTTTTTACGTTTTAAATCTGAAGCAAGATGATTGAGGAAAAAAAGGTAGATTCAGACAATAAAACTTCTTGTCTATGTGCTAAAGAATTCTCGCAGCAGGACACCAAGAAAACTGGCTGTGGTAAATACCCTCTGCAAGGTAAAACAAAATCAGAACAATTTTCAAACCTCTTCCTTGGGACCACAGTTATGCAGCATTTTGTTGCTAATTAAATAACCACTTGCTTTTCGATTTACTATAAGATGTGTTTGCTCCATCAGGAGAAAGTAAGATTGAGAAGGGAGAAATGTGTGTGTCTTTTACTCGGCAAGGATGATAAAACACAGCTTGCAATAGGCTCTTCAGGATGTGATTAGTAAACCCATTAACAGTGGTGCAAAACTTACTTTGTGGTCTCTAAAATTTCGGAGTCAAAACCTGAAAATTCAGTGTCCAAGGCACCTACAGGTGTAGGCCTGTAAGTTGAATAAACATAACATTGATGGAAAGAAAAGAACATATGACAATGCATAAAGAATATCAAATCAAGTATCAAAATTACACACTCCCATTGCCAGCCTCTGGCACTCCAACAATGCAAACTCTAAAAAATGATGTGTTTCCCAAAGCTTGCAGCCAACCTGGGATGAGCTTGAAGAAGGAGAATATTACCAGGCTGTCGTACAGCACCAATGGTATTGTCTATGTGAATGGCCCCTGTTAAAGACAACTTTGTTAGTGACCTGCTTTAAAGTAAAGCAGAGTTTTATGTCAAAACTTTAAAGTTGGGCAGAGAAATTCATCCCAAAGAGAGCATAGTAAAATCTTGAATTCTCTGAAATGGTGCCTCAAGCTGAGAATGCAGAGAGCATAATTATTTGCAAGGAAAAAACAAGTGTAAAAATATCTTAAGCTCAAAGCCACTTCTACCTACTTGACCTCACGTACTTCTAACATAAAAATCAGTTTAGCTTTCACCATAACCCGTAATAAACTACTAAACTTCCACTGCAAGAGACTCCGCTTTGATAAAACCTAGACTTCAGTTTTCTTTTTAAGCAACGTAACACAGGAAATTCACAGCAATTACTTTTCTATGAAGAAATGTTTAATCTTTAGGCAGATGAACAAAGCTCTTGTTAAATGAAGTGGCTCTTTAGAGTGCAGACTACAAACGTCTCCATCTATTTCATATAAATGAAGCTAGAAGCACCTGTCAACCCAATTTGGCTGCATTTAACAGGACTAAGAGACTCTGAAGTGGAGCAGGACATAATACAGAATAAAGCAGACAGCAGGTGATACTGGACTTTTCTGACCTAGTAAGGGCAAAACGATAGGTGACAAACAAGATGCTTTACAACTTCTATCAGATCAAAAATGTCTCCCAAAGTAGTAGCATCAGTTGGAAGAGCTAGTGAGGACAGATTCCAGACACAACAGTAGTTCATATTCGTAAACTGGCACTAAGACTAAAATTTATTTCCTTTCCTAAAAAGTTCAAACCTGAAGTATAGATAAAAGGTATAAATACAAAAGTAAAAACGTGTTTCTTGGTCTGAAGATGGTAAACTGGCAGCATCAATCTAATTATCAGGGAGAAAGGGGGAGGGGGAGGCAGTAAAACTAACAAAAGGAGTCCCAATATGAAGTTGAGGCCCATTTCAGTGACTGAGAATTAACAATTTTGTTAAGGTTACACTCTTTTTTTAAAAAAGATTTTAATAGGGTCTGGACACCAAAAAAAAAAACAACCCCAAAACAAAACAACAAACAACACAAGGATCTGATCTGAATTTTAAACGAATGCAATTTACCATCTTCTACTTTCATTATCGAGAAAGAAAAGATTAGGCAACATGAACATCTAAAACCACAGAATATATTTACGTTTATTTATTCTACTACGGAATAGTAGTGGAATACTACTGCCTAACTGCGCAACACTTGTGCGTCACAGAAATAAATGTTTGTGAACACATACACAACATCAGAAAATCTTGGCATTTTTCTTAGTTTTCAGATTTAAAAAAAAAAAAAAAAAAAAATCAAAACCAGAGTGAACTGATGCATTTAAGAGTTTTAAAAATTCTTAGGTTAGCCAATTCCTTTGCCTTTCAAACACATACATTCAACCACTGTACATTCGCTAAAAGGTTTACTGCATGCTTAGGAGACTGACAGCAAGGCAGTACAACTTTCTCAAAGCTTCAGCTTTTCAGGGGTGCCATGTGTTTGCTAAAACCATTTAATAACAGTTCTGTTAACAACCACAAAACCAAAATAACTTTCATTTTATCAGCAGTGACTGCAGTGGCCCAATCACTTTAAGTTAAAATCTGTGCACTGCAGTGTACCAGGGATTTTTGGTTTATGAAATCTACTTCAGGATGCAAACTCTTCAGTGGCATTTTTATAGAAGTATCTTTTTTTCCCACTGGCATAATTTTACTTAAAAATTGCTGCTATTTAAGCAACTACAAATAAAGCCTGTCTGTCTAGTAAGCAGATTAGAGATTTAGTTCTCTACTGTTTGTAAAACAAATGAACCATTCAGTGATGACAGTATTTTAAGTTCTGGAAAGTGTGACCAACTTGTAACAGCATTTACCTGGAGTTGTACTTATCATTTATTTTGCTCTTTGGAAAGATAGTATACTTCTGTTGATTCTGACTCAGTGTATTTTAGGCCTCAGATCTGGTTAAAGACTCACTGACTATAATGACTTTTATCAGAAGAACAGTATAATCTGCTAGAAGAAACTTTTCAGAAGAACTTTCTTTTTCAAGGACATCTTGTTGCAGAAGATGGCTCAAATCTTGACTCGAATTTGTCATGACAGCAGAAGGGCTACAACATCCTCGAGTAGTGCTGTTAATGCCTGTCAATCTCACCAATATTTACCTGTGCGAGGCTGGAATATTCACTAGCGTATGCCTTGCAGCGTCTCACACACTGCATATATCCTGCCAGCTTACTACAAATAAGGAAGGCATTTGTCTTTTTAAAAATCAAAAGAGAAAAATCAAAATAACTTTTCATTTGACCTTTAACATATGAACCTTTTTTTTTTTTTCTTTTTGTGATGTTAGGGATACAAGAAGAGAGATGGAGTAGCTAATACTCTGTAGTATGGTTGTAGTAACAACCAGATTAATAATCAAGAAGCTCATCAGAAGGAGAACCTGGAGTGTTTGTGGGTAGAGTAGCTGCTAGAAAGCAGCTGAGGTAGATCTGACTCCTGTCAGTAAAGGAGGATCATCATCAGGAGGAGAAAGTAATGAAGAAATGGAAGGAACCAACCAGACGGACGGATGTAAATGCAACTAAAGAAGGGAGGAAGAGCACAGGGAAAGTCTGATGGTAAGCCAAAAGTGGACAATAGCAGTAAAATAGCATAGTCACACACTGGTAATAAGTCACAGTAAACAGGAAAAACACTAGGCTGGAGAAATGACCCAGAGCATAGGAAAAACACAGTCAGTGGTGGTACAGGTTCTTTTTACACCAGGAGGATTTTTAAACTGATTAATGCAAAGCAGGCAGGCCAGAAAAGGGATTGAAAAAACACAAGCACCAGGCAGGTAACCTTATTTACAAAATTCTATGTGAGAATACACAAATAATCTTGAACACTTGTATTTATGCAGCAGCCGATTCCACTAATACCAGAGACCTGGCAACAGATCACACTGCATTCCTTGACTGCTGAAGTGTTTTAATTTGAGAATGTAACAACAAGGTAACATACAAACTCTGACTTTCCTCCTCAGAAAGCATGGCAACCAGAGATCCTATTGTGCTTTGTTGCTGCATAATTGTTAAAGAAATGCTTTCCGATGCCCTGTGAGAGGGGGTACTATCTCGAAAGCTCAAAGGGATTGTTCATTTGATCACTAAGCACAGTATTATTCTAACCACTCATGCACGCAGAGAATGCCTCTATTCTTATGTTCCCCTGAGAGTTGAGATCATCTGAGATATGTTGGCTATCACATATAAAGGCTGAGGTAGAACTGCTGGCAGGACATTTTAAGGGAAGGATTTTCACAAACATGGAATTTCTCCTCCACAACAGTTGGTTGGACTGTTGAATTTGCTGACCACTGGGCTAATTTAGAACATGCAAATATAAAAGCAAATCTTTACAAGCTTTACAAATCTTTATAAGCAATTTTAAGAATGGTAAACGATACAGAAGTATTTCTAATTCCAGACTCATGTCTCTTCCCCAAAGCTGAAAGTGAATTTGATCCAAGGTTCTTAGCACAAGCAAATACTAACACAAAATCAGAAAAAAAAAGAAAAAACCCAAACCAACCAAACAAAACCACAACCCCCCCAAATAACAAACAAACCCACCAAAGCAGACCCACTCCAACACACAAGGAAAACCCCTAAACTCACCCCCCACCAAAGACAATGTAATTAGCAAAGAACAAGGTAACTCAATGCTGTTCTGTCCTACCATCTCCTAAGAGTATGTACGAGTTTTTATTTCTGACCTCTTGTTTTACAATATTTGAGTCACTCAGATATTCTTGTGATGCACTTTAATGATTCTTCAGTTGTCAAAAACATTAATTTGCCTACCAGTAATCTCAAAAACAAAATGCCTAGCCTCTTACCCATACACGTATTAATTAAAAACAAAAAAAATCACCTCTAATTCGTGCCACTTTAGCACAAGTAGCATATAGGCAAGAACTCAAATCAGTATTGCGTCCTAAAATATACAGAAGACTAATGCACTTTTCCAACTTACTCTTGAGAGAGACAAGGAAATTGCTTATGCATCTCTACAGCATGCACATTACTATTCTCTGAATTAACACAATAACCACACAGACCTCACTAGGAATTAAAGATAAATGTACAGCCCACAAAAGGACATAAATAAGCCTTATCAAATTCCTCCCCTTAATCTGAGGTCTACAGTTTTTCTTCCCTTCTGTGGAAAAGATGGCTTATTAGCATGACTCTTTATTTCTGTGTGTGAATAATACCCTTAAAATAAATGCACAACTGTAACCATGATTTTTTAAGGAGTCTGAAGGATTCTAAAACCCTACACTTCATGCAAAGAAAATGCAATTTTCAGAAAGATGCAACCTCATTAAAAGTTCCACCACCAAGAAATGTTAGGATATTTCACTCAGCTGAAAATGTCATTATTTTGCCCAGATATTTTTAATTCTAACATTGTAAATCCAAAAAAAAAAAAAAATAAAATTACACCTTCATACATTCTGACTGAGAACCACCAAATCAACCCCCTTTTTTAGTCTCTACTTAAAAAAGCAAAACCACCTAAGTGAAACCATCATAAGGGATCAAATATTTCTATACTTCCTCAGTGAAATCTGTTAAATTAAAGGGGTTGTACTTTTATTTAAATCCGACTATTTGAATTGTGAATCTGGCCCTTAAAATATGTCTTTATGCTGCAGTGCTGCATCACAATGATGTCAACATAAGCAGACTGCTATAGGTGGTGGAGAAAATGCTCTGATTTTTAAAGAGGGAGCTATTTCCAACTAGGTTATATTCAGCCTTTTCACACGTTTTATTCCTGATCAAGAACATGATTATTATACTCCAAATAACGCAATGAGTGGACTAGAAAAGTCAGGTATTTGTGTATGTCAGCAGTGCTTTATTACAAAGAGGTCAGGAGTCATGATGACTAACCAAAGCACTGTGCAATTTTGAGTAACATGCTGATTTCAAGACATTCAATTCTGTCTTCTTGAGAATGCAGCAACTTTTCTTATTTTCTTTTTATTGGAAACTTGAAAATAACTTGGAAGAACATTAAGACTCAGGAATCCTGTAACAGTTACCGTAACTTTAAGTAGAGCTAAAAAGGGTCCTTTTTATACATGAGAATTGAGAAAAATGCACTAGAAAAGGTCTCATATTTTCACTGCAGGAGGTATTTGTATCCAGCACATATGTTAAACAAAAAAACCCAAACATGGGTGGGAGGAGTGTAACTCAGAAACTAGGATGACATTTGTCACCCCTTATAATTATTTAGGGGTGAAAGAAAATTTACAGGTCCATATAAAAAGATTGTTGATGAGAAGAGCTAGAAAGAGAAATAATTTAAATGCTTGCCTTCACAGAGCAGTCACTGACACATTGGTACAGGTATGACATTTCAGCTCTCTGTCCATAACACAAATGGTATGCAGAGAGGGTGCTAATGAAGCACCCATCTACATAGAATAATTGTGGTATTGTGATTCTGATACTGAGTTTTCCCAAGCAGAACAGGCTTTAACATAAAATTGTAGTTTATCTGCAAAAACTAGAGCAATTTGGCTCTTGTTAGAGAGCAACAAAATGCTTGGTGCAAAAGTAGTCTGACTGGAAGTACTTACTTTGAGAAACAGGAATGAGATGTAATGGGTGCAGAACAGCTTTGTTATGGTATTCCCATTCTGCTTGTAGATCAATAGTCCTCAATCAGGTGCTTTTGCAGTACGAGTAGTAACTGAAATAATGCTAGAAATGAGTCTGTATTTGGATTACGGTACTTTAGTAATAGAGGAAAACCCTCATATGCTCCATGAAAAATAATTAGAACAGTTAAAAAGGAAAAATAAAATCCCAAGCACATAAGCATTTAAAAGTCTCACCTCCTGGACTTCTCAATTCCAGAAAATCCTGTTAATTAGATTCAATCCCACTTATCACTTCAACTCATATCCTGAAATCAGGCCACATAATACAAGTTACTGCAATCAGGTGAGCACTGATTCTGGAACAGAAGCCAGATTTACTGTTGCTGGCATATGGAACCAGAGGTTAACAGCTCTCTGCTGGAGCCCAGAACGGAATTCATCATGGAAAAAGGGGAAAAAAGTTATTTTTCCCAATCTTCTGATTCTCACCTTAAACTCAGACCCACCAAAATATCTATGTCAAAATCTGGATAGTGTTTCAAAGTGTAAAAGCACATTACTAATTCTGCTGAAACCTAAGGAAGTTCCTCTGTTAGTTCCATTATTATATTATTATTATGTTAATTCCATTTATCATTGTCGCTTTGTAGGCTGTGCAGTTCACGCTGATGCTGGCCAGTCATTTATCCCTTACAGCAAGGGCAGAGTAATTTAGTGGACAAAGAAGAAGAAAGCTTTAATTTTCAGGGGTCTTGACGTTTTTTTGTTGAGGGTTTTCTTTCAGCATGGATCTTGAAACAAATTTGCTTTCAGGTCTTTGTCACAGAATTATGTATTTTGAAACAGTAAAATTATTTCAAGAAATTTTGGGAAATAAACTGAAATAAGTAAACTTTCAGAATTTAGATTTAATGCCGCATAAGAGATTCAGACTGAAATTAGGCTTGTTGTATAACAGGCATCCACACAGCTTCAGTTTTCCATTTCATCCTATTTTGTAATAGATTTCCTGTGTTGACAAACACAGAGGATACTACAGCTATAAAATCTGAAGACCAAACATGAGCTTCTTGTGGTCATTTTAAAGGATGACCAGTTTATATACAAGGCTGAAGATCACACAAAAAACAAGGGACAAGAAAGAAAGTTAGAAGTCCAGAGAGTAACACCACCGATCTGGCAAAGTCCTGTTCATGCCATAACCTTACCTTACAAAAATGAAATATTGCAACATTTTAGATGTGATCAATAGGTGAAGCAAAATGAGGGAAAATCATATGTCTAGAACTAATCCTGCCTGAAAAGGCTTTGCAAATAATTTGCTCTGCTCATGACACTGAATGTCAGAACTGCATTTTGCATTTAAAACTTAGCCCTTCAGCTCAAGGATAAAATTCTCTACCTCTCCATTTGATTCTGCATTGCAAGACATCTGCAGACAAGAAAATGGAAATACTTCAGACAGTTTCTGCCTGAAGCAGCCGCAGTGGCGTGTGGGATGCCTGATGCAAAAGATAGCTTCCTCAAGCCTGTGAGCTGAGCCAAGGACTTCCTGTACCACAGACCTAAGATCAGCATCTTTCTTGATAGGAAACTTGGGCATCACATAGCTCTGTCGAAATCAGTACAGTTACTACGCTGAAAAAGTAGGAGGTCCTGTGTAGATAAATCAAGGCAAGTAGAGTCACCACATCCTGATAAACATTCAGGGAAGGCCACTTATTTCAAGGAAGGAATACTTTGTTAAGCATTACGTATACATTTTAGAGGCATCAATATTTTCATCTTGTCTCCACTGAGTTTAGTGAAGCCCAGTCTATTTACAGTAATGTTGCGTGGAGGCTTAGTTAGGTGTCTAAAACCCACCACTTTTGTTTCGAGAGTGTAGTCAATCACTTTTCCACAAGAAAAGGTTAAAAAGAAAAACCTATTACAGATCTTTCAGAACAGAAATGAGAACTCTTGTGAATTTCTTTTATCTGTAGCCTGTTTCTATTGAAATCAGTTGAGATAAACAGAGATTTGGAAGTATTTTTGAGCCTTTAAAATGATTTCTGCTGCAATCCTCCTTGTTAGCACTACCAGGGACTCTGATAGCTTTCCATGGGTAATATTGTGCACAGGAGAAATTTTAAGTTGCTACAGCAAGGATCAAAAAGGAAAAAAGAAAAAAAGAAATCACAGTGAATGACAGCTAATAGAAATCACTGAGACTAATTTAAAATTCCTGTTTTGATGGAGATATTTCACATCCAGTAGAAAAATGGTTCCTTCTAATTAAGTGGGAATATTAAAAGGCCTAGACAAAGCCAAGCTTTTCATTGGCAACAGGGAAGGGAACCATAGGGAAGGCTCTAAAGAGGGAGCCTGCTCTGAACAGCACTGAAAATAAAGAGCAGCATTATCATGGCTGTTCTCTGCTCCTCGCAAGGCTTGTAAGCGACTGCAGTCTTGTCACCACCAGGATGTTTCTGTACAAGTACCAGTGTGTGCACACCAGTAAATACTAGTCCTTTTCACTTCTATTTTCCTCATCAAAAATAGATACCTCAGATGTGAATTTCTGCTCTGTGCCTCCTTGGTAGCACTTAAAGGGACACTGTCACACCCATAAAACTGAACTATTGCACAAGCTATGTATTTGAAGGAGTTAAGCCAAACCACCGTCGGCCTTCTTGAACAAATGTGTAACAGGATGCCATAGTTTCAAGCATGGCTTGGGTTTGCTGCATGACAAGCCCTGGAGTTTCACAGAGCTCCAGGGTGTGGAGATGGGAGTGCCAAGGGGAAGCTGACAGATGCCAAGTCCTGCAAGTTTTCATTCACTCATTCAAAAGCTCTACGTTCCTTCTTGCACCACCATTAGATTAATTTTCAGTCTTCAGGACACAGTTGCAAAAGTCATTTGTGCTGAAGCACAATTTAGATTAACTCAGCACAGAAATAAAGATATTTTGTCAGGGTCACCACCAGAACAGCATGTGTGGTGTTTGCCATATGCTGACATTCTCTACTTTCACAATCCTTTCACGGTGCACTTAGTGCTTGGCTCTCTCCTTCCAGAGGTACACCCATCACATACCTAGTCCGGTATTTTTGCAGAGCTGCTGCTGGACAAGAGGATGCAACTACAACGACTTTCCTGCCACCTTTTCACACTCTTCAGACAACTGGAACATAAGATCCACAGCTCTTTTCATACTCCAGCCCAGCCATTTAATGCTGAAAGACAGGCTGATGGATTTTTGATTTTTAAGCTCTTTATAGTTCTGCCAAAGTAAACAGAACTACTTAGAATACTGCTGCTGAATGAGTCTAAAATGGCGGCGTAAGTGGGAAATACAACTAAGAAATCCAAGCCAGAATTTCTTAAGCCAATCTGATTCTGACAAGGAATTAAAATTTCACCAGACTGGTAGCATATTGGAGGGTAAGCACCAACTTAATACTGACTCACTGTGTTTATGAGGGCAAGGCTTTTACCTCTGTATCCCCTTTTCTTCCTGGTTTCTGTCCTCTGCATTCAGGTAAGTAAAAATCTGGGTTAGGATCTCTCTCTTATGATGTGTGCTGTAAGCAACCGAATGGAGACTGGTCAAACAATCAGTGGTAATTATGTGGGTTAAACCATCAGCAAAGGGCTTCTTTTTAACCAGGATACTTGATCACTGAGGAGAATCCATTTGATTTATACAATTCTTTCAATAGGACATTATTCTGGCTGAAATCATGCATTATGGATTTGGTCCAGGAATTACCCAAATTCCATAATTCTGATTACGCAGAAAGCCAAAGCAGGTGACTTTCACTTTTTTTTTTTCTTTTAAGCCACAAAAGGCTTATCAATCTCAGCTGGCATTTCTGTATTCTCCTAATAGCTTGCACTAAACCTCATTCTGTTTCTTTTCTAGCCAATGCATTAAGAAGTGAGTCACATTGTAATAAAACTTTAATGACAACATCTGTTTCAGCAAACACAACAGAAGAGCTGTTGGCCCATGGAGGACTATTCTGCTTCTTCACTCAAACCAGAGTTGAGCATTTATTCAGTCTTGGCAAAACTGGAAATAGGGCAACAGCAACAGATACTTTCCCCAAAATAAAGATCTTTCAGAAGCACTTCTAACTAATTTACAGATAAAATCCTGCCTTAGCTAAACTGGGTAGTACATAAAAATCAGTGACAACAGTAAGGACTCTTTCTTCTGTGCAAACAGAATATTCCCTTGGGCTGCAGCCTGCTAACAGGACAAAGATGACAAAATAAGCTGGGAAAGGAGTAACTTGTTTTCATGGCTAGCTAATTAGTCAAAGGTTAATATCACCACCCAGCAACATGTGACATTAGACCACCCTTAGCCATCCTCACTTTTACAATCAGCTACAATTTGTGATTTGGATAACAATAGGATGGCAAATGCCTATTGTGTTTCCCCCCATCTCCCACGCTGACTGACTCTTACTGAAAAAACAAGGAGGAAAAAAAAAAAAATCAGCAGATCCTGTACACTATATAGCAAGCATTAAAATAATGAATAAGTTATTTCTTACACTGCTACTATGCTGATTAATTATAGCAAGCACAGGCCCCTGGCCCTGCCCTGCTAAAAATGCAGCAGGCAGCACATGGTCAGGTTCATGCCTATGCTAACAAATCTAGTAACAACTCCAGTCCCTATGGAAGAAGGAAAACCCAAACCTCTGTTATGCACTCAGCTTGCATGTGGTACAAACAAGGAAAAAAGAAAAAATTATACCACATCAGACTTTTAAAAATGCTCTAAAGTGCTTGTGCACTGATTTTGCAGCAAATATTAGAGCCATGCTAAAAGTAATCTTAAAAGCTGAGATGCTATGGTAAAGCAGTACACTAAAGATAATGGCATATAAGGAAGATTAAAGGAATATATAAGGAAGATATAAGTTCTTTACTGTAAGGGTGGTGAGGCACTGGAATAGGTTGCCCAAGGAAGTTGTGAATGCTCCATCCCTGGCTGTACTCAAGGCCAGGTTGGATGAGGCCTTGTGTGGGATGGTTTAGTGTGAGGTGTCCCTGCCCATGGCAGGGGGGTTGGAACTAGATAATCTTAGGTCCTTTCTAACCCTAACTGTTCTATGATTCTGTATCAACTAGGTAGATGTCCAAGAACTACTGTTGCTGCTTAAAGCACCAGATAGCTGCCAGCGGAAAAAAAAAAATAGAAAAAAGATTTATAGCTATTGTTAAAGAAAATCCATAAAAATAAGCTATAATCAGAGAAACCACAGAATTAACATTTAAAAAATTGCTAATATCGCTATGTCAGAAAAAGCTTCAGACCCTAAAATAACAAAAAAACCCACTAGTTGGCCAACTGCTGCCTCTGAAATCCTGTGGGTCTCAGTTCTCCAGACTTCAGCTTATCTTGTCCCTATGTAAACTACATATTGTTTGGAAAAAGCATTTTATGATAAAATACATGAAAAAGCAAAAGTTGTGAGCAGTACATCTGAGATCCAACAACTGCACAAAAAATGCCAAGCATTTTTTTATTAAAAGGTAAATCTATTCTTTCCATCTCAAAAAGCTAACCCAGTCTTGTTATCATTTTGATAAACCAGTGGTCTCTGGCTGGAAGCACACAGGCCAAGTCTCGCAGGAAACTGGGAAAAGGAGGAGATGGTGAAGGAAAGTGGAAATATGTTAGCAGTTAGAAAAACAGAATCATTACTTAGCTTATCATGAAAAATTACAGGAGGCTAAATTCCCCAATTTACCTCTCATGCAACAGGGAATAACTGCACTGTGGTAATAACATTCATTTTAGGACAATTTGCTGTCTCACCAGATTCATTATTTTGTGTAAATTTGCCATTATTTTGCATTAAAGTAATAGCTTGTGTTCCACAATCGATTGTGTTTACAAGGCGAGAAGCCTCCCAGTAAGGTCACTGAACTTCAGTAACCCTCAGCTTTTAGCAAGATCCTGACTGGACCCCATCACCTCCTGATAAAGGCATTGTGCAGCCAAAAGCTGCTAAATGCCTTCCAGCTCCTTCTTTTGTATTCTGCCTCCACCCTTTTTTAAACACAAATCAAAAAGAAAAAACTGAAGAAGAGTGAAATCCACACAGATGTAACACAGTGACACATATTCCTATGTTAACTTGTGAGAGATCAACACTGCCTATTATTTCAGGAGAATGGGTTCATATATCATTAAATCCCCAACTGAACAAAAAACCCCAGGAACTGGTATCCAATACACAGCATCCAAAAATTCCTAGGTGTGGACAATGGGACTGCAGCAACTGCAGCTACCCTTTCCTTACCATGTTAAGGGAGGCCAACAGTGAGCATGACTACGTTTGTCAAACTATTACAGATGGAAATCTCATGGAGACAGTAGTTCTTCAACCTGTGTGGGATTATACAACTATCCACAGGACATTCTGTGTAGCACACAGCAGCAGGCACCAGCATAAGCAATGAATCAGGGTGAGGCAGAGCTGCTGTCGAATTGTGCTGAATATACAGTTTCTAGTTACATCTCTGAGCTCTGCACACAAAAAGATACCTCCTGATGTACCTATTGCTGCAATTAGAAACGGCAGAATGACGGACTGACAGATGGTGCTGCACTGCATCGCTTTGCCATACGGCTTACCTCTTGCCCAAGTGAAAGAAAAGAAAAACCTCCACAATTCTGATATTTTTTCTTTCCTCTATAAGAAAGATTCACTTTCCCTTTTATACAAAAAAAAAAAAAAAAACAAAAAAAAAACCCCACCAAAAAAACCCCCCACAAACAAGCAAACAAACCCCCCAAAACAAACCACCCCCAAAAAAACCAAAACCCAAACACAAACAAAAACCACCAAACCAAAAAACAACAACAAAACCCAACACCCCACAGGACAGCTACAGCCACACAGCACATATCACTGAAAAGCATTAAGCCACGAAGAACTGCAGCCACATCCACAGATACAATTCAGACCTGATCTACTAAATAGATACAGTAAGTTATGATCTTCTCATGCAGGAAAGTTATGTATCTTGAAAAGCTAGTACACTTTGATTTTGAATTGCTATCAAAAAAGGGAATATGCTTATTTAACCCTACGGGGGTGGGAAGTATCAATAAAAATCTGCATTTATCCTTTTTCCAAGTTAATGCAATGTAGGACCAAACAAAGGTACAATCCTCCCAGCAGTCAGGATGACAGGAATTTTGCCTCCCTGCTTGTATCTCACAGATGTAGAGCAGCGATGGATCTAATAAACTGCTGGAAATAATCTCTGGAAGTAACACCAGCAGCCACCTCCTGATCCATTTCTTTAAACACACAGCACTTTACTCAGCAATTGTCTTCTCTCACTTGGACTGAGATGTCATTCATGATCCTTTTCTGACTACATACTGGTTGCAACAGAGACCATGTTGACTACGTGCAAGTTCAACAGAAGTTTGTAGCAAGCAAGACATTCTAGTTCCACATCACAGATGCATATTCAGTATATATCAGACAACAGAACTCTGTTGGGTATCACAAGAAAATCCTTTCAAAAGACAAACAAAACTAACTCTTGTTAATTCAGAAATTCATAGTTATAAATACCATTACTGTGCAGACTAGATTTCTCTTTCATATTGTTACCCTTCTGCTCCATTTATCCACTCCATCCTCTTGTATAAAAAGTTCATGACCTTTGAGAATTACCTCTCTGAAACACAAGGCATACCTGATTTATTTGTTTCATAAAGCTGCTGGTACAACTTGGCTTTGTTGTTCGTAAGGACATTTCAGCTATATTATTTTTACTATTCAGTGTGAAAATAAACACAAATGCAAAAAGACCCTCCAGAATGGTAATTCTCAAATCCAAATCATATGAAGAAGAAAAGTTAAGACATTAATGTTCACTCACCAGTGGTCCTCCACAGTAGTGGATCAGTCTTTGCTTCTATATACAAAGAATGCTGTTGGGTCTATCAGACTTAAAAGAGATATCCATACTTGGCTCCTTAGCACAATAACATTTTCTACCAATAAGAACATGCTTGCCTCCAAAACTGTACACAACTGACAGGGTAGTGTGCAGACACCACACTTACTCTGGGAGGAAGTATTTCTAAAATAAAAAAAATATGCTGTATTCAAACAGCACAGCTTCCTCAGATATCTTTTGTATAACACCCTCGGATACCTTCTGTGTAACGGTCTCCAACAATTGCACCTATTCCATGCTGTTCACAGTACAGGAAGTTTCCTTTTCCTAAAGGATCATACTGTCACCTGGTCCAAGACAATACACTAACCTTGGAGAGGGGGGAGACCAGAGCAAAATAAGAGATTTCTGTCTCATTTGCTGAAAAGCCTTTGCCCTGGCAATCCAGGCACTCCACGGGCTGCAGGGACTGGCAGTTGCTGCAGGGACTGGCAGTTGCTGCCACCGGGTGGCTCAGGACAGAGGGACAGCCAAGGCTGTCAGGGGGACCGGACCTCCCCAAGCATCCACTGCATACCCATGCACCAGGACAGAAAGGGCAGGCAGCAATCAAGGGGTGCTGCCGCCTGCTCTGAAGGGGATCAGTGGCTACATCAGGGAGCAATTAACTTCTCTGCTGCCTGTGCTAACCTTTCTGTAGGGGGTGGCATTGTCCAGAGAAAGCTGTGGAGAGTGATCTCTGTGAAAGAGAAGAGTTCCCTGTGAACAGGGAAGGCTGTGGGGCACCAGCTCAGAGACTGAAGGCTATTTAAAATTCTTCAGAAAAGGGATCTGAGTGGAAGCTGAAGCTATAAATTAACCAAGTGCTGGTGCATTCTTGACGCTCGTTATAATTAGCATCAGTGTGGAAAAGAAAGAAAAAATGAATGACGGATAGCTTGACATAGATCAAGCCAGAGGAAAAATAAGCGAGCAGGGTCTGCAATCTAATCATTTAAGTCACAGGAGAAAAAAAAATAACTTGCCTATGGAAAACTGATTTCTCCCCTGAGATAGATTTAAACATCATCTTAAGAAATTGCTCAGAACTGCAGGCAAAGGTAAGTATTTACAACAGTGTAATTCTCAGACTTATAAAACTTGTGTCTGCCAAAATTTTCTCCCTGACTCTCAGGGAGCCCCACGCTGAAGCAGTTTCATTTGCACCTTCAATCCACTTTCATTTCCTCACTTGAGCAGGGTGAAAAGAAGATTACAGACTCCATCTGAACTGTGTTTTCTCCTTTTTCCCCCCTCTGATTTTGATACAATCTTAAAAACAAACTTTCATTTGTAACATGGCAAAAGGGTTGATATAAGCTTGTTTTTGGAGTTGGAAAGACATTTTCCTCCTTGTGGTGCCAAGTTATCAAATGTTGATCATTGACTTATCTTAGATAAAAAGTACAGTTCACAGATCTGGAACACGGAAATATTTAGCAATCTGTTAGTAAATCATTAGCTTGAAAGAACAGATAGTACACTGTATGTCGACTTTAAATTGTAAAAGAATTTGTAGTGAGGATATGGATCACTGGATGGTGAGTTTAAGCCTACCAACAGTTAACTTCATGGTTTATCATTTCCATTTTTAAATTCACAGTCCCCATATGGACTACAGGATTGACTAACCACTGGTTTAGCTCACTGGTAGATGGGGCTAGTGATCAGAATAGACAGAAGGCTTAAAAGCCTTTTTTGGCCTCCACTGTGCTGGGAGAGAGGCAGATGAAGATCTCCTTGCTTTGCTGTCTCCATCCTTCCCACAGAAAGAAAACCAGAGATCCGAGTTGAGAAAGATTAGTTTGAGATGCACATTACACAGTGCCACAGGGCTCTATAACTAGTAACACTGGATCTACTGTGAGTAGCTGGTGGAGCAGATATAGAGGAAATGAGGTAACAGCTTCACCACTGAATTAATAAAGTTGAAAACGAGTTCTTAAATCCACTTATGGATTCTTCAGACACTGGCATTCTATGATCAGCATTGGAAGCATTCATACCAGGAATACAGGCTCATATGCCAATCACACTACATTATCTCATTGAGGAAAGCTGATTTTAAACAAAACCATTTTAAAAGGTCACAGAATTGTTTCCATGTAGAGTAAGAAAGACTTAATTATTCATGCTCCATTCTTTTTGTACCTCAAAAGAAAAAAATTCCTTACTATATTAAAAAATATTTGACTCATCTGAAAGTTTTCAAGCTAGTCAGTCTTAATAAAATCCACATGACTTCTGTAGATCTTGAGTTTCCACTCCAGAACATAATGGAGCTAAATATTACACCCACTGATAATCTTTCAGCCTTGCCTTCACCTCTTCTGCATTAATGCTAGACTACTGCTTTTTTATTGAAGTCCTATTAGCATAAAATCAACATGAAGTTGGAATAATATAGTTTCCCTGGCTCTTTTCCAAATCTTAATGCAGAAGAAAAGGCAAAACCAGTTTTGAGATCAAATAATAAAACTACCAGCAAAACCTACAGGGGGAGCAGAGAGGGATTCACTGAAAACTACCAAGAGGAGCTCATCTAAAAATCTAGGCCTCCAAGTATCCTCAAAGGTCACCTAGTCTATCTTTCTGCCACAAGCTGGACTACACTACATCAGTTTAGCCAGTTACTTACCTAACTTGTTTTTAAAGGCCTACAATAATAAATCTCCACACTTTCCAGATGATCCCACTGCTTTAATATTTCTTTTAGGATTTCCCTTCTCAGCATTTATTCAAATCTTTTTTTCTACAAGTGAATTTAAAGAACCCACTGCTTGTTCTGTCCATCGTGGACAGAGAAAAGTTTATTTTCCCTCTTTCTTCACACATCTTTAATTTTGTTGAACACTTGGATTCAGCCTTTCTTCTCTGTGGTAATGAACTGCAAATCTTTCTTCAGATATTATTAGTTACAGATCTTTGGTCCCTCTTTATTTTCTACTTAGTCCTTTCCCCCCCCCTTTTCAGGTCTCTGCGGAAGTGTATGCAGCCCACACTCAAATGCTATACACAAACATTAAGCAGATCACAAGGATTTTGTGGGAATTCTCTTTTCTCAACTTACAGATCAGATAACATTTTCCAGCTGTCTGAGTTAACTCACCAAATACTTCATTATCCTCTGAAGACTGCTGCGTTAGTCTGGCTGCTTTCGGACTCTCTTTAGCTGCTTCCTCCACCTTGGTTTCGGCATTCTGTAAAGCAAACATTGCTTCAGATTAGGTCTTTTATAGTTATCAACCAGAAATATTCTTCAAACTTCTTAAATATGCACACATTACATTCTTCACGAATACAGAATCATTAACACAGAGGGTCTTGGTATCTTTACTACATATATGTAGTTTTACAAAATACTGAGGGAAAATACTTTCAGAGACACAGTTGTGGGGGTTTGGTTTTTTGGTTTTGTGGTTTTTTGAGTCTGTTTAACTAGAGGACATAAAATTGAGGGTTAGAGAAGAATCTAAGTAAGAGAGAGATCTTAAAAACCATGACAGACTTGTAAGTTTCCACCTTTCCTCCTCATATTTCATTTTCTTTCTATTGACATCTTCCATTGTTGACTTAGTGAACCAAGAGATCAGGAGATACTGCACAAATATTTCTCCTTGCAGAGCAAAGGTAAGTGAGCTAGAGAGAGCTTAGGAGCAGCAATCTTAAAGTCTTTAACCAACTCATTCACTTAACTGTTTAAAGCACAATTACTTATATATTTCTGAAACAAATCTGTCAGTTAGCTACCTGGTGTTAGATTGGGTCAAAAGATAATGCAACAGTTTCAGCAAAGCATTTCCTTCTTTAGCTAGAAAAGACTGAAGAAAATATAACCTGTGAAACACTGAATTTTCAATATTTATATTGCTAATAAAGAAAAAATAACTCATGTTTTACTTTGGTACTCAAGAGAAATGTATATGAAAGCTTTCACCAGTGCTTTCAGCAATGCAGATAGTAAACTGCATATGCAGTCAACTACTGAGCAATGGATATGAAGTGGCTGATTCATTAAATATTATTGGAAAGAACTGACTACAAGTTGAGGAAGGAAAACAGACAAATGTAGCATGCCTATGTTTTTTAGAGTACAGCTACTGCTCTATTCAAGTACACAGTCCTTCAGAAGACTTTGTGTGGAATTTTGGAGAAATAGATTTTGTACAATTTAAAAATTCTGACTTAGTTTAGAAAATGTTGCTATACAACATGTCCATCAAAACTACTGGTTCTGCCCTCAGAAACACAGCAGCATACTTCCAAACAATAAGCTGTCTCTCATTTCCCCTTACTAATAACCAGATACAAGAAGACAGGTAGATTAAGTCTGTCAACCTCCCTATAGAACACAGGAGTACAAACTTAGGGCATGTAAACCCAAGAGACTTTTAAGCAAGACAGCAAGCGTTGTCAGGAAAAAAATGAAAACAAAACCTAGGAAGCCTACTGGTGTCACACAGCAGCAAACAAGAATTAGAGAAAGAAACAAAACAGGAAAGAAGGAGAAACTGTGCTTCAGAGGAAGAAACACCTGCTTAAGAGAAAGGATTCTGCTGTTTCTCATGCTTTTGGGTAAAAGCTGAAAGTCTGTGAACTGCTGCAAGGCATCAAGAGCAGTAGCAACAAAACACTACCCAACAGATACTCAGTGGTGTCTATGAAACACGTTGTCATTCCAAGTTCTTACTAGAGAGATGTCTGCATTTCTTACTTTAAAAATACAGTTTTGGCAGTGTCAAGGAAATTAGAAAGACTGAACCATATAAGAGATTTTGGTTTGAGTTAAATCACTGCGAAGAACTACACAGCAACTGTGCTGCCTGCTCCCCGGATAAGACACCATGTTGGTGTCAACAGGTATCAGCTCCAAGACATTGACAGGAAAGTTGTGTGATATATCAGCCTAAAACAAGACAGCGCATGGCTGGATGTAAATCCACTTGGTATGCCTTCTCACAAAATACAAACTTTAAAAAGATTTCTTTTGCTTTATTATTTGCACTAACAAATTTACACGACACACTGTAACTGGCATTCATAATATTAATATTAACGTAAACAAGAAAAATCACTTCAAAAGAACAATCGATGGTCCCGATGTTCTAAAACTAATACTAATAATACAAATCAGCATTTTAAAAGACAATATTTAGCCTGTGCTCAACCAGCACAAAAATAAGCATTAAACTAGAACTCCAGCAGCTACGTCACCAAGAAAACACAAGGCTTGGAAATGGAAAGTTGTACTCTGGGGTATCCAAGCCAGCTTTTTAACTATCTTGCCATTTTTGCATACTAGTAAGGAAGAGCTTGTTACTTTTCCCTTAACCACAAAGCTTTTACTCAATGACTTCAGAAGAGGTAAACCTGCTCTTCAGAAAACGATTATTCAGAAGTGTTATATCTAAAAAGAGAATTAAAGAAATCCAGTGTGAAGCAGAGATTTGTACTGTTTGTGCTCTCACTTCTGCCCTTTACAATCTACTCTGTTATTATGTAGCTAGAATGTTTAGCTCCATCCCAATGGCACAAATGAAAGCAGACTGCAATTGCAATTTCCTTTCCCCCCAATCCCCCGAAAAGTCATAGCACAGCCTTTTCTCCAGCTCCTTCTCTCATTCTCATTCACTCCTGTCCATTGCACATTACCTTCCCTGCATTGAAGTCCTCAACATCTAACAGAAACAGAGGGGACAAGAGGGTGATGGACACACACGCGGTAAAATACTTTATTCTTCCTCTATGCTACATCTAGGAAATTAAGATAAAAAACCAGACACCACCTCAAAAGACAGACAAAAGTTTCTAGTGGATAAAATCAGATTTGACTGGCAATAAATGTCCATTTTGCAATAACAGGAAAAGGGTAAATTGCTGCAGGCAATAGCAATCTTGATTAGAATCTAAACTGTATCCATAGCAGTAGATCATGCAACACCAGACCAGGTTGAAGAACTCTGCAAAACATTCCTCACCTTCCACTTCTGCACTGATATTCACCTAAATTTCATCATGCAAGGCTACCTTTCATTTAATATTCACAGAATGTGTATATGATGTTCAGGTTACAGTATACCTTCAGGACATTATATATGTTACCTCTTCTCAGATCTAACTGATCTTCCACAAAGTTCCAGGGGGAAAAATATATATAAGAAAAATCTTTAAATTATGGATATGTGCTCCTTCAAAAATGTGACCGTAACATGATTGAGAGCCATGTATCAGTAAGTCTGTCAAATGCATAAATGTTTCTCTAAATACCAAATACTGCTTCAATTGGCAGGACAGGCTGTAAGTCATTCTTAACAATGGCCATTTTCTTTGCCATTTGTATTCTTTGTATTCTGCATCCACAAATTAAGCGCCTACAATGTTGTTTTCATGAAAACTGGAGATGTTCCTTGCTATTTTCTTCTCATAGACCTTCATCAGCTTCAAAGCTCTTGTTTACTGTGAGGAATTTTACACCCACAGCTTAACTCAATCAAACAGATGAGGTGCTGTGGATAACCCTTATTAGCAGCAAGAATTCATGGAATGGCAGTCAACCCTCTTCAGGTGAGCAGATATCTCTCGTACCTGCATTACTATGTTCAATCATCTTCCTAAACTCACTTGTTAATTCTTCTTAACTGGAGATTTTCCAAGCCTATTAATACAGAAACCCACACACATACTAGCAAGCATCAGGCTTCTTGCACAAAACACGAATAGTGAATTTTAACAATGCCATACCAGCTAATTCCTACTTCCAGGCAACTCTATTGCCATCATTCAGAATAGGGTTATGCCAGACTGAAGCTGGGCTTATGTTATCTCTACATCTTCAAGCTCTTGAAAATGCTATGTTAGTTCATTCTCTAGTCCCCATCAGTTATGAAAACGATTCAAATTTTCCCATCAATTTTCAGACAAACAAAATAACTCTTTTAAATAGCAAGCTAATCACAATCATTATATCTGTTTTTCAGGCATACCTCACATTCTCAGTTTAATTTTCACTTACACAGATTCAGCTTCTAAAATGCAACTAAAAAATATGCTCCACTCTGTAACTTCTATATAGAGTAATTATTCTTATGTTCCTGTGCATGTGTCAAAATTTTACTTAAGGCAAAAGAATGGCTAAAAAATAAATGATAGAGTGATGGAAAGAGAGAGGCCTGGAGTTTTCCAGGGACAGTTTTCTGCTCCTCTCAGCTTCAATGGTGCAGTTGCTGCTAATGTCACTGACAGAGAATTTCAAACGAAGGTTCAAACAAAAGGATCTCATCACTAACCCCCAAGGCAGGCAAAGGTCCTTTGAAAAATGGTTGAGATGCCTCAAACATAATATCCAGCTCTTTGAAGAAAAGCATTCAATCTATTTTAAAACCTTAAGATACTGAGGAATTGCAGTAAAAAAGCACTGAATTCCAACTTAAAAGTTTGCTACATTCCCCATTATCAGTTCCACACTATTTTGTTACATGCTTCCCTCCATTTAGGAAAGGCATTTTAAAACTGCTTTTGTTTGTGGAGAAGTTCTTACATGCTGGGTTAATACACAGGACATCTTGCCTTTATAGCAATTCTGTTTCATTTTGAGAAGATTTCTGACCACGGTGGGGTTTATGTGTTTTATAACTGAACTGAAATCTCTTCAGCTCAGAACGTAATACAAAGACAAGCAATGGTTGTACCATAGGCCACTAATCAGTTTTTACTAGTCCATAAGGTACTCCCACGATGCTGACGAGGGAGGTTCAAGCATACAACAGGTAGGAAACAAGTGATTATATTACTGTGTCCATACCAGTGGCAGAAGTTATGCCATACCACTGGCATTTGGGAGCAAGGTACCAAAATGACAGAGTTCATTTGGGAAACAAAACAAAATAAAAACCAGGACAGACAACCATGTGCAAAAATCAAGAATCATGAACTGAAAAAAACCCCAAACAAATCAACAAACTCAAACTCATGTACCCTACGCATAGGGGCAGAGGGAGAGGAAGAGCCATGTGAGTGAGTAGTTACTCTGCAGGTACTTTTAGGACACTGCCAGAATCCTGAATTCTCATAAAACAGCAAGGAATTTGCAAAACAAGACAAGACACAGAAATATGCTGCGGGTCAATGTTTTCAACTTGAAGCAAGAATCCTGCCATGTGTTGTTCACTCTGTTCACATTAATCCTGAACCTATACACAAGAAACCTGAATATGAATCACATAAAATTCAGACAAGTATGGACAGAGCCATGACTTGCTATTTTCTCTACCAATCCCACCCGACAGAGCACAGCAACCACCATATCGGCTGTACAAAGCAGGGCAGCGGCACACACAGTACAAATCTGTGAAGATCAATGTAAGGATCTAAAATCGCACTTGGGAACACAGTGAGTTTTGATAGCCTCCAGAACACCTGACCTGAAACTAATGTTATTAAAGCACATGTGCTCCGTCCTTTAAACCCAGACAGTTCTACAGTGCCACTGCAAACAGCATCTGGCAGGCACATTGTTGGATGCAACTCCTATCCTTATGAATCAAACAGGAACGGTGACAACACTTGATGAGCAAAACCAAATATAGGCATTTTGGACATCAACATCAAATCTCTTTTACAAAAGGTGTGGAAGTAGATTTTCAGCATAGCCTGAAGAGTGATAGCTATCAATAGTGGTGCTTTCACAGTCTGCTCATTGCCTTTATCCTATCTAGACTGTTTGCTAATTTACTTCCCTTTGAGCACTCATTTAGCCACATGCTGAACAAGTATAAACATTTCACTTTTTTTTTTTTTTTTTTTTTTTAAGAAAAGGATGTGGTTTAAGTCATTAAAAACAACACTGATGCTGCAGCCTCAACTCTCAGTGCATTTCCTTAAGGGCTTCATAAATAGATTGAACAACGGCAGTATCCAACCCCAGCAGACTAGCAATTTTCAAATGCATCACTTGAGGTCTTTCTGAAGGGTAATTAGTGTATAAAAGCAATCCTGCTTCCTTCTGCTAATGAAACCATGCTATATTCTAGCATAGTGATAAAATCTTAAAAGAATTCATATAGATACCTAATAAAACAGAAAAAGATAAAAAAGGTCATCCAAACATCCAAATACTTGATCTATGCTAAGACACAGCAGAGATGCAAAAACTAGCAACTAGTTATAGAATAACGGGGAAAAAGGTGAAAATGGGGGAAAAAACAAAACTGTGACCATTAAAAAAAGTGAAAAATAATCCCCTGGTCAGGGAGAGAGGATTGCAAATATCTTGGACTTCTTTTAGGCAAAAAATCCTTTTCAACCTTGTACACTGAACTTCTAATATCACAGATTTGAGTTTGTTTTGAATTAATTTAAATTAATAAAATGCAAAACACTTGCCACTGCTCAAACAACTAGAGATCCTCAGCCTGGAATCCTCCTGGGGGGCCTATACAGGACTGTCTGTGGCAATAAACCTGTTGATTTGTCCCTTGTTGATTTTAACCATAGGAAGAGAAGTAAATGAGATGGCAGCTCTCTATGGGGAGCACAATGCGATGGTACAGCATGGCACTCAGCGGCACTACAAACATGCCTCAAAGCAACGCAGTGAGGATTTCTGCAGGGTGCACAGCCCCATATGTGCACTTCTACAAAGCAGCACTGAACAGCAAAAGAAGCAAAGGTACTGAGAGAGCACTACAAACACTCCCCTGTGGGCAACATAGAAATAGCTGGCCACAAAGGGGCATGTTTTGGAGACTTCACCATTCCAAACCATGACCCAGTGCAGAAGTTACTTGATATCGTGATACTCAGAGGAGAGACTACAGCCCTTTCCCAGAGTCCCACCAACCACTGGCTGTATGATGCTGCATCTGCCTGCTGCTTATGGAGGCTTACAAAGAAACAAAATCACACAGACCCATACTCCTCTAATCCCCCCCACAAAACCACAAAAAACAACCAAACAAAAAAACCCCAACCAAACAAAAAAATCCCACCAAGCAATGTGTAAATCTGCTTCATCACATCAAAGGATGCCTGCAGTGGCCCAGGAACAAAAAGATATTTAGTGTCTTAGAGTAAAACCCCTAAATATTCAGTTTATTATTTTCTTCATTCAATTACCTAGAAGGTAATGAGTGAAATATGTTATAAAATGAAAGTTACTACAGAGCATCTCAGAAATATTCACTGGAAAAATGTCATGCCTAAGAATGATACAAAACCACTAGAAATAAACCAGCCTGCCACCTTACCAGCAACAAGGTATCTTTTCTGCGCCCCCTCCTGTGAAAACCTTCTGGCTTTTGCAGTACTCCAAGTGACACTGGACAGGTATTTTTGACAAAAAACCCAGCACAGCTGACATCCTGTTTCTGCAGCCAGCATTACCTTTGTTAAGGCAAAACAGGTAAGGTTTCCTTTCTCAATATAAACTGCTGACCCTGCAGGCCTGTAGAAGCAAAGTGGAACTCATGTGACTGTGTGGGCTACAAAGAGCTGAAGCACAAGTGGGACAATAAAACATACAGAGAAGGGACTCCGGACCTGACGTGACAGCTCTGCCCAGTTCCCCCGCAGCAAACCAGACTGCAGGGAGGGCAGAATTTCACTTCTGATATTTTATTCTTAATTCCATCACATGCAAAAATGAGTCCTTCAGTGTGCAAAATAAATACACCAGCATATTTGTCTGGGTTGTTCCTATAGGTGGCTGAAAACTGACTTTGCTTAATAACAGAAGTATTTTTTTAGTGCTTGCTCTATGTTAAAAGAGTACCACAAAAAAAAAAGGCTAAAAAGGGTAGACAACTTTAAGGGACTTTCACACCATTCTACTCTCAGTCATGCATTAGGCTAATCCGAATTGCCTTTTTGTTTAATGAGTAGGAAACACATGCTGAACAGATTGCCACTGAGCACCAAGAATGGACTTTCAACTTCCTGCATTTAATTTTCTCTTCCAAGCTTTTAGCTCATGAGGAAACAAAGCTCACAAGCTGCTATGTAAAAGCACTTTATTTCCAAAATTACACCCCTGCAACTCCCTAAAATCTACCAAAATACTTAAAGCACTTAAAAAACAAAATTTAAACTTACTTGCCAAGAATTAAAAGATTAAATTTAACACAGAGCAGTTAATTTTAGAAGAGAATTTTTCCAACATACTGATTCAGAAGGAAGACCATTTTCACTGCTTGAGATCACTTGGCAGTCTCTAGCCTTGTGAAGTGCATTTCCAGGCCAAAGCAAAGAAAAATTTACCTCACAAGATGCCCAATATTAAAACATATTACATTTACCTGCAAGACCTGTAGGTTCAAAGGAAATTTTGACCACAGTGCTGACCAATGCATTTGTTTCTGTACCATGATATGATAAAATTATCAAACTATTCAGAAATCTTGTACAAAATTAGCTTTTTTTTTGGGGGGGGGGGGGGTGGTGGGCTTTTGAGAAAAAGACGCCTTTGTCTTTGAAAAGCAGCAAGTTATTTTAACTCAGACATTTGAGCTCCTCATTAACATGCACTTCCCATGGCCCCAGCCTTGCCTCATACCCTAAGCATCTGTCCTCCCCCTTCACCATCCCCTCAAGCTGGGCTGCTCCCAACACTTGTTGGGCACTCAAGGAGCTGGACGATGGGTGGGAGAGGGGCTACAAATAATCTTTCTTAACAATGGGACGGGAGAGAGAGGGAGAGAACTGAACCAGATCGGCTCTCCGATCCAATCCACCACACAGTTTCCCCCCAGTTTTAATGAGAGAAACAAGGTTTGCTATGTAACATTTGCTTGAGAGGGAAGCTGCCACAAACTCACTACCAGTCATGAAGCCTGAAACTTTCATATAAGTACTCCTATTTATCCACCCAAGACAGAAAATTGCTGTCTATGTAACTGAATGACAAGAGCGTTACCACATCTGTGTTTGTTTTAACTAGACCAATATTAAATTGACTTGGCCAGGTAGATTCAATCTCTTCTGCATAGCTCTCGAAACCCAAAGAGGGTTTACAACAACCATGGTTGTAAACGCTAAATGCCTGTTGTCAACATCAGTTGTGCAACCAGTTGTTGACCTCCAAGAGCTGTCCACTTCTCAAGCCCTACACCCCTACTGCAAGGATCAAGAAGAAAACCCTTGGCCTCTGTGCCCTTGTCCCTCAACCGCTGAGCCATATAACCATGCTTGATAGGCATGCTATGTTAGTTTTTAGAACAATATTAAGTGACCTCAACACGCTTAAAAAACAAAAGTTCCCTCCCTGCCTATACCTCAAAGACATTAGAAGAAGGTTCTTAGAAATGTTAGTCCCCTTCGCAAATCTTGAACAAAACCGGATTAAAAAAATAAACTCTCGAGCTCTCCCACTTTTCTAACAACAAAATATGTTGGGTTTTAAGAACTTGGATTTAAACCCATTCATCACAAACTATTTCTTAAAAGGAGATATACAGGCAGACTGTACTCCAAAATAACAGCCAGCATAGATTTTCAGAATAATTATGTCAGCAAATACGTATCTTCATTGTGTTTTTCTTTGACATAGAAGCAAAGTCAGAGATTTATGGCAGCAGTTACATGAATACAGTACTGCAAAAAATTACAAAGGAAAGCCGTAACCTAAAGTACCATCTTTCCCTGCCCCAGTAAATCAGAAAGCTGCAATTCAGTAAAATGAAGTGTTTCACCAATAACAGCTCCTGCAAAACATGTTCATACTTTTGTAGCATAAAAGATTTCCCCCTCCTTCAAAGAAATCCAGTAAATACAGACTCAACCATATTTCTCTGGAACTACTAAACCACATTTTAAAATACATAATTTTATTATGACTTTGCCCATTTACTCTCAGCAACTTCAATTCTCACACAAGACAATTAGAAGACAGCAACAGAAAACTCCATGCTAAATTTAACATGAAAATCACAGCAGAACACCACCTTTTCAGAAAGCCACAGTACCATCCCAGGGATTTGTTCACCTCATGACCAACAATGGGCTGAAATTTGGCTGACTTTCCTTTCAGCAGGCTACTGTAAGTCTCTCAAGTATAATGCAAATGCTGATAGTAGTCAATGATACATAAAAAAAATTACTTACTAGAGCATAAATACCTCAAACATACAGAAATACCATGCTTAGAATAAAAGGTCATCCTAGACTTTTTTAAGAAAGCAGTTTCAGAACACTTCTTATAATCAACTTGTGATTTTGCTCAAGGCATTTGAAGAGAAGCACAACAAGGACCCCTTTCTCACCATAGCTACCTTACCAACAACAAAATGCAAAATCTAAAAGAGAAGATTTAACTGATTTCTGCAGTATTCTAGCTGTCAGTCATTCTTCAAGAAACTGTCTAAACTGAACCACAAAGACTATTATAAAACATACAATAAATAATACAAACCAATACACCGAATTAACACAATACAACACAAGTTAGGAGAATCTCAAAAAAGCTATCCAAAATTAATGCACTCGAATAAGGAAAAAATTCCACAGCAATGTCTGTAACACAGATAGAAACTGCTCCCATTCACCGCTTGCTTTGACTTCTGCATTTGTTACCAAGAACGGACCCTTACTGGGATGATCATTTCCCTTTCATAATGGTCATATGCACTAAACAAGATCATGGTTCTTTATTAGCAATTTCAGAGAAAAGGCAATTTAAAAATCATTAGGAAGCCAATTCCTCTTCAGACATCATATACACTCTCTCCAGTCTTCAGCAAGTACCCATTCAGTACGCACACAGATCACTCACTATGCAAGAACGCTAAGGAGACAGGAAATCTGACATTACATAAAAATTGGTATTTTCTTCTTTGATGGCTTCTCCAGGAGCAATTTTGTGGCACTGCTAATACTGAGAACGGCAATTCCAAAGTCTCTAAGCAAGAGGCTCTCACCATTAAAGCCTGCCTGTTTTTTCACAAAGGTGAATGCCTTCAAAGCAGAATTTGTCAGCCACCTTTGTGTAACAGGCATTACGTTGATGATTTGTGTAAAAGCAGATACTTCTTCCCATTATTTTGCTCCTTATTCTGTTATTTTGTTTTCTAAAAGCAAAACAAGAGAACAATGCTTTCCTCCATGCTTTAAGCCAACACAGAGGCACTCTCACAAAAACTGCTGTGCAGAGCTACAATTGCACCAATATGATCAGAAGAAAAACGGACCATTGTAACACATGTACAAAGCTAGCAAGCTGAAATACTAACCTGCATGATCAGTGGCTGAAGTTTCCCATCTCAGAAGGGAATAACAAAGTCTCAGAGGCAAAACATCTTGGAATAAATTATATAAACCCAGTTGTTTACCCAAACATGTACAGAAAGATGACATTTTAATTGTTTATTTTCAGGCAACTGTTCAGTCTGTGTTTAAAATGTCTAAACTGGCATTCAAAGTGTACTGATCACTGTGAAGGGGAAAACAGTATCAACAGAAAAACCCCAAACCCTGAACAGCTACTGTTGTTAATGAATGGCAGAGGCCGATTTCATTAGTTGCCCTTATAACTGGTATATGAAGGTCCTCTAAAGCAAGAAGGAAGCTACAAGAAAACAGAGGATGCATTGTTTCATTCAGCAGCAGTAGTATCAGAATGTTTATGCAACTGGGAGATAAATGCACTTCAATAATCACATATTTTAAACCCAATGAGAGCACCTGATTTCACTGGGGCTTCTAATCCTTGTAAGGGCCATCAGTCAGAGCCTGCCCTCATCAAGTTCTGGCTACCGACCAGGCTACGAAGTGGTTTGTTATACCAGTTCCGCGGCCACCTTGAGATTTTGGTGCCCTCCTCTGGAAGCACACTTACACTCCATAATGGAGCCCAGGCTGTAATATGCAGATATGGATACTTACATCTGATTAACTGCAATCTGATTAATGTTTATGCAAATGCTGGTAAAGTGACGTGGCTAGTTTCTAACATATCTTGGTGATTTCACAGGCAACAAGCATAGGTAAAATGCTGCATTTTTTCCTCATATATCAAGAATGTAAAACATTCCTGACTTTCAGGAATAGTCACCTATTCCTGAAACTACTAACTATTGTTTAACTATTGTTCTTTACCACAACAAACCAGTGGTAAGACAAGCCTTAAATAATGAGGAAATGACTCACTTGGATCTCACACTTAGTGCTTCTTCAGTCCCAGGTGACACCTAATTCATCAGCAAATGCAAACACTATTATTCACCTGGAAATAGGGGAGGTTTTCCTGTAGAACTAATTGCTTCCATCTACATACATCATGGTAAAAAAAAAGAAAAAAAAAAGTAAAAGACTGTGATCACAAAGCATTTAGCAAAAATGTCTTCAGTCATCCAATATGATACCTGTTCTGTAATATAAATGTTTCATGGCTGTTCTCATACCTTTTGAAAAGCATGAACAGAGAATCTATGACTGATGTCATCTGCACCATACACAATCCTGTTCTCCAGGAGCACTTTTTGTTTTGCTGCAGTATTTAAAATGGAACAATTCAGAGAGAGAGTATTGTTTTAAACAACTGTAGCTACCATTTTTCAAGTATGTAAAGTCAAACAAAGAAACAGAACCTGAGAAAGACCATGCTCTCCACTACCAACATAAAGAAGTATCAGAAGTGAAGACAGTGAAAGACTTGTGCATGTACAGACAGGAGGAACGGTAATACCGGAAACACAAACTGTGAGCAGCCACCTTATCACGCAGTGAGCCAAAAGCAAACAGAAACTGACTTTTAAAAAGATGATTTAGTTTACCAGAGTTTGATTCATTACTGTGGTTCTAGTAAAAACCCTGCACACCTTCACGAAAAGAAACGCATCATGGCAGAGACAAAGACTTCCCTGTATCATGTTGAAATTTGAGAGTCGTAGGTTTAATAAATAAATAAAATAAATAAATAAATAAATAAATAAATAAATAAAGTGATTTAAATAAGTGCTACTTTTCCACCATCTAGTCATCATCTGTGCAAGCCCCAAGCTCTGTAGGGAAGAATGAAACATTACCAGCAAGCTTTTCTATTCATTGCCTGAGTCTGTCTCAAACTTCAGGGAGGAAAAAATGTTCTTGTCTTCTCCAGCTTCCATATTTTCCTTCAGTGCCTAATTTTTAAACTTTCACCTTTTTATCTATTTAAAAACAAACAAACCCCCACAAAACACACCCCCCTAAAAAAGCCAAGCAGCCAACCAACCACCTTAGCATAGCCAGTGAGAATTGCCTTTCTCCTGTGACACCTCCACAC
Source organism: Lathamus discolor (assembly GCF_037157495.1). Classification (NCBI taxonomy): domain Eukaryota; kingdom Metazoa; phylum Chordata; class Aves; order Psittaciformes; family Psittacidae; genus Lathamus; species Lathamus discolor. Next base: position 98,935,325 of record NC_088885.1, on the reverse strand, counting down.
TACCTCTGTACTGTTGTTGAGTTACCATATGCAGGCTGGCATTAATTTGCCAGGTCTTTGTGAATCTGTGACCAGTGTCCATCTTTCTATCTAGATTTCAGGCAACCAAGGATCGTTATCCAACTAGAAAGTGCACTTCACGCCTCTTCCCTCTTCCTCTTATATTTTTAGCTTGAAAGAAAAAGGCTTCAGCTCCAGTCAATTATCCCAAAGTGCAATACTTTATTGAAGTATAAAAGACTATTGAAGGTAAGGTACATTCCGTGCTCATAAGAAACCTCTGTATCTACAGTGTAGGAGTGATAACCCATTGGCAAAGTGAGAGATATACTTAATATACAGCTTGTCAAATGTTTACCCATTTTTATCTTTTTATTAAAAGCAGATGACCTAACAGTTTTAACAGAAATAGTTCACCATGGAGAAAAAAGTGCATGGGAACAGCCTACATGGATTTAACAAGTACAAATGGTATCTGACCAACCTGATAGCCTCCAGTGATGAAATGACTGGTTCTGTGTAGGAGGGGAGAAGCATAATGTCATATCCCCTGTCTTTAGAATGGTCTGTGACACCGTCTGCCTCAGTCTGCCACTTACCCCGACAGTCAAAGTGAGAAGAGAAAGTCTGGGTAGATGGAATAAAAAGGGGTGGGTGACTGCTTGGACCACGTGGCTCAGAGCATTGTGATCAACAGCACAAAGTCCAACTGGCAGTCAGGCAGTAGCTGTATCCCTTAGGGATCAACACTAAGGCAAATATAATTTCATGTCTTATTAAAGACCAAAGTAATAACAGACTGGGGGACTGGTCAGTAAGCACGCTGAAAAGCAGAGCTGCTATTCAGAGAGAACTTGACAGGCTACAGAAATAAACTGACAAGAATCTCACGAAGTTCAATAAAAGGAAAGCCATGCATCTGAAATGGGGTAAGTCCATTCACTAGGTTTTGCTGGGAGCCAACTGGCCAGAAAGTGGCTTTGCAGAAAAGGGTTCACTTTTTGCATCCATGTTAGTTAAGTTGATATAAATGATTGTTTACAGGAGTTTGGAAATGATAAGCTGCCCCTGAAGCACATGGGAAAGGCAGGCACTATTAGCAAAAAGCTTAACCCCATTTCTCCTGAACTTGATGATTTGAGAGAAAAAAAGACACACGAGTCCCTATGGAGCAACAAGAAAAACGCTTGGCAGAACAGATATGTACTTATTTTTTGTGCTGACAATTTTTCTCTCCTTGTTCTGCTTTGCTTCTTCTATGGACAAAGATACTTTGCTTGGAGTCAGTACTTGTCACCAGAGATGACAGCTTCCTAAGGGAAAAGCTGTGGCTAATACACCAGTTTAAAATCATTTGAACAGTCAAAGATGGTCACAGAGAGTTACAGAAAAACAGGGGCCTGAGTAATGAAGAACTCAGGACCAGTTTCTCCCCAGACGAAAAGTTTTCTGTTTTCAAAACCAAAATGGGTGGACTGTATGAGACTATAAAAAAACCCTCAGATACTACGCCGTCTCAAACAGAGACAAAAATGCAGTCAGACAGTACTTCGGATTTATAACCCATCCAAAATGTCAAGAGACTTTACAATGCCAGGAACAAAAAAAAAAACCCCCAAAAAAAACATAAAAAATCAACATACACAGCTTTTCCAGGTTTGGTTTTGGTTTGGGTTTTTTTTTGTAAACCATCCATAACAAGAAAAAAGAAAAACAAATTAAAAATCCACTGCCATGAGTGAACAAATGAAGTGAATTTTGCAAAGTTGACAAGTTACAATACTATTTACCTGACAGTGGCAATGTTGGCTACTGAAGAGCACAGGTAGATAATATGAGGTCAACTCCCACCTATAACGCATTTGTCAGTGATTAGGAAATAACATTCTTGGATTCAGCTAAAGCAATGTTATAAAAATCCAAGAAACTAACAACTAAATATGCCTGATAAATATTTATGCCACTTTTATAAAATGACTGTGGTTACTTATCAAAATTTATTTTGAACATCTTTTACGTACACTGACATGATATAATTAATAAAAGAACCTCACTAAGTTCTACAAAGTCCATGATAAGCAAATCATACAGCCTAATAAGCTCATGTTACTTTCCACTGCAATAATTATTCATATACACACGTCTTCCAAGTATTTACAGACAAAAAGCAGTTTGGTAACAGAGAAATGAGTTAAAACCTGCACAACTTGTGACAGCTCATTTTCATCACATACAAAGGTCTCCAGCTCAAAGCATGTATGTTATATTAGGTGTAATTTAAAGGAAACTCCATCTCAAAGCTAGGCACATGACCTTTCCAAAGTAGCATTCCTTGAAAAGGAATCCTTAGGAAAAGAACAAAAAACAAAACAAACAAACAATAAAAAAAATCCCTTTATAACCTCTGCAAAATTAGAAGCACAGCTACTAGAGAAGACACAGCTCAAGGCAAACTTCTCCTTGTATCATCAACACCCAAATCTATCCCCATGTCACAACAGTCTTTGTTTGCCATTCAGCCTTCCTCCCCCGGAAGGAAGATACACACCTTTTTATCTACTGTTAGATATAAATACTAATACACACACAAATATATCAAGGTCCATAATTATGGTGTGGTATGGAGAGGACGAGGTGGAAGGAAAAACTGGGTTTCATCTGCCGTCCATAAGACCAGGCTGCAGAGAGATTCCAGCTCTTCAAACTACACTCCTCATATTTTTCCCAAGGTTTTGCTCACACATAGCCCACAGCAAACCCCATTACATTCATGTGCAAAATCTATGTTAATGCACTACATGGCTGGCAATGTTAACTGCACAGGCATCATGCAGTTAAAGGCTGCATTTCCCTCGGCAACTGTTACTTAGTAACCCCTCTGCACATAAATAGAATTTTATATTACTGCATATGTGTTGTGAAGGCTAAAATCCATGCCTCAGTTCTGTAGGCAAGCAGGAACTGAAGGAGTCACCCGGAAACCGTGTATCAAACTTGTACCAGCTAACATTCAACTGCTTCTCTAGGCAGATAATTTAACCGGAGAGGGAAAAACTGTATGTACAAGGAGGCATTTCCTCCACTTTTCTCTTGCTAGTATTTTATCATAAAAAAGGAGCACATACAACTTTAAAGAAGTATGTTTTGGACAGACTTTCTGGTATTATCCATGTACTGTGGAGACTTCAGACATAAGCACAACAGACTTTGCAAAGCTCTTCACCTTCTCCTCTAGAGGTAGTATAATCCACTAGCTATGCAACTTCTACATAGAATTAGCACTGCCAGAGCCACTGTCAAAATATTACTTAAAAAAGACATGCAAAACAGATCCAGGGCTGGCTGAAGAAAACAGGTGGAGTATGACGGATGCACAACACCACCACATCACATCACCACCGCCACCGCCACCACCAGAACAACAACGCATAATAAATAAAATTCATCAACTCTAAATACAAAAATGCAAGTAGCTGTTTTATATTAACTCATATATTTGATGATTCCCATATACAGGCTACTTAAATTAACCGACAGCCTATGCATGCTGCTTGAGTAACTATCAACATGGAACTTCAGAATCACTTTAGAGCAAGAGACTGCCTTTTTAGGATTGAACAAAATAAGTGGCCTGCTGGAAACACCTAGGCATCTTTTAAATTCAATTCCCTACCATTGAAAAGGAGATATTATCATTACTCTGGTTCGTCCCATTCTTTGCCTCTAGCATTCCAAGGTTTTAACTCCTAAAATGATTTATGGTAACAGAAGTGGATTGTCTTGACACAAAAGCAACTGAGTTACATATATTGCATTTCATGAACAAATACATTCATATGAAGTGGTTACACACAAACTACAGTTGCAGTTACACCGAGTGACTAAGTATGAGCACGTAGATAAAGCAAACGCACTTCATCGGCAATTCTATTAGCCAATTTACAACCTCTTGCAGTCTAGCACATCTCCTTAAATGCAGCATTCAAATAATAATTTCCCATCTCCTCCTAACAATGAAAAATAATTCCCCTAAAAAAGGATTCCAGAGACTCTAGCAAACCAAATTACTCTTCCCCTCAAAATTCCTCACCCACAAGTCTTGTCCTGTAAACGGCTGAGGGAGCTGGGGGTGTTTAGTCTGGAGAAGAGAAGGCTCAGGGGAGACCTTATGGCTCTCTACAGCTGACTGAAGGGAGTTTGTGGTGAGGTAGGGTTGGTCTCTTCTCCCAAGTAATAAGCAATTGGACAAGAAGAAGTGGCCTCAGGCTGCACCAGGGGAGGTTTAGACTGGATATCAGGAAAAGTTTCTTGACTCAAAGGGTTGTCAAGCTTAGAACAGGCTGTCCAGGGATGTGGTGGAGTCACCATCTCTGGAGGTGTTTAAAAGACATGTAGATGTGGCACTTGGGGATGTGGTTTATTGGTGGACTTGGCAGTGTTAGGTTTACGGTTGGACTTGATGATCTGATAGGTCTTTTCCAACCTAAATGATTTGATGATTTGATGGGCAACTCAACAGAAACAGAAGTTCTCCTTGCAAAATCCCAGAGAACCAATCCTTCAAACTGTTGGTTCCTACTTTAAGTCTTTTCTTCATCATAACCATACCTCAATACTAATGATGTTGCATCCGGCAATTTTTTCTTTTCAGGGAACAACAATCAGCTGGGAACCATTTAAAGGTCTGAAACTAACACACAATATATTGTGACTAAAAGAAGGCCTGATGCTCAGAGATGTCCCTGAGCCCTGATTTTCTTAAAGCCACAAGACCCAAGTTGGCAGCACAGCAGCATAATGGAGAACTGAGCAAGAGACCTGGCCAAATCTAACTCGGTGATTGGGGCAATTAACTGGCCATCTGGCTCTCTGCAGGAAGAAAGCAGCTCTGCACCTGCTCTGCCTGCCCACACTTCCTAGCCTAATTAGTTAAAGCAAGCTGATCAGGGCAAAAAACAGAATAACTTGTCAACTGCTGAGACCAGAGCTCAGAAACTGGGATCAAAGCCAAGGCCCCCTGCTCCTGGTGGAGCCATCTCCCTTGTGGGCCACATCTAAACACATACAGGGGGTCTCCTGTCCCTTACAAACAAGCAGCAGGAGGCTGAATTGGAATTGATCAATGATAAGTAATGTAGTTGATGCAAAGTCTGTGTGTCAAGCCCTATAAGCTTCCAAAACGCCACAAACCTTTTATTCTCCCATAATCAGGTGACTCAACAGCTGCAACATGGTGTTATTACAGCATTAACTGCATTATAAACTCTTTCTGCAAAATCCCAGAGTAGCATCTGATGCCTGAAAGATCTCAACATTCCTTTTCAAAGGCAGACATAGCACACATTCCCCTGGCTGTTCATGTAGTTGGAGCTAAAGGTCACTGGCCAGAACACTGAGACAATCTGCTATTAGACCCCAGGGCTCCCCATCCCACCTGAATGCATCCAATGACAGGGACCTTCTGACTTATTTTCCCCAAATCTCCATAATTTTTTCTATTTTTAGATGGTTTTATTGATCCTTTATAGGGCCCACATAGCATAGCATAACAGAATAATGATAAAATAATAAACAACAGACAAAGTGCCAGAGGAAAGGAAAACGCTGCAACTGGTAGAAGAGCTACATTGAAGAAATTCCAGAATGGAGTTATGTTTCCTCTCCTCCTGAGAGAACTGAAGGGAAGTAAAACACAAGCACTGAGGTCAAAACAAGAGGAAAAAGAATTAAATAGGTATTCCATCTATTTTTTCTACTTGCAAATACCTTTACTTATAAAGCAAGAAATTAGCTGAAGGAAATAAAAATAAAATTTTTATTAAGAATTAAATTTTTTGAAAAAACTAAGTTGCAGGGAAAAAACAATTGGTCAAGTAAATGAACCTGCAAGAATCCTAAAGCTAAATGTTCAGGTCCACATTGTTAGTAAAAAAGGAGAAAAGGGAAATCAAGGCCTCCACTCATGCAGTGCTGGTCCTCCTGGTCCATGTGGTATGCAAGGACCTCCAGGAACTCAAGGAAAGAAAAGACATATGGGATATCCTGGAAGAGATGGAGAAAAAGGTGACCCAAGCTCATCTGGTGCAATGGGGTCACTCAGGCTCCCTGGGCCACCTGGTTCTGCTGGGTTTCCTGGACAACCTGCCTACTCAGGCATACAGGGGGATCCGGAAGAAAAAGGCCCCCCAGGTCCTCCAGGAGCTGTTGAAATTCCACTCCTTCCTATAAAAGGTCCACAAGGAGATCCTGGATTTCTAGGTCCTGCTGGTGAGACAGGGTTAGTTGGACCTCCTGGAGCTCAGCTCTTCAAAGATAAAGGGGCAGCAAGAAGGGGGCCTGATGCCATTGTCAACATTGTCAACAGCTGCAAATAAACATCCTTCATCATTTAAGCCAATCTGAATCTCCAAACACAGATCTGATTCAGAAAGTGAGGATTAGAACCACACTGTAGGAAAGAACCTCTTTGCATCAGCAAGTATCCTGCAGCATAAAGCAAGTTATTTCTTTCAGCAGAGAAAACTAAGTTTTATTCTTATTATGTACAGCTTGTGATCTCAAATCTCATCTCATGTAACCAAGTTCCAGAAGGAACATCAATCATCCCAAACACACTGAGTTTTCTGTGTAGCACTGCACCAAAGACAAAACAGCTGTTACTTTATGCAGTGGGTTTTACCTGCTGTGAGCTTTGAAGCTTTTCCTAGAACATTATGATATATTTATCTATATTAGTACTTTAGATTTGTTAAGTATATTAAAAACATATTTAGCTTTTTTAATCAACACATAGTATAAGTATTGAAATATCTTTAATATACTTCATGAGATATAAACATTCCTCAACTGTTACAGGCACCGACTTAAGATTCTCAGAGTCTCACATTCACCAACCTTTCATCAGCCAAGTCTCAGAAAAACAGGATTGTCTGGAATTTCAGACATTGGGTTTAGAAAAATACAAAAAAAAAAAAAGAAAGATGGTGATTATTCAGGCTTTATCACTGCACACCATAAGGCCAGTTTCAGCTGCAGTAGAAAGCTCTGCCTCAACATTAAGAAAACATTTAGCCTGTAGCTCAGAGGGAAGATAGCCAGGCTCCCCAGGGTGGAAGGCTACTGGTCTTGCCTTTTGAAACTCATATAGTGAGCACATTTGCAGCCCTATAGGGATATAAACAGAGTATCTATACTTGAAGATACGCTTGCATTTATATATACTTTTAAATATACACGTGAAATTTTTTTATATATGGACACATGCACAGATATATCCACAGGCACACAAAGAACTGAGGTGTAATTTAGAGTTTTTGCTCACAATTTCACTTCACGCTGAAAAATTTCAGCCATGTTTCCCCAAAAGAGCTCAACAGCAATTCTCTGTTTTCTGCATAAAACAAATCTTCACAGGTACAAAGTAGAAAAGCAAGAAAGCATCACAACTTTATGACAAAACAGTATAAAAATATTTATGATAGCTGGTCATAAAAGTAACAGGAGACGGTTTTGATTTTCAGCTTTCAAGTATTTGCAATGGCAGTACTGGATTGTTTTGTAAAGCAATGTAGTGTCGTAGGCTGGGATAGCTGCTGAAAGTCGTAGGTCTAAATGGAGAGAGAGCTGGCTGTAGAGAAAATTTTTCAAGTGGAGGTGTGTTGTCAAAAAAGTGCAAACTTTCTCTTTACTTCTACAGTGTTCCCATCTTCCTGACCAGACTGCCTGTTAGCTGGCTATCTCTTCAGTGCTTCTGAGCAAGCAACTGAACTGTCAGCTGTTATTTCCAATGCCTCAGAAAAATCAAAACATGGCACTGAATTAAGACTGCATCAGAGATGGAAATGCTGGCAGAAAGTAGTGTGCAGGAAGAAACCGGGTGTAAGAATCAGGAGAAGGAAGATAAAGGAAGCAGCTAGATGTGCAAGTCAGTTATGAACACAAAAGAAAACAAACAAACAAACAAACAAATCACTCCGATCTCAACATAACAGTCTCGGATAGTGCCTTGTAACCAAGATGCTTCTAGTATATTGGGACTTGCATAACTCATCTGAAAACCTCAGCACTACCAGACAGTGCATCCAATCCCAAAGCTCTTACACAGAATTGGAAAAACTAAGGACTCCAAAATTAGGCCTTTTCTGTGGCTTTCGAGCTGCACAGGGCTCATGAGCAAGCCTAGAGCCCTTATGCCTCCCGTAAGTTCATCTTTCAGTTCCAGCTAAGTCCAGCTACACCAACATAAATGTCACTCTGTGCCACTGTGACAAAGCCACAAGATTTCCATTATTGCCTCTTCTTGATTATAACTAATGCTCAGAAGTCCCCTTAATTACCCAGGGAAAATGGCATGTATTTTGTGGCCTCCAGCTCTAGGCAAATCTTGATATTTTCATGGCCACATCCATGGGATGCTATACTGAAAGATCAGATTGTTTTTAAGAGTGAATCATCTCAGCAATCAAAAATAAAGTCATATTTCTCTGCTTAAAAGTTTTTCAATTTCCTTTTGCAAAAACTTTTTTTTCTCTTCTGTAAATGCTACCTAAGTATTTCCATCAACTTAGAGCAGAGGGCATGAGAAAGTTAAGTAAAAAGGAAAAAAATTCCATGACATTTTAGTTCAAAGTGGAAAAATCAGTCTATGAACTGCAGCCGCAGAGGAGTTAAACTTACTCAGCGTTTATATAACTGCAATTAAGTAAGAAATTTGCCTTCAGCTTCTGAAGTGCAAAAGGAAGCCACTGTTAAAGTGATATTTGGTCTGGAGAAGCCCTGTGTCTTTTTCCTTCAGATGTCCATTTCACAGTTGCTGAATTCAGAAATGAGAACAAAATTCAACTCGCCTTAGGGGTATGGAGCTCTTTCCTCGTGGCAGAACATTTCGCATCAGGTCTGAGCAGAGCTGGGGTATCGGTTTTGTAACAATGCCAAGTGTAAAACTGTATGTTACAACTAGTTACACTGATGTTGCTGCACAGTCAGTTACACTACCAGAAATGCAAATGTGTGAAACAGAAGAAAACAAAACATTGCTCCAGCACTACTCTTCCCAGCTGCTGCCCAGAAGCATCAAAGACAACAGAACTAGCATTAGTAGAAAAGGATGAGGACAAACTTCAAATGGACTTTTTCGGAGGTTTAATACTTTAAGTGCTAGAGGAGAGATTTACCAGTCACCATCTTAAGATACTGGAGATTCTGCTGTGGTTTGGCCTGGGTACCCATAGGTAAAGCTTGTCGGTATCTCTAATAAAGAGAATGCACTTACCACAACCCATTTTACAGCTATACCTGCATTCTAAGGTAATACATGACTGCAAAAGCTTTTTTTAGGCTCTTCTCAAACATAACAGAAATTCTGGTTTGTTACTTTGACCTATCTCACCCAATTTCAGAGCAGGTGGTAGAATATTGTCACATACTGATCTATGATCACTACAACAGGAGAGGTACAAAAAGGTTACATGACAAAGGAAGATACTGCTCTTTTTCAGGCTCTCCACATCACTTACTGCTTCCTCAAGATTAAAAATATAAACAACTTTGTTTTTCTGGTGTGAAGATGATAAAGCACTGACCAACATGTTCCCAGGCTGAAGTATGGCCTGACTTATTAAAGTCATCTCAGCAACTGTAACAGTTCACAGAAAGTTCACAAAGAATGGGGTGGTGTATTACACCTCTTTTCTTCCAACTCCTGTCCAATTTAAGTGGTACTGTCATTAAACTTATTTCACAGTACATTTATCTAGTTCTGTATCAAAGCTAACAAGAAGGGAACTATAGGAAACTATACCACAATAGCATGGCATCTGAAGCACAAGACCTTAAAAAGTACAGAGTGTACTTCCCTCTTTTTCTAGTCAGTTCTGCAGAATGAGGGTGGGAGCCTAAGACCCTACCTCCTCCCCAGACAAAACCACAGTGACTGCACCTCTTCCTTTTGCACTCATGCAAGCTCAACCAGCTTGAGACCTAAATCAAGAAACACTGTTACTTGTGTGCACAACAGAAAAACATGCTCTCTACTTATGAAGGTAATGGTTATGCAAAATATTTATTCACATTTCCATTGAAACATGGATCTAGTTACATATTGCCAAGATTATACAATTTAGGCAACTCTTTAAACACTAGTAGCAGGCATTCTGGCAGGGATCAGAACTTGCTCCTCACTTGCATCTGCCTTGTGTCTGACCTTTAGGTCTTCTACCAACTGCTCTGCACAGCAGAGCACAGCATCAGCAGTGGCCTTCACATACACACAGCAAAGGGAAACGTGGAAGTGTAGAAGTATCAGCTCTGATCCAGTGACAGTTTCTGTTCCACACAGACTTAAAATGAGGTTACTGCATTTTAGACGTTAGAAACATAAAATATTATAACTAGAACTGACCCTTCAGTGCCTGAAGAATTTAATTTTTTACTGTGAGAGTGACAGAGCACTGGAACAGGTTGCCCAGGGGGGTTGTGGAGTCTCCTACATTGAAGATATTCAAGGCCCGCCTGGACAAGTTCCTGTGTGATGTACACTAGGTTACCCTGCTCTTGCAGGGGGGTTGGACTACATGATCTTTTGAGGTCCCTTCCAACCCTTGGGATTCTGTGATTCTGTAATGAACAGTCAAGTATTCAAACACTTCAATTTAGACACATAAACTGTTCCCTTTAACTTTACAGTAGAGCTGCTTGCCTACTTAAACTCAGACTTGCAATACCATACTGTATGATGATCTTCAGGTTAATTTTTGAGGACAGATGTCATAACTACTGCATACTTTGCATTCTCAGACATTTCAACAGAAAAGTAATTTCCGTTTCGCTATGGTATCATCTTTCTACCTGAAGCATGTTAGTGCGAGAAGGCTTCACCTGAAGGCTCCAAGCACTAGTACTAATACAGAATGATACTGCATCTGTTCCAAGAAACAATCCAGTTAGACAGTACTAAGGTTAAGAAATTAAACAGAAGGACAGAGCAAGCACAAAAGGATATGCCCAAGACCAACTGTAGGTGAATGGCAGGATTTAACTAAAGAGACATATGTCAAATTGAACTAGTCTTGCTTAACCTGATGGCCCAGAACTTCCCTTCACACCCTGGAAGAGGGATTTGCCTCTTCCAAAAGCAGTACTTCTTGTACCAGACACTCGCTTAACCAGGAACTGGTTGGTCATGAGAATTTCTACAGGGTGCAACCTGTAAAACTGACTGGTGAAAATGTCCATCAAATCTCACAGCAAACATTGGCAGTCTCAACATCTCAAAAGTATTTCTCTCTTTCTGCTTTGCCTTCAAAAAGGTATTGGTTTGAGAGGGAGTGTTATAATCAATATATCAAATCACAAAGAATATGCCCCTATAGCCTCCGTGCTCTTTATTGTTTTACAGCAACTCTGAGAACACACAGCTGTACTAGAAAATAAAAACTGTTATACAGCTTTGATAGGGGGAAAAAGTGGAAAGGCTGCACTCTGATTAATTTACGTATGGTAGTAAGACTATTTATTTAAGCATAATAAAAAAAATATGTCAAATGCCACATCTGTTTTGGGGTTTTTTTTTATTTTTTTACAGAAAAGCATATCCCAGATTTCAAAATCCACATAACCTGTATGTTACGCATCTTTCAACCTGTAAGTATTGAAAAATAAACTTCGGTGTTACAAAAGTAACACTTCAGAGTAATTAACAAAGCAAATAAAATCACTTCATCTGTTGGGTTTTTTCCTTTCTTGATACTTTATGATACATACCAGAAAGAAGCACCTGTAAAAACTCAGGCCTGTAAGCAACCTCAACCATGAGAGGTAGGGCACCAGATGAGATTAGTGTGAAAACTCTTGGCTTGCAGATCATTGAGCATCTATGAAGTGAACAATACAACAACTGTGCCAGCCATCTTCAGAATTTCAACTCTCTCTCATCAGAGAGAACCAGAAAACTTTTTGCCAATATTACCAGGAGTAATGCTGTCCAAGGTGCAAATTCCTTAACATTAGAAAAATGACTGGGGAAAAAAGAGGAGAAAAAACAGCATTTCCTCAGAAGCAGCACAGAAACCTTCTGATTTATTCATAAGTGCTCACTCTAGCAATTTACCTTGAACTAATTATGCTCGGTTCTCCTTAAAACACTGAGAACCTGTCAGTTTATTATCAGATCGACAACTGCAAAACACATTATAAAATGGGCAATTAAAGGCAAATTTTTTCATAAGTTTACAACATAGCAAGACTCGGTCACTGTTAACAGATAGCTTTTAGTTCAAACAAAACATTAAATTGTAGACTGAGTGTCTTATGCTCACTACATCTGTTTTCAGTTTTGGCCTGTGAGAAAGCAATATACCGTGGCAATTACATCTCCCAAAGTTTTCAATAAGGTACCAAAGGCAGCAACTAGATTTTATTCCTTGGTTCCTTGGGTGTTTATTTTCAGCACACCCCAAGTACATCAAGGTCATGAAATAGGTAGTTGATTCAGTATTTTCAATAATTTAACATGTTCCAGGCCTGTATAAATTTATTGAGCAATCCCTTGGCATGGCAGAACCATGGATTTTGATTTTTTACTATAGGTCACAAGCTTGGGTTCCAGCTCTCCACAGTACTATCTGACCTGAGACACATGAAAACCAGGCTCCAAGGACTCAGTGCATTTGGTAGTTGCTGTGGAATAGATGGGACAATGCCAGAAACCTTCCTTCCAACCCAACATCCCAAACAATCAATGAAGTTAACGGCCAGTTTTGACAGGTACCAAGAAGGCTCAAAGATTTTGGGATGGCAATATATGTGCTGTACAGAATTCTCAGAGACAATAAAAATGGAGAGCAGCAGACAACTGTGCTGTTGTAACACTTAAAATCAGCATTAGTCATTACAAAAAAACACATGGCACCTTGTAGCTTAATGATGCCAAATTCACATAGAACAACTACAACTCTAAAAAAAAAAAAAGGCCAATAAAACTTTAGTCCACCTACTCCATCCACTCCTCTACATTTAGCTCTTGGAGAACTGTTAAGTTCTCTGAGAACCTGAAGAAACACAAGGCATGAAGGACAGCCCATTCTTTTCATTATCGTTGCTCTAAGACACATTCATTTCAGTTTAAACCCAAGTATTAACACTAACAAACTTAAAATAAATACTTGCACATTTACTAATGTACTAAGTAGACTGCAAAGTCTATTGTAATCCAAAGTAAAAAGAAAGAAGATGAATTCCTGGGTTCACTGATTAGTTTTTATGCATCTTACAAAACCATAAAACTATTAAAAAAATGCAGATCCATTAAATACAAGAGAAAAATCTGACTAAAATGAGATGGAGTATGCTATTGTTCTGCATAAAACATGAGAGTTTTGTAAATAGTTTTACATTATTTAGGTCAAATAGACCAACTGTTTTTCAAAGCATTCAATTAATTTCACAGTACCTCATTATTTATTAAATAATTGCTGTAGCTTGGCACACTCGCAAATCAAGAAAAGGACAATATTTTGAAAGAAGTATCACAGCATAGGAAACCATTTTTTTGTCTTCTGTAAATTTCTCAATTTGAAAGCAACTTGGTGTCATGCTAGGCATTTGATGAAATAATTACTTTCTAGATCATTATTTCTAATAATGTACTTGTACTTGTAATTCAAGTACTCACATTTGCTCAAAGAAAAGCAAAGCCAGATGCCAACTAAAAAAAAAAAAACAAACAAACAAAAACTAAACAAAAAACAAACAAAAACTAACAAACTATAATCAACCCATAGTAATCCACAGGACACTTACTGAACAACCAAGAATTATGATTGCTACAGTTTGGCAACAGTGTCTCTAATGTCACATGAAACAGCTGCCTGGAGAACTTGCCTATCAGTTCAGGAGCCAGTATGGCATTTGAGACACAAATTTGACATCACATGTTCAAAGAAGCAGCATAAAACAATGTTGTTCTTTGGTACTATATTTCTGGGAAAGGAAATACAGTTAAGAGCCTCAAGTTAAAAGTAGCAAATTTCAGAATGACCCATAATAAGATGGTAGCCTCTTTCATTGAAGTTCTATTGCCAAGAGCAAGGAGAGGCATTTCCACTGTAGTCTCTGCAAGCCTTCAGCAATTGTTTCCCATACCACTCTAGAAGCCTGGTGGGAAAATACTTCTAATTTAGAGCTATATTGAACAGCAACAAGAAAACAACCAAGAAGCTATTTTAACCAAAAAAGAAATAAGATCAAAAATAAAAGAAAAAGGAAAAAAGTATGACATGTTTACTACTTTCACTAAGAGCTTCAATGCTGCCTATAAGAACTAAATCAAGACTGACGTTACGTGAAATGCATAGCAGCACCTTAACCATGTATTTCCTGATTTTAAATCTGCGGCCTTATTTCTTGTGAAATGATTACTGTCTTATGTGCATAAATGGAAATTTTGTAAAACGTTGCCTATTTTAAAGTTTAGGGGTTTGGTGGTTTAGGGTTTTGTTACTCTAGAAGGATGAGTGAGGGACAGAAGATATTACTATAGAAATAAGTTCCCCCTTGAAAAATATTTTGGGCAAATGAACATTATTTTGATTGGAGAATCAAGTATTTGCCATTAACTAATTAGGAAAAGAAGGAATTGAAAAAAACTGCAGCAATCCATTTCCTTGTAGACAAGTCTCACACACTAAGCACAACACTCACAGCCACCTGACTCTTGCTCACAACTGCTTGCACTTACGGTATAGGCTCGTTCAGTTGGAAGAATCTTTTCCTTTTTGAGGGCCCATGTGCCCCACATCTCACTCACCTGCCCCCCAGATGCATCACACACAGGTAATCTCAGAGCAGGAGAAAAGTTATGATTTTCTAGCCAAATATCTTCAAAAACCAAAGAAGGGGATATATGGCACAAAACAGTCCATCGAGTTCCATAACCTGCAGTATCTCACACCCTTGGTCAGAAAGGATCAAAAGAGTTTGTTAAATACATCTGTTTGATGCATTTGACTTTGCTGGATATGCACAACAGTTTTCTAGAGGGGAAGTCTACAAAACCAGTCATTGCAAGACCACAGCTTGGGACTCCTACTTTTCTTTGTTCTGGAACTGAAACTTTGGGCCACAAAACTATTTTGCAAAATACTGCACAAACACAAACCAGAAACATTTGTACCCCGTTGTCCCCACTTCCTCCTGGTTTTGCCCTATTCCTTCCAGCTTGCTTATGTATCTTCCTGAAGGAGATGGAAGTACTAACAACTGTATGAATTCTAGTTTGTATACCTTTTGGGGATAGCTGCTTTTCTGCCACAGCAATGCAAACTACCCACATTCCTCCAGACAAAGCATAGAACTACCTGTTTACAACATCTGTCCAATGCAAAAGGCAACAGCTTTATACAATGTAGGCTCAGACTGTAAACTGTTATTTTTGGGTGGGGATGGATGGAGGGAAGTTAGCAATAGCTAGCAACAAGAAGCATATTTTTTTATACACAGAGATATACACACACAAATGTGTCTTTTTTTTAAGATATGTGTGAATTCTTTTCCGGTACAATGTAGAAAACAAATAAACAAGATATTATCACAAGGCAAACAGAGTATCACACTATGTGCAAAATACACAACAGTGTCAGCAGAGGTTAAGAAAACAAGTACTAACTTTTAATTGACATTTTAACATTTTGTCCCTTCTTTTTCTGAGGAGGAAATTTTTAAAGCTGTATCTCCACAAACCGAGAATCTTTTCCTTTAGAATTCTCTTCTGTGCTTCTCTCATTTTACATGTTTCTATATAGCTTCTTTCCTACAGATAAAGCCAATGACTGCCCAAACGGAAAGCTGTCAACATGTAGAACATAATTGGATCACTGGCTCTTTAAAAAATTTTGACAATATCACGCTTCTAAGGCTCATTTAATTCATTCCTACCATAACTGAGAAATATTCCTTCTGACACAGGAAAACACAACATCCCTCATTAATCCAGCACAGAAAAATCCTGGTCTGGCCACATCTCACAGGACCTTTTTTTTAACTTAAAAAAAATAGGTGGTCATTTTACAGTGACAACTCCCAAACAGCAGTGGTGAAAGTGATCTGGTAAATACACTGCCATACTAAAAAAATACGTATTTCATACCACACATTTCTAAAGTGGCCTTGCCTCCAGTTTTCTGCACTTACCTTGGTTGACTTGTCAGCACTATGTTCTCGTTTTCCTACATGGTTCCCCATGATGGCTCACCAGAACTTCAAATTCTGAAAAGATAAAACCAATACAGCATTTTTAAAACCAATACATTTGTACTGAAATACAAATTAATTTTTCATCTGACAAAGAACAAAGAGATTGTTCCCATAAAATAAGCATTTTTACAGTCCAAGGTAAGAGCTATGAAAGATCCTAACGGGGGAAAAAAAAAAAAAAAAAGCTTATATGGTCTATTTTGCAAATCTAAACAATACCAGAAAGCTTTCCTTCTTAGAAAACAAAAGAAGCCCCACATACACAGCGCAGGAAAAATAAAGCTTTTATTGTGAAATCTGCACATAAACCAAGACCAGATTAGACATTAGGTAGAGGCCATGTCTTCTGATATTATGTTTATAATAACAAGACACTGCAATATGTATCAAATGATCTATAACTATGAACTCCCATAAAAGATCAAATTCTTTCACATTTGCCACTATATAAACAGCAGTTACTGCAAGAAAGCACCACACTAAACTGCTAACAATTTGCTGTGGAGGTGAGAATGGATATGTTCCTTACAGCCCACACTTTTCCTGACTAGTAAGAAAGGAATGCCAGCTCTTTCTTTGAATTTTCTGGCTCATCCTGTTGTAGCTCAGCCTTAACAGAGTTTATGTAGGTTAAACCACAACACTTGAATTTCAGCTTTTTAGAGTATACACGTGGTTCCTCTACATATTTCTTCTCATAGAAGCATGTGTTTGTAGAGGTTCTTATATATTGCTGCTGCTTTCAGCCAACCTGAATGCAGTGCAAGGTCACATTTGAAGTCCTGAAACTTAAAACTCTATGCAAAAGATGAAACTCAAGTGGATGTTTTTCCTCTCAGAATTCTGAACTGAACTTTCAGTAATAAAATTCAGTTTCTTCTGCTAACAGTAACACTTCATTATTCTGCAATAAGCAGACCTATATACCATAAAACCTTATCATCAGAAATCCTGGCACAAGGCTCTCACTATCAGCTGGTTGTTATTTCCAGTGTGATCTTATGAAAAGGCTTGGGAGAAAAGGACAACGAGGCCTTTGCTATGATAAAAAATACATGAATTAAAACAATAGGCTATTAACCAGTTACAGTCTTTAGAACATACAAGTACTGTTATAACCCCTGCTACAAACACTGATTTGTGTACCAGAGCACTCTAAAGGGAGAAAATGATTACTTCCAACTTCCCATCACAGAGCATGTACTTTACCAATAGCCATCTTGTCCTGTATCCTGCCACTTTTGAAGAGATGGATATATTTATTTCCCCCTCCTGTGCTAATAAATTTTCAAATTAATTAGGTTCTGCAGTGCTCATTTGACTACTTGCTGAATTCCATTTGCTCTAAAATCAAAGTGCCACATATTGCTGTATCTGATTAAATAATTCCTCACAAATACCCACTTCAAAGGTCTCACAAAGGAAAACTTATAGAACATCCAAACTCAGTAAATGCAGTCAAGGTAGAGTTTATTAGCAAATTGGAAACAGATTTTTAGTTTTAAACAGCGCAACATATTCCACAAAACATTAAAAGAAAAAGCCTTAGTCTTTCAAATTGTGAAACTAGCAGAACCAATTCACATTTTTTTTGTGAAATAATGAACATTTTCAAGGAAAAATACAAAAAATCGTATATACTGGGTTTCAGAGCTGAACTATCTCAAAATGGCCTTTACCCTACAAGTTAAGAGCAGCAGCTCACTCTCTTCACTTACTTCACAACATAAGGAAAATATAGTGGAATACAAAACTGTAAGAAATGTCTGCAGTGGAATATAAAGGCATAATGTTCCAAGTGTTAATCTTCCAGTCCTTTATCAAAAGATTAACTGAACTTGATCTGTAACACACACGTTTAAGTAAACAGATTATGGAGTCAAGATAGCACTTGCAAACCAGAACTGTGATCAGCATCCTCCTGCCTCCCCTTAGTCGTTGGAGTAATGCTCCAGCAGTGGCCACCCTGTCCCATGAAACACTGAGCACTGCAGAGTCCTAGTCCTGCAATGCCAAGTTAGAAAAAGATGGCAGATGCAGATGAGCTGTACTGTGAAACTAAGCCAGATGGATATTTAAAAATCATTTGTTGGCCAGCGAAAAGAAAAGCAATAAAAACTTCCACGCTGCCACACCACAGATATCTGAAAATGATAAGCTCAGGTTTCTGCTCAAGAGTCTGCACAAAGCAAGCAAACAGAACAAAAGCAAACAAATGGAGAAGTGTAGGAAACAGCTGACCAATACACTCCCGCATTCCCATGTGCATAGTTCCTTCAGCAAGATGCTAAAAATTACACGCAGAAAGGAATGAAAGAGGAAAAAAAAAAAAAAAAAAGGCTTGGAGAAATGAAAATGCATAGTGCAATTAGAAGTTTGGGAGTGTGTTTCAAGAGTACACCTACATCTGGGTTGAGTGTTACATTTCTTTATAGGAACAGACTTAAAATCTGAAAACTAACAACATTAGCTAAGTTTGTAAATTTGCACTTCTGCTTCCTTCATTGTTCTGAATGCATCAGAGTGACAGCATGTGGTCTAAATTCACATGATCAACCCCTTCTTCTCACCCAACATCCAGAAACTAACACTAATACAATTAGATTTTACTTCATCTTTTTTATGCATAAACTAATGCAGATGTTTAAACTCAAGATAAGTTAGCTAAACAAATTTATAGCAATACCTAGCGTAGAGAAAAGGCCACCTTTTAGCCAAAAGGCTAAAGCAACCAGATGGGTAGCAAGAGTATCCTAGAAGTTTCAGAATTCTTCATGCTACCTATTTAATGGAGAAAACTCTTAAGTAATCCTTTGGGGAAAAAAAGGCTTCCAAAAAAATCTGACATGAATTAGGAAAGGAAATATATAGTTCCAACTGTTCTGTAGTTATCTGATCAGGAAGCAAAACCATACATACATACATGCCTTGTAAACATGAAAATCATTTACAGCAACAAAAAGACCTAATTTTTCAATTTAGCCTCAAGCAGAAGTCTGCTTTACTTGGTTAAAAACTGAGTACATCAGTAATTTTCACTTCAGGATACAAGTACACCCTGAAGCGTTAAGACTTGAACACTGATTTTGGTTCTTACTGTCGGGAGGAGACCACACTGCACAGTTTCTACCTGTGTCAATCTTTATGCAATGAGTTGAGTCACTGATTTCAGTAGGATTACTCATTCTATGATCTTCGCAGGAACTTGCAGCTAATTATTCAAAAAATCAGAGCTCGAACAAGATTTGCGTTTTCTTTTTAGTCACCTTCATAATGCACAGGTTACCAGACTAAGCAGCTCTGTAGAAAGGAAAGAAGCAGCTTCCTGCACTTACTAACAAATGCCTGTCAACTGTCTAACATTCTTGTTTGCAGAGGAATCTGTACATGCTTTAGCACTGATAAACAGCCACAGGACAGTCATGAAGCTCCGGAACAATGCAAAACCAGAAGTCCTGTAGAAATGCAGTAACCTTCTTTGAATCTACCATGAATCACATCTAACAATAAGCTGCCAAAATAGGCGTGAGCACGAGACTGAGTTTATGACTGCAACATCATTTCCGCGAAACCTTCCTGGTGAAACCCTGCAAGTTTCATAATTCCTGGGGCATGAAAGATTTTGCACAAGTTTGAGTCACAGAATGAAGAGGGGACACGGCAGGTCTGCAGCAATAACAGTACATCATCAGCTCCCCTATAAAACTCCCCATCAAGCCTGTGTGTTTCAGCGCATTAAAACTGAGAGGCTCAGGAAAAAACAGGCCGTGTGAGCAAACTGATTTAATATGACTAAAAGTTCAAAACATTTCAGCTACCCAGCAAGTCTTTTGGGTGCAGTGAGTGAATTACAGCAGGAAGCCTGTGAACTGCTCCTGCAGACATTGCCAGCAGAGTCACCCAGCCACCACAGCACTACGCCACAACCACGTACTGAGCTGAATCAGCTCTGCTGCCAAGACCCAGGCACTTCCCCATCCATGACTGATACAAAAATAACTCCAGCTATCCAGCCAGCTTCCAGTAATTCCAAAACCAGCCCTGGGATTTTGCCTGGGGTAATAAAATAAAGTGTCTCCTCCCATCAGTTTACCTTCTTACAGAGTCAGTCTAACAGGTAACCTGATGGAAGCCTACACCAAGCCTCTTTCCTGCTCTCTTCATGATAGGAAGCCATATTCCACCTAGCAACAACTACAGAAATGCAACTGCCTTACCCAAGAAGAGCAAGTTCTCCTCCCTCTCTGCCAAAAACAAAATAAAAAGAAAAATGAAACAAATACAAAAAATGATAGGAAAACTCATGTATGAATCCTGTATGCCACATACCTATAAAAATACACATATGCCAGAATCACGTAACTTACTTCTATTCATCTGAACAGCTGATTAAAAACAGGTGCTTATGCATCATGTATCATCATACCGCATTTTTTTTAGCCCATTCTAGTCTGCCTATTAAAATTAAATGCGTATTTGTAGCTAAGAAGAGGTTCTAATGATCCTCCCATACACATACACTGTCTGATAAAGAACATTTAAGTTATGATTTAGAATTGTCACTGAAAGGCAGAAAAAATGTTTCTCTAAACTTTCTGAATGTACCAAGAAATGCAATGGCATCACTTTCTGCAGGCTATGCTGTTTAAAGAGCAAAACAGCACTTTCTTACTCATGGGAACCTGAGAAAAGTTCACTCCTTGTGATCATCAGACTCTCTTTAGAACGTTCTTCCCCTATGATAGCTCATAGAACATTGTAGGTTTTGTACATACTAAATACAAATTATAAACTTCAGTTTAGGAGCTGGTTTATAGTGACAGGTCACCAACTGTAATTCAAGAGTTACAAGAGGCTATAAGCCAGTATATCTGGAGCACCTTTATTGAACATTAATAGTTACTTCATATTAAACTACATAAACTACTAAATGTAAATCACAGGATGCTGCAAATGGTCTGTTAAATATGATCCTTGAAGAATAATTTAGTTACATAAAATAAGGGTTCAATCTTACATCTTCCCACACACTTAACTATGACTCAACAGAACTACACATAATAATAATAAAGGTATGCAAGTACTTAACATATTTACAAGTATCAGAACATAATTATTACCTTGTCTAGGAACATGTATTCACCACAGACTGATGTTGTCGGATAATAGTGCAGAGCTACAACTCTAGATACATTTAGCAAGTGCTCCTTGCCTTACTCACGCATGGGAAGGGTAACCATAGAATATAAAAATATCTGAGGCATTTACTTAAAAATTCCTGCTAAGTAAGTGACTATTCTCATCCAAGTAGATACTTACTACATCCAGATCTTACCAGACGAAATAAAAAAGTGTAATTACTTTTATGAAATGTGCAAGATCTCTCTGATTTCGGTAGCCCTCTAATGCATATTCTTAATTATAAAGCCAGCAAAACAACATGCAAAAGATTTTTTCTTCTACTCTCAGGTCCAGGTTACGTAGCTTCCTGGGAAGCAACCACCAGTATTTCCAGCACTGGCTGCCAGCTAGATGGAAAACTTTTGAGTGGGAATTTTCGGGCACTCCTTCATCCCTCTTTCGAAACAAATCAAGACACTCAGTATGCCTCATCTGTCCCTTGGGAATTCCCTCATCACGGTAACCTAGTACTTCAGTGCACCAAGGAAGAAAACCTCCAGTGGGCACAGGTGAGTGTGACCTGCTGCCAACTCAGCAGCAGCCAGAGTCAGCTGCTTCAGACTCAGATGTGAGCAACTACATAACAGAAATAACCTGCTCCACAGGCAAACTTCTTCTTAGGAATCCTACCCTCTTAATTCAAGTGTTAAATTATTTCATAAAATATAGTGCCTTATATCCCGTACAAGTTTCACTGTTATTTAATGCCAATTTAGTTTCTCATTATCTGTGAAGGTATGCAGTCCTTGCTAGATCAAACCTTATTTCACTTTTGACTTCAACAATGATATTCCTCTGAGGAACCCTTCCTGAAAGAAAAATACATTATTCCAGGCACATTTCTGTCATGAATTATCAAACCCAGTATTTCAGTGCTGACCATAACATTTAAATGCGAGAAGTCACCAGGAGCTTAGTACCAAAAGGTGTATTTAATCTTGCTTGTACAGTGCCTTGCATATGAGAGTCCTGCTCTTCCTGGCCTATTTAGACATTAACATTAATTTCCATGCTTATATGCAACTGCATGTGCCTTAGCACCACCCGTCGGGGTGACGGGCCAAGTTCTGCAACGCTGTTTATCTGAGAAAGTACTCCCCAGTGTACTGAGCACAGTTGCTCAATAATTGACACACTCCTTGCATATTATTACAAAGGACATCAAAATTATTTATTTTTCACTACAATTTCGTGCAAACAGTACAACACAGGAGGGCTAAACCACTGAGATAAAATATACTCTGGGAAAGAATGCTTTGCAAGGCAAGCTATTTCCTAAAATTGCCATAGGGTAAGCATAACAGACAGGACCCAATGTTTAACATCTTTTCTGACTGCTTTGATAACAATTGTCCTCTGTTGATTGCCAAGAAGAAGGATACTGAAGGATTTTCAGGAATCTCACCTCAGTATAGCTAAGGATATTTCAAACTTGATTATAGACAACAGTCTATAAAAAAATACATTGAAATTGCTACACCACATATATTATGTAGTTTACGTTTCTCTTGCTTTTCTCCTCGTTCTTCTTCAACCCACTCCACTCTCTGCTGTAACACCATCAACTCATCCACCCATTAAGATACAATTTTAAAACAAATTGACTTAATAGGGCTTTTCACCTTCCCTTCATGAAGGGAAAAATGCTCACCTAACATCACTCAGCACACTGATACTCTGTCAGTGATTATAAACAAATTTATATAGCATTAGCTACATGTTTACTCTCTGTCTTCAAAACACTGTTAGTGGAGCCCTGGGAACTGTATGTCAATCCATTTGCAGGGTCACAAGGAAATTCCCTTAATCACCTTCACTTTAAAAGAGAGGACAGTGCATCTGACAGGGGAGGTAGGCACCAGCCCAATGACCTGGGGCAAGGTACCGGATCCCAGCACATCCACATTATTCCTTCTGGCTGCTACACTTTTACCACAGCATGTGCACCTCAGGGGCTTGACAAATCATGGATCTCCTCACTGCCCTCCATGCCTGTGCCAACATATATATGTATGTCTCACAGCTATTCCCAGTCCAGAGAACAGAGTACAGCACACATGCCTAACACACGCATCCCTTCAACATATACCAAAAAGGAAACGTTGCCCTCCTATGAAATTAAGATTAATTTGGCTATTTTTATCTCAGTCATTTTATACACACCACCCCAACAAAAGAGGCTGATTTCCCCTCCACCCACACACACGCTGGAGGACTGCTTAGGTCTGCATGGCATACAAAACCTAGGACCAAGGACCAATTTCTCCTGCCCTCTAAAAAGGGTGATTTTTTTCCAGCACCTGTGTGCTCCAGGGACAAAGTAATTGGACATTGACACTGCGTAAATTCTCTAAGGGAAAAAAAAAAAAAAAAAAGGAAAAAAAAGCTGTAGAGAGAATGGCTAAGAACAGAAACACAACATAACCTCATTCTATAAATTGTAAAGATATGCAATAGACTCTTATGACCACCACTTTCCACTATCATTGCTTCTAAAGTACCGTATTTCCTTTAGCAGTACACCTCTGCAGCTGTGGACTTCATCTCTTGGCCTCAATGAGTCAACAACTAAAAGGTCTACACTTGTCCTGAATGCTAAAATATTTGTTAAAAGGATAAACCAGCATACAAGAATACATGAGTGCAGTATTAACCAATAAAATGAAAAAAAGAATTAAATCCAAATTCAAATCACAGAAAATTTCCGGACAAAGTAATAATCTCACCAGTCCCAGCAAGGAAAAAGCACAGCACAATCAAGACACTGTACAGACAAGTATCATTATTTGTTACTTGGAGATGTTCAGCTTTTGAGATTAAGGTACTCTGAAATCAGGCATGACCTAACACCTGTTTTCCCATTAAAATAAAAATATACCATGAGAACAAAAGCAACATATATTTAAAGACTCACGTTTTTTCCTGTTCTCAGCTTAGAAAAACAAGTTCTCTCCAAATAGTGAATGGTATGTTCCCCCTTTTAAAGTGAGGTAGGCCACCTAGGCTTCCCAGTGAACAGAGGCACTTTGATGATCACTGTTTCATTAACACACTGTAGAGACTGATGACAAAATGCACACCTGCAGTTCTAAAAGCATATGAATCAAAGGCACTGTGTGCTGGCTGTTATCTTCTCATATTCAACTGACTGACAGATGGGACAAGAAGATGACTCACCCTCTCCAGACACCGTTAACTTCACTGTGAGAAAACACTGAACCACTAAATCCTTCTCAATTAAATACCTCAAAGAAAATTAAAAAGTAAATAAATAAAAAGGAAAAAGCCTCTCTTTCTGCCCTTTCCCCCTCTCTGTTCTGACTTCACATATATTTTACCTATACGGTAAATGTATCAACGAAGAGATGGATTTCCTGTACATGCTCCTCTGTTACACTGAAATAAATATTGATATTACAAAAAAGATGCAACCTTCACTGTACTCCAAGTTGACGCCCTCCTGGCTCAAACTAGTATTGTGAAGTCATGTCCCTTCCCACAAATACACTGCCAAGGAAACACAAACCCCAATCATCCTTTTCTGACATGAAAAAGAAATGCACCCTTAACTATATACTTATATTTCTCACTTTTTGTGCATTATGTTTCTCTTTTTTTTTCTTCATTTTCTTTTATTATTTTGATTTCCTGAGGATTCATGCATGAGAATATGTTCTAAAAGCAATTTCCAAAGTAATTTGATGGAGACTTTGTTCTTGGTATTTTCATCTGTGGGTCTGCTTAAGACATATAACAAGGTTCAAGGTTCATGTGACAGCTTCCCAACAGGTTACTATTATCTGTAGCCCACTAGCACAAACAATACAGTTCTACGGCTTTAAATGGCTTCCTATGCAAGTTGCAAGTGATACCTCATCAAACTTTAGGATTTGTAAATTCCTCTGCTTCTAAATCAATAAATAAATTTAAGACCAAAGTGACTTATAAAGCAGTACAGAAGTATTTTTTCTGTGCTTGTGAATGCTTACATGGGAACACAGATATTATCACATCCGCTTGGGATTTTCTCTGGAAATGATACAATGGTTTGCTTTCCCTTCTGAACAGAGAATGCAAAATTACATTTTGCTAAGGATAATTGTGTGCCTGAGAAACAAATAGATAAATCTATCTCCTTTTCAAATTGAATTTTAATCCAGGCATTTTGGGCTTTAGTTGTTTATGTCAGAGGCTCAGCACGTTACAGTCACTAAGCTGTGAGTTGCTGCACTTGGAATTTTAAATAGTTAATGAGTAACAGCAGCAACTCTGGCACTGAAATCTGCATGAGAAATCACTTAAGTCTTTACATCATCCTGATATAATTATTGCACTTCTATGCTTCTTTAAATATGCTTTCAAGTACTCATGCCTCATACCTAGCATTGCCTTATTTTATCTAAATCTTAAATTTCATGTACTAATGTTGCTTTCCAACCCTTTAACCTGGCGACGTACAAAGATAGTACAGAAATAGTCACTACCAAGTTACTATTGAAGAGAAGAACGACAGATACAGGGCAAAATTTCTATTTGAACATGAGAATGCATCAAGTGTACACAATAATTCCCCCTTCTTCATTAAAAAGAAAACAGACTGCTTACTGCATGTTAAAAGGAAGACAAAAAGACCGTGACATGCCAAACACGTATTTCTTCAGCATAGTTTTCCAATACAGATCACTATTTACATCAAATTCAGCGCACAAAAAACAAAAAGGTAACAAAATCTGGCACCACATCAAAACAACGGCGTAAGAAAATGTGTATTAGTAAGGAAATTAGCAGTTGTGTTCACTTTCAAAGATGCTTACAAAAATATACCTCAAATCCACTGTATGATTCAAAGTTAAGAAGCTTATACCTAATATTCACAGCTCCCATTACAAGAATGTCTTGCTCTTGAACAAGCTGCACTTGTAAACTATTCTACTTTGTTAACTGAATGTTTTCAAAAGAAGAAAACATTTCAAATACCATTGTTAAATCTTGACAGGCTCCACAGCCTTCAAGCAAGGGAAGCAAGCGGGGGGGGGGGGGGGGGGGGTGTCTCATTCCAGACGGTATGCAAAGACAACAAAGAATTTACTTCCCTAAAGGTATTGCAACATATGTATACAAAACACATGAGTAGGAGGTAAACCTTTCTCCCATATTAGAGATATAGAACAAAGACAGAGATAAGTTAAGGGCATTGCATGAAAAACTACTTACAACCCACTTGAGCAGCTTAGGGAGACATTAGAAACTTAAATCCAGATCTGTAATTCCAAAACCTTATTCTCAGCGACTACATAATGCCGGGGGTTGTAATCACAACAGATACGTCCTTTCTTATTTTAAAAGTGCTTCATAGACTTCCAGTTCTGCAATCAGTCATAAGAAAACAACACTCCAGCCACGATGACACGACCAAGGAGTTTCACATGATTTTACACCAGAATCCCATCAATGTACAATGAGGTTATTTCTCTGCCATCCTAGGTCTTAATTCAGCAGACTTTGTCTCAGACCCTGAAAATGCTAACTGTCAGGCTCACGCTTATCATAAGACAGAGTGGAAACCACCATAATACCCTCCTCCCTGCCTTTTTTTCTTTACAACAGCTATAGCAGGAGGTCACGCACACCATTAGATAATAAGCTTGTGATTAACATACACAGGATGTGGGAAACCAGGGATCATTTTAGAAGATACTGAGGGGAAAGATCAGTGTGTCTGACTTGATCACAGGGTAACTGAATCACCAATGTGATCTGGCAGGGGAAAATTTAAAACACCAGACAGACAGACCTACCTTGTATCATGAGGGGATATTTCCAGTCAAGATAGGGAAGAAGTAATGTCATCATACAAGCCACTAGCATAACCTCAGCTGAATACAAGGTACAATTCTGGTCAGCCATATTTAACAACATGAATTTTTTACTAGAACAGATGTGAAGACTATGAAAGCAGTCAGAGCCTGTTACACAGGGAAAAGACTAAAAGCCTATGACATGTCAAGCCTAAGTAAAGAAAAGGTAAATGAGTGTTAGAAGAGGACAAAATACATGCTGCCCACATATAAATCTATAAGCTGAGAGTCAGGGTGTTTCTAAATATCAGAAGAGCAGGGCTCTGGAAGAATCAGGAGAGTAGAAAACCTAGCCATGTTCAAAACAGAAAGCAAGAGTCTGACCCCTGTATTTCAGAAACTGTGTGAACGGAGTGGTTCTAGCAGAACAGCCCAAAATGACAAAGTGACTCCTTTTGTATGAGGATATTCTAGTCCACAGTTCTAGACAGTGTACCTGGCGCATTGCACGGTAGAAGAAGGAGCAGAAAGGACTACCTTTTGCTGAACCTGTTCACATACAGACAACTGGGTTTTAAAAAAAGGTAAAATAATCTAAACTCCAGACAAAATAAAAATCACAAACCCAGCAGCATCCTGGGAAGGGAGAGCAAAATTGAAAAGTGCCATCTTTTAGCCAGCTGGGTTTCACTGGGGTATAGGACACTGGACAAATAGACTTTATCCCCCACTCTGAGTTTATTGATGAACTCCTGCTCATCCATTTTATCCTGTAAGTGATCAGTACAAATACAGGAAAACTGTAACTCTCTCTGCACAGACACACCTACTGAAGAAAGGGACCATCACTCCTGCTCTACAGCCTCTACCTCTTCCTTTGAAGCCTGCTCCTTAAAGTGGGAAACGCAGGTCTGAACCCCTTGGGGAAGAAACAGAGCTGATCTCCATGCCAAACACAGCATAGCAGTCTTGGCTAACCAGCTCTTCAGCAAGTCTGTGGGTATCTCCCCTCAGGAAAGGGTTGCAAGACACATACAATGCTTATCTCTGGCCCTCACAGCTCTGGGAACAGGATCAGATGCATAACATGCTTTGTTTGGACAGATACTGACTTTAAGGAGCCTTCCGCTTGGCTTGTTGGATATGTTGAATAATAATCTGAGACATTTAATTCTCAGCACGAAACAGACTGGGTGTTTTATACAAGGCTCTTCAAAACACTCTAACCCTCATTTCCCAAATCATTTACAAACTGACTAGTCTTTTCATTAACACTCCTCCAAGGTTAAACACTCTAACCCTCATTTCCCAAATCATTTACAAAATGACTAGTCTTTTCGTTAACACTCCTCCAAGATTATATTCCAAAATAGTCCCTAAAATCCCTTGCTCAAGCACAAACATTCCACCATGAGAAGTCAGTAACAAATAACATTTCTATGGTCAATGACTGAAACTTCGTATTGCATATATATATAACAAACTCTCAGCAACAGACATCTCAAACCTGTGTGTGTATCATCTCATTGATTCAATTGTTCAAGGTGCCTCTCACCCCAATCCTTAAAGGAGTTTAAAGCTTTGAGAAAATAAGATACTGTGCTGCTGGTTTAGCTGAATTCTTTACTTTCCCACTTCAAACAACCCCTCTACCCAACCGGTTTACTATCAACTCTTAATTCACCTTTAGCATTCTCAAGCAACAACAATTCACAGCAATAAAAATGCAGACATGAATACAGTTTACTTTCTGAAGTACAAATTACACCATAACTGAATAAAAAACCCCTGTCATTTAACACTTATATGAGTTATCTACAAGTGAAAACAACAGGTCTTTTATTTAATGTAGCATCTTGCTTAAACCAGCTTTTATTGAGATTATATGGGATCAATCAGTTTGCAAGCAACCAAGTTATACTGAGAGGTTTTAACCGTTCTGTAACTCCTTTTTTTTTTTTCTTTTAGTGGAAATCCAGCTGTTCTAAGTTAGTGGTTTGATCAGTTTGAGATACTGTAACTGGAGCCTTTCACTCCCAAATAAACTGACAATGACCCATTTAAAGCGCCAGGCCTTTATGCCAACATTGCCAAGCTGCAGTCCCTCAACTAATTAGTAAATCCATTTCCAGTTTGGTATTAATTAATTAATGTGAATGTACAAAACAAAAACAAAGCAATGCTATGGGGGGGGGGGGGGGACGACCATAAAATATTCCCTCATTTATTATCCTCAAGCACACAATACTCACTGAGAAAAAAAACCACCCTGATCAAAACCACAGCCACACCCCCAAACCACAGGCTTCATCGTACCTGGCAAGGATGGTTAAAAACATAAGATAAAAGCACTTTGTATGCACGTACTAAAAGCAGACTTCCCATGTTAAGTGAAGAGCAGTTACCAACAGAACAGTTTTTTTCTTTGTCTTGTTTGTGTTTTGGTTTTTGTTTTAACGTAACTATGTGTAATCATTTCACCAGTTTGGATATGTCAGAGTTGACTTGTATTGACTCTTAAATTCAATTAGTAATGCTCATAAATTTCCCTTATCGTGCCAGCTGTATCATATTCTCAAGGACTTAAAATTACACTATACATGGACTGCCTGCTAAAATGGAGATTTGCAAGTGATACCACAAATGCTCCTTCAAAGGCCACATGTGGAAAAGGTATAAGCAGAGAATAACAGAATCAGATGCAAAGTGATGTACAGGTTGGTAAAAGAATTGTATCACAACATAGCAGAAACAAGGGTGCCTAATGATTTTGGCACCAATTACTATTTTTCTCATTTTCCATCATAACGCTCCTGAAACACCAGTTTCTTGCTCATCACTTGTTTACCCCTTTGCACACTGCAGCCTGCCCTTACCCAAACACAATCCTGAATATATAATTTTTCACAAAGGAGACAGTTTTTTCATACCTTATATTATAAATAAGGTATTGCAAGAAGAAGGAAATCTCTCTTCATCAGAAACATGCTATGGATGTCCCACAGCAATGCTGCTCAGCATTCTGTTCGTCTGAACTCTAATTTCCTGCCTCCGTATACCCTGAACATTTTTATTTTCCCTTTCATGTGAACTGGTACCACTTTCGCCACTTGCCTATTTCAGTTCCTTCGTTATGAGTTTCTGCTAAGACAGCAATCACGAGAAACTCTTTGATGAGGAGCTGGACTTGTTCTTTCTGACAGGGGTTGAAGTGAAATAATTTAAGTGTATCTTTTAGTTTCATCTAATAATAGCTTAATTTTCAGGAACTTTAGTGATACCAGACCTCAAAAATTGGTATTCTATGTAAAGCTGGAGCATTAAATCGTAAACCAATATTACAAAAAAACGGTCTCATAAGACTGGCAAATTTTAGTTACAACAAAGATGAAAATCTGTTCAGTAATTTCAAAGTTCTTGACCAAATACAAGAAAGAACCACTTCAAACATTTCTGAATTGCAGCAACCTTTAAATAGAGAATACTCAAAATGCTTAAAACAGTAAACGACAGGCAACTTATTCAACTGACACTACACGAGGAATTTTTATACAAACAGAATGTAATTACAAGCTGGAATTGAATCAACTAAATCACTGCCTCCCTCAAAAAGAAAATCATCACACGATGATTCAATCCCATAAAAAGATATATTCAGAATAACCATTTTATCTATTTATTATCTATTTAAAATACGTGTGACAACAAACACTAAAGTCTTAAAATCATCTTGCATTCATTTGGTCTTACTTACTTGGGTGGCCTTTTCTTACACAATCAAGCCCACTGAAGACAATCACATTGTTTTCCATCAGGAAGACACTGCAAAAGCAGCTTTCATGCTTGCGTGTGCCATTATCATTGCTGTAATGCAAACCTCATTATGAAATTATTTAATTACTCTCTTTCCAAAGCTGTGGATTTTTCTCCCAGGTTAAAGTACAGAGCTGGCTGATTGTGAAATACATTGGTCATCTTCAAATGTAATATTCTACCAGTGTTGTATCTGCATGTTACTCGTTTATTTGCAGGCATCAATTTACTGAACTGGACAGAAGGAAAATGTGATTTTACATTTCACAAATAATTAAAGCATAAAAAAAGATTCCCAAAATGTAAGACATTGACATTAAATATAAAAGTAAGAACTTATGCATCTGAAACTTGCTATGCAGGTACTATTTACTATTTACCTTTTAGCATCTGACTTTTTCCCTGAATGCATTTTTCAGTCTCAAATAAAAAAATATCGTCAATATCATTTTGGGGTAGACGTAAGATTGAGTTAAAATACTAAGAATGATTTGCAATCTACTGTATTAAAGTCTTACTGCAATTAAACACTATTGGAAGCATTAAAATCATGAGTTAATTACACATGCCATTCAAAACATTATGAAAGCTGTATTTCTGATTCATTCACTGCAGAGAGGATTGTTACTAGAACATTTCTAAACTGGAAAATGTAACTCTTAAAATTAGTTCTGCTACTGATCCTGGATAAATGTTTCACTAAACATATTTACAACCTTACTCCCAAGAGGTTTTTCAGATCCTAAATAATTATGCAATGAATAAAAATTAATACCTAAACCATAATGTATTAGTTCTGTACAGGAAACTAAGGACAAATATCATCACATGACAAAATTATTTTGATACATGATGGACTACACAGAGTACTCATTGTTCATCAGTAACAGAAAAAGTCGGAAACTTAAGCATCTGAACCAGTAAGACATATAGCGCAAATTACAAGACCCAAGAAACACTAAATTCTCCACTAACTCATTGTGAACTTGGTGCTCAGCACCATATAATCAGGTTAAATTTATCTGCTTCTTATCACATGCAAATCAAGCAAGTCTCAGTTTTACTGTGGGTCTCACTGCATTTGAGGGTTGCTGATGTCTTCCAAAAATTATGAGTAATAAGGGAATATCAGTGGTGGTTAGAAGAAAAAAAGACACCACATGACTGGAAAAGTTTTAGCAACAACAAACCCCCTTCTCTCCCCAGACACACAAGAAACCCCACCCACATCACGACCAACCACCAAAATAAACAAGCTTTAAATGCATATAAGGATGCAAGTAAAGTTTTTTGACATGCCCTCTCACTGGTGCCTGCAGATACATTTCTTATTATCAAGCTAATATCAAAATTATGGACCGAAATCAATACAAAAGAGAAACAAAGCCCAATGGCTACAAGCAGATCACCAATACAATTATCAAACCAATATAATTATTAAAGATACTGTCACTTTTGCTGTTACCTTCCTTTGTTGCAAACTGCTCAGGAAGCCAGAATCACTCTAGGAGCAGCATCATGCTCTTAAGAAGCCTGTTACTCAAGGTCACATGAAGTCCCAACTCATTCATCACCACATTCCCAAGATGCAGGTGCTCCATTCTGTGACCAGCATGTACTTAATGACCTACAGATGGACAACTGGGCATCTAGAGAAGAGCAGGAAAGAGATTATGCGCAGGTTGCCACATCTGACGGATCACTGGAGAAGAAAGCCTCAGTCTTACCTACTTTCATTGTTTGTTAATCTATCTATCTACTCCCACAGTATGTTCAGCCATATGCCCACCTGAATGTCATTTCTGGGCACATGAAGGAGAAGCTGGTGATTTGGAATCCCCAGCATGGATTTATTAAGGTTAAATCATGCATGAGCAATGTGATTGTTCCCTGTCATAAAATGATGGAATTTGTGGATGAAAGGAGATCAGTAGTATCACCTACCTGAATTTTAGCAAGTCTCAACAATGTCTCCCACAGATCTTTGCACCTAACGTAAGTTACAATCTAGATAACAAAAACCTTGTCTCTATCTAGGCTTGAACAGTAGCTGTTAATGGTTCATAATCTGCCCATAACCTGGTTACAAGTGGATAGGTTAGGGACCGCATCCCATTTAATATCTTTAACAGCAACCTGGCAGAGTGCACAGTACATTCAGTAAGCTGCAAACACCACCAGGCTTCAGGGTGCAGCTGACAGACTGGAAGGTAAGGTTGCCATTCAGAATGATTTAAATACGGCTGACAGAAACATCATGAGAGTACAGCCTGAACACCAACTGGTGAATAGCTTTGCTGAAAACAACCTGGGAGCCCTGAAAGATGGTAGGCAAGACATTAATCAGCAGCCCACCCAGCAGCAATGAGAGCTAGCAGCATCCTGGGCAACAGAAGCACAGCCAGTGGACTGAGGGAAGCAACTGTTCTGCTTCATGTATGATCTACTGGTGTGGTATCTGGGCTACTGAATCTAGTTTTGGATTGCCACTATGAAGCACCAGCCACCTGGAGCAAGTTCAGTGAAAAGCCACAGAGACATCTGATGGCTGGAGCACCTGCCCTGCAAGGAGAGGCTGAAGACACCGAGGTTGTTCAGCCTGGAAAAAGGTTTGAAGCACCCAACAGCAAATTTCCAATATTAGTAAATTACTAAAAAAGTGCAGCCAGGCTTTTTACCGAAGTGCATGGGGGCAGAACAAGTCAACAGAAACCAGGGAAGCTACAAATTTTTATTAGATATGGGGAAAAAAAATCATTATGAGGGTAGTCAAGCATCGGAACAGGCGCCCTGAAACATAGTGCAATCTCTGTCCTTGGAGCTTTTAAAGACACAGCAAAACAAAGCCCTATGTTGCTTGGTCTGATCTAATGAGTCATGACGCTGCTTTGGGCAGAAGGATGGACTGGAGACCTCAAAGTCTCTTCCAACATTAATGAGTCTACAAATGCATATTCGAATTGTGTACATATGCACATTTAGGTTCAATGTCCAGGAAGACAAACTTCACGCATACTCAAAAAACACTGTAAAAATTACCTATGTACATGCAGTACACTAACTTCCTAAACAATTCTCTGAATTGTATGCACTTATGAAGATCAAAAGAACTGCATATGCATGTATTTATTTCATCGTGTGACTGAGAAGGGCCCAACAGAACATGTCCTTCAAAAGCCTCTACAAAGTTACTTGACTTACTGAGCCAGGAAAACTGAACAACCTTAACCACAATTAATCCTAATTCACTTCTTAGCACTGCAGCTGTGAGGGTGGAAGCCACCAAAACCAAAAGCTAATTATAATTAGGAAGAGACTACAGGTACAGCATACACTTCACAGCTAATGCAGCAGTCCCTAATGCAGTTAAAGAATTCTGAATACAGTGCTACTCAATGCTGTACCAGATAATTCCATTAAGTCAAGGAGCATACTTCTGTTGTTGCTATATGCTGTTTGCGGCTTCACTAAGGCCTAATAGTCAGACAAAATATTACCCAGAAATAAAACCTGTAAACCATTTACAATAAAAGGACCATCAGGTTGCGAAACAGTTTTCATTACTTCTTTCTCCTGTTTTCCAGGGGCACAAAGAATTATCACTTGTGGCTACAATTCCAGCCTTTAGTTGGAACCAAATTTCTTCCTACAGGGCTTTCATTAATAAAAAAAGCTGTAGCATTCAGGAGTTGGAATTAAGGGTGAAAAAAAAAAAAACCAACCAACAACCCAAAACAAAAATCCAGGCCAAATAACCACATACAAACACCACACACAAACCTTTTTACCACAGGAGGAGGAGAAGAATAGAGTCAATAATAGAGTCAGCTCTACAAGTCAGCCAAAATTTAAGATGAACTTTTCAATTCCAACAGTCCTGCTTTCAGTTGAAGAACAGCTACCAAAATTCAACACTTTTTCCCTGTGAGGCTATTATGGGTTCTTTCCCACTTGACAAGAGTATCTTTCTGAAAAACAACAACAAAAAAGCCAAACTACTGCCTACCTTCCAGGTGAACAGTGCTGAGTCAGACGACGCTGATGAAAGCTGTGCAGAAGTCTATACTTATCTCTTTTTCACAAACAAGTCAGGGCAAAGTTATAGTACAGACAAAAGATCACGAAAAAACAAGCTAGGGAGTTTCTATTTGTAGAAGCCACACACTTTTTCTAGTAAGACGTCCCTCAATACAGTAATTCCACCATTTGCGGAAAGAGTCTAAGAGTAAAAGGCCCAACAAGAGCCAAAGTAAAAAATAACAGGAATTATTTTCAAGTCAGTCCCAATTATTTAAGCACATATATTAAGTTAAAAAACAACTATGAATGAAACATCACTGTTTTGTTTTCTTTGCACTCTCACAAGAGGAGAGTTAACACCAAGGCTGACCTAAGAAATGTGAAAAGGTTCTGCTTACCTTTGCTACCACTAATTTTGCTAATACATGAAGCACACCAGCCAACCATTTCCACAAGAGTTCACCACTGTCTTTTGGTTAGCCTTTCAGGCATTGTGTTTTCTTCCTTTGAACTTAAGCAATGTAGAGATGAAAATGTCTGGAATCAAATTGCTGACCATTTCACTAAAGAGCCAAACTAAGATGGAATCACTGACCACCACCCTAAGATGGGTAACCTGACAGTGAATCTTAGTACTTTAGGGGATTATGGGTTTTGCTCCTATTTTAGCTCTCTAGAATGGTGTGAACTGTCAAAACACTACAAATGCAACACAACGGTCAGAAAGCTTCCTATTATGATTCTTTATGGAGAAAGCTTCGAGAGATGTCAATCTCCATAATTACTGCTTTGCTTTGTTTTACCAGTTTATTACATACAGCGTATCTACTGAAAACATCAGTCAGTTATTTCCTTTGGTTTGGCTTCAGCTTTGCTGCCATTGTTTTCACTGTAACAGGCTGTTTCTGGACACAAAGCTGTACAGCTGTCCTTCACACAGAAAAACCACTGATGCACAAATGCATCCTAATTCCTTCTGTACCTTTTTAACACTCAAAGGGACACGTGTATGATTTTACTGTAATCGCTGCAAGCTCTGCCTATGTTAGCTTTTCATATTATATTCCACACTACTTTTCATCCAGATAATTAACAAGGTTTGACAAGAGAGTTTAACTGAAGGACTGATTTTGGTTTAGAATCAGAAGAGGGATGCTGATAACTGGGAAATAACGACAGAGAAAGGTAAATGAAAAGCATTACAACACATTACACAACATCATAAAGCAATGTTTTGATATTAACCATGAGATGCTGTGGATTTAACTGCAAACCCAGAAGCTGACGAATCTCTTCCGAGATGAGCTGAGAGTCTAGGTTACTCAAGGAATTTGTCATGAAATCTAGGAACTCTTCCTGGGAGTGGGTACTCTGGAAAGCCAACAGAAGTTCTAAATGTATCTATTATTAAATATATTAGTCAGAAGAAAATAGCTGTGAGCTAACACTCAGGTTTAAGATTTTAAGGCACGGAGGACAACAGCAGCTGTCACTGGGATCTGCAGAATTGCTGCATTAAAAAAGAAAACAAAAATAAAAAAACCCAAACAAAACCAAAACCACAAAACAAAAGTCTAGGCTGTATCTTCACCAAGACTAACCCAGCCTATACAAAGCCTGAGGAATGAGCAAGATTTGATCAGTTGTAGTGGATAAGGTGAAAAAGATACTGTTAGGTTGGTGAAAGAAGATTTGAGGAGGCAGCAAAAGACTATCTCTACCACTTAATGCACCCAACCAGTATCACCAACCTGAAGCCACTCTACCTTACTTCAGTTCGTCTATCTGAAATCCATCAAGGAAAACTAGGAATGTGAATACATGGAAAATACAATCTTACTGTGACAGTTTTATTAGTGAAATACCTTACGTCCAAAGATAAACCTACCTCATGGTTGGCTTCTTACCACCATACCACACTTTGGTAATACCATGCCACACATGGTCCCTAGACACAACAGAAGAAACAGCTTCTACACTGCAGATACATATAACTATACTGCTTACACACTATGCTCTGAAACACCTTTGGATACCCAGAATATGCTGTTGCCTTCTAAACTGGAAAATATCACGGCCTAATTTACAACAAAAAACTTTCCCAAAAAAACTGGAAGGGCACTGACAACTACAGAACAACCATCTTTCAGGGTTTTTTGAATCTCTGGAGGACAAATATATTCCCCTTGAGATGACACAGTGATGTTGCACTACACAAGCCCTCGATCAAACCTAATCCATTGCACACAACCATTATTTTTCATGGGCTTGCAACGCATTCACAAGACCACAATCAAGAAAACACTCAAAAATGCAGCCAGGTGCGATGAACCAATATCTTTAATAACAATATTCCCTGTCCTGTATTCTTGAAAAAACTCTTTCAGAAAGTCAAGGATTAAAAGCAAACATTAAGACCAGATACAAAGGCTGTAAAAGATACATTTTCCTCCAGAACAGCTTTATTTGTGTCTATCACTACACACTGCTAAGCTTCTTTTTTCAAGTGTCTGAATTCCAAAGATAGCTATAACCTGTCCAACTGCATTGTTTTACCTGAATTTTGTGACTCATAAGTAAGAAGTAGGGTAAGAACCAACATATTTTCATTTGCAATCCAGAGATTTCGACTCTTTCACAAAAGCCAAAGATAATGCACCAGGTAAACACATAAAAATGCATTACACGCCTGAATTAATTTCAGGAATATATTTTGGTATGTATTTGCTCTGATTTTCCTTTCCCTCTCACTTCCAAACCATAATATATACTAGATACACTCAGTTCTTAACTTCATTAATCTTGAAAGGCTTGAATTTAAATATTCCCAAATGTTCAGGCTTTCCCAAAAGCTTAAGAAACTAAGTATGAAGAATTGGAATTACACACTAAGAAACTTTCCAAGCGCTGGGACAAAAAAAAAGCAAAAAAAAAAGTAAGATTTAAAAACCATCTTCCTTTCCAATGTGCAAAACCAATCTTAGCACAGCTGATACATTGAGCAAAAACTGTTGAAATTTATAAATTATTAATGTAAAAATCATTATTGTACCTTCAGTCACAGTCTACTAAAAAAGATAAAGTCTGATTTAATCAATCTTTTCAGATCTATTACTTTGCTTGTTTCTCCCCTTTGAAAGGCCTTACAAAAGCCTGGGGAGAAAAAAAAAAACAAAACCAATAGTGAAGTAAAGATTTAGAAAACTAACTTCCCTAATGAATTATTTCAAAATCACTTCAGGACAGAAGAAAAAAGAACATGGCTGGAAATTTCCATGTTATTTCTTGGTTTTCTCTCACGTGCCCTTTGCGTGGGCTTTCCTGGGACATGTCCAACATTTACAGCTATTCCAAGCAACAGAGCTGGGATTTCACAGTTACTGCAACTGATGCAAGAAGCCTCGTAGGAATTATCTCACTTTATATTAACCAATTATTTTTAACTGAGCGTTTTAAGACGCATAAAGCTTTTTTTCCAAAATATGAGAAACCCAGAATGTTAAAATCTAAACAATGTTGTCAGGAACTGTTTAAGTATCTACTACTTAGAAATTCTTTAGTCATAAGAAATTATTCCTAATTGTTTCTGAATCCTTTAAAGGAAATATCAGGAAGTTGTATGCCAGCACTACAGAAAAGTTAACCTGGGATGACCAAGCTTTTACAGAAGGGTCAGTCTATGCAAACCTCTCAACTGAGGAGATGAGGTGTAGAAAACTGAGATGACAATGAGTGGTATCTCCTGAACATCAAGAAAACTTCTTCAAAAAAAAGGCAACCCCTCCACCCTCCCCAGAAAAAAAAAAAAAAACCACAAAAAAATCCACAAAAAAAAAAACAAACAAGCAAAATGAAACCACACAACAAAAAACAACCCAAAGCCAAATGCTGAAAACAGCTGGCAAAAACATGAGTACAATCTGTACTTCAGAAAAGTCAATAAAATCGTTAATCATCTATATGACTTAACATCAAAGTTATTACTGCTATACCTAAAAGCCTATGTGACAAAAGGATTAAACCAGGATTACATTTGATATTTGTACGGTGATTAGATGGTAAGATAGAGTAATTTCTTCAAGTGCTACCAATACATGAAAATAACCAGAGAAACAAATACAGAAAATCCACAGTGATTTGAACAAAATTATTAAGAAAATCTAAACCTGATTGTGACATAGACTTTATTTAACATCACTGAATACGTAAGATTAGACGCTATAATTGTCTTGCTAGGGGAGAGCCACCAATGAAGTTTCGTCAAACTCTTTCCAACCACAGCTAATTTGATGGTGCTTAACATAACTAAGAACATTTATGAAACCCCTAGAGAACCAGATTTCAACTGAGTCATTTTAACTAATGACCTACTAGACACAGAATCATAGAATAGTTAGGGTTGGAAAGGACCTCAAGATCATCTACTTCCAACCCCCCTGCCATGGGCAGGGACACCTCACACTAAACCATGTCACCCAAGGCTCTGTCCAACCTGGCCTTGAACACTGCCAAGGATAGAGCATTCACAGCTTCCCTGGGCAACTCATTCCAGTGCCTCACCACCCCTACAGTAAAGAACTTCCTCCTTATATCCAATCTAAACTTCCCCTGGTTAAGTTTGAACCCATTACCCCTTGTCCTGTCACTACAGTCCCTGACAAAGAGTCCCTCCCCAGCACCCCTATAGGCCCCCTTCAGATACTGGAAGGCTGCTATGAGGTCTCCATGCAGCCTTCTCTTCTGCAGGCTGAACAGCCCCAACTTTCTCAGCCTATCTTCATATGGGAGGTGTAAGACCATGCCATAGTCCTTCAGCTCAAACACGGCACTCGCAAGTTTCCTCATCAGGGTGAGAACAACCTGCCTGCAGAATGATTAGCACAGCAAGACTCAGGACTACAACTGAAGGCTACAGTAATACAGCTCTAATCTCCACAGAAGTCAGACACTGCCGTTGGCAACTGGATCGGTCTCTTGGCGATCAACTTGTTTATTTTATATTGATTATCTAATTAAGTCCAAATTAAGCAGTTTGTGCTTAATTTCTGCAAGCCCCAGAAAACAGGTGTTAACACAAACAATATGCAAATAAAGTACTGGAGCCTAGTCTTACCTCTCTGAAACTCCAGTTGTACAACTTACTTGAGCATCCAAGCTCTAAAGCATGTATCCTTTTTCTTATTCTTCCTCCACTGGTTGCTAATTTATTTTTATATATATATATATATATATATATATATATAAAGGCTTCTTCAGAAATTACAGCATCCTGCTGATTTTTTCTTGAAAGCACCTAACAATTCTGGACAACTGTAATGGCTTTTCCCTTTCCATCTTCAACACAGTGTTTAAAAGAAACCCACAACAAATGAACAAAAAAGAGAAGACCTGTTTTATAAAAGACTATGAGCCAGCTCTGTTCAAAACTGCAGCTAAAAGTTCCTGACCTACTGCCGTTCATCACTGGTACCCTTCGTTTAAATAAGAGCCTCGCCACAGAAAACACAGCCTACAGCTTCAATGTGAAATCTTGCCTGAGAAGAAAAATTATTCAGGTAATTAAACACCACAGGACTGGGCACTTCACCAATGACACAGAAGACTGTGCTATCCTTTAATCCATGACAGAGCTTACACTTTAAACCTGTATGCAGGACCAGAGACTTAGACTGCAAACTTTCCAGCCTTCTCCCGTATTCAATACTGGTTATGCTCTCCGTACTTTAGCCAAAGAATGCTAGATTTCATTCACATTAGCCAGTATACTGTGTGAACTATCAAAAATTGTTATATTCTCCTGTAAATTAAAACAATTTAGCTCTGGTAAGTAAAACATTGAACAGAACTGACCAGGTTCTAATATATGAGCACTCATCTATTTCCACAGCACTTCCTTTTGGCAGGTAAAAGGTTAACATAAAACGGACAGCATAGATCATTTTGAACACTTAACTTCTGCTACTTACATGACAAGTTAATATGAGATGTAGATTTCAGTTTAATCTGCCTTCCCCAACAGTTTATAATCCAAGTGTTTCTTTAGTCATAACAATCCTGTAGCAAAGTAATTAGAGCCTAAACTATAATGATGTGCTCTATTTGATGGAGTAAATGGCTGAAGTGGCTATTTAAACCGTATGGGTAATTTACATCAAGTACTGAGTAAAAACATCACAAAAAAAATAAACAGGAAGTTTGTGCATAAGCGGCAGTACTAAGACTTAAGCATCAACTTTCAAAATTCTGTGTTTCTCCAGCCAACACCAAAAGAACACCAGCACTCCCCTAGGATGGGGTGCTCTCTTGCCCTATCCTGCCACTACCATTCCACGCACCTTTATTTGTAATCTATCACACTCATCTCCAACTCTTAGAACTGGAAAGAACTGGAAGCATGCCCCAGTTATGCTATGGATTCATAGGGTGACCAATGTCAAGTCTTGGCTGTTGCCGTGCCTTGAAAACAGCTATAATCCTTCTCTGTGTGTGCAGGACCTTTTCAGCCCATGATTTTCAGAATTCTGATAAGCTTGCCTTTAAAAAGAATTTAAGGCCTTAGCTGACTGGTATCATATGGGAGCTGACTATAAGGAATAAAAGCCAACATAAAAAAGATTTTATTGTGAAAATGTCCATGAACGCACAAAGTTAAGCAAACAAAAACATGAAACTATTTTTAGAGTGACATGCTGCAATTTCTATCATAGAATAAAGGGTCTGTGGTGGGCCAAAATTTATCACCACAATAATGGCTAAGTGACTATCTTTATTTTAGATGGATTATCTCAGAACCTAATGCATGAACATGGCTTGGAAAATTAATATCCATTAACGCAACTTCTAGGCAGAGGCCTTTGCAAACATAGAAATTGCCTTTTAACCATGTTATTAGTGATTGATAATGTCTGTAAAATGCTCCATCAGTTTACCTGTTTGCTCAGAGGCCTGTTATCTTACTAGAAGTCTACATGGCTTCAAAAACTACTGTATAGGATCAAGCAAATAAAAAAATAAACCCCAAACTTGGTATCCGTCAAGCACAAAGGCAACACTTCTATCCAAGGGAATCCCTGAGCCTCAGCTGCCTGGAGAGAGTGTTCTGGAGAAGCACCACTGCAAGCTTTTCCTGTCATGGTCATTTCCTGGCACCTCCTCCTGGCTGTTGTCAGTAGAAGCTTTGGTGTATCATGGTACAGCACTTTCAGTGCTCTCATAGGTGCTCTTCACAGTAATTCAGAATGCATACAGGCAGAGACTATGTAAAAAACTAAAGTATATAATCCGAGATGGTTGAGCATTTTGACAGACTCATACCACTTACCACTAACTGCTCTAAGACCATTTAAAGACCTTAGAGAACTGTTTCCTACTCCACCACCAACACTAACTAAATCATTAACACAAAACAGGACTGTTCTCCTACTCTGTTATTATTTACCTTGACTGACAGGGAGCAAGTACTTCATCATCCTTCCAGCCAGGTTATTTCAAGCCTTTATAAGCAATCATCCCACAATCTGCATCTTAACTTGTCTGGATCTGTGAACTAGCAGTACTCCACAGACACAAAATTATGCTTATTATTTATCTCAGCATGTTAACCAGTAGGTATTATAGAAATAAAACAGTACAATACACATGCTGTCACTCCTGACCACCTTAGACTCGATTCTGGTCCCTCTGAAAAGAGGGATAAGTTCAGTTTCTCTACAAGAAAGCCTTTATTTTCACAGTTTCTTCATATTTATTTTAAATCAACATCAGTCCAAATGTAGCATCTGATGCACTGAAGGACAAATGTGATGCCCACAGGAAACCCCACCGTGACTGACCTACTTAAAACTACGAAAATACGTGTTTACTTTCTTCCCAAGACAAATTGCGCAGTGATTCTCAGAAAGTCCCCAGAAGCACAGGAAGAAACTGGACCCGCAGCCATCCCCTTCACTGCAGCCCACCGCACGCCGAGTTATTTTGAACACTGCCAAACCCTCCACGGGAACCGCACAGCCGGTGGGTGACAAGCACCAAAGGTAGGGCAGCTTCAAACCAAACCAAGCCAAGCCAGTGACAGAGGAAAGTGGTGGTGGCAGCCGGGGATCCGGGGCTGCTGACAGGAGCCGGGGGCCCTCAGCCAGCTCCCGCCGCACCTCACACTTCCCTTGCAGGAACTTCAAGGAAAACCCCTGGTAAAAGAAAGCGAGTGCCCGGGCAACGGAAGGGCGACCAGCCGGTGGGGCAGCGGCCGGAGCAGCACCTGTCCCGCTCCCCCAGCTGCCCGCCAGCGCAGTAAGGTTAAAACGGAAGAACAAAACGATACAAAAGGAGAAGTCGGCCGTTTCTGCTTGAAGCCCCAGGCACGGCCATGTGAAACCGGAAGCCCACGGTACCGGCTCCGGGCCTCCCGCTGCCAGCCGGGGCGCGGCGAGCTGTGCCACACGCGCACCACCCCCCCCCCCCCCCCGCCCGCCCAGTTATGTAACGAGCGGCGCTGGCCCCCTCAGCCCCCCGCGGCGGCGGCGGGGACACCCGTGCCTGCCTCCCCGGGCGCTCCTCGCCGTCCCGCCGATGGCCTGCCCGCGGGTACCTGTCCCGCCGGCGGAACAGCAAGGAAGAGGGAGCCCAAGGGCTACCTCCCGCCCGTGCCACCTGCTCCAGGTGTCATGCAGCACCGCCCGCCCTCCGCCGAGCCCCCCGCAGCTGCCCCGCCAAGGAGGGGAGACACGGGGCACCCACAGCCAAGAGGAGGAAGAGAAGTCGAAGCTCTTCCCCCCGCCGCCCCGGGTGAACCCTCGCTCTACCGCCTCCTTCCCCGGAGCACAACAACAAACGCGGCGGAGCCCAGCGTACGGAGCGGGAGCGTCCCCGCAGGCGGCGGGGGCACCCCGCCAGCCCCCCAGCCGAGCCCTCTCCGCTCCCCGCCCCGAAACCGCATGTAACGAAAATAATAAATAAACAAGTAAATCACAACGCACCCGTCG
The DNA here is from genome assembly GCF_037157495.1 of Lathamus discolor. Lineage (NCBI taxonomy): Eukaryota > Metazoa > Chordata > Aves > Psittaciformes > Psittacidae > Lathamus > Lathamus discolor. The sequence goes on along the minus strand of NC_088885.1, from coordinate 98,891,284 downwards.
TGTGCTCCGGGGGCCGCATGCAGCGGGGACAACCGAGGTGCGGGAGGGCAGCACCCCCCCCGTCCCGGCCGCCCGCCGGGAGGGGCAGGGATGGAGCCGGGAGGGCGGGAGAAACCACAGCGCGCTCAGGAGCCACACAACCGAGTTTCCTCCGCCCGCCGGCGAGCGAGGCGCTTCCCCCGCTCGGTGCCGGCGCTCTGCGGTTTATTCCCTTCCCTCTGCCTGCCCCCGACCCTCCCCTTCAGAGTACGGTGGCTACCGTCGCGGCGCTGGCCCCCGGTACCTGTGCGGGAGGTGCTCCCCGGCGGCCCCGGCCCCGCCCGCCCGCCCGCCCGCAACCAGGAAGAAGCGGCGAGCAGGACGGGACCCCCCCGGGGCGAGGGGGGAACGGGAGTCCATTATCGTACGCGGGGCGGGCACCGCTGTCCCGCCAGGTGAAGAGGCTGGGGGTATTGCCCCACTAGGAACTGAGTTCGCTGCAGCGAGGCGAGTGCTGACAACGTGCCTGCCGTGCCCGCCGAGCTGCTCGTCGCCCTCCCGGGCCTGCCCGCTGCGGGCCGGTAACTTGTCCCCATGGTTCGGCCTAGTGGAGTTTTAATAAACCTGACTCCGGGAGGGGAGGGGAGGGGAGAAACCAAAGCTACCTGCAAGTTTAGGTTCAAAGTCATGCGCCCGCAACAGAGAGCGGGGAACTTTGCGCTCTGCCCGCTCCGAGTCACCGGGAACAACTCATCGGTTCAACGGGAATGGCACCCCAATTAGATGGGGCTTCCTGCAGCTACGTGACTCGATGAGGCTGGAGCGTGAGGGGCAGGGAAGCTTGGGCCACCTCTGTGGGATGAAGCTTCACAGCATGAGCCCTGAGGGTGGGCTGTTTGGGGTTCAGAGGGAAGGGTTAGGGTTGGAAGGGACCCTAAAGTTCATCCAGTTCCAGCTCCCTGCCGTGGGCAGGGACATGTTCCACTAGACCAGGTTGCTCAAAGCACCATCAAATCTGGCCTTGAACACTTGCAGGGATCAGAGATGCACAACTTGTCTGGGCAACCTGTGCAGTGTCTCATAGCCTCCGTCATTTGCAGGGCAGTTCACTTTTATGAATGCTTTGGGAGAATAATACTTGTTTCCATTTTGTGTGAAAACGAAAATGTAGGAAGTGAATTTATTTACAGTTGCTTTTTTTAAGAAGTCACTTTATTTGGGAGGTTCGCTGGCAATTAGTGTATTTATTTGTTGCACTTTCTCAAGTGCATCATGTTTAAAATTCAACAGATGGAGAGTTATTAAGTCAGTTACCCACTAATTCCTCAATACGTAAATCTTTTTGGGGTTGCTGTTCATCTTTGAAGATGGAGGAGGTTTTAGAAAAAAAAATTTGGGTCAGATTATAAACTCTGGTGTCTTATGGATAAAGAGTTATTTGGATAAATATTTCCATTGTATGAAAGGAACATCCTGCCAGTAGTTCCTTACAGTGCCAAGTGAGAAGTTTGCAATGTTGGTCTCTATTACAAGTCTGAAGACTACTGTACAGTATGCTAAAGTCTGCAGATAAACCACTGGAGTGTGAGTTACAAAAGGTCACAGAAGGAAGGAAGGATTCCAGAGGAAAAGAATACACAAAATACCACCATTACGAGCAATCCAAAGTCTAGGGATTTTATATTAAGAATACAGAAAATACTGCTTAGAATCACTCTCTTTCGTCACCCTCCTTCACTGGCAAAAAGATACTGCTTTCTTTCCTTGGAAATTTGAGGAGCGCTTTAAATGAGTGTGATGGTTAACCTTTATGGATAGCTTTACTTTTAAATGGTAACTTTGTTAAAAAGCATAGTAAAAGGCCAACATTTATCAACTTTAAAAGACAACACTCAGTTTCAGTCTGCAGGTGGTCATCTCTGTCTTTTTTGCATAAAATCTCAGGGAAAATTAGATCCAAATTCTCTCACTGACTGCACTCAGAAAGCAGATGCATAAATCATGGTGGAGTCTAGAACCTCAGTCTTGCATACTTTAGTATTACATGTACCTTTGAGCTAGAAAAATGATCCTGCACAAATTGGGTTCTGGATTTACACATGAACATACCTTTGCACACAGATGTGCATACAGAAATTATGCATTTTAATATGTATACACATAAATACCTGTGTGTATTTGTGTCTGCATGCAATTAGGCACTGTTACTCTGTTGAGGCTTAAAGGTGTATAAAGGTGTGAGGAAAAGACATAACTGCAGGATATGGAGTGTCATACAGTCATGGAAAAAAGATTGAAAAAATACTGCATTTGTACAGCGGTGTTAAATTGCATAGCTGCATCAGTTTGTAGCTTCCCTTATTGCTCCAGGATTTTTATATATAGGCAGATGTCAGTATGCTTATTTGCGTATACTCATTAAAATTAAACTTCTGTAAAAATGCTAGAAGCACTGGACAGCATTGGTAGCTAGAAACATTGACATTCTGGTTTGTCCCTTATAATTCTGCTACTAATGAATGCCAGCTCCTGGAAACCCTGCACAAAGAAGGCAAGTGCGTATGTTCAGCAGCAATGTGTCCAAATCTTGCAAGCCAGTATCGTTTCTTCTGCTGCTTGCTTCCTGTTGCATGGAGAAAGGAAAAATGTCATCTTGTTTTAAAAATACTCCACACACACAATTTGACCCCAGCTCTTTGGGCCACTGTAAAAAGCTCTACCTGAATAAACGACACTATGAAAACAAGTGACACAGGGAAATTAATCTTGGTACTTTTTTACAATTAACTGTCCAGGAAAACATTGTTAGAGTGCAAGTCAGAGTAAGGGATAACAGAAAATAGAATTTGCATGCTATTTCATATGTATTTTTGTACTAGAATTGGCTATTTATTATTATTAATGGGAAACAATTGACCTCCTTGGCCAATAGGATAGACTTAGAATCATAGAATCATAGAATAGTTAGGGTTGGAAAGGACCTCAAGATCATCTACTTCCAACACCCCTGCCATGGGCAGGGACACCTCACACTAAACCATCCCACACAAGGCTTCATCCAACCTGGCCTTGAACACTGCCAGGGATGGAGCACTTACAACCTCCCTGAGCAACTGATTCCAGTGTCTCACCACCCTAACAGGAAAGAATTTCCTCCTTATATCCAATCTAAACTTCCCCTGTTTAAGTTTTAACCCGTTACCCCTTGTCCTGTCACTACAGTCCCTGACGAAGAGTCCCTCCTCAGCATCCCTATAGGCCCCCTTCAGATACTGGAAGGCTGCTATGAGGTCTCCACGCAGCCTTCTCTTCTCCAGGCTGAACAGCCCCAACTTTCTCAGCCTGTCTTCATACGGGAGGTGCTCCAGTCCCCTGATCATCCTCGTGGCCCTCCTCTGGACTTGTTCCAACAGTTCCATGTCCTTTTTATGTTGAGGACACCAGAACTGCACACAATACTCCAGGTGAGGTCTCACAAGAGCAGAGTAGAGGGGCAGGATCACCTCCTTCGACCTGCTGGTCACGCTCCTTTTGATGCAGCCCAGGATGCGGTTGGCTTTGTGGGCTGCGAGCACACACTGCTGGCTCACGTTCATTTTCTCATCGACTTATTAAGGAAACTATAGTTTGGCTATAAAAGCTGCATAATGGATAACCAGACCAACGTCATATAAACTCAAAGAAGGATTTCATAAAAATTCACAGGATGCTATTGAATTAAGAGGAAAAAACAGCTAGCCACTTTCAAGAACTGAAAATGGTAAATGGCAAAATGCGGTAATAAGGAACCATCATTGAGACAGCGGTGATTGCTGATGCAAAATTAATGATACCAAGCCCTACATGCGGAGGAAACTGTATAGACCCAATTAAGAACTCATTCGATTTTTTTCATGAATGGACCTTCAGTGAACTCCAAATGATAACACTTTCATTAAAGTCATAGAATCAAGTCTTAATTATAAAGGTTTATGAGGTTGCTGTATTTCATAAAACCTTTTATGATGTGTATTTCATAAACCCTTTGAATATATATGAGTAGTTGAAAATAACAAGACAATGCTTACCGCACTTTTATAAGCAGAATCAGAACAAGTTCTTGATACCTTTTTTTTCATGAGAAGACTTTGATACAAGGGCATCATCTCAGCACGTGCTTGTTTGAGTAATCTCAGACCGCTTATGCAGGCAAACAGAACACCATTATCGACAGATGCTGAGATCTAGAAACAAACTGGGAGCTGTGTGTTAATAACTGATTAACCCCAAAGTTGGTTGCTGAGAATTTTCTGTGTGGTCATGGTGGCTAAACTTTAGAAGATCTTAGAAAAATGGTTCAAAGTATGTCCTTCTTCAGCAAATACCCATGAAAGGAGCAATGAAAAAGCCACTGTTTCTGAAGCCTTTGAGTCTTCAAAAAATTGCATTTTTGTTTTCTAAATGAACCGTGAGAATTGAGGAGGTGTTCTGCAGACAAGGGAACAGACCCTCTTCATAAATCTTGCCATAACTCATAGTTTCTTACCAGCCATGGGTATTAAGGCAGATGACCTCACTGTAAATATGCATTGGAAAGAAAAACTTTCTCATGGTCAATGAGTATTCCCTACTGGATGAAGACAGCAGTTGAGTGACTGACAGTGTAACAGATATTGACAGCCCTTGTCTGAATGAGAAAGTAGCCATTTACAGAAATACCACCATTTAAAGATTTGAGTGATATTACTTGTTAGAGTAGAAAAAAACTAACAATGATAAAACAGGAATTTTTGTTCTGAATTGTTTCCCTAAATATTTTATGTTCAAATTCTAAATGATTTTTCATTAAATTAACATTATTTTTGAAGATACTATTTTATCATAAATAAATAATGTAATTAATATTAAGATAATTATTATGAAAAAATTCTTCCCTGTGAGGGTGGTGAGGCACTGGCACAGGTTGCCCAGAGAAGCTGTTGCTGCTCGATCCCTGGCAGTGTTCAAGGACAGGTTGGACGGGGCTTTGAGCAACCTGGTCTAATGGAAGGCGTCTCTGCCCATGGCGGGGGGGTTGGAAATAGATGATCTTTAGGGTCCCTTCCAACCCAAACCATTCTATGTTTCTATGATTTTTATGACACCACCAATATCCTGTTTGCTGAAAAAGATCAAAAAATGGTTATAGTAGCACAGGACTGTGAAGATGAACATAGCAACATTTCAGACTTGTTTTCTCCATTTTGTAGTTTGTTGTCTCTGTCTAACTGTTGCCTCTGACTACCCTTTTTTCTGTAAAACTGATCATCTCACAGGATATTTCAAATAGATCTCATGTACTGCTGCCGTATTGGTTAGAAATGTCCTATAATAAAAGGAGGTTTTACTCTTGTATTTCTTTTAACATGAACATTCCAGCTGATGGAAACTTAGTAAAAAATACTTGATGTGTTTAAATGCTATTAAGCACATTGCCATGTTTCTGGTTTTCAGTAGCACTTAACCAGTAGAGAAAGATGGCTGATCTGTGTGGTTAATTTGCAAGTGAATGAATGGAAAACAAGCCTGTATATAAATGCCTCTTCACTTACTTATACAAATGAAAGTGCCTGACCAATTTGGTGGCCTTCTATGATGGGGCTATGGAACTGATGGACAGGGGTAGAGCAGTTGATGTTATCTACCTGGACTTGTGCAAAGTGTTCAACACTGTGCCACATGACATCCTTGTCTCTAAATTGGAGAGACATCAATTTGATAGGTGGACCATTCAGTGGATAAAGAACTAGCTGGATGGCCACACACAAAGAGTTGTGGTCAGTGGCTCAATGTTCAGCTGGAGACCTGTAATGAGTGGTGTCCCTCAGGGATCATTGTTGAGACTGGTCTTAAGGTCCTTTCCAACCCTAACTATTCTATGATTCTGTTCTCACTAATTACTTAAAGATGCATGAAAACACACATATATATGCGTATGATACATGTATATCCCTTGTTTCTTAGGCCATTCTAAGAATGTAGTAAAAGCTTCTGTGGGCATATGGAAACTACCATGAAGAGGGACAGAAATGGCTATATCCAGTGCTACCTGCTTTGAGCATCTGTTCTACTCATTTTCACCTTTCCACTTACTACAGCTTGGCTCTTACATTGAGTGTTGTTCAGAACTGGGACTTCTCTTTAGGGTGACTGACAGCACTTCCTCTATTTCAGTATAAACATTTTTAAAATAGCAGTCCTCGCGCAGCTCAGTGTCAGAGGAAGTTCTGCTTGTCTGTTTCTCCATTCGCAATACCCATTTTCTCAATCCAACACCTGCAGTGCATGGAAGTGTTGGCTTATTTCTGATGCCAGTTTATGGAAGCCATTTGGAGAGATCATCTTTATTCCAGAGTTGCAACAGCCCTAACTGCCTATCAGACTGAACTTGGAAACAAACGTTCTATGTGGGGCTGTCCAGGTGGAAGTCCTTTTACTTTTCCTCTTGAAAAAAAGGAAGAAGAATGCTTTTTCTCAGTTTAGAAAAAAAAAAAAAGGAAGAAAATTTACAAGTCCCCAAGTGAAAGTTTCCAAAAAGGGTAACTGGAAAAAAACAGATTTAGAACATAAAGATGGAATTAGTGTACTTACCAAAGAGAATGTTTGCCTGGCACCCACAAGGAAATAACTTATTTATTATTCTTTACATAATCATGCTGACATTTGAATGTACAAATTCATTTTATAGATGTATTTAAATACGTGATATAAAATAATGGCAATAGAATTTTGTTTCTTACTGTGTAATTCTTGAGATGAATATCTGCAAAGGTGAAGACTTGTATTACATGCAATTTGTGATCACCTAGCTCTTGAATTCATTTGAAACTAAATCACAAAATGCAGATCAAATATGGTATGTCTTTACAAGAGAATCTAATATGTGCTCAGATCAGTTTTATGCTAAGTAAAGAATATTCTTTAAATCTGAAACATGATAGCCATCATTATGTTTTCCCCTGTTGTTAAAGAGGGAAGAAGCTATAGTCACTGTGTGGGCAGACATCTACAAAGCTCTGCTTTATTGCTATTCAACACATTTCCAACAAGAGGAAGTCAACCAGTCTCACACATAAAACATACTCCAGAATGCCTGAATACAGCTGTGACAATATCAGCACAGAAAAAACAGAAAACATTTCTAATAACTGAACTGGGGCCTTCCCCTTCTCACTGTTTCCTTTCCTATTACACAATCAAATTTTACAGCTGGGTTTCAGCTCTGTAGGATAGGAAATCATGCTATTTTCTGTTTTCTCTAGACTATTTCATAGTCTAGAGGGATTTGAAAACAACAAGCAGTTTTCTGTATATGTAAAGTACATGAATATAAGGCATGTACTTGCTTGCACTGACTTCTCTTTTCCCCACTGGGAAATACTTTTCTGTTTCATACATGGCAGTGTGCTAACCACTCTTATCTTTTCTTTCAGTCTGAGCAGATTAAATAGCTGTTGCAATGTAAATAAGAAGGAATTCTATCAACTATGCTTACAATGCTTGTTAATAAAATGCACATAACTTTGGTCTGACTTTAACTAGAACCACTGATGTGTAACATACCCCCCCCCCCCCAAATTCTACATTTGCAAAAGGATTAAGTTAACAAATTGAAGATGAACAACAAAAGGTTATTGTTTGCACCTGTAAAGTTTAGTTTTAGAAAGGAGGCTACAGTGCCCTTGCAGGGTATAGCATCACTATAACGTAGCAGGCCCATGAAGCTCAGATATCAGAATCATTTTTAAAGATGAGCATGACAGGATCTCAGTTTGTGCCAGAGAATGTCTATTCTTGGTGATTACATCTGACTAACAGGTATGTGTTGACTTACACTGTGGACTGAGCAAATAGTCAAGTAGAAAGAGGGAGCCTCTCAGTAGCAGCTCATCATTACAGTGTGTGGTGTACTGCATTGCCTACTACTAGACTTTACCCCAGATTGAGAGGTGCTGGATAGGTGGGCAAGTCAAACCTCAATCAGAAAGTGCTTCAGGTTTATACGCCTAACAAATGTAACCATAATAGAAGACTGATATTTGGACTGACTATGAAAAAGGCTGTGAAAATAAAAATGATGGAGAAGTCTAAATCTATTAAAACAGATACAATACTAATCGCTGTAAATACAGTTCTGATATTGTCTTCATGAACAATGATAGATTGAATATCATTGTCTTCAATTCCCTTGTTATTACTTCTGTGGTGTTTTTCCACACACTAATCTTCAGGAGACCTTCTTTACAGGCACAATGCATCAAGACTCAACTTTGCAAAGCTACAGCCTCCAAAGTTCGTATGATACAGGACTATCCTGGAAGTTTTAGAGGCCCTTGAGCAGGTTAATTGCTATCTTGGTTCCACAGCCAATACTGAAAACTTCACATCAACTCTGGATTATGCTAAGCTTTCTGGATAAAACAAATGTAGGGTCTAATGGGACAATGCTATTAGATATTCATTGTAACCTGGTAGATCTAAATTCTAACTAATAACAACCCTGTGGATTTTTAGACATACACTGCAAAACCTAAATTTGCCCATTTGTTTTTACATGGAGAAAGCAAATTTCTGTACAATGGTAGTATAAGAAATAGCTCAAACAGTGTTTTGGAGGAACAATAGCTCAAGCAGTGTTTTAGAGAAGAGCATAACCCAAATAAAATGTTTTCCCAAATAACTGAAATTTGGCAAAATTGTAAGTGGCCACAGCTGAGTCTTCCAATGGGTGGTGTCAGTCACCTAGCAATACTTCCAGGTGAATCTATGATCTTTTTTTGTTGCTAGTTAGTAGGTATTTCACAATGTATTTGATACAAATTTCTTGTAAAAAAGTATATGCAGTCTAGAAACAGGAGTAAATATGTCCATTTCCCAAAATAAACTAATGCATGGATTTTAGGAGATTCTCTCATTACTGCCATAATGCAATCCATACAGCTTCTTTGTGTTTATTTGTTTTAAATATTAAAACTGCCTCTTGAAGGAAAAGAATAGGCAGCTCAGAGATAGCACATTCCACATTTCTGGTAAGCTGTGTGGTAGCGCGCCACATTCCTGTGAAGTTTTTCCATTCAAGATAAGCTCTAGTTACTAGTATGAAACTTCATTCTCGTTAACACAGTTACACTGAAAAAAAATTAATAAACTGGAAATTAAAAAGGAAGGTGAAAGTAAGAAGAAGATCACTTAAAAAAGAGAAGATAACATCACACACACAAAAGAAAAAAAAGAGAGAAGGGAAACATAACCTTCTTTTGAGGGGAAAAAAACCCCAACCAAACCCACTAACTCCCCCCAGTAAAACATTATTCAGAGAGAACTCAGGCTTGAGTAGGTAACAGAATATAAAGGACCTAGTATCTATTCCATGGAATGAAAATATGCTTAAGCATAATTTCCAATGAAAATAATTCACAGCTCAGACTTCACTGATTCTGTGGGAGAAATAATTAATTGCCAATTATTAATTGGATTTGTCTGTCAGATGAGTTGTATCTGATTTTTAGCTACTGTTGACAAATAAACTAATATAAAATTAACTTATGACTGCCTAGCTTTACTGTTTATGTAAGAATATTTCAGCATTATGAGATTAATGAACAGTTATGACTTGGTCAATCAAAGAGTGACTGTATTTGTTGGCACAAGTTTGTTTCAAGGAAGAAACCCTAAAGTTTTCTATACTGCAAATTGAGTAAGAAGAAGAGCTATGCTTGTGAAGGTTCACTTTTTTTAATCAACCAGTTATATGAGATGGTTTTTTCTACATACAAGCTACTACCATTCACACATGTCCACTGCTTCATGTAATGGTCATTGGCACAAGTATATAAATAGGGATTTTTGAGAGTATAACTTTAAAATGAGCTCTTCAGTCCATATTAAAATACCTGAATAAATGACCTGATTTTCAGTAGCGGTGCACTTCAGCAACAGCCAGTGTGATATTGGTGGGGATTATTGAATGGTTAGAGGTTAAAGGAGGATTTGGGACTCAGATGCATTTCAACAGGGACACACCCCACAGCTGTCTGTTTGGATTCCTTCCTGTTTAATATGAGCTAGATAAAAAGGATGCCCATAAAATGGGTTGAAGATGCTAATTGTGAAAGGACAGCAGTAACTGATGAAAAGATGAAAATTTAAATCTTGGAGAAATGAAACTTTAAACCTTTCCTGAGTAATGCCTTTAGTATAGGGAAAACAGAGGTATTAATGTCAGTGAGGAATAGGCAGCAGTACTGCAAGAAATGACTGGGGTTTACAAGTATACCATTAACTTCATTATACAGGGTTATGGGGTGAATCTGTAAATCTTCCAGTGTATGAACAATTGTTATAAGCAGAAAAATAAGGGCAGAAAGAAGGCAGTTTCATTTGTAGCAAATGAGTTTAGAGATGGGGAGCACTAAGTAAAAGCACAAGGTTAACTACCAGAATGAGCTCCTATGGCCTTTGACATGTTCTGTCTGCAGCAGCATGGAGGTACAATCAGGGATCTCTCTTTGGGTTGCTTCTTCTTGCCCCTGTGGTTCTCAAACTCTGACATCTGCTCTGGTGATGGCATACATTTCGTTAAAGTCATACATGTCTTTTTGGTAGTCCAAAATATCCTAATGAGGACTGATCAAAAGGCATGATGCTGCTTGCTAAGTTAAGGAATGCAACCATGATGCCAGACCACAAATGGTGTTATTTACAGCTGTGGCAGATTTATGGAGGCAACAACAAGTGGCCCAAATAGCTGGCAGAGTTTTCATAAAATCAAGTATTAGGAAGAATTCTTTTTCTTAAATTTCTTATGCAAGTCTAGGGTAGAGGTTTAGCGATGCTAGCTGAAAGAGCCATTTGTCAGACCAAGTATCTTCTTTCTGCCATTTTTTTGTCCATAGAACTGATTCTTGAAGGTTTTCTTTTTTTTTCCTTAAAATTGGTAATAAAAATGAGATGAAGGCTAATTATTCGATGAAAGATGTTGTGCACAGTCATGTTATCTCTGTCTCAGTACTGCTTGTAGCTAAAACAAGACTGTTTGTTTGTGTATGTAAATGACTGCCATTAAGCAGGGGGGTGACAGCAATCTACTTAAATATTGCATAAGTGACTGACTATGTACTGTCTTTGATTAGTAGTATAAACTATCCACTGCTCAATGTTTTAGAAGAATGTCCTTTTTCTGAAATTAAGAAAATGCTAAGTATACTCCATTGTTGTACAGCTTACACAGCTGTGGAAAGACTGAAATCTGATGCATTACCAAGAGAGATGATGTAAACTGGAAACTTGACATTTCAAAAGGAAAAAATACTTAGAATGGAAAACAGAAAAAAAAACCCAAAAGCTAGTTATTTGTCTGCACAAAACTGGATTTCCAAGAATAAACAAAGCAAATGGAGACCAAACAGATCAAGATGGTTTTCTGAATGCTTTTTAAACTTACTATAGGCACCCCCAGTGGGAAACAGCCAAATTCAGTGAATCAATGAGCTTAGAATTAAAATGAGTATATTCATAAATTGTAGTATATTTTAATAATTTCATTAAAATAGTGAAACCTTAAAAGTTTCAGCCCAGAGCATTCGGTTCTGTGTACGTGTTCGGAAGTCTTTATAAATTAATAAGCCTATGAAGGCCAACATTTATAGGCTGTAATTACATAGTGATGGATGTAAATTACTGGAAAAATTAATCAGAGCTGAACAGCTGCCAGTAGCTGAAACTATCTCAGTAAAAACGCAAGGGTGAGAAGATTTTTGTGGACCAGGCTGATCTGTGGTTCAGCCTTAACCCAAGCAAATCTTTGTTAGAAAATAGCCCTGTTGCAGTGATCCTTATTATGTTAACACTACATATATTGTCTTCAGATTACCTTGTGTAATGTTTCCTTCACATGTCATATCTTTCATCAAATTTTGGGTTTAGTACAGGAGTGATTGAAGGCGTGACTAGGCTTCTCTTCCACAATTTTCCATTAAGCTCCTTGAAAACCTGGAAGAAATCAGTAAGTCCTTACAGGTTAACAAAATAAAAATAATTTTTCCACACATATTTAAAAAATACTCAACAAATGCAGTAAGAAACTGCTAAAATAATTTTAAAATAGCCATTTAAATGTGATAGGCAAAAAAAAAAAATACTCACTACACGTGGAAATGAGCATGATTTACTGTTCTATTTTGAACTTTGTTCAAGGAGAAGTTTTGTGAAAGTACCACTGTAAATTAGCATGTACTGAAGTCACCACCCTGTCCAGAATAGCAGAAGATAGTTGCATTTTTTTTATTAGTAATATAGCTGGTGCATAATTTTTACATCAGGTGTCAGCATCTCACAGCACGAGAAAATGATGTGTTCAGAAAGGACATATTACAGAATGAGGAATATTAAAGTGTTCTACTGTAGAAAGACTATTAAGGGAGAATGTGATTTTGATGACAATCACCCATCAATCCAAGTTAAATCAGGTACATAGTTAATGCCACAAGTCCCTTAGACTGATCAAATCATCACTTTACAGGATTTAATTTTACAGGTAACATACATTTCACCCCCCATTAGCAAAATCTCATGCAGCTAACATTCTTGGAGAGCTGAACTTCAGCAAAATGAAGGTAGGCATATAGTATGAAGTGGAAAGCTACGAAGCCAGTTATTTTCTTAGTGAATATATAACCCACTACAACTGACACAAACCCTTAGAGGGGAAGGTAGAGATGACAGTGTGATATTATCTGCGCCTTCAGTTCTCCCTGTAAACATCTGTAGAGCTCTCTCTTTATCCTCCTTCCAGTTGCTTTAATACCTTCAATTGCAATAATGCATATGTTAAAAAAAATAAAAATGCAAAAAAACACCTACCTCCTCCACAAATAAAAACACCCACCCACAGTATGACTGTGGTTAAGCTCTTGCTGTACTGAAACAACTGCCAGGCAAGCTGACCGATAGTATTTGCCTCCTTATACTCCTTCCCATCTGCCTGTGTCCATCTGCTGTCTTGTCTATGATTTAAAGTCTTTGTAATAGTCACCATCTTTTACTTTCATGTTGGAAAAAGCATTTAGCACAAAAAGGCCTTGGGTTCACCAGACATTAAGAAACATTATTACAGCCAGTACTCTTTTATTATAGATTATAGGCTGTTTTGTTTTGGATTTTTTGCTTTTGACTACATCAGTTTCTCATGCTGTGGGATTGCAGTTCATGAAGATCTGTGAAGAATTCTATGCTACCTACATTTTTAATGAAAGTACCTATCTCCTGTTGGCTTGGCACAAACTAAGGCATCCAATGCAATCTTATTTGCAGCTAGATCAGGAAAAAAAGTGCCTGTTTTAATAATGAGCACACATTTACTTCATGGCTATTAGTTAGCTCCAGATTTTCCCATCAAATGGGATAGAAATTGCTTAAGTTGCCATTTGCAAATCTTATGCATGTCTTTAAAAAGTAATAATTTATTGCCAGTAAACATAAGAAGTAATGTATTTCTAGAATAAGTTTCAACACTTGCTTTATTGAAACTAAACTGCAAAAATTAAAAGATCTTTTTGGGGATTAGGCCTCTCTTGCTGATCCTGAAGGCTGAACAAGCCAGGCAGAATCTGTCCAGCCTCACTGGAAAGCTCTTGTTCATGCTGAGTGCTGGGAGTTTCACTGAAAAGCATCTCACTTTTCCACTAGAAAGCATCTTTGAATGGGGGGAAAAAAAGTGCTTTTGATTGGTGTTCCACTTGAAGAACAGCTTGCTGAATGTCATCATCTTGCACTTAGATTCACTGAAGCTGCTTATTCAAAGCAGTATGCAACTGTGATCCTTAACTCTTAAATCTGGGCCAATGCAGTCAGTCCCTTTCCCTTAAGTTAATGAGCAGATCTACGACAATTTTAATGTTAGCTTAATCAAACTGTAAGCTCTTCAGGGAGAGGAATTGAGTTTTCTGTGATGTGTGGCCTCCAGCCTGCTGTCAGAGATTTAATTCAGGATGGTAACAGTTGTAAAAAAATACAGAAACCATTTTATTAAGTAGAAAAAATGTTTTAATGATAACTTCTGTCATAAGTTCCCTGTTGAAAGTGAGATATTAACTTAAAATAAAACATTTCAAGCATCAACTAGTACTTATGTATACTTTGCATGTCTCACTAAGCACTCTATTAATGAAGTCTTTTGTTTCTTCAAGAATAGAATAATACTTACCAATTTCACATTCTCCATTATTTCCCATGCAAAGTACTAAATTTGGAAGAAAATTATGATTGTCAGTTTCTCTTTCTTTGTATCCATGTCTCGAATATTAGATCAAAAAGTAAATAAATAAATAATTCTGATTTATCCCATAATACTGAGAATTAGTGCATTGTTACTACATGCCTGTACTTGGAAAAAGAATTTCAATATAGGAATAGATCCTGTAAGTTCTTAATGTTGTGTGGAGTACTTTTTTCTTTTTACAAGCACCCCTATTAAAAGCCACTGACATTAGCTGCAACGTTATTTGCTATATGAGGTGTCAGGATAGCTGAATTTGCCTTTTGTACAATGATCTGTTATGTCAAGAGCTTTTCGTGCATGAATATACTGCTCAAGAGACCTGCTGGACTAATGCATCTATAAAAGTGACATTGTCTGTCTACATGATTAGAAAAATATCTAATATAGATGCACTGCCACCTGCCTTTTTCTATAGGAACTCTCACAGTCATTTCATTTCAAGGCTATGTGTGAGTTAGGTCTTCAGCTTGTATGGCCCAATTCAGCTTCTAGCTTCTTCTGAGACTGACAATAAACTTTTCAGCTGTCATAACAGGGTGCTCCAAAAAGAAGCAGAAATAGCGGATGTTACATTTCTCCAGGACAAGAGACAGAAGGTTTTATTTTCATAAGTTCTGGATTTTATTTATTTTTATTTGAGAAAACTTGTAGTTTTCCTTTTGCTCTTGAAAAATTAGTCTAATTGAGAAAAAACTCCAGATATTTTCCTTCTTTGTTTTCCTACTATTAAATTTAGAGAAAAAGGCTGTCACTGGGAAATAAATGCAGATGATTTGGGAAAGGATAATGTGATAATCATGATGCTTCACACAAAGTTCGCGCACAACCATTAGTGCCTGACATGCCCATTAGCTATATTGATGCAGAAAATCAATTTTCTGTATTATGAAATTGTTTTCTCTCTTCCAGATCCAGGAAATTACTAAATTTGATCTCTGTACAAAATAAGATTAAAAGATAGCAGTAGAATGGTGTAAATATTGCCAGTGTTTTCTGAGTGCATTCAATCAAGTTAAACGCCAACACATGAATTTTTCCATATTTCTCTCTGTATTTATATTGAGTTCCCATGAAGAGAAAGATGTTGTTGGACGAGGCTTCCTGTCATAGGTGTTTGGGACAAGTATCTCAAGGAGTCAAGAAGGCTGAAGTGCAAGTAATTTGTACGGTTACCCACTTTTGAGGTAGCATACATACTACAGGAGAGATCTTTCAGGATAGTGAATTAGTGAAGAGGGCTCTTTAAGCTTTGTCCAAGCCCTGGCACAGAGGCAGTTAACAAACCAAGCCATTGATCAAACTTCTTTCTTCTTTAGTGGGAAAGCTCATGCATACAGAGGGGATTGTCCAGCAGTGATAGGAGAAAATTAGAATTTGCATTCAGCCACTCACACTGTCAGGAGCTTAATTCTTCCAGGAGCTGTGCTTCAGGTGGAGAACTTCAGTTCTCCAAAAATCAAAGATTACCCTGAAGACAGCATCTTCTGGAGCTCAGGCTGAGGTATTTTAACTTCTGGAGGATGGAAAGAAGGTGCAAGATCTGAAAGGCAGATCTACAAGATTTCTAGCTATCTTTACTTCTTATCCATCTTTGCTGCTGACACCAGCTCCACTGGGATTCAGTCACTCATTCTGAGCTAAATATCAAAAGGAACATGGCCAGCAGGTCAACAGAGGTGATTCTCCCCCTCTGCTCTCATGAGACCTCACCTGCAGTATTACATTCAGCTCTGGGGCCCTCAGCCCAAGAGGGACATGGACCTGCTTGAGTGAGCCCAGAGGAGGGCCACGAAGATTATCAGAGGGCTGGAGCACCTCTCGTATGAAGACAGGCTGAGAGAGTTGGGCTTGTTCAGCCTGGAGAAGAGAAGGCTCTGGGGTGACCTTAGAGCAGCCTTCCAGTACCTAAAGCCGGCAGTGTGCGCTTGCAGCCCAGAAAGCCAACCATATCCTGGGCTGCATCAAAAGGAGCGTGACCAACAGGTCGAAGGAGGTGATCCTGCCCCTCTACTCTGCTCTCGTGAGACCTCACCTGGAGTATTGTGTGCAGTTTTGGTGTCCTCAACATAAAAAAGACATGGAACTGTTGGAACAAGTCCAGAGGAGGGCCACGAGGATGATCAGGGGACTGGAGCACCTCCCGTATGAAGACAGGCTGAGGAAGTTGGGGCTCTTCAGCCTGGAGAAGAGAAGGCTGCGTGGGGACCTAATAGCAGCCTTCCAGTATCTGAAGGGGACCTATAGGGATGCTGGGGAGGGACTCTTCATCAGGGACTGTAGTGACAGGACAAGGGGTAATGGGTTAAAACTTAAACAGGGGAAGTTTAGATTGGATATAAGGAGGAAGCTCTTTACAGTGAGGGTGGTGAGGCACTGGAATGGATTGCCCAGGGAGGTTGTGAGTGCTCCATCCCTGGCAGTGTTCAAGGCCAGGTTGGATGAAGCCTTGTGTGGGATGGTTTAGTGTGAGGTGTCCCTGCCCATGGCAGGGGTGTTGGAACTAGATGATCTTGAGGTCTTTTCCAATCCTAACTATTCTATGATTCTAAATGGGCCTACAAGAAATCTGGAGAGAGACTTTTAAAAGGCAATGTAGGGATAAGAAAAGGAGGAATGGACTTAAACTGAAAGTAAATTTAGATTAGACATTAGCAGTTCTTTACTCTGGGGGTGGTGAAGCACTGGCACAGGTTCCCCAGAGATGTTGTAGATGCCCCATCCCTGGCAGTGTTCAAGAGCAGGCTGGACGGGCTTTGAGTAACCTGGTCTACTGGAAAGTGTTCCTGCCCATAAAAGGGGGGTTGGAACTGGATGATCCTTAAGGTCCCTTCCAACCTAAACCACTAGGAAGAGGAGCAAGCGGACATGTAAAATTATGTAAAGATGTACTGTGAAGGTGTTTCACTGTTGGAAGCTAAAATAAGCTGTAATGGTCAAGATTTCAGGTGGAGGCTACTCAGCAGAGGCAATTTGAGACAGTAAAGGCAGACCCAAGCCCTAAATGATATCTTCTCAAAACATATTATTATATGAATGAGGGAGAAAGACTTCTCTCACACAACCTTGCTTTAAGTACACAAGATAAGGTTTCCCTTCTCTTTTTGCATAAATATCTGGATTAGCTTGGGTTTTTTTGGTAATGATCTATAACTGTGATGGTTTGGGATATTGTGAATAAATGCTTGTATTTGCATTCTACTATAACTGAGCATGCGTGGGGTTTAACGTAACTGGAAGAGCATAGCATTGCTCACCTTAAACAAACCTAATACTGGGCTATCTCAATAAAACTCTGCCTTCTTTATACATAGTCCTGTAGTCAGAGGGGAACAGAACAGGCTTCATTTCAGTCACACTAGTCAGATGGAGGGTTCACAACACAGACATTTGGAAAGAGTCATGGTTAAATGTGAGGCTTGCGGGGAAAATGTCAGTATCTTTATTGGTTTCTATTGCATTAAAGGCTGAAAGAATCTTTTAATAAAATAGAACAAAGCCACATGCTCCACAAGCTGCTCAGTAACTTTGGGGTGAAAACTATATAGGAGATAAGGTACAAACATTTCATCAACTAGTAAGTCTACAATATCTTCTTCAAATGCAGCAGGCTGTTTCCAAAAGCTTTACAATGCATTACTCTTGCTTCCCCCAGGGGTTTTCTATTCTTTGAACAGTGGAATGATATGAATTCCAAAGGCAGGAGATTTTTTGAAGGGAAAAGATTTTTCATTCAAAACCAAAATGTGAAAATTGCTGTATTTAGCTGACATTAAGACCTCTCATTTATCTGTATTATGAGAGTCTGTAATCTGGAATTGCTCTTCCATCTTCTTACTCTGTCTTTACCTCTGTTCCTCTCTAAAAGCATAGGCTTTCGTATAGGTCTCTGATGCACAGAAACAAAAAGAAAAAACTTTTTCTTTAGCACTTCTATGTTCTGCAGTCATTTATAAAAAAAAAATAATCATTATTTAAGTTAATTTGTTGTCTCCAGCTGTAGATTTGTTATTGTAATTTTAATTATTGGTATTACAACATTGCTTGCAAGACCCTGCCAAGATTATATTTGTCATTCACATCAGCAAAGTCAGAAACCACAGTAAGAGTCATTCTACTGAAGAAAAACTCCCATAGGTGGACAAAACAAATGAAGAGATAAATGGATGCAGAGACAGATGAAATTGCTTGCATAAATCCACAAAGCTTATCTGTGACAGCGCCTGCAGAAAACCTGGATCTTACTGAAACAAAACTGTCAGACCTAGTAGTCCTTCAAGCTTGGAAAAAAATTGGTCATGCATCTGATATCGACGGTTAATGATCAGAAATCAAAAGTCCTACACAGAAGCTGTCAGGGGAAAAATTAAAACCATGAAACAACCCATGTTTGTCAGTCTTATTTGTTGTATTAAACTGCTTCCCCATTCTTTACTAGTTCCCTTCAGCCTAGTGATATCTGTCCCCAGGTCTTGAAAAACTAATATTCTGTACAAGAATGAGCTTACAGACAGAATCATCTGTGAAACAGATGACCCACTATAAGCACATTGTTCCTGGGGGGCATGGTCACTGGTGAAAGGAAAGCATCATGGATTACGTAATCCCCAAGTGATGCCCCAGATCAGGAGGAAATCACTGTGGCACGCTCTGGCTGAAGAGTAACAAGAAACATGAGTGAATCTGTGTGGGCAGAGAACATGAGTCACTCTTCATAAATACAGAAAAATTAACCAAGATAGTTGCTAGATTTCCCATGTATTATGTGAAACTACATCACCTGAAACATCCAGTTCTGAGGCAGAAATCCCTACCCAGTGTTTAGCATACAGTGCTGTTGTGGTTTAAACCGATCCACACAGGTCGTCCACTCACACCCCCCCCACCCCCCGACCCTCCCCGCTCCTGGAGGGATGGGGTGGAGAATCAAGAGAATGTAACTCCCACGGGTTGAGATAAGAACAGCCCAGTAACTAAGGTATAACACAAACCACTGCTGCTACCGCCAATGATAATAATGATAAGGGAAATAACAAGAGAATACAATACCACCACCGAATGAGTTCGACCCCCCCCCCCCCGGAGAGAGAGTGTGCCCTTCCTGGTAACTCCCGGTTACCTCCCTGGGCATGACATGCTGTGGTATGGAATACCTCTTTGGCTAGCTTGGGTCAGGTGTCCTGTCTCTGCTTCCTCCCGGCCTCCCCTCATCCCCAGCAGAGCTTGAGGCTCACAAAGTCCTTGGCCAGAACAGACATTACTTAACAACAATTAAGAACAATCGGTGTTATCAGCTCTCTGCCCAGGCTGGAAGTCAAAACACAGAGCTTGCACCAGCTACTAAGAAGGAGAAACAAGGCTACTGGTAAACCCAGGACAAGTGCATATGGCTGATACTTTGTATGAACAAAGCAAATAATGAAATCAAATTATCAAAAAATTGTTTCTTCGCTTATTTTAAGTGCAATGCAATAGGGATAGAGCAAAGATGTTTTGCATCATAAAGCAGTCAAAACCTAACATCTTTCTTAGTATGTGGCTTGCACATCTACGAAGATGGAGGAATAAAAGGCATGGAGCTTCCATCAATAGAGTATTAGCTTGCTCCATTCTTTACACCTTGTGAAATACAATATACCGAATTCCTGCATGTTTATTATGTGAAGAACTCGAGCCTGCTAGTGGAGAGCAATTGTTGAGAAATGTGATGGAATTGCTTGCTTAAAATTCAAAACCTACTGCTAGAAGAGTGGGGGGAATGGTAAAGAAATAAATGATAGACAAGATCCATTGCAGGTTTGGGTTTTTTAAATAAATTTACCCCACATGAATGGTACTTTCTCTACTGTCTGGCGCACAACATCTGGTTTTAGTCTTCAAAGCAGATCAACAGGGAAAAATATCCTGTTAGGTGGATATGCATAATTTTTGTCTTTTCTTTCTATAGGCAACATACTACTGTTAGGGCATTCAGAGGCATCCAACTGTGGCAGGTTACCAAAGCTGTAGCCAAACCTGGACATGATTTGGGAACAAATTGTCACCCTAACACTTTAAGTTTAAGAAGCTTGTCCAATAGTTTGTTTTGAAGCATGTGATGACCACGCTGAGAGTCACTATCAGCTCTGGTAACTTCAGAACTCCTCTTAGATGTGTGGTAACAAGTTCAGCCTTCACCACTCTCTGGAGACTAGCTAACAGTGAAATACTGGACATCTAAAAAGTCACCTCATTAATCAAACTAAAATCAGTATAAGATACCATGGAGTACAAAAGAGGCAGAGCTGAAGAATGCTCACCTTGTCTCAGTTATTTACACTTCAGTGCTGTTACTCATAACACAGTGCACTGGTGCACAAGCAAGCATGGACAACCTTAAAGAAGACTACCTGTGCCAACAGAAATGTCACATACTTACCAAATCTATTTTTCTTCTGGAAGCTCACCCTTGATTTAACATATCCTTTTCACTCCAGTATAGACTTATTCTAAAAGCAGTTCTGCAATGTTAAAAGACATAATATTATCCTGCCACAGGCCCCACCTTTCTGTCTCTGCTCTGCAATTGTTGCTTTGCAATGTGTTCCCATCTCTTCAATGGGGTTATCTGTAGTTGAACATCTGCTACAATGCAAATACTTTCTTGGTCTTGTTTATACCCATAGTGTTTTCCTCATGGTGGGGAAGAAGCTGAAACAATACATTTGTTTTTAACAGCAATGTCATGGGCCAATGCCATGAGGCGCCAGCAGCCAGTCAGTGTCAGTGTCTGGCCCTAGAAAAATAGCATGAGAGCTCAGGCTGCTCTTGCTGAACAGAGGGAAGGGTGTGTCTTTTCTGAGGCTTTTGGTACAACAGACAGAGAAAATGAGACAGTATGAAACTCAGTTCTCCCCATCTAAAATCCCTGTGAAACATTGAAAGGAAGGCTGGAGAGAAAACACTAACTGTAATGGATAGCAGGTAGAGAAAGGACCTTGAAAAATATACCACAGCACAAAATGTTCTGCCCCTCCTGCCTCAAACAAGAAGAGAAAAATCCCTTCCAAATGAAAGACATTAAATGATGTTAGGTGAACATCATCCAGGCTGATCAGCTGTTCTGTCCTTGGTGAAAAGAGTATTACTCAGCAGAGGACATGTCATTCTTCCTCTTATGTTTTTTTCATTAACCAAGCATACTTCTGATTCTCATTAATTATATATGTCTCCAAATACTTGGTGGTAGTCACAGTCACTCAGAAATGAGCAATATGAGAACAGAATATTAATAAGTGTGTCATAAGCCGCTCTCGCCAAAGTACATTTAAATTAATGGATCTAAGAAATGATTTATTTTCTAATGAGACTCATTAAACATGAGATTAAATTTTAGCAACATCTGATAAGGCGTAACAGACTGTCAGTGGTTTCAAAGCCTAAGCAGCAGTTTGAGCAGTTACTCTGTAAGGTGAAAAAAAAAGTCGTTACGCTATTTTACAAACAAGTTAAAACTACAGGTTAAACTGACAGAGATTCTTGTATTGGGGTTACCAATTACAATATATTTAAAGTGAACCTAGAGAAAATGAAAGAAGTGAATGTATGGAAAATATATAACACCTTTGTCTTGAAGAACTTATAATCGAAATAGCTAATAGGAAGGCACAAAATGGGTGATACAAGCAAGCAAACAAAAGCAAGTGAAAGGCAACTGTATTTACCATATCCTTTGGACTCCAGTCGTTCATTGTGCAGCTGAAAAGTGAAACTCTGTGCATTAAAATAGTATTTAACAACAGTGGAAACACAGAAATAGAAAGCTTGGGTGAGGGAGCAGTCAGTGGCAGTCAGCATAAGCTGAATGAAAGAATGGCTGAACAGAGCAAAGTCTCTAGCTAGCTGCTAATACCTTTTTTGCTTTTATCTGGCAGCTGTAACTTGCACACACACACACACAGACCACACACACACCCCCACCCAATTGCAGAATGTACAATAAATACCAGAAAATAATTTTAGCACTTAGGAATATGCTGGATCAGCTGCTATCACTTTCATTTTACTGCATTTTCTGTTACCCGCCTCCAAATATTTCAGTGGAAGATGCAAACATTTTTAAGACACAATGCGAATCTTCACAAGCATGTGGGATAGCCCACCATGATGCTCTTGTGGCAACACTTATAATTACCTGACATGGTTTAAGCCCAGACAGTAACTCAGAACTCAGGAGAATCAAAAGAATGTAACCCCCACGGGCTGAGATAAGAACAGCCCAGTAACTAAGGTATAACACAAACCACTGCTGCTACCACCAATGATAATAATGATAAGGGAAATAACAAGGGAAGAGAATACAACCACTCACAACCCGCCGACCGATACCCAGCCCGACCCAAACAGTGATCTAGCCCTTCCAGGTAGCTGCCCCCAGTTTATATAGTGGGCATGACGTGCTGTGGTATGGAATACCTCTTTGGCTAGCTCGGGTCAGGTGTCCTGTCTCTGCTTCCTTCCGGCTTCCCCTCCTCCCTGGCAGAGCATGAGACTCACAAAGTCCTTGGTCAGAGTAAGCATTACTGAGCACCAACTAAAATCATAGGTGTTATCAGCGCTGTTCCAAGGCTGAAAGTCAAATACACAGCACTGCACCAGCTACTAAGAAAGAAAAATGACTGCTACTGCTGAACCCAGGTCAGTATCCACCCCTTATTCCATACCATTCATGTCATGCTCAGATCCCACATTTCTCAATATACCATTACTCTTGTCTCATATATATATACACGCATCCACAGACACACAAAGAGAGAGATGTCATTCCTTAGTGCATGGACGAATCCCATAAAGCTGCTGAGTTCATCCGGTCAATGATGTCGGGCTTCATCTCTTGTAACAGTCTTTCAGAGTAGGAGAGATGGTGTGCAGTGCTGGATTGTTGCCTGCTGATGACACTGTGGAACTCATCTGGTCGCTGCTGAGCTTGTCTGGTTTTGCTTGAGTTCATTCTTTATTGGGTTGATGGTTGGAGGAAAGTCAGGGCCAGCCACTGGTGACCTGAAGACATCTAGTAGATGGGCTATAAAAGTATTACACAGCAGGCAACAGCATACAATTGTGTTCATTGGCTGTTTTCCCCTAAAATCAAATCCTCTTGAGGTGTACATTGGACTTCCCCATCTTCTCGCATTACCCGTCAAGTATATCTGGGCCCCTGAGCAAAAGCAATCCCATGAGTCGGTTTGTCTTTACCTGAAGCAGGAATAACCCAGACTGTCTTCCCCAGCAAATTCTTTATGGGCACCGCAGGAACTTTGTCTCCCTCTACAATATGTAGAAGTTCTGAGTGGGTTGGGCCAGCTCTGTTGGCAGATCGTCTGTGTTGACCAACCAGGTGGCTTTTGGTAAGTGTGTATCCCAGTGCTTGAAAGTTCCCCCACCCATTGCTCTCGGTGTGGTTTTTAACATCCCATTGTACCATTCGATTTTCCCACAGGCTGATGCATGGTAGGGGATGTGATATACCCACTCAATGCCATGCTCTTTGGCCCAAGTGTCTATATGGTTGTTCCAGAAATGAGTCCCATTGTCTGACTCAGTTCTCTCTGGGGTGCTATGTTGCTACAAGATCTGTTCCTCAAGGCCCAGGATAGTGTTCTGGGCAGTGGTGTGGGGCACAGCATATGATTCCAGCCATCCAGTTGTTGCTTCCACTATGGTAAGCACATGGTTCTTGCCTTGGTGTGTTGGTGGGAGTGTGATATAGTCAATTTGCCAGGCCTCCCCATATTTGTACTTCAGCCATTGTGTCCTTCATACCAAAGAGGCTTTAACCGCTTAGCTTGCTTAATTGCAGCACATTTCACACTCATGAATAACCTGGGCAATAGCATCCATTGTTAAGTCCACCCCTCGATCACGAGCCCATCTATATGTCGCACCTCTGCCCTGATGGCCTGAAGTGTCATGGACCCACTGAGCCAAAAATAATTCACCCTTATGTTGCCAATCTAAGTCCATCTGAGCCATTTCAATCTTAGCAGCTTTATCCACTTGTTGGTTGTTCTGGTGTTCCTCAGTGGCCCGACTCTTGGGTACATGTGCATCTACATGGCATACCTTCACCACCAGGTTCTGCACCCAGGCAGCGATATCTTGCCACAGTGCAGCAGCCCAGGTGGGTTTACCTCTGAGCTGCCAGTTGCTCTGCTTCCATTGCTGCAGCCACCCCCACAGGGCATTTGCACCATCCATTATATACCTCCCAAAGTATAGAGGTGATGACCCCACTGGGAAATTTTGGTGCACCAGGCTCTAAACATAGCAGATTTTAACAGCCACATAACTTTTTGTGTTCTTGCCACCTGTGTAAACATTCAGTTTCTGAATTCAAATTCCAACCCCAATCTTCAATACACACATCTTTAAGAAAGTTTCACAGTTCAGAAAATAACATCTTGGTGCATATAAGATTTTAATGTTTTGAAAACCAGTAATAAGAAACTCCTTGGCTTTAGTTCAGCTACAGAGGCAAGAGTCTTTTTACAGAGGCAAGACTCTATTTACTTGACTAGATTTAGAGGAACACAAAAAATGATAATGAGCCTTTCCTGAACAAAGACAGTCATTATAAATTGAATGCTTCCATTTTTCACTATTTTGGCTACACTGCTACAAGAATATGAGAATAATTCTGTCTGGGTCTCACCTTCAATTTTACACTGAGGTAACTAGAGCCATGACAATGGTACGCTGCGATGAACAGACACAAGTTGTTTTTCTTAGGAGAAATATAAGCTATTAATGTTGACACTTAACAATCCCAACAAGCTTAACAAACTTCACAATCCTTAACAAATTTAACCCTATGCAAATTTGTGAGTATGGACAGTCTTCTAATGGAACAATTATGACTTAATCTAGAAGAACTGCCATATGAGGCATTGCAGCTAGAACACAGCTTGAAATCAGATCCAGAGATCTTGGCTGTCATTTTGTAGTGCATTAAATAGCACATTGATCTTTCCTTCTGAACCATTAATGAGGCCCAGCTTCCTCTGCCCACACCGAGGCAGAATCTTTAATCTGACTTAATTGTTAACAGAAGTGGGAGT
Source organism: Lathamus discolor (assembly GCF_037157495.1). Taxonomy (NCBI): domain Eukaryota; kingdom Metazoa; phylum Chordata; class Aves; order Psittaciformes; family Psittacidae; genus Lathamus; species Lathamus discolor. The sequence goes on along the minus strand of NC_088885.1, from coordinate 98,865,916 downwards.
CAGTACATTCATTATCCTTAATGTCAGTCATTTTCCCAGAGCAGGAAACTGAGAAAACCACAGCAAGAAAAGAGGACCCTCTGGACAGAAGGGCCCAGAAACATGTTGGCCTTTCCTGCAACAGCTGATTTAAGTATGAATTGTAAAGATAATACCATTTTGCTACAATAATCTTTAGCAATTGTTTTGTGTCAGAGTTACACCTTAGGGAGACTGTAGTTTTTCTCTTAGGCATCTGTGTTCCATTAGCCCATGTAACTCCAAAAGGTTTGCATAATTCCTGTGAAAGGTTGAGAAAGCCAAAAAGAGAACACAAGTGGAAACCTCACAAGTCCCTGTGGTCTGTCAAGCAAGTAAATTTGTTTCATGAACCCTCTGTTTCATGATTAAAAGTGATGGGCAATATTATTCTGCTACATCAGTACTGTAATTTTAAATGTCTGCAATGGCAAATAACATAAAAAGGGTTAGTTTGTAATGCTATTAAGTACTGCTGTCATACTAGGTCTCTGAATTCTCCTGCCACTCTCTGTGCTGCCGCCTTAAGTAACCATCTCTGTGCCATCTAGTACCAGCATGCCTTTCCCGGGCCTGGTTTTCCATCTAACACCCACTGAACCCCTTCTCCAAAGGTTTAAACTGTTCTATGATATTTGGTGGCATATGAAGACAAAAAAACCATCAGTTCCATAAAACATAAATGCTATTACACATGTACTATCCTGAAAGGTGCACCTGAACTTAACACTGATGATGGTGCTGACTGTCCTGAGTAAAAGAAAGCAAACTAGCAGCCAATACAGGTATTGTTAAGGTCTCTTCCTCATAAATATTCCATCTTGTGCTGATGCTCATGCACTATCCTTGGCATGACATTTCAGGGCCAGGAAAAACTGACATTGGTGTGGCAATTAGTCAGTGTCATGCAGATGGCATGGATTCAAAGAAAAAAGTAAATTGCATAAAGCATGGAAACATACTGTGCATTGCTAATACATTAGACTTACAGGACAGTTTAGTTACATGTTAGATGAAGATCTTCAGCATAAATTTCTCCAAATCTAGGTAATTACTTCTTAGCTTTTAACAATTTCAAGTAATTGAATATATATGGAACTCTACACTTTTTTCCTTTGTCTTTGCATTGCATAAGTCTACTTAATTTATAGCAAATAAGACAACATAGAAATAAGAGGAATTTTGCCTACAAACTGATGACTAATGTCTGTAATGTTGTCAGGTTGCCGGTGTTTTTGGTTTTGACCTATGCAAAGCTTACAATAGTCATTGCTGTCACATCTGAATGGCAAAGTATAGTGTTAAAATTCACAATAGGAAATTGTTTAAACCCAAGAATGAATAAAGGAGACATTAGTGATGTTTTAGGATCTGAGTAATTTTACAAAATTGCTTTACATAGATTTGTTTCAGAATTCAGGTGACATTTAAATCCTAAGAGCAATATTCACAGTCATTTCTGAATTTGAACAGAAAAAAATAATGATCTTGTTATTTCAGATAACAGTTATTTTATGTACATTTTTACATGTCTGTTAGTAACTTAGCAATTCACACTGCATTTGATTTACAGTTTCTTCCATTTTATCTCGGATATGCAATTAACTGTCCATGAATTAATGCAGTGTTTTAGTACAGAACTTGACCCCCCCCCCAAAAAAAAAAACAACAAACCAACCCAGAGATCTGATGTTGCAAATAACTTATTTTAGGTTCATTATGCTTTTATTATTATATAAAAACTATTTGGAAGCCGTTATTCTTGTCCATATTCTGAGCAGGAACTGTGCTGAAACGCAGGTGACAGCACATAATGGAGAAGCAGAAAAGACCAAGCTTGAAGAAATGGTAGCAGGAAGAAGAAAAAAAAAGTGGAAAATATCTAAAATACTGCAAAGTTGTTAAACTTTCCTGTAACATTTATGAACCTTCCTCTACCTTTTACATCTTCTTGTAGGAGCTGTATTACATGATGTGAAAGAAGTTATTATTTTATGACTGCTGAGTAAGCAAATGTGAACTTTTCAGTTTTTACCATGTTACAAGAACTTCAGTACCTCTTACTCTGTAACGTGTGTTAAATTTAGATTCAACTTTTTAACCCCAAGGCAGGATGAAATTGCAGCTCCCACTCCAAGTACATAGCCTGTACACTGATTTTCTAAATCTGAAGTGCAGTTCATCTTAACGTTTATTTACAAACAAAGCTCTCCTTCTTCCACAAGACTGTTTACACTGCTGAAATACGTGACAAGATTGCTATAACTGCAGTCATGCACATAAGGGAGAGCAGTCACAAACTGGCTTTGTGACAGTTACAGTTTGAATATATTAATGAGTAAATCAGCCTATGGCACAAAATTTACAAGATTTCGGGACCTTAAATAAAACACAGTACAAACCCAGACAAATACTTGATCAGACAAGTGAAGTAGCAGAGGCCTTTTTGTCCACAGGATGAACTTTTGTCAAAAGTCAGAGAACAGCTATCTAACAAATACAGGTCAAATGATGTTATCTCAAAGCACTACATTCACATTTTGTAATGAGTATTGTACTATTTCATGTTTATTATCTGTATCTGGCAGCCTCTGAATTTAGAAGACCTGTCTACACTTGAATTATGGGTGTGAATATACAGAATAGGATTTGTAAATTGAATCTAATCAAACATCCAGGTCTGGTATATTTTATAATTGCATCTCAAATAAACCAACATTTTCTTCCACCAATGTTCTCTTGCTAGTAGCATAGAAGAAAAATGTCATTTAAATCATCAGAACTGAGGCATGTTTAGAATTCTTCACCAGTGTATCGCATCTACTTTTCATGTTTTCAAGTTTTAGCCATTAAATCTGATTAGAAAAGCATATCTTCAGTGGTAAATAGGTTTAAAAAGAAATAATTAAAGAAACTAAGAAAATAGTTTGGCTTCCCATATTTATTACTCATCTTCCCATTGAATGTAGAAAGAGTTCTTTCACCTCTAAAATGTAAGACACAAACAAGTGAAATTTTTAATTTTTAGCTGAGGGAAATGCTCCTTTCCCTAGAAATACGCTAATCAGTGGCCGGACCAGCATCGATTTTGCTCATAAAGGAATGCTTAGAGAATTGACTAATAACTCTTTTACAGGCTCTGAAAGTATCAGAAAGTGCATTTCTTTATACTACTGCCTACAGGGAATCACTTTTTGAGAAACCAGTTTTTAGTATGCACCTTTACTCAGCAGTTTATTCAAAAATCTGGAAATAGCAGATTATCTGACTATTTACTTACCTGCTTTAATCTTTTACTTCCATACTCTTTTAATTTAGCTATTATAGTAATAGGCTTGTGGATCTGTTACCCAGTAAGTACAGAAGACTTCCCCCTCTAAAAGAAATACTAAGTTCAGCAGCACATCAATGCGATTTCTTTTCTTAAACTAGTGCATGGGTACATTTTCCATTTGGAAGCAAAGACTGATTTAACTGTTTCACTAACAGTGGCTCCAGATCATGCATGGCACTACATAAAAGGAGTCTGAATTATGAATCCAAGCTAACTCTGAACTTGAAATCACAGCTCCAATTTACAGCAAAATGAAATTTACACTCTTCCCAACCTTATTCTAATTCACAGCTCACCTCACAAACCAAACCTCCCCTCCTACACACTGTCCTGCTGCTCCCAATTTCAAGACCTCACCCTCCCCCAGGTGAATATAATTTAGGTTTGCTACTACTCCCCCATACCCCTCCACATCTCTTTATTAAATCTTTTCTTGTTTAGGTTGGTTGTTTGCTGGGAACACTCCAGCACTGATCTCCTTAGGCTGCTTTGGCAAAAGACAAGAGGCAGAGGTAACCAGGAAAGCCTAGAGGCTCCTTGGTTTCTCAAGCCCATCCCATCATCAGCTTTCCACAACAATCCCATTGTACTGCTCAGGCATACTCAACTTTTCCCTCTGTGTGGCCTTCAATTATCCCTCACATAAACATCCACTTGTTTCTGGACTAACACTGTTCTTTTCTGCCATACTGCACCTCAAAGACCAGCCATCACAAAATAAATCACCCCTCCTACAATAATGTTCCATAGCAACAAATTCCTGCATGAAAACTTCCACATTTTCCCTGAGAGGCCAATTAAACCCTATAGGAAAACAAAACCATGCTAGGTTCACAACAGCCGAAACACTCCAATGGTTGGTGCAAAGTTAACATGAATGCACGGTGCAAATTTTTTGGTCTGTTTTAAAACAGAATTGGGTATCAAAGTTTTCAAGTGCATAGCATGGAGATTGACATGGTGTATTACTGAGTAATCAGTGCTCTATTCCTGGTAACAAAACTGTATCGCGAATACTTTGTGATGGGGAAGGCTAGAATTGTTATCTCCTTACTATTGTACAGCAAAATGAGAATGTAAACAAATCACTTGATATGCAGAAGCAGGCTGAAAACTAGCATCTCGCCAAGGGCACCGTGAGGGAAATTTTATACTCATCAGTCCCTACTTTCATGACAAAAATCTCATGTTTTTTACAACAGGAGAAATAAAATCAAGTCCTGGCTGCAAAGATCCACCAGATATGAGAGTGGAGAAGAAGGGCTGAGGCTGAGCATTGACTGAGACAGCGGTGACACACTAATGAAACACTGGTGGGAGTGGAAAAAAACCAACCATGAATCTGAGCATCTCTGCTTACAAGGTTCCAAATTTTGAAGAGCTGTATTGAGAATAAATAATAAATAAAGAATAAAAGAAAAGAAGAGACCTGGATAGTAGGATGAGGACAACAGTCACCATATACACAAGATAGGAGAGGAAACTAGCAGCAGACTGTCCCCGCTGAGGCACCTTGGTGTGTACTCCTGAGGGGCCACCATGTTTCCCACCCAAATCACATCGCAGTTCTTGCCAGCAGCTTGCTGATACACCTGCTTTACCCCAGAGTTTCTCACTTAAACCTTGTTGCTGCCCCTTCAGTGGCATCTTGGTGATTCAGCCTAAGTGTTTCCCACTCTAGCCCCAGGATCATCTCAGGGCTGGCCCTCAGCCCCTGTGGGCAGCCCAGGGCATACATGTGCCCCTCCATAGCCATGGGGTGTTTCCTACCTCAGGCCCAATCCAGCTGTGCCAGCGTGGGACTCTGAGGGAGGAGGCAGTCCCCATCATGGGCCTGAAGCACCTTTCCTCAGAGTTTCTGCCGTTTTCATTGTTCCTTGCAGCTGCACAGTAGGTGCATTGGCTGATCTGCACCACTGTGGTGTTGAAACTGGACCATTTCTCTGATATTTGGCTTGGTTTCTTCATAATATCATTGACAACAGTACGCTTCCTACTCTTGCACTGATGTACTGTGAATTATGAGGATGAAAGGATGTGTGCACTTACTGAGCATGCTACAGGAGGGAATTGGATGTATACACCATCCCCTAACTTAGCTCTCTTGATTTCTTACCCTCTTAGGTATAACTGGTATACACAGAAAATTAAAACAGTTTTTCAGCAAGGCTATGAAAAAATATTCCCATCAACTACTCTAACAGAAGAAAAGAATGATATTTCACTAGAGGCTAGTTAGAGCGCCATCTCTGGCAGCTCTAACACGTTTTGACTGGTGAAGGTCTCAGCAGAAAACAATAGTAGATCTGTGCACAAGTGCAAATCTGTGCATGTGTAAAACAACTGATATTTCAGTGAGCAGCATAGCACAAAAGAAGAACAGTGCATGTTATTCCTAATACAATAATACCAAGAGGACAAGATGACTTAGGTGTTACATTTTGGAAAACAGGAAATGTAGACATTACCTTATAAAAGACCTTGCAATTTCCTGCTACATGCCCCTGTTTGCACTAAAGCTGAATTGCCACATGCTTATCTTTGAAAGCTTGGGGATAGCCAGAAAATTCCCTACTAAGGAATACTGTGCAGGTGAACAAGTGCATGAAAGATCATGATGCATTTAATCAGTGGTTAAATATATACATATATATATATAAAAATAAATGGAAACTACATGTTGGTAGTTTCTTCTCTTTCAATTATAAAGGAACTGGGGACTTTTGCAGATTAGAAAGCACTAGAGTATCAGAAACTTTTATACTGCCAGATACTAATAACATTCTTCCCATATTCATGAGATTATGATTGTATTTCAGACAGAAGAAATAGTGCAGTTGTAGTGCACATGGGATTTATTAGAGAAGCAGTTCAAGGACTGTGGCAGCAGTAGGAGCAATAATGGGAAGTTCATATTGTACCAATTATTTTATTATCCATTATTGAAGAAGACATAGTAACATATAAGAGACAGTCTGTTTATAACACCTTGTGAATGAGGTGTATCACCTGCAGCTGGCAGGAAGAATTTGCCCTTTCATTAGGAACAGGCTAGAAGTTCTCAGGTAAAAAAGTTCTGCTTAAGAAAATACTGTTCTACTATGTGGGCTATATCAGAGTTGTTAGCTATGGCTTCAGTGTACCCAGGAGCATTCAGCGCACGAACCTTCAATGTAACCGGGGAGATTTGCTTTTATTAAATAACACTCTGTCTTTCCTGGTAGTAAAACAGATATACAAAGCAAATACTAATAAACTGTGTTGCAGATGTTCTAGGAAAATCACTGGAAAATGAGTATTCATTGGAAGAGAAATTAATCATCGCTATTTGTCTTTATGTCTGGTATATGCACGTGACTTCTGCAGAGTAAACCTGCATGCGTCATGTCAGATGCTGAATGTTTCCCCTGCCTGTTTGACATTTCCAATCTCATGTGATACAGACCTACGGCTTGATCCACCTCCTGTGACATCCGTGGAGCTAGGTAAGAGCCTCACAACCCTCACTTGCAACTGGTACAGGTTATTTTAAACAGCTTAAAAGTGATCTGCATTGTAGCTTAAATTATTTTTGTAAGGCACCAAGTACTTGTTAACTTGAGTAAAATTCTGTGGGCTGTCATCATGGTACTTTAGAGCTTCCCCTCCAAAGAAATACTCTGGGTTTCTGCTTTAGTACAAGCAGTAGAGTCACATTAAACAGAGAACATGTTGTTCTTTTCTTTGATGATATACTCTGAAAATGGATGTTAGCCTTTGTGCTTAGAGAATGTATAAATTCACTTGATTTCTCTCAAACAAAGCTCAGTATGTGGAGAAAGCTTGGCACCTTTTCTTGGAAATGGACTAAATTGCAGTAGTAATAGCAACCTTAGCTCAGGCTTGCATCATGGTGCCAACATGCTAAGCAAATAGAAATACTGTGTAGCAAAAGATGCGTAACAGGAAGAACATAAACAGTTTGGCATTATAAATGATGACAGAACATAAACAGTTTGGCATTATAAATGATGACACTGTGTACTTGTCAAGAGGGGTAACAGCCTTGCCTTCAGCAGAGTTGCAGGGCCATGCCGCACCCAATGTCTGCTGTGCTGCACCACATCCTTACCCTGATAGCTGAGGGGAAATCATCAAACAGTGCTCTGTTGTAAATCATGCACAGCAATCCAGCTGGTCAGCAAAGCTTCTCCAAGCAGATTTTGACAGAACTTGCCATTTCAATTAAGCCTTTTTCTGCAAAAAGTGACACCAATTTCAGCAAAATTTCCCACAAACAAGAAGAAAATTACAAATGGTTCTTCATTGATTGAAAGTCTATTTCCTTTATGAAACTTGAGAAAACATAGCAAAAAAAATTTCATGTTCGGATTATTTGATGCTGACAGTTTACTCTTGTCAGTACTCCTAGTTGGAATGTATTGCCGATAGCTGCCTGCTTGATAAAATAAGTGGTTCCGTGTGAGCAGCAATCTGGGAGCAGGCCAGCTGATCTCCACAATGTGACAGACACCAAGAGGGGAGGGGAAGATACTTACTTAGATAATTCTGACCCAAGACCCCACAAGACTCAGTGGGACCACTTACTTGGTGTTCAGCAGAACTTAAAAGGAACCAAGATTCTAAAGTACATAGACATTAATAAATGTAACTAATCTTTTCTCAGTGCTTATGTATTCTTCCCAAGCACCCACTTCAAAGATTATAAAAGAAACTCAAGTACTTTGTTAGAAAATATTGTTTCCAATTGCTTGGTCCTTGAATCACTCACTGCCACACAAGCATACCAAGGCCTGTCACAAAGACCAGGTATAGCAGGAAGGAAGCCACAAGTGTTTCAGAGACAGTAGATTAATAAAATCTCAGGCATTGTAGATCTGTTGTGTTTTCAACTCCTTTGTTTGCTATTGGAATAAACAGGAATTTTTAGGCTTAGTTCCCAGAACCTAAATTCCTATGCTGGACTGCTGGGTTTTTTTGTGCTGAGCAACCTGTGCACACAAGACCCTCAAGCCACTAGCTCAAAAAAAAATTAAGTTTACAAAATGAAGATACAACTTTCAGAAGAACAAATACGTGGCCTTGTGCATGTGCTATTTTAGGAGAAAGCTGATAACCTGATTTTGCAGGTTCTCTGAGGAGTTAAACCCCTGGTACCACAGTTTTCTGTTGTGGACATAAAACGCTAGGTGTATTAGCAAGAACTTTGGATTTGAATTTCAAATTAAAAATTCCTCGTTTCAGTCTGAGGGGAATATAGAGATTTTAAGATAAATCCTGTCTGAGGAGAGAAGGCAGCCCAATAAGGAGCACAAGGGATGAGATAAGCATGTTAATCATGCAATTATTAAAATCCAACAAACAATAGAGAGTGAGCAAAATGAATACCAGGAGGAGAACAAGCTGACACTGGTATTTTGCAGCCACAACTGCTGATGATATAATTCATGTTCATGGAAAATTCTTTAAACTGGAAATTGCAGAGACAATTTCAGTGTGAGTCCTAAAAGTCTTAACTCTTTACAACATGAGAAGACCATGTACTGAGAAAGAACGTCATCAAAATAACAATCTTCAGTCCAATTTTGATCTCAGCTGGGTAGGTGAAAGACAACTGGACTGGTGGTGCCAGAAGGCAACAGCATTATGAAGAAATAAAGGCAGTGATTTCTTCAAATTGCTATTGAAACTTCTGAATTCTTGACCAGAAAATTACACATCTGCCTGCAAGGCTTCAGTTAGTGAATTGTTACTGCAGTAAACACTAGTACTATACGTGCAGGTAGCAATGTGCACACACAGAAACGTTTTGCTTGAATAAAATAGAAAATGCACAATAATGCTTCATGAGTGGTTTTCAGATTACTGCTGACAGCTGTAAAACAAGACACAAGGGAGATGTAAACACATTTCAACAGGTTTGTACTCTCTGCAAGGTGAAAGCTGGGATAAATTGAGGCTGTCTTCCAATTATACTTCCTGCTTGAGGAAATCTCACAATTTCTCTTCTTCAGAGCATGAATAGTTATAACTAACAGTAGGCCTTGGCTTCCAGCTTTCTTGGGGTTTTTTTGTTGTTGCTTTTTTCTTCAACATTGTTTTTACCTGAAAAAATATGATAATGCATTATACAAAAGAGAGACACACTGCGTAACTTCACAAAAAAGAGCTGGGTTAAAAATAGCTCTTGAAATTATGAAGTTATGCTTGCGTTACAAATGGAAGTTTGTACTTTTGACAATGAACTGAAGACTATCCATAGTTTCTCTTGCTAAGGAAATATCACTGAGTTACATTGACTTTTTTTTTCTTGCCATGTCGACTTTTTTTTTTCTTGCCATGTCTTTCTGCTATTGGACATTAGATTTAATGGATATAACTAACAAAATATATGTATCCTTCCAGATTAAGAGATTTTTAGAGTTTTTAAAGCACATTTCTCACCGTTACAAAATTCTCAGATTATTTTTTTATATTCAAGAAAGTTCCAAGAAATCTCTCGGAATTCCACAGAGCTCTCTCTCGTTTTTTGACTAGTCCTGGTGAGGAAACATGGGGGGGGGGGGGGGGGGGAAGGGAGAATAAGTATATGGAAATAGAGGATTCTGCTGTAAATTTCAATATGATTCTAATTGGCTTTGGGTGGTTGGCACCAGTTAGACGCATATCTGAAGGAAAAAAAAGCAAACAGTGAAGACCATTTACACAAAGAAGCAGAGGTGTCTCTCTGTATGTTTATACATGAACATTTATAGATTACATATATATAAAAATATTTTGCAAAATACCTCATGAAATTGGATAAAGTACACAGGCAGCTAACAGGTTCAAGTTAGCTAACCAAGTGGAAGAGGTTCATGTGCTGGTGTCTTTTGAGTAGTGCTCTTCACGTTTCCAAAGAAATACGTTTATCAGATTTATCATGACAGCTCATAGTTAAAAACAAAATTGAGGATATAAGTTCTGATCTCAAATTTTCAACATCTCTCAAAAATAACATTTTCAAAACTTCAGAACAAGATTCACTGTCACTTTTGTGGGTAGTGAGAGAATTACTGGCAATTCAGTCTCCCCTGGATCCGCCTTGTCACATCCACCTCTTTAATTGGGAGAACTTTGTCCCAGAACATTTTACAGAAACTGATGATTTCATTTGCTTATTTTTGATGAGACTCCAGCTGCAAGCACAGAAGGCTCCAGCAGTTTTTCAGTGCTAGAAATAAAGATAATTTCTTGTGCACATAAACAGCAGTATAGAGACATTTTTAGCATTTCAGCTCTGCCATATAATGCATTTCCCTGACTGAGTATTCATGAAGACCATTGCTACCGTGTTGACACATACTAAAAAAATCAGTTAATGTGGAATTCAAGAAGCTTGTTTTGTCTGTTTAAACCAAAAGTAATAGACTGACAATTCTTTAAATACAATTTGGAATAAAAACCATGTAAGGTATCACAGAAGCAAAAAGTAAAATTATGCTGTTGCTGATTTTCACATGGATTTGATTAAATGCTCTTTCCTTGGCTTTAAACAATGAAGTGTTGACTCTTCAATGGGCTCTTTCCTGTTCTCTCAAAGAACTGAACAAGTACAAAATTATAAAATCTTTTAGGTTGGAAAAGACCTTTAAGATCATCAAGTCCAACCATTAAACTGACACTGCCCACTCCACCAGTAAACCATCCTTAAATGCAGTGCAAGACTGCTCAACCTATGGCACATAACCTGGAAGTTGGTTGATAAAGTACTTTGTAGCCAAAGTGCTGGAGTCAATAGTTTATAGCTGCTATTAAGAAATGGTTTAAAATCTTTTTTAAAGAGGTCACCCAATTCACATGGTAACATTTTGTTGATCAAAGGTTTATCAGCGTAGTTCAGCATTGCTAATTGAACTGTGCTGTGGTTGAACACAGGGCTTTCTCTCCCTTCCAGAAAGATTCCCAAGAGAATGCATAATCTGCATTCTCCAGGGTGAGCTTCCCCTCACTCATTCCTCAGCTGTCTTTGCAACAGAATGCACAAACCCAGTCACCCATTGCTCTTTTGTGGATTATGGGCCAACGTAGTCAATCCGCATAAAGAGAGGAGTACATGTATTTGGAACACAAGAAACATTAATTTAACCTGACATCTATTAGGAAGCATGAACGCTATTTTTTTGGACAGTGTGAGAATGCAAATGGTTTTTATAAAACAGAAGTTGTTTATCAGCAAAAATATCAAGTTTCTTGGGACAGCTTAGAAACAAATGTGTATTAAAAAAATAAAAAGTAGAGAAGAATTAAACAGTATCTTTCTTGGAGGAAGTTTTACCATTTTTTTAGTGCTTTATTGGAATTTTTGTGAGATATCTTCCACATATCTTGGTATGGCTCTGATACGATTGACTGAAAAACTGAAAAGACGATTCTTTTCATATATACACTGACAGCACATAACTGAGTTCTCACACTTACAAAAATGAGTTATTATTTGGTTTTGGTATTTTACAGTTACCCTCCAGAAATATTTTTTGCTGGTAAATCAAGCAAAAAGACTAATCTCAAAGATAGCTCTGTTAATTTGCAGACATCACATTACAGGAGGCAAGCACACAGAGCAGGAAAGCAGTCTGGAATCTATCCATGTAATACACTCTAATTATAACTTGTGTGTCATCTTTCCAATAGTCTGTGTGTTTACAAGAAACTGTCGCTGACTTTTGACATATGTGAGAGCAATTGGTTTTTTTAACCTATGGGAACTCGAGAGTGTATTTTCTATTTATGTTTTTACTTCTTAGCATGGTGCATACTGTCATTTGCTGTACAGCTCTAACATGGGTGAGTAGTCTAGGTTTCTTTGGGAGTCAGGAGAGAGATTTGACCTCTGGAGGCCATTTTAGAGCACTTAAATTCATCTTTGTCTGTTGTTTACATATGGAGCTTAGATTCCCTAGTAAAGGCACATAAATCAGGTAATTTCTCAGCATTAAAAAAATGCTGCATCATTAAAATTTCAATAGTGTATATTGATCTCATAAGTAAGTGCAGATATTGGTCAGAATTTGCTTTTAACCTTTTCTGTTGGAGTGTCAGCAGGAGCTTTAAAGCAGCTTTACCTGGTCACAGTATTTTTTTATGACTGATTCATATAAAGCAAAGAGAATGAGTGACAGAACATAGCCTTGAATACCACCATTCTTATAAATTACTGGGATTTTTTTATATATATGTGTCTTAAAAATATTTGCTTCTCTAACCCGTTTTACCTGTTAGACAGACTCACATGAGTAATGAGGTGATGTATAAAGAATGACATCCTTTGCTACTGATTTTGCCCTTCGTTTGGATCCAAAGGATAGTTATCATGGGTCAGAATTTAAATTCCTTGAAAAGGAAAGTAAACGTGATGGGAGAATTTGGAAGAATCATATGAAGGAGAATTCATATTTTAAATTTTTAAAACTAAAGTCATAAAAATACAGAACTGCTTTATTAATTAATAGGAATATTACATAGGTGATGTTTAACTTGTTGAGAAGCTGCCAAGTAAGGTAGGTATTCAGTGAAATTTTCATTTAGTGATTGAGTTCTGGGTAGGAGTCATGGCAAAGCAGACAGACCTCTACGGTTGTTGGTTCCTCAGATTAATTTTTAAAAGCTTTTCATACATAAATTTGATTTTGTACTGTCTAGCATCTTATTAACATTTTTCTATCCTTCTGCTTAATGTGATCTGAAACATTTCTATTTCCTGGACTGAAAAATAAGGGCACATGGGTGCACACATGCACACACACTCATTAACACACAGAAATGCTCTCCATTCGCAAAACACTAGTGAGGAAAATAAACTGATGAAACCAAGAGTTTCAAAGTTTAGGTAGAGAATCACAAAACTGATTTGACACATCATATTTAGATTCTTTAACTGTTCTCTAAGATTAAAAGCACCTTTTTTCAAATCAACATTCTCTGAGAAACATGAACTAAGCAAAAGGGAAATAAAATTGGATGTTTTCAAAGAAGTAGTATTTCAATAATAATGAAATTCCTGCCACTCAATGACACTGAGAAGTCTGCATCTTTTCACAGGAATTGCCCGCAAGGCACTGACCTAGAAGGTCTTTTTTAGACCTGAATTTCTTTATATGTCTGACAAAGAAATTAATTTGAATAATTTTCAATTCTGTTCACTATTTCTAAACATCTTTACAGCTTTTGTAGGATGTGTGTAAAGGAAAGAGGGAAAATATTCTGCATTATTTTAAAAACCAGACCCACAGCTGCAGCTGATTATTAATTTTCAGAGAAAAAGTAAGCTTATTGCAAGCCATTATGAGTTTGAAGTAAACAGTATCTCGGTTTATTGCTATATCTCTATTTTATGTAATTACTAAAATTCTATATGAAAGGCCCTGGCTTTTAATAACTCATCATGTGAGTCTAGCAATGCAAGAAGCTAAACATCATTATTTCCCACTGAGATGTATTTCTTTAGCACAGGCCCTTAAGCAAATTTCAGGGATGATTAATAGGGGGACTCAGGCAAGCACTACTCAAATCTGTTTTTCTTATGAATTCCCTTCTAAACACCACTTCAAATTTTGAAGATTACTGTGATGAAATTGTTTTTATTATGAAAGACCAGAATGGGCTAAGATGACTGATTATTTTTGACATGTCAAGTAATAGTGTCATCAGCTGAATAAGGATGCAAGCTACAAATTATGCTTCTTTATTTTTCGAATTTCATTTCACTATTTCTCATTACTCTCAGTGAAGGAGATACCAGGGCAGATCCACTGCCAAGTGTAATGCTCATTACCCCAAGGAAACCTATTCAGGAGGGATGCCCAGGCTAATGAAATGTCAGCTGTAAACAACTGCTGATTAAGGGACTGACTTAATACTTGTTCACAACAAGCACAGCAACAAAACCTGTTGCGATTATTCTCAGTATAAAATGTACAATTATCCTAAAGGACCTAACTTTGGCCCAAATTCAACAAATTATTTAACCTGTGATTCTGACTAATTACTGCTCTAAACCAAAATTATTTTCATCCTGCCTTCAGGCAGCAGTTGCATTTTGGCTGTATTATGGAACCAAGTAGACAACACAAAGGGAGGTGGTCAGTCAAACCCAACTCCAATTAAACTGGAGTCTCAAACTCTACCATATACACATTTCCAGTGGTTTTACCCTAACCCCACTTCAGTCTGGTTGAGGCACTGAATATACATCAGCTGATGCAGGACATGGTATGTACTTTGGTGCCTATCTTGTCCCCAGCTCAGCTTCAGCTGGAAGGCAGCCCTTGGGCTCACCCTGAGTGGAGAGAACTGAAGTACAGGAACAAGGGTCAGAGGGGATTTGCCTCATAAACACACTCTTGATCAAAATTAATATGCTAATATAGATACAGCCTAAGTGAACCCCTGGGTTTCCTTCCATTTACCCTTACTTTATGTATATTCTACATCCTTCACTCCTTAAGAAGAATTTAGGCAGAAATTATTGGGAGTAAATCTTCAGAGTCTAATTTTTGCAGGCTTAAATCTGTGGCTGAACTGTGCCCATAACTTTAGGGCAAACAACCTTATCCAAAGCTATTTGGATTCATTACATTCTACTACAAGGATTCTTCTTTGCACATAATTCTTTAGCCAGTTTCTTATCTCATTTAAACTCACTGGTTTGCCCTTCCAACAGCATAGATCCTCATTGTCATTCAAAAGAATATTAGCCTTTAAAACAAATATAAAAGTCAATCTGTTGTGCAGGGGTTTTAATAATTCTGTATGGACCTGTAAATTCTGCTCAGGTTAATGACTTTAAGGTCTGGTGGAGCTGAAACTAGTTCTTTCTTGGTGTGTGTCTGTGAGAGAAATTTAACTCAGCAAATTTGAATCCAGACATCTCAGAGCAAAATATGATTCCATAGTATGGCCATCATGAAAAGAAAGCAATCTTAGTGCTTAAAAAATACATTTAAAAGTATGAGAAGTCACTCAGTGATTGTCTGCCTTTGCATTTATGGTGAAAAATAAAAGACCTTCCCCCATGTTGATTGACGATTATTAATCGAGCAATGTTATTTATCCTTCAAGCATTTTTGTATTGCCCTCAACCTGACAGAGTTCAGTATCATTTAGCTTTGCTTTATCCAAAAATTCACTCATGTTCTTAGATGGAAATGCATGGAGTCAAGAGATGGCCAAAGTAAGAGACATTAATTGTGGAGCATTTATTAGACTATTAGTGTTAATTCTAATCAATTCTGATTAAAAAAGGTTTTGAAACTATTTTATTTTTTTGCATAGTTTGTGATGAGAATTAATGTTTCTAACACAAATTTTGGTGCCCAGTTTGGCATTTAATTCAGTAGATTTTCATTGCTCTGAAAGTATTTTTTGACTCACCACCTAAAACTATTTGAGGTGCTGTCAAGATTTGCATTAACTACAGTATTGTGGTAATGTCCATGATACCTTGTATTTCTGTGTATTTAGTGTATAGCCTTGACAAGATCCAGAATGTTAAGGTGGAATGTGGGCATATGGATGCTACTTTTGAAACAACAGATGTCTAATGAACTAACCCATGGACCAGGGCTAGTCCTGACTCCTTAGTGTCAACTTCTACATATGTAACCCACAGGCAAAGCAGAGTTTAGATCTTTATAGAACCCCTATTATATCTCACCCAGTCACTCATGTGAAAGCAGGTGGGTTCTTCAAATGGAAAGGATCTTGTTCTGAAAGCATGTGGATTTGATCCTGACCATGATGATTTTAAGTGGAGTGAAGAATAAAAAGTGTGGATGTCACTGTGACTGCTGTTGGGCCTCTTAGCTTGGCTTCTCATGCTTCTATCATTGCAGCTCGCTGCCTGATTTCATCTGCTGCTGTTACAGATCTTACTCCTGCCTGCTCATAATAATTAAAACCAGTAAAGTGTTAAATATCATGGTAGGATCAATAATTTTAAGCAACTTCCCTTGTCTTTTTAGAGTTCTTGCTGCTTTATCCTCAAATTTAATGATGCCTTTGAAATCATAACCAATTATGCTGCTTTTCCAACATAAACATCACATGAGTAATCAGTGATTAGAAAAAACTTTATCCCAGAGAAACAGTGTAGCAATGTTATTTATATAAGTAAAGGAAATCCCTAAAGAAACAGGTATTTATAGAAATATTACCTTAAAATTAGATTTTTTCCAGCAAATTACATCTTACTGCACTATGTCTTTCTTGGTCAGCATGTTCTGAGTTTGAGCATAAAGATGGCAGCTCATGTATTAAAATCAGTCACTGCAAAGCCATCAGCTTTATCAGTCCTACAAAACACCATCCCTCTCTAGTATTATTTAGGCTCATTTACAGAAAATGTGGAAACCATGGTAAACCAAATTTTGCATTTGATTCTTTCAAGCAACTTGATGGAAAATTTTCCCTTTGACTTCAATATTGCAGAATCAAATAACTTTTCTTTTTTTGCAGTGCCAATAGCTTATTTATACTGGCAATACCACCTGTATAGACCTTACAAAAAAGATTCAGGATAACTGATACACTGGAAATCACCCCATGAAATAAAATTCTGACCATTTTCCCTGAAAATTACTTGTGGGGTGCTATTTCTTTCCTTACATATGTATTTTCTATTGTTTTTATGGTACTTGAATTAAAATTTAACTGAAGTTCACCGTACTGCCATTTCACGTTTGTGTTAGAAGATCTTAATGAAATGTCACAAGATTGCATCATTAAAGGGGTTTGCATTGGACTGAATCTGTAAATCAACCCTAAAGTTTCCCTGTGTTGAAAGATATTCTGGCAATGGGTGCACAGCCATCATCAGTGAATTGTTCCACAGTCTCTCTTGCTTCCGGTTACATTTCTATGCTCTGCTTTTTTCTCATTTTTGGGTTTTTTTCCTCTCTGGCAGGTCATAATGTCATAAGCAGTGCAGACGACTAATGTTCACTGCGTAAGAAATGACCTCACCCCAATCTTTGCTGTGAAGTGGGCCATAATGGTCTTGCTCTTCCAATCATGAAAGGCAACAAGTGTTCTTTTATAAATCTCCCCAAGAAGGCAAGAAATCTACTTCCAGTGGTTTAAATGTCACTAGTGATGAAAGTGTACTGATTGAAAGGAAACTGTTATATTTTTTGGTAGCAACAGCATGCTATTTATAGCAAATTATCCAGAAGGAAAGGAAAAAGAGAATTAAAACCTTTTGATGTTAAGACCTGGCTATTTAGCTTTAGACCAGGGAATGCTTTCACAAAATGTCTTCCAAGGCTTTGGTGGTACTACCACTTCAGCACATGATTATTTGTTCTGCTATTTCTACAGAAATCAGTAGATTTCCTATCAGTAGATATCCTATGATATTCCTATCTATAGAAGCTATATCGCTAGCTACATGTACAATTATTCCACATGACTATTTGAGTATCAACTGAGTATTTGTATTTCCTTTAAGCATACGAAGTAATTATATATTGTTTCCTCATGGACACTTGCCAAAATGTTAGGAATATTAACAGTAATTTAACCTTGAAGGATTTTTTTTTTCTGGTTTAGCACAAATAAAACCCATGAGAGTTTTTAGAACTGCTGATAAAAGGCAATTGTTTAGGAAGATCAAATAGCTGCATGTCTGAGTTGGAGCTCAGGGCTTCTATTCTTACTAACTGACTCACTTTTACTTTGTGGGAAGAACACTATTCTTTGTGCAGTTGTTTTTTGAGAAATGATAACCCACAAATATGAGCAGGGAACTGATACACAGCTCACTTCACCTGTTGCCATCAGGTCCAGAAAGGAAAACTAAATTGTGGCTGTTTTCTGCATTAGGTATTCATATGTCTCTGGCCAGCAACATATCTGTGCAGTTGAAAAATTTCCTGGTAATTTAGTAATAGCAAGGGAGGGGGGAGGAATTCTGATTATTTCCTCAGTATCGCATTAAAAAATGAGCCAGCATCAACATTTTTCTGACTTACAAATATACGTAAACAAAGCTGAAGAATCAGTCCAGCCTGCCCTGTTTAGAAAGACAATATAATATATTATGCAGAATCTTGCAGGGGATAGTAATAATATGCAAATTAGGCTGTCTTTTTCCTTCTGTCCTTGAGTTTGAAAGTCCAATCAGGAACAAAGACTGCAAACAAAAGGAATTCCTACTATTCACTCCTGCTTTTTACCAAAAGTGTAGGAACCAACCACAGAGAAACATTCAGCTGTGCTCTGGTGCCACTCTGCCGTTGTCCAGGATTGGATCTTGCCACATTGTGAAACAACTTATGAATCAGAGAGGCTGTACCATAACACAGAGAGCAGGAGGTTTAGCAAACAGATCTGTTTCTTTCCTGCAATTTTCAAGGCTTATTTCAGCATGTTAGTCTTTATTCAGTACCTACTGTCCCTCGGGGAATTGCTGAAGAGGCACTATCACACAGGTAACACTGTGTATTGCATCTTTACCGTACTTTTCAGAGGATAAGGTATAAACATTCAATCAGATGTTGGGAAATGAAGATATGGTATCACATAAAAAGCCATTTTTTTACCTCCGAAACAAGTGCAATTCTGCTGATAAATTGCAGTCGCATTTCCCATATCATGTAATCACTGTGAGTTTTATGGAGTTCAGCTACTCAGTAGCAGTCAAAATGCAAGCACATCCACTCATACACCACTGAATGCTCTTACGGGGTATTTTCACTGGATTAGCTGCAACTATAATTAAAATAGTACTTTACCTGATGTTAAATTGGATTATATTACAATTCTTGAAGCAATTATCTGAAATACCTATATTATTGCATGAGTTATCACGTGATTAAAAGATTATTCAATACGACATCCAAGCTGCAACCCTGATTGACACAAGAAAAATAAATGTATTTTTATTATACCTTCTACAATTGATGATGATAAAGTAAGGAAGTTAAAGAATTCTTATTTTCCTTAAAAGTATTTGAAGTGGATGAAGTAGAAAACCTTGATTCATTTTATCCTGTATAAAAATACAGAAAAGGGCAGCATTAATTTTATGAGAAAGTGCTAAAACTCAACTTGCTGGAAAGTGAACCCACACCCTTACACAGGAGAATCTGGATATGCTGCCGGTGATATTGCTGAATTCTTTACACCATCATCTCAAGAAATCAGCTCTTAAAAGGAAATTTCATTTCAATTATAATCCCATGTTTAATCTATTACTCTGAGAAAAAGGCTAATAAAATTATGGTGGATCACTGCCATTTACATTTAGAAATGTAATTCCTTTATTACACATGCAGATCATAACTGTTTTCAAAATACACATACCCTCATACACTTGTGAAAACTTAAGGATTCAGCTTTAAAATTTAGTCCAGGTGTTAGGTTTAAGTGCTTCCAAAAGCCAAATTGTTTTTCTCCTTGTTCTAGTAAACATTTCAATATTAGCAGTCATTTAATATTGGTTACCCCAGACTTTATTTTACATGCATGTGACCCCAGCAAAATAAAGCAGCCTCTGCCTCCCCTTTCAGCTAGAGATGTTCATAAATCAGTAGGCTTTCAGTAATGTAGTAGGCTCTCAGTAGTAGAAGTAAACTTCTACTAATGTATTTTCAGCAGTTCACAAAGCGCATGGTAAAATCAAATAACATTTTGTTTTGGTTTAGCCAAGAATTTTAGAAGACAGTTTTATCTATATATTCCAGCATGTATTTGCCTTTCTTGTAATAGCATCATGTTGCTTAGTCATGGCCCAGCTTAAAATCCACTATGATCCTGAGATCTTTTTCTAGAGCATTATTACCTCACCTGTTGTTCCTCACCTGGGTGTGTGTAGATGCTACCCTGCCATCTAAGTGGCATCAGTGCTCAGTTTTTTTCAGACCCTTTTGATTTCTAAGCCTGCTCTTGAATGTGTTGACAATAGTGGTGCCTGCAAATCCACTGAGTGTGGTCTTTATTCTCCAGTCCAGATAAATACTGAAATTACTGAAAAGGACATGGCTGACCTAAAACTTTTTTTTTGGTTACTGCATTTGATACATTAGTTAGTTTTGACATTGGACTATTGTTAAACTGGGAAACTATTCAGAGAGATGTTTTCACCTATGTATGTTGCAATTTCATTTCTACATGTATGCTACCTTAGTTTCTCCAGTTACTATTGTGATATCAAAAGGGTACTACTAGTGCTAAATGAAGAAAACATATTTCTGAGTTTTCCAATCTAATGTCTTTACTTTCTTGTATATGCTGAATTAAAGGCAGGCCTGATGAGAAGTCAGAGAAACGTATCAATTTTTAAAAGGCATCACTTTAGCTGTTGTGTAATAAAGCACCACTAACTATTTAATTAAAAAAGAAAATAAATGTATTGATGTAATTTCGAGAAATGAGTATGCATCATTTAACCTTCATTACCCTCTCTGGAATTTCAGCCAGGAAACTGTTCAGCCATACAGATTTCATTACTGAAATCAATGGAAACATCACTTTGTGTAACAGCACCTTACACAGGAACAACCCGGCAAGATTAGCTTTCCTTGTATTTTTTTTCAAACACTGTTTTTGCTTTGTCACTTTCTGCCGTCAGTCTCTCTGCAGGCTCACCCGGCTCCCTCTGGTGGTTACCTACCAAAAACATTGCTTCGCTTCGGGCCCCATACAACCCCTCAAATTAAAGGCTGATTTCATTGGCATTTCTTGCTCTAATAATAATAAAGAAACTATAAATTTATTAAAGTTAAGGCTCTTTGTAGCCTACTGTTATGCAATCTAGATCTTAATATGTTTTCTAAGCCAAGAATATTTGAAAAATCAATTAGGATTTTTGTTTTCAATCAAGATTTTAGGGGTTTGGAAAGTGAGACATAGACGATACAACTAACCAGTAGGTTAATATCCCATAATATCGGTGTCAATGATCCAAATAGAACATCTAAATCCATTATTTCAGTTAAGTAATTTTTAGTATCTCTCTTTACTCAAAATTTTCTGATAACTCTGGACGTGTTTCTCTCAGTGGAAGTCTCTTCTACCTCAGGTGTGGATACAGATTTTCTCCTAATTGCAGGGATATTGCAAATTAGCATAGAAGAATTTCTGGCTGAAATCTCAGTAGATGCAGCCCTCTTTTGAGCTGATAGGGAGCCAATTTTAACATTACTGATTATTTTTAAGATTTTTTATAATCTTTTTTCCATAATGAATACCCTAACAAGTCATCTCAAAAGGCACAAGAAAAAGAAGCTATCTATTTTTAAATTAGAGTATCAGTATTGATAGTCAGTATTAATAAAGTCTACTTTACCTGCATCACACCTGCATATGAACAGAATAAGACTAAATAATTTCTCACTGAGGTCAAGCTTCTGGCACTTCTTGCCTCTTCAGAGTTTTTTGTGGTTAAAATACCTGTATTTCATGTTCAAGAAACAGCTAAGTACTGAGATGATGAAAAATAGATGGATGCATGGATGGATGGATAGATAGATAGATAGATAGATAGATAGATAGATAGATAGATAGATAGAATGAACAGGTAAATAGATTCGTTTACATGTTCACATATATATACTTGGCACCTATTTCATGGCAGCTGCTGTATAAAAAAGCTGGAAAGCACAGTACCTGATGATGACTGCTCATTTATAGGAAATGCCAACATGCCAACATGAGTTGATCAAATGCCAAGAAATTGACATGTTCTAGACTGAAACATGAATGTAATTCTTGGAAAAGCATTCTTGAGTAATCGGCCTTGAAGTGCAGCTGCTAGTGATAGGGGATTTTAAAAAAAAGTAGATATTAAAATGTTCAAAGCTGTCCATAGTCTGTTACTTGACTGAGCTCTTAAAGTATCCACATTCTTGTTAAGCCATCCTCACACATTTCACAGTAGTTTGCCTTCAATACAAAGAAGCTATCTGATCTTGCAATATCCAGAACAAAAACAATGGTCTCAAGTAAATTCTGATTTTGTTAGAATAAACCTGTGGCTAGTTCAATGTATCAACTGCTGGTGATGCATCACTGTGCAGTCATACAATTTGCTGATATACACACAGTCCCCCTTTCTGATGTTTATGATAGTCAAGGTTGTGTGTACGGGCAAAAAACTGCTTTACTGAAAGAAACATAAGAATGTAATTTCACTGACCTTATGTCTATGTACAATGCTCTCAGAGAATTTCTGCTTCATTTTTAGTCCTTAACAAAGGTACACTGTTCTCTACTTTCCACACATATAGCCAAACTGTTGCAGAAAATAGGTAATGTATTACACAAATTTTGACATTAAATATTTCTGGTTTAGAGACAACTAATAAAGTAAAAAAATAAACTATTTACATGATTCATATAAGTCAATGTAAGCAGCCATGACTTACTTTCATATCAATTGATTCGAGTCAGTCTATATTAGATCATGTAGGTTTTTAGCTTGATTAGCAATTGTTAAGTAGCCAAGAGAAATGAGAATTTGCTGATTTGTTTTCAATAACTTAACATAACATAACAAAAAATTCAAGCATTGCAATTTTCCCTCTGAATTTTTACAAGGAAATAAATATTATAAGAGCCTAGAGCAAATTTATCCTAAGACAGTAGAAATACAAACCTATTGTCTTCTATCATTTATGTGTAATACCATACCTCTGAGCCATACAGTTTTCTACATACAGTGCTGCAAAGAACTTGTATGACTGCAAACATCTTGCTCTTAGAAAATATTACAGTACAAAATAATAAGGAAAATGCAGTAATCACACGAAAACAAATCCCTGAAGTATTTTAGTTTCATTAGTATCAATTTGGATAAGCTCTGCTGAAGATTTAGACAACACTACTCTGGGTTCTTTGCCAAAGAAGTATCATTTATCTATTGGTTTGTTTTTTTTTTTTCTACATTGAGAAAATTGGAAGAGTTAATTCTATTTCCCAGAAATCAATTGATAGATACAACTGATAGTGGTCTTGACTAGTACACAGTATTTTGTGTGAGAATAGCAAAAAAGCGTATTTCATGAATAAAATCATCTTTTCATGACTGAAACAGTTTAATGAACATCAGCATGTTCTCATAAAGATAAAAGGAGCCACAGCTTAACTCTGTATGCATCTGTTTCAGAGTGAAATAACTCAAAAGCTATATCATGAAGGGTGATGATGACTGGAAGTGGTCACAGCTTTTCTTGCTCCATGACAGGGCTGGTAACACCCAGGCCTGGGCTGTACACAGGACTGACAGTCAGAGTAGGACACCTAAAGACAAACTATGCATACTCCACCATTGCATCTACTTTCAGTGCTTCTTTAGGACAGCTTGTGTAATCCCTTGGATTCACTAAAAATTATCATTGTACCTCAATGTGCATTGCTGTTTTCCTTCCAGGAGGACAGGCACAGGCAATCTTTGTATTCTGAATCAAACCTTTTCCCTCAACTCCCATGGCCAAGTGGACACCTGTGAATCTGAACTGCCTCTAGCAAGGGCTGTGAGTCTTCAAATATTAAAATGTGCCTGCAAGAGGAAAGAGAATAAACTGTTTTCCACATCCACAGCTCAGAAAGGAGCATGCTTAAATCGCTGCACTAGAAATGTAAGTCAATAGCGAACAGCTTTCTGACTGTAAATGACAGCTGAGCACTAAACCAGAGTGTCTCCAAAAGTGGTGAGGTTTTCATTTAAGCAGTTGACGTCATCTACCTGGACTTGTGCAAAGCGTTCAACACTGTCCCACACGACATCCTTCTCTCTAAATTGGAGAGATATCAATTTGATGGATGGACCATTCAGTGGATAAAGAACTGGCTGGACGGCCGCACACAAAGAGTTGTGGTCAATGGCTCCATGTCCGCCTGGAGACTGGTAACGAGTGGTGTCCCTCAGGGATCGGTGTTGGGACCGGTCTTGTTTAACATCTTCGTCGCTGACATGGACAGTGGGATTGAGTGCGCCCTCAGCAAGTTTGCCGATGACACCAAGCTGTGTGGTCTGGTTGATACGCTGGAGGGAAGGGATGCCATCCAGAGGGACCTTGACATGCTTGTGAGGTGGGCTGATGCCAACCTTATGAAGTTCAACCACGACAAGTGCAAGGTCCTACACCTGGGTCAGAGCAATCCCAGGCACAGCTACAGACTGGGCAAAGAAGAGATTCAGAGCAGCCCTGCAGAGAAGGACTTGGGGGTGCTGGTCGATGAGAAAATGAGCATGAGCCGGCTTCAGTGTGCGCTCACAGCCCAGAAAGCCAACCGTATCCTGGGCTGCATCAAAAGAAGCGTGACCAGCAGGTCGAAGGAGGTGATCCTGCCCCTCTACTCTGCTCTTGTGAGACCTTACCTGGAGTATTGTGTGCAGTTCTGGTGTCCTCAACATAAAAAGGACATGGAACTGATGGAACAAGTCCAGAGGAGGGCCACGAGGATGATCAGGGGACTGGAGCACCTCCCGTATGAAGACAGGCTGAGGAAGTTGGGGCTGTTCAGCCTGGAGAAGAGAAGGCTGCGTGGGGACCTCATAGCAGCCTTCCAGTACCTGAAGGGGACCTATAGGGATGCTGGGGAGGGACTCTTCATCAGGGACTGTAGTGACAGGACAAGGGGTAATGGGTTAAAACTTAAACAGGGAAAGTTTAGATCGGATATAAGGAGGAAATTCTTTCCTGTTAGGGTGGTGAGACACTGGAATCGGTTGCCCAGGGAGGTTGTGAATGCTCCATCCCTGGCAGTGCTCAAGGCCAGGTTGGATGAAGCCTTGTGTGGGATGGTTTAGTGTGAGGTGTCCCTGCCCATGGCAGGGGGTTTGGAACTAGATGATCTTGAGGTCCTTTCCAACCCTAACAATTCTATGATTCTATGATTCATCCATGGCATTTCTTAGCAATAAAAAGGCATTTATGAAGACTGGTTATATATAATGAATCATTCTTCTCTCTGATTTCTCTTTGCTTTCTGAGATGCAGGGCAATTAGACTAGAATATCTTCCAGCAGAAGCCTCTTTCATGGTGCTCTGCATGTACCCAGAGAGTCTTCAGTCATGAGGGAAGGTAAGACAACTTCATCTATATTTTTGGTAAACATCAAATAAACTCTGAGTAATTACATCTCACATGAACTCTCAGAACAATGAAAACCGGGATCAGTCTAATGGTCTGGACTCTGAAGCTTCTGGACCCTGTCCCAAAGCAAATTAAAACACTGTACAGCTGTATCGGAATCAATAAGCCCCAACTCAGGTAGCTACCAAAATCAATAAAGAAAAGTCTGGCTCAAACAAAATCAAGCTTAAGCTGCCTCCATCCACTGCAATAAAAAGTTTAACTATTTACCTGAAAGCAAAACCAGTCTCTATCAGAAAAGAAGAGGAGAATTAGAACAAAGATTCATCAAAACCCAGACAGTTGACAGCAGCACTGACAGCTTCTGCAAGACGTATGTAAACTATGGAATGATTTTTTCTGTGTTGAATTTGTCATTTTGAGCTCTTTATTTTAATGTCCTTTCCTCGAATTCTGACACAAAGTTATAACAGTAGTAAAGTGATGGGCAGCATACAAACCTGTAAAAGAAAATAGCCTTCTTGTCATCCCTGGGAGTTCATAACTGAATTCTATCAGTCCATTTAATGGGAAGATAGGAAATAGGTTTTGATTCTCTTCCTGCCTCACAATTTTTATGATGACTGTCTGCCATATAAAATTAATAGGAAAAGAGAACAAGCATTTTTTGTCTACAAAAGGCTTGGTTTACTTTACTGTATCTGTGCAAGCTATGTAGGTGCAGTTGTAGCATTTTCCTTGAAACTATAAATCTCTGCTTACATAGCCACCCATAAAACAAATTTTTGGTACTCCAAGAATAATCAAAATCACATGATTTACAAAGTTTTTGGACATGATACATGCAGAAAAAATGGCAAACCCCTAATGTATTTTTTTTTCTTGCATAATTGTATTTGGATCCAACTCCAGGCTCCTCAACAATGTGGACAAATTGGGTTTGTTTCCCTTGCATATGTAAGACTGGGTCAAATCAAATCCAGGATGTTGCTGACACAGAAGCCCTTTCTAAGCAGCTACGGAAAGCCTGAGAAAGCCAAAGTTTCTGATCCACCTGGATGCTGTCATCGAAGTTGCTGTCACCAGGATGGAGAGGAGAGGAGCAGCACCAGCCACTGCTGGGAAGGTCACCCCATCTATCCTCTGCTGGCTGCTGTCCTCCTACCCACCCGCTTTCTTTTCCAAAGAACTGCCCTGGTGACCAAGGCGTCCCAAGTTATGCAGTGTAGCCCTGGCCTGTTTACTTCCATCAGCTTGTTCACTCCCTTTGGCAGCTGCTTTCTTATCCTATGCCTGGAGCTGACCCCATCCAAAGCAACCTGCAAACTCTTTTCTGGCTTTTCTTTTTTTCTGGCTGCTTTACCAGCAATGAACACCTGCATTGGCAGCAGTCGTGCTTTCCAAGTTACCTCTTTCTACTGTGATCTCTTCCAGCATAGGTAACTTTGATGTTTCCCATGTCTGAGGTATGTTCTCTAGCTTGCATTTAATTTTTTCCTATATAAAAACATTAAGATCATTTTACAGGACTTAACCCTTTCATGTCTGAGGTATGTTCTCTAGCTTGCATTTAATTTTTTCCTATATAGAAACTTGAAGATCATTTTACAGGACTTAAGCGTTTCTATTCTTACTCCACTACCTCAAACCAGTCAGATGCCCTATTTATGAGCCTGCTTGAAGGTAGACCAAGTGTTCATTTAAATGACTTCTACAGGAGCTGTGCCCATGACCTGGATGCTCACTGCACTCTCCTGAGTTTTGTAAGATCTGCTCTATTGTGCTGTATTGTATTACAAGCATTCATCAAAGTACTCTTGATTCTGTTATGTCAAGGAAGATCAGGTATGGCTGCAATCTGTTTTAAATCAAACACAGCTGTGTCTTTATGCACAGGTAAGAGGCTTTTGCAGCCAACATTTAAAAGCATCCCATGGGATAATTGTCACAAAACAAGGAAAGCAAACCAAGCAACCCTTTTCAACAACTTTAAGGCAAGAGCATGTTGCTAGGCCATGGTTATTAGCTTTTGTCATTTTTACTGAGATTGATGGGCATTGAATAAAGTATGGATACATGCTTTCATATAGACTTTCTAAGTCGTATTATTAGAATACTAATTTAAAGCACTTAATTGTAATATGAAGTACCGATGAGATTTTGGAAACTATAGCTTAGAGTTTAGTTCTCTGCTTTTGACTGCCTGCCCTTTAAAGGCTATTTTAGAACTGATTTCTAAGAAATGGAATTGAGAACTAGGAGAAAAATAGTCAACATAAACTGTGATGGAATGACAATGGCTCTCAAATGAACAGGGGCAGATGTTCTTCCTAAATGTCAGCAAGCAGCAATAAGCTTAAGTTTCTCAGTGATAACTCTCTGCTACAGAAATCTGAATGTAGTGACAACTGTGACCTCAGGGTTACATTATTCCCAAGAATATAGATACAAGAGGGGATTAATGCTTATAGATACTTGACTTTTCCATACTAATAACTTTATAGAAGGTGAATCAAAGGTGGGTTTATTCAGCTTTTCAATGAGATTTAAAGTTCACATCTGCCTTTATAATGTAAATTTCTATTCCAGGAACGTGTCATAAAGAAAAATAATGGGGTATGGTTGACGTGACTGTTGTGTCTGATCTTCCTTCACAAATGAAAAGAGTCAGTCTTCAAAATAAGCCTATTTTCAGCCTCACATTTTATAAACAAAGCATGATCAAAACTGGAGAATATTTTTGCAGCAAAGAAAGCTGGTTAATCAGCTCAGGGCTGAGCTGTCAAAAGATTTCTGAAATGTTCAGGGCTACTCATATGCTTTAATATAAATACACTTTAAATTGTTTCTTTACTGACACTGGGTACATTTTAGAGGCTTGAACATCAACTCCAGCTTGATCTTCACTACAGGAATACTGAAACACATCTCTGAAGAAGTTATTATGTCCTACTATACACATTTAATTTCTGTAGAATGATACTATGTGTACAGACAATTTAATTTCTGTAGAATGATACAATGTGTACAGACATACACCTATGCACGTGTTTGTATAACCGGCCTCTGATTTTTGTGCCTCAACTATTCAGGCTACCCTAAAAATGAAAAGTGGGGCTGTAGCTTAAAAGTGGAGGAAATCTGTAATGATGCACAGTTTGTTTATTGTTTTTGAGGTGCTAAGTACATGCTCGTTTTAAAATACAAATGCATTTTACTGGCAGTATTTTGATTACGTTTGTTATATACGTTACATAGTCACAAACTTTAATAGTAATGAATACTTTAAATCAATGTGTCATATTGTTAAATGATTTCTCTTTCCTGAAAGAAAAATGTACCACTCTAAGTCAATTATTCTCTTTATTAGAAAATAATAAAGAAAAGGTATCTGACCGTTGGAGTGAGCAGAAGGAAGGACATCCTTGTAATGTTTTTTTCTCAGTAATATCTTCCAGATAAAGCTACTGAGGAGTAAACATGTAGGTCTAGACTAAAGAGTGTACTTAGGTTCTCAGCTCCTTTATATATCTTTTCTATTTTTCCTGTTGTTTGCTATGGAAAATTATGTAGGCAAAATACTCTGTTGGGGGTAATAACATCTGATAAAGACAACTGTGGAACCTGCCCACAGACAGGAGAAGATTGCATTTAACTTCCCGCCCTTCTTGAAGATCATAGGCTATTTTAGTTTTGACAAGAGTAGATCTTTTCATGTCAAAAGATGTTTGGGAATAGACTCAATAAAACTAGAGTCAAGGAATGTGTGGGGCACATGCTTAAGAGATAAATATCTTTTTATTTTTAGGGATTTTTTTCTCATACTTTTCCAAGTAATTAATGTATCTAATTACATAATTATTTGCACTGAATTCATAACAACTTTTCCACTGGAACTTTCTATTGCACAAAGATTTTACTCAGTCTAGATAACAAGTCAACACCTGTTTGTTCACGGCAATCTTAACAGGAATCATGAGTGCTGTCCATGTGGGAATTTTCCTTCATTGACGCAAAAGCTGAAACCTGTAGGCCGGTAGAAAAGCTGCAATATAGTTGCATCCTGTTTTTTTATCGCTAATGCTCAGGGGCAGCCTTATAAGAACTCTATACTTTACAATACATACATACCAGAAAAAGAAAAGCTTGAACTGAAAAACCATCTAAATATCTAAATGAAACTAATAGAGCCAAGGCCCCCATCCAGATCACAAATGTGATCTTCAGGTTGCTTTTCCTTAAAACTGATTTAGGTTTTGTACCTACTTTTCCTGCCCACTTGCCTATAAAACAGTCTGCTATTCTTCGGTCATTATTCAGGCTATAATGTTGAAAAGATAGTATTTCCTAAGAAAACAGAGGCATGAGCTATGAGAACTAATGCAGCATTTCAGGTAGAGAGCTGCAATCAATGCAACATTAGCATTAACTGCAGCAAGGCTAGGGTTGAACTCCTGATACCCTAGGAAAAGTGATGTCTGGCAACGAGACAGGATTCAAAAGCAAAACATTAGTGGCATTAAAAAGTATTACTTGTATCTCATCATATGAAGGAATTTGCAGTGGCAAGCACAGGCATCGGCAACACTGAGGAAATCTGTGGAGACTTCCGCTCATTTTCACAATATTCTCAGAGTGCTTCCAAAAAGTCTGAAACATCTGGTACATTCTAGAAATGCTTAACAATGTCCAGTCTCAGATCCCTTACATAAGTAGAGACCAGTAGGTTTGCATGGCAATCAATGATGAGGTACGCACGTAAGAAAAAAATACCAACCCATAAGTATTTTAGGGATCTTTACTAGTGTACTTTTTCTTAATAACTGAGTTACAACAGACATGGCAAATAGACCAATCCAAATAAAAGTTTCTCTTAGCTATAGAAACCGGACAGTGCTGTCCCATCATGTCTTCCTTTGGACATAATGGTTCAGGCCATATATAAGTCCAGTTAAAATCCAGATCTGTGCAAGTCCATCGCTCTGCGATCAGCTGATGTGCAGCTGCTCAGATGCCTCAATGTAAGTAGCAAAAGGAAAGGTACAAAAGCCCTGTCAAACTGTGGCCTGCAAAGCAAGGAAAGAAAAGGCTTCAGCAGCACACTGGAGCAGCTCTGTTTGTCCCACTGCTCCCGCAGGAGCATTGAACTCTTGAGCAAGCAGGCCGTGATGCGAGGAAGCTGTACCTCTGCCAGCCCAGGCCTCCAGCTGTGTGTCCAGCGGGGCTCCATACTACAGAGGGGCTTTTCAGCATCAGCTGTCAAGATCCCCAGATCCCCTCCAAATGCCTTCAAGATCCCAAGATCCCTAGAGAAAAGTTACGAAATGTAACATAACCTACTGGCAACTGAAACAAATAGTTAATAAACCTCGGGCAAACTTGTTTAATTCATAAGGTCCATGTGCCTGTGTGAAAATTTGCATGCTCTCACATCCATATGCTAGAGGAACTTTTCTATTCCGTGCAGTCCTGCAAAGCTTAGCTTTTCAGAAGCCGTCGTTCCAGCACTGGCAAGAACTGCCTCCGTGGGGATGGAGGCGGTGGTAGGGTTTGGGAACACGGCCTTTATAACCGGAGCCTGACAAGCAGCCAGGCTTTCTTTTCTGCTATTTTTTTTTTTTTCCTGGAGTTAGTAACAGCGTCTGCCACCTTTTGTATTGTGAGCTACTGCGCTGCGCGGAACGAGTAATAGAAACCTGTGAAGGGATGAAAATAGTCAGCGTAGGCGGTGCTTAGTCCGGACTCACTCTTGCTGCCGGCTACCTGTTGAGGTGGGTTTAAGCAGGCGCTTAACTATTTCTGTCTCTCCAAGAGAGTTCATTTAAGCCGAGCTGGACCTGCCTAGCGCCGCTCCGGCCGTGCTGGAAGCCGCAACTTCTGAGCCTCCCTAGGCAAAAGCATACTGAAGTTTTTTGAGGTGAGGACCAGGACCGGGGCCAGGGCTGGTCGGCTCCGCTCCACGCCGCTCTGCTCTCTGCCGGGGCTCCTGCTGTCGCGCCGGCGGGCAGCCCGGCGGAGCAGCTGCAAGATAAACCGAGGAGAAAGGTGGAGGGAGGGAGGGGGAAAAAGGCGAGGAAAAATCCCCCAGCCCTCCTCTCCCCAAGGAGACGTCCCCGGGGCGCTCAGTCCCCTGGCGTAAGAGGCGGCCGCGGGCGACGAGGCTTGGCCGCTCCGCGGGGAGGGAACAGCGGGAGTTGCGCGGCCGCGGGCGGAGCGCCGCCCCTAGCAGAGGAAGCTCTGGGGGGGGGGCTGGGGTTCCGCGGCCAGCCGGGAGGTGCACAGAGCCCGCTGCCTGCCGGGGGCAACGGGGCTGCGGCGCTGCGTCCGCGCCCGGCGGCGCAGGCTGCGCCCCTGCCAGCCGCGGGGCACCCTGCCCGGCGGCACCAGCCGCCTTCCCTTCCTCCCCATTCCCTGCCTTTCTCTCTCCCTCTTTTCCTCCCCGGCCCCTCCCGGCCCTGGTGAGGGGCCGCCGCCCCCGGCCGGCCTTGGGCGGGGTGCAGGGAAGCGTCGGCCCCGTTTTTCCCCAGCGGAAACTTTGGCCGGCGCGGAAGAGGGAGGATGGAGCTGGGGGAGGCAGCGGCGGTCCCCCTCAACTGGTCCCGAGGTGGGGCAGAGCCGCCCCACGGGGAGTTCAACCTCTCCGGGCTGCCAGTGACAGAGGGGAAGCCCCTTTTCGGCATCGGCATCGAGAACTTCATCACCTTGATCGTCTTTGTGTTGATCTTCGCCATGGGGGTGCTGGGCAACTCGCTGGTGATCACGGTGTTGGCAAGGAGCAAGCCAGGCAAGCGCCGCAGCACTACCAACATCTTCATCCTCAACCTGAGCATCGCCGACCTGGCCTACCTGCTCTTCTGCATCCCCTTCCAGTCCACAGTCTACGTGCTCCCTACCTGGGTGCTGGGTGCCTTCGTCTGCAAGTTCATCCACTACTTCTTCACCGTCTCCATGCTGGTGAGCATCTTCACACTCTCGGCCATGTCGGTGGACCGCTACGTGGCCATTGTACACTCCCGACGCTCCTCAGCCTTGCGTGTTTCCCGCAATGCGCTGCTAGGTGTGGGGCTCATCTGGGCACTCTCCTTTGCCATGGCCTCACCTGTGGCTCACCACCAGCGCCTCTTCCACCGCGAGGCCTCCAACCAGACCTTTTGCTGGGAGCAGTGGCCCAACCCACGCTACAAGAAGGTCTACGTGGTTTGCATGTTTGTCTTCGGATATCTGCTTCCGCTGCTGCTCATCTCCTTCTGTTATGCCAAGGTGGGGCAAAGCAGGTAGAGGTGAAGGGTATGTAAAAGGAAAGGGGGGGACACGGGCACACACGATGGTGGCGGGTGTCCATGAGCTGTGAGGCCACCTCCAGTCACATGGAGGGACATGGCACTGTTGGGAGGTGGCAGGGCAGAGGTGAGTCTGTGGTGAGAAGGGAGAGAGCAGGTTTTACAGCTGAGGGATGACTGGAGCAGGGGACGTGTATGGCACAGACGTCTCAGGACAGGGATTGCACAGGGCTAGGAGAGGGGGATGTTCTGGCAATTACTGGGGTCCCTCAGACAGGCATCCTTGTTGCAAAGCGCTGAAAAGCTGCAGTGCTGTGCTGCTTTGTCAACACAGCTCTCCTATTTTCTTGCAGTGCCATATGAGTTTAACTCAGATAAAGTACAGCAGAGCAACAAGTTGCTCAGGCTTCAGATGAAGCACTGCAGCTCCTTAAAATGCAGTGCACTTAAAAATGACACAAATCCAACAGTTGGGTCTGATCCAGTGAACATGTTCAGAGCAAAAGACCACTGCCTGGTCGCTGAGAACCCTCTTTTCCCAGTTGATGTGCACATGAGATTTACCTCTGACTTCAGCAAGGGCAGGGTGGTGCTCTGGAGCAGTGCATGGGGACACAGGTATACAAAAGCAGTAAGTAAGGGTGCCTGAATAAGGGTATTTAAGGACTTTTCTGCTCAGACAAACTGTCATAGTTTTCTGTGAATATTAATTGCAGCCTTCAGCATATGGTCCACTGCTTTCTGCTGCATAGGAGCTGGAGCTACAGCTGCTCTCTGCTGGGTTAGGCAAACATCCTCCTGTTGCTGTGCCAGCAGCCTTCAGGAGCAGGATTCCTCTTGAGGCAGTAAGTTACATTTGAGAGGACAGGTCTGCTCTCGCAATTAAAGATTGCTGAAG
This sequence comes from Lathamus discolor, assembly GCF_037157495.1. Lineage (NCBI taxonomy): Eukaryota > Metazoa > Chordata > Aves > Psittaciformes > Psittacidae > Lathamus > Lathamus discolor. The sequence continues at coordinate 98,832,309 of NC_088885.1, read as the reverse complement.
TGTTAAAAAGTTAGTTCTTTATTTGACAAGTTAAATAGATGCAATTTAAACAAATAATTTGATGTTCAGTTTGATATGCAATTCATGTAACTATTTAATATTCATATTTATATTTCTATCTACATCAGCTTAATTGTGATGTGCAAATTGAGGCTAGAGTGGCATCCAACTCTGCTAAAACCAAGTTATGCAGAACTCAAAGAACAACATTTCTTAATTACTGTTTGTAATGAAAAAGTCTGACTTGGTAAATGGAGAAGAAGTACATGCTTTCATACATAAACTTGAGTTCTGTTTTCCCTGGGTGAATACACTGATGCTTCATCTACAGCGCTGAATATGACTGAGCTGTGAGAGGGATGAAACTTGCTGTAGCCACAAATTATCAGTCTTAAGAAAAGATTACCTATTTCAGGGAAAATGCTATGGAATGTGACCAAAGGGAGCTTTTCATCTATTAAGAATTATTATACTTTTCAAAGCCAAAGCATCTTCAGTTTCAACATAAAGTGCCAGCCTTCAAACTCTAATTATATTACAGGAGATTGAAAACCAGCCTTTCAAAATTACAACAGTCCTGAATAGTATAGGGGGGAGAAACTGAAATAGACTTAAACAAGATACAAGCATAGTAAACATAACACACCATCTTGTTACAAAGCACCACTAGAGAAGTAGAACACTTAATATTAGTATGAATACAAAACAAAACCCCCACAAACCCCCACATCAACAAAGCAACTCTGTGGAATACGTGCCCAGAACAAGTTCATAAAATCAACGCTGCTAAAAGTTACAATTAAAATCTTGTGTTTAAGTTATTATCAGGCTAGGATCTTGCCCTTGCTTGGTGATGTGTTTTGAGCCTGTGTCAGACTGGAAGATCCAATCTGTAGGGGATGAGTTTTAGGAGATACGTAGAAGTTATCTGGTATTCGCATCGGTGTCAATGAAGCTGAAAAATGCCATGGCTTGTACATGGCTGTTGGAGGTATTGTACCCTGCAGCATAAATGCTCATTCCTGTCCTCACTAGGAGCCACTGGCAAATCTCCAACTAGAGTGTTTTGGCACATGGGCAAGGTCAGGGGAAATTAAGGCTGGCTAATTGAAACTCGGAGCTGAAGTTTTTGATTTGTCAGTGCCATTTCTACACTCACAGGTCTCAAGCAAAGTGCAGCCTCTTGCTGATGTCACTGAAGTACTGTGAGGTACAAGTATTTGGGCTTCTGAATGCATGCAGGGTTACTGCTGTGTAATAGCCTTAGAAGTATTATAGAAATAAATGCATTAGTTTCTTATGGACTTCACTGGTTTTCATGAACTGTGGATTAGCTAAATAATGCAATATTCTGATACACTAGATTAAGACAAAGGAGACTAATTTCTCTATTTGAATATATTGCCTTTTTCAGACTCCTTTAAGGCAGTTCTGTTCCTTTTATAAGGAAATTGCAATTGAACTTTCAGTTTTGGAAGTCTCATTTTTTCGGCACTCTAATAGGGAGCTGAGTTCTTTCTCTCAATCTCTATTAAATTATGTTAGGAGAGATTTGTGTTTTTCCCAGTGGATAGCAATACTGTTAGAGTATGGAAGTGCTGACATAGTGCTAGATATTTGGAAACAGCGTCCCCCCATAAAATCAGAAATGGAAATCTCACATGACATGCTCTTAAAGCAGAGATTTATGAGATCGTGCTCTGTGTCCTGTGTGTACAGCTATCCATTTCCTGTCTCCCACAAATAACTTTTGTTGAGTTTCAACCAAATTTGGCAGAGGAGTGAAAATATCAGAAAGAATGATATTTCCTTAGTTTTGAGAAAACAGGAGTCAATGAAGAAGGTGGAAAGTCTGCATCATCCTCTTTCCTTTAAGGAGAGACAGTTTGCACTCAGCTGTTAAACATCAGACAAGCCATAGGGGGAAGAGGTCTGATGTAGCATCTGCTCATGGAAGACACACACTTTCTTGGGAACACACAGTCAAGAGATCACAAATCCCTAGCAGACCAGCTTTTGTTAGCTCACAGAACTACTCTTGAAAGGAACTTACTACTCCACCCAGAGGAGCAGTGATTATATAATTATTAGCTGAGTTACGGTGCTGTATTTTCTTAATACTGACTTTTTGCATGTGTTTTATAACACTGCTACATTTGCTCACTGATGTGGTCTCAAAGGGCAAAGTGCTAAATACTTCCCAGTGAGCTTCTAACAATTGGCATCTGCCAGGGTAGTACAATGTGACAACTGATTTTGGGTACTTCTGCTTTTGAATACCTGGTTATGAGGATTTATAGGCTTGGTTGAAAGTAAGTTGCAAAAAGTAGGAGCCTCAGCATAAAATACAAGCTTACATGGTTTTTGGCTTCAGATATTATGTTTTAAATTTTGCTGAGCAATGAGGGAAAACTTTACTAAACCACACTGAAAAGAAAAAAATTAATGGTGTGACCCATTAGCAGTACTATTAAGTGAAAGAGGGTGAAGGATCTGTTGTGACAATAGAAGTAGCAACATTGTTTTCAAGAATGGATTGCAGGCAATGGCACTTGAATTTAAATCAGCTTCATACTGTAAAATGTGGATGTAATGCTGACATTATGGCTCTGTTAAAAAAGCAGTTCATTCTTATTAGATATTGACCTTGGGCAGGCTTTCCTGCTGCATGATTTTCAGTGGCTGATAATGAAGGTGTAGTCATTGGAATTACATCCAGACAGACAGGAAATACGCTTTGCAACAGTGTAGACTTCAGACTTCTACAGTATTTGGCAGATTTACTCAAATAGGCACTGATAACGATCTATTTTTTTCTCTCTCCTGTATTGGAAAAATCCTTTTCTCAGCTTGATTTGTTCATAGTTGTGTATTACAGTCTGGACCAGACTGAAACGTCATATACTTCTGTGATCCTGAAAATCTTACACCCTCTTTCACATCAGGATAACTTTCTTCCCACAGCACCCCACTCTCATCTCCAGAAAACAGGAAAGCTATTCCTTCCCCAAGAGCCAGATAAGATCTGCGATCAACAGGTACATGAAAGCCGGAGTTAGAAAAGTTTCATGTAAAGGGTGAATTTTTCCACAGAGCTGAGTTCTTGGAAAATATAACAGGTTGTTGAGAACAGGTTGTGACCTGTTGTTTAGCAAGGTGCGTATTTCATTACAGGAATTAAAAATGCACGCACAAACATAGTAGTGGATATCTTGAAATACTTTCTTTAGAGAAACAACCTGAGGCAAATTAAGAGGCACTTGCAGAATACTTGCTTGTTCAGGTGAAGTGACAGTGGCTGTTAGAGATACAATTGATTATTCATTGGCACAGAGAAGAGGTAATTTGAAAAGGACAGTGAGGTGTCTTTGATTTCCCTTGTAGTGTTTGTGCATAAACATGGCTCTTAATATCCCTCCACAGGGTTCTGTGTAGGTCTCTGAGTGCTGTTTGACTGTTGTTGATAGGTAATTAAATTCTGCCTATTTCTCTTCCTGCTGGTTTGCATACCATCTGGTACACTATCATGTAGAGCCAGCATGTTTTCACTGGAGAGAAATATGTATATAATCTGAAAGAGGGGAAGTTGAGAAGGATTCATTGTAGGTTATCCTCTAAATCTTCAACGGACAACCCCCTCCCACCTCTCAGATACCCAATTTAACACTTTCGTCTACTGCATCTTTCTTTGGACTGCAGAGAGATAAAATGCAAAGATGTGTGCTAAAAATTTTGGAACAAAAGATAAAAATATTTGTGATTTTGAGAGAAGCTTTTGCAGTTCTAATTTCTGGGAAGTGTTTATCTGACTTTAGTTTTGGCCTGTGAGGGAAAATCACAGTACACTACAGTCTCTGCATAGCAGGAGACTGGATTCACAGAGGCCCAGTAGAAGCAGCACATCATTGTAAGTTATGTCAAGTAGCAGTGATGGGAAGCGGACTTCACTATATTTCTCCTGTGCTGTCTTTTGTTTTACATATTTAACCCATGAACTAAGAAGTACACAGTGATAGCAGGTGAATAAAGAATGTGTGAGCTAGCGGGTCATCTCCCCGGTCTTCTGCTGGACCTCAGGGGCTCTTATGTCCTTTCTTTCTCATCTGCTCCTGGAGAAGAAAGAAAGGCTGAAGCCAAAACAGGCTTTTCTCAGAGAAAACCCATTTATTTTTCTCCTGCCTTTCCTGAACTCCGGTTAGTCTTGATAGCAGCCTGGCCAGTGTTTCAGAATAGGGAGTACATGCAGGGCTAAGTCATTCATACACAGTGCACAGGTAAGCACAAATGACCTGCACTTCCAGTGTTAACTGGTTACAAGTAATTTTTATTTTTATTATTGTTCCTGGTTTCTGTTGTTTTATTGTTCACTGGTAACTAAGAGTAGATACTTGAAAAGTGGAATCCACTGATTATGGTTATTCACAAATAACTATCATTTCTTTTAATTCATTATGTAAGTTTCTAAGATTCCAATCCAGAGTGAGATCAAGTCTGTAGGTCATCTTGTCTGGTGTCTATCCTGGTAGTGGTTAGCTGTGCATTCTAAAGAAAACAGGGAAAATATCCCCAGATAATGTAAGAGAATTTGAATTTACACGCTTTTCCCCACCTCAAGAAGTTTCTTTATAAACCCTAAAGTTTATTGTTATATTCCTTAAAAAAATCCTTTTAATGTTGGATGATGTTACCTATTAGGTTGTTCTCAGTTCATCTTAAAGCTATGTAAGGTGCAGCCTAACATCGTCATCTACTAATTGAGCTCTACACCTCAGCACTCTTTCTATTCCTCTGATTTTAATTAAAATCTCGAGTTTAATTCAGCATCTCTCTTTTTTTGTTTAATTCTGTATGGTTTGCAACTTGTTAAACGCATCCAGCTTAAGAGATATTCCCTGCCCCCCATGCCTACAAATCATGCTATATGAATATATTAGATTCGGTTAATAACGATTGCAGGTAAATAAGGATGTGCACCTCTATGTGACCACTATCCAAAACCTTCCGTATAGAGCATTATGTTAAAATTTGGACCCTGCTCTTGGATGATGAGCCTTTTGGAGACATATTAAAAATTACTTGTGAAAGGTGCATGACAAGTATCACCAAATTCTTGATAAAGGTTATGCCTCATTTCAGATACATTTTGGTATAAATTATTTCTGAAGGCCTAAGCTTCTTTCAAAGATCAAATAGCACCAACGTCTTGATTATATTAACCAAACATCCATCTGAAGAAAGCAAATTATGCAGGTAATTCAGAAAAGCTCTGACTAAAAACATACACTTTTTATGTTACATGCAGTAAAGGTCATTCTAAATTAACAAGCATTGACATTTTCATGGAAGAATGATTGTTAATTCTAGGTGTATGATAGGTTTCTGTTCGTTGCCTTGTTCGTTTGTAATATATATTTGTTATGTAGTATATCTGAATTTTTATAGAAGAGTTCAGTTGTTGCCCGCTTCATATTTGTTGATTCCAGCAGATGGAGATACTTAATTCCTTTGGATTTTGTATTGTGCACTTTTGAAATATGTAAATTGAATCGGAGATGTTTGTAAGCGACTCATCAGTACTGGAGAGCCTACCCTAAAATACATGGGTTTGAATTTAGAAAGCACTGTAATACAAGATACAAATTAATCTTTTCAGGTTCTTAATCATCTGCATAAGAAGTTGAGAAACATGTCAAAGAAGTCAGAAGCATCCAAGAAAAAGGTAGATTGCTTTCATTACCATTATGTATTTGTTTATATTTTGGTTTATGGCTAAGCTAATTTAGTATCATATTGCTTGTTGCAAAGATGTAATGGAGAGAAGGAACTGAAGTATTAAATGATGTATTCAGTGTCTCTCTGAACTTAGCAGGATTGGAATATTTTCTGATCTGAGTTTTCCATCTCAGTGCATTAAGCCATTACCTAAGATCCCCATATTCTGAACTTCAGAGCATCTGAAATTTGCACATTTATAGACGACCTGTCTCTAATACTAAATTGTTTTGGTTTTTTTTTGCCTCACAGGCATTTTCCCCTAATTTGTAAATATTATTTTTTTTTTTAATTTATTTTTTTAACTAGTTAAGTCATTTATGAATCATAGAATCATAGAATAGTTTGGGTTGGAAAGGACCTCAAGATCATCTAGTTCCAACCCCCCTGCCACGGGCAGGGACACCTCACACTAAACCATCCCACACAAGGCTTCGTCCAGCCTGGCCTTGAACACTGCCAGGGATGGAGCATTCACAGCTTCCCTGGGCAACCCATTCCAGTGCCCCACCACCCTTACAGTAAAGAACTTCCTCCTTATATCCAATCTAAACTTCCCCTGTTTAAGTTTGAACCCATTACCCCTTGTCCTGTCACTACAGTCCCTGACGAAGAGTCCGTCCCCAGCACCCCTATAGGCCCCCTTCAGGTACTGGAAGGCTGCTATGAGGTCCCCACGCAGCCTTCTCTTCTCCAAGCTGAACAGCCCCAACTTTCTCACCCTGTCTTCATACGGGAGGTGCTCCAGTCCCCTGATCATCCTCGTGGCCCTCCTCTGGACTTGTTCCAACAGCTCCATGTCCTTTTTATGTTGAGGACACCAGAACTGCACACAAAACTCCAGGTGAGGTCTCACGAGAGCAGAGTAGAGGGGCAGGATCACCTCCTTCGACCTGCTGGTCACGCTCCTTTTGATGCAGCCCAGGATACGGTTGGCTTTCTGGGCTGTGAGCACACACTGCTGCCTCGTGTTCATTTTCTCATCAACCAACACCCCCAAGTCCTTCTCCACAGGGCCACTCTGAATCTCTTCTCTGCCCAACCTGTAGCTGTGCCTGGGATTGCTCTGACCCAGGTGTAGGACCTTGCACTTGGCATGGTTAAACTTCATAGGGTTGGCATCAGCCCACCTCACAAGCATGTCAAGGTCCCTCTGGATGGCATTCCTTCCCTCCAGCGTATCAACCGAACCACACAGCTTGGTGTCATCGGCAAACTTGCTGAGGGCGCACGCAATCCCACTGTCCATGTCAGCGACAAAGATGTTGAACAAGACCCAACACCTATACCTGAGGGACACTAATCGTTACTGGTCTCCAGCCGGACATCGATCCATTGACCACAACTCTTTGTGTGCGGCCATCCAACCAGTTCTTTATCCACCGAGTGGTCCATCCATCAAATTGCTGTCTCTCCAATTTAGAGAGAAGGATGTCGTGTGGGACAGTGTTGAACGCTTTGCACAAGTCCAGGTAGATGACATCAACTGCTCTACCTTTGTCCATCAGTTCTTTAGCCCCATCACAGAAGGCCACCAAATTGGTCAGGCAGGATTTCCCCTTAGTGAAGCCATGCTGGCTGTCACCAAGCGCCTTGTTGTTTTTCATGTGCCTTAGCATGCCGTCCAGGAGAATGTGCTCCAAGATTTTACCAGGCACAGAGGTGAGACTGACTGGTCTGTAATTCGCCAAGTCTTCCATTTTCCCCTTCTTGAAAATGGGGGTTATATTTCCCTTTTTCCAGTCGTCGGGAACTTCACCTGACTGCCATGATTTTTCAAATAGGATGGCCAGTGGCTTAGCAACTTCATTCACCAGCTCCTTCAGGACCTGCAGATGGATTTCATCAGCTCCCATGGACTTGTGCACGTTCAGGTTGTCACGATGGTCTCGAACAAGATCGTCTCCTACAGTGGGCCCAAGGTCTTCATTCTCACAGTCCCTGCGTCTGCCTTGCAAGACTTGGGTGGTGTGGTCAGAGCTTTTGCCAGTGAATACTGAGGCAACGAAGTCGTTCAGAACCTCAGCCTTCTCCAAATCCTGTGTAGCCAGTTCTCCTGATAGCTTCTGGAAGGGGCCTATGTTTTCCCTAATCTGTCTTTTATTCACTACGTACCTATAGAATCCCTGTTATCTTTCTCATCCCTAGCCAAGTTTCATTCTAACTGGGCCTTAGCTTTCCTAACCTGGTCCCTAGCTTCCCGAACAACATCCCTCTATTCTTCCCAGGCCACCTGTCCTTGCTTCCACCTTTTATAAGCCTCTTTTTTCCCTTGAAGTTTCCTCAGCAGATCCTTATCTATCCAAGGAGGTCTCCTGCCCCTCCTGCCGCACTTCCTTCTAGTTGGGATGCAACACTCCTGAGCTTCTAGCAGGTGATCCTTGAACACCAACCAACAGCCTTGGGCCCCACTGCGCTCTAGGGCTATATCCCATGGAACCTTACTAAGCAGGTTCTGGAAGAGGCCAAAGTCTGTTCTTTGGACTGCCAAAGTCCAGGGCAGTGAGCTTGCTACACGCTCTTCTCACTGTCCTGAGGATCTCAAATTCGACCATCTTGTGATCGCTGCATCCAAGGCTGCCCTGGAGTATCACATTTCCAACCAGCCCTTCCCTGTTGGTGAGCACAAGGTCAAGCATGGCACCTCTCCTTGTCGGTTCCTCTGTTACTTGCGGAAGGAAGTTGTCTTCCACACAACCGAGGAACCTCCTGGATTGCTTGTGCCAGGCCATACTGTCCCTCCAACAATATGAAGAATTACTAAATTCTCGTGAAGAATTACTAAATTATATGATAAGACTTTAAAATGAGGTTCTTTGTGATAGAAGTCTAATAAGAGAGTTTCAATGATTCTTCAATTCTGTTGATTTTCCACAAAACATTATTTTCTGCTGTGTTCAAGACATAAGTTATGTACTGTTACAAGTAGAATCTGGAAAGGTCTTTAAAGCAGAATATAAGCTTTGTTATTTAGAACAATATTTGATGTGTTTATATATTGAATTTGTCGGTTAATATAACCCAGTTCTGACTTTTGATCAGATTTGACTAAAGTAATGATTTGACTAACTTCTCAGTTTATGAATGCAGAGCCAGAAAAACCCCTTAGGCTATAGCTTTTCATTTGATCTGATCACTATTACCATATGGGCATGCAGACTGTCCCCAATGTAAATGGGCTCAACAGGGAATAAGTAATCTATTATTTATGCATTCCCTATTTTATTGAAAAATATCCTAGTCAATGAACTTTAATACCTAGAATTAAAACAACTGTGGTCCTGATCCCATAGAATACTTGACATATATACTTTTACACTTCATGTCATCAAGGGCAAAAGGTCATTTTCAAAGGTCTTCTGCACATTGACATCTCTACTCTCATCTAAATTATTCTCAAAATGGAAATAATCTTTGCATTTACTCTAAACACTAATTCTTAAAAATTGCAAGTAAAAGTCAGATCTGGCTAGGAACTCATTTCATAGCTTCAGGGAAAAGCATTACGTATATGCCCAAGACTGCTTGGACATATCAATGTTCAGAAACCAAAGGGGGGAAAAAAAATAAAGGGCAGCCCAAACTTTTTTTTGCCATAGCAAATACAATTTTCATAGAATCTTAGAATCACAGAGTGGTTTGGGTTGGAAAGGACCTTAAAATCATCTAGTTCCAACCCTCTGCATGGGCAGGGACACCTCACACTAAACCATGCCACACAAGGCTCTTTCCAACCTGTCCCTGAGCACTGCCAGGGATGGAGCATTCACAGCTTCCCTGGCAACCCATTCCAGTGCCTCACCACCCTAACAGGAAAGAATTTCTTCCTTATATCCAATCAAAACTTCCCCTGTTTAAGTTTTAACCCATTACCCCTTGTCCTATCACTACATTCCCTAATGAAGAGTCCCTCCCCAGCATCCCTATAGGCCCCCTTCAGGTACTGGAAGGCTGCTATGAGGTCTCCACACAGCCTTCTCTTCTCCAGGCTGAACAGCCCCAACTTTCTCAGCCTGTCTTCATACGGGAGGTGCTCCAGTCCCCTGATCATCCTCGTGGCCCTCCTCTGGACTTGTTCCAACAGCTCCATGTCCTTTTTATGTTGAGGACACCAGAACTGCACACAATACTCCAAGTGAGGTCTCACAAGAACAGAGTAGAGGGTCACCTCCTTCAACCTACAGCCTAACTCATGCTTATTTAAGGCAACTGTTTTCACTAGTGTGCTCTCTTTGGTTACTGTATCTTTCTTCTTTTTCTTCTACAGTTTTGTTAGAAATGCATTTCAGGCTTAATTATACATTTATAGCTTTATTCAAAACTTTATGAAAATTTCAGTGGTAGAATCTTAAAGGTAATGTGCTATATGTGTGAAAAAAAGGTCGTGAAGAATATGAATGTGCCTAAATGATTTTTGTCATGCTTTTTGGTCACAAAGCATCAATATTTAACACATGTATTTCAGGTGGGTTTTCATGTGCTAATGAGAAACCCTAAGGAAGCTCCCATTAGGTAAACAAGAGCTGCCCTTTAGTGTTACTTTGGTTGCAAGCCATAGTGATGATTTTGGAAAGGTAAAATCTGAAGTTAGGATTAGGAGGACTAATGGGATATAACAGATGTTTTGAGGTTCCCTAATACAAAATTGCTTATTCTGCAGATATGAAAAACCTTAAATAGTTACAAGAGGCACATGGTCAACCTCTGTTTTGAGGTGCATCTGTACAGTCTTTTGAAAATCAGTGATTTTCCTTGTATATTTTGAATTTTGAACACACTGAAGTAATATGCCTCTTTTGAAGTAATTGTGGAAATGGTATCCAGACAATATGTTTTCGGTTGGAATATTAACACATTTAAAGGATCAGAGAAGGAATTGCTCTTAATTTATACTTCCTTATTAGCACATATTCTCCTGATGAGACCTGAAAGAGATAATGTGTGTGTGGCTGTTTGATAGTAGCAACTGACTTAAACTCCACAGGGCTAAGTAGGCAAATGGCTTGTGGAAACAGATGAATCCTTGAGACTAAACAAATTATATTTTAATACAGATACAATGTCCTTTGTTTCTGTTGTGAGATTTTACTAGCCAACAATGTAAGTTACTTTGATCTGTTGCCAGTGAAATCAACCTTTATATTTTTCTGTTTCTGTAAATTCAGCCATGTTCTGGTTAGATAGGTCAGTCTGAGTTATTATATATAATCAATTCAGGAAGTAAAAACCAAGTTCAATAAGCTAACAAAAAGACTAGATAGTCTGTGTGCTGCAGTACTCATCACTCTGGCCACTGGTTTACTTTTGCCTGTGGAGAAGAGCCTAGGTTATCTGAAAAACTATTTTGTAACTTGTTAATATAGTAATGATAATGGTCCATAACTTAATATGCTTTTGGAATTAATAGTAGGCTTTTACTGGGAGAGTGATTTAGTTGAAAGAGATACTTATCAGAGGAGTAGATGTTAATTAGTTGAGCAACTGCAAAGCAGTAATTGCTGTTTCTGAAATAAGTGAAAGCTAAAGAAAGCAACTGAGAGTCAAACTCCACTGTGCCCTGGCAGAATACCTTCAGCACCTGAAAGATCTGTACTGACCGATGGTGTAGTTGTCTGGATGGATCTAATGAACTTGATGGGACTGTCTCTCATAAGCAGTGAGAGTGGAGTCAGGAGGCAGCACTGAGGGTATTTTGAATTCCCTTTTTCAGATTTTGGTGCTTGGTGGTGAACTTTGATTTCCAGATTGGTTTTGACAATTCATGATCACCAATGTGTGAAATTTCAAGTTCCTTACTTTTCTTTCTTTTTTTTTCCCTAGTTGCATCCCAAAATGTTGTTGCATGATTGCCCCTGTGAAAATTTTACGTTTAAAGGAGAGACTTTCAAAAAGCACCTTCTCTTTTTGCAGACACTTGAGCAAAGTGTTCGTCTGACTGCCCTAAGCTCTTCCACTATCTGCCCTCACATATAATAGATCTCTCTTGAAATTATGGTCAGAAATCCTTGTACACCATACTCAAATATAGATCGTTAGATCTGGATGAGATTTCCCAAAGACCCATATTATCATTATTTTACATCAAGCTTATGCTTTTGTCTAGGGAATCAGGAACATAATTCTTTTACTTTCAAGCAAAGCTTTATATGCATTTTACTATGGCATTTTCAGGGCTAAAGTTCTTCTTGCAGTAGTCACTACCCAGACGAAAGCCCATATTGGCAATGGAGTAAAATCAGTAATAAATAGTCCACAGTGTGTTCTTTCTCAGCATCTCCCCATGCCCCTCAGTAATGGTTTTGAAGCAGGTTTAAAGCGGATTCTTCAAGTGCTCATCAGACATCTGTGTTTTCCTTTCCCTGTCTCAGACAGCACAGACTGTGTTGGTGGTGGTAGTGGTTTTTGGCATCTCCTGGCTGCCACATCACGTGATTCATCTCTGGGCTGAATTTGGAGTTTTCCCACTGACTCAAGCCTCCTTTCTCTTCAGAGTAACAGCACACTGCCTGGCTTACAGCAATTCGTCTGTGAACCCGATTATATACGCATTTCTCTCTGAAAATTTTAGGAAGGCCTACAAACAAGTCTTCAAATGCCAGATAGGTAACGAGTCACCTCTGAATGACGCCAAGGAAAATAGAAGTCGAATAGATACACCACCATCTACCAACTGTACACACGTGTGAACCTTGAAAAGTCAGAAAATGCTGGCTCCTCATTTGTGTGAACCAAACACCTAGAAAACAAAGCACAATGAGCTTTATCCTGGGTTTATCTTGATGAAGCTAATTGGTATTTAATGGACTGAATTTGCATTTGTAGCAAAAGATTGTGAAACTGGTATGAAAGAAAGATTCTTTGCATCTTAGCTTTGTCAAATGAAGCTCTTAGGCCTCTAAAAGATACTTGAGGAAAGATGTTGGAGATATGTCTGTATCTAAGCACATGGTGTGTAAACATTCTAATATACAAGAAGGAAATGTTGACATGGATGAGTAACTAACATCTTACTCCATCAAAGTGAAGAGGTGGCTACATTTTCTGTCTTACAGATACTAAATACTTTGGTACTATGATTTCAGAGAGGAAAACTCTTGTTCTCTCTTCAGATTGTTTTGACAATGCCTCTTCACTTTTTAATGTAAAGGTCGGCTCTGATTCAGAGTTGAAATAACCTGTGTACAACTTGAGGCTATTATGTTAGAGAGGAAACACCAATTGTACCTGTTTAGCTGTCTTTTTAATGTAACGTACTGAGTAGTGATGGAGTTCTTTCCACTTCATATAGCTGCCTTTTGTGTACGCTATGTAAGGTTTTGTTTATGGCCTGTATGTAGGTGTACCAAAATGAGGATATGTGTCTAAGGGGAGGTTTTCTTCGTGTGTTGCATGTGTGTGTATGTTTTGTTAACTCTATAGACTTTGAGGTGGAGGTGCGGTTTTAAATGTGCAATATATACATATGTTTTAAAATATTATGTTGTATAAAGTGACTCTTGGCAATGCTTAAGTGTTCAAAAATAGCATTACCTTAAAAGTTGTAGCAGGGGCTTGATATTGTGTAGCTCTAAATTGGAAAAATTCAGAAGGATGCATTTAAATCAATACAGAATACATAAGGTAAATGGCCCAATTCTGCAAATTCTTAAATAAGATGAATAGTATCAGCAGTTTTATCAAAGTACTTAATATGTCTTTATGTGGTAAGCCACTAAAGGAATATTGGAAAGGCACTCAGTCCTTTCAGAAACTTACTGTCAGCTGGAATGAGATATGCTTTTACCTTTTTAAGTTGAGTAAATTAAGTTGAAGAAATCTCCAGACATCCTCTCAAGGCAGGGATATCCTCAGAGTAGGATTGCTTCCTTGCTTAGGCAAGTTTTGAAAATTTCTAAGGATGGAGATTCAACAGTTTTGGGGGGAACTTGTGCCAGTGCCTAAAAACTCCCACTAAACATTTTTTCTTATCCCCAGTTGGGATTTCCCTTGATTGTGACTTGTTGCCTTCTGTCCTTTCACTGTGTACTTAAGTCTTCTCTCTAACAAATACGTAATTTAAGGTGGCAGTTAAATTTCACCCAGCATTCTCTTCTTAAACAAGGCGTTACTCTCTGTCTCTCCTCCTCTGTTGTGATCCAGCTCCCTAGCCAAATCAGTGGCCTTCCACTGCCCTTTCTCCAGCATACCATCCCTCTTGTGAACAGGGGAGTTCAAAACTGAACAGAGGGTTCCAGAAGTGTCCTCACAAGCACTGAAGTAGACTAATCACTTCGGAGTGTTGGAAGCACATCAGCTATGGAGGGTTAGCTCACATGAAAATGTCTATGTTTCTATGAAAATGTCAGTGTTGTCTGCTTGGAATCAGTAAAATACTATTGAAGTCATGCTATTGCATGAATGGTGTCTGTGTTCATTCTTTCATATGAAGAGTCAATTTGATGATATTGCTAAGAACAGAAAATACATGAAAAAAACCCCTCAATTGGAGATGGAGGATTTATCTGTGCAGGAAACCATTTTCTGGGTTAGGACTGGGGTTAGGAAACAGAACAGTGCTGAAGAGCCTATAAACTTTCAGATCCTCGGCACTCACTTATCAAATTATTAAAGCACTATCAGACTTTAGGTGAATTTATAACGTATTAGGACATTCTACAGCTTTGAAGCTCGTATTTTTCCTTGTAAAAATGCTTGTCATTTTATTGCTTTGAATAAAAAATTACAATGTAAATGTGTAATCATATGAAGTTAGCATGCTGAGTTTGTGGTTTAATCTGGAACAGACTTTTTTCCCTTAATTTTACATGGTTTTAAACCTAGGAGTTTGACAGTAAAGGAGCTACATGTGCTTGAAGTTTTAATCTGCAGCACCAACTAGTTAGGAAAGCCCCACCTGATTCCTGGTGAGTATTAGTGAAACTTCCACCTCACTTCTTAAAGAAACCTTAAGAAGCAGCTGACACTCCAAGGTTGAATTTCATGCCTAAAACACTCTTTTGTTCATCAGTGACTCCAGCGTGACTTTGATATGCTCAGCTGTGACCCAGAGGTTGTGACTGTAAAAGCAGTGTTAACATAAGCTGTGAACTGTGTCTAGCCCTTGAGCAGCTGGACGGTTAGGCAGGAACTTGTCATGCCATAGAAATGGCTAATTTGGGCAGAAAATTGGGGAATAGGTGCTAATGATGCCATACAACTGAAAGTTCTGAGCCCATTGGCAGGGATTGTTCTGATGGAGGACAAAGCAAAAGTCTCACCTCACTTACATGCCTGATATGTTTTGTTTGGGTTTTTTTACATCTTTTAAACTAGAAAGGTTAACTTCAGGATGCATGTAGTAAGGGGGTAGGTGAGTGGAGACACAGAGAATAGTATTTCCCTGGGTAGGGCGGAATTTTCCACTCATAA
Source organism: Lathamus discolor (assembly GCF_037157495.1). Classification (NCBI taxonomy): domain Eukaryota; kingdom Metazoa; phylum Chordata; class Aves; order Psittaciformes; family Psittacidae; genus Lathamus; species Lathamus discolor. Next base: position 98,817,129 of record NC_088885.1, on the reverse strand, counting down.
ATAAATAAGCCCACTGAATTCCACACTGTTTTGTGAATTTGAAAACGTGAGTCTGGACAAAACAAAATAAGTAACAGAAATTGTAACTCAAATTCCTCTCTAACGCACGGTATATGTGTGAAATTAAGCAAATACCTAAATTTCTGTGAAACGTCTTTAAAATTATATTTCTCACAAATAGAAAGAATTGGAGAACCCCACCAGAAACAGCTACTCATGTATTTCTTTCATAAACTCCCTAAAATTTTGTTGAATGTACACTGCCAAAATGCTGCCTCTTGGTCCTGCTTCACAAGAAGTCTAAAGCGTACAATGCACTTTCAACACTGATGGTAGAAGTAGTGTGTCTTATCAGATAAGTAGTAAGAGTTCTTCAGTCCATCTTAAAACTGTGTCTTAGTAGGGAAATGTAGAGGTCTGTCTTTTTTATAGTTTTCTCTGCAGAGGAGATGAGAGACCTGTGGAGAGGTAGGCAGGCTCTGGAAAGGAGCTCATTTCTGTCCATCTTCTGAGGCATTGCAGCAGGTTTTTAGCCAGTTTTGCATTTTGTGTGTTGCTTTCTGGGTTTTACCACTTTTGCCTTAAAATGATGCAGAAATCTCATTAAAACACTGTGTCAGTGTAACTTTAGAATTGTAAAGATTAATGTTTAAAGAGGCCGAGACATTATTCTGTCAGGGTTCTTTGTGTAATGTCAGCTCGGTCTGCTTGTGGGTAGGTGTTTGAGGCATGATACTAAAGATTATAGCAGTGCTCTTCTTCAACTAAGTATACCTAAAATACATTTCTAAGATATGTGTGGACGCAGATGAACACTGTGCACTGCTATGCATAAGCCAGATCTAAGGCCCATAGCCAAAATGAAAAACATTAACTGGCACTTAACCAACATACTGTTCATCATGTGCATGAAAAATGATGGGTCTTGCTCACCTATATGTTCAGCTGTGCTAATTTCACAGGTAATTGTGTCACCCTTTTAACTAATTTTGAAGAAGGTAATAATTTTTGTTGAAAGCAAAGCTCATGCTTAATGGCTGCTTCTAAGTGAGTCACTTAACTACAGAGTTTTCAAAAGCATGTACTAAATATTTATGATATGTAATAATTTAAACCTTCAGAATGATCTAAAATTTCTATCTTGTATCAGAAAATGTAGAATTTCCTAATATTTTTTATATGTCTAAGGCAGATAACAAGATCACATGCTATAATCGATTACAAAGATACGAACAAACTGGCTGAAATTATCTGTAAAAGATGATGACTGCCTAAATAGCTAATTTTAATTTCCCATGTGCAATCTTAATATTCTTTCAATTTCTTTTTTTATGAAATTAATTGGATATGGGATTATTTACTGTTTTTTTCTGAAATCTTTTTCCAAATTTAAACATTGAAAAAAACGTATTTTGAAAACCATGTAATTTTTGGCAAGATAGATAGGACATTTTAATGACATGTTTTAAGTTATGGTCCTTTGAGCTTTGTATTCACTTTCACTCAGTATGCATACTTCACTCTTACTTAAAAACCTTACTTTTTTCCAGAATCTTCATTTTTAAAGTAATGTCGCTATTTCCAAGAGGTAAACCTTAAGCTTTGTATATTGTTGCAGTGAAGTAAATTTTACTTTAAATCGCACATCGTAGGGAAAGTAAGGGATCTTTTGACAAGATAATGTTGTGAATACATTATTTCAGACATTGTTATCTTCATGGTTGCTTCACAGTACGTGTCACATTGAGCCTAATGATATTTATGGTATTTTGGGAAAGAATAAAGCAGCGAAAAGAATAGCTGTTAGCTTACAAAGCTCGTGTTAGTGTTATGTATTCAGTACATGTACAAATGTTGAAGAAATTCTGTGTTTGTTTCAATGTGTAATGAATGTAAAGTAACATGCAGTTGTTTTAAGATGTACTGTACTTTCCATGATGATGTTTTTTCCAAGTGATGTTTTCAATAGGTCTGTACTATCTCTGCTTGTCTCTATAATACGAAATACAAACTGTTTTTCTTACAAATGTTTATGTAAGAACAAGTGGTGCCCTCAGGAGAACTTCCAGAAATAATAGTGTACGTAAAACTCAATAGACTTGGAGAGCTAGGTGTCATTATGGGTTGAAAATACCTTTTTGAAAATGTAGCTGATATAAAAGATATTGTCATTTTCAACTACCTAAGTGCAGGAGCTTGATCCTCCTTTCATTCAGGCTGGTAAAAGTCAATTGAAATTGACAGAATTCACTGATACTTCTTATTCAAGTGCAGTTTAAATCTCTGCAATTTACATGCTGCTTAAGAGACATACAAACAGAGCCAGATCCATGTGTCTGAATATGAAGAGAAACAAAACTCTCCAATGATGTGAAATTCAAACCTATTTTATGAAAGCCTATAAGTGGCTCCACTTTTGGAAGGAGGCAATCACATCAGTGCATATTTGTGTGTAGATCTGCATTAACATTGAGCCTATTAACTGGGCTATTTCAAGGCAGTAAAAAATAGCGAGATGAGCAGAATACTATCAGTTCTACAGCTAATGAAATGTACTTTTAAAAACAAAAGTAAATGCTAAGGCATGGATTTAAAATTATGTGGACTTTAATCCGTCAACTTTAGTGTGCAGTTCTTAAACAATCATTTGTATATGCATGCGTACTTGACATTCATAGATACATTGGTGCAGCTTGGCCAGATTTACTGGATGCAGACTGAGGTCTTGTTTTATAGATATATTTACTTAAGTGCAGCATTCTGGCCATGGAAAGCTTTGCACCATTTCCAGTCCATGGTTATTCTATTCCCTCATAAACATCTAAGTATATTTAAAGTTTGCTGAGAAAAGTAAAATCTCTCCTTCACTAGTAAATCATCTGAGCTGCATAGATGTTTCTAGCAAAACCTGTAGAGAATTTACCAACTTGGTTAAGTTTAATATTCAGATTCTGAAAGAAAACACAAAATTCTTGCTGATGGCACGTAGATGTGACATTTCTAGATGAGGTTATTGCATGACAATGTTCCTTTACATTGAATTTCATACAAGAAAACACAGTTTTTGTAGAGTAAAATGAAAAGTCATACATTCAGGAACAAAAAACATCAGGGAAACTAATTTATTATTGTACTGGAAAATGATGATTCTGAAATTGTCAGTTAACATAACCTCCACCTGTGTAAATTAAAGCACTTGCATACCTACTGCCTGGAATCATGAATTCAGAACATGGGGTTGTGTTACTGGAATCAACGCTGCAAATGGGGGGCTTTCACAGAGACACTTCCTAGATGTTCTTAAAAAACCACCAACACCCAACCTGAAATCTGTTAGTTCACCATAGAGGGTGTGGTGGGTTACCCCTGGCTGGTGCAGGTGCCCACCAAAGCCGCTCTGTCACTCCTGGAAAGGGGGCAGAAAATATAGCTAAAGGGTGGTGGGTCAAGGTAAGAACAGGGAGAGATCACTCAGCAGTTACTACCATGAGCAAAACAGACTTGACTTTGGAGAAAAATGAGTTTAATTTGTTATAAGTAAAATCAGAGTAGGATAATGAGAAATAAAAATTACATCTTAAAACCCCTTCCACCCACCACTCCTTTCTTCCCAGGCTTAACTTCACTCCAGAATTCTCTTCTCCTCTGCCTCAGTGGCATAGTGAGGCAGGAATGGGGGTTGTGGTCAGTCTGTCATGGTTTTTCTGCTGTGGTTTGCACCATGGGCTGCAGGGGAATCTCTGCTTCGGTGCCTGGATCACCTCCTGCCCTCCTGCACTGACCTGGGTGTCTGGCAGGGCTGATGCTCACGTTCTCACTCCTCTCTCTGGCTGAACTTGCTCCTGTACAGAAACTTTTTCTCCTTCTTAAATCTGTTACACCACACGTGCTACCACCATTGCTTGGCCTTGGCCAGTGGTGGTCTTTGATCCAGCTGGCATTGACTCTGTTGGACACAGGGGAACCTCCTGGAAGCTTCTCACACGAGCCACCCCTGTATCTCTGCCCCCCCCCCAAAAGCTTGCCATACAAACTCGATATGGTTAAGAAGTGGCCTAATTACATCACATAGTTCTGTACCCATATGAGCACAGAAGACCTGTTGCTATGCCTTAAATGAGTGAATGAGTTCACAAGATCCTGTAAAATGAAATTAAGCTATAGGTTAAATCTGTAAATGATGCGGAAGTCCTTTCATTAAGCCATGGGTATAAATAAACCTAGAATGTTTAGTGAACAAATGCAATATATTTGTCTTGATTCAAATCACGTTTGGGTATTTCTCAAAAGCGCATGTGGTAGCACTTCTGTGAGGAAAAATATGTGGCTTCTGTTAAAGAATATTTAGACCTGATGATAACAATGGCTCCTTCTGCCTTTGGTTTATTAGAATTCTTACTCAGATTTCTGTAATTAATAGTATGAAAGCTGTGCAGATATGAAGAAAAAACATCACAAAGGTGAGCTATTATTCAGTCTTCAAGTGATCATCTGAAGATGTATATAGAATAACTCCACAAGTGGGCTACATCGTAAGAAGATCCCACTAATAATTCTGCTTCCCAGGTTGCCTACCTGACATGTAAGGCTTTTTATGGGGTTGTAAGGTGGGAAGGCTGATGCGAATGTGGGCTCTGTTCAAGACTTCCAAGAATTCCCTAATGAAGTATATACAGAGCAGGTGGTTGTGCTTTGTTTTCTTTTCTCCTCACTCTCAGTACTACAAGAGTCTGTTTTGTACTTTGTAAGTAAACAGCCCAACCGGAATCTTGAGCATCAAGGAACCCATTTCTGTACTTTCAACCCTGGAATCTGTTATCCTGTGACATCACAGCAGTCACAGGGAGCATCTCTCTCCTCCCCATTGCCTGCCATCTGCCACCTGAAGTGAAATTCATATTGTTCTAGATGTTAAAGTGAGTTAAGGCCACAGTTATATCTGTAAAGACAAAATGTGTTGCTATAGATTCAAGGGTGTTCTGATAATACAGCCTCATACACTAAATGAAAAGTGGGACCTAATTATTAACATCAGAGTAGGAGAAGGAAGGGTAGGATGAGAGGGCATAAATGGTGAAGTCCATCAGTATTTGTGAATGGAATATATTTGGGGCTCCAACTTTCAACCTCTGCATAGGTAATACTTTGTAGTTTGTAGGCAACTTGTCACTATAAGGAAAGAGCAGAATCTTCTGGACTTGGGTTATTATTTTTTTACATGTCTTTATCTCTCCATGTCTATAAATAAGCCTTTCAGAATCATATTTCTGTTACAGCGTCCCTTGTTGCTCTACAGAGTTATCCTGAAATGTATTCAGCTGTTCTCGCATTCATATGAAGGTTTAAATATTCTTTTTAACTCTTGTGATGATCTTAAAATAAAAAGGATTAATTTACCTCCAGTTCTGAAGACACCTGACTGCAAGGCACAGTTTATGTAGAAATCACTATTAAGCATCCAGGGAAATAACTCAGTAACACTTGAAATGATTCTCAGGTGAAAATGAGACACAACTCAAATATGACTTAATTTTTGCTTAATTTGGATTATTACAGCTGATGTTCATGTGTTCCACTGTTTGGAAAGAATACTTACAGCGGATCCCATGCTGGAAAAATTCTTACTCAAAAAGTAGTGCAGAACTACACATGAATATGGACAGAAAATATTGTCCTGATAAAGGGCTGAAGACCATTTTGCTATGGATGAAATATGAGGATGTTTTGTAATCAGAGAAACCTCATTAACATAATTTTGCCACATCCAGAAGTTTTCTATAATGTCAAATGAAATAGAATCTTATATTTAAATTGTTTATTCAATAGTTTTCATTAATATATTAAAGCAAGAGTTTGTTTCTCTAAGACAGCAATATCACTGATGGTTTGGTTGAGTACAAATAGAAGTAAATGGATTTTCCCACTTGAACCTTAAATTATTTATCCGCTCTTAAATATATTATTCAGTGACCTTCCCCTCTTTTCATTGTGAAAGACTGATTTTTGTGTGATTTCAAGTGAAATCACTTCCATTAGTGTAAAAGAACATGTAGTAAAATGGCTGCTTCATGGCTGATAGAAAGGAAATTATTATAGGAGGAGCTATGCTGTGCACATTGTTTTGGTTTTTAAATTTGGCTTAAACTTTGTAATAATAATCCTTCTCTTTTATGTATGAATGGTATTTGCTGTATTTAATTCTGCCTGTCTAAAAAGATGCAAACAGAACATATTATTTGCTTAGTGACTCAGATTTCTAAAAAAGTGTGTATTAATCAAATTAAAGCTCATAGCACTGAATGCCAGTTCATGTCCTTCTTTTCTGACCTGTAAACAAATCCCCACTCGTTACTGAAATATACACTTCCTTTAAATGACTTTTATCCCACCAACAATTGTTGCACATGAGAGAGAAAGGAGAAGGGGATTATTTTAAAAAATGTATTTCTAAAGCCAAGAACTGCATTACACATCGTTCCAAGAGGCAAGAGGGTAAACGAGTAAAGTGAAAATAAGGGTGAAATTGATCTATTACTGCTGCATATTTATGTAAATTACTAAGTCAAATGCAGCCCTTGTTTTCATTAGAAGAAACAGTGAAATCTTTCTGTTGACCAAATTCTATTCTATTATCATTCTAGTTGCATTCTAACTTCTAGTATACCTCACCTGAGCAAAATCATAGAATCATGGAATGATTTGAGTTGTAAGGGACCTTAAAGATCATCTAATTCCAACCCGCCTCCCATGAGCAGGGACACCTCCCATAACATCAGATTACCCTAAGACCCATTCAAGGTAAGGACATGTAGGTACTGGAATCAACTCCTGAATCAAGGTTAGAAGTAGAGGTAGAGATTTAGCTGGAAGGGCATTGCTGGAGTTGATTCTGTGTGAGAAGAGGCATGGGCTGAAACCCTGAAGGAAAGCAAAAGATAAAACCGTGATTATGTAACAATAAGAGATTTTGAAAGAAATAAGTGGGATAGTGGGGATGCCAGCTGCCACTGAGCAGCTGGAAAGTTCTCCAGCATGCAGTGTTTTGGGATGGATCACCATATGATTTAGGAGGTCAGTAAACTTTCCTCATATGCTGTAAAAAAGGGGAAAATCTCCTGTTGAGCTTTTGATGTCCTGAAATCTGACCTTCAGATCAGGAAAGCTGCAATGGCTATCAGTATGAGACTTGACCCTGTTTGCTATCTCTTTAACAATACAAAATTGAGGTCTTAAATTCCTCCCTAAAACTCCTTGGAATTCCTACTGCTAAAGAAAAAAAAAAAGATAAAAGGTTGATCTAATTTATTATAGGTCATGGGTTCATGTAATAATGATACATTCAGAAGTATCTAGGTGAGGCATGAACATTCCATTACATTGTTTGATACACACTGCATATAGCGTAGTTAATTCTAAAAAAACCCCAGCTGAAGCGATGAAAAAAACCCAACAGAAAACCTCGCATGTTGCCATCAGTAATTCAGTTAAGGAATTAGAGAATAGCCTTTTAGAGTGGCAACCAACCCATATTAATCAGACGTTTTAGTCTAGCTGCAGCAAGTGGGGGGATATATGTTCTTTTCTCCCTGTTTTCTACTTTGATGTTAGTATTCCTTCAGGTTTTACTTTGTCCTTCACTTCTTTTCCCTTTGTCATATTTTTATTAAAAAATCCAAATCACAGTTCTACAGGTATATTAATATTGTATTAGAAGTGTACTTTTGCGATGGGTATTAGTAGTAGTAAACCAGCCACATTTGGTTGTGTCTATTCCTAATACTGCTGAAGTGGTTACCAGCGCTAACACTGTGTAAGCAAGAGAAACTATCAGTTTATCCAAATGTAAGTGACCAGCCTAATTCAAATAAAGTTTCCACAGAGACATCAAACAGATGTCACCAGAACATCTCATTTTGCAAGCATCATCATCTGATTAGGAGCTCTGAGACATTCGGTTCCATTAAACCAGGAACAGGCAGGCTGGAGTAGGTGTCTAAAACATTATGTAGCCATGTGTGTCTGTTTACTGTGCTTGGTCATGCGTAACCCTTACTGCTTCTAATGGGGTTTTTAGTTTGAAGTTAATTGTGTTACAAGGTTTTGCCTCTAAGAGCTTTGTGACTGCAGCTGCAAGATTGCTTTGGTTAGATCACTGAAAGTACCTGCTGCATTTTGAAAGCTTGTTTTGGTATAGATTTCATCAGAGTTTCTCCCTTTGTTATTCTTTTGCATCTTAACTTTTTATTGTTTGTAGAAATCTGCTTTTATTGATGTTAGAGATAGCATTCTTTGTAGTGCAGATCTTCTAATGCAGCAGCTGTGGGGGACTTCTGTCAGTGACTGATCTTCCACAGTCACCTGATGGAGGGCAGTGCTTCATCACTCCCATCACTTTTGGCATGCCTTGAAAATTTGGGGGTGCCTTGAATTATTTTTTTCCCGTACAAGTTTAGCTCAGGGCACATCCTAAACAGTGTGTCTAGTACATTCTGTTATTTTATTGGAGTAGTGCTCCTGAAACCCAGAAACAGGTTTCCACAGGACTTAATGCTGTCCTTTCAGAGGATAAAAAACATGTTCCCCCAAACTCTTCCTAAATCAGTGCCAGCAAAGATAAGAAAGTTGGGGTAAAAAATAATGGAAAAGATTAGCAGTACAAGTGTTATTTCATACTTCAGTAAACCATTTTGTGGTTTTGCCAAATGCAGGTATTTATTGGTTTGCTAAGCCAACTGTTTGCATTTATGAGCTCAGGAGCAAACTGGAGACAATGGGAAACTCCTGTGGTAGTTTAGAAGTGACGGCAGATGATGATTTACCTGTGAGGCAGGTAAGGTAGATGAGAGGATCTAGCATGTCTTCTTTCTAGTAATGAAACTTCAGGCAAAAATTTGGGTTTGTTCTGTTCTTTTCCCTTTTCCCTTCTGCCAAACATTGCTTTTCCCTTTGCTTACCTCTGCAGTGGCTGCACTATGGAACAACTATCTGCCTGATCTTTTCTCACTCATTATCTGTTTTCCCACTAAGTCTGTCTGCCCACTTCCTTTTGCTGCATACAAAGCACCTGTGCCTCCATTCTGTACAAAGACAGAAGTGAAAAGTGAAAACAGGGGTATTAATTGGACTTTCTATTTGTTATCTCAGTGTTTACCTTTGAATCTGATTAAATACAGAATTTTAGCCTTATCTAAAAGAAATAAGCTTTGGTAGTTGATCCATAGAAACTTGGCTGGTTGTTTAATCCAGAAAAGCACAATAACATTTTGTATAGGACTGGTATCCCTAATTAGCTACTATGTAATGCCAAATTTGGCCTCATGGGTGACAGCTCAAGATCACTCTTTCTGAAAGTCATTACATTCCTTAGAGCCATTATTCAAAGGAATTTCAGCTGACAGATTTACTGGCTCAGTGTCCTCCCTGAGAGTTGGATAGCCAGGGAGTGTTCAAGGTACTCCATATTCAGCTGAAGCCTGAAATATGGAGCAGTATGTTGCCAATTTCCTCTATCTACATAAATTAATTTTAATGAGGTAGGTTCTCCGTGATCCAGAGGATTTCTATTTTGATTGTTATAGCTCTCTTCCTCTCTTCAGTGAACAGATAATAGGAAATGTGTGTTCTTTGAGGCATGTATTTGTTTGAGACCTGTTCAAATATCTGCATCTCCAGCTCTGGTTTGATTAGATTAGAATAGAAAGGCATGTGCTTGAAGAATGAAATATCTCTGTGGTGAAAACAGCAGTTCAGTGTGGAAAAAATATCTATGGATTTCTAAGAATTCTGTGGCCCACGTGTATGTTTCCTGAGATTTAGTGTGAAACCCTTGAACAGTGAAATTAAAGAGACCTTTTCCTTCTTAAATAGCCAGCAGGGGAAATCAGCAGGGAAGTCTGCTTCATGTCACCTGCTGGGCACAGACCTCCCCTGTGTGCCTGGGGTGGGCAACTGCAGGAGCTTCAACAGTCACTCATGGCCAGTCGGGATCATAGGGATGCGGCCAGACTCAGGCTGGGCTGCTCTATGGGCAGGCCTAGTTTAGGAGGGCCCATGGCCAGCTAGGGCAGGGAGCTGGGGACAGGCCATGCTCCAGCATCACTGGGGCAGGGATTAATGGCCTTCAAGGTCCTGGGCTGTGGGCAGTTGAGGAGAAGCCTGGTGGGCGGGCAGAGACAGGCAGGGCTGGGGATGCTCCTGGGACCCTGAGATAAATCACTGGCATTTTTATTTACAAACTCATCAGCACTTTAACCATAAGATGGAGCTGGTAATTAACTTTTACTAATGATACTGAGCTGACTGGACAACTTTGGAGGAATGTCATATAAACTGCGTGCAATGGTGACAGAACAGGTAAGTGTCGTGTACTCAGACACATTTAGTCTGGATGAAATTTCCAAATATTCTTTGTCTGTTTAGTGAGTTGAATATATGTCAAGACTGTATTTTCTATATAGCTGTATACAGGCTATAGGAGATAATAGTCAAAATATGCTGTATTGTACAAGGTAGCATTTCCCATGTAGTCCATAAATATAGGGATACTGTAAAATTATGTCCGTTTTTGCAGTGTACAAAACTATATCACTATCCACTACATCATCCTAAGGGCACATTTCTTAAGAAAGTATTTGCTTAGTCATGTTTGCAATGTTATTGTTTGTTACCTAGCCGGAGCATAGGAAGCAATAAAAAGTTAATGACAGGATTATGGGTTATTCTACTTTTATAAGTTTGTGTGAGAAATAATAAGATTATTAATAGAGCTAGAGCTGTAGATAGCCAATAGGTTGCTATGTATCCAATTTTTCTACTACAGTGCAAGTATAATCATTTGGGCTTCATAATATGTCATTTTCATCTGCGGTGATGACTTGCATATTACATGGAAATACATTTTCAGTTGTGTTTTTATGCAGCAGCAATATTAATTTCTAATTGCTCTGCAGATATATTTTATTATGAATTTTGATTGCAACTGGAACAAGGTATTTGGAGTATTGCGTGTTATTGTAAGCACAAAATAGGTATAAACAAAGCCAGCTGACGAGGTAGCTATGGGATCTGATGACAAAATCTGGTGTTAGGCTCATAGTCCAAGATCAGAAAGGCCACACCCTCATCATACAAGACACTGATATAAATGCATTTTGTTGACTGCTTCAAAAAAAGTTGTCAATTATTATTAGAAAGCTTTGCACTGGGTAAGGTTCTCCAAACTGTGTAAAACACGCATAAAAGTATAAGCTGACATAGACTCGATATTGTGTATTCTAGAATTTCAACAGATACGGAGTTGTATGTTCACATCTCACAGGAATCAAGCTGGTGTTGCTGAGAGATTGAATGGTGCCCAGAGGCAAGTGTAAAAGTCAAGCAACTGGGAACCGTTGTAATAGGATACATAAAACAGAAATACTACCTCTTCAAACCAAACAAATCTCACAGCAAAAAAGACATTTTCAAATTCTGCTGATAGAAATGGGAACCTAAGACAACACGATCTAATAAAAAATAGTTAAGTAAAAGACTGGCTAAAGCTCACATGCTTTGCACACCAAAACTGTTGAGACTTTCTCCTGGTTGCTCCAACAACATGGCAGTTCACAAAAAGATTCCAAATTATGTGAGAGTCATCTCTTCTATAAATTACATACTTAAGGCCTAATGATGCTTTAGGCTTGTATAATATTTTATATTTGCTTAATGCTAATGCCAGTTCTAGTGACTTCAAATGTTCTATGGGTAATGAATGATGGGACAAAATGGTGCATTCTCAGTTAGGTAGCCAGCTTTCATGCTTTGCTTTTTTGCATCGCATGTTTGCATACCTCTATCCAAGATAACAGCTATTACCTTCCAAACCAACAGTGAACACTTAAGAAAAAGCTCCACCACTACAGGACTAATTTTAAAAACAAATAATGGTAAATCCTAACTAGAAATACCAGCTTTTAAAATCTATTTAACTGAAAAGTCTGCGTATGTGGTTCATTCCCAAGTTCTAGATGTTGAAATTTTGATATTTGAAACTGTGTTTGTTTTGGCAGAGCTCCTTGTTTTCCTGCTTTCCTTTTCAAGATGCCATTAGAACCAAGCATTTTTTATTATATTGTATGAGAGTGAGAGCTTCTTGCAAAGAAATGAGCAGCTCTGTTTACTATTACACTGTTAATATCAATCTACAGCTATTAATAGGTAGGATAGTGCCAGCATTTTAATGATGACTGAAGTTATGCATTTGATATTAGAATCAGCATACAATATTATTTTGATTGAATGCAATATTTGTTACTGTGTACAGTTAGAAAAGCTAATGCTAATTAGAGATTAATGCATTTTAAGTTCAGAAGGGAACTATCATTTTCTTTTGACAAATCTCCTTTATGACACCAGTTGTAAACTTTCATCCACCTCAGCTACAGGTTTCTCAAGTAAAGGGCAGGAATGGGAGAGGAGCAGAAAGTTTGCACATTAGCACTGATGGGTGTAGTTATATGCCCAGGTAGGATAAGGTGGTTGCAGTTATATGCTGATGGTTTAAACTGGGATTGCATCCACATGTTCATCTGTTGAGATCAATAACTTTGTATTTGAGTGAAACCAATCTTTGAGAAAGGACATCTTACCCTGATCTGAAGAAATCAAATGACCAACCTTTGTCTGAAGAAATCACAGGATGTACTACCCAACTCCTCCTTGCTAGCTCGTGTATTTCTGGTTTCAAGGTGTTTGCTGCCTGTTTTACCTTTGATTCCTTTTTTGCCTTTCTCTTCCAGTTGAAGAACCTCTGAGAAGATAATGACTTGCTCTGAAGCAAGCATGAGGACACTGTCAACTGTGATCAAGTGATCTTGAAATTTCAGACATTGTAGGCAAAAGTAACTGTTACCGTTGAGCAAATTGTTTGTTTTAGGAAATCTAAACCAGAAGCACTTTCTATATCAGATTCTACTTGAAATTTATGTAGTGATAATGGAACAGGCTCACAGCTGCTGTAAATCTGCATGCTACCACTGATGTTGATAACACCTCTCCAGTTTATGCCTCTTGTAAATCTTCTCCAGGGATTATTTGTTTGAACAAATACACTGAGAAACTAGGAAAGAAAATACAAATACCCTTTACCAGAAAGATATGTGGAGTAGAAAAAAGAGCATGTACAGCAGAGAAAATATTTTGTACTTCCTATAAAGTTCAAATCTTTTTTGAAAAGGCCTTTCTCAGATCTTTTATTCATTCTTAGAATGGCAAGTGTTGGCAATTACAGAAAAGTGTGTGATAAGTGAATGCATGGATATGCTAACTGCAGAAGGGAATAAAAACTGAGCCTTTCAGGGAGAAACAGATGGATTTACAACCACACCAAGAAGATGGTAGGTATGAATTTTTATGGTTACATATATGTTATGGAAGGGGTGTATTTACTTTTCAGAACTCTTTACAGGTGCATAAACGTTTCATTTTTGTATTTGCTGGCCAGGTTCTTTCTCACTCAGTCAAAACTATAATGAGAGTTTCATGGCCACCTTAAACTAGCATGTCATTAACCAGATTGTTCAGGAGCTTTAGCATATAGGTACCTGAATGCAATTTGTACAAGTAGAAATATGGGGTGATGCTAGACAGAGAGTTAGCGCTTGCAGGCAGGAGATACAGACTGGGTTTTTTTGGCAGCTGTGCCTGCTTTATGTCATTGTAAAGCAGTTGTGGAAATTACAGCTTTTCATGAGATTTCAGAGATGTTTTAGAAATGCCCACTAGGAAGGGCAATGATTAACAATAAATCTTTCTAGCTTGTGACAGTTTTTTTCTTACTGTCCTTGTGTGTGTTAGATACAAAATATTATCTATCCCTTATTCATCCCAAGGGGCTGCTTTGCTTCTATCCTCCACCTTCAAAATTCTAAAAGAAAACAAGCCACCTCATTCCTATTTACTCCAGCAACAATCAGTTCTATGCCATCTCTCTGCCCTGCCCTCTGTGCTGCAGAAAGGGCAATTTCCATCCATTTCAAATCCATTTCCATCTAGGCAATCCAGTGCCTTTTACTATGTTCAGACCAACGATTCCTTAGCATTCAGCAAGAGTGTATCCAGCCTGGTTTTGCATTTATTCATGTCTGCAAAATGATGCAAAGGTCTAACACAACCTTTCTTCTTTCCTGTGGGCAAGCTGTCAGTATACTGATCATAGTCTGTAGTCTGGTTTGTTAGGTTATGCTGACAGACTGTAAATATTCATATCTTGCTCCTGTATCAGATGAGAAAAAAAGTACTGGCATCAAGTGTACTGCAAGTGCTGGTGTAGGTATGTGACGTTAATCACCCCATGGGAAGTGCTTCATGCAGGTATGTTTTCTGAAAATGGTAATATTGCATTTCTCCATTATTTCTTATTCTGTTGGAAAAGGCCTTATTTTCCCTTTCCTTTCTGCCTGCTGGTTATCTGGGCTTTGAACAAGTAAGTAGCTTAGCTATTGAGTTATTTGACTAGAGGAAGTGCTAACTTTGACAAACACGGACAAAACTATGGTAGGGAAGGTTTTTAATGTTTTCTTCAAAGGAGCAAACATCAAAGACATATACTGAAAACATAGATAGGTGTAAAGATGGAGTACACTTTGTGGCTGGCTGTAGGTGTTGAAGAGGCTGGCTAGCTATAACTGGTTAGTGCTCTGTGAGAATGAAATTTGCCTTCTGCAAAGCCTTGCCTTAGAGTGCACAGGGACTGTTTAACCACCTTTTCACTCACCATGGAAAGTTCACTAAATAAACTTATGTTATTCACAAATTCTGCTTGGATCTCGTCACAATCCAGATAATAAACCCAGACAAAAAGGTAGAAACTATGTATGTACTAAGTAGTCTCAGAACTTCGGATACATCCTAAAGCACATTGCAAAAGGTCCCTCACCTGAATACTATGACTTTAATTATTCCAGATTTCCAAAGAAAAAATGTCCACCAGGACATTTCACCACTCCATCCCTTGCCAGTCGCAGTCCTAATTTTGAACAATATATACTCAAGGAAATACAGAACACAGTTTCATTCACACTGGAAATTAACTATTCTTTCAGAGCCTATTAAAACTGAAATGACAATTTAGTAAGTGTTTTGCAGTTGAGTTAAAACAAGAATTTTCTGGTAATTTTAGAGGTATTTCTCAATAATAAATACTAATTCTTAAGTTTTAAAGGGAATATAACTGCTGAACTAGAGCCTGTCTCTGAAACCAAATTGTATTGAAGTTTTGCAGTGTTTATGAGCAGCAGCTAGGGCAAGATGTAAAGATCCCTAAATCGGTGTATTCATTACATCTAATATAATCTGAATTTTAATAGATTTAAATGCATACTATTGATAGTTTATATTTTTCTGGTTTGTGTCATATATTATATATTTTTATATTACTAAAAATAATTCTGAAATATTAATATGACATTTAATGGACTTTCAATTTTGATAAAAAAATCAACATTTATATAAATTTATTTAAATGATAGTAACTGCATTAGAGTTTCAACCTCCTGCCGTGAGCAGGGACACCTTCCACTAGACCAGGTTACTCAAAGCCCCATCCAACCTGGCCTTGAACACTGCCAGGAATGGGGCAGCCACAGCTCCCCTGGGCACTCTGTGCCAGCGCATCAGCACCCTCACAGGGAAGAATTTCTTCCTAATATCTAATCTAAATCTCCCCCTCTGTCAGTTTTGAACCATTCCCCATTGTTTTGTCACTACACTCCCTAGTAAAAAGACTGTCTCCAGCTTTCTTGCAGGCCCACTTTAGGTATTGGAGATCTGCTCTAAGCTTGTTACAAATGATCAGAGGGCTAGACCACCTCTCCTATGAGGAAAGGCTAAGACAGCTGGGCAAGAAGGCAAGGCTCCAGGGAGACCCTATAATAGCAGCCTTCCAATACATAAGCAGGGACTTATAAGAGGGAGAGACTTTTTACCAGATCCTGTAGTGACAAGACAAAGGGTAATGGGTTGAAACTAAAAGAGGGTAGGTTTAGATCAGATATGAGGAAGAAATTTTTTACAGTGAGGGTGGTGAGACAGTGAAACAGGTTGCCCAGTAAGGTTGTGGATGCCCCATCGCTGGGAAGTGTTCAAGGTTGGATGGAGCTCTGAGCAACCTAATGTAGTGAAAGATACGCCTGTCCATGGCAGGCAGTGTTGGACTAGATGATCTTTAAATGTAATTTCCAACCTTTCTATATTTCTGTTATTCCATATTGTACTTTTTAGGGATTTTAATATAGAGACATAAGATCACAAAAGAATAATTATTTAAATTGTTTTGCCATTTATGGCTTTAAATAATCCTCTAAATTTACCCTTCAGTGCATATTTTGTGTACTTAATTTGTTTTCAATCCTCTGTTGCCAGAAGCTAAGATACTATTGTGCCACTGCTGGACTTTTCTGAGGTCGACATGCTTTCTTGTTTTTCAGAGAGGAAACGGGTTAATATCATTGCACTGTTATCAGTAGCTTGATGCATGCCTGTTTTCTACTAGAAAAGATGTGCAGTGCCTTCTTGCCTATTTCTAGCCTGCAGGCTTTTAACTTGAAATCTTTTTTCCTGTTTCTGATTTTTCATTCTCGCTCACTCACTCTCTCTCTCTCAGGGTCTCTCTTTCTCTCCCCCAGCTCACTGTCACACTGTTTTTACATAATCTGGAAGAGATTTTTGTTTTCTCACCCCCTGGAAAGTTTGTGCCTGAAAGGTTTTGCAGTACCTGACATTGTGTTTGGGTAATTGAATTTTTTGTTTCTTTTAAAATCTCATGTTTAACTCAAATATAATATGCTGTGTCTTGGAGCATAGTGGAGATGTGCTGAATAAATAGACGCGTACGTACTTGATGTATTTTATACATATAGCTGATATATTTTCTATCTCTCTTCCTGTTTATTTAAACTCATTGAAGGTATATTGAAGATTATTAAGCATTCAGGAATGGCTGAAGTGCCATAGTAGTTGCAGAAGTGGTGCAAGAAGCACAGGGATGCTCAAAGTAGTTAACAAACACTCAAGACCAATACTTCATAATGATCAAACTCTGCCTTTGTCTGGGTTTCAAAAACAACTGGGGATAAATAAATTACATTAATGTATTCAGGAGCACAAATCCTCTAGAGTAAATGTCAAAGCAATTGTAAACCACAGCATCTTTAAAATTAACAGCTAGTACAAAAAAGCATGTGTCTGATGCTTGGAAGACCAGTTGATTGCTTTTCAGACATAGATCTGGGGGGAAGAATGTGAATCTTTAAATGTCACTTGGGGAGGGGCAGAATGGAAGGAAAAACTGAGGAAAGTCACACATGAACCTGAAGAGATCTTCAGTGTATATTTTGAGATCTTGACGGATGTACTTATGGTTAAGCTTGGCTGTGAAAAATATAGATGTCATCACTGTTTTACTAACATGAGACAATAAAATGTCATTAACTTGCAAGTAACTGCATTTCTTATCAGACTGCCAAGAGGATAACAATCTTGTCTAGTTTCAATAGAAATTATATATGTAAAGGCAGAAGTTTTAACTTTGCTCCTATGGAATGCAATAAAAAATAAATCTGAAGTTCAGTCCTCTGAATTTACTGCCGATAAGTGCCTGCTCATAAAACACTTAATAGGAATTAAGTGTGTGTTTAAATATCTTGTTGCATAGTGTCAGAGCTATATTGAAATACATGAGATGCATGTCTACACTATAATTTGCAAAGGTCTGAAATAATATCAGAATGAGTTTCAAGTAAGATAGTCCTACAAAATGGCGGCAGCCTAGCCATATGGGCTGTTTCTATGGCTTGGCCAAGGCTGAGGTCTATACTCTGCTATAATTACTTTAGCTAAGCTGGAAATCTAAAATAGTGTGGGGTTTTTTTTGTTTAGTATAGATATGAACCACTGCTTTTTACTGTTAACATAGCGAGCACTGGACTCTAGTAGTAATGGACATATCTATTAGTTCAGTAAGGCTAAAGAGGAGAGTGAAGACCTAGTAAAGGTGTTTGCAAGCCAAATGCTTTCTTAAACTAGGAAAGATATTTCTGAGTTAGTATGCATTGTTTAATAGTTTGAACATGCAAATAGAGTTATTAAACTGTCTGCATACATGTGAAAGGGTAGTATTGTGCAGAGATGAACTGGAATCTGTCAATCTCCTGCCTTCCTTTAAAATAGTTATGTAAAATGGATTTGAAGAGGACTTTGTCCGCAGAGATAAATGTTGCTTTTATGATAACAGAGGGGGCAGGAAAGGTATTGAGTTTGTCAGCTTGCCTGACATCCACGATAATGAAAACCTAGAAAATACAAGAGGGAAGAAAAATATATGCTGTCAGTCTTTCATATTTCACAGCTGAGGAAAAAAACCCTACTTTTTAGAAATATAAGTACTTACATTTGGCTAGTGATTAAATGAAGCAAAATATCTACACAATGATCAATTTTATATGTGAAAGATCTGAGATTTTAAACACTAACATTTCATCAAATTCTTGATTGTGATTTTTTTTCCCCTGTGGTGCACTGCTTATAACAGCCTGAATTAGTAGCAGCTGTGGGAGATGGTGAGAAGCTTGCAAAGTCTTACCTGACCATTCATAAGCTTTTTAATTAGCCAGAACAATTATCAAATTCTTGCCTGTCAGAACAGTTGAAAGATTTCCCTAGTAGTATCTTGATCAATATAATGCACTGGTTTTGGAGAGGTGTTTGCGTCTGTGGGTTGGCCCAACAAATGCCACAGCAGCGACAGCAGCTAACGTGAGGTTGAAGGACTGTTCTTTGGTGAGACCAAAAGGCAACTTTATCCCTGTATCCTGTTTTTGACAGTGGCCAAAAGTGAATACTTAAGAACCAGGACAGTTTATGTGGTAATGCATTCTGATAGTCTTGCATCCTTGCCCTTTTTTCAGCTCAGCGACTTGGGAATTGGATGGGGTTTCCACATATTCATTATTTTTCCTTCAGTGTATTTGTCCAAACTGAAAAAGCTACTGAATCTTCAATTCAGTCTTTAGCCCTCTAGAGATTGTAAATTTCAGATTACCAGAAACAGGGACAGTAAAGCAAGGATACCTTGCTCTCTTATTCTCCAAACCACTAAGGAAGAACAAAACTCAATATGCACTATAGCGGTGCAGACTTGATAAAATTCAAGAGGTACTCAAAAGCTGCAAGGGTGGTCCTGTGTCATGGAGCTGTGCACATGGAGCTGCAGGGTTTCTTCATCTTCAAGTTATACAGTGCATGACTGCGCATGACAAATGAAGCAGAAAGCCCTTGGTTTAGTTTATTTTATAGAGGCAATCTAGAAGCTGCTGTCAGTGAGTCCTGAGCTGAAGAGTGTCAGTGGAAAGCTGCTCTGCTCTTGTTATTTCAGAGGTCTGTGGAACGAGAGCTGCTAGAAAGTATTGTACTGTGCCAAAGAAAAAGACAGTGACCTTTGCTGAAAAACACCTTACAGAAAGCATTGTTTACAGTCCTTAGTATCTTCTCTGTCCCTGACTTTTCTATGCACTCCTGAATCATAACAAACTTTGCTATTATATAAAACCCTCAATGTGTCAACTTGCTGAACTTCCTATCCTTCAGATTTCCGCAGAGCCCCGCTCCTTTCCTGAGTCATTTGCCCTGTTTCTTCTGACTGCTGCTCTGCTTCTCAAGTAACTCTTATTTTCCATATTTTCCCTCCACTCTACCCCACAACTGCTAAAGTCACAGGGAGGTTTTTAACAGTTTTCTGTTAAAAGACTGGCTTAAGTGCCGTTCCAGCTGAAGCAAGAAAAAGTACGTGTTAATTGTTCGGTTTCCATGGTACCAAAGACTTCAGCCTTTTTCTTTCCTGTTTTGACAAGCCATCTTTGTACTGAGAGACCATGGAGATAGCAAATGGGTTTTATGATGAATCCTTTTGTGATATCAGCTCCTTTGTAATCAGGAAATGACAAATACACAGCTAGTAGGATTGCCAGACATAAGAGTGGCAGACTACTAGACCCTTATTTGTACCGCAGAAGTGGGCTAAGGGAAAATTTGACTTTATGAATGACAGGAAGATGCAGAACTGAAGATAGGTTGGTAATTTCTCTGTAAGAGGTTTTTTCCCATTGAGCAAACTGGTTATCTGTATGACCTGGAAGTAAGGAGTTGTTGAAGAATGATGATAGACGTGTCTTAAGGTAATAATTTATGTTATTCATTAGAAAGGGTATCCCTGAAGCTTTACTGAGTACATAGGTGCCTGTGCCAGACAGACCATGACAGCTGTATTAGATATGAATTATTTTACATCTCCTGCCAAAGTACAGAAAAAGCTATTGTGTGTTTTGTGTAGACTGCATAGCTTTTGGGGCCAGCACTGCCCTCTCTCACCCCCAACTTACTGTCTGTTTATAGTATCATGTGTATCCAAAATATTCTATTGACTGCTGAAAAGTGAAGTTTTTGTTAAGGAAAAAAAAAAAAAAGCTAGATGGAATTATTTGTAATTTTTTTTTTGCATTCAATTATTAAATGCTACAGAATATATATTCAGCGATGTATTCATACTATATACTCAGTCATATCGTCTTCACACAACAGGTTGTGGGGCACGCGTCAATCCCTTTCCTTCTCTACCTGTGGGAATAGTCTCAATGTTCATCTCAGTGATGTCTTTTTCTCTTTGGAAAACTTCACTGTGGAGAAAGATTTACCAGTATTTGTTTTCACCCAGAAACAGGAGCATTTTTCAGGATTTATTTAAAAGCAGTATTTCAAAGGGTGGGCAGCCACAGTTTTATTTCTGCTTCTTTTTAAACCTGATTTTGAAAAGGAAAACACAGCTACCAATTTAATGGGATGCTTGCTTTTCTGAAACTGATCTTTGCCACTGCAGATGACCAAAGGATACTATTACCTTGGGTATTTATAAATATAATTCCTCATCTGCAAATATATTTCCTTATAAATTGGACAGTAATGTATTTTATCAGGGAAACAGACTTCTTGTCTCTTTCTACATTGCTGTACATTTTGATGTTGTATTTTATTTCTTAGTCTGGTTATATAAAGCCTGATAAGGAAGAAGTGAGTGGCTTACTTCACCCAATGATAGGAAGAGGCAATATTAAAATAGGGAAAATTATGAGGCACTTCTATTTGGCATCTCCATAACCTGAAAAGTATCTGAAGTTTAGAAAACCTCATCAATGAATTTCAGAACTGCTCTTATCTTAGTTTCCTTATTTTCCAGTCCAGTCTAGTCTAGTCTTTTCCATTCTTTCTATTTTATCTTTTAATAAAACATGGGACTATATTCAAAACTAATGGAAGGAAGCAATTCAAACTCTTTTTCTGCTCAGAGTACATCTAGGGCAGATTGTGGGTGGGTTTTTTTTCAGTGGCTCTCAGTTCAGAAATTAACCCTAGTTGTAAGCATTGCCTGTGAGAAAGGATTTCACCATGCAGTAATTTATGTAATTATTTGAGGGGGCTATTAATGTACAGATTAGTATGTTATGTCTGATACCTTCTATTCATTACCACTACCTATTTTAGCTCTACTTGTCAACTGTAGTAAAACTTGCTCCTTTTCAAGAGCTAGAGTTCTTTTTCTCTATTTCTTTCTTTGAATATTATCCAATATTCAAAACTTATCCAATGTTTATGGCTGCACACTCTTCCATTTGGATAAGAACCAGGTAAAACCCAATTCTATATTAATGTTATAATAATTATAATTTGCTCTCGTGGATCAGTGGGCAGATGCTGAGGCTGTTATCAAAAAGCTCACAGCAATGTGTTATGGTTGTTTTTTCCTGATGTTGTCCCCAAGACAGCACATAT
Source organism: Lathamus discolor (assembly GCF_037157495.1). Taxonomy (NCBI): domain Eukaryota; kingdom Metazoa; phylum Chordata; class Aves; order Psittaciformes; family Psittacidae; genus Lathamus; species Lathamus discolor. The sequence continues at coordinate 98,795,271 of NC_088885.1, read as the reverse complement.
CTACCACACCAGAAGTATGAGGCTTTGCTTCTATTGGCACAATGAATTTCTTACTCCTACATTTTTGTATAGAAAGTTTTTTGGTTTTGTTTTATTTTTGGCATGGTATCACAATTTCTTCTGAAATAGCTGGTAGTGGATTCTTTCAGTCACTTCTTACCAAGGTTAACTGGAAGTCTCAAGGGAAGAAAGGGTGCAAGGAGAAAAGAAGAAAAAGGGTGGGGGAGAAGAAGTTGCATCAATTAGTTTCAAAAAGGAACAATTTGTTACATTTCCAGCTCAGCATGCTCATCAATACAGGTGTGGAATCTGCAGTACATGTTAAACACTTCCTTTCTGCTCTGTAAAATTAGGTATGATTCCCTGCAGTGCACAAGAAAAACAATTCCACTATCAATAATCTACAGAAGCAGTTCTACCAGACACCTCTGTTCTTAGGAAAAATTCCACCTCTCTAACGCTTCTGACTTACTAGGAGTTGATACATTTTTTCATAATTTTCTTTTTCAGAAGTTGTTCAAAACCAACCTCACTTACAAACCTTTAGATATTTTTTTTTGTTTAGGTTTTGTCCAGACAATTTCTTCCTCACCCTCCCTAGAAATGACTGTATGACCTTCACAGTGTATGTTTGTATCCATGTAATATATGTAGGTACCTATGTATTTGATTTTTCTTTAGACTGATACAGCAATGTCTAAGCTACATGACTGAACACTGGGATATACTTTCTGGTAACAATACAAGCACAAACTTTAGGATTCACAACCTTTCATTAAAATTTTACTCCTTTATTCCTACGTGTTTCAACATTTGGTTTAGAAAGCCCTTTCTTGGATTTTAACATTACTGCTGGAGTCTCATGAATCAAAGACCTGTGTAGCTATGCAGAAAGAATTTCAACTCCTTCTAGTTGTACAAATAGATGATATAAGACAGTGTGAAGGAAAAACAGAGTATGCCGTACCCTGAGACTGGTGAAAATAGTATCCTTTGGAAACTCAAGAAGCTTGAGATAGTGAATGAAACCACATTTTGAAATAGTAATAAAAAATACTACTGGCATAATAGGTTATCATCTTATAACATGGAGTAGAAACTTCAGATCTTGAGCTCAGAGACATGATTTGTTCTTTCTTGACTTTTAGAGAGCCATCTCCCTCCCCAGAGAATAATACCCTACTTTGGCAGAAGCCTAACTTTTGCTATGAAAGCACCAGAGGATCTCAGAAGATACTGAAACCATGTTGTGACAGGCATAAAACACTGACTTGGAGACTTGCTCTGCCAAGGACTGCGTACTCTAAACACATTTAACTGTCAAGCTAAACTGATTTCAGATACCTGTTTTAGATATACTCAGGCTTCCTCAGAAGACTGATCTGCATGATTTATTTAGCAACAGAAAATGGTTTGGGCACATTGCTTATTTTTAAAAGCAATGGCAACACCGGAGCATTCTCACCTCTCTTTCTAGACCTTCAATACCTAGGTTTCAAAATCACACAAGTGAGAAAATGCTTAATGAATATCTTGAGGTGTTTACTCTTCTGCTGATCCTGGATGAGTAGCAGGTTATGTTTATCTAATTTTTCCTCTCAGAGTGAAAGATATTGTTCGGCAAACCAAGAACTTAAAAATCTTTTAACTTTGCTGGTCATTTTTTGTCTGAGCTACATCACTAGGAAAGATGAAAACTGCACTTATCACTAAGACCGTTTTACTCTCTGGGATGCATGATATTCCCTCTTTTCTACTGTGCAGATAAAGTAGGCCTTTTAAATCTGTAAAACATTGTTCTAACTAACTACTTAGCTAACTTTATTCTTAACTAAAGTGAACTGTTGGCACAATTAAGATAAATTACTGTTCTGATTTTATTGAACAATACTAAAGGTTGGATTATTGCAATTACTTATTACAAAGATGTTCTCTGTACTGAAAAAAGGACATTCTTGTCAGCAAACACAAAGCTTTCATGTATGCTGTAATATAGATCAAAGATCTCCTATAATTATTCTCTGACATCATAAATATGCTAGTATTTTAAAATTTTAAAAATGTTAAGTAATTAGTAAGATGTATTACCTTTATTGTACAATGTGAATGAACATCCTATTCACCAATACATGTTCCCTTGCCAAGTATCTGAAGAAACTAATTTAAATGGAGCCTTTTCAATGAGAAAACGTATTAAAACATTTTACTCTATTACCTGATTATTCTATTCTACTTCATCTGCTATTCTGTGTCAGTCTTTTGTCTTCATATTAGTTTGCTGTTTTAACTTTTGTGAAAATTTAATGAAATATAATTTTATATTCACTTTTCCACCTTACTTTCTACTTTGGTTTAATATGCTTGGTGCAACCCCAAAAATCTTTCAAACCACTTTCCACATCTTTGTTTTAAGGCATTAGATAGAATTGTCATTCACATCTACTTCCTTTTAAAGCATTATATCCTCTTACGGGTTCCCAAACACAAGGATTCTGTATGAAAGAAGAAACAATTCATGAACTACCCTTTTGATCCCACTTCCTTAGGAATTATAGTAGTCATTCATGAAACTGGAAGAAGAATCTGGCTAAAAGTACCTACAGCAATTGTAAAAAAGATTTCCTCCATCTAAGTAGTGCTTGATTTAATTTTCAATTAAAGTGTGGGGTTTTATGAGCTATTACTTATTAATTACCTATTTATGTTCATGGTTTTTGTAGACACTTTGTACAGAATAATATTAAGCTCATTTATATTTTCAGGACTTCAAGATTTAGGAAGATTTTTACTGAATGACTTCAATATCTTCAATCTGAATGTTCAGATATTCATAAGCAACATTGTATTCGAAGCTATCTCCAAAATTGCATCAAGTGGAAAATATTTGCCTTGATGTGATTATCTGATCCACACAATAAGGCATATAACTAGCACTTCAAGGACTTTCTCAGAATAGGAGCTACACCACTGCTCCTCTGACCTATTCCAAATTTTGATAGGTTAGCACATGTGTTGTGGTTTAGACCCAGCCGGTAACTCAGCACCATGCAGCTGTTTACTAACCTTCCCCCTTTCCCTCTTACTCCCCTAGGCAGAATGGGGGGGGGAGAATCTAAAGAATGTAAACCCTCCAGGCTGAGATGGGAACAGTTTAATAACTAAAATAATGTAAAATATAGTGATAATAGAAAGAATACCAACAATAATGATAATAACTAAAAAGAACAAGAGAAGAAATGAAAGTTCAGAAAACACAGGTGATACACAATAGAATTGCTCACCATTCACTGACCAGTATCCAGCCCAACCCAAGCAGTGATCACTTCCTGTTCTCATCACACGCTATGGTATGGAATACCCTTTTAGCTAGTCTGGGTCAGGTGTCCTGTCTCTGCTCCCTCCTCGCTTCTTGTACCTCCTCCTCACCGGCAGAGCATGGGACATCAGGGTAAGTGCTACTTAGCAACAACTAAAACATTGGTGTGCTGTCAGCATTGTTCTCAGACTAAAGCCAAAACACAGCACTGCGCCTGCTACTAGAAAGAAAAATAGCTGTTACAGCTGGAACCAGGACAACCTGACAGAACAAATTCTTATATCCATAGAGTCCTGAGGACTAACCCTGACATACGTCTCTTCAACCTGACATTCTGAGGATGTTTTTCTTAACAATAATAACCTTTTAATTTAAAAAACATTAGCTGTAGACAAATTCATCTTAAGTCTTCATTATTCATAAGACAGTGTCAATATGACATATAAGGAAGCACTACAAAATTTATTAATTACTATCTCCTCTGTATGATTGCATTATATAGTGAAATTTCAAGCCATTAATAAAAATTGTATTCAACTGGAACTAGGGTTTTGTCCCAGATATTTTGTCTGTCATCAGACATGGGGAAAAATATTCCAAGTCAGAAGCAAGAAGAATCTAGCCCAGATTTCTTTTCCTTTTTTATCCCCAAGAACTGAAAAGTTTTAATGTCACTGGTGTTAAAATTGTTTAATATTCGTTCAATCAATGAGAGGAGAATTTTCAAACATGAAATACTGCAAATTATGGTGTAGTGAAGAAAGAGGGTAATCATATTTATGGTCTGATTTCATAAAAAATATTCACGCTTATTGGGAGAGTTTGTTGATTTTAATTTTCATAGTTCAGGGCTTTTCAAGACAATGCTATAAAGTATTTACTAAACCCAATATCTCCAGGCTGAAAACATCAACTAGTTTTTTCTCAGAAAAACAGTTTAAAGTGTGGCTTAAATTTTCCATTTCCCAAATTACGTAGAAACCTACAGCAATTGCAAGTACCAGTCCTGTGCAAACCTATTCTATCTTTGCTACAGTTGCCAGATGACCACCATTGATATTTTTCCCAAATACACTAGAATCACAAATAGTGGTAGACTCCTAGGATTTTCTAAGAAAGTTTTGTTTCTTTCATGAATTAATGACTCATTTCAATAGATTTAGAAAGAAATGTAATAGTCCACGATAGGAACATGTTTGAAAAAGGGCACAACTGCTTAAATATTTGCAAAATGCAAGGAATGCATATATTTCAGATACCATCTTATCATTAAAGCACAAACTGCTATGAGCAGTTCTGCTTTAAATATTTTGCTGAAGCTGTATCTTTTGACAAATTGACTGACACAATACAACCTGAAGAAAAATCCTGGCTCATGCTTGCTTATAATATTAGCATCGTACTGCTGATCTTTCATCCTTGTTTGATTATTTAGTAGAAAGATGTCTTGCATTCAATCACAGATTTTTTTTATCAGTTTCAAATATCCTACACAGTAATTTCTTAAATAAACTATTATATGTACAGATTAAAATATCGAACCTGAAGACCAGAGGGTATGTTGATGTTTTTAATTCATTGGCTTCAGAGGGGATTTTATTTGAAATACAAATGGACTGATCTTTCCCACTACGGTGTTACTATTGCTTGAATGGGAGCCAAATAAAGTCCATGTTAAAGCCTGACAACTTTGTCTACACTGCTTAATTTGTAGTCTAGATTTTTGTAAAATTACAGTGATTTTTGATGTCTCCGTTTTCATATGCTCAAGCTGAGACATTTCAGTGAAGTGTTGCACTCAGTGCCACAACTCAGCATTTCCTAAAGATTTGCCACTGAAACATTCTCGCCCCATTGTGCCAAGGGAGTACTTTTACACCAACAAAGTTGATGTGGAGGGTAACTGAGAAACAATGTGATAAGTAGAATTATTTGTGCAAAGTTACTAAGAAAATACCTGTTGCTGTTTTTTTAAAATGATAAATTCAATTTTATTGCTGTAAATATCAAAGACCACGCCAGAGATATATTAATGCCCCAGGATTACCTAAGTACTTGGCTTCCCAAATCATGTTTATCTTCCACATTATTGGAAGTATGCTCATTGATTTGTGTCCTTTGTACTACTGCAGTAAAGTATTGGAAAGCTTTATTAGATTCAGCACTCACTGTGCTTTCCTGGACAACTGTATGTAATTAATTTGTGTTAGGATTAGACTGCAAATGTTAGATTAATGTGTATGGAAAAGTTATTGCCTTTTCTTACAGGGCAATCAATGCGTACAGATGAAAACAATTCAGCTGATGTCCTTTTCAATATACAGGTAAATACAAGACACATGCTTAATTTACTGTATTTGCCGCCAACACATTAAACAACTTTAAAAAGTTCACCATATAATCTTACTTCCATTTAAATGAATATGACCACTTAAAGGTAGATTAGAGCTTCTTGACAGATGGACAAGTTGCATACTTATTCAGAAATTAGGAATGAGGAAGGCATAATCTAGTTTAGCCCCCAAGCAGGTAGTTACATAACAGTGATTATATAGCAGCTTTAACCATGGAAAAATGCCATATTGTCTCTGACCGTGGCCAGAGCCATAGGCAAGGAAGTATTCAAACTGCACATAACTGAGAAAACTAGTCTCTAATGGAATGTCAAAACAGATTAGCATTTGTCTGTCATAGTATCTGAGAGAAGAAAATGATCACTTGGTAAATTACTTGGTAAATGGCCACTGGTAAATTACTGACAAGTGACTGTATCAGATTCAGCCATTGGTGCTGTGAATTATTAATTCTGATGATTTTTGATGTCTAAATCTGAAAAGAAAATGCAGCTACAGTTTCATTAAAACATTTTGGATCGTTTAGTATTTTCTAATCATACACGTAAGTATCCACATACTTACATATGCAGAGGTGATGGGCTGTAATAAAAGTGTAAGATGATGTAGTTTATTTTTTTCCTGTAGGTTTATTATACAAAGCCAGTCTTGAAACTGTTCTGGGATTAAATAATTAATTTAGGAAACATACATAGTAAACAAATATCTCTGAAGAAAGTGATTTATTTCATAGTAGGCTATGAAAGAAATTATGACTGCAAAGTAATTAGTTTCAAAAGTACAAAGGTATTTTGATGTGTAAATGTGTTCTTCATTTCTTCTGTTCAAAGCTATGCAAGAATATCTTCTCAGACACCTTGTTTTGCTATAAATATCAGGAAAAAGCACGGAAAGCATCCTGGAGTGTAGGTTTGCTTAACAAAACTGAAATACAATCTTTTCTACAGAATTTGGAAATAACTTTTCAAATAACCTATTTATAGTTTAAATGGGTTTTTAGCATATCTGACAAGGAAAATAGCACATAAACAGTCAATAATAAATTGGTTCCCTCTGTCTGCAAACCTTTCTCAAATCTCAAGATCCCTTGAAAATTTTATTCTATATACTCGCAGTAATCCCACGTTGCAATTAATTATAATGTGTCCCACACAAATGGAAAGATGTTTTCTAGCTTGTATGAAGGCAAGAACCTCTTGTTTTACTTCATCTAACCCTCATACGTGTCAAAAAAGTGAAACTTGTATGTTCACAGAGCACAAACTAAAAAGTGGGATGGTTTTGGCTATTCAGAAGCTTGTCCCCTGAAGAGACAAACTCACCAAGCAGTGTCCAGCAAAATTTGCTATTCCTCTAATATGACTTCAAGAAATCCTTTCTCCCTGAGAGAATCACAACTCAAAGATCACCTATTTGAAATAAGGCAATAGGTGGCCTTATACCAACATTGAAAACAATATTTCAAAGCTATAAATACATGTGAGAAAAAAAGAGGAAAACTGGCATTAAATCTTTAAAAACCTGTGAAATACTATAGAAATTATAATCCAGGGATAAAATACCTTAATGCTGAATGCTTGCACCTTTTGGAAGTATGTGTCTTTATCAGGTAACGGAGAATACTGTCCAAACACGCAGATAGCTTTCAGAGGCTGTGTTGTCCTGGAAGTGCCATGTTGCACCATCTGTGCAAGAGCACTTGTTCACCGGCCAAGGCTAAATCAATGCTGTTATGTGGGTAAAATCCTTGTGTAATGATATCCATTTTATTTCTGCTGGATTAAGATGTTAATGGACTCAACAAACAATATCGTATTAATAACTATGCTGATGTTCTACTTGTTTGTTTTTCGTGAATTATGTGTTTGACCTGTCAGTGTGGTAATTTCTGCAATTAAACTGGTTTATTTTTTCAATTAAACTTGTTTGTCCTTCTATCCTAGAAGCAGCACTCCGCAAACATTACTGGGTGAGATGTAAACATTTGCTTAAATAGTTAATCAGTGGAAGTGTACAGAGCTCATAATAATGGAAAATGTTAGGTGCTTACAGCATAATTTTACTAGGAGGAAAATGAAAACTTAAAAGAAACCAAACATGTTGTTCTAAGCAAAAATAGCTAATTGTGTTGGTTTGGATTGAGATAAAAACTCAATCTGCTGTCAAGAGTTTGAATTTTCAGACTTTGGGAAGAAAGAGAGAAATGAAACAAGTTGCCCAGAGCAGTTGGGGCCGCCCCATTCCTGTAACTGTTCAAGGCCAGGGTTGACTGAGCTTTGAGCAGCCTGGTGTAGTGGAAGGTGTCCCTGCCCATGGCAGGGCAGTTGGAACTGGCTGATACTTTAAGGTCCCTTCCTACCCAAACCATTTTATGATTCTGGGAAACTGAAGTTTTGAACTTCTACCTGAATTCTGTTGATGCAAGTGTGAATTTCCAATTTCAGAAGTGTTGCTACTTCATTTTACAACAAACAATAGTTCTGTATCTCAACACTCCCAAACTTGGAGATATAGGGTCAGTACTGGCATATCTAGTTTATTTTTAAGCAGCTTTTTACAGATTTAGTATTTGTTAGCTGCTGAAGAAAAATAAACAGGGTTCAGTCCAATCAACTTAATGCTGAAATATTCCCAACCACTTAAAATGGGGGCATTCACTGAATTTAACATTGGATGCACTCCTTGTAAAAACATAGAGTTCAAAGGAGTATTTCTTGCTAATACTCTGTGTGCCCCACTGTATAAAATAAAAATAATGAAAAAAAAGAGCCAGTATGGTAAAGTGGGAAACTAAGAGTGAGGTTAAACCCCACTTTTCTCTATGATCATCATCATCTCCCTTACAAGTCTAAGCAAATATAAAAATATTTCAAAAATGAAAGAAACAAATCAAACCAAAACACTCACCCAAAACACTGTCTCTCCTGCTGGTGTGTTTGAGAGCTTTCCATAAAAAGCAATACGTATCTTAGGATTTTACGAGCTTTCTGTTATTTAGGAACATGACTGAATAAATCAAGTAGTAAGTTTTCTGGCTTAGCTTTCATCAGAGTTCATGCTGATGTTTCTAAGCCCAGTGTTACTGCTAAGCAGCTTCTGGGGCATGCTGTGAGAATACTTCTTTTAATATATTATAGCAATATTTTAAGATGTCATATCATGGTGGCCCTTCAAAAAGCCAAAAAAATAAGATGAGCTATGTTTAAATGTGGCTTTTCTTTATGTCTGAACTGCTTGTTGAGGCCAGGAATGAAGCAGAGCTTCTGATCTAAGAGCAAGAATCATTTCACTTTGCTTAACCCTCTCCTAGATCCAAATCATAGAATCACAGAAGAGTTAGGGTTGGAAAGGACCCTATCCAGTGATAGGACAAGGGGCAATGGGTGTAAACTGGAGCATAGGAAGTTCCACGTTAACATCAGGAAGAACTTCTTTACTGTAAGAGTGACAGAGCAGTGGAACAGGTTGCCCAGGGGGGTTATGGAGTCTCCTACACTGGAGATATTCAAGGCCCGCCTGGACAAGTTCCTGTGTGATGTACTGTAGGTTACCCTGCTCTTGCAGGGGGGTTGGACTAGATGATCTTTTGAGGTCCCTTCCAACCCTTGGGATTCTGTGATTCTGTGATTCTACTACTACTACTACATCCAACTCGTTGGACTCCATCCAACCTAGCCTTGAACACTGCCAGGGATGGAGCATTCACAACTTCCCTGGGCAACCCATTCCAGTGCCCCACCACCCTTACAGTAAAGATCTTCTTCCTTATATCCAATATAAACTTCCGCTGTTTAAGTTTTAACCCATTACTCCTTGTACTATTTCTACAGTCCCTGATGAAGAGTCCCTCCCCAGCATCCTTATAGGCCCCATGGTGCCAGTGATTTCATTTTCACTTACATATCACAACCAGCAGAGATACAGGCAGCCCCATGGCTGTAAGGCATGGGCAACCTACTCCATGAGAATATGACCTCCTCCACCCTGGAACACTAGACACATTGCTCAGCACCCAGGGGCCAAGTCTGGTGTGATGCCATGGATGAGGCTTGTGCACCCATTGCTTCACCAGCAGTACAAACCCCCAGGCATCATGGTACCAGCCTGAGCATAATGCCTGGTACAGGTGAGGACAGGTGAGATGGTGAGAACTTGCACTGCCCCTCATACTGGCTCTGTGGGGTAAGACAGGGTGCTAGCACCGTCCAAGGTAGGCATTGAGGCCACGGGGCAGCTGGGGGCAGGGAAAGTGTGCAGCAAGCACAGGAGCTAGAATGGGAGCTCTTTCCCCTTCTAATCCTTGCCTCGGCCTTTCACTGGTGGTGTGAAAGTTCACCTCTGTTGCCTGCAATAGGTAATTCCCACAGCATTAAGGTCCTTAAAAAAGAGTCAGAAAACATGTCAGCTCTGGAAACAGAGGAACAAAACACGTTGTCATAGTTTACACATATTTAACTATAGTGAAAAGACAGGCACCTCTGCCTTTCTAGTTTCTCACCTGGCTCTGCAAGCTCTGTTCCAGGCTTAAAGGAGGCAGGCATAGACACTCTACCAGAAGCCACCCTGCTAGGCCACCCTTGGAAAAAGGAACAGCCAACTGGGATAGGGATATTAAAGCAAGCAGATGTTTCTGAGAGAAGAAACAGTGTCGCCAGGACCCATTTTTCATAACCATATCACTGTACTGTTTATAGTTATAGGGAATGATGGAGGAGGGCCCAGAATGGAAAATCCAAGCTATTTTCAATTAGTCAGGCAGAGCTTCAAGTGTTTTTGTATCTCGGTGTAAGTTTATGTCGAGCAGAATCTTTCATGTAAAACTCATTCTTACCCTGTTTTGTGTTGGAGAGCTCCTTAAAAAAAATTAGATTTCAAATATTTCTTACGTAAGAGTTGTCAAAACAAAAGTTCAGCGGGTGCAGCGTCCAATCCCACATAGTTGCCAAAAGCAGATGGCTAAGGAAAAGTATGTTATAGCCTTAATGCTCACCTGGCACTAAGCTGACTGTGGTGCCGAGGTATTTATAATCCCTGAATATGCAGGTTCCTTTTGACCTAGTGTTAGCTTTTATTTTCCATAACATCCATTGGTAAGAAGGTCCAAAGCCTGACAACTGCAAACTCACACAAGTTGGTGGCTGATAGAGAGCAGAGGGAGGTCAAATTTTCAAAGAAATGGCTTAAAAAAGGCATCACAAAAGTCAGGTTTCCTAAACACCCAAACCAGGCACTGTGCAGCATTTTCCTGCTTTATACAATTTTCTACCACGTTGCTGACTTTGCAGTACATTGTCTCTGTTACAGCATCTACAGTATTGGTTATGCAGGTATTTACTGAGGTACTGAAACGTGTTACACAAATCAGAGTGCAGCTCTCCTATAGAGCTGGTTTCAGACAGCTCTTGAACAATGGGTCACAACAAAATCCTAGACTTAAAAGTTCCTAACATAATCCTAACACAGCTAAATATCCCAATTCTAGTTTCTTGCTCTGGACAATCCTAGCAATAGCACAGATTTAAGTCTACACTTTCTATTAACACTAGAGTGTCACCAGATCACTTTCTGCTTGGCTCAAGGTCTGCTGGGGACTAGCTTCCAAATAAAGCTTGTGACTTTCTAATGAATTACAGATGATATTTTAATGCTTTAGGTTTATAGGCTGCACCGGTAGTTTAAGAAGTCAGTCCCCAACTACAGCCAATAAAATATAACTATTGCTTAAAGTTCAACTGAAATTGAATTCAGTCCTAAATTGAGTATTATGATTATAAATTTGCAAATCTCATCATGCAGTTGTTTAATCAGCTGTATGCTCACATTTTTAATCAGTTAATGAACTGAAAATGCAAACTCCATAGCAGGTCAATTAAATCAGTTTAAAAGAAAAAAGTAAAGTAGGTGATTGGACAGAAGAAAAATAAATACATAATCATATTTACAACTCTTTTCTTGTCCTGCAGATAATGAGACTCCCCTCAGAGATTCCATACGGTATTAGCATAAGAATGGCCAAGCATGTAAAATTGCAAAGCAATATTTTAAAAGGTAAATTCTCAGTCTCTGGAAATTATTCACATATAAAACTCCTAAGCAATGATAAGAATGTACATTAGCTGTACCTGAATTTAGGAGAATAGTGTTTCAGAAATTAAGAAAGCTATTTTTATTTCTTCTAAATGTACATTTTGTACACTTAAAAAAGCTATTGTCCATAAGATGTTGTTAATGATATGAAGAAATGACTGAAAACTTCTTGTCTGTGTCTGGAAGGAAAAAAAAAGGACTGTGTGATCAGATTTGTATAAACTGTTTATAAAGAAGATAAATAGATGTCCATTGACAAGCACAGCTCAAAAAAAATCTCAAGACAGAACAAGAAAACCTCAGTATTTTATTTTAGATACTTGATATTCAGCATTTCTAGAGCTCTTTGTAAAGGCAAATAACGAAGATTCAATAAAAAAATAGATTTTTTTTCCTCTTTTTTAGTGGGAGGTAAGTTATTTTTGCTATCTCAAGTAAACAGCTCAGATCTAGAGTTTGGCTGGAGAAACGGGGGAGCAGAGTCTGAGAGGAGAAATCTGAATATCCCCTGATCTCTCCAGTCTCAACAACTTGCTGTTGACAGGAACCCTTTTCCATTGCTTTGCAGCAACATTGTTCCAATAGATCACACAGCTGAGAACTGTCTTGGGCTAAATAAGCCCTTATTCAGAGTGCTAAGGGAAACTCTCTAAATACATCTGGCTTTCTTAACGTCTCCCTACAGTAAGCTCTGGAGAAAATACTTTTCCTTTGTTGGGCAGCGGGACACTGTGCATCTCTTTAATCCTACATAACTCAGCCAGTTCTCATGTTTCCCTCTCTCTGGACTCCAGACATGCTGCTTGTCTACCTGGTAAGGTTCTGTATACAGACGGGTATGTAACTCTGGGGTGTAATTTAATACAGTATCAACAGTAAATAGTTTGTGAAAACAGGTAATCTTTTGGGAAAACAGATGCAGTTTTCTTGCGTGGTGTCTACTGTCCAGGCTGAAACAATCAGGCTGCTTCTTGGTAACGTCAGAAATTTTTTCCTTTTGCAATATTAACCTATTTCTTTGTACTCTGGCTGCTGTTGTACCTGGGAATTACAGCCAAGAAAAGAAGCTGCAAATACCAACCTCTTCTGCTTTGTCTCATGTCACATGAAAATGCTTTAATAGACCTTGAAAGAGCCAAGTCAAATATTAAACAAATTTTATTTATAGCTCATTAAATCCATGTTACGTTGTATTATCTAAGCAGCAAGGACTTAGAATTTTGTATTTGTGCCTTGAAAAGTAAACTGTGTTTATCATTTACCTCAGGCATAAAATGGATTTTGGTACGATACAAGTATTAAATAATATAATCAGTAGAAAACTTCAACAGTACTGCAGGAGCTGCTATGTGAAACAAGTTAGTAAAGTCTCATCAAAGCAGGCCAGATAAAAGTATCCTAAAAAACCAAGTAAAATGAGATCAAACCCCCATTGTCTGGGGAGAAATGTTGGGGTTTGGAGATGTAAGACTTGGTGTGGGAGGCTTAATCTGCTGTTTCTTCACCTGAAATTCTCCAGCTGCATCTTTGTATGGGTGTGGAGTCCTTACTGTGACCCTGGTGAGAGAACATGTCAGGGACAGAGCAGGGGTGACTACAATTACTGCAGTAAGGCAGCTAAACTTGCAGCAGAAGGATAAAGAAAACTGCCTTTGGCTCATGGTGGCCAGAGCTACTGCATCCAAATGGGAAGTGTAATGCATATTCGTCCAGTTTAGAGCCATAAGCTCACCCAGGATGTTGGGAAGCAGCCCAGAGGGGGTATCTGGTGAGCTTTTCATTTAAATCAGGGAAATGAAAAGAATACGGATGGCAGATACTCACTGAGGGAATGTTGGAAGCTAATTGCAAAGAAAGGAGAATGTGTCAGAATAAATGTCAATTTTACATGATGTCATCAAGCTTATTGCAGGAAAAATCACCACTACAGATGTAAGGTGCAAACATAGCAGCTTTAAGACAAAGAATAGAAAGATAATCACAGGGACTTCCACAACAAAAAGTTAAATACCGAGATATCTAAAGTCAAATTCACTGCTAAAAAAAAAAAGAGGTTAAATAAAATGGGAGATGCTTCAGAAAGCAGCCGTGAAAGTCTGTGGTGGGTTCATGCTGGCTAGATGCCAGGTACCCACCAAAGCTTCTCTGTCAGCTGGATAAGGGAGAGGGAACATGATGGAAGACTCCTGGGTCCAGATAAGGCCAGGGAGAGATCACTTGCTAATTACCATCATGGGCAAAACAGACTCACCTTGGGGAAAATGAGTTTAATTTCTTACAGATCAAATCAGAGTAGGGTAATGAGAAATAAAAACTAAATCTTACATACACTTCACCCCCACTCCTCCCTTCTTCCTGGTCTTGACTTTACTCCTGATTTCTCCACCTCCTTCCTCCCAGGGAGACAGGGAATGGGAGTTGTGGTCAATTTGTCACACATTTTCTCTGCTGCTCCTTCTTCCTCCTTAGAGGAAGACTCCTCACATTCTTCCCCTGTTCCAGTGTGGGGTCCATCTTGGAGCCATCTGGCATTGGCTTTATAAGACATGGGGGAAGCTTCTGGCAGCTTCTCAAGAAGCCACCCCTATAGCCTCTCCACTACCAAAACCTTGTCATGTAAACCCAATATGATGTCACCAGCAAGTTCAAAGTTAAGTGGCTGAAGCGCAAAAGATGAGAGAAATATAGTTGTGTAAGTTATGATTCACAGGAGACAAAGAACAGTGTAATTATTTTTAGGATGAAGGTGAGTTTTGTAGGATAGTCTAAGAAAATAGATCTAGAAACTTTGAAAACTGAAAAAACTTAGCCAGTATGAAAGGGTGGCTTGAAAATGGAACTGACTGGTAGGAGAAACAACATACAAAAGTAGTGAAAGGAACAGAGGAAATAATGCAAGGATGAAGCTCTAACAGAATTGCCATATCACAAAACATTGACATCTGACCTGCTAAGCTATTTAGGAGATATTCACTGAGGCTGATGTGAGTAAAAGCATGCGACATAAACAGAGTACTATTTAAAAAGCACTACTGTAAACAGCTGCTGTGCAGTAAGGATTTGTATGTGACCTTGTAACTTGAGGAAAATGTAAGCTACAACACTTGTCCTTTCTTGGAACCTTCTTTAATTTATAGATATGATAAATTGTACCAAAGGTTATTTTGTGAAACATTTAACTGCCATTTCACTAGTGATGACTTGAGAAGTCTTCTAATTTAGTACTCCAGAGCACTAAAGAGACCTTGAAGTACATAAAAATACTAGAGAAGCTGAGTACTATCTTTCAACAACAGTCAAAAGTAAAAAGCTAAAACAACTGATAGATTTTGCTTTTACCTTCAAAGAATCTAAGAGTACTTTCTGAATACATTGCAGAAACAGCTATAGATTTATGAACTCCTTTTACTTTTGAAGCTTTTGTGTCATTACAGGTAGATGGAAATGCTTATTTCTCAATCGGGAACTCTTGCCTGTAAGACTTTGTCGTTTTGGCAGACTTTGAACATTTTAGCTGCTTTTTTCTGAGATCTTTTAGAGCTAAATTACTTTGTGAAAAATATTTTAAAATGGGTCAACTATTCCTGAGACCCTCTGGTCTTCTCTTGTTTTAAATGAAATTTGGAACATAGCTCTAATCTCTGCCTTTAGCTGATCCAATTAACCTCTTCCAAATACTGACAGCTGTAAACCCAGGGGGAGGAGAGGGGAGGAGAGGAGAGGAGTAATGACTTACTGTTTAGTATCCACCATCTCTGGTAAGTTAATTCTGTGTACTTTCATGGACATTTTCACTGTCTTTTCAGTGGCATCCCTGATACTGCAGTAGGCTGTTCCTCATGAAATACCTTATCTGAGAATGAGTTTACCTTATTTGTGCTCTGTGGTCTCATTCTGGAGTATAGTACTGATGAATTCAAGATAAGAGAAAAAGCCTGTGAAAAAGACTAGGAAACCAAGAGTAAATGAATGCTGGAAATAATTATTGTCCATTCCTGTGCCTGTATGATACCTATGCAAAGGGCTTCTGAATCCATCTTGCAATGAGGCTGTAAAAATACCAGTACTCTGTAACCATTAAAAATTAACAGCAGCTGAAGTAACACCAGCTCCAGGAGCAATCACACTGTGGCATAGTGGTCAGGGAAAGCCACCTGATTAGTTTGAAAGGTGCATAGGAGTAAGAGAGATGTGGTTTGCTGTGTTTATGTGGTAATAATTACAATTAATAGAGCAGAATACACTGAAACACTGGTGAAAATATCTGCAGTACTTAATCCAAGAGGTTTTAATATGGAAAACTGTATCCATCAGCCATCAGTAGCAATGCTTTGGGGAAACAAAATGGAGTTGGGAAGCATGCCTGCCTTTCCTGCAACTTCCCACCTTATGGCAATAACCTTACTAATAAACTTCCAGAGATGTCTTGAAAACTGAACATGAACTGCTGTAGAGGAGAAATGGTTATATAACAAATAAATGTGGTTCTGACTGAGACATCTCACTGCGCTTACGCGTTTAAAGAGAATAGGTACATTTTTTCCCTTTTTTTCCCAGAAAACTCCTCTATTAGTCACAGACTCTTCATCACCCTGAGCATCCTTTGTCAGTCTCTCGTTAATAGAACTGCTGAGGACAAGAAACTGTTTTGCAGGGTGAGAGAAACACTGAAGCAAAAGTAGCAAGTATCCTATGTCTAATGAATATTGGGTGAAAGGAACAGAAAATAATGATCTTTTATGTAGAACTGCACATCACTGTGTTTTCAATCATTAGGTTGCAAATTTTTAAGTAGCAGAACCAGGGAATATTCTGAAAAACCACTGAATGTACACCAGGTGTACACAGGCATTCCACATAAGGGCATTTATTTTTGCAGTCAGAGCATGAAGATAACAAAAAATCTGCTTCTGTAAATCTGGCCAAGGATGACTTCAATATGGATCATTCATGCAATGGGTTTGCATTTTTTTCGCTACTTTTCAATAGACAGTGAGTACCAAAAGGAAAAAGAAGTTGTTCTTTCAAAAATCCTCTATTTTTTTTCCCCTGTAGGCAAAGGTTGAAATTTGCATGTATTACTGCCTGAAAATTTTACCCTTAGGTTCACACTTGTCAAGAACCTGAAGAAGAAACAGAATATATTGTTTCATTTGACATATGCTAAACAATATAATAAACTAAATCTTTTTAAAACCAACCTGAAAATGAAGTTTCTGTACTGTAATGTTGAACTCCACAGTCACAAGCTGTTAAGCTTTCATTCTGGCATATTATAAATCTGTTTAATATGCTTTTTTTCTTCTAACAAGTATGTAGGAGTAATGGCCACCCCAAAAATGCTGAAATAAACTGTGCAGAGTTCATAACAATTTCTAGCATATGCAGTTTCAGTGAAAGCAAATCAAGTTTATAAATTTATTTATTCTAACTAGGTACCATGAAAAGCTTCGTTTTGCATAACAGTGTGATTAGAAACTGTATCATACCCTTCTGACTGTAGACCAAAGATGGATATATCAATACTTTCTCAGAGAGATAGACTTCATACTAAATATGTTAGCCTGAACTATGTTTCACCCAGAAGGCTATTAGTAATACAGGTGATAAGCTATTGAATGATAAAGGGTGATAATAACCCACCACCCTACCTAATGGCTTGTCTGCCTAGGAAATGACCCCAGTTGTTCATACGGAACAGTTGTTCCCTGGCCACCTCTCACAGGACACATGGGCCAGCTGAGGTGGCTTCTCACTGGTGGGGAAATTGAACTCCTCCTCCTGTACAAAGAGATTTTCTTTGTCCAGTGCCCAAGCCATGTCAGAAACACACGAAACAGAGCCTAAATAGCTCCCATTACTGCTTCTAGATGTACTGACTCAAAAAAAAAGTTCTTTTTACAAGATATTAGGGGTAGTTTTCCAGTGATGAATTCTTGTTCCTGAAAGGCAGTCAGTGATGTTTTCTTTCCAAAAGAAGTTGAAAAAAATATGTTAAATGAAATATGCCTGCCATTTCCGTTGCCAAAATTATACTTTACCCTTTATTGCTGAGATGTTGCAAATGGCAGGAAGTTGGATGACCAGTAGGCTGTAATTCATAAAATATTTTGAGATATTTCAGAATGAAAAGCTCTACAAAAATGCAAGATATTAATAACGAACTTGACAGTTCTAAGCTACTCATATTTAAGGACAAATTCCCATTAGATGCAAAAATGAAATTGAGATCTAGTCTATTTTTCAGGCCAATGTAATTCAAATAACTGATGTTCAAATAAAATTATGATCCATCTATTGTGGTGGTCAAACCAGACTCAACTTGGGGAATTTATAGAATCATAGAATAGTTAGGGTTGGAAAGAACCATAAGATGATCTAGTTCCAGCCCCCCTGCCATGGGCAGGGACACCTCACACTAAACCATCTCACCCAAGGCTTTGTCCAACCTGTCCCTGAGCACTGCCAGGGATGGAGCATTCACAACCTCCCTGGGCAACCGATTCCAGTGCCTCAGCACCCTTACAGTAAAGAACTTCCTCCTTATATCCAATCTAAACTTCCCCTGTTCAAGTTTGAATCAGTTACCCCTTGTCCTATCACTACAGTCCCTAATGAAGAGTCCCTCCCCAGCATCCCTGTAGGCCCCCTTCAGATACTGGAAGGCTGCTATGAGGTCTCCAGGCAGCCTTCTCTTCTGCAGGCTGAACAGCCCCAACTTCCTCAGCCTGTCTTCATACGGGAGGTGCTCCAGTCCCCTGATCATCCTCGTAGTCCTCCTCTGGACTTGTTCCAGCAGTTCCATGTCCTTTTTATGTTGAGGACACCAGAACTGCACACAATACTCCAGGTGGGGTCTCACAAGAGCAGAGTAGAGGGGCAGGATCACCTCCTTCGACCTGCTGGTCACGCTCCTTTTGATGCAGCCCAGGATACGGTTGGCTTTCTGGGCTGCGAGCGCACACTGAAGCTGGCTCATGTTCATTTTCTCATTGACCAACACCCCCAAGTCCTTCTTCACAGGGCTGCTCTGAATCTCTTCTCTGCCCAACCTGTAGCTGTGCCTGGGATTGCTCCGACCCAGGTGTAGGACCTTGCACTTGTCATGGTTGAACTTCATAAAGTTGGCATCAGCCCACCTTACAAGCATGTCAATGTCCCTCTGGATGGCATCCCTTCCCTCCAGCATATTGACTGAACCAGACAGCTTGGTGTCATCGGCAAACTTGCTGAGGGCACACTCAATCCCACTGTCCATGTCAGCGACAAAGATGTTGAACAAGACCAGCCTCAACACCGATCCCTGAGGGACACCACTCATTACTGGTCTCCAGCAGGACATTGAGCCATTGACCACAACTCTTTGTGTGTGGCCATCCAACCAGTTCTTTATCCACCGAGTGGTCCATCCATCAAATCGCTGTCTCTCCAATTTAGAGACAAGGATGTGGTGTGGGACAGTGTTGAACGCTTTGCACAAGTCCAGGTAGATGACGTCAACTGCTCTACCCTTGTGCATCTGTTCCGTAGCCCCATCATAGAAGGCCACCAAATTGGTCAGGCAGGATTTCCCCTTAGTGAAGCCATGCTGGCTGTCACCAAGCACCTTGTTGTTTTTCATGTGCCTTCTCATGCCTTCCAGGAGAATGTGCTCCAAGATTTTACCAGGCACAGAGGTGAGACTGACTGGTCTGTAATTCCCCCGGTCTTCCATTTTCCCCTTCTTGAAAATGGGGGTTATATTTCCCTTTTTCCAGTTGTCGGGAACTTCACCTGACTGCCATGATTTTTCAAATACGATGGCCAGTGGCTTAGCAACTTCATTCGCCAGCTCCTTCAGGACCTGTGGATGGATTTCATCGGGTCCCATGGACTTGTGCACGTTCACAAGATCGTCTCCTACAGTGGGCCCAAGGTCTTCATTCTCACAGTCTCTGCGTCTACCTCCAAAGACTTGGGTGGTGCAGTCAGAGCCTTTGCTAGTGAAGACCGAGGCAAAGAAGTCATTCAGAACAGCAGCCTTCTCCAAATCCTGTGTAGCCAGTTCTCCAGAGAGCTTCCGCAGGGGGGCTATGTTATCCCTAGTCTGTTATTTATTTGCTACGTACTTGTAGAATCCCTTCTTGTTATCCTTAACATCCCTAGCCAAGTTTAATTCTTACTGGGGCTTAGCTTTCCTAACCTGGTCCCTAGCTTCCCGGACAACATCCCTGTACTCTTCCCAGGCTGCCTGTCCTTGCTTCCACTTTTTATAAGCCTCATAATGTAACTTAATTCCTAGCCAATGAATTTAATTATTGATTTGAGTCTTGAGAAACAAAGAAGGCAAATATTTAAGTACTTGGAGAAATCATCTTCAGAGACTCCTCCTCAGTTGTGCTATGTGGGTCCAATTGAGCTGGCTGGAACCAGCTGGAACAAGCTCGAGGCTGCCCAGGCCTCTCTTCACAGAGGCCACGCTTGCAGGTCCCTGCAGCCAATACCTGGGCACCTGCACTCAGTACGTCTATTTTGTCTGTTTTTCTGATTTTCATATCCATTCCCAGTGGATTACACACCTCAGACCCCTGAAGATCCCCTCTGAAGTATTTGTTTTCATTTGCAGTACTCTATATTGTATCAAAACCAAGTGACAACTTGAATGGCGTAAAAGTTTTACCTTACTGTAAGCAAAATATACAAGGGTATTTTTTTGGCTGATGGGCAATGTAAATCCCTAAGCTATTCCCTTTGAGAGAGGTTTGCAAAATTAAAGGGTATTGCCCTGTTTTTTGTTCTCTGGTGGTTTTGCAATTCTGGCAGTGCAGTTGTAAAACCCATTTACACCAGGAAGCCTCCAGCTTTCCTATTTTCCATTACCTAAAGATCTCAAATTTGTTTACTGTGACTTTTCTTCTGATTTGTTTTGTCAGAAAGGTTCCTAATGTAGCCTGTACTAGTCACATGAGGTGAATCTATATAAATTATAATCATACAATCATAGAGCAGCCCCAACCTGGGCTGGAATCAACCTCAAAAAATCATCTAGTCCAACCTTTCATGTGAAAAGGAGCTGAAGAAAATCATTTATCACCCTGTTCAATCACATCTGGGAAGCCTCCAGCAATGAGAACTCTACCTCATCCCTAGGGAGGTTGTTCCAATAAATGGTTGTACTCACCATAAGAAAATCTCTTTCTTATCTTAAAATGAAGTCTCTCCCAGTGCTTTCTGTACCACTTGCCCCTTGTCTCCTCCATGTGGGTCCTTATGAAAAGAGAGCCTCCATCCTCATTGTAGCTGCCCTGTAAGAACTGGGATATTGTATTGAGATCCCCCTGAGCCTTCTTTTCTCAGATGGAAAGATCTAATTCTGTCAGTCTTTCCCCATGGGCAGGTTCTCCAGCCTGATGAGCATGGTCATGATCCTCCTTTGGAACCTCCCCATCAGTCCGCGTTGCCTTTGAATTGTGGGGATTAGAACTGGACGCAGTACTCCAGGTGTGGCCTGACAAGTGCCAAGTAGAGTGGGATGACCTCATCTCTACCCCTGTTAGAAATGCCCCTGTGGAAACAGCCCAGGATCTAAAACAAATACTGTGATTTCAGTCGGGAACAAGAAGAAGAAAGCAAACTGATGTTTTCCAGAAAGCAAACAGTGGAAAAAATTGGCCTGGTATTGGTATTAAATATTTTTAGATAACGGCAACTAGTATTTGTCAATAACTTTGCAGAACAAATGGTGTTAACAGAATTGCAGGTTATGATTGTAATTGTGTGAGTACCCTAATGAAGTACAAAATGTTCAAACCTTGTATTTAATATTAACATGTAGCAAAACAAATTGTTCAAAAAAATAAATCTGTTCAAAGGAAATCCTACTCCAAAGGGTGTGTAAAAGTAAGCTTCAACGTATGGAAGTCCTTTAAACCAGACCAATTGAAATAGCTGAAGAGTCATTCAAGTACCACATTTTACCTATTTTTCTCACGCTTTTTGTATTTTCACATACAAATATGGAAGATCTCATCTCTACATTTTTGTTCTATTTTACAGAATAAGTGTTATTTTGGAAGATTGACATTTACTACCCAAAGAATAGATCTGGAAGTGCATTTAAATATGTCAAAGAAAGCCTTAACTTTTGAAACTTATATATATTTCTGGCTTCCACAGTAAATAAATTAATCAGTTTGGCTCAGATTAGAGATTCTTTTTTGTTTGAGGGAGGTGCATACCACTCACAGTAACATCTAGTATTTGGCTTGTAACTGAAATATTTGGATGTACAAACCAAAATATGAATCAGTGGAGTAAAAGAAAAAAAAAAAAAAGATGTCAAATCTGCTGCTTTGTCCTGTTGATGGGAAACAAAATGCTTCAGTTTACATTGCTCACATTCTTTTCAAAGACTTGTTTTGTATGTGCTTTCACTTGTTGGATCATCGCCCTTCATCCTTACTGTTCCTTTTCCATCTGGCAATGTCCAGGGTGTTCGAGTCTCCAGTACCTTGTGTCAAAGGTCTAACAGAGACAGACGACATTTCAAAAACAGATGATCCATTTGCTGTTCATGAATCCTGAACAATTTACGTAGAATATGGGTTTGTTCCAGCAGTACTACACTTAATCTCAGTTGTTCTTCTTGTGGTAAGGTATTCCAGCTGGGATGTTTTTCCTCTCCACCTTTAAAATGTTTTAAATTGCCCTTGACAATCATACCATTTGTGTTGCATGCAGAAAGGAGAATTTTCAGAGGGCTTCTGACTGCTCACTGCTTTATGGATTATTGAATGGCATTTTCTCTAACAGAAGGCTATTTCTCAGATTTAAATTTTCTAACTCTTCCCTTCAGGATATTTGAGCAGTTCAATAATTACTATAATTTTTTATAATGACAATACTATTTTGTTGCTAGGTGCCCTCTCACTAAAATACCTGAAATGACTGTGTTAGTCCTTGCCAGAGATCTTTTCTGAGCAGGTACTAAAGATGGTGTCTTATACTTCTGTCTTCAAAGGCTAGGAGATGGAGAACAAGAAAATTCTCACCATAATAATGGAAACACATAAGCAACATTAAATTCTGTAGGCAGATCCAAGCACCTGATTATAACAGTTTGTACAAAATCTTTAAAAGCTATCTCTTTTTAACTTTTAAAAATCCTCAGTAGTACTTAGGTTACTGCAGATATCTATGCGTAATCCCCTTTTCATCTGGTCACAGACATTTTTTTCAATGTGTCTTTGGATCCAATTGTAGACATTCCTACACTTTATTTTGAAGATCCTTAGTTAAACTTTAAGGATTAATATACAGAAGATTTTGCTTCA
The DNA here is from genome assembly GCF_037157495.1 of Lathamus discolor. Classification (NCBI taxonomy): domain Eukaryota; kingdom Metazoa; phylum Chordata; class Aves; order Psittaciformes; family Psittacidae; genus Lathamus; species Lathamus discolor. The sequence goes on along the minus strand of NC_088885.1, from coordinate 98,772,202 downwards.
AATTCAAACCCAGGACACAAGAGTGTCAGAGTGGGGTTCTTTCCAAAGGATGCATATTAGTCTTTAGCAGGCATCTTATATTATTTTTTATGCCTTGCGAGAGATGTAAGCCAAACTTTGCTATAGAAGCTAATTCATTAGCTCGGATCATAGAGGATTTTGTTATAGCAGGTTCTGAACCAAACACTGTGCATATGCTAATGTGGTATCCAAGTTTTTCCTTCCTAAAAATATATTGAACCCATTTTGTCCGGATGTGCCATTTAGCCTGGAATCATGAGCAATGTCCATTCAGCAAGAGAAAATTGTTGAACTCTTTCAGTGACATGCAATAGAAAATTGTTTCTTGCAGAATTATCTAAGTGACAGTCATCTATATCGGATTCAAAAGAGTACGACTTACTCTTTTATCATTGTAGCAGCAAACCCAGGATCATTTTGCTTCATAAATGAGGGTTAAATAGAGACAGATCATGCTTTACATATAGCATGTCATGTCAGTAGGAGCTTACTCAGTGAGAAAAAACATTAAGTGGGGTTTTTTTTCAAGCTAGCTGGTATTGGTCGTGGTGTCACACCCATGGAAATGAGAGCTGGTCAGATGTCTGCAAGATTTAGCTCTTCTCTCACCTAGGGCATACCAGCCTTACCCCATAAAAATTCAAAGTCTAAAGTACATTTATTACTCTCCAAAGGGCTTTCTAAAGGTATATTTATCTAGATAAAAGGAATTAGGTATTCATAAGTATCTTTTTATCTTCCTTCCTCCCGCCCCCTTTTTTTTTTAACTTGTTAACCATTGCTTTCCTCTTTTACTTCATTGTGAAAATCTCTCAGCTTTCAACACTTCATTAATTGCTTTACTTTTTTCCACATGCATAATGAGGGGAAATCTTATGATCTCCATAAATGGGAAATTTCAGAACTCTTAGTGATGAGTTTTTAATCAGAGTGAAATCAAACCATTTAAATCTATGTATACAAATTAATTCATTCAGTGGCCTTAAGCAGTAAAAAGGAAGTATGAACTTCCAGCTCACAAAATTAATTTGATGAGGATGCATGTTCTACCATTGCAAATTAGAAAATTTTGATATTTCTTCTCACATTTTTCTTACAGAACATTTGGAATGTACTGTATTACATTTTATACATATATAATATATATATAATATATGCACACATATTCGGTAAGTGCCCAAATACTATGGTAATCATTTATATAGCCAGTGGTGTGGTGTACAAATGCAGACAACAGGCTGAAGGGTTTTTGGTTTACTTGTTCACATTTCTTCATTTTTTATTTTTCTTTCAAAGAGAAGCAGTTAAAATGTAAACATAATGATTTCTTTCCTTATAGTTGAAAAGAAAGAACTGGAAAGAAGAAGAAAATTGATTTCCACGCCAGTCCTTGTTTTTGGGCAGTAGTTCTTTGCTGCCCACGATTTTTTTTCTGTCATGTTTTCAAAGAGACATGCCTTCACTATTCTCTATGTTGTAGCAAATGAAGAACAAATTGAGTTCTTCTAAAGCAAAGGAAATCCTACTCTAAAGGGTCGTAACTTTTAGTGGGAGAATTTGTCCTAAGCCCAAGATTAAAATTGTAATTTCCTTATTAAATCTTGGAATAGTGTAGATGGTTGAAACTAAATTATACTTTCTACTTTCTTGTGCAATGAATTCCACATCAGATTTCTTGTATGTTCATTGTTAGGTGTATGAAACTGTAAATGAGCAACTGTGTTTATGAGAACTATGATAAGTATGCTGTGGACCATGAGCCACTGTATGAATTTTAATCAGAAATAAAAAATCAAAACAAAATCAAAACAAAACAACACCAAAACCTGGCAATTTACTAGAAAATTCAGTGCACATTAACTTCATTCAATAACATTATTCAAATGGAAGAAAAACAATTTTATGGATACAAAATTATCAGATCTGACACTGAAGAACTATGAATTGAAGCCAAATAAGCAGGGAACTTATTTAACACACTCTTTTTTTACCTACTCAAGCAGTTATTTGTGGATTTGCCACGTTTTCATAAGCATTTCCTATTTTCCCACAATATCCCTTGTGCCTGGGATGTTTTAGTGTCTAAGTGCAGACAAAACCTTAACAGTGTTTCCCAAAATGCTAAGGTAGGTTTTCTGTTTGATAGGAGTGCAATCTGTTAAAGCACTTGAGAAAACTCTGGTATAAATCTGCTTGCACCTCTAAGCATTAAAAAGAATAGCAGATCTGGTTTTATCAGCCCATTTACTATGTAATAAAATATTGCCTAAAACAGAGGAAACATAGAAACACCTCTTGGTACCTCCGCCTTTTAGCATAGAGCTGTTTTCTCCCTACACTGGCCTGTAATCTTCAGTTTGTAGTCTGCTCTGCATTAATTGTGTACCAGAATGAAATGGCTGATTCACTGTCACAGCTGACCTCAATGGGGAGCTGCAATCATTCAGCGCATGGCAGACACCCTTTCAAGACTCTGGGGAGGACATAGCCAGTGTCAATAAAACCTCAGTATTTCCCTGTGACCATGGTGACATCTTATGATGTAAAGGCCCCTTCCCATGCTGGGTCTTTCAGAAGCACAGTCCCAAGAGGTCACTCTAAATGACCACACTTTTAACAGTTTGCATAACGAGATTAACGACATGACCAGGGTGGCAGATGTGCAGATAAGCGCACTGCCTGGCTTTAATCCTGCTTGACAAAGACTGTAAACACTGATGGGTCACCGACCACAGCATGCTACCAGAAATAAAAAAGAAAACCAAAACTCCAGTACTATAGAAGAATGGGTTTAAATTTTCCATGATGTTGATTTCTTCAGGAAATAAGATGACAACAGGAAGAAGTTCAATTTGCTCTTTATGCTGCATCTGAAACCAAAGACTGCCAACAAGAAAAAAGAAGATGGGGATTACTGTATTCACTTAGTTTCTGCTAACTTAAGTGGATGAGCCTTGCTGTGAAGCCGTGCTCTACAAGACAAAACAACACAGAAAGCATATGAAAAGCAGTAACTAAAGGAAGCTGAGATAAACTTAAATCATATCAGTCTTCTCTAAATTGTTCTATTTCACTTACTGTTTCTGTCTTTCCCCATTCTGACACCAATAAATCTGTATGCACTGAGTCACAGTATTTGACTTATACGCTTTTTATTTTCACAAAGAGATAAATGAATGATGTAACAAAATCAGATTTCAATTCAGTAACATAGCCATGTGATGTGCATTTGTAAACCTAACAGCTAATTAAGCCTTATTGATTTTTTAAACTTAACTTGTTATGCTTTACTGAGCTCATAATTTTCTTTGAAGTTAAATATTGGTTTTTACAATCACATGTACTATGTAATATGTTAATAACATTTTATTATGTTAATCATTATTATTTTCCCTAAAAGTGAATCATAAGGAAAACAAATATTAGGAGTAGAAATGAGCAAAGTCTGTAATATTAAAGAATTCATTTATGCAATATATCATAATTATGGATGTTGTGAAGTGAGCATTGCCATTCATAGGCAACACAGCAGCCTCAAGTGTGTGGCAATAAAAATTGCAACACCTAATTTTGTCACCTGTTGCATTTTTTTACCATTAATAAGAGTTCTCTGAAACATAAGCAAACCTCATAACAACAATAGGTTGATTTCATTCAACAGGTTGTAAAGACTGTGAGAATTTTTTAGCCTGTTTCTAAACAGCTTCTTTATTTTACAAAAAGGGTAATGTTAATTATTTGAAGTCATTGTAGTAAGAAATTGAGATCGTTAAGAAATCTATTAAGAAATCTATTTGTCTTTGAGTATACCTGAGTAACTCAGATATAAATAAAGCAGGAAGAAAACTGATGGCGGTACAGTACTGCATTATATTATCCATACTATACACCTATCCAACTTTTCACAACAGTTGCAACTCTTCTAACACCAAGATATCTGAGAATTGTTGTGTAATGGCCATTTTAGGAGGTATTAAGTCTTTTATATCCACCTGCAGTAACTAGCCTTTCTGTTTTGTGTGATTCTGCTGGAGTTTGATAAGAAGACAAGGTCTACATAGGTCTTCACTTTGTATTGAAAAGAATGATTGTATTTTGTATTGAAAAGAATAATTAAAAAGAATGGAGCATCACCTGTAAATAAGATGAAAATTTCTACATCAGTTGTAAACAAAATTATCTTTGCCCAAAGATTCGCTTTTGAGGGTTTGACCGTTCCAGTGGGATGTAGCTATCAGGGGAAGGGGAAACAGTTCATAGAAGTCATGTGGAAAAATTCTGTGAAGATACTGAGGTGAAGAGTGAAACTGCATGTAATTCACAATTATTTGGCAAATTAGTAAAGATAATGAACCCTGGGGATTTCTAATCAGGTGATCCATATCCATCCTCCAACAATTCTGAATTCTTTAGAAACTTAAAGATGAATCTTCAGTTTATCAAACAGGCAGTTTATTGGACTTCAACCTATACATATTTGGACATGTCTTAGACGACTAAAGTAGATGATTGATGATTTTTAATGCTATCAATGTTAACTAACACCCATTTCTGAAATGGACTGAATCAAACAGATTCATGAAAGAGATACTACTCAGCTCCAATCTGGCCTTATAATATGCAGTGTACTGTGTTTTCATATAATTTAATACGTAACATATGTGATACTACTTTGATGTTACCAAGCACATACAGAATTTAGCTTATACTTTTCAGACTATCATTTCATCACTGACTTTATTTAGCTAACTAAATGGAAATGCAAACCAGATGATGGTGTTTTAAGTATTTTATTATTATGGGTAGCATTTATTAAAAGAATGAATAACTAGTCAAAATTTGCACAGAAATCACAAACTAATTAATATCTTTAAAGTATGTGGATTTATTTAACGCAATTTTATACACAGCTACATATGAGATCCTTAATGAACTTTTATTTTCTCCATATTCAGGCAAATGCCCATTGATCTAATGCTTTTTCCTTCACAATGCATTACAAGCAGGAGCAATAATAATGAACTATAAATCAGCTATAGACCATTATCGATGTTGTATTGTAAAGTCATGATCTTGATTTTATAAGTTCATTTGTAATCAGTCTCCAGTACTGACTCTGATTTACAGACTCCATTAGTTCTACCAAGGCAGAAAGGAAGGTACAAAAAATAAATTTCAGAATTAGGAGCACTGAAAGGTTTAACAATTTTGGAATTAAAGAAAACCAGACAGTTTGTGAAACTTCTAAACTCTAAGGTTAAGATACGAAGGACAAAAGAGATGGATTATTCTGTTCATGTAGCTTAATGTAACACTACACTGAATAGACACATACTGTATATATGTATGTATTTATAAATATATACATGCATATGTGTACACATGCATGCATATATGTGCATATACATGTGTATGTATATATATACATGTATATGTATGTGTAAATATATGCACATGCAATACATACAGATGCACACAGTGGATGGCTGACAAACTTTCTTTAGAGTATTTGCACATCTGTATTAAATCATTCTTCAATACGTAATTTTGACAATAAAACTTCTTACAGCTTTTATTATTTTCCCTACTATTACTTTTTCCAAAGGCTGGACATTGCACAGGACAAATTAGTTTTGTCACAATGTAATGGAAACTCTGTGAAGAAAAGTTTCAAATCCCTTTCTTTGTGCATATTTCTGTCTACAAATTTGCTTCTCCCCATTGCCATTCTGTTTAAACCCTGTGTAGAGGGGCAAGAATGTGGGGGGTTCATTGTTGCCAAATAATATTTTGAGACTTCTGTTGTAGTCCAAACCATTTATTCCTCTGGAGGATTAAAACCCAATAAACTGCTAATAATCTCATGGAAAATTTATAAAAAGGATTTAAGATTGGGATGGAGGATTTGTTTATCTGAATTGATTTTGCTGTAACTAATTCATCCATAGAGAGAAAAAGTACTTTTGCCATCTCATTTTACATAAAGACAGTGTTCATTACTTGTCAAAGACTGAATGTTGAGATGTTGATTGGGTCATAGCTGCTCAGTCTGGATCAGCAACTTTTGTGATATTCACTTAATTCTTTCAGAGATTTGTTAGAAGGGTTTGGGACAGCTGTGATATTATATTTGCATGGGTGGATGTTTATGCAAAGATCAGATATTCAGGTAAAATGTTATTAAGCTTAGCAATTGTTTTGTGCTTTTCATTAGTTTTGTTGGCATGTAGTGTTCTCATCACAGATTTCAGAGCAGATGTTTCTTATACCAATTGTATTCCTCAGTTTGAAAATATTGCATGGTCACATGCCAGTTTTATTATTTTCTAGAACAAAATATAATGAAGATGAAATGAGGAAGATGGTTATGAGGAAGATGCTATGAGCAAGTGTTCAGATCAAAGCTTTCCAAAGCTCAGCTATATTGAATTAGGACTTGGGCTGAAGCCCGGTTTTTATTCTAATTTCTCTCCTCATGAACTAGTGAAGTTTTCCATTCTCATCTAAGAATCTTGCTGCGGAGAAACAGAGGTGAGCCTCTTTCATTCAGCTCACTTTCGGCAATTCCTTCCCTGGAATACACAAGTGTAGTAGTATCTATCTCATTTCCCACAAACCAAAGATGATCCTGCTAAAGCTTTAGGAGTCCTTAAGTGAAAGGTGCAGACCACAGGTTGGGCAAGTTGCTCAGGTAAACTACAAACAGTTCAGATTGCATCATTTGCTTCTGTAGACAGTGAAGATTTATACCAATGGTAGTATTTTCTAAATTGCACAACGGTGACTGTAAGACTGGACTCTGGGTCTCTCTCTGCTTTCTTGCAATCCTAAATAATGCCTTATTTTAAGGACTGTTCTTGCAGTCTACAGCTCTGATCAATGTGCTCTTTGTGTTTTTTTAATCACTTATCCAGCAGCTCCTTAATGTATTCTCTCTGATGATGCTCTTTCCTTTTAGTCACTTCAGGCCATTCATCACTATAGTTAGCGTACAAATATAAAAAAATATTGTGTAAGAGGTAATATACCATAATGCCTGGTTGCCAAAAGCACTGAACCACCTCTCACAACTTTACTTAAGATGGGCTTATTCAGACAAAAGAAGCACATGCTGTGACTGTAAACGTAATGACACAGAAATTTTAGGCACAGCTAAAGGAGGTCTGAAAAGAAGCCGCTTTCCATAACCTAATTCTATGAAAAAAAGAAATAAATGGAAGGAAAACTGGAATAGAAGAAGATTTTTACCCAGGCTTGTCCTGAATGTCTACAGCCATCAGTAATTTTCTGTTTGCTGGAATGCGTCACCAGACCAACTCTTCTCTCTGGCTTGGCCCTTTTGTAGGCTGAGCTGCTACGCCAGAATCTGTGGAGAGCTGGCTGCTTGCAGGTGCTGCATTTTGATATGATTTGGACACAATGATTTAGTGTTGTCTAGTACTTTGTTATAAGCTGTAACAAACTGTGGTTGGCAAGGTTTCCTACAGCCAAAGAGATCTGGATGAGTTTTGACATAATCAACATAAGCAGAGTAATCTGATTTACAGTGTTTTTAGAATAAGATCATCTTACGTTTCCTAACCTGAAAATAAATGTCTGTTGACCTTTTATTTTATTTGCTTAGATTACTTTCTTCTTCATCTAGATTACAAAAGACAGGCCTAGGTGGCAGGCCTAGATAGAAAGCAGTTGCTCTTAAGCAGCTCTAGAGCATCATGTTCTATCTCCATCCAAACTGTGGTGAAAGCAGGTTACTTTTTTTTTCCGCAAAGCTTTCAGCTCAGCTGTATTGCAATGATTCAGTTAGCCTATTGGTTCTTACTTAATACTGCCTACTACATGTTATTTGGGGTTATAATCTCTTTAATTTCTCTTCTAGTTTTTCATCAGTCACTAGTTTCAAATCTTCATACACTAGTGCTCTGGGAAAAATTAAACTCTATCTTTTACTGAAACTCTCTAAACACTTTAATGTAAAATAAAAATATGCCCTTACCTCTTGGGCATTTCCTGGGGTATCTCCCATTTCACTTCCATAATATCTTTCAAAAGCTGCTTCTCAGTTCAGTGGTGGATATGAATTGGTTGAAACAATACTTATTTCACATATATCACTTGAAGGATAAATTGAACGCACAACCAAAAGATGCTAGTAGTAGTACTGTTGCTTGAGCCTTTTTTTTTTTTTTCATACACAGCCTCCATCAAAATGTGTTAAAAGCTTAAAGCCATAAATGCCTATAGCATTTATACACAGCAGGCAAAAAAAAAATCAAGGTCCTGTGCAAGCTATTGTAAGCTTATGCCTGTGCAAATCAGCACAGGGGTTATTTTGAATCTAAACTGAACATGAATGAGAAGGGAAAATGTAGAAAATCAGCTACAGAGCTGACAGTAGAAAGAACAACTGCCTGAGGAGAGCCTAGAATAAGTGCTACCCTATCAGTTTCAGAATGATAATTATTTCTGAGAAATTGATGGTGCATATAAAAAAGAACATTTTATCATCTATGATATGTTACTTTGTATTACTGCATCATCTTTATGCAGAAAGAGAGTTTACAGCATTAGTAAAATAATAGTTTTTTATTACTATTGATACATTACAAACATGGTGTAATTTGACTGCTTTTCAATAAAACAGTTTCACAGTTAGGCTGTCTGCTAACAATGATGTAACTCTTTCCTAGGTCTCCATGGGTAGAGATGGGTATTTTGATGGCAAAACTCAAATAGAATAAAACGCCATGGACAGTCACTGTTGACTTTATTTACAATCCTGGAGTGTAATTATGATTCCCAAAAGCTGAATATTACAGGAAATCCAGTGGGGTGTTTTGTAACATTTTATTGTTGCTATTCCCTTTCATTTGCCTTTTTATGTGTTTAAGATACCTGTAGGTATAATTTTTGTGGAACATCCCCGTGAAAACCTTGAAGCTAAAAGGCTAAAAGGATACTGAGACTTTGAGGTAACTGCATCTTATCTCCCTGAACTGATAGCAGTAATTATTTGAGTAATTAAGGGTGGTCATCCTTCATTCTTCCGTCCAGGCATCCGATTTTTCTGTGTCAGCTGAAATCTGATATGGACACCCACAGTGCAGCAGAAATTGCTGTGTGATGTGGTGGCCTCCTCCTCTCTTCATCCTCCGGAGTATAGGACTTCCTACACTCCACCAGTGGGAGGTGTGGGGATAACCGCATCCTTCACCACTCACAACTTGTTGCACCCCTTGTTGCACCCCTTTTTTCCCCCTTGAACCTGGAGAAGAATCTTACTTTTCTGAGAAGGGAGGAATCATGGCTCACTTTCAACCCATCTTGTTGCTGTGAGAAATAGCAGCTATGCAGGTAGTGTAACTAGTAGACCCTGCTTTGGGAAGAAAGAGGTGCGGAGGCAGAACCAGGGCTGCTGCAATGCAGCGGTGTGCAGGGCTGTTTGCAAAAAGGCACAGGACTTGTGTTGTCCTTACAATGAGACACTGGTAGCATGAGAATCCCAACATTTTGGTACTGTCTACACTTAAAAGCCTAATTCTGCGGTGGGTCTATTGCTCATATTTACTGGGATAATATATAAACATTTAGAGGGGCTGCAAGATGTCTGCAAAAACCTTTGCAGAGCAATAGTTTTTGTAACATGTAATACTGATTTTTTCATGCAACAGATACAACCAGCAAAATAAAGCAAAACATCAAAGAAAGGTCTGTGATTTACTCAAATGACTCATGAACATTTCCATTTGTGTCTTGTTATACAGGTGCCAAAAATGTCACAATGCCATGAAGTATTGCAGTAACAGTGATGTTTTGGTCGAGTGATGTTTTAGAGAGCATTTTGAGGAGGCAGGGAAGCAGCTACTTGTATGTATTATTATCTGCCAGTAATAATATACCACTTTTGAAAAAGGAATATTCATTGCCATAGAAAAAATGAATGACGATTTCCAAAAACAGGCCACTAGCAAAGAAGGTCATGGAGAACTGGCCAGCTATCACCCATGTGCCTTTAAAAAGACACTTCTCCAAGATAAATTGGTGTAACGCAGTGTATAGCAACCATGAGTGTAGCTTTTCAGTTTTAAGTATATCTTGTTAGTGTGACTTTATTTTTCTTTTATAACAGCTGCTTATGACGAGGCAGGAAATGAGGAGGAGAAAATGATATCAAAGGTGAATAGTTGAAACCTATCCAGAAGTGAAGTTTGAAAAGGGAGGAAAATAGAGATGAGGTTGCTTGCCTCAGAGAAAGAAAGAAGGACCCATACATGAAGGCAGCTGTACATAGAAGGGGAAGAATAGGGCAGGATGATGAGCAGTGTCTACAACTGTGAAAACAAAGCTGAGATGACACATTGAAGAGCCAAATAATGGCACTGCAGATGAGGATTATAAATTAGATATGGGTGAAAAAAAGAAAAAAACAAGGTATTTCTTTAGAAGTGGTTTTGTTCTTCATCTTGACAATCTGTACAGCCTGCTCTGATGCCATATTTGCACTTACAGTTGATATGTGAGAAGTTCTCGGACACAGAAACATCTGCAGAAAGGCAGCACCTTCCCTTGCCATTAACTAGCAGCAGGAGTGCTGTTATATCCCTTCACACAGAATGAAGCTGATAACAAACCACTTGTGGATGTGGCTTAACTGTCACCTCGTACATGCCTCCAAGACTCAATGTATTTTATTGTTATCTGTAAGGAGTGTTATTAAAAGTCCTAGAGCTTTTTCCCTTACCAGGATTGAAATCTCAAGTTGGCTTTTCTTTTACCTCAAGTCCAACCTGTGATCTGAAGCAGGCATTTTGACTTCACACTTAAAATGTTGGGAAGTCCTTATAGTCAAAACAGTAGCACCCAGACACATACCCAAAGTGGAGAGGGAAGTAATGTGCTGTACAAAGTGAAATATTTTGACTTTTAACTCCTAGCTCCTGCTTTTCTTACTGAAATTCAAAGTTCTGTCCTGAATTATTGTTTTTGTTGGTTTTTTTGTTTGGTTGGTCGGTTTTGGGGGGTGAGGGGTATGGGGTGGGAGAGCTGCTCATTCTGTGACTACTTTGAATGCTGGAGCCAAAGCTCAGTGTCTTTCATGGAAGTGATACCAGCTGAGCATTTGAACCAGGGAAATGGAGCATATTTGCTCAATGTAGCTGCTTTTGTTCCCATTCCCTTCAGGTTCACCACATAAAATGTTTTCTGGTTTTCATCTGATGCAATTCCTCTTCTATGTGTGAAGGGAATGCAAAATGCAATATAGTTTAGCAACCTTAAAGTTACATTAATTGTACATAATATAATGATCGATATATATCATAGATTAAAAGATATATATACACACATATATATCATAGCTTATTTGCCCAAATCAGCTTTAAATTAAACCAGAAAAAAAATCAGTGCAACAGCCTGTCGCTAAGAATATCTTCAGTGAGGATTCTTAAATTATGTCACAATGTCTTCTGGGTTGTTTGAGTTTATTTCCCCAAGAATTAATGTTGGATTCCCAATGACTTTAAGGTCTCAGCAAACTTGATCCTATTTCAGGCACAAAAATGTTTCTCAAGACATAAACAATTGTGTTGTCCTCAGTCTTGTTTCTCGTATGAGACAGATTTTTATGGACCAGCCATAACAGTCCTACTGGATATTACACTTTTTATTACTCCATCACTTCACCAAAGTAAAAAATATGCTCTATATCATGCTTCTATTATTAAAACAGAAAGTTCAATTATAGATTGTCAACATTAAGGATTGTTACTACTTACAATGTTGGGCATATCATGAAGGAACATAGTTTGAATAAAAGTGAATCTATAGTCATATAGTGTGCTGAAACATGATGATTATATTTGATTATTGACTAAAATGTATAGTATTAGAGAAAAACCATTCAAAAAGGACTGAATGTTTTACGATATTTATAAAGGTCATATATATAATACAGAAATATTTATTTATTCTGTCAATCTGTATCAAAATATTTACGTTAAACATAGCAACCAAGAAAAGAAATCCATTTCTAAAACTTTGCTGTAGTGGATATTATTTTGTATTGTTATCTTCCAGAAATTCAATTAAATTTAAGTATTTCCAAGTATAGGCTAATTAGCACTGCAGGTTGAATGCTGAATCATCGAATCATAGAATAGTTAGGGTTGGAAAGGACCTTAAGATCATCTAGTTCCAAACCCCCTGCCATGGGCAGGGACACCTCATACTAAAACATGTCACCCAAGGCTCTGTCCAACCTGGAGTTGAACACTGCCAGGGATGGAGCATTCGCAGCTTCCTTGGGCAACCGATTACAGTGCCTCACCACCCCTACAGTAAAGAACTTCCTCCTTATATCCAATCTAAACTTCCCCTGTTTAAGTTTAAACCCATTACCCCTTGTCCTATCACTACAGTCCCTGATGAAGAGTCCCTCCCCAGCATCCTTATAAGCCCTCTTCAGATGCTGGAAGGCTGCTATGAGGTCTCCAGGCAGCCTTCTCTTCTGCAGGCTGAACAGCCCCAACTTCCTCAGCCTGTCTTCATATGGGAGCTGCTCCAGCCCCAGATCATCCTCGTGGCCCTTCTGTGGACTAGGCTATTAAGCCATTAAGGTGGGAAGTTACTGTAAGACAAACTTAGAATTTCATGTGAATAAAGATTATGAGAGTCAATTTTATTTTCACTAATCTTCCATAGTGACCCTGTGCTGTGAAATGTTACAGTATTTACCGTCTTCACAGGCAAAACGCTTCAAAACAAATTCCAAATATAAAACTTCTCCAAATACGAAGAGCTGTACACCTTTTCCATGAAAATTGTAAATTATCTTACTACTTTTTTCATGTACAGTATCTTGTATTTTTCATGTAAATCTCTGCCCTTTGTCCTTTTTTTTATGTATTCTTTTTATTCTGTATATTTATCATTGTTTACTTATCTTGCATGTTTATAGCCACCTATCTTTGTCTTACCACTTATTACTTCTCATACTAATGCAATAAGAGTGAACTAAAATCTTGCAACAGCATTGCATATTTTAGTGGAAATGAATATCAATTTTATAACTGTCTCAGGTCTACCAGCACCTGCCACTTCATTGCTGCTAGTCATTACATCCTGTTTGTGACAAGGGCTCAGGCACCTGTTCATGAACAGTTCCTTCGACTACATTTTTCATATTAGATGAAATAAAATAGTATCACATGAAAGAACTTCAGGAATAAAGAAATGTACTCCAGAGAGTATGAGAGAAAAAGAAAGCAGATGTGTCTATGATTCTGCAAGGTAGTCCGTTTTTCCTCATAAACAACTGTTTCTTTAGATCTTTTAATAAGAAATGTTAATTCTATTTAAATTACCAGTTTAAAAAAAAAAAAGGAGAAAAAAGAAAAAAGCCAACAAATCCACACAGAGCGTGGTCTCATCTGTCAGCAAGCTTGAGTTGCTTGCTCCTTGGAGTTTGTTCCTAACTCATGTTTGGGCTGCTAAATGGCAAGCATGCTGAATTTCTGAAGACACTCACTGTCTTTGAAAATATGTAGTTAAGCAGCTACTGGTCAGTCCTGATTGACTGACTTTAGATACAAAAATTATCTGGCATTTTGGGTTCCATGAACTTCTTGGTCTTACATGGATCTGCACTTCTCTCCATGCTCTGGCATTCACCTCCATATAATGTCTATACAGCACTGAATCTTACTCATCTGAAAGCCTCAAATGCCCATGAAATTACTGCTGCTTCTGCTATTTGCCCAGAAGCACTGACATTCTTCTGATGTTTTTGCAAAGGCATTCCTATGAAGTATATCACATTTTCCATAATGTTCTTCAACCCAGGACATGCTGAGAATGATCTTCAGTCTGCTCAGTCCCTCTGAGCCCTCTGGGTACACTCAGCAACATTTGGCAGCATTCAGACCCATGGACAGTTTTCTTGCTGAAAGCCTTTGCTTTATCCGCTAACATGTTGCTATGGGAACAGTGAGGCATATATGATAACTCCTTACAGCAATAACCCATTGTTTTTAGATCTACTAATCTAAAAAGAGGGTTGTTTGGGTTGAGGTTTTTTTGGCTGAAAAGTTAAAAATGTATGTATCAAGCACCAGCCACAGTTCCTTAGAACAATGTACATAACCAGATGGTAACTTACATTTATCTGTCAAAATATCTGTGTGAAGGACTTCAGCAAAGGAGAACTTCCTAACATAATTATCAGTCTGAAAGCTCATTTTATTCAGACAAATTGTGCCTTGGGTTTCTGTGCACATCTCTAACTTGCCAGTTCAAAGTTTGGCTTCCTAGGAACTGACCAACAGCATCACTGTAAACAGCAAGTTCAGTCACACCTGAGCACAGTCAGGGTTCTAACACCATGTAAAAAAGACACATTTGTAGCATCAAGAAAATATATGTGTATGCAAGTGAAAGAGTTTTTCAGGCATCTTAGTTGGGTTTTTACTGGGGGGAGGGACAGAGAAACACTGTATGGGACATGCTCTATAGCTAGATTAGAATGTTCTTCTTGGTGAGGCTTTTGGCTGTGTTGATGTAGCTTGATAGAACTTGCAGTTAGAACCACACTTTCTTTGCTTATTATGATACAATCTGTCTATGATGTAAAGTCATGTTGACAGCTCTAAGGGAAACATTTTTATTTGTCTCGATTTTCTGTATTTTTAGTAATATAAATTTTTTTTATATTCAAAAAACACACAGTGAGTCCTCTTATAGTGCATCCCACTCCATCCTATTCTGAGAACAGAAACAATACTGAACACTAACATAAAGAGCTTCTGTTTAAATAAATTAAAGAAGTGTATCAAAAAAGCCAAGAAAAATACAATTAAAACCCATTCGGTTTATAGCAACAAACTAAGATTAACTAGATATAGGTGTACTTTGAAATACTATTACTTTGGGTACACTTCAAATCCTTGTAGACAATTTGCATCAGTTTGTGGGTTTTTTGTTCTTATGGTTGGGACATAAAATTAGCCATTCAAATTTGTTCTGGGATGAAACATGATTTAGAGAACACCATTTGGTGCCAACTGTATTTTTTTTCCTTGTGTCAATAATGAAAGCTTCTTTTCCCACAGGGTATTGTGTTGTGTGATTTGGGCATATGTAGGAGACAATTATTTGATTTGCAGCTGATACTGAAAGAACCAACCATTCCAGAATCTTAGTGTAACAGGGAAAGAGTAAGCAAACTTGCCAGGATTGCATGCAACAGCACCTTGAAAAGTGATCACATCCAGAGCCTCAACTGTTAATGCTAATGACAAAAAATAAATGTTTGGTATTTGCTCCACATACCTCTTCTTCACAAGCATAGGAAAAGACATTCCTCTAAGTGAGCAAGGAATGGATGGTGAAGGCAATGTCCTTACATGACCTCACTGCCATGCTCCATGGGAATCCTGTATGCTACTGCAGGATTGGGGTTTGCTTGTGGGAAGCCAAAAGATGTAGTAAAATCCCTTTTGGCAGAAGGGAAATATTTTTGCTTCAAGATTGTATTTTCTGTGTTCAGTTGCGAAGGTTCATAGTGAATGATGACACTACGTTCACATGGAAGAAGATGGAGCTGTTTACTGTTAATTTCTAAGGCTTGAATTGGGGTCTTCATTCTGGGTCTGTGGCCAATACTGTTCTTACTCAACTATTCTTAGCTTCACAAAATTGGAAGTGGCCTGTATATGGGATTAGTTTGTGCACAGGAAAATTAGAATATCTTGGGCATGTCAGTTACTAACTAGGAAAATGTATGACTTCACCATATGTCTATGTCACCACACCATGAATTAAAACCTTTCTGCTTTATTAGAATTGGATTTGAAACTTGCTACATTGCACTGCTGCATCCACAATCATTCTGTCACCAGTGATGAATTACCCTGCAAGATAAACATGAGAAAGAGGCATACTGTGAACCAGAGCTGAATCTAACATGCAGACATTTTGCAATATTGATACACCTAAATGCTTCCTCAGCCTATCTCAAAAAGAGGAGACTGCAAACTCCTCCACAGTCAGGTGATCCCATAAATCTTAGAGAAAAGTCTCAATTTTTGCAACATTTTTGTGGGGGTGATTTGCTCCGTATTAAATACAAAGTGATACTGACAGGCCTCTCAATCAAGTTCTCTTTCCATCCTTTGAAATCATTATTTTTCAGGTCTGATATATAATTTGACCCTAAGTTTGGGCAAGAAAGTGGGAGCATTAC
This sequence comes from Lathamus discolor, assembly GCF_037157495.1. Taxonomy (NCBI): domain Eukaryota; kingdom Metazoa; phylum Chordata; class Aves; order Psittaciformes; family Psittacidae; genus Lathamus; species Lathamus discolor. The sequence continues at coordinate 98,755,944 of NC_088885.1, read as the reverse complement.
CATCTGAGTGTGCTTCAGGTTATGATTTGTTTCTCAGTGACAGCTTCATTAAGAACCCTTGGTATTTCCTACACTAGCCTTTCTTCTTTGCCATTTTTCTGTTACTCATTTGTTTTTTCTTATTCGTCTCCCTCAGCTTAACACTTGTAAGGCAAGAATATCACAGGTAAGCAGATGTGTATATCATGCAAAATGATGTGTAATATCTAATTTTCCACAAAAATTTGAGAAACCTTCTCTAACAGCAGATTATTCCACATTTACCTACTACTAATTCTTTTTAAACATTTTTCTCTGAAGCATCTGTTACTGGCCTCAGGATATTGTACTAGGCAGTCCATTATTCTGATTTGATATGGCAATTTTCATGTCCGTAATTGTGCTGATGACAGCACCCCCCAGCTGAAGACAGACTATGGTTTTGTGAATTCCTTCCTGGGTATTGACCTGGTAGGGTGGTTGCAAGCATGCTCTCTAACCTGGGGTGAATGCTGGAAAAAGGCTGGAGTGCAGCCCAGTCCTGCTGTTTTCCAGTTATTCTCCACCAGGGAAATGTTCACAAAGGGGATGTTGCAAATGAAGGCAAATTGGAAGAGACTAAGTTTCCCCTGGTTCCTGTGATAAGAGCCAGGACTGGAGCTATGGTGTAGGAGGCAGACAGCTAACAAAAAAATCAAATTCACCCCCTCCCTAATCTGATAATGAACAAAGTTCAGAGGCAAAGAGGCTATAGCACAAAGTGCTTAATAGCTATCAGACATAGCTGTTCAGGTGCCTACTCCCAGATTGCTTTCTATGCAATTGCCACATCATTTCCCATGCATACTTACTGTTGCATGCAATCAACACTAAGTTGAAATAAAAGCCTTATTCTGAAACTGTAAGATATCTTCCTGCCAGTCGCAGTCTTTAGGAAATACCCTACGTTGAATCAGGATATTTAACAGAGTGCTGCTCAAACTGCAGAGGTAAATCCAACCAGTTCTGCTTCTGTCAGAAAATCATCTGCTCATTTGTAGTAATTCTAGCTCATCTGGAGGCTTCTCTTTCTCCTGTAAATGTCTGAGAGACAAGTCTGAAGTCCTGTTGAGTCAAGAACAAAGAAACAAGTAAGCTAAGCCAGCTGCAACTACCGTGGTAACCCATTTCCCCTGCTCTTCAGAAAGAAATACATATTTATGCTATTGCTTTATTTAATGCAGAAATCTCACACAGCAAAATGGCAAAAGCCCAGGCTCATTAAGCATGACCCTTGTCCGGAACTGGCCTTATAGCTTTCTCTCTGGAGAAAGGATGGTGCCATCTATGTGTAATAAGATATTAGAATTAAATAGAGATCCTGGTAAATCAGCTTTCAGCAAACTATTTCCATTGATAAGTTTGGTAATGGCAGCTTTCATGCTATTAACACAAAAAATGCCTGAAAATATATTATGACTTTTTCAGCAAAGCTCCTTAGAAAAAAACAATTTGATGAATGGACTTGCTTCTGTTCATAGGCTTTACAAATTGGGAGAGATACTGAAGAATACTCAGTATAAAGGCTTGTACAAAAAAAGAGATCATGAAAAATGAGACCTTAACAGCAGTGTCATTTACACTTTAGTCATAGGCTGTTTCTCTTGCAATTTATAATCACACATGGAATTCACACAGGCAGATTTTTGAAAAAAAACTAGAATTTGACTGCATGCCAGTCAACAGATTCATCTGCCTAGATAGGGACAGCAACACATTTTCTCACACAGTTAAAGAAGGTTTCAAAGCTAAGCAACATATTCATAATGATAGGATGATGGAGACATTAGTAAGGAATTTGCAAGTCTGAGGTAAACTTTTGAAATGAGCTGAGGAAAAAAGAAAGGGTGATGAAGAACAGAATATGGAATTGCTGTGGTGTCTTGGAAGGACCAGGCAGCTGACAGTGTCGTGGTTTAAGCCCAGGCCATAAATCAGAACCGGAGGGATGGGAAGGAGAATCGAAAGAATGTAACTCCCACGGGTTGAGATAAGAAGAGTCCAGTAACTACTGTATAACACAAATCACTACTGCTACCACCAGTAATAATAATGATAAAGGAAATAACAAGGGAATAGAATACAATACCACCCACTGATCAATACCGATACCTAGCCCCGACCAAGCAGTGAACCAGCCCTTCCGGGTAAACCTGTTACGTCCTGGGCATGACGTGCTGTGGTATGGAATACCTCTTTGGTCAGTTTGGGTCAGGTGTCCTGTCTCTGCTTCCTCTCAGCTTCCCCTCCTCCCTGGCAGAGCATGAGACTCACAAAGTCCTTGGTCAGACCAAACACTTGAGCAACAACCAAAACCATCGGTGTTAGCAGTGTTGTTCCCAGGCCAGAAGTCAAAAACACAGCGCTGCACCAGCTACTAAGAAGGAGAAAAATGACTGCTGCTGCTGAACCCAGGGCACAGGGGCAGGAATGGAGTAAGGCTCAGTGTTCAGCTGGCTGCTTCTATGTGCAGCTGTAGCAGTCCTACCATCCTGAGGTCATGTCCGTTCTGGATGATTTAGGAGTCTCTCGGAGACTTTCACCTGGGGGAAAAATAAAACAAAATAAATAAGAAAAAACAAAAAAGCAGTACTTATTCTGAGTATCCTTGAACCATTGCCATATTGCTTACTCACCCCAATGCCCACCAGGAAAGCTGTCCCTTTCCTAGGCTCAGTATGTGTGATTCTTGTTCAGATTTCAATATGCCTTCAAATTTTCTTTTCATTAAATCACTCCTGCAGATTTTAATAGTTTCTCTTTATCAAGGGTATATAAAGCATATAGAAATTCCATAGATTTGGTGTGTGCTGTGCCTATCTGTGGGGTTGATATCTATTCTTTAGTCTCAGAATCTCTTACGGAGTTATTGTAGCTTTGACATAGTTTGGGCTCTGACCACCTTATTAGCTAAATAATGGGTAGCAATATTTTTTTGGCAGATGCCAATTCGCTGATAATGTTACCACCATGAAGACTTAAACATTTCCAAGTCTAAGCAGGGGGCTGTGTATCTTTAAAGGGGTAGGGCAGCATTTGACTTGTTCATTGTGATACGTGAGAGTTGTAGTAAAGTAGGAACCTGAACTCTTCTTCCAGATTTATTATCTCTTGTCTTTTGTCATAGAATCACCTTAATATTAATAGACATTTCAACAGGATGAAATAGAGCTTTCGAATTGATTTGAGGCAGTGGAGAAATGAAAGGAAGGACTGTGCTTTTCTGCATGTACCAGAGTCTAGAGATTTGGAGTTTTCGGAAGCTGCAGAACATGAATTTGTAGGAAAGAAAAAAATCAGAAGTGTTGATATGGGAAAAGATTGTATCACAGTGAAACCTGGACAGTGATAGACACAATAATATGGAGACTGATAAGTAAGCTCACAAGACAGGAAATGTGGGAAATGAAAGAAAAGTAAAAAGTCTAAATGAAGTATAAGATGAAAGTAAAATGCAATTATTTGTAGAAATAATTGACATTGCATTAAGGATAGCAGCAGCTTTAATGATTACATCTGATCTCTGAAAACTAAAGCCAAAATTCTTAGAATTTCAGGTGCTATATTATTTATATACTCATAATTTACATTGATAATATCTTGGGGCCAAACGGAAACATTCGGAAACTTGGAGTGGAAGATGAAAATGGTTTTGTTGGATTCTACTAGTTGGAGCATCCTATATTGGGAGGGGTTTCAAAAGGTGACAAAATATTCTCAGAGCCTTGCTGCTTGTTGTTCCCTCTGCAAGAAGATTTATCAAATTAGTTGTATTAGGTCATTCATATAGTCAAAAGCAAAATTCACGTGGTGCTATGACATAAAATTGCATAATTGTTAAGTTATTATGCTTATGCTGTACAACCCACTATAAATCGAAAATGAGCTGATAAGGTTTGAACAGGAACAATAAATTGTATAATCTTTGGTTGAAAATTATTTTTTACTTATTATATTCCAAGGTTATTATCTCATTCTGAAGCTAGTTTTTATTTTATATTTCTGCCAAAGTCAACAGTTATAACATTTAAATGTCAAATATATTTCTGCATACTATAAAATAGATTTTGTGTCCTGAAGGTAATGAATAATAATACGCATAAAATACACGACCAATAACCTCTTTTAGAAGTATTCCTTAATTATGGGCTTTTCAAAGAAATATGTGAGCTCAGTCAATTCACTAGAACTTTTTTGCTAAACACTGTCCATTATGCTTTGTGAATGACATTTGAGTGGGATATAGAGATGTGTACAATGGGATACATATATTCTAAAAAGCATTCAAGTGAATATTCAAACAGAAATGAAGAATTTATTTCTTTCATGCTGCTAACCACCTTTTTGACAGTGTATTCTTATTCATTAAATACCACTCTGTATCTCTGTAGAACTGTAAGAGACTTTCTGTCAAAGTCAAAAAAACTTGAATTAATTTGGAGCAGCAATACAAAACACCCTAGGGATTAGATTCTGACAGGATCACTAAGGGAATACTAATCCAACTGGGGACACCTGCTGTGGTATTCACTATGTTAAGCTCGGAAACTGCAACACAGACTTCCATATTTGAATTAGGTGTGCTGGGCTCCCTTCATCCCCAAAGGAGATAAAGCAGGCCTTTCAGCATTCATCTGATCAATGCTAACCTTAAGATTAGATTGTGTCCTAATGTTTCTTCTTCTGTCATCTCCTGCAGGAGGAGCATAAAGTAGTTTAGAAGTAAGTGATCATACGATAAATAATGACAGCTACTCAGATAAATAAAATGTCTTTTTGCCTGATTTTGAGCAATACCTGTCACAGAATCAAATAACGAGACAGGTCAATTTTTTATAAAAATTAAAAAAACCTAAAAAAATAAATAAATATTCTGCTGGGAAAGGGGAAAATATGTCTATGATTATGTAAAATGTTATTAGAGCATTATCACTATAGAATATTAGCTTTAATTATTTGTAAATGGTTACAAATGTAAAAAGAATGTAAACAAAATTTTCTGTCTTTTAATTTCTACTGACTGATTAAATAGGTCAGTTAAACTGGACATCATTACTGGAAAGGCTAAGGGTCATCCTTTCATATAAGAGACTTGATGACAAGAATTAATTGCAATATGTCTGTATTAGTCCAATGATATATTTTACTTCAACATTGTAATGCACGCATAAATCTTTCATGCTTATTGCAGGTGATTTACTATTAAAATGCAAATTTGCATAGCAGCTGATAAAGTGAATGCAATCAAATCTTGTATGCATAAATGAAACAACCTCTTTTTTCTTGAAAGCCTTCAAAAGAGACTGCTTGATAGCCTTTTCAATGTAGAAGTACTTTTCTACAAGTGATCCACTTCATGGGCTAAGTGGTGCTCATGGAATAGAATAGATACTCATGAAACAAATTGTCCTATGATTAGTTTTTCTGGAAGAAGTGTCCATATCTGTCTTTTTAGCTGTCTCCCACATTTATCCAGAAATAAGCTCCTTTCTTAGAAATGTATCTTGGACATCAAGGATGGATTTGGACAAAACTGGGTTCTATAGCTTCATTTCATAAAAAGTGTAAATGTCTATGTCTGTATGTGTCTGTAGTCTGTACTCTTTCCCTCTTCTTTGTGTTTTTATTCAGATCCAAAGAGTCAAAGTGCTGCTTCCTTTGAATAATAAAACCATGACTTTAATTACAAGAGTTACAAGAGAAACACATAAAATTTGTTAACTAACTGTATGCACTTTGCATTATTTTCTGCGGCTAAATATGCTTAGATTGGAAAAAATGTAAGATGCATATCAATCTAAATATTTAAATATTTTCCCATGCACATATAAATGCACTGTGGGTATACAATATGAGATTATTAAAACTGGAAGGTGACTTTCAGTACTTTTTGTTCCTAAGCTATCAGATAATGTCTAAATGACTACATTGGGAAAACAGAGAGAGGAAATTCTGCCTAGAATTTTATGTCCAACATCATCAGTCTCTCTCGAGGACCAGATTCAGTACAAATAAAATCCTGTAATTATTTTCCTGCAGAGTAATACTAAATACCTTACAGAAGTCATCACTGATGCTGGCAATAACAAGCATGTAGCAAGCACCATAGCAGGGGACATTTTTCAGTGACAAGTTCCTGTGACTCTGCACAGTCAGGTGTAACTGCTTCCTGGAATTCTACAATTAAAATGAGAGTATACGGATTACACTCAGTGCTGAGCCAGCCTGATATATTAGCTGGTTAGTTTTACTTCCATTTTGTCTCACATTCTTTGAAAAAGTGAAAAATTTCCTTTATTCTCTAGGGAACTAGATCTGGTACCTCACAGGACTCAGAATTATCTCAATAGTGTGACATTATATGAATCAGCAGAAAATAAAGCAGTACCAGGAAATGGCTTCTGCTAGTTTCCATTGAGGAAAACAATGCTTTTCCATCTGCAGTGTGGGATAAAAGTTATGAAGTAAGAAATTCCTTGGTAACTGCTGTTAAAGCTGAAAAGGCTGAGAAAGAGTAGTAAATAGTCTCAAGAATGAATCTCCTTTGTCTCTGTTAGCCTTTCTGAAGGCCTGGTCTTTGGTTTCCCAAACAGGAGCTACTCAGGCAGTAACAGCTTTCAGCCGCTTTGGCTTAAGAGCCCAATTCTCTTCACTTTCTTCATCCACCTACCACCATAAGCCAAGTGGTCTACTGCACGGTGCATATGTGTTCTGCCTTTATTGAATGAGAACGGCACATCAGATCTTTATGACTCTGTTTCCACATGTGCTTACTCTTGATTATCCACCCAAATGCTGAAAGACTGGGCTTCATCTGCCAAACAAGCAAACATTTCTTTGGATATGGATATATACAACACAGCAAAAAACTCATGCTTCTTGGGCCTTACTCTTTCAGGAAACTGACAGACTACAGATTAAAAATATCTGTTTCCTTGAACAATTTCACAAACACGTAAATACTTTTCAGCAATTGAGTATTTACCATCATCTGTTTTATCATGGTTTAATTATTATTATTATTTTATGGAATGTCATACTTTTTGCCACATCACGGTTCACCTGCTCTTAAAGGACTAACCTTTGGGTGGCTGTAAGGGGTTCAGCTTTCACTTAATTCAATGTTTTCCTTTGTTCTGTTTCCAATTACATTTGGAACTATTTTATTGACTGAAGTATAATTCCCTTAAAGTGTTTTCTTCTAATTCATATAAATAGAGGGTAAGTAATTCAATAAGTAATCCAATTTTTTAGGGTTTTTTTATTTTCACTTGTGGCTCTAAACTGAGCGCTGATGGTAACAGATTCTAACTTTGAAAATACAGAAAAACAAACCTCTTATTTGGATTTCACTTTTTAATCTAACTGGAACCACAGCTATTGTAAAGTCTCCATTCATCAAAGGTAATAGAGTATTTCTGTCTTTATTTAATTAAAAAAATCAAGTAAGATTGACTCGCTTAACTGACTCTGGTGGTTTGTATCTTTCTTCATGGACAGCCTAAACTCAAAGGTAGCTTACTGATTGAAAAGCAGTTATGACAGACAAGAGTATAGTCCAATGCCTCTTACATGGGATTATCTTTTTCGGGCTGACAGATTTTTAATAAGGCTTTACTTTCAAAAAATTCTCAACTTGCCTTCTGATGCTATGCAGCCTTAGTTTTTATTCCTTAGGCAGTGAGAGTAAACCTGACTGACAGGTATCATCAGCTCCATTGAGGAACACTGCTGCTGCCCCACTCCTAACTGTACTCCTTCAGACACTAAAAGAGGTATGAATAATTACTTTTTCTTCCAGTGTGCTAATTTGTTTTTGTGACCTTAAGCCTATCAAATCTTTCTTTCCTTCTCTTGTCAACCATGCACAAACAATAACTCCTTCAATCCTTTGAGGTCCAGATTATCACAAGTGTTCCTGATATTTAAGTATACCAATCACATAAGTATTGTTTAAAGTCACAAAACAGGTTACATTCAGTGCAATTTAGGTGGCAGATTTTGCCTTCAATGGGATTTATGGTCCTAACTTTCTAAAAACAATTTACAAGCCAGAAGGATTCCCAGTTTTATTTTGAACCAAAAGCCTTTGAGTATTTGACCTTTAACACCTATTAGTCTTTTTCTAATGTTCATGCCCTCTCTTTGCAACTTCCTCCCATTTTCTTGTGGCTGCTACTGTAAAATCCAAAGGCAAGTCAGCTTTTAGATTTTACCTTTGTTGCACTTGAAAATAGCTGTGGTGTTTCTGTGTGAGTCTAGCTTGAGAAAAATATTCATGTTCTTAAAAAAAGAGTATGTTTTGCAAAACTCAGAGTAGAGCCAGTTGACTAATCAGGACCGTAACAAATTCATCATTCCAAAGGGCTCATTACTGCAAAAAAAAACTATGATTAATGTGTTGGCTACAAATGGCTTTATATATCCTTTAGTCAGACTGAAAATTCTGCCACATGTTTTTCTTGAAAATATTGAATTTAATTTCTCCATCAAAGAATATATACATTTTTGCATACATATATAAAAAATAAATAAAATGTGTTAAATGAAGGCATCCTCTTTTTCTCATCTTTTAGACCCTCATGTCTGTAAATGAAAAATTATTCTTAAAGTTTAAGACTAGCTTTAAAAACGCAATAGATGCTTTTATGATTGAGATATGTTTAACACCTTAGAAAAAGCAGTATCTCTCATTATCTATTGGAGTGACGTTTTATGTCCGCTCAAACACCAGCAACTGCATGAGCAGAAATATGTTGGGGACCTGGGAGTCAAGGTTTAGGGCTTGGGAGCACACAAGCTCTGCTTAAGGGGCACATGGGGAAGAGTAGAGGCGTGTGGAAAGTCCCACATACACTGTCTTTCCCTCTTCCTGCTCTCTCTCTCTCCCACAGAGACATGAGAATCTAATCCTGGTAACAAACATGGTCAGATGTGCTCTGTAGGCATAGCAACAGCCAAGTATGTCAGGCTAGAAACTCCAGGACAGCAAAAGATATCCCAGCCTGGGTCAGTGTAGTGTGAGCACAGCACGTATGACTTCCTCACTGTGCAGCTTACCTGCCTCTTGAGGAAATTACACTTTGACACACATCTGACACAAGGCACCATTCCCAGCCAGATCAGCTGTTGAGGTGGCTATGATAAAATGATGGGTGCATTTGGGGAGCTGGAGTGCTTTTTTTTATTCATAGTTTAGGGTTTTTCATTTTGGCTGCATGTAAATTCTTCCCATTTCTCTAGGAAAAAAAAAAAAATCTGTCTGTTTAATTACAGATTACATAGAAAGAGATATCATTTCTACATGCCACTATACTCCCTCATAAATACCCAGCTTCTCAGACAAGCTAGCTAAAATGCCTTGTATTACAGGACTACAGCGGAGGACAAGGAAATGAACAGTCTAGTTGGACTAATGGTCCTATGGAAGAAGTAGGTAGAGCTTGGACATCTCACTAGTTGCAGTCATCACCTCTGAATGTATGTCACAGCTAAAGCAGAGAAATGGTGACAAATACGTACTGAGGAACTTTGTTGATTAAAGAAGAGGGTGGCAAGAAAAGTGAATGCTAGGAGGCTGTTGAACAAGTTTCCTGGGCAGCCATGTGTGTGGGGCTGTTAGGATGGTGGCCAGCCCCAACCATCCACCCAGGCCCTAGGTGCTATCTGAAGAGAGGTTTTTGTTTGTTCTTGGCTGGGGCATCCAGAGTGTACTTCAGTGATGCAGCCATAGAGGCTGGGGTTGTCATTGAAGAATTTCTGAGGAATGTGCAGTCTTTTTGATATCAGCAAATACAGCCTAACTTCTCTGTCTCTTTTTTCTCTTTTCGTTTGTTACTTATTCTGGTGCTGCTGTTAAGAAGAATCCAGTCTCTGCTTTAAAGCAACGATAATGAGAATGATGTAAAATATCATTAGAAGAAAAGCATGGCCGAGCTAGTCATATCTTCAAAGGCAATTCTTGCTCAGCCAAAGCAGGCAATTTCCTGTCAACTTGATCTTCAACAATATGGCCATCATTAATTATGCTTGTAATGAAAGTTACCATATGACTGAGTTTGATACCAGGACACTGTCTTCAACATAAAAATTGAAGAGTATGAGTAATTTGCTAGATTTTTAAGGTCAGAGTTGTAATTACACTGCATTAATTTAATTACTCAGATTTAATCTTTTAGACCCGCTTCCTATCATGTTTTAGTCTGTGTGACTCATGAACCATGAGCATGGTAGAACACTGAAAAAAACATGCCATACACTGTAAGTGGAACTAAATTAAATTTTGGGGAATTATTTGAGAGTAAATGATGTGTGGGCATTTAAAAGTAACTCATTCCTCTGATAACCTGTCAAGCGGTATTATTTACTGCATTTATCCTTATCACATAGAAAATGTTTTACAGTTATGGAAAAGTAAAATGTATTTTTTCAGGTTACATACAAAAAAATAACCTTTGTATTGCATTATATGTTAAGTCTAGTTGGGATATTATTTTTGCCCCTTCGATTCTTTTTCTCCTCTACTTTCTAAATTCATTCTTAGTTACCACTTCCTAAGTGGTTTTGCTTCATTTGGTTTCTCCTTTAATTTGTTAGTGTAAATTACAAACCTTCTGTTCTGAGATCAGAAAAGATTCAAAACAATGAACGTGATTCAAAGACAGACTTTGAAAGCCCTGGTCCCCACAAAGAGTGAAATTCCCATGAAAGAGGGTGCAATTTCATGATCAGTTGTTACTGAAAGGGGCAAACCCCATCCTTCCATTACAATCTCTGATCAAAAAAGATCATCACTTTCAATCCTTGAGAAGCTTGTAACTGAAATCTAACTAGGCAAACTGCCTAATATCCTTCCCAAAACAGATATATCTTCATCCAGTCATGTCTCAGCAAGCTGATCTTGCCCAGTACTCATGTAAAGGACTTCACAGGACAACTGAGAAAGAAAAGGAGCCTGGGCAGACCACAGTGTTGGCTGAGCTCATGATGAAACAACAGCCTCATTAAGTTCTCTAACATTTTAGATTGTATAGTCCTGTGAGCAACTGTGCTGATTTTGGTGGGGTATGGCCAATTTTCTTCATAGTAGCTGGTATGGGGCAATGGCTTCTACGTGTGCTGGAAATAGTGTTGATAAGAGGGATGTTTTTGTTATCTCTGAGCAGTGCCTACACAGAGTCAAGGTCTTTTCTGCTTCTCACAACACTCCACCAGTCTGGGGGTGCACAAAGAGCTGGGAGGGGACATAGGCAGGACAGCTGAGCCCAATTGACCCAAGGGATATTCCATACTTTATGATGTCATGCTCAGCATATAAAGATGGGGGAAGAAGAAGAGGGGGACATGCAGAATGATGCCATTTGTCTTCCCAAGTAACCATTATGTGATGAAGCCCTGTTTTCCAGGGGACGGCTGAACCACAGGGAAGCAGCGAATTAATTCCTTGGTTTGCTTTGCTTGCACTTGCAGCTCTTGCTTTACCTTTTAAACTGTTTTAAGCTCAACCCACAAGTTTTCTCACTTTTCTGATTCTCTCCTCCATCCTGTCTGGGGGAGTGAGTGAGTGGCTGCATGGGACTTGGTTGCCAGTTGGGGTTAAACAACAACAGCAATGAAAGTAGGACTTCTAAATAAGATATTGAAAAGAAACCAAAATCCTAACGCCTCCAAAACCTGTTTGTTATCTTAAATATGTAATTGAAGACAGGTTGAGCAGATTGAAAAAAATGTAGCGACAAAAACATTTGGTAGCTATCAAAGCTTTGTTTTTAACAGATAATCTCTTCAATGAAAACATTCCTTTTAAAAAGAATCTATTAATCTAGAATTTATATGCTTTTACCCTATCATTGTCTGACCTTTGAATTAATCTTCCCAGGCACAAATTAATGTCTTTTATTTTGACATATGTCTTCCTCTGGAACTACTACTGTGTATCATTTTTTAAGACATTATAACCTTTTTTTTGAGGGACATTTTATGAAAGTCAGGCAATTAGTTACAGAAAAAAAATGACTTGGTCTTCCTTGACAACAATATAGATTGAATGCAGGTGTATCCCATGATCTTCTTCAGTGTCCCAGGAGATTTCATATCATTATTCTGCTACTTGCTCTGAAGCTAACTTAATAATGTAACACAAGGACATTCTGGAGATGTTACAAATCCACATTGCATCATCTCTGATTTATTAAAGTTAATCCACTATGGAGCTATTCTGCTGAATCTCCCAGTGATTTTTATCAAGTTGATCATTGAAGTTTCTAGGTCTGTAAGTATGCCAGTAAATCATTTGCAAGTATGACTGTTCAATCTTTCTTATCCCAGACTAATGGGCTCCTCATTTCAGTGGGCTAGAGCATATGGCTAATGTCAAAAGTTCCATAATCCTATCAAACAAAACACGTCTCTCTTCTGGTCCTTTCAGTGTATGTCACTCTGTGGAAGGAAGTTGCTACCAGTTTCATGCAGAGCATTTACATCAGCTAAATGACCTCAGCATTTGTTTTGATTTATGTTTTCACAAAATTACATTTGATTACTTTGGCTGTAATTCTGTTGAAAATAAATGAGCATTAAAGAGTTTGAAATAATAGATGACATATACAGGTATCTAGCTGTTGCCTGTTGTGAGTCTTCCAAGCCGACTTGATCAATCATCTTAGAAGTTTGAAATTGCTTTTATAAGTGTTATAATTAATTTGCTTCTTTGGATAAGATTTGCTGTATTTACTTTCTCATCAGTTACAAAACTTACCTAGAAAATCACATCCAAAAGCATTGTTTGAAAGCTTTGTAGGCAATGATATTTTAGGCACAATGACAATTATTATTTTGAATTCTTAACATTTTTCATACCTGAAGAAGACAGACGAACTAGTTTTCCCTCAATACTGATCGTTATCAAGGATTTGAATCTTTCCCACAATTTCTTCAGTCTCTTTATATTAAGGTGTATTTATTGTGTAGTAATAACCCAAACGGATCCGTCTTGCATTGAGTGAGCAAAGCACCCTGCTAATATTTTTCTTACAGGCAATAGGCAATATTTATTTTCCTTATGACAATTCATCATACACCTAAAAATTATAATTGTTTTAATACTCTGTTTATACAGCTATTGTGTCCTTCAATAAATCTTCCTGGAATCTTTCCTGAAGAATGTGGTCTAATGTGACATCTTTTGATAGAACACTAAGTAACTAACTGTGGGAATCACCGGGAGACGAGCTCATCAGATGATGACCAACAAGTCTCGTTTATTGCTAAGCAGATAGATACTTATATACCTTGCTTGCATGTTTATAGTTTGGTTACAGAGAGATCATTGGCTTATAGCTTTTACATGTTACAAGATCATTGGTTTATAGCTTCTACATGTTACAAGATCATTGGTTTATAGCTTCTACATTTTTGCAGCTACACCGTGCACCCCCCCCACCATCCTCCTTCTCATGCACTTATCGTTTAGTGTCCTTGGCTGTGATTGGTCATAGCATGTTGCTGTTTGCCGGTTTCCTTCATTTCCTCATTATCTGGTGTGAGAGTTTTGCACCATGTTCTACACAGATGTCTTGTTTCAGCTCGTTGATGGGAACGTGACCTTTTGACCTTTTTCGACAAGCCAATCCTCCACAACTAACTCCACTACTCCTTGCTTTTCTAAAATTGTAGCTTAGTGTATGTTAACAAGAGACTATACAGCTAATGTTCTTAAATAAGATACACTCACATATTTTACACAGAGAAAGCCATTGCTAGTAAGTTAGAGATGGAAAAATAATGGCTTGTTCATATCACAGGGAACTGGGGATTTGCTCTTTTTCCATTTCACAGTGAAAAACCCCAGATAACCTGAACTTCAACAAGAAATGTGATCATAGTTATGTAAACGTCAGGCTCAGATGATTATATAATACTTGGTCCTAGTATTTAATTTTTGTTCCAAAATTGTCAAAATTCATGTAAGTAAAAATGTAGGACATAACAATGTACATACATATAACTCTTGTATACATTCAGCTCATGGCACCAAAAAAAAAATACATACCTATAAAAAGCATAGTTAGCAACAGTCATTTTAGTTGTAAGCTAGATTCTTGATTTTTGAAACTAGAAAAACTTAACCCAGTGCTGCACAAGGGTCTGCACAGTATGTCTCTATTTCCTGAGGATATAGGGGTCAGCCTAGGGAACAGTTCCTTGACCCGAATTAGTTGACAAATTAAAATGTAGGGTTTTACGGTTGAAGTTACATCTTTCTGAGAGTTACAATTCCTTTAGTAATCTGAGACTAAGCAGCACAAGAAGATGACACAGCAAGTGATTCAAGGCAGCTTGATAATTTGAAGGTATACAGCCACGAAGAAGTCTTAGATGATCCTGCCACTCTACTTTGCTGTCGTAAGACATCACTTGTAGTATTGTGTACAGTTCTGATGTTCTCAACATAAAAAAGATATTGAGCTGTTGGAGCAAGTTCAGAGGAGGGCCACAAGGGTGATCAGGGGACTGGAGCACCTCCTGTATGAAGACAGGCTGAGGAAGTTGGGGCTGTTCAGCCTGGAGAAGAGAAGGCTGCGTGAAGACCTCATAGCAGCCTTCCAGTACCTGAAGAGGACCTACAAGGATGCTGGGGATGGACTCTTCACTAGGGACTGTAGTGATAGGACAAGGGGTAATGGGTTAAAACTTAAACAGGGGAAGTTCAGATTAGATATAAGGAAGAAGTTCTTTACTGTAAGGGTGGTGAGGCACTGGAATGGGTTGCCCAGGGAAGTTGTGAATGCTCCATCCCTGGCGGTGTTCAAGGCCAGGTTGGATGAAGTCTTTGGTGACATGGTTTAGTGTGAGGCGCCCCTGCCCATGGCAGGGGGGGTGAAATTAGATCATCTTATGGTTCTTTCCAACCCTAACTATTCTATGATTCTATGATTCTAAAAACATTCTGATTTTAACATTGTACATTCCCAAATTCTTCATGCCAAAGTGAAATTTTTTAGGGCACTTTCTCTGTTGTTTCTTCCCTTATATGCACAAGTTTATGAGAATTCATTTAGGTGGGTTCCTCCCTTATGATCTTGGGAAAGATAGTGCAAGATGTGAACATATCATGTTCTATCCTGTAGCCAACACGTAACTCATAAAAGACACTGTGTAATATAAACGAGAACAGTGAGGTTTAGCACAGCCTTAAAACTCAGATGCCAAATCTAAAATGATAAATGAAGCCAATATTCATTGACAGGATCACTTATCTGAGTTTAGTGAAGAAGTAATAATTATTGCATTTACAGTATCACATATTGTTGATCCTCAGCATCTTCCAAGCACTGCTGAACATTAAGAAGAAAATGCGCTGTCAAGGTCAAACTTTGACATGAACTTGTTAAGTACTAAAACAAAGCAATATCAAGCTGCATATATTGGCTGCACGACTTAAAAATAACTCATCTGATAAAAATGTAAAGCTTTTCCCAAACTGGGTTAGAGCACATGCTTTTTCTAACATGTGAAAGATCATCAGTATTTTCTGATGTGTAGGGGATTGCGTATCATCAGGGGGTTTATCACTCTAAGCTAGTCCTACAGCTTTCTTTAAAAAGAAGAAATAGAGTAAATGTGTAGTTGCCTTGTATAGTAAATTTCCATTACTGTTGTTGCAGTTTCAGCTGCTACTATGTAAAGGAAAAAAAGATTTTATCTGATTAGAGAAAACCAATATATGAAAAATGAATATTCTTCCAGAGATCTGTTGATTTTGAGTGACAGCACATCCAAAAATTACTTTAATTCGGTTAAAAAGGTTTCAAATTTATTGTGAAAGGGAACTAGTACTGAGAAAAATCTTCCCAGCCCAAATGCAATGTGTGTATTTAAAGGTTTCCCAAACTTACCTATTATAATTTTTAATCCTATTATTGACTTACCTAATAATAGCTATATAAAGAATGACATTTATTAATTTTATTTGATGCATGAGAATTTTTATTATTAATTTTTATGCTATAATGTTTGCTCACATACTGAGGTGATTACCAAAAAGTGATTCTGAAGTGGTACCTTAATAGTGTTTAATAGTGTTTCTACTTGCTGTAAGAGGGAATTAAGTCTTTAAATGTTTTTCACTCAATGTTTCTTGAATATCTCTCATGAGAAAATAACAACTTAAACTGAATATTTCTGTATGAAATATTTTTGTCTTCTGACAACAAACATTTTCTTTTGCTTCTACAAGGTGACACTGAAGTCAGACTGGAAATACTGGCTGTAATGTCCTCTTTGATTTGCCTAACAAGAGGTAAGGTATATTTTGGGTGGTAGAGGACGAGTGTCTGCACATCATTAGACTTCAAGTTCTGAACGTTTTTTTCATCTTCATATTCAATTGCTTCTGGAAATATGATGAAATAGAGCAAAAATTAGATTTTTTTTTTTATGGTGTTTTAGAAATTAAAGTGGATTGTAATTCTTTCTAATTATTCAGAAAATGACATTTAAAAAGTTCTTCAGCTGCTTGCCACACGCTTCTCTGCTAGCAAAGTTGTTTAAGTGCTGCTTTGTTAAATGACACAAAAAGCATTAGTAATGGTGTTAATTTAAACTACTTTTCTGTAAATTTAATGTAATATTATGTCTACAAAGTGAAATACAGCGCTTTCAGACAAATAGCAAGACTGACCTCGTGCATCACCAGCTGTATTGGTACACACGTTGACATGAGGGAAACCGCTTTAGAATTAGCAATATGTTATGCATGTTTTCTCAGGTACAAACAATATATTTTTAATATTTATTTTGATCACACTGGTATGAGAAAGGGTTTTAAAATTTTTCATCTTCATCAGCTTCTCTCTGTAGCTAAAGCATTCTCCAACTCCCATGAATTTTTCATAACTGGTGCTCAGTAAAGTTATCAAAGGCTATAGATGCCTTTTAGTAATGAACAATATAAATTAATTTCATGCTCTTAACTTTTTAACTACTCTTGTAGGCTCTATTAGCAAAGGTAGGGTAAATGCATTTCCTACAGTATACTCACAGAAGCTGATAGCTGTACAGAACTATTGCTGTGATGGACTGAAGCCACATGACTCATCATTTGGAAGACTGTTTTTTGACCATGCCATCATTAAATTGATGGGAAATAAATGAATGTAACAGAGAATGTAGCATGCCCTAAGTAGAAGTACCCTGCAGTAGCAGAAGTTACTGGCAACTTAAAACTAAATGATAGCAAGGCTTTAAATTACTTGAAATTCACTAAGATTATAAAGTCCAGCTTTGTGAATTAATGTGGAGGATTAGCTTGTCGAAAAAAGGTCAAAGGTCACGCTCCCATCAACCAGCTGAAACAAGACATCTGTGTAGAACATGATGCAAACCTCTCACGCCAGATAATGAGGAAATGAAGGACACCGGCAAACAGCAACATACTATGACCAATCACAGCCAAGGACACTAAGCGATAAGTGCATGAGAAGGAGGATGGGGGGGGGTGCACGGTGTAGCTGCAAAAAATGTAGAAGCTACAAACCAATGATCTTGTAACATGTAGAAGCTATAAGCCAATGATCTCTCTGTAACCAAACTATAAACATGCAAGCAAGGTATATAAGTATCCATCTGCTTAGCAATAAACGAGACTTGTCGGTCATCATCGGATGAGCTCGTCTCCCGGCGATTCCCACAACAAGGAAATACCAGTCCTGCCTGTGCATGTGTGTATGAACATGAACTTGAGCAGACACATTTTAAGAGTAACAAGCTAGGCAGTTTTTATATGATATAGCATGTAGATAATGTCATTCAGGTTTGTTCCAATATGCCAGGCAGAATATAAATATAAAATAAAATGTAATATGTCTCTACTGATATTTACAGCTGTAAAACATGACTAAAGAGGAAATAAAGGAAAAATACCCCAAAAAAAAAAAAAAAAAAATGTAGAAGCTACAAACCAATGATCTTGTAACATGTAGAAGCTATAAGCCAATGATCTCTCTGTAACCAAACTATAAACATGCAAGCAAGGTATATAAGTATCCATCTGCTTAGCAATAAACGAGACTTGTCGGTCATCATCGGATGAGCTCGTCTCCCGGCGATTCCCACAAATTAAGGCTACTGAGGATTTTCAATTTCAATTGAAACAGCAATTCAATAGACAATTTACATGATACTTTAAATTTTAAGGTATTAAACTGTTAAAGTAACCACTTGGAATTAAATAACCATGGCTGTACAACTGTTTACAAGACTTACTAATATTTCAGTGTTTTCATAGTAGGAAAATATTCCCTATACAAGGAAAAGAATTTGTCAGAAAATGCAGATGAAATGCTTTTCATCAGCTGATGACTCATAAGACAATAAAACATTTTAAATAGTAATTGTTTTAATGTCATGTGAATTCACCTTTTCGTTCAGGGCAAAAATCTTCCAGTTTATCTTGCTAGGGTTAAATCCCTTCATTTTGTGTCTTGTTATTACATTTTAAATTTTCAATATATAATAAAGTTTTCCATGTAAACAAATAAATTCATTTCCAAATTAGAGTCTATTCAGTTAAGAAAGTCTCTTGACTTGGGTAAAGACAGAATGTTTATGCCAAACCCCCTTGCAGTTGTGGCAGGGAATAAGATAATATCATATAGTAAGTAAAATAACAGAAGCAGAAAACGAAGTAACCTAAGGCAAGGAAAACCAAAGTGGAAGATATGTCTTTTCAGGAAAGAAATCTTATTCTGTAATCTGTCATCTTGGCAACTTACAAGAACACTGATACAAAACTGTCTGCAAGAAAATTCTAGGAGAGGAAATCGTGCATAACTACACAGTTTGCAACGATCAGACAAGATGTAATTGCACACCATTTTGAAAACCATGCACACATAATTGATGTAATAATGGTAGAATAAAATGGAGTTTTATGGAAACATGGTGTGTTTTATCAATTAATACACTTAGGGTGCCTGAGCACTCATAGCAGCCATGACAATCTGTTGGAGTGACGGTATGGCCCAGCACAAGCAATCCAGGAGGTTCCTCGATTGTGTGGAAGAC
The DNA here is from genome assembly GCF_037157495.1 of Lathamus discolor. NCBI lineage: Eukaryota > Metazoa > Chordata > Aves > Psittaciformes > Psittacidae > Lathamus > Lathamus discolor. Next base: position 98,736,861 of record NC_088885.1, on the reverse strand, counting down.
AACTTCCTTCTGCAAGTAATAGAGGAGCAAAAAGTGCCATGCTTGACCTTGTGCTCACCAACAGAGAGGGGATGGTTGGAAATGTGATGCTCCAGGGCAGCCTTGGTTGCAGCGATCAAGAGATGGTCGAATTCAAGATTTCAGGAATTCGCAGGGGGATTGGAACTTGATCTCAAGGTTCTTTCCAACCCTAACTATTCTATGATTCTATGACAACAGCTTTTATAAACTAAAATCATTGATGCCCAAAATATATTTTCATATCAGTTAAATGGAGATATGTTTTGTGTGTGTTACCTGCTTAACGCACCTTTTGCTGTCAGTTTATCATAACATATTTTTTCTTGATAGATATATAAGTGCAAGAAATTCAAAGAATATTAAAACTGCAAACAGATTTAATGGCACCAGTTCTATCTCAATGCTTGTACATAAGCTGACATAAAGGTCATTAATTATGTTATTATTTAGTATTTTTCCTAAGAAATATTACCTTATTTAATATATGGAACAGATTGTAATATTCCATGTCTTTTTTTTCTTTGTTTTTATCTATTTCTTCTTTTTCTGAAGCTTATGCAAGACTTACCGCAAAGGGAGAATTACTAACTTCTCTATAGGCATTCATCTGCCTTTTTTGAGATGTCTAGTGATATCTTACTCATGGACATCTTATCCCATAATATCAAAACTCCCAAAATCTTGTGCAGGCAGCCTGTGGAAGCCCCATCATTTCAAGTTTTTAAGAACAGTGTATACCATGTCTGCCAGGGACCGTTCGGATACAGCTTGGGAGCATGGGCTGAAAATTGTAAGCCTGCTCCAGCCCTAATTTCTCTGTTTTCTTTTCTTAAAAAGAGGTGGGAGTAAGGCAAATGTTTCTTCAGGTGATGCCTGAGTTTTAGTAAAAGCCATGAAGTCCTGTTCTCTGATCAGTAGGTTCAAACACAGTGAGAGGGACTAGGTGTTTTCAACCTTCTCCTTTCACATAATCCTCCTGTTGATCATACCATCACCACTTCAGCTGTCAAGGTTGCTCACCCAGCAGAAGGTCCCAGCTGATGCTCCCTGCAGCATCAAGGGGGAGGAAAAGGTACTTTCCAGTGGTGTTGGACATCTCTGTCAGAGCACTGTTTTCATGGCCCAGGCCCAGCCAGACAGCTTTTATGCTGGGAAATCCCATTCACAGTTACTGTTTGGAGAGGGAATAGGGAAAGGGAGAATGAAACAAATCCTGTGTTCTGCAAGTCATGCCTGAGAAGTGGGTATCCAGGTTGAAAGGCCTTGATATCTAACAGCTGTGTGAGTAGTCAAAATAGTTTAATAAGGTCATTTGGTCCTATGTATCTAGGCTTTTTTCTTTTAGATCCCGGTTGATGCACCTGATGCCGACCCAGTCTTCAAGTTCCTGAGAGTAGCACAGTTGAGGGGCAGGTTCTGGAGGGGCTTCTTTTACCTGTGAATGAATAGTCCTCACATTTTATCAGTCATAGAAATTTGTGATCTTTTTGCCTCCCATATATGCTCTTTCATCCGTGCTTAACTTCAAGTCACTGAGCAGGCAAATTAATATGAATTCATTAATAGTACCTTGGTAGGCAGAGGTATTTGTGTGAATTGAGAAAAAAGGTGATTTTTCATAAATGATGTTAAAAAACATGATGAGAAGATGTGAAATCTGAACCTCATTTATGTTCACTGGGAGTCTGAGCTGGTAAAGATTAAATCAATTAAGTTTACCACTAACTTTAATGGGTAGAAAATTGAACCCTAGCAGAAAAGAGAAAATAGGGAAAGGGGGTGGAAAAAGCCATTAAAGAAAATAATTCTGAAGTACTAAAGCATGTTCGACACTGTTTTAGGCTTTGATTGGCGACAGCGGCCAGGTTCAAATTTGATATGTCATGGGGTCTTACAACATGAGTGTTTCATTTCACTGAGGACTAAAACGAAATAGCTACAAGTCCATTTTCACGGAGGTGAAAAAAAGACTGCCTGTTTTTTTCCTGAAAATAGAAGAGGTTTTTCTTCTAATTTGTCCAGTGCAGTAGGTTACTTTATGCATGCTGTAGAAGACTACGGTAATACAGGAAAAGAAGATCTATTAAACAAGGCTATAATGGATCTCACAGAAGGTCTATTTTAATGGCTTCTCAAGGATACTGGAAAAATTAGGAACCTAGTAAAGTTCTTTAAAAAAAAAAAAAAAGAAAAAACAGTGTTTTAAAAAATACTTATTTGAACACTTTTCTAGCCTTCACCACTCCAGCCAAAGAGAAGCTTTTCCATAGCCAAAAGTGTCTATTTAAAGACATGAAGTGAAAAGCTGTTACTAAAGGGTAAAAAAGGCACATTTGATTTTGGAGAACTGCAAATGGTAAGCAAATAAAGAGATTCACAGTTTAGTTCTGGTTTAAGTTTTGCTTCATATTCCTCTTCAGGTCTGAATTGGGCCTAATGATCTTGTTCAGCTTCATGCTGCTATCATATCCAGGCAGATATCTCTAGGTTATATGCTCAAGTTGCAGTGCTTGACAAAGATTTGCTCAGATTGTGAGATCCTGTTACACTGATAGGAAAAAATTGTCTCATAGGGATGTTACCTTGAGATTTCAGTGCGCACTTTGGCAGGATTGGTAAAGACATGAATCTCTCAATATTTTTTTAAGTCCATCATGCATAAAAGATAACCTGAAGCAGAGATGACAGTACTTCTCCTTCAGATCTATCTAATTGCATCTATGTTTAATTATAAATGAAAAAAATGTGTCTCTGATTTATACAGATTCTTTCACCTCTATAGTGATTCTTTTTCAAGAAGTGATGTTTTAAATTCCTCATAAAACCATTTTTGTTTTACTTTGCATTGAAAATTAAAATAGGATATACTCATGTTCAGAAGTAAGTGATTAATGATATCTTATTTTTTAAATGGCAGGTAGCACTATGTCTATAGCTTATTTTTTTTCCATAATTACATGACAAAAATCTATTAATGCAATTAATTTCTAAGAAAGAGCAGTATCAGTGGTGATTTGAAACACAATGTTTCTCAGCACTCTAGCTGCCAAAAATAGCTTTGATTTATTTTTTCTTTTTTTGTAGATAGCTGTTTCAAGCAGCATTAGTCTTAATATCACTAGTAGGGAAACATGGCTTTTCCAATGTATTTTTATCCAAATCCAAAAGGCACATATTTAATTTAAAAATTGTAAAAACACCCTGTTCTTTTCTTGATTTAATTCTGTAGAACCTAACAGGGCCCCTAAAATTGGAAATCTTCCCAAAAGAGAGAACTTCAGGAAAAAATGCACCAAGATTGCCAGGGGAAAGATTACTTTTTGAAACCCTTCTTTACATATTGCATGTTGTACAAAGAGTAGAACCATATACTTTTGGTAATTGATATATACATACTATATAACTGGGGGGAGAGGGAGAAGCAGAGAAGTCTCCAGATATTATCTTTAAAAGATTTCAATTTTAATTGTGATTACTGCTGCAGAGTAGTTCATAACAAGTTAATAACCTCTAAATACCATTGTGGTGAAACTGAGCTGCTTATGAATCCATTTGATTGCATAAAGATTGGCTTATTCAGTGCTCTAAAATGCCTAAAAAGAAAATCATCCTGGTAGCTGTGTTAGCATGATTAACAAAGTGTTAAATAACATAAAGGATTTGCAGGGGATGACTCCAAATCAAAGACTCGGCAATTTCAAAATTGTGAAGTAATAGCAACTGACACAATGTTACAAACATACAAATATTCTCTTTTATTTTTTTATGTGCTTTTTTTCTGCTCCAAAATTAGAAAAAACCAGAGGAACTGTTTATTCTCACAAAGGAATAGCTTTGGTGGGCTAATGCTTACTTGAAAAATGAACAGTCGGAGTTCCAAGAGAAAGTGACATTGCAGTCTACGAAACAAAATGCTAGAGGGAACATCAAAATGTGAGGCATGATAGATGCATGATGTAATAGTATTTGAAATACATTGCTTTTGGTTGTCCTTTAAAAAAGCCAAAGCCCATCCAATAAATCAACTCTGTGACTCTAGAAAGCCCTTCAACGTCCCCTCCTTCCTCAAAGCCCCAAATCATTGAACGTTACAGATGAAACTTCCTGCAACAAAATATGTTTAAGTTGAAAATAATTGACATTGTTGTATTAATTGTTTGGGCATTTGCAGGGACTGTGTGACCTTACCTGTATCTTTATTGTCCTTTGATAGTTTTTCAAATTTTAACCCAGCCTATTTTGTTGCTTTAGTGTATATTACTCTCATTTTATGCAGCATCTAGGCTCTGTCTCATGGGATTCATGCTCTGATTGGAAATATACACAAACCGAAACCAGAATATGAAATAGATAGAATGTATTTTAGAAAGCATATTTGCAGTGTGTTGTGTTGCTAAATACAGTTCCCATCTGATTTATCTTTGCAAGATATGTAAACATCCTTATTTCATTATGACATAACAATGTTCACACTACCAGGATAAAGAGATGCTAGTCAGTAATGTTCTTACTTTTAGTTTTTGAAGACAGATATTTAATACTCTGTGCAGTTCTGTTAGGATACCAATGATGTTTCTGAGAAATAGAAATATTCATAGGAGGTCATTCATTCCACTATACAACTCTATCAATAAAGTTTCAGAGTGCATAAGTCAATGTAGTTCATTTCACTTGCTCTGTTTCATTGTTATCTGATGATTGAACTTCTGACTTTCTCAGGAATTCATCTTACCATAGGTTCATAGAAAACTAGGTTTGTATTCTGAAACATTATTTATTCAGTAACATCAATTTTAGCCAGTGACTGTTTATCTGGTAGTGGTTTCTGTATTTACTGGAAAATGATGAAATGTCGTAATATTTTTCTTTTTTTCTTTTTTAACAGTAAGAACTATGTGAGCTGTATGATTACTTATTTTATCCTACCAAAGCCATGTTTCTTGCATTTGCAATTAAAGGTATGGTACTGATGTAGATAATAAACTAAGAGGGAAGGCTGCATGGTATTTTGAAATGGATTTATCTGAAAGACGCAGGAAGTTGCCATAGTACACAATAAAGTTCTTAATTAGCAGAGTCCCTCATTTTCTCTGTGGCACACGAAGAAGTTTTGTGGAAAAGACTTGTCTGTGAGTAGTATCCTAAAAATCACTGAGCAGCAGGAGTTGGATTGCAAAGGTGACAGAGGGTGTATAAAGGGCCATTTTGTATTCCACAAGTCTCACGCCTTGCTCAATGTCGTTTCTGATCCCTCTCACGCCTTGCTCAATGTCGTTTCTGATCCCTCTCAGGTACACATCTTGGAAGAATCAGAGTAAGAGCAAGGATAGAAAAAAATTCTACTGTCAGTACAATTGCTTCATGTAATAGGATTCACAAACACACTAAAATGCTTTTTAAGAGCAGAGGAGAAAATATATTTCCTCCCACTGGGAAACTGTTTTAGGACCTCACTGTGTGATGGCTGGAGAGTATTTTCTAATCTCTAGCCTCAATTCAGGCTGTTTCTGCCCATTGTCCTTCTGCTAGCATAATCTTTTAGTTTATACATCCCTTTTCTATCTCTTTGGAAAATACAACGATAAAAAAGTAAGCAAGATAAAAAGACAAAACTTTCCTCTGGTTTTGAAATGGCATCATGAAAATCTGCATTGGTGATACTTGGTCTCTACCGTGAGGGTAGAAATCTTTTGAAACCCCTGTTATGAAACTATCTTAGAAAGGAAATGAATATTGGAGTGACTGGACACGAAGGTGCTCTGATACTTCACTTTGCTGGCATAGAAGTGTGCTAGATCTGGTTATTCTTCCTTTGGAATAAACTTCCCAATTGCTGTAAAGCTGTATTGCCTTACTAGAGTTGCAGGCAAAGGTCTTCCAACGAAATATTGTGCTGTACCTGAGATCAGTACCATGAAAATTTAAAGCAGAAAAGATATTTTTGCTTTTGATGTACTATCCTAAGAAAAGTAAACATTTATATCTAAGTAGAGAATTCAGTTAAGTACAAGAAACTTTAAGTCCTAAAAGTGAGACTCAAAAGCTAGTTAAGAGGTTTGGCATCTCCAGCCAGCAAAAAAATGCTCATGAGGTTATGAAGAGGGTCAAATTAGTTGGTGTTGATTAGGTGAAACATGGGCACGGGAGGCACAGGAAACATGGCATGGCAAGCATCCTCTGGGAATAGTCCCCTCTGCAAGTGCACCTGCATCAAGTTTAGCATACAGGTAGGTTCCTTTCAGCTCCGCAATCTTCACGTGTCTGTGCAGCCCACATCATTGCACCATGGGTGATCAGATGAGGGCTTTCATGATTTCTCTTTAGAGCAAATGCTGGTCAGTATGTACCAAGAGATTGGTAGAAAGAGGTAATGTTTCCATAAAGTTATAAAGAGCTTGGTTCAAACAAATCTGGATTAATGAGTCCCTTCTGTACAAATTCTACAGGGAATTATTTGGCAGACTCCACAGGGAGTAGTGGAAAATAAGATCAATATTTTTTATCACATCTGTTATTAATTCTTTATGTTGGCTTCTAGGAATGATTATAAATAAATTTACACACAAAACAGCATAATCGGATTGGGTTGTCAGGGAACCTATGTTTATCCAGATTTCAAATACAGCCATCAGAAGCATAAAGATTTTGACCTCAATATGATTTATACCTATATTTTTCAGAAGAATAAAGGCTTATTTCAATCAATTTATTTATGTTCTGTATAATACAGATACATTTACAATTTTTATATTAAAAATACTATAAACATACCTAAATTATGATGTGTTGTATATTTATGATTATGTTTGTGCTTGTTTTAATGCTTACGTTTATTTCTTAACGATTTTACAAAATTCCTTCCCACTACAATATAGTTCCTATATTTATACTGTGCAATAGTCTTTTTACAGTATTTTGCCAGTGCAGATTCAGAACAGTGGATACTACATTTATATGCATCATTTTGTAAAACAGTGAATAAATTAAAATCAGCTTAGCTATGACTTTAAAGACAAAGGGCGCTATCTTCAAGCCAGAACGTGTTTTTTTCTGATGGGATCATCATCTTTTATTAATTCTTATTATAATTTAATCATACTGCTCTTGCACATCAACATTTTTAAATCGTTTTTTAGGACATGAGATGGTTTTCATGAGTAGATTTTTTTCTCTGTTGTGACTTTACAGCCAACCAAAGTGAGATGGTTTCAATTGCTGTGTTCTCAAAAGCTGTAGAAATACCATCCCTTTTATGTTTAGACACAACTGCACTATTGAAATGAGCAGCTCTATTACTGACAGCTGTTTTTCAAATATCACTCAGGGACTTAGTGAAACATTTGCAAAGTGCTGTGTTCCATGGAAGGATTTTTGGGAAAGCAGCATGGGACTGTAGTGTTTATTGGTCTCAAATAAAATACAGCTGCACCTGGCAGAATACAATCCAAAATATATGCAGTGGTTTAGACCATAGTTATACATGGGTTTTCCTCCTATTGGTTGTTTCAGACTTAAAATCCATGGCAGAAGATGACAGTGTCATGAGTCTTATTGTGTGATCAGTCAGCTATATTTCCTGCAGTGTGAACAATATTGTGTGCAGTTACAGCTCCATAAAAAAATAAAATAAAATAAAACACCAAAAAAAAACAGACCACCCCAAAACCAAAAACCAAAACCAACTACAACAACCACCAAAAGAATTGCAATAAAAAATGGTTTTAAGTAAGAACTGGATTTTTAAGACTAGACGTAGTGGGACTCGGTTTATGTTCTTAAGGCAATAAAAAGCATATGGCTAGCCAGTTGCAAATTTGGTTTGTGTATCCCCATTTCTTAGGTTGAGGCAAACCGCATGATTTGAATCATCCTGTATTAAGAAAAATTGCTTCGTAGTAGAGAAGGAATAGGCATTGATTAGTGAATGCTTCTAAATCTCTCATCCTGCTTTGTTTGAATGGTACTAAAATTCTATGGCTGATTTACAGTTTTTGTAGAAACACATCAAAAGGCATGAGGGAAGAATAAGTAACTTATCAAATACTTTATTGTATTTTTAGACCATCGTGTGGCAGATCCTAATACAGACTTTCAAAAGAGTTTCACACTACTTCAAAAATTACCGCAGTCTGTGTGACATCTCAGGGCAATTTATATGCTTTCGTATACAATCATGATAGAAACTTCAGGAATGTTAGTACAAGGGGCTACATGATTTTAGGAATCTCTTTCTCAGCAGCAGAACAATGAAACGCAGAACTTCCTGCTGCAAAGTAATGGGGCCTATGCGAAGCCGGTTTGCATCATAATATACATTTACTAGAGCTTAAACAAATGCAATTAAAAAACAAGATAAAAAAATAAATGCCCTGGAATACATGAAACCAAAGTACTTTGTGTGGAGTGACTGACTGTTCTCATTACTTTTTTACCTCTTGCATAGTTCTCATTCTTCAAAAATGATTTTGCCAACTGTATCGCATGTCTTAGTTATAATCCCAGTGCTAATTACATTTTCTGTAACATCATCTGAATATCCCTTTTTTAATGCAGGGATAGGTTAGGCAATTTTTAATATTTATATATTCTATGTGTCATAGCTTCCCTGTTAATGATTCAAATCTAATCAAAGCAGTTCTTATTTGAAAATCAAATGTTTACTATATTTGCCTATAGAAAACTGCAATAGAGTAATCTGAGAACAGTGTTTTGAGCTTAACTACAGAGGATGCGAAATGAGCAATGCAATAATGCTGCTCTTCACTACAGTGTTATACATGTGCTCTTCTTGCAAAGATTTTTAACAAATTTTAATTTTGTGTGTTCATGTCTTTAGTGTCAAAACACAGACTGCAATATATGGAAAAAACCCTGTTAAAGTCAAAACTGTACTCATATTCAAGTATAAAGCAGTCTTTGCTTTTAAAACATGAACTCCTGGACGAAACCACCCACCTTACTGCTTGTCCTTATATTAAATTTAGTCACTGCTAAACAGTCTAGATGAATAAATGAATAGTATAAGGAAAAATGTCTGTTTTCCAAATGTAGGAAAACTTCAGAATAAACAATGATAATAAGCTGCAAACAGCATGTCAAATTAAAGAAACATAAAAGGGAGAGGGTGCAATGTAGAACTACATGGAAAAAGAAAAGGAATAGAAAAGACAAAAGCTAAATAATACATGTTCCAAAATAATCTTGAAAGTACTCCAAGATCTGCAGAGAGAGTATGAAACTCAGTTTGTAAATACTGTCCCTGTCTAGAGGACGTTGTTCAGGCATACAAATCTCTCAGATAACTTTTGGTTCCTTCAGGGATTTTCCACAGCCAAGAAGAGCTTTCTTTTTGGTCTGATCTTATTGGAGATTTCAAATGTTTTGTCATCTTTCTTAAAAAAAAGAAAAATTACAATAGGCAAACAATCTAAACCTCAATATTTTCTATAACCATTGAAGTGTTTGAGTAAATCTCATGCTTTGGTTTTCTAGAGGAGTGCAACAGTATTACAGAATCACAGAATCACAGAATCCCAAGGGTTGGAAGGGACCTAAACAGTGCTTCCTTCATTCATGTTGTCACAGCTAAAGAGAAACATGACTTACAGTAAGAAATCATTCACAGGACAGGTCAGTGGAAGAAATAGGTAGTATTATTCTTAATTAAGATATACTCAGTACATTTTTCTGTGGAAAGTATAGATGATAAAGTGAATACCCCATCTCATCTAATACGCCCATCATTTCTCATAGTAGTCTAACCTCCAGTTACAGCAATTAACTTTTTTTATCACTGAAACGTGCTACATCAGATTGTGATGCAATATGTTCTTTGGGTTCTTTTTTGCAGAAATACTGTCTGCTCAATCATTCCCCAATTTATACCTGGGCTGCTGATTATTCCTACTTATTTGTGGAAATAATGTTAGTTCCTGTTGTGTTGAAATGATATTCAGGTTGTTCTAACTCTAACCTCATCCTCAAAAATATTAATCTGTCACTTTTTTGCGACATCTGTGGGTTTACAAACATGTCTTTTATAATCCAATTTTGACACAGAGAAAACACTAGGACAGAAAATACAGTACAATTGAGGAAAGAAAAGAACACTCCAATAACCTTTATCTCAGTCTGTCTTGCCGAGAGAATATCAAAATTTAATCCTTTTTTTTTTTTTTCAACAAAGAAAAAGATCTACTTTCTTATTGAAGGAAACAGCTTGCTTGAAAAACCTAGAGAAAAGTAGACCTGGATAACTCAGGCTGTGCCTTACTAACCTTACTAACCTCACTTCCTTTAGAGACTGAATCCTGGATTCCAGAGTGCCTCAGGTAAGAACTACACCTGCAGCAAAAGAGTTTCTTTAAACCTCTGCCATACGTAAACTTCCTTTTCTGACTCTTTGGAATAGTATAACAGAATCTTTAGGTGTTTCTCAGCTTAACAAGAGCATATTTAATACAGAGGACTCCTCAGCTTTATTCTTCTGTAGGAGCTTCAGGCAGTGAAGGATGAGAAAGATCTATGTAGGTAGCAGTATATTTTACTTTTCCAATGGTGCAACACAAGGGTTTCCTGTAAGCCTTCTGGCTTTGAAAATAACATGTTAAAAACCGCAACCCTTTTTCATCAAAGTGAAAAACACTTTTATGTATCGTTCACTTCTAAAAATTTGATACAGGAAAAGACAGCCAAGCTGTGTCTCTCTGTGGTCTGCCATTAATTCCACACCATCTGAATTCACTTAAATTTTGTATGCATGCTTTATATAAATAAATTCTAAGAAGTCCTCTCTTTCTGATTTATGACTATCAGAGCTTTGAAAATTCAATTATTCTCTCAGTTAAACACATGAATATACACATACATGTGTAGCATCACTCAGCCTTAAGGAAAATAAGGAACTTATTTTCTTTATTACAGTCAGCAGTGTGTGACTACGCAGAGAAGCAGGTCATATGAAGAAGACAGCATTTATACAAAATTATTGAAGTAAAATTCTTCTTTAGAGATCCAGTCCAAACCTCACTGTTATCCTTATTCACTTTACCAGGTTTCAGATTTGGCCTGAGAACCCAAAGGAGACATTCTATTCACTTTTTTTTAATTAAAAGAAAACTGTATGTTACCCTTTTTTTTAATACAACATTTTATGTGAATAAACTTTTCCCAACTACATTCCTTAACAGATTCAACAGTAAAGCTTGTATAAATCATGAACTTGGCAATTTTTATAATACAGGGTTTTATCATCTGGTGCTCTTTATTGCATTGTAGATTTTGAAATCTTTAAAATATGCCAAAATGAAGAGGTGTTTCACCAATTTTTGAACCCTCTGTGCTTTTGTAATAGGTGTATTTTATGACACACAGCAAAAATAACTCTAGAGTTTCAGGGTTTAGTTATTCAAATTTCTCCTAAAATTGGAAAGAGAAAGGGATATTAAAATTAACATACCCTCAAGGTCCTTGCTCTTCAGAAACTCTGCTTTCAGGATTAAGCCATGTATTAGACAGATAACAGGAGATTTCTTTGTCATCTTTCTTCCTGAAAAAAACTGGTCATTACATTTTAAGCATGAGAGACATAAATACTGCTAAAGGTTAATGAAGGGCAAAGGATTTTATGCTGCAGTGTTCTGTATGATACAAGCTCACTGGTTTTGAAGGGATGAGGTTCTGGGATCAAACAAAAATTAAACAAAATGACAGCGGATCTCATAGGGAAGGAATAACAGGCTCTAAAATCAGAAACATGAGGAAAATGCTATTGTCACACCTGCTTCATTTGTACTGCATCTTTTTCTAGTACTCTTTGAAGACTGAACATACGACAAAAGGAACGATGGTACCCTGAAGTGTTTGCAGTAACAAGGTCAAATAGGCTTGGGATTTCATAAATGGATTCATTTCCTATACCATGTCCAGAGTTTCTGGTTGAATAACCCTCCATTGTTGGTGGATTGAAGTTGATAAGTTTTGCAGAAGCATGTCAGCTCCCTAAAGAAAGGTGTGTTCAAAGCTAAACAAGCTTTTTCTTTCCACAGAGAACCAGCAGTGACATCTTTGTCTCTACTTCCAGCAAACGTTCCCATATGAAATTAATTCTGGAACAACAAAAATAAGGCATATTTCTGTGAAAGCTTATGATAGTTACATACAATCTTAAGATTGTATATAAGCTTTCATTGAAGACTGAAAAATGACACCTGCAATGTGCTTTTAAGAGCCCCACAGAAGTAAGAAGACTGACATGGATGTGTTTTTGGAGCAATGTTCTTTCAAATCATGAACCCTAAGCATCTTTTATCCCACTTGTTTTTGCAGTTAGTAGTTTCCTAACCAAGGAATCCTCTTTCTTTGGTCCTTGTAGAATGCTAAGCATGTACCAGGAAAACCCATTCTCATAAGTGCAAAAAAAATTTCTTTTATGTTAAAACTAAGCTGGGTCTGCTGACATTAAAGCAATTTTTGGAACAAATGAACAGGTTACATTATCTTTTGAGGAAAAAATATTAAACTTTTCAGTTCCTTTAAGGGAAGAAGCTGAAATGGTTTTGTGGTAAAAAACTTGTGCCACTTATGAGAGACAACCAAATTACTAGATACTTCAAAAATTTGGAGTAAACTCTAGTATTTATGTGAGTGTCTTACTACAATCATAGACATTTTTGTTAGCGGTAGCATATAGCTTATTATTCCGATAAAATCTGTTGTGAAGAGGCTTCATTGCCAAAAATGAAGGAAGTACCAGGGAAAATATTTTTCACTTTGTGTCAGTAAGATTGTGCTCTTGGTCTTTCTGAAACCATGTCAGTGAACACTGAGGGTGATGCATCACTGTAGCAAAACTCAGAAGTCAGTGAAATCGCAGAGGAAAAGGTTGAATCCAGTTATTCATTTTTATCTATATGAATTCCTATAAGCCTTGCCTATGGCTCTGTGCAAAAATATGTTGTCTGAAGTGGTACATGATCTTTGCATCCTACAAACAAGACTGTAAAGGCTACAAGAGAATATCTTTCCAGACTGGTACAAGGCAACAAATGGGGAAAAACACACTTTAACCAAGAACTTTTTAATATCTATGTAACATTTCATAAAACATGTAGGTCTGCTAAGCACAGTCTAAGATAGATTTCATAAGTGCAATGGTAGGATACTGAATTTACATTAGGTGATTTTCAGAGTTTTAGCTCTTAATGACTACTTTGTAGTGGATAATTATGGACACCAAAGTTAAGCATGAAGGCCTGTAAATCTAATATGACAACATTGGGCAGAGAAGATGATGTATCAGGTCTTTGACTGGACTTGTGAATGTCAGCAGGAAAACAATAATGCACCTTCTACCAGCGTGTAACAGTGTCAAAATGACACCAAGGATATGAGTGAACTGGCTGAGAGGGCTAAGGTTGTTCAGCCCTGACAAGAGAAGGCTTTGGGGAGACCTTAGAGCAGGTTTCAGTGCCTATAGGGGACCTACAAGAAATCTGGAGAGGGACTTTTTACAAGGACACATAGTGACAGGACAAGGGGGAGTGGATTTAAACTGAAAGAGGGTAGGTTTAGATTAGACATTAGGAAGAAATTCTTTACTGTGAGGTTGGTGAGACACAGGCACAGGTTGCCAGCGGATCCCCTGGCAGTGTTCAAGGCCAGATTGGATGGTGCTTTGAACAACCTGATCTAGCGGAAGGTGTCCCCGCCTTTGGTAAGAGTATTGGCACTACATATTTAAGGTCTTTTCCAACCCAAACCATTCTATGATTCTGTGATAATATGGAGCTAGTACAAGCCCTCGGCCTTAGTTACATTGCTGATTGAAGAACATAGGAAAAAATACACCTTTAATAAGTGCAGTAATACTTGGGATCAGAGCCTGATATGAATCCTGTTTTGGACTTGCCAAAAGACCCTGTAACTTCCAAAGGACAGGAGAAGGAAAACCCAGGCCTCAGGGACCAATAAGCATTTCTTGTGCCCTGTCAGATTGCTGTGAGCCCTGAACTGTGCAAACTCTTTCTAAAGAGAGGTCAAACTAAGGCTGATTTTCTTTTGCTTGAGGCTGGTTTTTCTTGGTATTTGGTATTATTAAAACCATTCCAATTGCATGGGCTTCTCTTGTGGTTTTAATTTATTTTTATTTTCTTATGTTCGTAAAACCAGTACTTTGAAGTGGTTGTTTTACTCTCACTTATCTGAAACTCATTCTTGGATGAAATAGAGCATATTTTAGGCTTAGATTTACTCTGAAATATATACTTTTAGATTAAAATTTCAATGTTAAGGACATTACCTATTTCGCCACCTAAATCCTTGACAGCGTTCTTTACAAGGACTGCTATCTCCCTCTTGTGTTAACTTCTGTTTGGTTTGATTTGGGTAGAGACTCCCACTGGGACAGTGAAGACCAGATCACTGGCAATGCAGTACCTCCCCAGCCAAAATCACATTGCAGAAAGTAGAACCAGGAGCTTGTTCGTTCATGTACACCAGCTAAAAAACCTCACACTTAAAAGCTGTAGTAGTTACTGGTTAAAATTTGTGATAAAGCCGGTATGACAAGGCTCTCATTTGATTTGAAAGAAGTGTAGACTTTTTGACCACCAGTGCACCTCTGTTTACCATTTCTTTCACTAATTGTTCACATTTATTTTAAATAAATTAATCAGTGTTTTGGAGAATATGCCTTTGTAACAGAAACATAATAGAAACAATGTGGTTTTATCCATGCTGTAATTAATAACAGACCAGCCTCAGTCAAGCTTTCTATACAGAAAGCAAGAAAACTCTCATACACCCAGGTTAAACCTGAAGTCCATATTGGAATACGCTAGAAGTTCCTTGAAAACATCTATTACCATCTCCCTCAGTATGTTATTTCTCAATAAGAGAACTTTAGGAAACTCAAGCTTATATAATTTGAGAAGTTCTAATTAGTTAGCTATTGGTTTGTTGGGTTTTTGTTTGTTTATTTATAACCTTCTAACTATATAAAAGAAACAAAAAGCCCAGTATTAAAATTATTCCTTTTGTTCTAAATCAAATATGCTTTTCTGCCTTGTAGTAGTTAACCGAGTTTTCCCTTTCTTCTGTGTGAGCCTGAAGCTTCTTCAGTTGAAATTCTCATTTCAGTTGATACTCCTCTTTCTTGCCTTCCATTAATCAGGTTAATAATATCCATTAATGATTGTAGAAAAAAAATAGACCTATTTCTTGGATGAAGTTTTTTATTATTGTTGTTCAATCAAAAATTGTCAAAACATTGTTTCTGTTACAATATTAAGACTTTAAACTTTTCATTTACATAATCAAGCTTATCAAGTTTCTGCTAAATCTTCTATGGAGAAATTTTCCAAAAGGTAGCCAAATTAAAAGGAAGGTGGCATCTTTTGGGAAACACAAAACACCCACACAGAGGCAAGCAAATCTCAGTCATCACTGTATAGTAATTTGGAAAAAAATCCTACCAAGTTCACATTTGCTGCTGTTGTTGTCCAGGTTAGTTACACATGGTAGTTCTTTGAGGCCTTCTGAATTTCTAGATATGTTACTGTGTATGCCAAGGAAAAGAAACAATAGGTCTTCTCTAAGGGGCTCCATGCTAAAACCAAGGTGCTATAAACAATAACCAGTAAACATTGAAAAGTCACAGTAACATTCAAATGAAATACTTGTTCATTTCAGGAAGGTGGATTTCACTCTCTTCTCAGAAAAAAATGTTTTTATATACACAAGTGGCAATGGTGTCTTTTATTCTGACAATGTAGTTCTAAGAGAAGCATTTGCTTACTTTCATCAGAGTACCATAAATGCTCCAAAATCAAGACAAAGCTGTAAGAAGAAATAATATCTTGCGTTAGACCTACCAATAGAGTTGGAAAAATCAAATACCATCACCAATCAAGCTTAAACCTCAAAAACACAGAAATCTAAAAGGTTTTTGCTTGGAGAATCTCCATGTCAATCAAGGCAAACCCTATTTGTTAAGAAACAACCAGAAGACTAAATGGTAACTGCAGTTTTTTCTTACCTGCTGAAATCCAGCTTTTTTCTTGCCCTTGTACTGATTATAAGCTGGAGCGATCTGTCGTTCACATAGAGCCCGAAGCTAAAGTTTCCATACTACAGAATGCAAATAAAGGCGGGCATCTGGGGGACTGAATCTTTCTTCAAGATATTGATCAGACTGAGGTGTACATCTATGTCTTTTTTATTTTCCATAAATAAGCTGAAGAGTAGATAACAAAGAGTTCTGCCTGAGTCTGTAAAGTCAAGAGCACTCCCTCATTCATCAGTGTACAACAGTGCAGTGTGTGAGAAATCTTACATGAATCAAAAGACCTTTGATTCCCTCATGTAATATTTCCCTCTAATATTTCACTTCAGAAAGGTAATGCAGAACAACCACTTCTGGTCCTGGTGCTGCCTGCCTAAGCTTCACATTTTTCTGTTTTTTTTTATACCATCAAAAGAGAAAACTGCGATTGTTCTCCTACCTTACTGAAGCAGGCATAACTCCTGTTCACATAAATAACCATTCCATTCACCAATGGATGCTAAAATATAGTAAAATAACTTAAAGCCTATTTAAAAGATCAAGAACTCAGTCGATATAAGCACATTATATGCCATTAAATAAATTCTAAACCCACAACTATTTAAACTTCCTCAGTTGTTGGTTGAACAATTTTCCATCACTGTAACAAAATGCCTTCAGTTTTAATTCATAGCAGCATGATTTAAATAATGTCCACCTGACAGCTTAAGTGAGCTGCCAAACTTGCAGATAGCCTGAGAAAAAGAAAGAGACAGGCAAAACAAGCAAGCAAGCAAGCAATGAGAGTTTGAAAGCACAGCAGAGAAATAAATGTGTTTTGCTACAGGAAAGATTAAAATCCTATTGCAAAGAAATAAGATGAACTACTCAGACATTTATGAGTTTTCAACTGGCTACATTCATTAGCACAAACAAATATGGCATTTACTTTTGACAGCTCAATAAAAACAACGAATGAAGCAAAAAAACTATTTCTTTAAGAAATGAATAAAAGAAGCTCTAAAAATGTTAAGGTGTCATATAAATAAAGTCCTTAATTCTCATTGCCTACTTCCAGAAAGATAGCATAAAATTATTAGAGGCATAGGAGAGGCAAATTTCTAAATATCACCACAGCTCAGTTTTGAGAGAACGAAGGGTTAAGAGGGAAAACATATTAGGTCACTGCAGAGAAGATAAACACATTCCCACATCAGAGCCATTCTTTTCAGGGCAATCTTTAGAGGATTTGTCTGAACTTAAATTGACTTGAAAAGAGGTTATAGAGCAATTTAGCCAGATCAGCCACAACAAATTGCATGGGCCAAACTGATCTAACCTGGGAGTCTGAAGGCAGTTCAAGGATGAAGCACCTGAACTGCTAATGCATGTGACTTATTGACTGCTTAGAGCTGCCTCAGTAGCTGAAGGGTGGTCTGCATACTCTTGTACATTGCCAAAACTGCTTCCAGTCCTCATCTAAGGAATTACAATCCCACAAGCTAGACATCTGTACTGGGAAAATTAGGAGAAAGTATAGTGAAAAGTAAGATTAACAGATACCTAATAAACATGACCTACTCACTGGAAGAGTCTACATGGGGTTTTTGGTTGATTTTTGTGTGTGTGTGTGGAGTTTTGGTTTGGGTTCTGGTATGGGTTCATTGGGGTTTTTTAAGGTATTGTGTAAGTCTATCCTATTGTAAGCTGTCCTGTAAGTTTATTATATTGGATATATTTGAAATTCAGAATAAAGAAGCATGTGGGTAAGAATTTGGTTAAGTTTGTAAAAAAGTTCTCAGCAAAGAGGTTTAGGCTAGGCATTAGGAAGCATTTCTTTACCAAGAGGGTGGTTAAACACTGAAACAGGCTTCCGAGAGAGATAATTGATGCCCCAAACCTGTCAGTGTTTCTGGGGCATGCCCTTAACAACATTCTTTAGCTTTTGGTCAACTCTGAAGAGGTCAGGCAGTTGGAGATGATCTTGAGGTCCTTTCCAACCCTAACTATTCTATGATTCTATATGTCCCTTCCAACTGAAATATAGTATTTTATTCTGTTCTACTTTACTGGCCACAACTACTTTATAGAAAATGAATTACCATAGCAGAAAATTGAGAGCTCTTGCATGAATAAATATTTGGCTAAAAGAAACTGAGAGTGGAGAAAGGAGAGAATGGCACTCACAAAGAGCTTTCCAGTGAAATGTCACAGGCATCTGTTCTGAGATACCTGCTGGTTAACAGCTCTGAGGTTGACCTAGCAATGGGATGAGTAGTGAAGTAAAAAAATGTATTATGACGCACAGTTATCCAGGATCATAAGGGCAATGAAGAATTAGAGATGGATTTTAGAAGAATAAATCATAGGCCAATATAATGGTTCAAAAAATCAATGTGTGTAAATGTGAAATATATGAAAAAGAAAACCCAGCAATCCTGACTTCAAAGGCTAATCAATGGACTCTGAGTTGACTACTGCTTTTTTTGGAGTAAGGATTTGCGGGTGTGATAACTCCAAGAAAAGGTCTACTCAGTGTTTGACAGGGGCCAAAGAGGCAAATCAAATGTTGGTAATTCTCAGGCAGAAAACACATAACGAACCAAGGACATGATGCCACTGTTTGGATCCATGGTTTGCGCACATCTTGAGGGTGCATTTCTGGTCTTCTTGGTCAGTATGGTAGCAGTGAGAAGATGCGAAAGGAAAGCACCCCAGACTAACGCACTTGCACTGAGGCTGGCACTTGTCTGACTGCTGATGGAGTCCAATCAACTTGCCAACCCAGTGGAGAAATAACCCAGCAAAACTAAATGAATGTCGTTGAGCCAGGTAGGAGTGACGGGTCAGAAGACAGATCCTTTCAAAACAATCAGTGATGGTTTATGTAGAATTTAAGGAATTACATAGATACCCCTCTTTATTGTCATGAAAATACTTTAATAAAAACATGAAAAATTAAAGTAACACTGCTTGCTTACAGTACTCTTCCCTAAAGAGAGCTGAGGCTAGGTAGCATCAAATTTTCATATATAATAGCTCATTTTACACCACTACAGCATTGTAAAAGTGATTGAAAAGCAGATGTAAATTATATTGGCACACACATTAACGTACAGTTGGAGTAATGTCAAGTGCCCTCAGTAAATGAAATACTGGGCTTTGCTATGGTTGATAAGTGTATTCAATCACATTAGTCAGGACCACATTAAATGGATGAGGAATGTAAATTTTCAGACCTCATGGAATAAACCAATCACTAATTAATGATGCTTGAAAAAAAAAATGTTTGAAAAATTGACTGTTAGCTGTGTTTTGAAGGCTGGGTATTTCTTCTGATGTCTATTTTTGATATATTTTTAGATAAACTGTTACTGGTTTCTCTGGGATACTGGCCTAGATGCCAGTCCTGTATTCGGTGGACAGTCATTAAGTAGAGCAGTATTTTTCAAGTTCTGTAGATCATGAACTCATTTTTCTGGAAGCCTTTCACTGAATCCTGTCTTGCTCAGGTTGGCAGGGTCTTATCAGCCATATAGTGAGTAGGAATGAAGCTGTTTCAAATTATTTTTCCTGAAATGTTGCTTTCCTCTTTCCTGTAAAATTTATTAATTTGGACAAGAAAAATATTAAATAGACATTTTATTTTTAAGTTAAGTTTATAAGAGTTTAAACTTTCCAGTATTAATTACTTACCTAAACAGATAATTAGATAATGCACAGTTTGTTGACCAATATGATTTCAAACAATAATAATCTCTGGATAGTACAGATGAACAAATCACAGCAAAATGTATAACAGTAGAAATAAAACTTACTTAGGCATCCAGCAAATTCTTGGTACCATACAAGCTAATCAACTAAAACATACGCATAAATCTTCTTAGTGCTCTAAGCCATTATGTTTTTCAATAGGAAACCCAGAAGTGGCCCTAGAAGGCAAAAATCCCACATCCTGCCAATTTTATGTCATTGGGAACTACAATATTTGGCCTCCTGGGTTTACGAAAAAAATAAAGACTTTTTTGGACGTAATCCAGATGACTCATTACCACTACATGCCCAGTTCTGAATGACTGGTTCCCTACATATGTGTATAAATATATACATGTATATATTTATACATATACATACACACAAGCATCCTACTGCTAGACTATATACTACATATATAGTGCTTGTTTATAGTCAAGGATAGGAAATCTCACAGCCTGTACGGTCTGATCATATCTTTTTTCTGGTCAAGAACAGATTGGATCAAACTTACAATGGATTTATTTTTATATTAGGGAAGGTCCTGTAAAGAGCCAGGAACCATACCAGCTTCTATTGGTTTTTGTTCTCCGGTGTCTACAGTGTTTGTTTCCAGCCCAGGTCTTAACTCTGGCCTGGCTTCTTTAGTCAAAGAAAGGTGTATTGTATACTACAGTTATGATGGAGAACTACTGTGCATGCAAGGGTCTTTTTCTTTATTTTTGTATGGAGCTTCTGTGCATACAAATAGGTATTAAGGTTATGGGATGGATCTGTAAGGCTTCATTAATCCCAGAGGGGATTCCAGGATTTATAGACTTCATAGATCATGCTATTAGATTCTAGCTTAACTTTAGCGATTATTAAGCTAGGAAACCTAATGTTAGTAAAGGGGGAAAGGACCATAGTTAACACATCCATCTATCTTAGGACTCAGACTGTTTTGTCATTTTGTCCAGATTCATCTCACTGATTTTAGCTGTCTAAAAATTAGGTGTCTGACCTAAGCTAGCTGTCTAAGCTTCCTTGGTATTCAGCAGAGGGAAAGGCACTTCTTAAGGATGATTCATCTGGCTTATTTTACAGAAGCATTTATTAATTGCATGCATACTTTGGTTTAGCTTAATAACTGAGCTGCAAGCGTTTAAATAAGCAAGTTCCCAGTAAGCATGGCAGGGGGTCATACAAATTCTCACTGCTTTTCATGGCCAATTCACAATGCTGAAAGCAATTACGATCAAATCAAGTAGGAGTAGTAATTTTTGAACAAACTAAGTAGTATTCATGCATGAGTACAGGAAATAAGGAAGCCTAAGTTTCCCACAGATCTATGTCTGATGCACGAATGCTGTCTGCAGTGCAGCTTACATCTGTGGCAAGTATAATGCCATATAGATTTTCTGGGGCAGGAGATTATGATGGCAGTCACCCTTGCAATTAGCTTTTCTGTGTTATCTTATCTGTTAACTTTTAATCAATTTATTGGCAATCTGGGAGGATCTCACCCCTGGCAAACTGGGAAGAAACCGAACTATAGATTCAAATATTAGTTGGGTTATGGGGGAAGGAAAGATACATGCACAGACACAAAAATAAATGTTGTCACTATCACATAAACCTCCTTTTCATAGTAGCCCATGCTAAAAAAGCAAACAATACTTATCCAAGAAAAATGAGATGCTCTAAAACCGCAATCTAGTGTTTAATTTTCTCTGCCCATCATGCTAATTAAAAATGTTTTGGCCAGCCTACTTTCGACTTCAATGAAGGCTCATGTAAAATAGCAACTATCATAATATCCACAAGACCACCAACACAATTCAAAAGGAAAAAAAATTTGCACGCTGACATCAAAAGCTGTGAGTTATATGCAGAGGATGATAGAAAATTGACCAATGAAGCAAAAAACCACACTCCATTAATTAGCGGCTTTAAGGTCAGCACAAAGAAATTTTCAATGATTAAGAAACAAAATAATGAAATGCTAGCATACACTGACCTATCGATGGTAGGTATGTGGAGATCTCAATAGTAATTCAGAGGGGCTTAGACTTTTCAGTGAAGTTTGTGTTCTGCATTTGGGAGAAAGCAAACAAACAATTCCTGTTGAAGGGTGATGAATAACTATGTGCTAACACAGCTGTCACTCCAAGCAGGGTGATCAATAAACATAGAGGTTTCCAAACCGGCAGTTCTACAAGGTTTTGTCCAGCAGCTGGCCAAGGAACAGCTTGAGCTGGAAGAAGACTAGCAGTGCACCACTAGTCAACAACCCTCACTATTCTATGGTTCTATAAAACACGGTAAAAGAACAGCCTCTGTGTGAGTTCACAGCTTTAAAGACTTTTTTTTTCTATGCTGCTAGTGGAGTCTTGGTGAGATTGCAAGTTTGGTTGATAAAGGTAAGATTTTTTGATGTAGCAGACTTGCCCCTGTAAGGCATTTGACTTTAGTGTTGCATAGCATCTTAATCAATTATCCAGGGTGGTACAGTATGAACACAGCACTAATGAATTTAGAACAGATTAAATGACAAGTCCCAATAGTAATTATAAATAAGGAATCATTAGTGAGTGATTATTTCTCATGATTGTCTACAGAGATCAGTTCTTCAGCCTCTGATGCTTAATGATTTTATCCATGTGCTGAAAGAGACTAGAGTATCAGTGATGAAGTTTGCACATAAGCCGTAAAATTGTTAAATTAAAGTGGCTTTGGTTATGAAAGGACATGTATTCACAACAACTCTCTGTTTCTGTAAGTAGGATGCAGTCTATCAAGAGCTAAAATCAGATAGAACAGTGGGTTGCTCTCTGCAGATCTATAAAGGATGGTTTAAAATTAGATTTCTGGTGTGGCTGAGATGAAACTGTGGTTATTGTGCTTGAAGCTTTGAAGCTCATTTCAGTTATTTTTCCATCACTGAGCACTGTAAATATAGCTACAAAGAATAATGAATTGTTTTCTGCTTGGTTAATGATCTGAAATGGCTCACTGCAGGCTGATGAGTGCTGGAGCCAGCATGAAGACGACAGGGTGGAAGCATGGCAGCAGAAAGAGGTGCTTGGAGGGTCAGACAAAGGCGACCAAAACCCACAGCAGCTCCTGTGAAACTGTCTCATCCCATAAGGTTCCTCAAAACCATATCCACACTATAACTGAAATAACCATGTAATTGTATTTTATTTAATCTTGGGAATAAATGCATACAATAAATGTATGCAGAACTAGCCTAGCTCTCACTTGAAAGCAAAGTGGAGAACATGGATTCAGTCTGGAGTGCAGGTGCAAATACAGCACAGTGCCCTCCAACACAGCCTATCACAGAATGTTAGCGAGGTTGCAAGGGGTGTTTTCAGTGCCTACAGATTTCTGCAGCTTTTATTTTCTATTGCAGCTGTGTTGCCCTGCAGACTGATGTTGGTGGGGAACAGAGACCTGTCACATTGAATCACAGGCATGCAGGGTCACAGCCGGCTTTATGTGACAGTACTCATGGGGCCTGGTTGTCTCCCTGTGCAGGGCTACTACTGAGCATATGGCCTGACATAAGCTA
Source organism: Lathamus discolor (assembly GCF_037157495.1). Lineage (NCBI taxonomy): Eukaryota > Metazoa > Chordata > Aves > Psittaciformes > Psittacidae > Lathamus > Lathamus discolor. Next base: position 98,713,489 of record NC_088885.1, on the reverse strand, counting down.
AAGGAGCCTGACTGTGATCCCATTTAGAAGCTAAGCTCCCTTGATTTTTTTGAATTTTTCCATTTTCACACCAGTTCAACCGTGTAGGCTTCACTGGAGCTATTCACTGAGAAAAGAGACTGCATGAAAGGTGATTCTAGGTTGTTCTGTCCATCATTGTGCGGTAAAATGTCGAATTAATCAAAGCTACATCAACATACTTTCTTTTGCAGAAAAGTGATTTTTAGGAATTCCTAATTTTCCTGGTTTACCTGTTCCTATGCTGTCTTTCACTGTGCTTCATTTGCACTAATTCAACTGGGGTTTTTACTAAAGATTGGTGGAAAGACTAGGTGAAAATAATAGTTTTCCTTTTGAGGACTGATTATTTTAATGGATATCACTGCAATGAGAAAGCTTGTAGCAGGATGTCTGATGGAGAAAGGGTTTCTGCAGGAGTTGGGATAGATGAGGCAGAGAGGACTGAGGAGCAGAAACTTCACAAGCTGACTTTGATGGCAATGAAGACATCATAAAAGAACAGTCTCTATGTACTTACACAGTTTTAAAGATATTTTGTCTATTACTTTCTTGACATCTCTGCTTAGTGACAGTATAATGGCTTTTGTGTGTTACAATTAATATTTTAGCTGTTATATGCACCTTTATCATATCCTTTGGCTTTAAAGTAGAAACGTTACCCACTTCAAAGCAGGAACATTACCCTACTCTCTCCTAGATAAATCACTTGGAAACATACTTTCAATACAGAATGGATTTCAGACTAGATCAGTACAGAATAAATCCTTCTGTGTAACTTTCAGTCTGAGAACATGCAATCAATTTAGCTCACAAGCATTTCAAATTAAGCCACCTTGCTGTGATATTTTAATTATACCAATTAGTGAAGTAAAATTTCTATGTGTCAGAATGTCAACATTTCTAAGTGATAAATAGGTAAGATTTCTATGATCTAACTGGCAAATATTTCTCTGTGTTGAAAGCATGTCTAATGTCGGGTTGTTTCACAAAGAGGTATGGAAATTTTCCCGACTGCTTACAAAATGGCAAAGTATTTACACTTTCTGAATGAAAAAGACTGAAGATAAATGATATGTGTCTTCTTCAAAGACAAATAGCTGTCATTAATATAGTTGAACCTATCTCAGCAACTAATAGATGGTCATTTCCTTTTTTTATTCTTGCCACTTGTTCTTTGGACTTCCCTTAGCAACTCCACTGTGACTGGTGAGATTAGAGAGAATCGTTAGAATCAGTATTTAATATGTTCAAAAAGCAAAAGTTTCATAGCAGAGCAATGACTTACCTCAGAGCAAAGTACCTAAGTTTTTTCTGCTTCCCCATATATATATATATTTATTATTCACAAACAAACAACAATATGGTTATTCCATCATCTAGATTTTAAAACAATATTAGAAAGATCATGCTTATGGACTCTTAAGGGGAACTTAAAACCTCCTGCGTAGGTAACAACAACTACAAATACATTTTTGTAACTAAAGCATAAATAGAAATTAAACCATTAATTTTTGTATCATCGTGCTTTTACTGAATTACAGGCATGCAGGTGGAAGCCTGAGTTTAGGAATCATTATGTATTTCTAGGGTAAGTTTCTCATGGTGTTGGACCTTTTAATATATTTTTTACTTTTGCTTATTTTGCTTTGATTTTGTACTTCAAGTATGCCAAATATAATGCCAAATGAATTTTTTTCTCTACTCAGAACTGATCCTAAAGGGTGTAGGACAGTCCCTTCAAAGGCAAGAAATATTAACCAGATGGCTTATAGGCTAAAGTCCTGCATTGTGCAACCACATCTCAACCATGAGATGGGCTGGCCCAAGCTTCCAGCTTGTTGCTTTTGAAAGATGTGATGCCCTCTTTCCCTTCTCCTTTCCTCCCTTCTCCTTTCCTCTCTTCACCTCTCCTCTCCCTCCCAGGTGTGATGGTGCCTGATGGGCAGGGAGCAGATTCAGGTTGCCATCCTGGCAGGTGTGTTATTTTCTGGCTTACTTGAACTAAACACAAAGCTTCTTGCTTACTTTTTATGTTTGAGATGTAGCCAGAACAAGATGGCAAGCATTCACTCGTGCTTTACAATGCTTTTTTATCTGATGTGAATAATCTTCTGATGCTTAATGAGCTTATTTGAAAGATAGTAGTAAGAGAATAGAGAAATACTCTCAGAAGAATGTTTGCAGAAGTCTGTGACTGTAAATCTATACCAGATATAGTCTATAATTTCTGATATTAGAAATGACAGCAAAGAACTGAAGGCAAGAACATAGAATCATAGAATAGTTAGGGTTGGAAAGGACCTCAAGATCATCTAGTTCCAGCCCCACTCCCGCCATGGGCAGGGACACCTCACACTAAACCATCCCACACAAGGTTTCATCCAACCTGGCCTTGAACACTGCCAGGGATGGAGCACTCACAACCTCCCTGGGCAACCGATTCCAGTGTCTCACCACCCTAACAGGAAAGAATTTCCTCCTTATATCCAATCTAAACTTCCCCTGATTAAGTTTTAACCCATTACCCCTTGTCCTGTCACTACAGTCCCTGACAAAGAGTCCCTCCCCAGCATCCCTATAGGCCCCCTTCAGGTACTGGAAGGCTGCTCTGAGGTCTCCACGCAGCCTTCTCTTCTCCAGGCTGAACAGCCCCAACTTCCTCAGCCTGTCTTCATACGGGAGGTGCTCCAGTCCCCTGATCATCCTCGGGGCCCTCCTCTGGACCTGTTCCAGCAGTTCCATGTCCTTTTTATGCTGAGGACACCAGAACTGCACACAATACTCCAGGTGAGGTCTCACAAGAGCAGAGTAGAGGGGCAGGATCACCTCCTTCGACCTGCCGGTCACGCTCCTTTTGATGCAGCCCAGGAGCCCCACTGGGATTACAGATGTCTAGTACAGCCAACTTGCTCTTTTGCAGTGACGAAAAGGCAACTAAAGCTTTAGAACTTGATTTCAAACAACAGCACTTTTTACTGACTAATATATCACTATAATAGAAGTAACTAAACAGGTTTCCAAGCCCAAGCACATATAAATTACTTTATTATTATGAAACCGGTGAGTGAGAAATCTAATTATGTATAAAGAACATTTACTGGCATTATTATAGAGAAATTATTCCAAGTATGAATCTGGTTTTGTCACTGGAACAGTAGTGCTCAGTGGTAACCTCATAGTTGTTTATTCCATACCAATTTAACTCCTAATGTAAGTTCTAACATCCGTGCCTCCTTATACTACAAGTATACTTAAGTAAACAAAGGTACAACTAATAGAAAGCTGGTTTAACTCAAGAGCTAGCTATGCATTAGCCCTGAAAGAGGAAACACTGAACCTGATGTTGCATCGTTTGCTTCTTTTATGTGTGTGCACTTGCACACATTATAGCTAGATGTTTTCAGATCTGCTAAAAAGGCTCCAAAGAAGGCAGGTCTCTCCTGACTCTGTATCCAGCAGCTTCGGAGAGGCATAAATTCAGGGGTAATCTTCCTTGATGCCATTTGCCATGTTAGTTTCTTATCTGGCATGTATTCACAAGAATGGCCGACTCACAAATGTTCACAGATAGCTTTTGGAATGATGTTGTAATTCTTTGCAGGTAAGTTTACAATTACCTACTGTTCCTACACGCTAACCATACCAATGCTTATGGAGTTTGCTAAGTCAGAGATGTTCTTTTTTTTTTTATCCCAATATAATTTCTGAAGTTCTTAAACTCTGCAAATACAAATCATCAGCTGGGATACACTTACCGAAACTGACATGAAATTAACACACTGGTGTTTTTCTCACCTATCCGTAGTCACATATCTACTGGCCCACTTCAATTCCCATTTCTGGCAATAACAGACCACGCTGGAGAAATCAACAAGTGTAATACATAATACATCGTAGCTGTGTGTTAACCACATACTTACAAGGTGTTTGTATGAATCAAGTGGACTTCCAGATTTGGCCCCAAAGTTCCTGTATCTAGGTTGTAACAGGGTGTCTGGTTATTTGAACTGCAGCCAAAGACAACCTGAGTTTCTCTCAAGTTGTTAGCTGCAAAAGCACACTTTAAGGCCATCAAACCAATAACTGGCCTTAGCTGGAAAATGATGGTTTCTGCAAAAAGGGAGAATGGAAAATGTGACACTCCTGGACATTGCTGCTAATAACTTATTCAGATTACATGCAGGAGAATAACACAGTGTGCCATTGCAGCTCTCCTAATGATTTCTCATTTCACATTTTGAATGCTGTTCTCTTATGAGTTTGACACATGAAGAAAAAACCCATAGCAGGAACCAAGATAAAAAGGTTAGAGAACAAATTAAATAGTTCTAGCCTCTAAACATCTTGAAATTATGGAGAATTACAGCATGTGGCCAAGAGAAAGGCAAAGGCTGTTACCCTAGCCCAGGGATTAGTTGCTGGGGATGCAGAAAGAAAGGGCTGCACTCAGGCTGCCTCGTTAATGAGAGCTGGGGCAATAAAAGAGAGCAATACCAGCTGCTGATTTTGTTCACATATATTGGCAGAGATAGGCAAAATGGCATGGATGGGGTCAGCTCAGTTCTTAACATCAATCACATGCTCCCCCAGTAATCAGAAGAAATACTGATAAAGTCTGTCAGGAGTTCTACAGCACTAACACCTTACAGGATTCATCTCAAACAGTGTCCTGCCCTTAAATGACTGCAAGGTTCTCTGGTTGCTCTCAGATCCTTTACCCAGTAACACTGTTCACATCTTGTAAATGTTCATCCAAAAGCAACCCCCTGCCATGTCCACAAGTGACTTTGCCAGAGACAGCTTTTTCCCAATTCTTTTTTATCTCCTTTAACAGAGCATCGTGAAGGGTTCAGCAGGTCTGAGCACAGACATGCACAGAGCTTTCAGCTGTTGGTCCTCTGGCTCACAGAGAGTACGTGATAACCCTTTCCTGAAGGCTATCTGTTCCTCAGCTGGAATGGGTGGGAATGAACAACACACTTGTCAGGAACAGTCCAGGGGAGAATTTATTGGCCTTACAGCAGCAGTAACACAGTTTGTTCTCCAAAGTTCTGTCAAATTATGTTTTTATGAAAGACATTTGTCCTGACATGTGGCACAGAAGCTGTAGCTGAAGGACTGACCCAGGGGACTGATTTGTTCTTTATATAAGCTTGGTTGTATGTTTCCTCCTTAGAGTATGGTGATACTCCTGAGCACAGATTTTTCCAACTACTTCCATAGCTTTCTAGTTTCTGTGGTCTGCTGCCACATTTCCCAGGATAATTTTCACTGCAGAATCAGAACCATGTGAGACCTGAATTTCAATTCACAGTCTGTTAAAAAATCCTCAATTATTTTAGGATAAACCTGAAGTGATTTCACTGATGAAATCCAGGGTAGAAGGAATTTGAGGGGTAAAGGAGATGAAAAGGCCGTTCTGCATGGAATAAGAAAGGAATGAAATTGGATGCAGCGAACTGCTAAGAGGAAGGACAAATCTGTGAAAGTGAAGAGTTTGAAATAAAAACCAGAATTTGTCTCATTTTATATAGTTTAAATGCTATCTGCAGTTGCAAAACATCAGATAGTAATTGTTTGACTAAACAAACCAGAACCTGAGGTAGCAGTCTGCTTTCCTTCCAGGCAACCTAAGGAAATGGTACCACCAAAAGCAGGGAAGGAGATGCTGGTGTTCCCACCCACACTTCAATCCTGTTTTCCCTCACTTCCTTTTCTAGCAATTAAAGAACTAGATGTAGCTGTGCAATGACTGAATGCAAATTTTATACACAAAAAAAAAGATTAGTGTTCAGTCAGATCAATGAACCGGTTACGTTCAGGAGACTGTGCCATCATATGGAATACAAGTCACGGCGAGGGGAAGTGTAAGATCTTTTGGCAACAGCATGGTTTTAGACCAGCTTAGATTGCCTAAAACACACATCTCATGCTCATACCCAGAATGTGATACACGGAGAGCACAGAAAGAAACTCTGATTTTACAGCAAGGGTGATTTTCATCTGAAAACAAATATTACAATACTGATCCCCAAAGCACACGAGTAATCTGCTGCTGGGCCTGGGCAATGTCTCTGCTTGGTCACTGACCATTAGCACATCTTCCTTCTGAACTGCAGTCTGAGGGAGTTGCTTTGGCCACCAACCCTGGGAAGATGAGCCCCCAGTCCAGCACCTCACTTGGTGCACTAGAAAAACTGAAGCTGGTTGGGAGTGAAAAGTACTTTTTTTGCTGGGACAGTCAACCAGCAAATCCATATTTCCATGAGATAATAGGAATAACAGTGTAAGACCCACGCCCCTGGCGTATAAATTAACTGAATCTATTTATTTATTCCCAACTTTGAAGACATTCACAGAGACAAATAAGGAACAGCTATTTGCACAAAGTGAATAAATCTGGGTGTCTAGGATAATAGAGGAATGAAGGCAAATTTATCTCCTCTGTGTATTTAATAAACTACAAGTATGAATATTAAATTCTGCAATTACATATACAGAATATTATTGTCCTTTTTATATTCACCATAAAATTGGATTAGCAAAAGAAATTTCAGCAATGTGACAGGGAAACAATCCCTGTTCTCAGATGTGTGTCTCCAAATTTATCAAAAATAAATGACAATCTGGACCAGCTTGTTCAAGTCCTAATATGGGGAGTGCCCCAATCCAATGGCTTTATTTTTATTAAAACAAATGCTTTGTGACAATTAACTCACTCTGACTTATGCATCCCATTAAATATTTTTATGACTAGCTTTTTATTTCATTCTTGATGGTCATTATTGTTAGTTTTGGATGTGTTTTGATCTTGGATATGCTCTGATTCTGTTTTTCAGTTTGCTTCTGCCTTGTTCAGGAAGAGACCAAAGTCTCTGCAAAATAGTTTTCCTCCCTGTTCCTTTTTTGAGCCTGTTATTCAATTTTAAGTTACCTTTATGAGCTCTTTATCCTTTTACATATTTTTTACTTGTACATAACTATTTTTGCAGGGCTAGTAGAACCTCATGTTAACTTACATTAGTTTTGGCCTCCTATTTGCAATAATTGTACATAGACCTGGTATTTAGGGCATGTGAGGAGAAAGAAATTGTCCAGAAAGGCCCAGGTAAGGAGGAGCTTCGTGCTCATATAATGAAGAGAGAAAAGGGAAAGGCAAAAGAAGGTGTGCTGCACTCCGTGCTTTTTTATATAGGATGTTATTTCTTTTGAAAGGTGGAGAATGTACCATAGGGTGAAGTACGGAGTTAAGATAGTGTGAGGAAGTCCAGGTAGGCCGAGGTGAACATTTGAAGCAAATAGTCACCCTAACCTAAGGCAAGAGCTTACAACCTTGTGCAAACCAGGACCATAGGAGAAGAAAAGATAATTTGTTTAAACTGATTCATTTAGGCAGTATGGTTCTCTATACTGCCGTCTCTTTCTAAACAGTAGGAATCATGAACTGGAAAGAAGGGGTAACTGGAGAGGAGGAGCTATCTACATGTGAGCCAGCAGAGCCAGGCGGGCAACTTTTTTTAGCTTAAAACTAAGTAGATGGGGGTAGCTCGCTCTTCTGTGTAAGAGGAGGGTCTTCAGGAGGCTGACCCCATTGTCTGGTAGCTGACGTCAGCATTTTTAAGCGTAATTTTTGAACTTCATAGAAAGCACTAGAACTTCAGAGGCACTGTGAAAGAGGAGGGATTTCAGAAGAGTTGGCTCCCACCACTAGTAGTTATTTTTGAAGTCTAGACTGTTGGAAAAAATCAGGCCTTCTTGTCTGACTCCCTTTTGCCAGTTTGTCTTAGGTTTACCCATCCCCCCAGACTCCATTCTGTGCATGTTATTACTGTGGTTGAATTTGGGTAAAATAACCCAAGGAGGAATAAACTTTCCAGAGTCCTGTGGTTTAGAATAGATCAAGGAGTTTAATCCTAAACTCAGCAGCTGCATTTGGGTTCCTACTGGGAAAGAAATCCTGGCTTCTGCCTCCATCATTGTCAGCTTTTTTCTGCTGGAAGACTGAAAGGTTTGAAATTATGAACAGAGCTTCAGGATGTGAGCTAGAAATGGCTGAAGACTATGCAACTGCTCATAGCAGCCTTCCAGTACCTGAAGGGGGCCTATAGGGATGCTGGGGAGGGACTCTTCGTCAGGGACTGTAGTGACAGGACAAGGGGTAACGGGTTAAAACTTAAACAGGGGAAGTTTAGATTGGATATAAGGAGGAAATTCTTTCCTGTTAGGGTGGTGAGGCACTGGAATCGGTTGCCCAGGGAGGTTGTGAGTGCTCCATCCCTGGCAGTGTTCAAGGCCAGGTTGGATGAAGCCTTGTGTTGGATGGTTTAGTGAGAGGTGTCCCTGTCCATGGCAGGAGTGGGGTTGGAACTAGATGATCTTGAGGTCCTTTCCAACCCTAACCATTCTATGATTCTATGATTCTATGATTAAATACCATACCTTACACCTGTGCCATTGCATGAGATGTGAGTTTCCTGGCTCACATACCTACCAGCAGCAGCTTTGCAAAATAGACTCATCCATGTTTTGATCCAACTCTGATTATGTATCTCTCATTTTAAGAGAGATGCTGGAAGTGGATTTTTATGGCTTACCTTCATCATTTACTGGCTGAGAAAGATCCAAGATCTACATCTGTGATGATTCATAGTCACAGCTTCCCTTCATTTGCTTCAAAAATCATAAACACCAAGCAACAGGGGCTGATGTTGCTTAATTTGGTTGGCATCATCTACAAAAAGAGGCGCGGGAAAGGCAAACAACCACCGTATGTGACCCCTGTGTTTCTTACCACACTCAGCAAGAAGAGTCTGGGAGAAGCAGCAGCAGCAGCCATCGCCGCAAGAACTAGGTCAAGTTTTGCTGGAGTGTCACAGTGTGCTGAAAACAAAAGTGAGCTCTGCAGGCATTTTGAGATTTCAGTCCCATGTCAGCTGTACCCAGCTAGCAGAAGTGCTCTTACCAGAGTCAGTCATCGTGAGGCACCTGGCAAATGGCTACATGTGAAATTACTATGGGAGAGAAACCTGTATTTGCTGAAGAGTGTTGATCACCAAAAGAGGAGGTTATCCCACCCAAGGATATTTCCTTGTGATGCTGCTGCCAATGCAAAGACATGAAGGCGGCAGCAGCAGCAGTACCATTGCCTTGCTAGCCCAATACAGCATCCTTTCTGGGGAATACTCAACACTTACAGCATCACTGGTAATCTGAAGAGCTTGGCTGAATGAATGGCAACTTGCTGCTGTCATTGTGGGCCTGCTGCTATCATCATGGCAAGCGATCATGTGCTTTTGCATATGTGTGTTAAAGCTGTAGTTCCTCTTTCTTTCCTCTTCCACCAGCATCTGCATTCACAGCTAGTAAAGCACAAGGCAATGCCTGAAAATCATGTTCCCACACTGGCTGCTGCCACACTGATGATGTGGTCCCGGAGTACTTAGATTACTGATCTGTGCATTATTATTTCCGAAGAAATGCTCAACACACTGCATGCTGAGGGGTAAAATTGTGGTCTTTTTTCCTTAACAGATTATATTGACTTTATGCTGCTTAAGGGCTGTAAATTCCTGCTGAGGGTGACATCTATTCAGGAGTTTTCTAGGCTCTCAGGCATCGCCGTATGTCTCACACGACTGTTTCTCTTGAACACCAAACTGGACTCCTGCTCTCACAGAGCTTCCTCCTGTCCTGATTACCTCTACTATTAAATGCAGTAATTAGTCCTAGCTGAGTGGTCGTTTATCCCTATATTCGCCTGCATCTTGATTAAAATATTTGTTATCAAGCATACATTAATAAAGAGAAGTATGCACATCATGGGAAATATAAAAAATTATGATGTGGTGTTTTTCATATGCCTAAAATCTTAATATCATCAGTAATATCCAAAACAAACATCCTAATCTGTGGAATAATGGGAGCACTAAATCAGGTCTGTTTTCCTATTTTACATTTTGGGTTTTTTCTTTTCAGTAACTACAACTAATTCATTGAATCCTACTGCTTGTTTTAGTGATGAAAATTATGAAAATAAGAAGACTGTCTTGTCCTTTGTGTTTCTGGACATTTTTTACTCCTGGATGGCAGCAATTAACCACTGATAGTCCCAGTTACGTGAGTATTTCATAGCAACACCTGCTGCAGAAAATGAGCATAAAATTAAATGCTGCATTTTGTTACCGTACCACCTTATCAGGCAAATGTAGGCTGTTTATCAGACAGCTGGAGAATGACAGAGATAAAGCTAATCAGTCACCAGTAAGGGTCCTGGATATAGCCCGTCACTCTGCTTGAGGGCTACAAAATATCTGTAAATTCTACCCCGTTATCAATTGTACATATATATACATTGTAATTTATAAACAATCTCCTTTAGTGTCTATAAAAGAACTCCAAAGTTAATTTCCTGGAACTGGGAAAGAGGTCCTGACCTAACTTGGATCTTTGTTGTTTAGCTCTATAAAACTAAACTGTGTCAGTGCTCTTTGATTTTGCTTTCCTATCTGTGGTGCTATCCAGTCCCACAGATCAGCATTCACACCCTCCAGAAGATTTTTGCTTTGCTACCTTTTGTGGTAGCAAAGACCCAGTTATGTGTTAACAAGAAAGAGCTACAGCTGAAGTACGTTGTTTCCTCTTCCCTTAAGGCTTACAAGCTCAAATGAAGGAATGAGAAGCACCCAAAGTACAGAATCACTTTGGAGAACACTTTTCCGTTCATGTATTGCTGTTATACTCCCTGCTGTGGCTTGTTGCGTCTGCGATGCTACATCACATACCTGATGTGCTGCATCATCCCTTAAGTGACTGTGCAATGCAAGTGATCTAACACACCATTAAAACAACTGGAATACATTAAGGGCTTGCAGCAGGGTTGTCTTTATGTATGGGCTGTGTTTATTTGAATTTGTTGTCATCATAATTGCTTCCTCCCCTCGCCAAATGATGTTGAATTTGCATTCATTTCTGTCAAGTCAGGTATTCTATTTCTCTTCCTTATGCAGCTTCACTATTTAAACCAATGCCCACAGAGACAACTGGCACCCAGGTGGCAGCATTCTTCTCCCACCTCTCCAATGATGAAAACTTTCTATTCCATCTTTCCGTAGCCATATTAAACCTGCAGTTATTTATTCAACTAGCCCTACTTACCAATGGCATTTAAACAGCAGTTATACAGTCATGGTATTATATACTAACACTCTTTAATACATATATATTATTTTCTCTCTCTTCTGCATAACAATTCTGAAGTTACAGATTTAAAGTTACCCATTTTATGTGTCAAAATGAACTAATGTCAACAAGAAACAGCAAATTGCAAAGGTCCATGCCAGAAGATTGCTGATGACTCATTATGAAACAAACTTTCTAATACATATTTATTTAAAAAAAATATTCTTCATTTTAATGCCATCTTGATGTGTGCTGGTTTGTTGTTTGAAATCAAGTTCTAAAGCTTTAGTCGCCTTTTTGTCCCTGCGAAAGAGCAAGCTGGCTGTACTGGGCATTTGTAATCCCAGTGGGGCATGTTTACTTTTTGTGTAACTGTCATGTTCATGCTTTCATCTCTAATATCAGAAGTTATAGACTTTATCTGGTATGGATTTACAGTCACAGACTTCTCCTAACATTCTTCTGAGAGTATTTCTCTTTTGCCTTACTACTTTCTTTCAAATTAGCTCATTAAGCATCATTCACACCAGAGAAAAAAGCATTGTAAGGACCTTTTTGTTTGGCATCTCGGGAGAGACCACTTGTACCTCAGAGAAATTTAGCTTAAGCATACTGAAAATCATTATTTCATAGCATGTAAGTGAGGCATGTACAATGCTAAGGAATTATAGATATCTGAAGTTTTACAGTTCTCCCTCCTGTTTAAAGAAAGCAACAGGACGAAGGGAAGGGGGGAGACTTCCAGAAGAGAGAAAGGAGATAAACAGAAGTAAGCATATTGCATATGGCTTTAATCGTTTATGTTTCACTGAAAATCCATCTTTAACCACTGAACTATAGCAAACTGCCCTTTTCCACAACATAGAATTTCTACTTTAAGCCTGCAATAAGAAGGTTGCAACTATTTGCCGGTTTCTCACAAAGGAAGGAGCAAAGGCATGACTGGGTCCAACTTCCACAGTGCTTCTGCTTTTTCCTCTGCCTAATGGATGATAATGGCTTGTGAAGTGCAATAAGAGCACTCTAAAAGGCCTTACGCAGGTGATACTGAAATGTGCTCTGCGCTCAGAAATCATGCTGTAAAAATATAAGCTACTGACAGGCTGTTCAGAGGTGTAAGCTATTTTATCAACCCAGATACGGCTAATATTTTTTTTGCATGCTTTGCCTATTTCTTATTCTCATGCTTTATTTAATAATCTGCTACCATACCTACAAAGAGTACAGCGCTTTATTTCATCCCCAAGGAGTATGTAGACCTTCCAGCATTCCTGAAAGCCTCCAAGTTTATCTTGCCAGTAGAGTTGTGGGCAGTGAATAGCAGCAAAATGTTCAAAGTCTGATTGTATTCCTGCTGACAACAGGTATATCTCATTGCAATGGTAACAGCGAGGCAACCGGAAATTTCACGTGGGAAATTAATCAGACTCCACTCTGCTATCTCACTGAGAAGGTTTTGGAGCAGAACAATGCGCAGAGTTGTTTGATATGAACACAGTATCTGTTTTCTAGCGATGGAGGAGTCGGACTCCCTCCCAACTGCAGTGATGCAGCTCTCCCTCTGACAATGATTCACTAACCACCCTCCCACAGGGAAAAACCCTTCACCCTGTTCCTGCTTCACTACCTCTTCTTATCTGCAATACACACTCCATTAGCACCATGGCTACAGAGAAATTTATTCACAAAACTGCTTTAAAATACTGCTTCCTTTTAATGCAAATACTACCCCATGTGTCAGAGCCATTTACCCCTTCACCTGTAGCTGGATTACTGTTGTGGCAGTGACAATAAATCTTAAAAGAATAAGATCCTAAATAGCTCCATATGCTATACAACCCAGACAGGTCTTGCCTGAAGAGGTATCACCCTGGTGCTCCTACAGCCCCAGTGGTATCAGCCTGCTCATAGCAGGTGAGCGTTGAAGAATGAGTTCACAGAGTAGGTGCTGGGAGACATACATGTGATGAAATTACTTCAGTCCCTATTCCCCATCCCCCTGTGCCACTGGCAGGGAGAGGGTAGAGAAACTGGGACTGAAGTAAAGCCCAGAAAGAAAGGAAGAATGGGGGGAAGGAGTTTTTAAGATTTGATTTTATTTCTCATTATCCTACTCTGATTTGATTGGTAATACATTAAACTATTTTTTCCCCAAGTTGAGCATGCTGCCCATGACGGTAACTGGTGAGTGATCTTTCCCTGACCTTATCACACCTCATGAGCCTTTCATTATATTTTCTCTCCTCCATCCAGCTGAGGAGGTGAATGATAGAGCAGCTTTGGTGGGCACCTGGTGTGCAGCCAGGGTCAACCCACCACAGAGCTGATGCTGGGGAAGCTGCAGAGGGATGCTCCTTCTGGCCACAAGTTACACCAGCTGTTTAATCAGCTAGTCCTTAATTAAGTTCATCTTTTGAAGCAGTCACATCAAAGTTGGGTGAAATCAGTGCAGGAGTTACTGTACAGTAAAAATTCAAGGTATGTTTTAACATTCCTTCTTACAGCATTGTGGCTGTTGATTTGTTAGAATATTATGGGGGTAACATTAGCCTAACAATTTGTTACCATGTTTAGAGTCTATCTGGCTTTGTGGAAAATGAACCAAATTAACACCACCTACCTGCTTTTAGCAAAAGAGGCATTTCTTCATCAGAATAAAACCCTCAAAGCTGCAGGTTTTAATACCTGACCTATCCAATTCACCTATCTATCTACAAACTATTGCATTTTACCTAATAAAACACAGAACATATCATTTTCTATTGAAAAATACACTTATATCTTCCTTATAATATCATCAGGATCACAGTGTCATCAGATACTAACTTTGAAGGCACCTTAAATGTCTGTAAGGACCCTTGGTGTTGAAACAGATTCATTACCTGGTGTGCATGTGCTTTGAACCTGACAAGAATACCCAGCAGTGTAATGCTGTTGTTATGCAATTAACATGAATCATGTAGCCTTTCTTTTATATATATCATCTAAATACATAATGTATCGGTTAAGAGTTACCACTTTCTTACATCCAAAATTTCAAATACTCTTATACTTGTTATTAGAAACCAACAAGCTAATCCTCTCAAATCCTAAAATCTGTTTCCATATCCATTTTTACAAAAGGCTTTGAAAATGACAACAAATGTCACACTACTTACATCTGTATTATTTAAGTTTTCATGTTGTCCACACTTTAATAACTGATATATGACAACTTTAGGAAGCAAAAAAGCCAGAGGTTTTTTTCCCAGTGATATGTTAATAAAGTTTCTGGCTGCTGTTTAAATCCATTCCCATGCCTAACTTCATGCACCAGTCTCTACACAGCATGCAGGGTGAAGCAGCATTAGTTAACATGCTGCTGGCTGTTGTATGGTATGATTAAGCGTATTATTTGGGATGGAGGGCAAATTGTTCTAGCAGCAGGCAGGCATTTAGCATTCACTTGCATCTGTGGAGTCTTTTTAGAAAATATATTCTAAGTAATACTTTGTATTAACCCTCATCTATTTTAAACAATGAAGTTTTCTACTAAAATGAAAGCTAGGAGGAAATATACATGTGTGTGTATATAAGTTTATATATATATAGCCCTGTACATGTACACACCCGTATATATATACACACCCATATATGTGTACATCCATATATATACATCCATAAACTAAAAAAAAAAGCGGGTAGGTAAGAGACATAGATTTTAGGACAACATTGTCACAGGCTAAAGACATCCAACTTCGTGTTGCAAGTGAAACAAGGAAGACTGGAGACCTTCCTCATGATTGGAAGACTCATCTTTCTCCATGCAGTTTACGTTTTTTAAGTAGTAGTTTAGTGGTAAGATCCAGTGCCTGCTTTCTGGTTTTCAAAATGGACAGCATAAGCTAAAATTTTGATTTCTTGGTGAAAAACTCAAAAATGGAGCAGACATGGCTTCTGCAAGAAGCTGTTGTGAAATGTCCTCAGGAGAAAAGGTCGCGTCCCATCAGGCTCTTGTAATCATCTGAATCCACAGAAGTGAGCAACCAGAAGAGTGAGCTTAAGAGCTGTTTCAGGTGGAATGCAGTGTGTGTACACACGCCACTCCTTGTACAGACATAAGAAGAAACATTCATTTTGCTGAACTGGAAGATCAAATTCACATAGGTATGGCACTAAAAAATGTGCAACTATATATTCTAATAATATTAACCAGAGAATACCTAGTCTACATCCAGGATCAGGCGGAAGTAACGAAAAGGAGAAGTCAAGGTCAGATTAAACTGAAAAAACATACCAGAAGACCAGAAGGGAAGGTCTGTTGGATGGGCTCTCCAAAATACGGCAGGAGTCTGGAAAGACTCATGGAAAAGTAGTGACCTACTGAGCAAGAGCGAGAATTACAGCAAGTGCCTATCTCAATGGGTTGCAGATTGTTGCTCCTTTTCTGCACTGAAATTTTGCCGTGGAACTCCCACAAAATTTTCAGTCCCATAAAAGCGACTACGCAAATGGGAAAATATTATTTAGTGAGCACTAAATAATGGGATGAACATCAGAAAATGAGAAAAAACCACTGGATCTTGTTTTGTGTGCAAGGGGGAAACATATTTTTAACTCTTTCTCTTGGATAGTGTGCTTCCAAGTCTACCTATCCATGACCAAAGATTCACATTTGCCCTGTTCCCTAAAAAAATGTCTTATAGTCCCAGGAACTATAAAGAGGACAATAACTTCACTACTGCTAAAAAATGAGTATCCATGTAAATAAGCATCACGCTAAAGAGAATTAGTCCTAGTTGTAATAAGTCTTAACTTGAAGTGCACCAGGGAGCCACAAGAACAGTGTCAAACTTGCTTTCCTTCAAATCTTTCTTTTGTGCTTTTGTTCACAATATAAAAACCAATCAGCTGCTGCTGAATGACACTGTATTATAACATATCACAATAAAGCATAAGCAAAGTAGATACTTCCAGAACATTCATCCTATTATAACTATTTAGAACCTGAAAAATTCAACGCAATACAGACACGTATAAACCATATATCACAGAATATGTGGTATAAATCACATATCACAGAATTCTCCCCTATTTGCTCCTGGCAGTAGACGCTGAACTTGCTTAGCAAAGACCTGTGTTATTTACATATAAAATATAATTTGGGGTTTTCAGTGGACATTAATATTCCCTGGCACTGTAGGGTTTAAATGACGAGTTAATACTGCCCTCTGCAGTTACTCTGGATTCACAATCTCCCACAGCTCTTAACAGCGTCAGTCGCAATGCTGTCGTTACTATGATGGTCTAAAGATATAAGAAAAGCTATTATTATTATTATTATTATTATTATTATTATTATTATTATTATTAAATTATTGTAGCTTGCAAAAATCCCTAGAGATCAGGTCTGGGGAAGGGGGCATAAGTTCTTTTGGCCTAAAACAGAAGCAGGAAGTGTCTTTTTCAGGCTGGCAGAAAGGCTGATATGCTGAAAGCTCCTCTGTTTCTTCCAACCTGTATGACCAAATTAATTAAAGATGTCACCTCCCCCTAAAACCTTTCTGATCTGAGTGACTGCAAACATACTTGGGTAAACACAGCCCAGGAGTGCAGCACAGGCTGGCATCTGCCCCTCTGGGGAGCAGCTCTGTGGCAAGTGACAGGGAGGTCCTAGTGGGCAGCAAGGTCAATATGAATGAACAGTGTGCAGCTGCAGCAAAGACAGCCAAGAGGATGCTGGGCTACATCAACAAGGGCATCACCAGCAGATATAAAGATGTCATTATCCCACTCAGCAATTGTAAATCCACACCTGGAATAATGTGTTCAGTTTTGGTCCAAGCTGTACAAAAAAGATGTGCACAGGCTAGAGACAGTCCAGAGAGGAGCCACAAAGATGATCAAAGGACTAGGAATCCTGCTTCGTAAGGAAAGGCTGAGAGAACTGGGATTGTTCCGTCTAGAGACTAAAAGGCTCAGGGGAGACCTTATCACTATGCTCCAGTATTTAAAAGGTGCTGACAAAGAAGATGGAGATGCCTTTTTACAAGGAGTCACATAGAAAACATGAGTAGTAGGTGCAAGTCACTTCCAGGGACGTTCCAGTTGGAGTCTAGAGGAAAATCTATCACAATGACAACAATCAGCCCCCGGAATAATTTGTCCAGGAAAGAAGTGGATGCCCTAGCATTGGACACTTTTCAGATTTGGCTGGATAGGGTGCTGGGCCATCTAGTCTATGTCAGGCTTTGCCAAGAAAGGTTGGACCAGATGACCCTTGAGGTCCATTCCAACCTCGTATTCCATGATTCATACACAGATCTTGTATTGGATAAACCTGCAAGGATGTCCAGCTCTCTTTACTTAGAGAAAGCTCTGAGACTCTCCAAATAGGTTGCTTAAAATCTCTCTTCCTAATGTGAAAATGGGAAGTGGTGGAGAATATACTATATCCCCACTGTCATTTACCCTCACTGCACAAACATGTGTCTTCTACATCTGGGCATAGGAAAAGTGCTTCTAGGCTTATCTAGCTTCTGTTTTCTTTTGCTTGTCAGCCTCCCCTGACTTCAGGACTACAGACTTCAACTACACCGTAAGAAAGCCATAAGTAAGTTTTAAGATCATTTTACAAGAAAGATGCATGCTGTACAAAGCAGACAAAGAAAAAAACAAAGGCAGGCATGTTGATGTTAATGTCAGTGCAAAAGGAGCCATTGCTCCTTACCACTGTCACTTAGCTCTTCAGCCTTCTACAAACACAGATTTATAATCATACATCTATTGACTGAAATCAAATCTTACAAAATATTTGGAGGAGAAAGCATATTTTCAGCTGGACTACTAAGAAACATTGCTACAAAGAAATTTCTAGAGACCACATTGCCTTTGTTTGATGTGATCCCTTTTTGAGTCTCCTTTATCATGCCAGTTTACATGCATTTCATAAACAGAGCCAAGGTGCATCTCCAGTTTGCTACTTACTACTACCATTTTCTTTCCATTTTGTTTCTCCTAACTCATTACCATGACTGGGCACAGTGAATCCAAATACTCATTTCATTAGGCTTCAGATTTATAACTTGTTATTCATGATGCATTAAAATCCTGTTAAAAATTTTCCTTCTGCTATTCTGAAAACACTGCTGGAGCTGTACAGGAGGATATAAGAAGGTATTAAAAATGGTAAATGTAGTCATTCTCCAGCATAGCATGGAGCTAGTAAGCCAAATTCTACTCTGACTGACACTGATAAACCTTTAATAATTCATTGAAATGCCACTTTTTACACCTCTTGCTCTGGTTAATTAAAGTAGAATGTTGGTGTCTGTTGGTTTTAAATCAGTGTGGGATCTTTGCCACTGTCTCAAATAAAGGCAGGATTTTACCCAGTTTCAGTTTTATTTCCATTATAATAGGTAGCTCCATTTTAGATCTCTAATTCACTTGATCTTTTCCCTAATGCATCTAGTGATTAATTTTTAATATTAATTTTGTTCTTTACCTTTCTTTGAAACAAATGCAAGCAACATTATGGTGAAACCCCTAATGAAAAGATTTCATGAAACCCATAATGAATCACAGAATATTTAAGACAAGAGCAATCTAGACTGTATTAAATCATTCCAATACACTGCAGCAATGGCATTGAACATCTTTCTGTTAAGGGATTTGTATCCTTCATTGTTAAGATGTGGCTTTACTGATAAGGCTAATTGGAGGTCTTTCTATCTGATACCATATTCATCCTAGCATAATGCCTAAAACCTATTACATTAAGCTCAGTATTCCTAACTGAGTTAAATAGAAGCATTAACATTTCTAAAAGACAATAGTAGAGAAATTTAAAAATATAACCCTATGATCTAATAACTTTTGAATTATTTGCAGTGAACAATACCAAAAAATACTCTGTAAACTTCATGTAAATGAAATATATTCACTCTCCCAACAAGACTAAAAGTGAATGCTTATTAACATATGCAGAGCACTAAATCGTATTTTGTCTCTTCCAAAAACCAATTCTCTAATTTCTGTTCAGTTAATGGCTTCAGGACAGCTCTAGAGAGCATTGCTGTGATCATTTATTACTTTGCTTTTGTTTCTAAGTTGTTTTTGTTTCTGAGTCCTGGCGTACTTGTATCATATCCCCACCCTGAAGAAAAGACTGGGACCACTGTTTATTTGCTTTACACAACCCTTAATGCAGGCCCATGCAGGAACACCTACGAATATGTCTGTACTGTGTAAGGTCCCTTGAAATTAATATTTTTTGCTGCATAGTATAGATAGATGGTGCAAAACAGTGGTTAAAAGGGTTTGCCATTTTTTGAGATCATTAAGGAAGAAGTATTTAATGCAAATTTGCTGTCTTTCAAGCTCATTTTTCTAGTGTGTTTAGTTTAAGTGTCTTATTGAGTTAGCCAGAACTTACTTCAATAGCTTGTAAACATTTTCTAAACTAGCCACATTCACATCTATAATGCTATACTAAATAATAGGTTTCAATAGTTGATATTTAGTATCCAAATAAAGTATTGACCTTCTTTGCAAAAGTACACCATATGGAGAGAGCCACCTATTATGATGCAGATATAAGTTTACAGATAGGATATCATGTACCTGCTATATTTTGGAAATGGATGTTAATTATAAAAAGTGAATTTAAGCGTGTAAACAAAAAGCTGTTCTCCTCCTTTGGATGTTCAGCTCCTGGGAGGAAATGTCCTTCTTAATAAAATACAAAATAATCAAAGGAGATGTTATCAGACATAATTTAGGACAAGAGCTATGGTTATATGGCTATTATCCTTCTTTTATTTTTAGTGATTGTCACTTAGAAAATCAAACAAAAAAGGCTTGAAATAGAAAAACCACACAGATGTTTTCCAACACAATTAAAGCTGATAGAGCTCTGAATGTAATTAATGGTACATGAATTAGTCTAGGCTAGCCTGAAACCTCGCATTTGAGAAAAAGTAATCTTCAAAAAAATAACTTCCAAAATTAAAGCAAACCATAAAACATTTCTAAAATGTCTCTTGCCTCGCTTTGGCTTCTTAATTGTCAAAAAAATTTATTTCTTTGTCAGGAAAGCTCTTCCCACAAGCATAAATATCTGTGCAGTGGATATTGTTTGACTAGTGTCATGCCCCTATAAACCCACTGATTCATATCCTACTTTGTCACTTTTAAATGGGCTTTCAACTTTGGTTTATATCCTGAATCAAAATAAACCTAGTTTCTATTCTCTTTCATGAACCATCCCTAATACTAACAATCTTTTCAAAATACTAAAATCTGCAGAGCTACAATGTCAAACTTTAAGTAAGGCTGAGGATGCAGGAGCTTTTTGTAAATAATGATGAATAATTCCTCACTAAAGATGGAGCTTAAGCCTGGCATCCCACTTCTGAGGGGAGCCTTAGACTCTGAGCCATGGCTGGGGGGGCAAAAGGGCTGGTTCCCTGCTTTAACTGGGGCTTAACACTTTTGGGATGCATTTGATGTGAGCCATGTGGAGGAAGGACTGTATCTGAAGCACACAGCTAGCTCAGCCCCAGCTAATCCAGGAGCTGATATACAGGGATGCTGACAGTACCTGGGGGCAGGACACAGCTGAGACATCAAAGGGATCCTTGCAGAGTGGGGAAGTTAGTTAGAAAAATCCACCCTTGTAAACTTCAACTGAGCAGCATTCAGTTTTGTACCCACACTCTCTCCTGCTTGCCAAACTCTACTAGTTAGTGTATTAGATATAAATTACTGGGTGTGCACAGAACTACTCAAATTTTGTAACCATATCATGAACTTCCATCATCTTTACACATAGTTGATTTTTTTGCTATAGTTACTTTCCAGAACTAAAACTGCAAGCATCTGTTGGATTTTGGTGGCCTTTGATGGAGCTACAGAACTGATGGATAGGGGCAAAGCGGTTGAAATAAAGCCCATTTATGAGTAAAAGCTATTTTAAACAAAGTTAGTGAACTATATGTATTTACATCAAAACATCTGCATCTGTCATGCAACTGGATGAGCTTGTATTATTTCTACAATAGCTGGCACTTTCAGTACTGAGGAGACAATAAGATAGCCCCAGGGGCAGATACCTTAAGGGCTTGCACCCTAAATATGTTTCAGAAGCCAGCAACTAGTTTTACTTGCTGGAAGTTAGATTAATGCATCGTTAATAAGGTATCACCACCCTGTTGCTGTTGCAACGTATACAAGAATGACAGAAACACAGAAATATCACTGACTTAATGTTAATTCCTCGTACTTCAGGCTTGCAATGTGAGGGTTGAACCAGCTCAATTTACATTTACATCAATTTTACATGTTAGATAGTATTGCAAATATTGTAGATACTTATATCAATAATATTTTTTACGTATAACACAACATTTTTTACATTTTGCTTATCTTTAACTATGGGTAGTTCTTCGTAATTGTTGGTTGGTTTGAATTTTATTTAAGCTCCAGTTAGCCACATAGTTATCAGTTCCAAGGGTTTTTTTCCAGGTTGATGTTGCTTACCAACTGCGTAACAGTAACCTCTGTTTTGTTAGCCAGGTTGTCAGTTGAAATACTGAATAATACCACACCCAAGACAGTAATCTGGGGATTTCCCTCCTTTACATATCCTGATGTTCCCTTGGAGTGCGCCTACAGCCCTTAGCGCACCCATCATACCCGTCATATTCCACAGTACTTACATCTTACTGGGAAGAAGTAAGACATCAAGGAACATACGTTCATATTGGTACATGCATTTAAACAATAAAGCTGCTCATTTGTTGGCTTTTTAGAAATCTATTGTACCAGGAGCTTGCTGTATCTTATATAATTTTAAAGCAATCTCTATAAAGACATAACTTAGATCAATTTGGGGGTTGGAACTTGATGATCTTAAAGTCCTTTCCAACCCTAACTATTCTATGATTCTATGATTGCATTGTTGAAACACCCAAATACAGGTAAATTTCTAAAAGATTTTTTCCATAGCTGTGAATGCAGGTAAAATGAGACTTTGTAGCCTGAGAGAAAACAATTAATTGGGATAAAAGAATGAAAATAAAAGATAACAAAACTGAGTGTGTCTGAAGATTCTAGTTACAAGACCAGGATTCACAGCTAGAGGATAGTCTGAAGGAGCGGAGCTGATGATAAGCCAAAAGGACTGTTGTTAGCCTTGATGCAT
Organism: Lathamus discolor; assembly: GCF_037157495.1. NCBI lineage: Eukaryota > Metazoa > Chordata > Aves > Psittaciformes > Psittacidae > Lathamus > Lathamus discolor. The sequence continues at coordinate 98,691,105 of NC_088885.1, read as the reverse complement.
ACCAGGCTCCTAAATTATCCAGATCCCATAATTTCCCTGTGTTTCAATCAACACTGCTTGGTAACTGATCCAGACTGACAGTGAAGTGTCATCCCCATAATTCACACAAGTGCACCTTGAAATAGAAGCTTGTAAGCAGTCTCATCAAATTAAAAGCTTGATGTCAAATATAAAACACTTGTCATCCCCTTCAGGTCTTCTCTTGGCTCTGTTCTAACTTTACTTTCTCTGTTGTTTGTCACCATAAAATAGTTAATTCCCACCAGTGGTGACAGCTTCATCAGCTACTTGTCTTTCCATAAAAATTTACAGAAAAAGTACATCTCCCTTCCAATAATCTCCTTCACTTAAAAGAAAATTTACAACTTCTGTAGGTACTGTAGACAGAGTGTGGCAAATGGAGGTGAAATGATTTATGAAGAGCCGTGCAGCCAGGTCAGGATTAGAAGGAGGATTAGACCTCAGACTCAGGTTTGAGGTCCCATGCCCTAATGTGTTTGCATTACTTTCACAACAGCACCATGTGGAAGCAGGCTTGCATGGCACTTCGTGATGTATTCTTCAAGGAACATTTTTTTTCCTAGCCTGACAAATTCCAAGCATCAGTTGACTATTAATACTCACGTTTTTGCTTTGAGCATAGATTAGACAGCTAATATAACCTCATGAGTTTCTGAAAACATCAGTCCGCTTTGATGTCACTTCACACAAAAATAATACTGCAAGGTTTATTGTGCCAGATCCAGTCCTATACTGTGCTTTCCTTGAACCAGAGATGTAATGCTAAGAAGACTGAAAGCCATAGGTGACATTAAGCTGGTAAAAAAGGAATGGCTGCCTCCAAGTTATTAAGCATCATTTTCCCATGTCCTCACTGCTACTTGATAACTTGCCTTGACTGAATCCACGGTTGCTTTTCATCACTTCCAGACTTGCTTTGCTGTTTTAATTAGATAGGGAGAGTATAGATTATGTGAGTCAGCCTTCATTTTCTTGAGCAGCGTGAAAGCAAAAGAAAAATGAAGTGGCTCAAGAGAAATATTTATCTGCAGCAATTTAGCATGCACTGTGAAAAGGAAAATGGAAACGTTTTGAAGGACACATGTCAATGAGTTTCAGACCCACTTGCCTGTACTTTCCTTGATAAAAATCTTTTCCTGGTACAAACGCCCATGCACCAGCATGCAAATGGATGGTTTGTAGTAGCTGTTAAGCAGGAACCTTCAATCCTTTCAGATTTGTGGCCGACCTAACTCACTCTGATTTCTACAGCTGACATGGCTTCCCACATAATTTTTGTTTCATTGCTATAAATATGTATTGCATCTAGGAGTGTGAGGGGAAGGATAAGAAAGAAGCATTCCCTTGACAGGTTCTTGTTTATGAAAAAATATTGTAATGTTTAACTCCAGTATGCATGAAATGCAAAAAAGACACACGTGCTTCTTAGCAGAAAATAAGTGTAAATTCAACTTTCACCACCTCATTATCTTAGTTCACTCCTTTATGAAGGCCATTGTATGGGGTCAGAGAAAACATCCAGGGCATGATGGAAAAACATGGGTATTAAATATGGCTTTTTCGTCTCCAAATTGATTATAGATTGCTGAAAGTGAAAGGGGGAAAAGAGTTTTCTTAGCTTTCTGTAGCATAATTTTTAATGTGTTTTAAAAGAAATATGTTTTGCCACTTATCACTGATGCCAATTTATTTAGAAGAAAGACTAGAGTGCTAGGAAGGAAATAATACCAATATTTAGCATCCCTCACCCCTATTATAATTTTTATGAATCAGGGCTCTCAAGAAAGTCCTAAGGGTTATTTGGGAGTTAGGAAATGAAGGGAGAAGCTGAAAGTATATGCTAAAACCTGCTAGATTATGATCAGTTCTTACTCACACCAAGTTCCCTAAATGAAGCTGAGTCAAAGAGAAGTGAGATAAATAGCATAAGATTAAAGTTGGAGGTTCTGGTTTCAGTCCCAAACATGAACTCAGATTGCTTCATTCAGTGCTGCCAAGTTCAAGACTTAAAACTCAGTAGTCAACCACCCAATATCACAAGACAACTTAAAAATGCTGAGATGCCAGAACATAGCAGAGATTGCCTTTAGCTTCATTTAAACCTTTCTTTGAGGCATCCTCTTCCAATCCTTCTCTACACTTATCTTGGCCAGAGCCTTCCTTACATGATAAAAAATGTATTGCTCTGAAATACTTGGTTTTACAAAATAAACACTGTGCTAATCCATTTTTACACACTAAAAATTTCAGTCATTGCTATCTGACTTCTTCCTAACTGGCTAACTTCCTAACTGTAAGGATGGAGTTTTCAGGTACATAAACTGTCTGTTTCCTCCTCTTTTTCGCACTTTCTTAAATTCCATTTAGTTCTTACAGGTAATCTTCCAGTGTGCTAGGAGGCTCTCTAAGTCTTGTGTTTGTCCCCAGAACTTTCCAGAGTGGGTTCAAGGCTCCTCATGAAATCAGCAAAGGGATTTTAGAAGAGATTTTAGACGTGGCCCTGGAATTGATGTAGGAATATGAAATTAGGAGTTGTTGTCCAGTCTCTGACATTAAATCTGAATGCAGTCCTGGGCTCCATCAGTTTCTATTGTCAATCTGGTCTTTCAGCTTGGCATTTCAGGACACCAGACTGTTGTGGGACTGTACTTCTCTTCTATAGCCGGCAGCATGTCCTATTTAGCACTGACAAAATGTAACTAGTCCTAAGACCATCATAAATACTTACAGGTCATACATAGTATGAACATTTAATTCCTCCTGTCATCATATGAAAAGTGTAGTAGTTCTAACATATGTAGAGTGTTAACTTAAATTACTCCCTTAAAAAAAAAAAAAAAGGATTGATGTTTAAACAAAGTACATGCTCTTTCCCTGGTTTCTTTATTAGGAAAATTATTTCCTTATTCCTAGTTTTCCATAGTTCTCTCAGGATTCTGTTAAACCACAATGGAGTAGCTGGGGAAACATTGTTTAAGATGAGCAAATAACACTAACATGTGCAACTGAGAAGATTAGTTTGCTCATGGGAGTTTCACAGAGCTTGTATCAGCCCTCTCCCAGCTTCATGAGCCAAGACAGTGCTTAACCAAACTGCCACATTTACAAAACACAAGGCTGGATTCTTGTAGGCACGCTTGAGGAATTTGATTTGATGTGTACTGAAGCATTTGATAACAGCCATCACTTTAAATATCTATGATTTCTTCCCAAGTGTATATCGCAAACACTTTGCTTTTGGTTATGACTGTGCCATTGCATTACTTTTCAGACAATGACACGGTGTTTGACTCTACCTAAGAGGCACCGACTGCCCTGTGGTTTGCTCTTGCTGAAAGCATCTCACTTTCATGATGTGCCTCTCTTTCTCCATATCCTTGTGCAGTGCTCATATTACTGTATGGGTCTTCAGTTTCAACCCTAAACTCCTGCTCTGCCAGAGGAACTGAGAGTCCCCATATTTCCTTACTGATCAATGTATTCTTGACTGTACTTGAATTTTCCATTAAAAGAGTAAGATCTAATTAAATAAGAGGATGCTGGGGTTTCTATATGTTCCAGTATGGTTAAAAAGAGCTGAAAATTCTTGCCTTATTACAGAACTAGATTCAAAGGTATGTCTTAGCTGTTAATTCCCGCAGGGTTTCAAAGTGACCTCTGCTGAACTTCCACATAATCCATTTACTGTAGACAAATATTAAACTGCATAGAAGGCATATCAAATGCACCTACCTACCGGACTTGCTCCAGTTTATCAATGCTTTTCTTGGTCTGGGGAGCCTAACCTGGAGATAGATAGTAATTCAGAGGTGACCTCAAATGCCTGATAGAGGGAAGTGTTAGCTAGGGCTAGCAGCAAGCTAACGATCAACACGGGCTATGCTCTTGCTGACGCAGCCCATGACGCAGCTGGCTTTCATTGCTGCAAGGGCACACTTGGCTCATGTTCAACTTGCTGTCAGCCAGGACTCCTTCTGTGAAGTTGCTTTCCAGCTGGCTGCCCCAGCCTGTTCTGTTGCATGGGGTTAGTCTGTCCCAGATGCAGGACCCCATAGTAGCTTTTGAAATTTCTTATGGGATTTGTCTCTTTCTACCTAAGCCTTGACCTCCTGCCTATACACTGCTGTTTGGTATCTGTGAATATGCTGAGGTTGTGCTACCTCCCATTGTCAGGTAATCAAGATATTTAAGGTACTGGTGCCAGTAATAACTGTTGAGGGATACCACTAAGGACTGACTGCCGGTGGGGCTTCCTACCACCAGCTGAAAACCTTGGAGCCTGGCAGGCCAGCTGATTTTGCATCCACCTGTCAAAACCACATTTCATCAATTTGGTTGAAATATTACCGTGTGAAACTGTAAAAAGCCTTGGTATAGTCAAGGTGAGAAAACAGCCACTCCTGTCCTCTAGCCAACTGAACCACTCATTTCTTCAGGTTGGTCAGATCCAGCTTGCGTTTAGTGAAAGCAATCTGGATGTTCCCAGTCATTTTACTTTTCTTCTTGTACTTATTATACATGACTTCTAGGAGGATTTTCTCCATAACCTCCCTGGGGACCAAGCCTGGTCTGTAGCTCCCTGCATCCTCACAAAAGGGTAGTTTCCACTGTCTGCTCATAAGGAAGTAAAGGAAACTTCAGCTATTATTCACCTATTACACTAGCAGCAAATGCCTAAGAAACTATATCAATTTGCTACTTGCTCCACCAACGCTGCACTGATGCACAGTGCAGTGGGTAATATATGTATATGTTCTCCCCAGGAACAAGAGCTTAGTGTTCTGGGCCTGTATTTGCTGAGATTGCCTATATTTGTCCCTTTCACTGTTCCAGGTCTGTTGGAGCTGAACATCTGCCTGAAAACAGCCAGATGGGTGTAAATCTGGACTTCAGCAGTCTCTTCTTTGTAGAGCAGCACTACATGAAAATTATTAGACCAAAAGTCGTGTGCTGCTGTAGAGCCTTCTTTAGTTCTTCTAAATATATGGGTGAACACTTAATTCTTCTTTCCTTTGATGTAATCTTGTTCTATTCATTCATTTCTTAAACAGCTTTGTAATAGACTATTTCCTTACTGTCATTTAAAACTGCCACCTTACACAAGCAGCAGCTGTCTTGATGCCAGAACCACAGAGCCACATTCAGTTGCATTGCAGGTGGTTTCAAGTCTCATTAAAACAGTTACCATCATCTTATGACCCTGAATCATGTAATTTTGGGCTTACTTTAAAAATGGTGATGAATGAGGTTAACTATAGGTTGTCATAGGCACAGGGTACACACTCATCTCCCACCAGACCATCCTCACCATTGGCAATAGTTTAGGGATGTGAAGCTTTTAGACTTTTGAAACTGGGTTCTCAGAGGGCTTCTCATGATTTTGAACAAGCCTGTAATGACTTTTATCATCCTCATTGCAGTTCAGTCCTGTTCTAGACGTTCAAGAGGATTTGGAAAGGGAAATTGGGCCTTTCAGTCATTTTTGCAAAGATAACGAAGATGTATTCAGCTCCTGGCAGCCGAAGTACAGGGGAAGGATTTAGAATTATTCTGAACACATTTTTCTTTTTCCCTCAGAAACAAGGTCAAGAGAGATTATTGTTTTATTGATTTGTTCTTTACCCATCCTTGAAGTAGTGTCAAGTCATCACGACAGGAACTCGACAGAGTTTGAAGAACAGAGAATGAGGAGGAGAATCAGTCAAGGAAGAACTTGCTAGGATTTCACCATGGTAATTTCACAAATGCCACTTTACAATTCATCTATTATTCTCAAAATAGCTCTAATGTACTCTGTAGTTCACACAGAGAGCAGGAAAACAATGTATTAATCATAATGCAATGAACTGCTGTCTCTTAGATTAAAAAAAAAATAGAAACTAGAGACTCTGAAAGACACTGGGGGAGAAACTGGCCTTCAGAAATACTGAAGACAGTATTAAAATGACATATTACTTTTAATTAAGATCCAAAAGTGACGATCAAGCTCAAGTCTTTCTTGCATAATGTACTGAGAAGATACACACCAAGAGATGGGGCATAGTCTCTGAAACAAACAGGCAGGTGTCACTGAGGTTTTGACACATCAGATACAGTATTTTGAACTCAGTAATGCATACACAGCTCAGGAGCTTCTACAGTAAGTAAGAGGCCGTAAGTGCAGCAGGCAGCGTCTGTTGAAAAGAATCCATCCATGTCCCTATCCATCCATGTCCCTGTGCTCTCTCCTATGGGATTTGCAGCCATGTTAAACCTCAAGCCACCAAAATATGTTGCTGCTGCCTACCTACAGATACCAACCTTACAGTTGCCATCTGGCATCAAGTTCTGAAGCTTCATAACTTCAATTTCCTCTGCAATGACAGTATGATAGACTTCTTCCAAAAAGAGAAGCAAATGCTTGCTGTGTTACAATTCCATTTTATGGGGTCTAAGAGAATGCCATATACATTTCTAATAAAGTGAGAAGCTGCAACACAAACATGAAAATGGAAAAGTTTTCCTCTGTACCTCAGTTTATGCGAGAGCAGGCACATGTAACATTTGCTCAAATGGTTAAGTCTCCTCATTGCTCTGGGCTGCAATTAAACTAGCTTTAACTATCAATTATGGCTCAATAATGCCTTAGCTCAGGCTTGAACTGCCAGCACAGACTTCTGCTCTCCAATCTGAGACAGAACAGATTTTAACACCTCTCTAAAGTCAAGTAGTAAACACATAATACTGCATGTCTTTTTAGATGGCTTTTAACAAGGCCTTTTAACACAAATGTTTTTATTTTCATTTTAATTTTATTTAGAATTAAAATAAACCAACAAACAACCAACTCTGAATAGGTGCTAAAAAATCAGGTACAAACTGTATGCTAGCACCAAAGTAATTCTAATGACTATTTCCTCCTTAAGGGGTAAAATAGAGAAAGTTAGTTGAAAAAAAACCCCAGCCAGCCTGAAGAGGAAACAGCTGCTACATACCCATGAAATACTGTGGAACTGCTGCCATCTTCTGGGACATGAAACAAAGGCACATCAGTATTAAACAGTATACTCTTACTTGCAAGAACAGACAAGGTTTAGGGTTTCAGACACAGAATAGAAAGAAATTCTTGAGGGCTGGCACATTTGGCCATATCATATTCCATTTCTTCACCACTTACATATTCGACTACTAAAATTTTATAAACACGGAGAAATTATGCTCCTTTAATTTCAGTTGTAAGGCAGAGTCGTAAGCACTTGTGGCATCCTACTTCTGAGAAGCCTCTCAGAGTGACTGCTTGGGAATAGTGTAAAATTTGCATTTATATCATACTGATTGGAGTGCCTTGTTATGGTCCACAATAAGGGCTTCCTGAAGTATTGTTATATGTTATACACACTTGCAACTCAATAGATGTGTTTCTGTGTGATGCATTTTGGGGTAGCTTTACTGCATATTTCAGGCTTTTTCTTCTTCTGGAAGGACTCTAAGCAATAAGAGAGTTGGATTCATTTATTCATTTTCTTTTTCTAATTTACAGCATGTTCCATGGGCTTGTTGAGACTCTGGGTTGATTGTGAGCAGAAAAGCTTGTCATAGGAGTTCAACGCTCAGTGTATAAGCTACAAGTGGTTTTGTCATGGCTGCCCACAAACTGTTTCATGTTTCATCATGGGAGCATAGCTCATGATCAGGGGGCAAGTAAAAAAAGATCACATAGCACCAGGCTTCTCAGGGACGAGTTAGACGTTAGGACCACCAAAAATAAACACTTAATAATGAATAAATAATTTTTAAAATTAGAAGTTAACTAAATGAATAAAGAAATAGGACTCTTAATTCTCTGAGTGATACATTGCTCCCTTTCAAAACAGACTGTAGCTCCTGCCCAACCTGAAGTTCTCAAACAGCCACCTATTAGATTAAGCTATTTAACACATACACCTGATACTGAAGGAATATAAATAACACTTCTGCCTACCCTCTTAAATATTAGCCTGTGTCATAACTCAACTTGTGATGTTTTTATTTATTTCACCAATTTCTCCCCAGTCTCTCTCCACTTCATGTCGGATGCCTCCCAGCCTGAAATTACAATTGACTTCTGGGCTGTTTTTTTGCAGGATAACACAAGCAAACAAAGAAAAAAATGTTACCTGTTCAAAAGCGCTGCCCTCTAGGGACGTGTGGCAGGAGAAAAACTGCAGCCATCTACCCACAGCCCAGCAAGACATATGAGATCTCAGGTGGCCTTTGGGACAGGGCTACCAAATGCATGTCATGTGGGTTGTAGAATACTTGGCACCCCGCCTTGGGTTTATCTTTGCTGTTAATACCAGCCATCAATCTTGTTCCTCCCGAGGCTGACTGCTCCTCTGAGAAATTGCTTTACTTCTGCGCACTCATTACCTCTCACTCATAAAGGACAATTTTACACTGTCGGCGCAGCTATATCAGCCTGTTGCCTCAGCAGAAACCACATATGTCTTGAAGAAGTCCTCCGCATTGCGATAAGACAGCAAAGGAAAGATGCTGCAGAGCCTTCAGGTAATCTGGATGTGAGTTTATAATCGGCAAGTGAAATACACCACTCTTCAGTAACAATTAAAAAATAAAACATCTGGGAAAAGATCTGTGCAACATTTAACTGCTGCTAAGATCCCATTTTGTTAAAAATCCCAGCATGTTTCCACATTTTATCATGCCAACTAAAATGAGATACCTGGCAATTCTGAGCAAGGTAGTTTATTAGTTACATGATGTAGTTTCTATAATATGAATCTCATTCCTGCAATGTCCCAGGGTTCCATCATGATGTTTATTACTGTGACAATCCAGAGAAAACAAAATCCATGTTCCATGCTTGTCCTTTTGACACAATTGAGTAGAAATTTTGTTTAATATTCATAATACTGTGTTTATATTACTTGCTTCATTTTCCTCTCTGTTGAATTGGGGTTGTTTAACGTGAGAACCATGAAAAAAGGATTTCCATCAGTTTTTATTCCAAGCACTGATTTTGCTGCTGGTGAACAGTACTTTTCAGAGCATAGGTTCCATAAAACTATGGAGACAATCTGTCATCTATCAGTAAGTGTTATCCAAGTTATATTGTGTCCCTAGGAGACATGAAATACAATTTAAACAACTGAAAATTATTTATTGACTTATCTCTGTATCTTATGCAAAACTGTTCTCTACATTCCAGTATTAATATTTGGAACAGCTACTACTATGTTGGCACCATTGCTATGTACAGGAAGGAGGGGGGTTTATTGCTTCAGGCTGATCCAACACCTTCTCATGTGTTTGCAAAGCGAAGTCATTTCTCACTGTGCCTCTGTTCCCTAGTGGAAGACATACAGTCTGTAAGATCATTTAGGTATGACCTTTGAGCTGTTAGTAGGAGCACAGTGCATAGCACAAGTATGCACAAAAATATGCCGGCTCCTAGAAAGCCTACTATGTTCTAAAAAGGCTGAGATGCACATTTACTATAGTGGTAGAGAAATGTGTGTGGTCTTCCTCTTACTCAGTTTTGTATAACAGGAAAATGACACTGGAACTGGCAAGCTGATTAATTAAAATTTACTGAGGAGCTAGGAGTACTCAAAAGGAGCAAATCCTCAGGGGTGCCACCCTTTTATTGTCTGCTACCCTACAAAGCAATTGTACTCAACGGGGATGGTCCAGCTGATGAAGCCTGTGCTGTTCTTATAGGACGTTTCTCAACAGAGATCCTCGTTGTCACTAGAAGTTATGTTCAGAGAATGCTGCAAGGTCTTCTCCCATGAAAGGGAGAAGGCAGTGTTCTGTAACAGCTCCTACTTTTGTTTTACTTGGTTGAAAGAATAAAAAGCATCAAGAAAAGGAAGGGGGGTTGGTAATGGATATAATGGGCTTTACTTCAGGCTTGCATATCTGCCAAGTTTCCAACCAAGGTATTTGTTTTGAGCAAGGTATTTTGAAATAAACAAATTAGTCCATTTAGGAAATGTGGAATGCTTCAACTAACGTTCTTTTTTTTGGTCTTTAAAAAATTCAAAATAAACTTTGATGTGACTTTCATGTAGAAATTTTTTTTAAGCGAGGGAAATTTCGACATCTATTTTGATACTTACAAAAAAAAAAAAAAACAACAACCCAAACCATTAACGGGACATCATATTCATAAGCCATTTTAAAAGTAATCAAAATACAAATGCGTTGTCCTTTCTATAGTGTGGTAAAAGCTCCTGTGCACACCTACAAAGGAGCATGGAGAGACAATGGCAGCTGGAGGAACCCAAATACCTTGCCCTGGTGGCTCCTAGGCCCACTGCAGGAGCCATCATCCACCTCCAGCATCCCAGAGGAGCACAGGGACACAAGCATACAGGAACCCAAATCAAGGAGGACCAAACCAAGGAACCCATACTTGAAGGACTCTCAGGGCAGCCTCAGCCCCAGGGTCCAGGTGTGACACCCACCATTGTAAGGCAAACCTGGAGCACCTTCTGATCTGAGGGGGGCTGCTGCCTGCCCAGGGATGTGAGGCACTTGATGGGATGCAGTAGAAGAGCACTTTGGAAGAGACTATTTAGGGAGAAACCAAAGAGGAGAGAAAGGAAGGATTTAGGTGATTTGGGGAGGAACGAGTATGGGGAAATTAGATGGGTAAGGAGATTAAAAGAGCTGATGATGTGTCAATAGTCAACTGGTAAGTACGCTTGTCTGACCATGTTTTGTGCTGTATGGAACACATGTGTAGGGTGCTGAGTGACTCCAGTAATCTCTACTTGTATCCCCAGATCAGTCTGATTAGCAAAAGCCTAGGCTAAAAGCTGGGGGTAAATCAAAATTTGCCTGAGGTGGGTCCCTCCAGTTTTATTATTGCAATAACTCCAAATGAAATGGTGATTATGAGTATTTTACAATGATCATCAGGAGAAATCTAACAATCCTTTATTGACTGTACATTTATTCATACATTGCCTAAAACAACAAATGACATCCATTGCTGTCCTCAAAGTCAAGCTGAGTCAAAATGAATTTAATATAATTGCAAAGACAATTAAAAGTCTAAGTTGTATAACTATTAAATTATGAGTGTTTTGTGCTCTGATTCAGCAAGGTTAAACCTAGTTCTAACTAAAAGTGGTTGCCTTGTTCTATCGCATACCAACAGATTTAAAGTAAATGTGGATTAAATGTTACCCTGAAATGAAGCCACTGACCTGTATCTATGGACTTGAGAATGTTGCCATTTTTGCAAATAGCAGCAAATTCCTCTGAAGATACAGAAGTTGTTTTACACCACTTTATCTGCAAATTTTGAAATGTCCTATAGAGAAGAATAATGCAATATCTGATGCAGAAAATAAAAATCCTTCTGTGGCAACATGCAGCATTTCTCCATTTTAAACATGCATATTCATATTACCTTTTACATGTGCATGCACCTCATCTTTTTTCCCATTAATGAAGTTTGACAGTTTGTAACAGGATAGAAGGGGAATTTATTATATTTAGCACAGAAAACTCATTTCTCATTTTTCTAGTGCCAAGCAGCTGCAACAAAATTGCCTAAACCACTATATCATTTCCTCACCATTGTGGTTCTTCAGGTCACCCTCAAGGGTCTTCAATTTCCTTATGTTCACAGCTTGGCACCTGGTAATTTTCGGAAGCAGGAAATATAAATAAGCTATATATTTTTATTTGGAGAAGGATTTTTCTTTATTTAAGAAGAAATAAAACTGTCAGGTTGAAAATATTAAAAGTCAGAAGCTTGACTGTAATAATCACAGCAGCGTCAATGCCAATTTTGTTTAGCAAACTTGGGAATGAAAATTTTCTGCATGACAAAGAAACCCCCCTCTCCCTGAAAGAAATTGTCCATGTGCAGGAGAAATTGAATTTTTAGTTCAGCAATCAATGGAGTTTAAGAAGAAGTTATGGTAATAAGGCTGAAATGTACCCAGCATTATTTTTCCTTTAAAAGTTACTCAGTATTCCTGCTGCTTGTGGTCATATGCTTTGTATACCAGCCTTAATAATTGAGGAGATGCTACAGTAAGCAAAAGTACAGAATTCAATCCATTTCCTTAAGAATGGCTTCAGATACTTGCTTTGGGCTCTTGCCATGAGGTGGAAGAAGGGTTTCCTTTTTCTCTAACTTTATTTCCACTGAACATTTATTTCCTAAGTCTTTATCAGTGCATGACCTGAAATACAGTACTTTTTCTGTTCCAGTTAAAATTTGGCTATTAATGGAAATATAAGGTTTCTGAATATGAAGACAGAAATTGAAAGCAATAAAAACACTAGACAAAAAGCATGGTGAGAAAAAAAAAATACTTCATATTTATTCAAATAAACCCTCCAAAGTCTGCCACTTCCGTATGTTCTCAGGCTAATTTGTTTTACCATGGCAAATGCAGGCAATCAAATTCACAAATTTAATACTGGTGTCACAAATTTAATTACCATGGTGTCATAAAAGCATCTGTCCTTTCTTGTGCATCTTTACCAGCTCAGTCTTGCTGGGACATGCCTTCCCCAAATTCTCTGTCCTTGGATCTAGGTCAGCACCTTTAAAGCCTCAAAGCTCTTTCAGGGGAGGGCAGGAGAGGATCTCCACTGCTCCTTCTACCTGTCAATAGCACATTTCCATTAAGGAGAGAAGTGGCCTTACAGAGGAGGTTATACAAGTTAGGATTACTTCAGTAACATGGAAGGCAGTGAGATAAAAAGGAGCTATCATCTATCATCTGCTATTACCTTCCCAGAAAAATCAGATCTTCTGAGGACTGTTTGCATTAGTGAGGAAAGTGAGAGAACACTCCCTAGAAGCATAACAAGTCTAAGATGATACAGGGCAGGACTGATTCCTCTCAAAGTCAAAGAAGATTTCGAAATTCAACACCATACTGGATTTACCAATATTCTGTTAAAAGTCTATTCTTTCAAAAGTCCATTCATGATTTGTGTCTGTTCTAGTATGAATGCATGGGCTTTGGTCCAGAATCGGAGATGTGATTTCTTAATATGGTTTGAGCAGACTTTTTACCTCCTCTGGATGAGCCCTGTGCCTGAGAATCACTTACACTGGTGTTTGCTAGTAATGCACACACAGAACTTCAACCCAGCCAGTTACTAGTTCAGTGCAAACACAGCCATGAAAAGTTGTATGCTATTAGCAGATTTTTTCCCAAGTTGAAGTTTTGAGAAACTGGGTCTGCCAGGGGCTAATAATATCAACTATGGACATATTCTTTTATGCACAAACATACAAAAGCGTAGATCAGAAGCTGCACCAATTCTTTGCTATGCATCTCATTGAAAGGAGCAACCTCATTGATCAATCCTCTTTCCCCCACAATGCAAATGCAGTTTTTGATTATATCCTTCTGAGATAATCCTTCTAGATCAATTGTGGAAGATTTCCTACTGCTACATCAGTAGGAAAAAAGTATGCTCATGATGCATCTACAGATTTACTAGTGTATCTTGTTTTAGAGCCTGCATTACAAAACAACACTTGTACATAAGCAAATGTATGTCTTCTTGGACTTTATGGCTAAGAAAAGATATAGGTCCTTCCTAAGCAGACATCTTTTATAATACATTTTTTGTAGTCAGTGGTTGACTGTTTTCCTGAATTATTTTCATAGTTTGACATCTAATTTTGTTTTATTTTTTAAGATATAAATGTGGTATTTTGAATGTCTAAAAATTGTATGAATGGAGCTGTTAATGGCTTCACACGTCTTTGTTACTGATACTTAAATTAGTGAAATCTGGCAGCATTTAATTTCAAAAAGCTCGTTTTGAAAATTAGGTGGTTGGATGGCTTTGTTGTTTTACCTGTTGTCTTAGCAAAACCCCAAGACTCCTACTTTATAGCAAAGCATGTCTGCACCCCTCTTCACTGCTCGTCAAAAAATGCTGTAACTTGCCAGCCGACCGGCTCAGCTGCGCGAGGAAACAGCCAAGCATGCAAATACATAGCAGATCACTAGATGTCCTCCTGCCACAAAATTTCTTCTCATTCTCAGTTAGCACACTGCTAACATTCTCTTAAAACCTGCAATCGTGCATAGCACTAAAAGACTGCTAGTGCAGATTTGTGCAAACAGGCTCAGGGCAGGTCAGAGCACTGCACTTATTTTTTGTTACACACCTATTAGAACTTTAAGGGATACAGAGGAATTTTCTGTCACATTAAGTGTTGCAAAAGCAGAGCTTTGTAATTAATCACACAGCAGCCATGGTCTTAGCACGGTTCCTAGTTTCTTTGCCTTTTCCCATAGCTGCCAGGTTCTTAGATGCTTCTGTAATGCTCTTAACACTCCCCAACAGATAAAACAAGAACTTGGTTTGCACTTGCCTGCTCTTTACGTCTCAGGAAAAAGTTTGTTTTCAGAATTAAATTGTTTCTAGCACCAAAGTCTTTCAACTATATCATTTCAGGCAGCATTTCTAAACCAGCCAGACAATTTTCTTAGCTTCTACTTGTTCCTGTCAAGCAGAATCGTGGAGCAGTATTACAAAATGCCGAGTCTGTAGCGCAATGGTTCTCTACAGCCATTTACTGAAAATAAGGAACACAGCAGCACTGAGAAACACATCACTAAATCATGTGTGTGGGTTTGGGAATTGTTTCACTGCTTTTATCCTATTGTGATGTGACAGCATATTTAGAAAGTCAAGGTACATCATCTTTGCAAGGAAGCAGAGCATTCTGACCATAAAATCCCTAAATGAAACACAGCACTGGTTTTTATATCAAATAGGACTTTTGGTTTCTGATCATGTTTCTTATTTGAATTCATTAGTGTTCTAAGAAGAAAACTACCTGCATATTTGTTACTTGGGGTGATAGTAAATCTTCAAATTGGACAGAAATGTGTAGATTACCAGTTTATTTACCAAGGGAAATAAAGATTTTGAGGACATGGAAAACTGTTGAAATGTTTACCAAACTGGAAGGGATTCAGCTGAAGCAGAAAATAATGTCCGAATATTTTGTTTGACTTCTAAATCTAACTTTTAAAAAATTACCTTGTATATCTTTGTTGCTGAAATAAGTGAATAAGCCAAAACCAACAAAAACCTTTCATGTTGGGTTAAATAACACACAGTGGCTGACAGACATTTGCTGTTCCAAAAGAATAAGTATTATCTGACAATTGATTAGAATGGACTCCTCTCTTCTTTGTCCTGATTTTTGTATTTGGTCTACTACACAGGCAGTACTATCTATTGTTAGGTTCTGTGCTATGCTGGGACCTCACAGACGCTTCAGTGCTGTGGTTCATATTTCCTAGAATTTACTGGTCTGATCTTCATGCTTTTATTCAGGGCAGAATTCTCTCTGAAGTCAAATGGGATACTCTTCAAATTAAAGGATGTGTGGGTAGATATCAGCCTGTCAAAAATTAATTAAAGCTCCCATAAATGGGAAGGTGACCCACATAATCTTGTAGCCAAAGAGTGTGCGCTGGAATATGGGTGGTGGTGTGACCGCTCCAGGTAACTGTTGTTTTCAGATAAACATGAGGGGGGTTGTTTGCTTGGTTTAGAATGTAAACTTCACTTTAGAGGGATAATAACTGTTCTTAGATTAATTCACATGTGGGTCACATGCGTATCAATTCATTCAACAGAGGACAGATTCAGCAGATAGTGACTTGCTAAAAGATAATAAAACAGTACTGATGCAGTGGGGGTCCAGAAAGTACTTACATTTCACGCAATGTTTAGGTGGAAAGCATGCTGTTCTGATGGGTAAATAAAGCCTTGTCTTAAATAATGGCATGCTTCTGATTTCTAAGGTTCATTTGAAAGTTAGACCTTTTTTTTCTGACTTGAAGCCTCCACGGTACCTATGCAGTAGTACCGAACTGGCTGAGAAGAAGCAGGTGGTGGTCACCACTCCTCCCAGGCAGACTCATGTTTTATCATGCCAGCTTTGTCAACAGTTATCTCAGTGTACTAAAACAATAATGAATCTCATTCGAACGATTATGGCCTATGACTGGAATCATCTATGTGCTAGCTCTGTATGTGATGAGAAATTTATGCTTGGGAAATGATTAGCTGATCATAAACTTCAATGTATAAAGTAAGGTTACTAGAGTCATGCACCAAAAGTTTTTACCAAAAGCATTAAGTTTCATCAGCATATCACATTTTTGGAAATTCTTCTACCATGCCCAAATCCAAAGTCCTGATCCATGTGGAACAGACTAAGGAAGTTAACCTGTAAGAGACAAACAAATAGAATATGGATGTTGTTGTCATGTCACATCTTTTGTACTTAGCAAAGTTAAATAGAAGCATTGTCTTTATTGCTTACTACTTATGCACTTTTTTCCCAATTAATAGCTTTTCCTTCTAATTATAGAAACATTCATTT
The DNA here is from genome assembly GCF_037157495.1 of Lathamus discolor. Taxonomy (NCBI): domain Eukaryota; kingdom Metazoa; phylum Chordata; class Aves; order Psittaciformes; family Psittacidae; genus Lathamus; species Lathamus discolor. The sequence continues at coordinate 98,674,703 of NC_088885.1, read as the reverse complement.
GCAAACCACAATTTGGCAATGCAGGTTTTTTAACTGTTCTGGGGTACCCAGATGTAAAGAGCCCGTGAAGCATCTCACAGCTTCATGCCTTTTTCTTATCCTAGCCACTAGAGGGCAAAAGACATAGAAATTACTCGGACGTGGTATTCGTTCATACGGTTTTATATTATGAGTATTGCAAACTACAGGAATAAGTCAATGCTGAATAAGAACCTACAACAGCTTTTTGCTTAGATGGACTTCAGATGTCTTATACAGCACACAGGTTTGCTAACTTCTCACAAACTGAAAAGATGAAGTAACAATGGGCATACTGAACTACAGTAGACAATTCTGAGTTCAATGTTGTGGGTGTAAGTGAAGTTGTCATTAACTCAAGAGTGATCTCCTTTAGGGATGTGAACAGGTTTTTCAGTCTCTTCTTTGCTAACTGCCTTGAGGGGGTGTGTGGCACCGACCGGCTCCACGCAGCTGCCTTGCTGCCATGAGAAAACTGAAAAGCAACTGCAACAACCCCAGAGGAAGCGCTGAGATCCAAGGAAACCTTACATATGGTGGGAAATGGAGCAGACAAGAGGGCTCATTCACTGTGTAACTCCACTCGCTCTGTCAGTTATGTGAATGACGTGTGAAAAACAATTTCCTGCATCTCCAAGGCTTTAACCCCAGTAAACAGTAGGTTACGTTGCCCACCTCCTGACTTTCGGTACGGCTTGTCCTGGGCCATTGCACTGCAAACATGCAGAGAAGATGGAGTAGTTGAATATTAGTAAAATATATGAATATATCTATCTTACTGGCAGACATTAATAAGCCTTTGCTGTATATTACATTTTAAGCTCTATGTTCTAGTCTTCAAATTATAATGACTAATTAGAGGTATGTGAACACTGTAATTATCTTCTGGCAATAAACTGCAATACATATTCATAGTTACATGGATTTTATCTTCTGTGAAATGGTCCTTATAAAAACAGCATATCAGAAATTAATCCTTAAAGATGAATGGAGAGAATGTCCTTTTCCCTTTGTCTCTGGTTTATTTATGTGTTCCCATTAATTATGCCTGATTTTCTGTTGGCACTTTTTGTCTTAATGCAATTCAGTTTTAGCAGATCTTTCCATAGACTTATTAGTAGGTAGGATCATCATTTATACTGTGTAGCACAAATATCTTATAATCCACTAATCTTGACAAAAAGGCAATGCCTTACCAATAAAAAAATACATGAGGCATAATGATTCCCTGCTAATAACTTATTAGGTCATATCACCCAGTTTGAAGTGTCTATTACACTTTAATTTCACCAGATTTCTTTCTTTGGAAGCTGCTACTCTTTATCTTTTATTGAGGTTATTTTTATACCAGCAACTCATCCCTTGCCAAAAGCAACTGCACAGTCAGGTTAAACAATAGACACAAAGAAACAGCAAGGAAAATTCCTGGATTAAGCTGGAATTTCTCCATGATTAGAGTGGTCACACAGTGGAATAATTTGCCCAGAAGCTCAGTCCTATTCAAAACAACTGGAGAAGACTCTGGTCCAGCTCTGAAGAGAGCCCTGGCTCATGTGGCTGCTGCTGACCCAAGTTTGCTCAGCAAAATAGGTGATGTAGAGCAAGTGTAAGGAGAAAAGGCTATGGTGAGAATAAGAAAGTACTTTAACCAAAAAGCTCTAATTCTTCTGCCTTTAGACCAGTGTCATACCAGTTCCCCCCCTCCATATTCCAGTGCATTTACACATAGCCTAGCCAAGAGGAGCTCCAGCTGAGGCCATAGTGGTGTCATGTAATTTGTGCATGTTTAATTCTCAAATTTCCAGAGCTTCTGCTAGGAAACTGGTAAAGTTGCTGTTACCTTGAACAAGCAATATTTAATTACATTTAGACACAAAACAAGCAGTGATCACAATCAGATGGCAGAAAATGACAGGATAAAGTTAAACTTACTTCTACTCACCCTCAATTTTTGTCTGGTTAATCATTGATCTTAAGATAAGTTTAGATCAAGACAGTAGCAACAAGTAAACTATTGATCTCTAGATAATAGTGTAATAAAAATCCTTAGGTTTCACTTTCTGGCTAGAGCAGGTAAGATAAAAACTGATGTAGGCAGGCACTCCTGTTGCACTGTAGGTGAAGTAAAAGGCCTTTTTTAGTGTTTACAGCCCCAGCAGCTTCAGGCTGAGATATTTCCTCTTTTGCTATGCATACTGAAGCCCTTCTTCCTGGGAAGTGGCTGGGCATCACCTGATGATGGGAAGTAGAGAATAAATACCTTGGTTTCCTTTGCTTTCACACTTGGCTTTTGCTTATTAAACTGCCTTTATCTTGACCCACAAGGGTTTTTTTTCCCATGTTATTTTCTCCCCCCTTGTCCTGCTGAAGATGGGAGTGATAGAGCTACCTCATGTGCAGCTGGCATCCAGCCAGGGTCAGCCCAACGCAGTTAAAAATTACGTTTCTCAAATTGTCACTGATGATGATGTGAAAAGTCTGCCCAGCACAATTTACTGTGTAGAAATCATCGTTCAGCTTACTCTAACGTCTTAATCTCCCCTTACTCTCACAATTCAGTTCCAGAGACTTCAGTTTTAAATCAGACTATCTTGGCACATTAGAGATGCACAATATCAGTAATAGTTATCACCATTACACACAAAACAGAGGTCATTATGAAGTTTTCAAAGAAATGTTAAAAACACGTCATTACTGCAATCTCGTACAGGCAAATAGAATAAATTAAAACCACTGACACTGTGAGTTGATTAATCAAAAATACATCGATTTACAGGTTTTATGGCTCTTTGGCAATTCACTAAAAGTTTTGTAGGATCCTTTGTATAACTGATTGATGAAGTTTGTAATTTAATCCATTATGTACATAGTATTGATAGTTTCTAGCATAAACAGTGCATATTGGTGTTTTCATTCAATGTAACAAACTACGTAGCAAATAAGTGCAAAAAGGGATGTTTATTTCTAGAAAAAGAAGCCATAAACTAATTTATAGAGAGTGTAAAAGGTAGTAAATATTTATATTTTGGTATTTTATACTTAGAATGTTAATTTGTAAAATCAGTGATACAAAAGACGCTTGACCTATACTGATGCATGGTGGGCTCATAGAGATAATGCATGTAATGAATATAAGTAACAAAGTGGATGCTACATAATTTGTCTATCTTCCTTCAGAAATAGTATTTCTGGTGGAATACTGGTGGAATACTACCAAATCCTCCAACCACCTGTAAAACATTTATAAAAGCCATACCACATTAACTGTGCCTCTAAATGCACAACATCTGTGTCTCAGCTGTGCTCTAAATATGTCTGTGGAAGTGCTTTAGAAATCTCAGAGCTCACTATCCAGTTGTTCTTTTACCATTCGCTTTTTTCAAGACTTAATTAAAGCATCGGCCATTACTAGAAAAGGACATGCCTTTACTTCTGTGGTCTAATGATAAGGAGTAATCTAGCATTCATTATAAGCCACATAGCAAATAATGAAAAATAGCAATGCCCTGAAGTATTTATCACAGAATAACAGTCCACAGAGCAATAGTACCTTATCTATTCGCATCTGGCAGAACCCCCACCCTCACTCCAATTGTTGCAACCTCTCTGCTCCTTGGATCCTCTCTCCTACTTCCTCCTTGATTGTTTTCAAAGGCACTTTTTCAAGTTCTGACTTTTCAGCTTTTTAGAACTATACAACTAACCTATCTGGTGGCTCTGTTTGGAGCTGATACCTAGTTTAATGACAATGAGCATGAAAACTTCTCTTCTCAGCAGCATCTTTTCTTAAGAATACAATTCAGTTACCTAAAGAGATAATTCTTATTCACTTAAAGTGAGAAACATTAACATGCTAAAATAGACTATAAATTCCTACTGATTCTCAACACTTCTTTCTCATTTCAGACATAGTTTTTGACTGTCACATGTTTTCCATTTAAAACCTTGGTCTGCTTTGCAGCAGAATTAAATTCGTCTTTAATGATTGTCTTGCTGTAATCGGTGCTGCCCAGATTCTTCTTTCCAAAAGCTACACTCTAGTGGTGCTTTCTCACTTGCCCTGTACTTAGACTAAGTAAAAGATTTCAACTGAAAAGATCAGACTAAAATTGTTCCATAATATTTTAATGCTGAATTGGGTATTTCCTGAAAACGACTCATTCGTTGGCAAAGCAAAATAGCGCTAGAGAGCCAGGAACAACTTCACTGAATCATCAGGTTGCTTGGAAGTCTTTACAGTATTGTCAAAAATAAGCTCAGAGAAATGAAAAACATTCCTTTAAAAAAGAATCTGAATATTTGTGGAACAAACATTCTCATTGCTCAAAAGGACAGACTGTGCGTCTCCTTTTGCTGATATATCGCTTAACTGATACAAAAAGCAAATAGGCCCCAGAGGTAGCCTTACTGAAAAGGGATAGCAAAGCATGATGGACTCATCTAATATTTTTACAACCATCTTATATGGGCTGCCAAGGGTAGCATCTGTCTCATTATTGCCATAAAGCTGACTGAACAAATCCTTAGGGATTAGTCTTAAAGGATTTTTTGTGTGTGTGGGAGAGAACATGCTACAAAATACTTTTTTCTGTTTTCCCTTTGTTGAGAAGGATGAATAAGAAAAATTCTCCAAATGTCACTTTCAGACTTTTTGTGATGTATATGTGCATTTTAAAGATAGGCACTAAACCAGGTATGTGCACATTTTCTGGTTTATTCAGAGAAACCAACATTGTTTTCTGACTTCCATCATTTTGTGATAATGTATATCCTCATTTATGTTCTGGAGTTCACTGCTGAGATTTGGACACAAAGTGAAATACTATCTAAGAAAAGCTCATTTTGTAGGAGTCTTTAGCTACAGTCAAATGCCTTAATATATCTACGAACCTTTTTTCCAGTCCAGAATTCTGCTCAAAATGCTCCCTCTTTATCAGTGCAAGTGCATACAAAAAGCAGTCATTTTGCTGTACATTAGACTACATAATTCTCTGTGGTAGTGTTATCACAGATAACTTCAGCTGGCTAGACATTCTTCAAACAAATCTCCACATTCTGATGGGAAAATTGCAACTACAACTTTCAACTGGGTTGAAATGTACTGCAATAGTAATAACATATGGGACGATTTACACAACTAAAAACTTCTGGGGCTAAAATGGTATTAAAACATTGTTAATATTTTAGTAATATGAAAATACATCTGTTCCGCCATTTTAAAACTGCAAAGAGTTCATAGTTAGACATCTTTGCCACCTTCCAGTGTGTCACTCCTTCAGCTGCCATGAAATGTACCTTTGTCTAATCTGAAGACGCCATTGCTGTAATTTCTAAACAGACACATTTTGCAAACCCAGTTTTGCAGTAGCTCCCTACTACATGAATGGGGTTCTGAATAACTGTAAAAATAATGTGGTTACTTTTAGGATTAGGCTAGAGTAATTTATGCTACTGTTGCATGAAAAAGTTGGTTTTTTCCTCCTACTTTAGATTTATCAGTAACATTTTTAAAATCCATGTTATGCTCTGAAAACCTATTCTTCCCAGAACCATGCACCAACCAAGCCAACATCACTGTCTTTGTATAAAGACCTTCACCTCGCATTCACAAAGGGGAAGCTCTATGAATTACAGAAAACTGAAAAGAAGTAAAATCTCTCTCTTTCCACATCTAGGGTGGGGTAAAATATGAAATCACTGTGGTTTATGTGTTGTTTGCCATACACACAAGCTGCCACCTGGAAAGCTAACAGCTGGTAGAGAATGTTTGTTTTTCCTTCACAGCCAGCAGCTGCTTTTGATCAAATAAGCTCAGAAATGTTTTGAAGACTGTAGAAATACCCTCTGAAGGATACACAGTAAATCGTTCAGTCAAGCTTCAACAACAACCACAAAAAGTGTTAGTAGATTCTTCCTCAGCAGGAAGAAAGAGAAGTTTTGATACAGCCCTTTCTGACTAAATTCTGAGTAAAGTAGTCTTAAGAGAAAGTTCCCGGTTATGGTTACCTATAAAAAGATTGAGAGATCAACACTGAAGGTATTTCGTGGCTATAAATAAATAATTTGTGACTACACTGTGCTCAGAGCACAAACAGGACCAGGAACTCAAAGTGCCCCTAGCTCTCCAGCATATACATTTATCATTGGTCTGGTGTAATGAAGATAACTTGATAAGGATCGCACTATGACAGTTTTTCTTTTGCATTGGCTGCTGAACGGACGGTAACTGTTTCCTGTGGCCAGCCAACTATTGATCTAATTCCCTTCTGCCAGTGGTGCAGTCAATGGGAACTCCACAGGCAAATCAAAGCTACATTTTGTCTTCATTTTCATCTGAAATATGAGTTGATCTTTTGTACTCTAGACAGCCATTTACCACTCATTTTCCTTCATTGATGTTTATGAGCTGAGGTAGGAAATGATTCTCAAATGTAGTTTAACTGAGACAACAGTTGACATTGTGACCGTGACTACTGCTGCACTATCAGCTGCATTAACTCCATGAATCAAGGTTTGCTTCTCATTCACCTTTGAGGCAGCAAACAGCAGAAAGTATCCTTAAAAGGCAACTATGCTGTAGGTGAAGAAATGCAGCAGTTTGTCAGCAGAAGGACTGAGGCAGGAAAAAGTGCCCAAAGTCTTTAGCAAACAGCAACAGAACAGTAAAGTCTTTCTCATTACTTTACATTCAAGGGCTTTACCCCATATCATGTCTCAGAAATCATTTCAAAATGCTCATTTTTACTTACTTATTAATATTTTTCTCACTAAATTATTGGTAACAAAATGAATAGAAGGAAGAGCTGTCATACACAGCAAGAGGGAAAGCCAAGGCACTCGATTAATTTGTAAAATGGTAAAGGACAATCAATACTATGGGCAAGTATTTTTTATATGCAATTATCAGCTCATAAGATACAGTGTATCTCATCTCATTTCAACAACAGCTGATGCTTCCATTTTCCCCTGGAAACCCCTGCAGTTGCCATTATAAAAATCATAAATAATATGTTCATGAGATATAGATTGATTCTGTTGGAAAAGATGACATTTTCATCCATCATTCTAAATGATGTTTCATGATGGATTACCAACCAGTAATTCCTCTGGTACAAGATTAAGTAAAATAGCAGGCTGTTTCAGCAGGCAAATCCAAGGAGATGGCAATAAATCTGCTCAATTATTTTTATTACCAATCCTGTTTTCACTGCTAAGGATACTATTATTTCATTTAGACTTGTTCATGCATCATACGTTATTTCAGTCAGTCAATGGGAGAAACTGCACTATTTTATTCTCAGAGCTACAAAGAACTGAGCTTTGAGAGAACACAGTGTATGGAGATCAGCAGGCCTTAAGTAGACATAAAAAAGCTAGCAATCTATCAGACCAAAAATACCCTGTGAAAACCACATTTTAGAAGTAGCATTTTGTTTGCAACCCAGCTTACCTTACTTACGTGAAAATTCTCAGCCAAAGCATACTGCCTGAGAAGCTGTCCCATTGAAACAGAATTATTGGATCCTCTATGATTCATACTTCACCTTGGTCCTGTAATATATTGAGAATTAGATCATTCAGACTATCTTTTGGCCAGGGAAATTAGACTGCAAATAAGCATAACAAAAAATGTCTCCCTTTTTTTCCCTGCCTCATGCTCAGGAGGAGAAAAAGCATGCAAGAATTAAAAGAATTCTACCACAGAAAGTTATTTTCTTTGCCAGCCAACCTGGCCTTGCAGGTCTGATAAACTCCCCCTCCTTGCAAGGAAATCAAAAACGTTGCACTTCTCTCAGTGCCCATGTTCTCCCTGGGGTGTTCTGTAACAGCAGATAAGACTACAGGATGGAGCATATCTGGTGCCTAGCTAACCAGCTCAGACATGAGGGAACTTTTAGATAGATAAGCAAATTTTAACCATCTATCACAGACTGCTTATCAGTGGAGGAGGTGGTCTATGGAAACACATCGCACATAAGTGTGAATGATCCCTGTTACTTCAGCACTTATTTTTCTGTAAAAGAAGGGAAGATGAGAATAATGGCTCCTCTGTTCTCCAAACATTAGAAAGGTGACAGCCTTGCAGTAGCAAGCTGTAATCTGCTCTTTGCAGGAGGGCATTTCTCCAAACCTGCTTCCCAAGTTTTCACAGACATGACTCTTTCCCTGTGTTTATGGGCATCCCCAAAAGAAAGATGTCAATAAAGTAGGATTTTCCTCAAAGCACAAGATCATTTATACTTTAGCTGTGGACACTGTACTGAAGCAGCTAGATGAACAGGAGAGACGCGTGGAACATAGAATTTATTTCTCTCCTAGTTTCTTCTCTCAGGGGTCAGCAAAGAAGGGAAAGCTGCTGAGGTGCAATGGAAAATTTGCTTCAGGAAAAAGTTTCCTGCCTGACTTGTTCATGTTTCACAGCCCATCAGATAAGCTTTTATCTGATTGACCAAAACAAGGGCATGTTGCAGAACAGTGCCACCATGGAAGCATAACCATGAGTATCTATGCAGTGCTGGACTAATTTAGCACAAGGGGAAGCAGTATGGGGGTCAGTATGACTAGGTCTTAGAAAAAAATCTTTAGTCAAAAAGGCAAAGAGAATTGTTAGGAATTATTGGGACAGGAGTGGAAGTAAAATAAGAATACCATTGCATCACTGCATTTACTAACATTACCTGTTCAAAAACAGTATAGCAGAGTTAGAGAATGCAATACAATCAAGAAGCAGACCAGCCTAACCTTACCCTGCTAACAGATCAGCAGCTAACTGCTAATTTTAAAAGGACAATGAATCCATCTCAGATGTTGCACTTCAAGGATGCACAGCATTGTAGGATTTCATCTTGGGCACCCTGAGAGTGTTTGCTCTGTACAGAATTTTAAGTGTATTCATATTATCAATCTAGAATGATCTCTCTGAAGATAAACCCAAAAGCCAAATAATTCAGTTAAAGGACAAAACCCAAGCCATGTACAAAACTCATACACACCTGAGTACATTTATGATGAGGATACATCCCAGGCACAAACTCTCCAGACTGTATTTGTCTGGTCTCGTGGTTTAAAGTCTCTCTGCAGGCCTTGGCACAAGGAGCACAGCACCCAAGGACATTGCACACTGCTGACGACTGTGAAGGGAGGGAACAGCATTTTTTTGCCATCGTGGTCTGTCTTGCTTGTCAAAACAGCTTTGTCTGGAAGCTGCACAATGAAGGACATCAGCACAGACCTAGGAGCAGAGCATGTCATTGTGGTGGCAGAACAAGTGGAGGGTAAATAAATATTGTAATTCATGTAATATGAACAGATGGCATTTCATTAAAGTTATTAGCAAAAATGGTTCAAAGATGCTTACATTCCCCTAACCTACACAACAATATATACTCATATTTATTTTTCACCTTGGACAGCCAATAGGTTATGATGATTTCTATTTTCTCAAACCAATTTTTATCTTTCCAGACTACTTTCCTTTTCTTCCATGTAGAACGGACAATGGCATTTGACAATTCCTACCTTCTCATGATGTTTCCTCCCTTTTCCAGACTATTTTTCACCTTTCTAGATGATAAGTTGCTGTTATAGCTCCTTAGTTTTGTGATTATCAATGGTATCTCAGGATGCCTCCAGTTTTTTGGCACGCAGCTGCACTTCAAAGATGCCAGCTGAGTTTCTCCAGGATGCTTCTGGTTTCCAGGCTGGCAGGCATTTTCCCTGTCAATATTTCAGCAGGCATCTCCTGTTCTGCATTTTCCCCTTTACAACCAGGTTGCCTTTATGGCTGCTCCCATCAGTTGCTGAGTTTGCTTAGTCTTTAATAAATTGACAATGCTTGACTCAGGAAAATGGTAGTTTGCAGGTGCTACAGGATGACTGGAAAGGAAAGGTGTTCTGAAGATGTAAAAATGTCATCTCTTCAGCATACGACTGTTTATACCTCCTCTTTTTACTTTCTTTCCGATTCCCACCTTACCAAAGCTTTCAACAATAGGATGTATGACATTTCCTGTAGCTACTCAAATCTGCCTTGATACAAGGAGTCAGTAACTCATGTACCTGATCCATAACACAAGGAATTCAATCTCTGAACTGTAATACTGGGTTGTTTGTGGATATATATGAAGGAACCTAAAAGAATTGTCTGCTGACATTATTTTAAATATTTTTTCATGCTGTGTTTTTGTATCAGGTTTGATTCCTCAGTTTCTGTGATTTCCATGTTTAGGCCAGACTTATGGAGCCGAAAGTCTGCTTATTTGATATAAATCCAATTATTCTAATAACAACCCATAGGAATCAGTACGAATGTTATAGTTTTTTCCGATGCTGACTAAGACTGCTTAGCTTTGAAGAGGAAGCATGTGTGGGGAGAGGAAGCCTGGCTATCTTTCCATGCCTTGCAGCCTTCCTGTAAGCACCAACGCAGTGCTTATTTACAGGCCCAGTGGGGGAACATGCTTTGCATGGCTATCCTAATTTTACTGACTGTAAAAGCACCAGATATATCTTCACTTTTTAATTATTATTATTTCTTCTGCGGGAAAGGTTATTCACTTCTATACTCAATGTTAGTGCTTTTTGAACCATCTGAGCAAGTATGCAAAAAGCTCCTCAGCACAGCACAGGCTTAGGGAGATAAGCCCTCTTCTTGTCCTGTCAGGAGGTGTCTCCCACCATTTTAGTGAAAGCAGGGGGAAAGGGTGAAAGCAGGGGGAAAGGTTGAAAGCAGCAACTGTCCCTGTTTGCATTCTCTGCATGGCCATAGCTGGTCCACTGCCCTGGACTTTCTTGAGCAGACTTCCTTCTCCATTGAACAAACAGGATGCAGCCAGTCCCATGCAAACACAAAGGCATCAGCAAACAGCTCCCACTCCAGAAACCTAGCAGCAGCAGCTATTCCCTACTCACTGCTTGCAAAACACTGTGAAATGGAGGAGCAGACCAAGAAAATAGGATTACCACAGATGGCTGAGGCTTAAATGGTATTTTCTTGCTGGGCCAACTCTTGCCTTTCATAACACTGATGAGCTGATAGGCTTAACACCGATGAAATAATAGGCTGAGTGTGCTGCAGTAAGCTATCTAAAGATTACTAAAGCTTCCAAACGTGGTCAGTAGGTAAATATTAATCTGGTTAACTACAGCTGTTTTCGGCAGTAGGTGCACTTAGCTGGTCAGAAACCAGCCCTGCTAAGCTGTCATCAGCCAGGACAGCTAGCTCACTGCCACACATCCAGAGGATAACAGACAAGCAGCCCCCCCTCCCAACCAACTCCCCATCACCTCCAAATGGCTATTCTGCCACACACTCGGTGCCAGTGGCAGGGAAGTCCTGACTGGAGGCATGACATCACTGCAGCTTGCAGGGAAGCTCCTCTCATTGCAGGGGACTGGCGCAGCCCTCTGAGTACCCCGTACCCCTTTCTCCTTCTCACCTAGTGTGCTCACAACTCAGCCTACTGATTTGAAGTTTTCCATGTGACATCTGTTCCAAAGAGGTCTGGGAGATGCACTCTATTGGTTACCAAACTTTTGTTCGGTTGTGTTGTGCTTTTCCAGAAATACCCTTTCTCCACATTGCCCATCTTGACTGGATAAAAATCCTGACCTGTTTCAGCTCAAGGAAGTGCCTTGCCAACACTGGAAGAGTGTTGCATTCACCTCTGCAGCATTTGAGACAGACTTCTTTCTGATTCTTCAATAATTGGGAGAATTTTTGAAAGCTACAATGAGGTGAGTTCCCTTTCTTGGCTATGCTTGTCAAGCATTGTCAGTTGTACTCACACGCAGTATCTACTACCATGTCCAGGTAGCGCTTCTCCCTCAACAAATGATTTCTGAATAGGTTTTCACTAGCTTCTTTGCCCCACCAGTATCAGTTATGTAAGTGCAATGACTGTCTCCTTATGTTAGTAGGCCAATTTCTTGTAATATGTGCATAAATACATAAAGATGACACACTAGTGATTTTACAGCGGGTTGTTGCAGATATACTATTATTTTCATTTCAGTTGTCGTAATTTAGCAACACTTCTGCCTGCTGCAGCTCCTCTTTAGGCCTTCTATTTTCTCAGCCGTTATCAAAATGGCAGTGGTGCAGTGATGGCTTCTCAGTTGCTGGGAGTCTCTTCTCTGAGCTGATGTTACACAACAAGCCTTGTGTCCAAGAAATAAAAGGTGCTATTTATGAATCTTCATTAATGAGTCTTTATTATACTCTAAGTGAACAAAATCCTGGGAAATCTAACCTAATGATGTTAAGTGAAGTCACTGTAACCCTTGCTTGGGGTTTACCTTGGGTATTTCAAGATAGCACCCACAGGCACTATGTCTTCAGCAGGATTTTGTACCAGATTGGCTGCTACATCAAGATATGCAGAAGTGATAACACAACCCTTGTGGAGTTTTGCAGCTGTGCTGAACTATGCAACTGAAAATCATGCCACTTGCCCATAAAAACACAGCCCATTTGTTCATGTAACTGTTCTAATCTTTCACTTTGTACATAACAATAGGCTTTGCAGGTGTTGACATAATACAGGTTATCATGTTTCTGTTTTGATTTAGTCATTTTGGATGTGTCTTGTCTGTTCTTGCATCAAACTAACATCTAAGCCTGTACAGGATGTGTGTTCTTAATAGCTTTAATCTTCTACGTACTACCTCTTTCTAAAACGAATTTTTGTTATAGCTTCAGATTACTCCCTACAACAAATAGCATCCATATTCTTCAGGTATACACTTCCTATCATGATAACATAGCTATCTGCTGCTATTGTGGGTTTGCCTGTTCTTTCTTTTTTTGTCATTTTTCAAATCCATCTCCTTACTATGTGCAAATCCATCTCATTATTATGTGCAACCCTAGATGTTTATAATTTATTTTGCTGTATGTATATCTCTTCTCTTTCAGTAAATTCAAGCTCTTTTGATGTAGAAATACTTAAGACGGGCTGGATCCTCAGAAGAAACTGTTTCTCTTGATACCTGAGTCAAAGTATTACTAAAATAATGCCTCCAATAGTGCCTGATTTCCACAAGGCCCATTGTTGCTGTTGATTATTAATAGGAGACAATTATTACATTTTCTCCCATTCACATGTTTGTGCAAGTCTTTTGGGATGTATAGATGCCATAATATTATGTTACTGACTCAGGAAAACAAATCAAATTACAATTCTTGTAGGCCAAGAAATCTTTTGCTTGGTTTAACTTTGTTGTTTCTATCCATTGAAGTTTCAGTTGCTTTATTCATCAGATATTTTACCTTTTACATCACTGATTAAATTAAGATGCAAATTAATTTAAGGGCTCTGACTGCTCTTGTCAGCAATTTGGATGCTTATTAAGTGGTTTAAAGTATAATTAATTAAGGATGCATTGCTTCACATCCAACAGTCAGTAAAATATTCAGCATTTAATCTTAAATTTATTTAAGCATTATCACTTTTTTGTAGTTCAAGAAGTTTTAAAGGCTGTATTCATGATTTCTTCATTCTGAAAGACTAACCACTAATTGCACTGAATATAGTCTTCCTCTGGCCTTTTATAATTAGAAAATTAATTGGCCTTTACAAAGTGCTACATCTTTGCTTTTTCCTAATGAAAAAATTATGTACCCACTCACTACCTATTTCTCAGGTTAAGAAAGACTGCCGATCAGTAAGTCAATGCTGGAGATGGGTCTGGAGTTCAGACACCAACATGAGTCACACACCGCTCTAAATCTTTTTTTTTTTTCTCTGTTCTTTCTCCCCCATACTAAAAACCTATTCTAGAACAGCAGCAATCAGTCTTTTTAATATATTCCAAAATAGTCCAGAAGGCGCAGCCAGACAAAAGCAGCCATAATACCGAATGCCACATAAATGGATGTTTCTTGTGAGTTTATTGTGCTTACCCCTTCTCTAACACCTTTATGAAAGTTAAACCATTATGCCCTGCCTTCACCTTCCCCACAAATCCTTTGGCTTAACCACCAGGGTGGGGTAGGAGGGGTTTCTTTGAAGGCTCTTGATGAAGAAGAAGAGAGCATGCAGCAAGCCAAAAGCAGTGATTGGACCAGCCCCATTTTAAACCTGGAAGGAAAATCCTGGCTGTTGTAGATATTTTTCACATTTTTATATAACTATTTCTTTGGGAATAGAAAAAAGAGATCACATGCTCAACATGAGTTAAAAAAAGTACCACTGATTTCTCCCTCCTTGTTTTTGAAGCTGAATTGCTCTAAAATAATGGGGTAAGTTGAGAGCAATCAGGACAGAAGGATTTGGACATCCTTCCCAAAACAGGCCAGCCTCTTTTACCTTTAGCAAAAGAATTTGGTGTTTGGTGTTTAAAGAAGCAAAAGCAGAACTGGAGATTTCTGCAGCTGATGTCAGTGGAGATGAATTAACCTCCTGAGGTTTATTTGCTTGTTTAGTAAGGTCACCTAGCCCTCCTGCTGAATCAACAGAAAACCACACCTTCCACAGGCCTCCCCATGCCTGGGACAAGATGGAGCTAGTTCAGGATCCTGACTATTCAGCATCCTGTTGGAGGGAGGTTTATATTGGACTTTAGGAAGCATTTCTTTGATGAGGAGGTGGTCAAACATTGGAACCTGCTTCCTAGAGAGGTGGTTGATGCCCCAAGCCTGTCAGCGTTTAAGGCATTTGGACAATGCCCTAAACAACATGCTTTAACACTTGGTCATCCCTGAATTGGTCAGTCAGACTGGATGATTGTTGTAGGTCCCTTCCAATGGAAATATTCTATTTTATTCTATTCTAAAGACAGGGACCCACAAATACATCTTCTGCTGCCCTGCATTGCACCGAGCCCCACCTGCCATTTTTGGAGGGTGCAAGACAGGGCAATATAGGGCATTTGATACTGTCTCCCACAGCATCCTCATAGATAAGCTAAGGAAGTGTGGGCTTGACGATCAAGTAGTGAGGTGGATCAAGAGCTGGTTGAAGGGAAGAAGGCAGAGAGTTGTGGTCAATGGCGCAGAATCTAGCTGGAGGTCTGTGACTAGTGGAGTTCCTCAGGGGTCGGTGCTGGGACCGGTGCTGTTTAATATTTTCATCAATGACCTGGATGAGGGAACTGAGTGCACCCTCAGCAAGTTTGCTGATGACACAAAACTGGGAGGAGTGGCTGACACACCAGAGGACTGTGCTGCCATTCAGCGAGACCTGGACAGGCTGGAGAGTTGGGCGGGGAGAAACTTGATGAAATTTAACAAGGGCAAGTGTAGAGTCTTGCATCTGGGGAAGAACAACCCCATGTACCAGTACAGATTGGGGGTTGACCTGCTGGAAAGTAGTGAAGGGGAAAGGGACCTGGGGGTCCTGGTGGATAGGAGGATGACCATGAGCCAGCAATGTGCTCTTGTGGCCAAAAAGGCCAATGGCATCTTAGGGTGCATTAGAAAGGGAGTGGTTAGTAGGTCAAGAGAGGTTCTCCTCCCCCTCTACTCAGCCTTGGTGAGGCCGCATCTGGAATATTGCGTCCAGTTCTGGGCCCCTCTGTTCAAGAAGGACAGGGAATTGCTTGAAAGAGTCCAGCGCAGAGCCACAAAGATGATTAAGGGAGTGGAACATCTCCCTTATGAGGAGAGGCTGAGGGAGCTGGGTCTCTTTAGCTTGGAGAAGAGGAGACTGAGGGGTGACCTCATCAATGTTTACAAATATGTAAAGGGTGGGTGTCAGGATGATGGAGCTGTTTTTTTCAGTGATGCCCAGTGACAGGACAAGGGGCAATAGGTGTAAACTGGAGCATAGGAGGTTCCATGTGAACATCAGGAAAAACTATTTTACTGTAAGAGTGACAGAGCACTGGAACAGGTTGCCCAGGGGGGTTGTGGAGTCTCCTACGTTGGAGATATTCAAGGCCCGCCTGGACAAGTTCCTGTGTGATGTACTGTAGGTTACCCTGCTCTTGCAGGGGGGTTGGACTAGATGATCTTTTGAGGTCCCTTCCAACCCTTGGGATTCTGTGACACATTCCTCCTTCAGGCAGAAACATTAGGCAAAGCAATAATGGCATCAGTGGACTTTCCCTTTCTGGGCAGGTAGGGCCTCAGGTGGAGTGCCAGCGCTGTTTGCCTATGTGAGAAGCCTGCTTTTATTTCTAAGTTACATTGGGAGCAGGTGCCCAGGCACTTGCAGTGGGGGCTGCAGGGCGGCCAGACACAGACACAGTTCCAGCCAGCTCAGATGGATCCACCACAGGGCACAGCCGAGCCCCACAGTCAAGGTGGTACCTCCTCAGAGAAAGCATATGTAAGACAAGGCAGAAAACGCGGGGCAGGCAGATGAGCAGAGAACACCAGGGTCAGAGGAGGTGCTCCATGGCAGAGCCTGTGGAGGGCCCACCCCCCAGCAGAGGAAAGGGGAGAGGCAGGGCACAGCCAAGGTGTGTTTGTGTGCACCAGTCATTCCCTCCTCTCTTGCCACTCCTTACTTTGCTGAAGGGACAGAGCATGACCTGTGGAAGTAACAAGGCGGAGGAGAGGAGCATGGGGTGATACTGAGCCTGGAAAAAAGGAAAGGTGTTTCCCCCTAGCATGTTAACGCTCATCTTCTTGCTTCCCAATACCCAAATCAGTAATTAAACATACAGATAAATAACTTGGTCATAAATTAATTTTCCCAAATCAAGTCTGATTCACCCATGAGGGTAATAGGTAACTGATCTCCCCCATATCTATCTCAGCCCATGAACTTTCTTGGTTCTGCTTTTCCTTTTCCTCTTCCCATCTCACCATTAAAGGGGATACTTGAACCAGCAGCGGGGTGGGAGCATGGCTACCAGCCGGGGCCAACCCAGCATAGACCTTCAGCAACAAAAAGTTGTTTGTAAACTCTGGACTTAAGACAAACAACAAGTAACTTAGGCTTATCAGTCTCTGTGTTCACTTTGCATCACTGGCTTGAGTTGTCTGTGCTTCCTCAACATGACTGTACTATAAACTTCACATGAGAAAGATCTTTCCTTTTAAATCAGCTTATTAGTTCGCACATCTATAAAATCACAGCTTCAATGAGATTGGTTATACAATTCTTTGAGTAAGAAAGTCTGTTTGATCTTTTGCAAAGTCAGTGAGACTTAGAGCTGCTCAAGCTTTGCACAGCAGCTTGTAAGAGCATTGTTTCTAGAAGCTCACTGGAAAGATAAAGCATTTGCATCTGCAACTCATACCCAGGTTAATAAACAGTTAATATAAAGTATATACTATCCCAAGTGAATAATTTCCATGCATTTGCCTATAATCCTTTTCTTGTCAAATAGAAGTCACATTGTTCTTAAAACTGTTTGATATTAGTTTAATTCTTACTTAAGAAACCCTTATTCTGTGAAAATCTAGTCATTCTTCCCTCAGGTACTTTACTGTCTTGCCTGAAAAGGTACGTATGTACAACACAAACTTCAGAAGCTAATACAAAACACCCTACACAAGACGGGGTTTCAAAGGACAATGGAAATGGTTAGAAAAGAAACAATACAAACACTATAAAAGTATTCTTAAAAAAATAAGTAAAAGTAGCATTTATTATGAGATTATAACACATGCCAAATAAAAGGGGCTTTTAAACTACCAACTGTGTTTATGAATTGTGTTTACAGGTTTTTCCTCCCATTTTTAAACTGGAATTTGGTTTTGTATTTGCATAATTATTAAAAATAAATATTTAAAAATGTTACTTGAGAACAGATGCATACAGTAAGGAAATGGAAACCCTGGTGTGAAATGAAGCCATTCCAGCAAAAGCAACAGCAGAGGATGCATTAGGGTTGAAAATTTAAATATGCTCTACTTAAACTGAGAGGGTAAAATTTTGTAAAAACAAGAACAAATCACCTAAAAACTAACAATGCCAGCCTCTTTCATAGTATCACATCAAAATTACACAGAACACCCCAGTGATCACTAGGGAATCTGCCACAGTCTAGTTTTTCCAATCCGATTAAGTCCATACTTCGTGGAATAATATGTCCCCCTCCCCCTGCAGGCCGAAAGTAGATGCGGTCAAATCTCATCTTGCACTTGTATGCTGCATGCAGGTTGGTATTGGAGTGGGTGTCCCAAGTATAACGGCAGTGTTGTGGTTTACCCAAAAACTCCCACATATCCATAATGTTGTTAGGTAAGTTTCCTAGTTTAGCAACCTGAAAGTAGAAAGAGGGGAAGGAAATAACACAAGACACTGAGTTCACAAATTTTACCTTCAAAACCAGATCTGAGTTGTCACATCACTTTTTCTGCAAAACATAAGTTGTGGAAAACAAAAAGAGTGGAGATATTTCTAAGTCGTGGTATTTCTCAGCATACTCTAAAGCATGACCAATTTCTGTAGTACTTTCTAAATCCAAAACATGTTACAAAATATGCATTAAAAAAATACCTCTGAAATTTTGAGATATGGGGTTCAACACCACGTTCTCTGAATCAATGTCATTCCAGTTCACTGCAATGGAATTTTATGACAGGGAAAGATGAAACACTGACCTTTTAGTAATAATGCACAAATTTTACTTTTAATATCAGCAGCCAAAAATTACTTCTAATTTTGAATGTCTCAATGATGGGGGATTAATTCTGAACTCCAGAGATCTATTTCTCCAGAGCATTAACCCTCTGAGAATCGGAGAGCTGAGCAAGTAAAGATTAGGTTCTCAAAATGAGAAGATGCTTTTGAAGTCGAAACTTCAACTATCCCTGCATCTTCTCAGATATAAATACTGCTAATAAAGCATTTTGTTATTGGGGCGGTGGGGGCTCCTCATATGTATCACCTCAACTATAATAATGCCTCAGCATAGCAATGCCACAGCTTCTACTTCCTCACACTTCCACTTTTTAACAATAAATGTCTCATATCTCTATTCTGTCTAAGGAGGTCATTTCTCATGAAGACAACAGAAAAGCTTGAGAAGATTTTGTCAGAATACCTTCCCAGAATAACAAGGTTGCTTATTTCTATTTACCTCACTGTCTCTAAGGTTTGTATCCCCTCCAAATATAACAGTGGTGGACTCAGACTCCTTCTGCATTTCTTTAAACACTATTTGTAGTTGCTTCGTACGCTCATTGGAGTGATCTTTAGTGCTCTCCAGATGAGAAGTCATAAGGCAAATTTCATTACCAGATATGCTCACCTGTGTGTGAAATGAAGAGGCCATGTTACTATCCACACTACGACAAAAAGTTCAAAGACAGAAGTCTAATGTTGAAGTAAATTACTTACTGACAGAGCTCTGGTTAATATTAATTTTACATTGAAGAAATGTGGCTTACAGGAGAATAACAGACTTTTAGTTTTGTTTTCAGATGAGACTTGAAAACAAAGTATGATCAGTAACTTACATAAAAGATTTAAGTTTGTTAGTACCAAATGAAGATGAGTTTGAACATTTGGTGAGTTTTTCTGCTGTTTGAGACTGTCATAGAGTAAAGCCAGTCCAGCCTTTCCTGAGATTTTTTTCTCTTTTGAAAGCAGAAATGCAGATATTAAGTACATACTGTCTCACTCACATGCACAACCAAAAGGTTCCTCATCATAGAGGTTGTTGGAAAAGGTATTATGTCATGTTTCAGCAGCTTCACTCTTGATTTCTTCAACATTATGACAGTGAAATAGCCATCTATGTTACCTAAAGAGAAACAGGGAAAGACATGGTCAAGGGTGTCTTCTGCTGTGCCTTAGAAAAGGTTCTGAAAGAGACCTTTTTGCTGTGATCCAGGAGAATCCCATTAATTTTAAGATGTACGAAGTCATTAGTTAGAAGTTTCACCATAGGGCTGTGACTTTCTTAGACTTTGTAAATGCAAATATTTAACAAATTACTTATCTATGGAACGTGGTTTTTTTTCTTACCCTTGCTATCAGTTTCTCAAAATGCAGAAAAAATAAAAAGAAACCTGGAGAGAGACTTTTACAAAGACATGTGGTGACACAACAAGGGGGAATGGCTTCAAACTGATAGAGGGGATATTTACGTTAGACATTAGTAAAAAAATTTTTACTATGAGAGTTGTGAGGCACTGGCATGGGTTGCCTAGAGCTGTGGCTGCCCCATCCATAGCAGTGTTCAGGGCCAGGTTGGAGAGGGCTTTGAGCAACCTCGTCAAAACACTAGTGGAAGGTGCCCCTGGCCATTACAGGGGGGTTGGAACTAGATGATCTTTAAGGTCCCTTTCAACCCAAACCATTCTATGACTCCAAACCAACAAGCAAGCAAGTTTTTCACATGTATAACTTGCATTATATCCTGACAGTAAAACACAGAAAGTAATTTAAGTGCTTCTTTCTTGATTTTATTCCTTTTATTCCTGCAAATGGTCAGAGATTTTAGCAAAGGAGACAGAATAAAACTGAACTTACTTCTCTTGTTTCTATCTGAGAGTTATTTCTTACCTGGAATCATAGTGTAATTGCCTGCTTTCGTCTGTAGAAGACAGAGATGTGGTGGGACAACCTCTTGTAAAAACACAACATCTGGACTGTATCTGAAATCAGCAAGATGAGATTTTAAATTAAATACTGAAATGTAGTACTGTTACTCTCTGAGGTCAAATGGAACAGGGTTGGGGGCTCAGGCACACTTTGTTCCCCTCTTTAGGTACTTTAATAACTTTAAAAAAAGAAAAAACTCTCTCCATCTTATTCAGTAGCATGTAAACACATCACTGCTAAAAGGGAAGAAAATAATATTACAGCTGACATGTACTGATATTGTAAAAGAATGCACTACTTCCTTTCACCCTGATCTTGCAAACATTTGCACAGGTTTTGTACACTGCATACACAAGGAATTCAACTTCAGGAGCTGCAAAGTAGCTTTGGAACATATTCTGCAACATCTAAGCTCTCCAGGAGATTCCAACTGTCACCTCAGTCTCTTACAACAGACCCCCTCAGGTAACCTGCCATGCATTTTCTCCAGTCTCATCAACAACACGCTCTTTTATTTCTTTAGAGTTTTTCGGTCAGTAACAGATTGTGTGAGGCAGCAGTCCTGAAAATACTGATTTAGATATGACTTTATAGCTGTCCCTATATTTGCTATAATGCTAACAGCCCTACTGTAAGCAGGTAAAGGACAACCCTATCACCTTACTTACAAAAGAAAAATATGTCACTCCAGGTTAACAAAATCAAGTGAGAATTTATTTAGTTAAGGGGTTTCTGCTGGTTTAAGAGGAACTTTAATTATTACTTAATTATATTAATAATATAATTACTTTATTAATTTACACTGATAAAGTTACTGTGTTAAGATAAATCAACTTATGTAATTGTTAAGCTGCTCATAAATATATTCATGGAAGGTTTCCATTGGTGGAACTATAAAAGATCATCACAAATTCTACTGCTTTTATCTTACCTTGCACATTTTCTTTTTTAATAGACAAGTAACAGTTACAGCAAGAGACCCACTTTTCAAATTTTACTAAAAAAGTCTCCATTTTTTCAGTTTGCTCTAGAGTGATGTTATTCATACTACTGGAGTGAGACAAGTTTCTTGCAGTTTTATACTTCTCATATACAGGATGAAGTATGAAATACGCTTCTTGATACATGACTACAACTTGTACAATATTGATCATTATAAAAAAGGCTTTTTAAAATAGGCACCACAAAATATATAACCTTTGAGATGCTGCATGGACTCATACCTCTTCCAACCACTATGTCAATGTTTCTTCAGCTATTTAGGATTTATGAAGCGACTGTATTGTTTTATCTAATGTTAAGATAATCTAGGCACAAAGATTTGTAAATATCTAAACCAAGGAGCTTGTTTTTTCCTTTAAAGCTAGGTACATGACAATACAGAGATGAAGCTGTACTTACAATGCCAGGTAAGAACAGATTCCTCTAGCTCGTTCTTTTAGATTTCCTTGATCCAACCCATCAATGTTCCAGGTTATCAGTGAGAAGCTGCTGTCATCTTCTTGTTTCCTTGAGTCTGCACTATTGACACTGTCATCACTAGTAGTTGCATCTGCTGTAAGGTCAATACTAAAGAGAGAGTTTACTTGTTTTACAACATGCATTATACTACTCTTCCTGCAATTACCTCGCTTATCTTCTAAAGCAAAATGCTTTAGACCCATCTAAACAGCTCACCAATAGGTGGCCATTAAAACTTTCCCAACAAATAAATTAACATGTATTGATCTCAACATAATTTAAAAGCCCAGTAACAAACAGACCTCTGTCATCCATAGCCTTACTACAGAGAAGTAAGTGGGTTTTCCTCCCCCCTCCTTATACACACAAACTAACATTTACCATTCTGATTTAAGTTAATCAGACAGCCACCAATGTAATCCAAAGCACCTGTGTAATTCAACTCTTTCCCCATACTAGAGACAGGCTGGGTGTATTAGTTTTTCAAACACTTTCCAGCATACTAGAAACGAAGGACTGCAGCCAGGACTTGCTTTCATGTGCTCATCTTTGTCGTACAGCCAAGTGTTTTCAATTGCCAAACCCCTGGGGAGATAAATGTGTTAACTCATTATGTAACAAATTGATAGCCCTTTTCTTTGGGAATATTCACACCAAATCCCACCTCAAAAATATAGACCCTGTCTACCCTGTGACCAAAAGAGTGCTGATATCACAGTGATGTGCTAGCTGTTGTGAGCAGTGCTTACACAGCATCAAGGCCTTCCCTGCTTCTCCTGTTGCCCCTCCAATAAGCAGGCTGGAGGT
Organism: Lathamus discolor; assembly: GCF_037157495.1. Lineage (NCBI taxonomy): Eukaryota > Metazoa > Chordata > Aves > Psittaciformes > Psittacidae > Lathamus > Lathamus discolor. The sequence continues at coordinate 98,651,970 of NC_088885.1, read as the reverse complement.
GCACAAGAGGTTGGGAGGGAACACAGACAGGACAACTGACCCCAAATGACCAAAGGGATATCCCACATCATACAATTCTGCACTCAGCAATAAAAGCAAGGGGAAAGGAAGAGGAAGGGGGAACGTTCAGGGTTATGGTGTTTGTCATCCCAAGTAGCCATTATACATGATGGAGCCCAGCTTTCCTGGGGGTGGCCAAACAGCTGCCTGCCCAAGGAAAGCGCTGAATGAATTACTTGTTTTCCTTTGCTTGCACTCACAGCTTTTTCTTTACCTATTAAACCGTCTTTACCTCAACCCATGAATTTTCTCACTTTTACCCTTCCGATTCTCTCTCCCATCCCATCAAGGAGAAGCAAGTTAAGTGTCTGTGTGGGTCAAAGTTGCCCACCGGGATTAAATCACAACAGTGATCCAAAGTAAATTCCTTGAGTAAAGGTAAAGTCTGTAACAAAATACATTAAACAGTATAGCTAAGATTAGATAAACTGTATTTTGGCAAAGTAAGGATACCAGAATTTTCTTTTAAACATAGAATTCGTACGCACACATGAAAATAAGGCCTGGAACCAAACCAAATCTATTCCCCAGATTTTAGAACTGGTTTTGTACTTAGTGCTGCATAAACAACCTAAGAGTCCACTACCATGCACATGTAATCTAAACTGAACAGAAAAAAGAAAGCAAATGAAAAAGGGGAAGCTAAGGGATATTTAAGTAGGTAAATAATGTGGTATATGCCTCCAGTATCTCCATGTTGACTTTCTATACTTATACTGTAATCTGAAGGACTGAGATGAAATATAAAAGTCTATGTGGTCTGCAGTGATCTTCCCCTGACTGGAAGGTCTTCAAATAGTCCTCCCTCCCAACACATCCTGCCACATAACAGCTCAAAAAGAAGCCACAGCGCAAGACAACAGAGGCGAGTAGTGAAAAAGGTGCTGCCAATTTGATACAGATATATTCTAACTCATCATGGACTACGTACAGACTAAAGTTAATGTTCAGTAGGCTTGCATTTTTTCATACATACATATCAAGCAAAAGCCGGTATGCTGTTACCAAATACAGCTTATAACTATAAAGATCGTAAGAGGTCTTATGATCTTTACAGTACAAGGTCCTGCAAGGAACAAGTGCAAGGTCCTGCGTTCGGGTCACGGCAATCCAAACCACAACTACAGGCTGGATGAGAGCTGGACTGAGAGCAGCCCTGACAAGAAGGACTTGGGATGTTGGTTGAGGAGAAGCCCATCGTGAGCTGGCAATGTGCGCTTGCACCCCAGAAAGCCAACTGTATTGCTGGGCTGCATTAAAAGGAACGTGGCCAGCAGGTCAAAGGAGGTGATCCTGCCCCGCTGCTCTGCTCTCGTGCAGTTCTGCATCCAGCTCTGGGGCTTCCAACATAAGAAGGACGTGGAAATGGTCAGGCCACAAAGACGATCAGAGGGCTGTGGCACCTCTGCTTTGAAGACAGGCTGAGAGAGTTGGGCTTTTTCAGCCTGGAGAAGAGAGGGCTCAGAAGAGATCCTATAACAGTCCTCCAATACCTAGAGGAGGCCTACAAGAAACCTGGAGAGGGACTTTTTACAAAGGCATGCAGGGATAGGATGAGAGGGAATGGCTTTAAACTGACAGAGGGGAGATTTAGATTAGATATTAGGAAGAAGATCTTCACTTTGAGGGTGGTGAGACACTGGCACAGGTTGCCCAGAGAAGCTGTGGATGCCTTATCCCTGGCAGTGTTCAAGGTCAGGTTGGATGGGTCTAGTTGGAAGGTGTCTCTGCCCACGGCAGAGGGGTTGGAACTGGATGATCTTTAAGGCGCCTTCCAACCCATTCCATAATTCCATATATAATACACAAGCCTAATATATAAAACCACAGTAAATAACTTCCCTCAGGACTGTGTATTGCAGGGATCTGTAAAAGTTCAATTCTACATGCAGTTCAATACCCTTGGTATACCCTATGAGTATGCTGTGAGATAACCTGTGTGTACAAGGCAGATCTTAGATTCTAACTTTCACAGGTACATTTAACAATGTGTGCATGTATGTCGGTTTTATTTATAGAAATATAAAAGCACATAGAATCACAGAATCAGCTAGGATGGAAAAGACCTTTAAGATCATCAAGTCCAACCTTTACCTCAGGACTGACAAGTCCACCCTTAAACCATGTCACTGAGGGCCTCATCTACAGTGTTTCTGAACGCTTCCCTGGGAAGCTGAGAATGCTCCATCCCTGGCGGTGTTCAAGGCCAGGCTGGACAGAGTCTTAGGTGACATGGTCTAGTGGAAGGTGTCCCTGCCCATGGCAGGGGGGTTGGAACTGGATAATCTTAAGGTCCTTTCCAACCCTATATATTCTATGATTCTAAACCTGTTCCAGTGCCTGACCATCTTTTCGGTGAAGAAGTTTTTCCTTATATCCTATCTAAACCTCCCTTGGCACAGCTTCAGGCCATTACCTCTTGTCCTGTCAACTACATGTAGTATATAACATATATGCACAGTTTGCGTATACACAAATGTGTGCGTGTGCAGTAAAATCTGCATATGTATTACTGCACAAGGCAAATGAGCTCATCCCTTCTCCAAGACTCACAATCCCAGAGGAAGGTCCTACACCTGGGTCGGAGCAATCCCAGGCACAACTACGGATTGGGCAAAGAAGAGGTTCAGAGCAGCCCTGTGGAGAAGGACTTGGGGGTGTTGGTTGATGAGAAAATGAACACGAGCCGGCTTCAGTGTGCGCTCGCAGCCCAGAAAGCCAAGCGTATCCTGGGCTGCATCAAAAGGAGTGTGACCAGCAGGTTGAAGGAGGTGATCCTGCCCCTCTACTCTGCTCTTGTGAGACCTCACCTGGAGTATTGTGTGCAGTTCTGGTGTCCTCAACATAAAAAGGACATGGAACTGATGGAACAAGTCCAGAGGAGGGCCACGAGGATGATCAGGGGACTGGAGCACCTCCCGTATGAAGACAGGCTGAGGAAGTTGGGGCTGTTCAGCCTGGAGAAGAGAAGGCTGCGTGGGGACCTCATAGCAGCCTTCCAGTATCTGAAGGGGGCCTATAGGGATGCTGGGGAGGGACTCTTTGTCAGGGACTGTAGTGACAGGACAAGGGGTAATGGGTTCAAACTTAAACAGGGGAAGTTTAGATTGGATATAAGGAAGAAATTCTTTCCTGTTAGGGTGGTGAGACACTGGAATGGGTTGCCCAGGGAGGCTGTGAGTGCTCCATCCCTGGCAGTGTTCAAGTCCAGGTTGGATGAAGCCTTGTGTGGGATGGTTTAGTGTGAGGTGTCCCTGTCCATGGCAGGGGGGTTGGAACTAGATGATCTTGAGGTCCTTTCCAACCCTAACTATTCTATGATTCTATGACTCTATGAAGCATCCACTGAGGGAAAGTGCATCTCACAGGTCTGACAGCCTCCTAGGAGAAGCTATTCCCCTCGAAGGGGATAGCATTGGGGAGCAATGAGAACTGCAGAAACTTCAGTGTGAAGACCACAAACCACCTGCCTCACAGCCTGTCAGCAGAGGTGCGAGGTCAAACGGGCAGAGGAGCGCTGCTCCCCAGGGGTACACTACGACCCGGAGACAACTCTCTCGGGTGTGGGGGACCCTGCCTGCACGCAGGAGGTACAGGCGGGTGGAGAGGCACCGCTGCCCTCACGCCGCCCTGCCGAGCCCTCCTGCTGTCCGGCTCCACGACCACCTACCAGCGCCCGGGCCCCGCGCAGGCCGTCGGCATCCCGCCCGCCGCCTCATCCTCCTTCTCCATCGGCGGCTCGAAGTAGGCGTTCAGCGCCCTCTGAAACACAGAGGCGGGTGACAGGGAAGGAAGGTGCCGCTGCCGGGGCAGCCCGCCGTGGCCCCTGGCCCAGGCGTACCTCTATGTGCCAGTCGTTGCTGGCCAAGAAGCTGCGCGCCACCGCCGCGTCGCTGCTGGTGATGGCGGTAAACTCGGAGCACAGCACCCTCCTCCGCTTAGCAAGTGGGGACTCTTCCTCCTCCTCTTTCTCCTTCTCTTCCTTCTGCTTCTTCTTCTTCTTCTCCTCCTCCTCCTCCTCCTCCTCCTCCTCCGCCGCCGCCGCCGCCGCCGCCGCCGCCGCCGCCACGGGCAGCGCGTCGCCCGCCTGCGAGCACTGGGCCAATTCCCCCTCCAGCCGCCGCCCCTCGGCCGCCTCCATGGTTGCCCGGCGGCGGGACGCTGCGGGCGGAAACTAGGAGGAAAGCTCCGCCCGCCGGAGTTGCTGTTCCGGAGCGCGGGCAGCCCCGGCGCTGGCAGCATGGGGATCACGTTGGAGGGCCTGAAGCAGGCCATGAAGTATATGGTAGAGTCGCAGGGCTTCGACCGGGTGCTCAACAAGGTACGGGCGGCCTCAGAGCGGGACATACGGGAGGGCGTCCCGCCGGCGACGGGCAGGGAAACGGCAGCCTCTGACCGGAGAGACGGCGGTTGGCCGCAGCGGGGCTGATCGTTTAGAAGCCGCTTTTTCCCCTCCTAGAATAAAAGGCTAAGCTGGGATGAGGTGTTGTGGTGGGTTGCCCTTGGCTGGATGCAGGTGCTTGCCAAAGCCACTCAGCTGGACAGGGGAGAGAATATACGGCAAAAGGCTCGTGAGTTAAGGTCAGAGAGAGATCACTCACCAGTTACCGTCATGGGCAAAGCAAGCTCGACTGGGGGGGGTGGGGGGTGGGGAAAAGTTTAATTTATTATCGATCACATCAGGGTGGGATAATGAGAAATAAAACTAAATCTTAAAAACCACCTTCCCCTCACCCCTTCCTTCTTCCTGGGCTCCACCTCACTCCCAAATTCTCTATCTCCTCCCTGCCAGCAGCACAGAGGAACAGGGAATGGGGATTGTGGGCAGTTCATCACACATTGTCTCTGCTGCTCCTTCCTCTTCACATTCTTACCCTGCTCCAGTGTGGGATCCATCCCACGGGAGAAAGGCCTCCGTGAACTTCTCCAAAGCGAGTCCTTCCCCCAGGCAGCAGTTCTTCACAGACTGCTCCAGCGTGGGTCCCTCCCATGGGCACATCCTTCAGGAACAGGCTACTCCAGCATGGGTCCCTTCCATGGGCACATCCTTCAGGAACAGGCTGCTCCAGCGTCAGTCCCCTGCGTGGCCACAGGTCCTGCCAGGACCCTCCACTAGTGTGGACTTCCTAAAGGGGCACAGCCTCTTCCAGGCATCACCTTCTCCGGTGTGGAGTCCTCCACAGGCTGCAGGTGGAGATCTGCTCCCCCATGGACCTCCATGGGCTGCAGGGGCACAGCTGCTTCACAGCTGCACCACAGGCTGCAGGGGAATCTCTGCTCTGATGCCTGCATCACCTCCTGCCCTGACCTGGGTGTCTGCAGGGCCGTTGCTCTTACATGTTCTCACTCCAGGGTTTGGCTAAGCTGCTCTATCGTGGCAGGGCAGTAGCTCCTCAGGCTCTGCCTCAGGCAGGCAGCAGCATGACAGACAGTGCCCTTGAACCCCACAAGCCAGGCCACTGGAGCTGGAGGAGGCCGAGGGCTGTGGTGTGTTAGCTGAACCGTGACCTGGTGTCATGGCTGCGGGCACTTCAGGAGCGCAGTGGTGCAGGCCTGGATTCAAGATCTCTAAAGGGGTTATGGTGGTAACACATGAAAGCACAATTGTTATTCAGTAACTTTTAAAATGCAAGAGCTACCTTGCAGTACCTCTCTAAGGATTCTACTAAATAACCTGCTGTGACTGTAACTAGCATTCTTCCCTTCATAGTACGTGTGACTAAGCTAACTTCCAGGACCGTGAAAGTATGAAATAAATTATTACTCTCCTCTGTTTAAAAATTAAACATAGCTCGTTACAACATCTCACAGTTTACCTTGAAGTCAGACTGAAAGCACAAGCATCTCACTGCTCTGTGAGGTTCCACGAAAGGCCCAGTATGAAGAAATGTATTTGACTGGTATGGCTCTATTGTAATGCTATGTTATAATGAAAAACGTTGAAATGACTTTACTGTGTTGTCCTAAAATCTGTAGTGTAGCTTCTGTGTAGGGTGGTCCTGTGAAGCAGTTTCATTAAATTTTGCAACATTAGAATTCCCCATTTAATTTCTTATTTGTGTGACTGTGACATAAAGGGATGCAATAAATATATCTAAGAGACCAACCAGGTCAAAATGTACACATTTTGCATTACTGAAGCATTGCTTTCATTGACAGCTTCATGATCCGATATATTTAATAGAAGGTAACTGTTTGCAGAGCAGCTCTTCTTGTCTTGTTTCCCCATGACGTTTTGGTCTTGTATATAAAGCTTAAGAAACTCATTTATTTATAAAGTCAAAGTAGTTCTTAGTCACCCCGTCACTGTGATAATTTACTCTCCTTTACCTTAAAACTTTACCAGTCTACTAAATGGAGAGCAAATCATAGAATCATAGAATAGTTAGGGTTGAAAAGGACCTCAAGATCATCTTGTTCCAACCCCCCTGCCATGGGCAGCGACACCTCACACTAAACCATGGCACCCAAGGCTTCATCCAACCTGGCCTTGAACACTGCCAGGGATGGAGCATTCACAACCCATTCCAGTGCCTCACCACCCTAACAGGAAAGAATTTCCTCCTTATATCCAATCTAAACTTCCCCTGTTTACATTTTAAGCCATTACCCCTTGTCCTATCATTGCAGTCCCTAATGAATGCAGTATTTCAGCTCATAATGGCAACTGTCTGGAAGTGAGCCTTAAGAGACTGGCTTCGTAAGACAGACTTGCTCTGAAATACTTCTAGACCTTTTTTTCAGTTTCCTAGAATTATGATGCTATGAACAAAATCATAACAATAGAAATGCAGTTTTGTTTGAATTCAAACTCTTTGCTGTTTTTTTCTGGGAGATACCTGAAGCTTTTCTTTCTGTAATTAAATGACTCGAGATTTTTCCTGTTCTGGATAAGACAGATTCCAGTCTGAAACTTCCCAGCTCCAGCAACAGACTTAGTTTCTGGTTTCATTCCAATGTGACATCCACACAGGGCTTAACGGCTGTGGGTTTTAAAGCCCTTTCTCCAAGTAGTGCATTGCAGTAGTAGCTGGAGCTGAAGCAGCATACTGTTGATGAAGACAGAGGCGTGGGAAGACAAGCACAGGAGGGCTGTGAGAAGTAGAGACCAGCAGTTCTAGCTGTGTAAGTCCTGGAAGCATTCGTACATAGAACTATTTTCGTCAAGGAGAGCAGGCAGCTAGTGCCAGATCAGAGCAATGACAAATGAAACCAGATGTTTTCCTTGCCTTGCCGATTCATTGGAGCACTCCCTGATGGTACTGGAAGCCATCTGCTCCCGGTGTCAGGCATCAGTGAAGTCCTCATTAGATCTGTCAGAAACTTAGACCTTCAGTCGGTGCAGCATAGCATGCCTGGTTTAGGATTTAGGACTTCTGTTGATCAAGGTGCTATTTCTGTATTAGGACACTGCCTCAGTGATTTTCTTCCCCTCTGCTTAATTCCAGCTCTTTGCATTCGTAGACAGACTGTGTACTACATCATCATTTATCTTAGTATCATTTCTCTGCAAAATTTGGATAAATTTTGGCCTTTCAGAAAGGGACATTGACTGAAACTGAGCACTTACACTGCATCATGAATAAGGAATAGCAAAATGAGAGACATTTAAATTTTAATTCCGTGTAAGATTAAAAAGATTTCAGTCAACTCAGCTGATACAGTATGGAAACATGTAACTTTTAAAAGAAGTGTAAAAAATCAGTAGGAATTATAATAAATATGCCCATATTTCACTTGTGACAGTCTAAAGGTACTTCAAAGTCTTAGTTGTAGATGTAAATGTATATGATGAACTTACCTCAGTTTTGCTTCTGCTTTCAGATTTTGAACATATTTCAGATTTTGACTATAGTGCTACTAACTGAATCACAGTAACTTTGTGGTCTCAAAAATCCAGCTGCTTGTGTTGGTTACAGGGGGAAGCATGGTGCTATAGATGTACTGTAATTTTCTATTTAATAGCTATGGGCTGGAATAAAAGTTTATACACAAATCATGGTGCTGTAATACAGTGTGATACAACCTTGGATACTTCTGATAGGGAATATGAATTTCAGTTTAGGGAGACCAATCTGATTAGCATTTCCAGTGCTCCTGTCCAAATACTGATTTTTACTGAGGTTGCTCTGGTAGAATGATTATTAATGAATTATTGTCAGTCTTGTTTCCATTTAGGGGGCTAACAAATATGCTTTCACAAGTGTGGTACACACAGATAGAGCAGTTTTGTGTTCCCTCTAATCTGGTTTTTCAGTCACAGATTAAAGCAAAAGGAAATAATGTTGTCTCCTAAGCAATTCCTGAGAGCATAGCAAGTATTGAAGCTTTGTTAAGCTGTCAGTTTAAATATTTATCTGCACTAGAAAGACAGTTGTTTTCTAAGGCAACAATCTTGTGCTCAAAATTTATGTCATATTATACCTAATATGACAGTTTAATTACTATATTGTCTATCTTCTGTCTCATGAGTCCAGAGTTAAATAAGATTTACTTTCAGTTTGATTCAGGGCACTATTGGGTGTTGGTACTATTGTCAGTAAGCTTTTTTTATTCTTGTTTTGGTTATACAGATGAAACTTCTTTCTGCAACTCCTGGAAAAATTGTTTGTGAAATGAAAGTAGAGGAGGAGCACACAAACAGAGGTGGCACATTACATGGAGGTTTGACAGCCACGCTTGTGGATGTGGTGTCAACAGCAGCGTTGCTGTACACAGAAAGAGCAGTGCCTGGGGTCAGTGTGGACATGAACATCACGTAGGTATCAGCCATGATATTTACCAGAACATACTAACTTTTCATCCCCTAACACAGTATTGAGTCCATTGTACATAATTTCTGTGCTGTGGTACTCACTTCAAAAAAAACAAAAAAAGTTGTTTTCTGTGATTTTAGAAGTCTTGTTTTGATAAATTAAGGGGAGGTTGTATTTGGAGACACTTACACCATTTGGTTGTAAAATTAGAGTTGGACTTCAGGCTTTTATTTGTTACACACATTTAAGAGACGATGCCCATTCATTTATAGAATGTGAAGGGATGTTGATGTGTGGTGAATTTTAGTCTTAAGAAATTGTCTCAAATTCTGCCTTTGCTTGTAAAGATGTGTTGGAGTGTCCTCAAAAAGCAAGATCTAGGGTAAGCAGCTTTCTGTAAGCCCTTTTTTAATATTTTTGAATAAAATATTAAAACAGGGAAAATATTAAAACTGGAAGCAGTTTAGCTCTGTTGTATGCTCACATAGAGAGCAAATTACAAATTGGGTCAGAATTTCTCAGTGGAGGAAGATTCCTTTGCTCTAGGTCATTTAAAGGTAGTTTTATACTGAGAATAGTTCTTTCTGTAATGCAAATTTAAAACCACGATGTCTTTAAAAAATGTTGCTCTAAAACCTTTTCTGCTCATGCTGTTACAGCTTGTCAGCTTTGATTCATTACTTTTAATTAAGAGATTATGACTAATTGGAAGTAAAGCAAACCTACTTGGAATAACTAACACAGAGCATTAAAAATCTTGGGAAAATATCCTGTCATCAAGACTTAAAAAGAAAATGCAAGCTTTAAAAGTGTCTGGGGAGCGATCTGTATCTTTACCAGGTTCCCTCCTTTCCCCCACCTACCCCAGCATCTTCTGATTTCTCCACTGGATGGGTGGGACTGGAGCGTCTATTTAAGCTTTATACTGCCACTGTGATGACTAGAAACTTACTGGAAACGAAAACCTGAAATTCTATGATTCTGGGTTTTTTTCCCTACAGTAGTATGACAAGAGGCCAACATATGAATTATTTATTGTATCAAGTATGCCTACCCAATTACAGAAGGGCTAAAATCTTAAGATAATGCTGTCTCTGGAGGTGATCCAAAATGACTGAGTAGCATAACCTTTTGAAAATGTTATGTCAAGCAATATTTATAGATTTGTTTAACCCAGGCTACTGCTTTACTTGAACAAGTGAGATATTACGTATTGAATATTGCTATAATACAACTTTTTCCTTGGGGAAGGAGCTTTTTAAAACATTGACACAAGGGAGATTTGTCAGTAATGGAAAGAACAGAGACACAGAAGCTTTTTGTTTGTTTGGGGGGTTTTGTTGCTTTTTTTTAAATCACAAGAAGCAGCAGCTTCTAAGAATGAAACAAGACTGAAACCATACCCTCTGTCAACTAATGGGGCTTGTGCTATACCAGTATTAGGCGTGACTGACAATACTTTTGACATGGTGTCATGGTTAAAAATGGACTGGTTGATGAAAGTAATCTGAGTAAAATTTATATCCAGCAATTACACATCTTCCTCTGTAATTCTAACATTTGAATATTGTTCCCTTACCTCAGATCATGGTTGGATCATATTCATCCTAATTCTTTCCAGGCTGTTTGTAGGGGAGTTTCTTCCTATTCCCTGGAGAGGTTGTTTTAAAGGCACACCCTTCTACTCATGAAAATAAAACCAAAGAGTTATCTAATGAATGGAAACAGCATCAAACCTGGGAAGTTTTGAAAGCCTCCTAGATTTCTGTTACTTTTCTCTTATCATGGTGTGGGAAGCAGTTAACCTATGCTTGGGTTCCATAACAGAAATGACCTTCTGGAGTCTTTGTAATACAGACATTTTGCAGCTGAACCAGCCAGACTAGTTTAGAAAGGCTGTAGGGAGCTAGCAGTGACTACAATAGGACTTGGAGCTGACCTTCCAACTGAGGTCTTTGGTACCTATTTGTTTCTGCTCCAAAATGGACTCTTCTTCAGAATCAAGCCAATGAGTTTCTTTCAGTCCTCTATTTTCTCAGAGAATTCTTAGACTGAATTACCACTGCAGTACTTAGAGGAACTCAAGGACTTTAAGAAGTGGGGATTTACAAGCAGGCGGTTATGATATGTCTTTATTACTGAATTTTGTTAATTCCCTTTGTGATAATCTAAAACCACAGGAATAATCTTGGATTTGTGCTCTGTAAAGCCTCTTACCTGTTCCTTTTGCTCTTCCTTGAAGATATACTTCTGCTGCTAAGATGGGAGAAGAGATACTGATTACAGCTCAGATTTTGAAGCAAGGAAGAAATCTTGCATTTGCCACCGTGGATTTAACAAATAAGGCAACAGGAAAATTAATTGCACAAGGTAGACATACGAAGTATCTAGGATAAGAAAGTAATTTAAAAAATAATAATGTTGGGCATAAGAATCCCATGTAGAATTATTTTTCTCATTGTGCAATAAGACATTTGCACAAAGTTGTGTTAATCTATATGAAGTGAATTTGTCTCACTCGTAATAAACGAACAAATTTCTTAATTACCACTAGAGTGGCTACAAGCCTAAAATTAGTGCCTATTTTGAGATGAACAGAGTGTGATAGCGTGGGGATGCATCTGGCCTTTTTGGGTCAAGATAGCAGAAGGAACAAGCCTTTGGAGCAGCCATATGGTTTATCAGCATGACAGTGTTTTAAAAGATCTGTTTTCCTTGCCTGCAGTGTGGTTGTGTGATAAAGTAACCCTCTCTTCAGGCCCATCACAGTCACAATCAAAAAACACTATATATGCTTACAAACTAAACTACTCGTTGTGTAAGATGGTAGTAGTACAGAGTTCCTGTAACAGAGTGTGAAAATGTTTTGAGAGTGTAAAGCAGGGTAATACAAAATGTGATTTACCGATACTGTAACAAATTCGAAAGTATTAAATAAACCTTTCTGAAACTACCTTTTTAAAGATTATTTAATAGTTTTGTAATCTTTTTGCACTGAGTAAAAGCCTGCCAGAATGGAGTGGTTGAGATTGTGTGTGGTAGAACCTTTGTACACAAATTCACCTGAGATGTCATCATCCCCTGTGATTCCTGAATGTGAAAATGCAGTTAAGTCACTGGGGCTTTTCACTTTTAACTACCTGAGTTCTGGCTATATTTGTTCAAATATCATCAATTCAGAGATACATCAAAATAAATTGGGTGAGCCTTTCATCAGGCTAAGGCTTTAGATTGCCTCACCTGGGTTGAATGTGGTACAGTTAAGCTGCTGTTCTTCAGCTGAAAACTTGTCTCCTCATGCACTGTTGTGGACAGGTTAAACCACTTTCTTCAAACTGATGACAAACGATCCTTGGCAGAGCTATCACACTGCGATAAAAAGGGTGATGCTATGTATGCAGTGCAAGTTTGCATAAACCAAGACCTTAGTCTTTAGTCTCTTGTGGAAGATCTGAAAAAGTTAACCTACACTAGTAAAGGGCACGCAGAATTCTCTTTGTCATTGTTGACAAAAAGTCAAGTTGACTCATTGTCGTCAGTGCTTTGAATTTTGTTATCAAATGTGCAGGCTTTTTATGGATTCCTAAACCTAAGAAATAATTTCCCATGAGTTAAGGGACCTGTTCATGCAGACTGATTTTCAGCATGAAGTTGAACAAGATTACCGGTATATCAGACTCTCCAGAAGTCTTTTCAAACAAGTGATACTGCTGATAACCTTCAGTGGAAGCTTTCTAAAGAAATACCTACAGTGGGCTCAGGCTATCAGCATGTATTTTAGCTGCGAGTTTATAACAGTTATTTGTGGTATATACATTCTCACCAAGGCTTTTCCTCTGAGGCTGTCTTCAGAAGCTTATGTGCCTTACATGCCTGTGGGTAGTTGAACTAATAGCAGCATCCTCTCTCCAGCAGTGCATCTGTAACTATTTTTCTCCAGTATTTGCACTCATGCTTAAAATCATCTCTCAGTCCTATTTATAGAAACACAGTGCTTTGCTAAAGCAGTTCTCCGAAGATTACAGGAGCAATTTATTGCAGGAGCAATCTTTTCTGCTTAGCAGAATGATAGGCTTCACTCTATTAAATTGTCTCTCACTTTACAGCTTCCTCTGCCTGGAGCTCTATTATGAGTCTTAAACATCTCCAGCTCCTCTACAATTACTAGGATAAGCAGACAGAGAAGATCTGTCATAGCATGTGGACACACCAAGTGGTTTAGCCATTGCTGTTCTAGTTGTTTTCCTGTTAACATGTTCTGCCATCTCCAGTCATCTTTTTCTCATTCTTGAATTTACTGACCTCCTTCTTCCATAGGTTACCCATGTAGCAGAGTGCAAGGAAATGGAAGTGAGGATTAAAACTGCTCCCCCAGCTACTACAAACCGCACTGGGACACAAGAGGGATTTTGTCTAATATCTGAAACAAAAGGCAGAGGGTGAGAACAGTGGAGGTGACAAATTAAATATGTTCCAAAAGATTGAACGCTCTCAGCTCCGTGTGCTGGGGCTGCTCTGTCCTTGTGTGACTGTCCCACTGCAACTTCACACGACTTCCCTCAATCAAAGCTGGCTGCCTTGGGAGCCTACCATAGTTAAGTGGTCCCATTCTATCACTGAGCATTCATCATATCTACATAATTACAATTGAAAAGTGTTCAGGCAAATTAAGAGCAGCAAACCTCAACAGGGAAACAACAGTATCCTCCTGTTCCCTTTCAAGCCTGGCAAGGATTGTTGCAGGCTGAGAGGAAACAGAGAACAGCCCCTTCCTGAAGTAACAAGTGAATTCTCTTTTCCCTTGTAACAGACTATTCATCACAGTGTTTTAGTGCTGCGTAATTAATAAGAGGGACATCATTATTATTCAGGCCGGTTATTTTAAAATGGTTCATTGAACCGATTATTTTAAGACAACCTTGTCTGTTACTCCTCCACCAGCAGCAGCATGTTGACCTAATTTATTTCCCAACGTAACTTAAGCTTGGAGATGATCTTAGAAGGAATTGTTGCCACTGAGCTTGCATAGCTTTGGGAAACTGTCAATCATCAAGCTTAATGTTTGGAATTATTCTTTACTGATTTCACCCTAACCTACATGTTGAAAAATCTGTATCTTACCTTAGCTGAGTCTCGAAGTAAGGGAAGAAAATACTGTTCTAAGGACAAATGGTACATAGCTCCACCTGGCATCAGAACAAATAATCTCCTGTGGAGCTGACCTGGTTCTATCACTGCAGATTGAGGCATAATTCCCTTACAAGCAAGCAAATAAAGTGGCTTGATGAGACAATCTTGTGCGTCTTACACCAGGTTATATATCCAATAACTGACAGACATCTGTAAGCTCCATATCTTACAGCTGCAAATGACACAGTCCCTTCTATATTGTGCTCTGTTTTTTTCTCCTAGTATTTTTATTTTTTTAACATACTGTCCTGGATTCACCAGTAGCCGTTTTTCTCCTTAGTAGCTGGTGCAGCGCTGTGTTCTGACTTTCAGCCTGGGAACAGAGCTGATAACATCAATGGTTTTAGTTGTTGCTCAGTAATGTTTACTGTGACCAAGGACTTTGTGAGCCTCATGCTCTGCCAGGGAGGAGGGGAGGCCGGGAGGAAGCAGAGACAGGACACCTGACCCAAACTAGCCAAAGGGATATTCCATACCACAGCACGTCATGCCCAGGGAGGTAACTGGGAGTTACCCGGAAGAGCACGGGCTCTCTTCTGGGGGGTCGGACTTGTTCGGCGGTGGTATCGTATTCTCTTCCCTTGTTATTTCCCTTATCATTATTGTCATTAGTGGTAGCAGCAGTGGTTTGTGTTATACCTTAGTTACTGGGCTGTTCTTATCTCAACCTGTGGGAGTTACATTCTCTCGATTCTCCTCCCCAGCCCTCCGGGAGCAGGGGGGGTGGGATTAGGGGAAGGAAAGAAAGAGGGAGAAGGGGGTGGGGGGGGATTGAGTGAGCAAGCTGTGTAGCTGGCTTTAAACCACGACAGTTCTTTTTGGCGCCCAATGTGGGATAACGTTGAGATAACGACAGATCTGACCGGAGTGTGTCTAATCGTATTTGTGATAAGCATCTGTTGTTTTAGATTAATAGTCAGTCGTCACAATGCTGATTTATTGGCTCTCAAAGTTGTTCTTCTTGATCTCACAGTCTCAGTATATCGTACCTTACTTAGAGCCGGTATTTGCTGTGGTAGTGTTTTTCAAGTGTGGGGCTTGGGCTGAGATTCTTGTCTCATTGTACTTTATGGTAATGACTTGTAATACAATAGAATCATTGATCATGAAACTGATCTGGCTTATGTTCCCAGTGTGGTCACCACCTTTATACTTTGGGAGGTATATAATAAAAGTGCTTAGCAATTACACATCTTTTTTCTCCTTCTCGGGTGGTCAACCTGTGAAGGAGATATTCTTTTACCCTCCCAGCCCCCCTCCCAGACCATTTACAGCATCATTTGAGAGTTTTGAATGGCCTTTTAATACTGTTGAGACCTGTTTGCTGATTGTGATGGGGATCACCATGCTGGCACGCATACAGAGTGTGTTTTGCCCACGACTGTTTCGTCTGATTTCAAGAGTTAAGCAGAGTCAGGTTTGGGCCTTGTCTGGGGTTAAACAACGATATAGGAGGACCAAGAGATTTTCCCCGAGGCTGGACAGCCATGAGTGGCAGGTTGTGTGGGATAGTATGGGCAAGTATCTAGGTCAGTGGGCTCCTCCAGTACTTCGGAATTTCACCACCGAACAAGTGCAAAATCCAGAAGAATTGGTAAAACACTTAAATGAGGTGTGTGGTCAGTCTGGCCGTACCAGAGACGGACAAATCATGGCAACATGCTGGGGCTTGGCCTATGCTTACAGGGCCTTGTTCAACACTGTCCTGGGCCTTGAGAAACAGATTTTGTGGCGACACGGCACCCCAGAGAGAATCGAGTCAGACAATGGGACTCATTTCCAGAATAACCTTATAGACACTTGGGCCAAAGAGCATGGCATTGAGTGGGTATATCACATCCCCTACCGTGCACCAGCCTCTGGGAAAACCGAACTGTACAATGGGCTGTTAAAAACCACACTGAGAGCAATGGGTGGGGGAACTTTCAAGCATTGGGATACACGCTTACCAAAGGCCACCTGGTTGGTTAACACCAGAGGATCGGCCAATAGAGCTGGCCCAGCCCAGTCAGAACTTTTACATATTGTAGAGGGGGACAAAGTTCCTGTGGTGCACATGAAGAATTTGCTGGGGAAGACAGTCTGGGTTATTCCTGCTTCAGGTAAAGGCAAACCAACTCGTGGGATTGCCTTTGCTCAGGGGCCCGGATATACTTGGTGGGTAATGTGGGAAGATGGGGAAGTCCGATGTATACCTCAACCGGATTTGATTTTAGGGGAAAACAGCCAATGAGCTTAATTGTATGCTGTCGAATGCTGTGTAATACTTTTATAGCCCATCAACTAGATGTCTTCAGGTCACCAGCGACCGGGCCTGACTTTCCTCCAACCATCATCCCAACAGAGAATAAATTCTGATAAAACCAGATGAGTTCTGCAGTGAAGGAACAATCAGCATCAGCAGGCAACGATCCAACACTGCACACAGCCTTTTCTGCCCTGAAAGACTGTTACAAGGGATGGAACCTGACATCATGGACCGAATGGTCTCGACAGCATTAAAGGGATTGGTCCATGCACTAAGAAATTATTTCTTTCTCTCTGTGTGTGTATGTGGATGTATATATATGTAAGAGAGATGGTATATTGAAAATGTGGGATCTGAGCATGACGTGAATGATATGGAATAAGGGGTGGATACTGTCCTGGGTTCAGCAGTAGCAGTCATTTTTCTCCTTAGTAGCTGGTGCAGCACTATGTTTTGACTTTCAGCCTGGGAACAGCGCTGATAACACCGATGGTTTTAGTTGTTGCTCAGTAATGTTTACTGTGACCAAGGACTTTGTGAGCCTCATGCTCTGCCAGGGAGGGTGGGAGTCTGGGAGGAAGCAGAGACAGGACACCTGACCCAAGCTAGCCAAAGAGGTATTCCATACCACAGCACGTCATGCCCAGGGTGGTAACTGGGAGTTACCCAGAAGGGCACAGGTTCTCTTCTGGGGGTTCAGGCTCGTTCGGCAGGTGGTATTGTATTCTCTTCCCTTGTTATTTCCCTTATCATCATTGTTATTGGTGGTAGCAGTAGTGATTTGTGTTATACTTTAGTTACTGGGCAAAGTAAGAGGGCGGAAGGCGGGTGGGGGGAGTGAGTGAGTGAATGAACTGTGTGGCTGGGTTTAAACCACAACACATACCAAACACCTGCACTGTACTCCTTGATGCCTAGAGTTCTGTCTTTATGGAGGCCCACACTTTTCACATAGGGTGATCTGGTGGCACAGTTTGGGTCTCTGTGAAAGTAACTGTAGCTTCTCCCTTCATGCAACATACGGGTCAGCCAGGCGTTCCATGCTGATTTCACTATTGCACAAGTGCATTCAGACAAACACCCAGATACTTGCACCAGAGTACAACTGTGCAATACAGAGCCCTTGAGACAATGAGGAATTGGGACAGAGTTGTTCCCACTGGAATTTAAAACCAAGAGTCCAGATACAGGACAAACACACATCACAGATTAAGGTGCTGTGAGGAGGGATTTAGTCACTAAGAATTCCAGCTCTCAGGAAGAAGCAACTAGGGAGAACCAGGCTGTTAAGTAACTGTTCTGAATAGCAGTTTAATTCTGTTCAGCTTCATTGACTGGCTCTGAGCCACTTCCAGGGCATACGGAAGAATTTCCAACTGTATTTTATCACCAACGCTTTTAGAACTCTCTATCTGCAGAATCCATTTGAACAGCAGAGAGACTCCCAAAACCACTCCCTTACCTCAGTGGCCATGGGAATGAAGAAAAACATTACTTTGATTCCTATTTTGTTACTCAAGCACTCAGGGACAAGGTGATGACAGTTACTACTTTGTGATTCTGTAAAACGTGCACTGAATGACTGCTGTTGCCAGATCCCCTGGTTTCAAGCTGTCTCAGTTGTGGGACACTGCAGCATATGCAGTTCTCACTTAAACCAGAGTGAGTAAATTACCTGCAAGCTCTAATCAAACAAGACACATTGGCTATCCTCCAGAAAACAAACCAACCAACTAACTTTTGTTCACCACACCAGTGCCTCGGGGCTGTGCCATTGTAGTGGCATCCAATCTTTGATTTGTTTTGCTTGGAAGCGGTAGCTGCTTGGGTAGATTTCCAGAGTGCAGAAAAGCAGCTAGTAGAGTGGGTGCTCTAGCATGAAGTAATTGTGCTCAAATTAAGAGACCTTTCCATATGTAAATCTTTTCCAAGCAGAAGTAGGTCATAGATATCTTCAGCCCTAAAAAGCATTTCAGTCAGCCATGCAGAAGAGGAATTATGCTCACCACTTCGCTTGCCTCAGCTAACATGTAGAGCTGGTGCACCCTTCCACCACATCCATATTGTCTCACAGCGTCATGATGAACGGCAGTGCATCCGTCAGGAAGCAGCACCTACTGCTATAGATGGAACTGCCATTTCTTTCTCAGCATTCCTGACAATAAGAATGAAAGCCAAATCCTAGACAGAAGTATCCTTTCTGTGTGCTAGCAATACTAAGGGGCAAGTAGTAACACTGGCTTTATGGTTAGGGAAAGAGTGGCTTACATGTAGAGATTATCCAAATGAAAAATTCCACTAATGGACTTCCAGAATAAACACCACTCAGGCTAGTACCATTCTTCAAACACCCATGCTAAACTGTTCCCCTTTTGTAAGATGGTATTAAAACCCTTTATCTCACTGCTTCATTTCAGAAAGCTGTTCCAGAATCTGTAAGCTTATGCAGCTTCCAAATTTGCTGCTGCAGTAAGTGCAAAACTAAAAAGGGAGAAGCTTTTCAAGGCTAATAAAAGAAAATGGCAGTTAAATGAACTCACAGCATGTATCTGCTTAATGCATGTAAATGTAGTCTAGTAATTCTTGGCTCTAACAGCTACCGTGCTAGCGGCAGGAATCTTAATGTAGTCTCTAATGAAGCCTGTAACAGCGCATTAGAGCAATCTCACACTTAAGGAGCAAAAAAAACCCTTAAGTGACCATTCTCAGCCCCTAGAGATCCAGATGTAACAGGACATGGTGTTCATTAACTGTGAGTAACTGAACGACTTTGCATGTGAGGAGCACCAGAAAACACCATGTTCTCCCAGCAGCAAAACAGACACAGGCAGGGACAGATGCCTGCAGAGCTCTCAAGCCAGGAGTATGCACAAGTGACAAGAATCTATGGCACTTATAGGAGGTTTGAAAGTAATTTTAAAGCTAATATATTATGCCTTAACACATAAACAGAGATGCGGTCACTCACAAGGACCAGAGCACCTACCTGTAGTGAAGACTGATCCATATTTACAAACAACAAAAAAAGCAGAGGATCAAGTATGTCTTTCATAGGTACGTTTTTAGAAGTCTGGAAAATTGAAACTGACAAAAGTACCATCTTTCCACCAGCTTTGTTTCCAATAGGCTTAACATTCTGATATGAAAAAAGAAACTAATAATCAACTTGTAGCAAGGGATCAGTACCTTCATCTAAAGCTTTCAGTGCTCAAAGGTCAGTAGAAGTTTTGAGTAACTGATTTCTTTT
The DNA here is from genome assembly GCF_037157495.1 of Lathamus discolor. Classification (NCBI taxonomy): domain Eukaryota; kingdom Metazoa; phylum Chordata; class Aves; order Psittaciformes; family Psittacidae; genus Lathamus; species Lathamus discolor. The sequence goes on along the minus strand of NC_088885.1, from coordinate 98,632,469 downwards.
TGCAAGAGAAACACTGATATCCCCGATGTGTTTCTAGTGCCTGATCTATCAACAAAGCAATTTTAGTGTAACAAAATAGCTTTTGAGAAGCTATTTGTGCTGTGAGACATATGACAAAGGGCATAAACTGCAAACTAGCTACAGACCTATTATACTTGGGCAATGCTTGTACAAGCAGTTCTATCCATCCTGCTGTATTTTTGATGCCACTTGTGCAGCTTAAGAGGTCTGACAAAGGGAAACTATACAGCCATGTACAGACTATGACATTTAAGAAGTTTCTCCTCATTATCTGGAAAGCACCTGACACAAGCTTCCCATCAACCGACACTTTTTTCAATGCAAGGTTTAATGGACCTCTGCCTACTTCATTTTGCTGCACCCAAGCTTATCCCATTGGCACTTGCCAAGTTGACATGACAAACCCTTAAGCAGTAGCCTGGCAAAACTCCCATATTCGGGTGAGATAGAGCATATTTCAATTCTTGCTATTAGCATATCCAAAGGAGCCACAACAGAACATAGTAACCAAAATTGTCTTATAAAAGAGCTCTTTTTCTTTACCAATGGCTCCACCGAACCAACTAATCTGGTTTAGAGTCACAAACTGCTTTGTGAACATTAGTTTCATGAGATAAAACCTAGGCTCTGGAGAAAGCCTACCAAAAAGCCACTAAGCTGATACCAAGAGGGCCTGAAACCAAAAGCTAGGTATTGTGAACTGCTCCCATTCACTTCTGAAGGGCATTTTGCTGAGTATCTGAATAGAAGAATATTCTGAGATTGAACTAGAAGCTCCAGTAAGAAAGAGTGGAACAATTTCAGGCTTAATCTTTTCCTTCAGAAGTCATCCTGCTTACGCACAGAAAAAGATACCTTTCAGAGATGCCAAATCTTACCATTGCCAACACATAAAAAGCATTTGTGTGCAGCCATTCAGGCCAACACCTCAAGGCTGCTAAGAGAAACCAGAATGAAGAAAATTCCTAATGCAAGAACTATTGAAATTTCCTTTGCTAACCAAGATGACTACAGCCATATTCTCACTGCTGTGAGATGATGTCCAAAATGACACATTAAGAAACAGAGGGATTGTACTTGGAAAGCAAAATCCAAACTCACGAAACCTGCACATACAGGACCTTACAAAACCCATCTTGAGTTTCATGTGAACACTTGGTATTATGCCTTACAGGCCGTTCAAAGAAGGGAAACTGTAAGTACTATTATAGCAGGTATGTTGATTACTAAATATTCCAGAAAGTCTCCACATTCTGTGAAGCAGCATTTTCAAGATATTTCTTTGTGACTTAAGGCATTTAAAGTGAAGTTGCAGCTTTCAGGTGGTGTTTTTTCTAGCATGCTCCAGTTTAACCTGGAGGACTTTATGACTAAAGAACTAGAAATATCCACAATAACATGGCAGTGATATGTTTGACATAGTACACTAGTGATAGGTTTCACAGCTACTTTTCAAAGCAAACATTTCACTCACATATGCAGGAACACCTCTGCCACTAATCTTTGCTAATACCATTTTGAAGTCTGTATATCTTCAGTGTTCATAGTGGGTGATACTGTCAAAATGCAAGACTACTAAAATTCAGTTCATCGGATTTGCATAAATACAACCAGTCATCTTTCATCTAATTTATTTAAGTTCCAATTTTTTTCCAATTCCAAATAAAAGCTAAATACAAGTTTTAAACAGGTAAGCACTAGTTTTATCCAAAGGGAGCAGGCTTATGCAGTTTTACTCCAGTAAAGTACTCAACCCTTAAGCAGAGCCTTCTTTGTCATCATAACTATACAGTAGTCTTCCTTTTATCATTGCACAATCTTAAAATGTTCTGTCAGAACCAACTTTTGACACTCCAAACACTATTTTACATTGTTTTATAACATCTATTCGAAAAGAAAAAAAAGAAAAAAACCCAAAACAAAAACCTCAATGGGTTTTCCATAAGAAATGTTTTAGAAACCAGTATTTCCTGCACAGTTCACCTGCACGTTTACAAGTCTCAACTCTCAAGAAAAAATAATCCTCTACCAACATTGTTTCTGCAGCTATTATTTATTTTTAGCTGCTTTAGCAACTTCAGACTCCAGGTCTGCCTCATCCATACAAATGCACTCAACTTGAAAGAATACTTCATACAGTTATACAGCAACTTGGGGAAAGAGATCCAAAACAAAAGTGCCAGTAAACTTAAGACATGGCGCAGCAAAATAAAAGAGGCAAGAAATGCCTACACATTAAATGAGATGCCTTTTTTTTAAAGGACAGATTTCTTTCCCACATTTACTTCCTATTGTAATAGCCACTTTTCTGTTCATTAAAATGATTGATAGTGCTCTTTGATACAATCATTAACAGCAAAGCTGTAAGGCTTTTATACCCGTTACATTCACTTCTCACCCTCCGAATACTGATGGTTAACATTACAGATGTTAGGGGGCATGACCAGCACAAATGGGAACACCACCACAAATGATCACCTTGTGCTTTCAGATACATTTGTTTCAGTGTACAGTCCCTTCACATTTTAGCAAGATGCTGATGCAGTGCAGAAGGTGCAGAGCATCCTCTCTTTCACAAGGTCCATGCAGAAAACATCTAAAAAAAATTGTAAAGTTCTGAGATACAAATGATAAAAATAATCCAGGATGATCAAGGTTCACAATGCATAGTGTTCTGAACATGAGTCCATTTTCTTCTGAATTCTGAAAGAATAAAGTGGTGAGGAAAGTGAAAATCCACTGTTGCATTCTGTGATCTTCCCCATTTTGCTGGCCAGAACCTCACTCTGGCATGTAAGGACGGAGGTGATCCTCTATGGTACCAACTGTCCAGTGAGTGAGCTGCTCCTGTGGCAGGTACAGGCAGATGCTGCATAACTTGAAGATTGTAGCTTTGTTTTTTGGAGTCTAAAGACAAAGAAAAAAAGAAAAACTATTAAACACAAAAGTTAACTCAAGATTAATAGGCAGATGCCCAGCAAACCCAATCCTTAGCTTGCCTCTGGTTGTAGAAGAACAATACAGACATTTAGAAGCCACTGTTTCATTTATATGAACAGCCTGAACTCACTATTAGGCTGACATCTAATACCTAAAGTATTTTCACTATTCTGTTAATTCTTCACTTGAATCATTTCTATAGTATCACCCAAGTTAAGCCAATTTTTATTTTTTCCAAACCACTGTTAAACCTATTTTAGGCCTTAATTTTTAATACAAACCCCTTAAATTAATTGTGTGAACACATCTGTGGCTCACAGCTCGTTTTTGTAGGTATTAAGCCTATTTATAGCACAAGTTTTCTCTGAGACTGTTGAAATTCAAGCATGAATACATAAGCAACTTTTCTACCTCAGTTATTTTGCAGCAAGATCACTGATGTTCCCCAGAAGAAAAAGCATTTTATGATTACCTGCAAGTGCTGTCTGTCAATGAAGAGAAACACTGACTGGTTAGGGTTGTTGACAACAATTCCAGTCTTGTCCTTTCGGCTCAGAACATGCAGAAACTGTTTTTCATAGTCACCATGATGAAATTCAAACTTGGCCTGCATTGTGTGAATGAGGGAAATAAAATATTTAAGAAACTAAAGCTCACATTTTACTAACTGATTTCCTCCCATCTGGAGCTTTACAACCACTTTTGTTTCTTTCCTTCTCTCGTCTATGAAAAGCAGAAATTGGGGACCACAGAGACGACAGCACACTTGACTCTTGGCACAATTTAAAGAATTCCCAAGTTTCATTCTGTCAACGCTGACATCAGTCATTGCAATGATGTACTAACAATTCAAAGGTACAACTTCAACTGCTTGTTGTGGCAGAACATCCTGGTGCATCAATGATACAGCACATTGCTTCAAACTACTACTGCAGAACTGGCACAGAAAATACATGTAACACTGTTCAAAAATCTGAATGCAAACAGCTATATTTAGCTACTAAAAAAAAAATTATTCTAAAACGTTTGAAATTTATTTCAAGGTAAAAATCATACTGCAAGAATTCCATCCATCTCAGACTCTCTTTAATAAAATACAGCAACTTACCATACTCTGAAAACCTTAATGGCACCATCATATTTAGACAAAGATTCAAGTGTACTAAAAGCCACATACTAGCATGATTCATGCACCTGCAAACACCATTTGCAAAGGTCCTTCACTCACATAAACTTTGGAAGTGCTAAAAAAACAGTGCATAAAGACAGGAAACAGAATTTGGCATTCAAAACACTGACTGCTTTATAAACAGAGAGCACACTTTAGCACCTACAGAAGACACTTAACTTGCCAACGAATTGGTCAAGAAGAGAGTACTTATTCTCCCCTCCAAGTGCAAGATGCTGAATGAAGTTAAACAAAAATAATTACCTGAACAGGCCTAAAGGGTTCATCAGATCCCTTCCACCGAGAAAACAGGAGACAGACTATCTTCTCAATATCATTACGAGGCCAAAGAATGAAGTCCATCTCCTGGGTACAGCCAATCACATCCTGTAAGTAGCAGAGTTTTGTACTTAGACTCCCTCCTTTAGTAAAAAATACAGATCAGCAACTTACCTACACAAGCACACAACTGAAAGGTGGTATTTATTACCATATTTGTGTAATGCTCCAGCTGTAATGCTCCAGCCCAACTAAAAGTCTTCCTTACCTTCCACTGAATTTTACTATCAGTATCCAGTTAACATAAATTCCCCCTTAAGGAACTTTTAAGAAAACATTACCAAAGACTATCTTCCAATATTTGTAATGAAAAACCATTTAGCTCTGCAGCAAGACCCGTTGCAAGAATTAACACTACACCCACAGAACAAGGATGGCAAGAAGATACAATTTCCTAGGCATAGCTGAATGAGATACATGAAGGGTAAAGCTTGAGCAGTATGTATTTAAACAGACTTTAAGAATGCATATGCTGTTACCCTTCAAAACAGACCCCATAAACACAAGCCCATGAAATCCTCATGCAGCAAAAGAGAATAAAAAAAATAAAAAAAAGGCAGGATTAGCCTTAAGAGCCACAAAGAGCAGCACAATATTGAAAACTAACTCAGCAAGTGTAAAGAGGAACTTTACCCTGCGCATAGACTGGTAGCGGGGTGCATGAAGCTGTACTACATCCTTCTGCAGAAGCTCTAAGGAACTTTCCAAAGAATAGCTGGAATCCCGCACACCTTTCAGGATATTTTCTTCATAATTATTGGTCATGACTGGTATTACTTCAGACACTTCAAAAAGCGCTGACTTTTTCTTCTGAAAAAAGCACAGGTTACATGAAGATTATAATCCTTTCTATGCAACTATAGGTAACAGTTTGTCAGGATTTGTGATTTTCTGTTAGCATTCACATCTGAAGTGCACATCATGTCAATGAGGACTTTGACACAAACACTAAAACGTACATGCAAAATCTTAGAAATTAAACAGAATCAGTGCAACAACTTTTATAAAAAAATTAACATGGTTTTTGTAGTCTCCAAAGATGCAGATTTATGTGACAATCTTGCATACAGTAAAGCTGTATCTAAACATGAACAGAACTGCCCTTTTCTCATGTAAATACGTTACTTCAGACTGACCAAGACTCCTCTGCAAATCAAGCCACACTTTTTTCCCCCTTTGCAATACTTTAAAGCTGGCCTTTTATGAAAAGAAGTCTTTCAAAGCCACATCTGGTAACTGCGTGATCAAGGTCCAATCTGAAGTTAGCTGTAAGTCATAACCTTAGGAGGACTATTTTGATTTGCTAATTAACTTTTATAGTCACTACAAATATCTCAGTCTCTGTCAAGCAAAGCCAAAACATTATGAGGGAATTTGGAAGAACAGTTTCTGCTGCATTCAGAATTGCTTAAAGTCATATATCTGCTTCTAACAGATATACAGTATCTGTTAACAGCTTACAGCTCATGAGAAGCCTTGACCTATTTAGGAACTACATGACAGGCAAAGTATATTTTACCAAATAACCCCTAAAGCCCCTGGCCAGAACATACATAACTGGGCAACTATGTGACAACCAAGCTAGGCTGAGCTAAACTACTTTAAGCAAACTGGCACTGATGGACATCTTCAGTTCACTATAAGCAAATTCTGTAGGATTTAAAACAGGCATCTGCAACTAATCTCTACAAAGCAACCAGAAAGTACTATTAATTCTCCAGCTGAAGCCATTACAGTCATATCACCTAAGAAAACCTAATTGTTACTACTGCTTAAACATTCACATTTCTATTTGTGTGACTATACCAGGAAATTACATCCCACTACATCCATCTGTTTGCAGTAGAACTGAAGAACAAAAGCAAACTGAAGAATTCAGTAAACTTTTCAATTAAAGTTCAGAGAACAATCATCACTAAAAAGCACACAGCTATTAAAGCAAATGCAAAAACGATACATTTGAGGGGATTAAACAGTTTCAGTGCTCATCTACATGCACTCTGCGCATTATGAACTCTGCTACCATTTGCTTCTATCTTCACTTCCTCATCATTTGTTCAGCACATTCTCTTACTACAAGCACCTACTTTTCTTCACCATCTGTGGACAGAAACTCCCCTAAAACTGTGGGTCTATAGTTAGCTTTAGAAATATCACCAGGCTCCCCACTCTGGCCCACACACACAGCATTCAGCTGCAGCAAAAGCAGCCAAGCAAGGACTTCCTCTTTTGCTTCCTCTCTCCGTTTCAAAATGGTAGCAGCAGCTTCACATATGCCTGCACATTTGGGCCATTTCAATATTGCATTTCCCAGCCCTTCCCTTCAACTGCCAGGTCTTCCTTTCTGCTTTAACCAGATAAATACAGTTACTTTAGCAATTGAACTAAGCAGATCACCCTTTTCAACTCAACTGTTCACAGCCAGCAATTACACAATTCAGACTCCAATTAGGCTCAATACATTACAATATTAACCTTGAAAAAGCTTTACCCAATTCAGAAGTTATCAAGTAATCATTTAACAGGGCACTGGCACCTCTACATTACAAACCCACAAATATGTGAAAAGCCAAAATGACAAACATAAGATAAATAAATATGGTGATTAAAAAAGAAATGATGAAAATAAAATGAACTCTATTAAGGATAAACCATAAGACGCAATCGGACAGCAAGACTTTACACAGCATAGTTAATATCCATCACAACAGACAAGACAGCATGAAAGACAAAAGATTAAAACTAAGTTACCTTGTCTTTGAACACAAAGGCAATGTACATCTTGAAGTCAAACTGGTCAGCTAAAGATTCTTTTTTCTTTCTAAGCTGAGCACGAAGTCTGTTCAGAGCTTGTTTCTTCCGGGAGTTTGGGTCCCCCATTTTGTAACACAGGTGGTACTAAAGCCTTTGGAAACTGTCGCTAAACTATGGGCACCTTTTCGTAAGACTCAAGTACAACAGAAACAAGTCGTTTGATTCCTGCTAATATGACTAAACAGATAAAACACTAATGTAACCCAAAACCGCACCTCAGGCACTATTTTACGAAAATGGCCTTTCGGAGGGGTCAAGGAACAAAGTAAGCAGTTGTCCAGCCATGGCTGGAAAAGGGATTTTACAATAAACCAAGAAGAAAACCCCCTAAAAATTTTGAAGACAAAGAATTTTACCAGTTTAGCTGCAGGAATAAGTGGGCAAGAAAAAAAAAAAGAACCAACAAACAAATGTTATCACAATTTATGTGTACAATAAAAAGCAACTGGCACAAACCCAATCCATGGGGAGGGGGGTACTTTTGTACTTTTGCTCTGCTTACAAAAGAAAAAAAAAGTGAAGCTGAAATTACAAATTGCGTTTTACCCCAGCCAGATCCATGACTCTGATTATTATTATTCTCAGCCTTCCACTACTGCTATGTTGCCCGCCTTTTTTTTCCCCCTTCAGAATTATTACACTTGGTGGAGAGCAGAGCAAAGGGTGCAAAGGACGAGTGCACATCCTAGGAGGTACATTTCTCTGCCAACAACAAAATCAACTACAGACGACACAGTGATGGCTTGCAGGGGGGCAAAGAGAAAAAACAGCGGACTCATTTCTAACTTCATCCTGCTCATCATCAGGCACATCACTGACCTGCGGCTACTGATGCCAAAGAGAAGAGGGATCATGATGGCCAAAGATGAGGGGCGGGCAGGGGTTTAAGGAACAGTATTATCTCACCTAGAGACTAAAACTCAAATTAGTGCCCCAAACCCAGGCTCCTAACCAGTGGGAGAACCCTATATCCCCCCAGCACCTCACACACTTCCTGGGCTGCTGACCCCGCGCGGATCCTTCTCTCTCAGCTGCTGCTGCGCTCAACAGCAAGCACGGTTAGCCGAGGCTGTGCATGGCCAACACTTCTCGCTTCTCCTTAGGCCTCTCCTTACGCAGAGTGGCAGAGGCTGCAGCAAGCAGGCCGGTGGCCTGTGCCCAGGGCGGCGGGACACCCCGCAGGAGGACGGTGTCTCTCCTCTCACTTCATGGTCACGACTTGGGAAACATGGGAGAGTTTTGCCCCTGCTTTTCTCGCAACACAGGTTTTTGGTGTCAAATTTTTGAGAGGTTTAAAAAATAAAAACCTGCAACTCTAGGTTGCAATTTTAAACCTCTAAGACACCCTCCCCCCAAAAAGTAGAACCCCAGTTATCAAGTTATTTTCCTCCTCTCTCCAGACATTTTTCCCCCACCCCTGGTGTTTGATTAGTCGGGGTTAATAAGTTTTTAGGTTAGGAAATTCGTCGGACCAAGTTAAGAAAAGGGAGGAAAAAGTATTTCCCCCCTCCTCCTCTCGTGAGGAAAGGAAAAAAGGAAAACAAAACCAAAAAAGCAACCCCTCCCAAAACTTCTCCCCCCCCCACTTAGGCAAGAGACTGAGAGACTCAGACAAGAGACCGAGCCCGTGGCCCGCTCGCTACCCGCAGCCGGCGGGCGCAGGAGGAGCAGTGGAGGCGGCGGCGCTGCTAGCAGCACGGAGAGGAGCCATGTCAAGATAAAGCCACGAAGCCGTGGAGCCCCCCCATGCCTGCTGCAGTAGACACGGTGACCGGGCCGCCCGCTCTGCCGCTGCGCAACCCCAATCTGGTCCCCATAGTCTAGCTCGGAGCCCCGGTGCCGGGGAGTAGGAAAATGGTGGCGGAAAGAGGAAAAGGAGGAGAAAGAGAAGGCGGCGGCGGCAACAGCAGCTGAAAGAGGAGGAGACGGCGACGGGTCCCTGCGCTAGTGGCTCCTACGGAGGGCGGCGGGCGTAGAGATCCCGGAGCGACGGATGGGGACGGCGGAAGACGGATGAAAGAGTTAAGGCGAGCTTCTCTTCTCCCAGGCGGCCCCAGGACGTCCTCGAAGGCGGCCGGCAGGAGCGAGTGTCAGCGCCGCGGTGTGCGCCGGTAGCTCGGCACGGGAGCGAGCGCGGAGCTGAACTGCGCTGCGCGGCGGCACCGACCACTCAAAATGGCAGCGCCTGAGTCACACAGGCACCGCCCTGCCCGCACAGCGCAGGCGCGTTCTTCCGGCGCGTACCAAGAGCTCCAGTCCCCGGGGTTGGGAGACCACACGATGGACTCCCGTGCTTCGGGCAGTAAGGCTCAGCGGTAGCCTAGCTAGCCACGGGCACGCCTTTAGGGCCAAGCAGAGAGCACATCCAGTGGCAGAGGATCCCCGAGCCATCTTCACAGTACGAGTTCGGGTCGCACCTCCGTGCTCCTTCCCCCCCGCCACTGTCACGCCGCGTGTCATCGCCCTCGTGCCCCACGTGACGCCGGGCGGACAAGGGCTGGGATGGAGTTGCACAACAGCAGGTCTGTGAGGCAAGGGGTGGGGGTAGTAGCGTTATCACCGCGGCGAGCGCCCGCTCCGCGAATCTAGTCGTTCTGTCCTCTGCCGGTGCTCAGCGGGGAGGGAATGCTTAAGCGTATTTCCACCTTAAACGTTGTGATTTGTATTGGTAAACACAGCTTTTAAGTCTGGTAGCAGCACGGTTCAGTTCTTTTCAGCCCATCGTAAGTGTGTGAAGTAAACTAAAGAATGTAAATCAGCGTTTACTAAAAGTTTACATGGCGATGGCCTGGCTCCAGTACTGACCTCGCATGTTCTTAAGGTCCTTTCCAACCCTAACTATTCTATGATTCTGTATGTAATATGCTTACAACAGGCTGTGTTCCTCTGTGGTGGTGGTTGCAGTGCTTCCAAGGAGGTGGGCTAATTGTTGTAAAGCAATACTCTTATTCCAGAGACCCAAACCTAATCCTCGGAGGAAAGTAAAAAGAGAAAAGTGCAAAAAGTAAGCAGGTTTATCTCTGTACTATGAGGAAAGGCTTGTTCCACCCTCCCTGCAATGGGAGTGCAGTGAGGACAAACCTCACTTTTACCCGGGGTCTTTCCCAGGGTGAGAAGGAAGAATTACTATCTTCAGCACTGGGCACAGGCGTTTGGTGCCCACCCCTTCTTGTATCCCCGCTGGGAAAGTCTCACCACCCAAAATAACCCAGACTCCATAGGTTTCAGTCTTTTTCCCCTCCCTTTTACTTGCCCTGCTACTTTCCCTTGTTCTCTCCTGAGAACTATTTCCCTCTAGTATTCCTTTCCTTTACACACTTTCCCTTGGACACCTTTCTGTTGGATTTTCCTTCTGCCTTCCTTGCGAGCAGCTGCCATGTTGTAGCCCTTAGGCCTTGTTGTCCTCACACAGCATGAGTCAGGCCCTCTGATGCAAACACTCCATCTCGCCTTCCCCTTCACAGGCGTTACCCAGGAGCTCCTCTCTTGTTTGAACAGGAACAGAGCAGAAAGGGAGTAATTTTTACCCACTTACAGGCTGTTGTTCACTCCTAGTGGCAGTGCCTGTTGGAAATGACCCTTTGTTTGGAGGTAAAAAACAAAACCTCTACACAGGAATACTCTACTGGTGGGACTATTTAAAAATACCATCCTTTTTAAACTATATTATCAGTCTGGCCTTAATGAGAGCTGTGCTTAGATACCCTTTTTTTTCCAGTCATAGCGCTTTTGTTTGCCGTGCTGCCCCACACGGCATTTTGTGCTGCAGTCTTGTGCCTGCTGCTATTTTAAGCCGTGACTCACACTTGGCCTGTGACCCTCTTTGTGCTGGCACCGCCGATGCAAGGACGGGCGGGTGCAGCAGCACTGCAGGACACAGGGATTACCCGGCACAGAAGACCCTCTGAGAGAACTGGCGCCTTTCCTGCCTGCAGAGGAGAAGGGAAGGAGTTTTCTTCCAGCCCAGTAACTCCAGCTGCCCTCTCGAGTGAAGGGATGTGGCTGCAGCTACTGCTCTTTGTCACAAGGCATTGGGCAGCTGCCCAGCCCCGGGTTGAGGAATACAGCCAAAAATATCTGTCAGATGTAGTGCTGGCACTACAGTTTTTCTTCTGGAGGACTTTCTAGAAGAGCTATGAAGACTAGACGTACTTAGAGGAAATATATATATATACACACAGATACATGCAGAGGAAACAGGAGATCGAGTACATAGTATTACCTGTTAAGCAGCTGCCAGCTGTCTCCTGCAAACCCTGGCTGCTCGAATCTTTCCACAACATTTCAGGAGAAGGGGAATTGAAATCACTCCGGGTTCCTTGTGTATAGATTGCTGCTTCTCCTTATATAGGAGAACCAAACACAGAGAAGACTTTTTTTTCCTTTCACTCATGGGCTAGTAAAGATATCCTGACAGTGGTTACACGAATGAGTACATCAACCAACCGAAGTATGTTTATTATACATATATGTGCAGAAATGTCTGCACTATTAAAGCCATGAGTAGTAGCTGAGTCCCTACATTTATAGTTTGCTGCTTTTCCTCCATCATGCACAATGATGAAGCTCATACAGTAGGAAAATACCAGCATCTTGGTTAAAATACGTATTTTTAAGAAACATCACTGAATGGAGAGTTAAGAATTATCAAATATTTATATACAACTGACACATAATTCTCTTGAGCCAATAATTGTATAGCATTGTTATGCTTCTTACTGGTTATGCAATGTTGTACCATTTGTAAGAGAGGCTTTGTGACTGAAAGCTGGTGTGTGTCTCTGCAGCAGAGAAGGTAGACACTGTTCAGCTGTCATCCTGAAAAAACAGGATCAGGCACCATGGGCAGTAAATCGTGTGGAGGTAGGAGAGACCTGGCCACAAAATTACATTCCCTGGCAGAGAAGGTGTCTGAGTAATGTAGTTTTGAGAAGTGCTGTGAATTTGGAATATCTGGTTGCTTGTATATTTTTATATTTTCTGCTCTGAAAAACGTCACTTTTCACCATTTTATTGTTTCCATGCTGTTTTCAGTGAAACCAGGCACTGTTGTTTTCTTCACATTGCAGTTGCATAATAACTTGTGGAGTTTTCTCCTGTAAGTTTAAAAAGGATTGGTAACTTTATAGAAAGACCTTGTTGTCTTTTTTCCCCCAAATTATGTGATTTCACAGTCTAATTCCTGTTTTCATAATTAAATGTTTACTCATAAGCACATGGGCAGAATTGTATGCTAATGCCTCTGTTCTTAATTTCCAGCTCAATAATTAATTAAAAGCTAACAATTTCTAGTTAATAATTAGTTTGTAACAGATTGTACCAAATTGATGTATATGTTATAGATATAGTTAGGAAGAGATGAGCAGGATTCTGTTATCTTTCTGGTTATGCTTTCCATACATACTGTACTGGCTGTGTATGTTAGAAGTAGTATCAGCCCTGAAGCTACTTGCTTTGAAAACAGAACTACGATTAATTCGGTGCCAAATTTTAATGCATGAGACAAAAGTAAATTAGTATTCTTTATAAATTCAAACACCACAAATTAGATGGCAATTAAAACTCTTTGATAGACTTTGGAATATAGGATGATTCACTGTTTTCTGCCTTTAGAGAAAACATTTGTTTCTAAGATGTAACAGGAGTGCTGTAGTGCACAGAAGTGGCAATGTTTAGTGCATAAAACATTCCTTATATCATGCTGTGGATGACTGTATATCTGCTGCACAGCTACTGATACATAATTAAGCTTCATTCATCACTTCCTTATGCCCTGCCTTCTAGTCGTAGGGCTGTGGTCACAAAAGCGGCCGTATGTTGTTGGGCACGTGAGGTATTGATTCTAAACTTCTATCTACTGTCGTTGGGTTTATTTCATCTAAATTAGTATAATCATTCCTTTGGACAGAGTTTCATGCAGCCTTCCGTCCTGGTTAACCTACGGAAAAGAAGACAAATCATGAACTTGTCAGTAACACACGGAACACTCCTCTATACGATGTAATACCCCAGAAACAACGCTGAGGGACTGGAAGCGTTAGGCACTGTGATGCCACGCTGCCACCTGCTGTCACCCAGCAAATTGCGGGGAGCCCTTTTATCCCTCAAGTAAATAGCCATTTAATTGGGCAGAAAGGCCAAAAAAACAACAGCAAGAGATCCGAGAGCCACAATTGCTATTATTGATTCAGCGATCTCGGGGCTTCCTTTCCTGCAGCCCTCTGCAGGGCTTGCACCCAGAGGAGGACTGAGACACACATAAATGTCACCATTCTATGATTTATGTGCTTTAGAGGCACAACGCTGCAGTGACTCCCTTGGCTCTTTCCACAGTAGTTTTCTGCATCTAAAATAGTTCCAGTAGTAGTTTATGTTAAATACAAGAAAAAATTTATGATATTTACTTAATAGTGTCATTTATGAAACACAAAATTACAATGTAGTTTACCTGCACTTAATGTAGCAGGTAGAAATAGAGTCCTTAAGCACCCTAGAACTGAATAATTATCTGTGGGTTACAGAGCCTTGACAAAAGGCCTTGACAAAAAGTACAATGTGACTGTCAAGTAGAAACACCATTTTGCCAGTACTTGATTCAGATAGCCAGGTCTCCCTGTGTAATGCTGAGGAAGTTTGCACACACCGGAAGCTAAGTAAGACTGGACCCCAGAGGTAGTAGAGACCATGTAGTACCTTCCCACCTATTACCATGTTCCCACATTCCTGGAGTCATAGAAGCAGCTAGGTTGGAAAAGACCTTGAAGATCATCAAGTCCAGTCTTTACCCCAGGACTGCCAAGTCCACCACTAAGCCATGTTGCTAAATACATGAAGAACTCCCAAGCAGCTTTTTTTCAGCTGCCATTTGCTATAAAGACTGATGACATTTATTAGTAGCAATGGAGTACAAAAGCTCTAAAAATTACACATACCGCCATGAATAATCTAACAAATTGGCTAGGGTGTATGGGAAACCTCACTGTGTTTACTTAGGCTCATCTGAAGTGCAAATAGTTCTAAGTATTCATGACAGTGGGTTTTTTTTATGAAACAAACAAGCTAAAATGCATTATATTGCACTCAGTCTGAATAAATATATATTTTCCTAGCATTGGGTTGACAGAATTTTGCATTTAAAATGGCATAACCCCTACTTAAAGTTAACCTTCAGTCATAAAACAGGAATTATTACAATAAAGTATCTGAGTTTGTAGTTATCAAGGAAATTGTATTGGCTGTGATTTTCAAAGTGGAAATTAAGTGTGTGCAGTTCTGGTGTCCTCAACATAAAAAGGAGAGGGAACTGCTGGAACAAGTCCAAAGGAGGGCCCCGAGGATGATCAGGGGCTGGAGCAGCTCCCATATGAAGACAGGCTGAGGAAGTTGGGGCTGTTCAGCTTGGAGAAGAGAAGGCTGCGTGGAGACCTCACAGCAGCCTTCCAGTATCTGAAGGGGGCTTATAAGGATGCTTATAAGGGACTTTAGTGATAGGACAAGGGGTAATGGGTTAAAACTTAAACAGGGGAAGTTTAGATTGGATATAAGGAGGAAGTTCTTTACTGTAAGGGTGGTGAGGCACTGGAATGGGTTGCCCAGGGAAGTTGTGAATGCGCCATCCCTGGCAGTGTTTGAGGGCAGGTTGCAGAGCCTTGGGTGACATTTTTGAGAGCGAGGCGTCCCTGCCCACAGTAAGGGGTTGGAACTTGATGATCTTAAGGTCCTTTCCAACCCTAACTATTCTATGATTCCTTTTTGTGAGATTTTTGTATAATAATACTAGTTTCCCCCCCCCCCCCAAACAAAACAAAACAATAGGAGGTTCTTTAGACAACTCTAGAAGTTACTTTCTAAAGGATATTGTGGGCAATGAAAGTTTAATGGGTCAGTGGGAAACTGAACAAATTTATGCAAGAGAGATTAGCTTTATTTCCTTATCCTTGTTCACAGATTTCCTAATTCATCCTTATTTATATTCTGCCCTTCTTTCTTTCATCAGACCATCACATTGCCCTTAAGACATGCTCCTAAGTACTATACAGTTTCTTCACAAACAGAATGACAGAGTGGCATGCTAAATAGATGATCCCAGTTCCTAATAGCTCCATCAAGTTACTTGGAAAAAGTGTTTGGTAGCTGCTCTAAACTAGCTACAAGACCTTCACTGCGAGGAATGTGTCCTTAACTGTGCAACCATTTACTCACAAGTCAGCAGAAGATTCTATTATCATAAATAAAAGATAAAACCGCAAATATTTGCAAGAACATAATCATAAAGTGGCTTCTAACAACCTTAACAACATACCTTATGCATAATTAATGGCGACTTGTAGCCTATATCATATGCAAAATTATTGTTTATCAGTTGCTGTGGCTTACCCATGTTAATTTTCTCCCTTTTGCAAATTGTACTGTATTTAGATAGGAGTGATGACAATGAAATGGATACATGGTTCAATTTGGTTTGGTACAATATCTTTATAAAATACAGTGATTTGGGGGAGTGTCAAAGCAGTCAGACAGACTTTGCATCTGTTTTCAAGCTACAAGATTTTGAATATGGAACCAATAGACCTTCTATGCAACCTTTCAATAGCTAAGATGAGCACCAGGCAGTGCTTGTATGTTTCATTTCCTACAGCTTTACTCAGTCCAGGTGACTCCAGCCTTGTTACCTAAAGTTTGGTGCAAAAGAAATACTCTCTAAGACTCGTTTTGGAGTTTTAGAAAGCAGGTATTCTTTATTCAGTGCTGGGAACACATGGGATTGCTCCACCTAGCGTGTCCACTGAGCATACAAAATTCATTCCTTTCATTGTACAAAATATGCATATACAACACATTTCTTGGAAAGAGGCAGTCTCTCCCAAGAACTAATTAAAATATTTACATTCACATTCTGCATGTACCATTAATTAAGTCTGGGGTCCTTTGAGGGGCTCTGGTGGCCTTTTAGGGTATGTACACTGTGTCCTTCAGTTAAACTCTGATGATGAGCATGTGCTGTTCAGACATGTTGCATAACTCGTCAAGGTAGTTGCTTGCAGACTACCAGTCTGAATTGGTTACAGTTCCTTCTGTGGAAACCAGGTTCTTCTGATCTTTCCTGTTTTGTCCTTCAGAATGTTGACTTGTCATTGTTTATTGCAGATGTTTCGAAACAAGACCTTGCCTCCAGGTTGATTATTTATAGAAGCTACATTCTCAGAATCAAGTATTTTACACATAATTCAAGGGAGCCAGTCTGCCCTTTTCTCATGAGATTTTTGATGGATCGTCATCAGAGACCCTCATACTAAACCTTTGTACCTAATTTTAAAACATATTTAATTATAACGACTACAACATTGTATCACCATACAGGCAAGGATACAAATTAGGATAATCAAGATTATTCCAATAAAAAAAATTTTTAACCAGGACAAGTTTGGCAGGCAAGAGGTAAGTTTATCCCGTATTTCTTGGAATCCCCAAGAAGTGTAATCTGTGGTAACGTTATGTAAAATTTTCGTGCGATCCCAGATCTCTTCAAAATCCATAGTAATTCTGCCACTTTGATCAATATACATGCAACAGCTGTATTTATGATTGTACAGTCACTGCCTTGTGAAGCCATTAACAAATTAAGGGCCATCCTGTGTTGGATCACTACTTTTGACAGGCTATATACTTCAATCTGCAAAGCCTATATGGTACAAATGTGTTGGAGTCGCGGAAGACAAGCCTCATGCTCTCATGGTCAGCAAGTCTCATTTATTTAGCAAGATACAACCATTTTTATAGCCTGCAGTGTCAGATACATTTTCTGTTAAGATACAGCAAAATCATTGGTTAGTCCGTGCTGACGCAGGGGTCTCTAGGCAACCGTGACCACTTCTTGTTTCAACATGTTTCGACATGTCCCAGCTTGCTCAAGCATTACCCTTGCGCTATCTCAGCAAGATGTACATCCTGTTCCTTAAGCAACTCAGGGTGAACATTAATCACAAGATTACCGTGCTCTTGAGGCCTATACTTCCACCAGCTGCACGGTATCATGCCCTCTGTTACTTAGCCATTCCGTTGTTAAGCTCTCTACACAAATGGTTTTATTTTCAATGTTTTCTATTACTGTTGAAATGTTTACTATGGTTTTCTATAATTCACTTACCCCAGGCTATGGGAAGAACCATCTCATAAAACCATGAAACCCATAGGGTCTGTCAGCTGTAGCACTATGAGCCCCTTTTTTACTCAATCATATGGTGTATGCAAATCCCAAGAAATTCCCAATATTTTACTTATTTGTTGAACTTCTGCTATAAAATGCGAGCCCCTATCTGACGACATTCCCAAAGTAATTTCAAATAATGGAATAATTTCTTTTAATAGCATTTTAGCATTTCTCTCACTCTTTTAGTGTGCATGCGAAGGCTTCTGGCCAGCCAATAAATGTGTCTATTAGAAGAAGCAGATATTTCCATCCCCCTTTTCTTGGCAGTTCAGTAAAATCTATTTTCCAAAACTCTCTGGGTAAATTATCTTATTTATTGGTCCCTAATAACATTTATTGGTCCCTAATAACATTTTATTCTGAGTGTTAGGATTATTTTTACTACAAATTTCATCTCTCTCTGTAACAGATCTCACAACTTCTATTGTATTTCAGCTAATAACAGTTTTCCGTAGGTGTTTCAATCAATTTTTAAATTCCCAATGTACTCTAACGTGTTCCTCTTTCATGATTTTTCTCATCAGAAAGTAAGGTATTACTATTTGTCCATTAGGGGTCACCACCTATCCCTTTTCCTGGTTTTGTGCTAGTGAAGTGTCAATTAGTTTTTTGTTTTGCAGGTCATGTTTAGAGTTTTCAGTTAAAATAAGTCTAATACATGGCAAAAGCAAAACTGCTAATAATATTACAACCACTACCATAACAATTTTCTCTATTAGGGTAATAAGCCAGGGAGATAGTCCGAAAGATGCTAACCAATTCGTAAAAGGATCACTTGTTTCTTGTAACTTTCGCATATTGTCTCTCAATTGTGCTAATTGTTTGTGAATGGAGTTAGAATGGTCCGAAAGATTCATGCAGCACATACCTTCAAACTCATCACACCCATGACCTTGTGCGAGGAGTAAAAAATCTATGGCGGCTCGATTTTGGAGAACTGCATGCCGGACTCCTTCTAAGTCCATGGCTAGATTTGACAAGATATTTGTTGTGATGTTTATTTGTTTTCCTGTCCAACAAGCTAATTTTCTTAATTGAGTGAGAGCTTGAGCGGATGCTACACCAGGAGCAAAAATGCTGGCTAAAATAACTTCGGGAGGATCCCAGAGCGTAACAGTATCAGAGCACTCTGAGTCTAATTGTGTGGTTGTTCTTTTACGGCGTGTATGGGTATTGTTGGCCTTAAGAACTGTCATGATATCGGGTGCAAACATTGTTAAATGGCCTATATAGCAGGGTCCTCCTACCGGGCTTCTAGGGATTCCCTGCCATGCCCTATCACCACAGATCAAAAAATATCCATTAGGTAAATAGCCTGTACGGGACGTTATAACAGTTTTGTGTGTGGTGTCTTGGCAATAAGCAGTCTCATTATAGGGCCTATATGAGGAAACATTTACTGGGTTATCTTGAGACCTATGAGAGTCAAACTGAAAACAGTATTGTGCAGGTGCAGAGCCGAGCAGGTTAAACTCTTGGATTTCAGAAACATTTTTAGCACAAGTTTTGGTAACACAACTAACAAAGGAGCTACTGAGGTTAAAGGTAAGATTGGCTGGAACTCCTACTAAACAGGTTCTAAAGGGATCAGAAGCTTTAGCAAGAGCAAGGCATAAACTACTCTGGTTAACTTTTTCAGCCCAAGTGACCCACATGTTTTTTCGTTCTTCTATTTTGTTTAGAGTGTCCCAAGTTCCTGTGTTGAGGCCGAAAACGGCGACAAGTACGATCCCAATCTTCAGGTTTAACTTGCCACAGAAGCGGAATACCCACATCTTTGCCGCACTTAATCTCTAGAGACACTGTGGCTAGTGCAGTTTGAATCTGGGAGAGAATCTCCTGAACCCTATATTTCAAGTATCGTTATTCCAGATCTTCCCGGTTCTCAACTAATGGATACGTTAATGGGGGATTTGCGGGAGGAGTTATACCTGCTTCCGCCAACAGTGCTCTATAAGGATTGTTATTACGATGGGGATTCCAGGTACAGTTTACGCAAGCACCATGTGCCTGTGATTGGCTTTGGGACACCCAAACTTTTTGATGACAACCTCCACACTTAATTTTGATCCAAGCCTTATGATGATCTTGTAAACACGCTAAACAATAAAGAGTAGGAGACAGAATCCGATCAAATATTCTAAAAAGCTCCCGAAACAAATGGAGTTCTGCCTCTTCTTGAGTCGAATAGGATAAGCGAATTCCAAAACGGCTTTCAAGTGGTTCCAGCAACGGGCGTAGGATCAGCTGCAGACGATGACGACGACGGAGTTCTGGGCTGTTCATTCGTTTGAGCAGCTCGAGTCCAGCGAGCAGGGATCCACTTGGGTCCTGTTGGGGCAGAAACACAAACATAGCCCCTCCCCCAATAAAGTACTTGTGCTGGAGGCTGCCATAAACCTGTTGTTGGATCTTTATATCGTACATAAATAGGCGGTATAGGGGTTGGTTCCTTTTGAAAATGCTTAATAACTGGGGGTAATTTTTCTTCCCCAAAGATACAGAGATGATTTAACACAAATAAAGCTCGTAATAGCTTTTCCGAGGGGGTTGTAAGATCTGAATATTTAGTAACATATGTCTTGAGAGTGTTGTTTGCCCCTTCTATCACTGCTTGGCCAGTTGGGTTATGGGGGATACCCTTAATATGTTTAATTCCCCAAAATAGCATATATTTTCGTATGCGTTCACTGATATATGCTGGGCCATTGTCTGTTTTAATTTCTTTAGGAACTCCCATTATAGCTATACAGCTATTCAAATGTTTTTCTACTTGTGCTGCCTTTTCGCCTGTTTGAGCAGT
This sequence comes from Lathamus discolor, assembly GCF_037157495.1. NCBI lineage: Eukaryota > Metazoa > Chordata > Aves > Psittaciformes > Psittacidae > Lathamus > Lathamus discolor. The sequence continues at coordinate 98,612,174 of NC_088885.1, read as the reverse complement.
TGCCCAAATGTAATGACTATACGTATCAATAGTGACATGAACATATTTTAGCTTTCCAAAATGGGGTATATGAGTAACATCCATTTGCCATATTTGATTTGAATCTAATCCTTTGGGGTTAACTCCCATACTTAAGCCTACTCCCCCTTGAGGATAGCTACAGACAGAACACGTTTTAATGATAGCACGAGCCTCCTGTATGGGGATATCAAATTCTTTGGCTAATCCTTTAGCATTTTGATGAAAAATATTATGACTTTCCCTGGCAGCAATACTGCAGGGGATAATTGCTGGTTGTTGTATAGCTACCAGCTTATCGGCCCTCATATTTCCTTCCCCTAATCCCGTTTCCCACTTGTGACTTCTGATATGAAATACTGCATAGGGACAAGTTCTTGCGCGTATCACTCGTTTAAGGGACAAAAAGAGTTCTCCGAGTCTAGGATTAGTAACATCCTTAATGGCAGCGTCTTCGATACGAGAGGCAACCGTCACCACGTATAGGGAATCAGAGATCACATTAAGGGGCTGTTGAAATGTGTGAAGGGCCCAAATGACAGCCAAGAGTTCAAGAGTTTGAAGATTGTCCTCAGGTGTGGCTTCGAGAATATGATGACACCAAGTATTTCCTTGCTTCCATATAGCTGCTGCCCTTCGGGATCTTTTTCCTGCGTCAGTAAAAACTGTAACGGCTTCCGGAATGGGTAACTCGCTTCTGAGGGGTTTGACAATCCATTGCCAGTGACCAAGCCATGTTAAAGTGTTGGGTTTAATTTTGGACGTAAGTACTTTACAAGGGGCATTCAATAAGGCAAGAGCTAGGTCATTATCATTTAGGAGAAACCAATCTAAATCAGAACGGTCCATGGGTAAATAAATAGTTTCGGGCTCTTTTCCACTGATTTCAATAGTCCGTAGTCGGCCTTTATGTATCAGGGCAGCTAGTCGTTCCAATTTCTTAGTAATTGATTTTCGCTGTTGTAGTTGTGGGGTTAACCATTCAATAACTAAAGTTTCCTGAGTCTTATCCCCCGATTTTAGCTGAACAATCGCTGCTAGGAGATGATCTTCCGAGTTCCATACAGCTAGATCTAATGGGAGGACAGGATCACGACGAGAGACAAAACCAGTTATAACACAATGCATAATTTCTTGAAAGGCTTGTAACTGTACTGTGGACAGTGTGACGGGTGTAGCCGGGTCAGTGCCTTTGAGTAGTGGACATAAAACGTCGAGGAGGTCATTAGGGATACCTGTCACTGGTTTGAGCCATTGTAGATCACCCATCAGTTTCTGAGCTTCATGAAGATTGGTTGGAATGTTAGTGGCCAATAATTTTTGTGGACGTATGACTCTATCAGTAATAATCCATCCTAAATATTTCCAAGGAGCGGTAAGCTGGAGTTTCTCTTCAGATACTTTCAAGCCTTGGCGGTGTAATAAAGTTGTAATCATTTGGAGTTGCTCAAGAGAAAAGGGGCGTTCCTGAGCAAAAAGTAAATCGTCCATATAATGATAAATGATGACTTTAGGTAGGTTTCTCCGTATTGGTTGTAAAGCAGTGTCCACAAATAATTGGCAAAGGGTAGGGGAGTTTCGCATGCCTTGTGGGAGAACCTTCCACTCAAACCGTTTATCAGGTTCTCCTCTGTTTTGAGCTGGTAGAGTAAATGCAAAGCGTTTTGTGTCCTGAGGATGTAAGGGAATAGTAAAAAAGCAGTCCTTTAAGTCAATAACTAAAAGAGACCAGTCTTGTGGTATCATGGCTGGGTTCAGGAGACCCGGTTGTAAAGCTCCCATGGGTTCCATTTGAGAATTGATTGCGCGTAGGTCATGTAATAAACGATAGGATCCAGATTTTTTCCTTATCACAAAAATGGGGGTATTCCATGGGCTAACAGATGGCGTCAAGTGGCCGAGTTGTAACTGTTCCGCCACTAATTGGTGTGCCTGTAAGAGGCTTTCCCCCTTCAATGGCCATTGCTTAACGACCACGGGTGTATTAGTGGTCCATGTGAGGGGTATGGGGAAAGCCCAATCAATGGCCGTTATGCTAAAGGGGAGTCCGTGAGTTTGAATCCCAATTGTGCTAACACATCACGGCCCAAAATGCAGTCAACTTCATCAGGGAGTAGAGTAAGAGAGAAGGGGGCAGAGGCCTGTTTCCCTTCCAAAAGAACGGTTAGTACTGGTGTTTGCCGTGCAAGCCGAACCCCTCCTATCCCCGTTATTGCATTATTAACTGAAATTGTAGGCCACGACTCAGGGTATAATTTAGAGTCTATAATGCAGGAATCAGCACCTGTATCAAGGAGAGCTTTTGTCAGGGACAGGATATGGCCTTGCCATAGAATTTTACAACAACGTCTTGGTCTTTCAAAAAGATTAAGGCTTAACATAGTAATTTTTCCTGTAGATCCTAATTGCCCTTGTCGTTGAGGTAAATCGCGTGGTGGAACTTGTATGGCAGGGAAGAGGGGAATAAATTGAGCGATCTTCTCTCCTTTCGGAACAGTCAATGGAGGGAAATTGGTGCGAGCAAGAATAAAAATTTCTCCAGTGGAATCAGGATCTATCACACCGGGGTCAATGTGGAGGCCGTGTAAGGTGGCTGAAGAACGGCCCAATATTATACCTCCTACCGGCTGATTATTAATCAAAATGGGACTTTGAATGCCTGTAGGGACGGCGTGGGTATCTGTGTTATAAAAGGTAACATCTACAGCTGTTGCCAGGTCATATCCGAGGCTACCGCTTGTTGCAGGGACGAGGTTGTTGTAGGTTGGGCGGCTATTTGTGTCTTGGCGCGGCTCATCCTCGCGCTGGCTGGGAAGTTTCCCTGGTTTTGTCGTCTACGGCAGGCATTGGTATTATGAGTGGATGACTGACACGGTCCGCACCAAACACCAGGGGCCTGACAGTCGCGACGAATGTGGCCTAATTTGCCGCATCGAAAACACTTCATTCGGGTGGCTGGGGCTGCTGGACGAGTCTGCGCAACTGCCGCCTGAAGAGGTGCAAGGGCTGCCAAAACTTGGCTTTGAACTTTAGATTGGGTGTTAAGGCCTTCACCAATTTTGTTAAGGGCTTCCACTACAAAAATCTGACTGCTCGAGGGGAGAGTATTTGCTTTATCTAAGAGGTCTTGAATTACCCAGTTGCCAGGAGCAGTAGCGATAAGGGAGCGTGTGACTTGATTACCATTTTGTATAATACACTGTTTTAGGAGGGCATCCTGCATGTGCTCCGCAACACCAGCTTTAGAAAGGGCTTGCATCAATTTGTCAACAAATGACCCAAGGGGTTCCTCTCGGCCTTGTTTAATGTTCATATACATAGGGGGCCCCCCCGGCTCCCGGATTTTGTCCACTGCCCTTTTTGCCACCCGCATAACTTCTCTTAGTTTTTCTGCTCCTATACCAGCCTGGGCATCTGTGCGAGTATAATCACCGTTTCCTAGTAATTCATTCATTGTAATTCCAAAAAGGGGATCTCCTTGGCCACGAGGTAATGCTACTGAAGCAGCAGCTTCTTCCCCCCATCTCGCATCAAATGTAAGTTTTTGGTGAGGGGTATAAATTAAACGAGCGATACCCTTGATGTCTACAGGCAGGAGAATCATTGAATTAAATAAGTAATCAAGCATCTGCTTGGCCGGTTCACTGGTAACCCCAAATTGAGCAACTGTGGCTCGAAGTTGTGCCAATAACTTCCAATCAATTTGAGTGATATCTGCCCTATAACCGCCGCCTGGTCATGGGTGAAAAATAACAGGAAAGGCCATAGAAGTAGCAACATGGTCTTGTGCCGCGTCGGCAAGGACCCTATCTCCGTTTTCGACTCCGTGGCGTGCCAGAGCAGCCCAAACTTCCCGTCTCTGACTTGCCATAGCCTCCGCGAGGTCCGAAAGGGCTCCGGGGAACGGCTCCGTGGCATTAGGAGACGAAGGAAGGGAGTTTTGAGGAGACTCAGATGGTCCGTTTTCCAGAATAGGGGCAGACGGGGGAGATGGAAGAGGGGGAGGAGGGGGGGGGGTATCTCGACTGTCGAAATGGTTGGCGGATTAGGGGCAGAAGGATCATAGTGACGATTTTGATCTTGTGCCAAACGGGCACTTTCGGCCGCACGTTTCTCTGCCTGTACCATCAAGAGTTCGTTATGTATCAAGCGCCACAATTTGCATAATTTTTTAGCAGTTTTATCATCATCTAATGTAAGATCCCATAATCTATCGCCGTAGCGACGCCATTCCGACAATTGGTGAATAGAGTGGGGATCACTAAAAATACCGAGAGACCGAGCATGAGAAAGAAGAGCAGGGAGGTCCTTATCAAAATCTAAGCCTTTTACCCCCCGACGACGGAGGAAGGCAGTGAAAAGATCATACGCTGCTTGCCTGTCCATATTTACCGGATCCGTTGCACCCTCCAGGCGTCGGCAACGCGTAGCAGCAGAGCCCGCCGATGCAGCACTCTGGGCCAAAGCAGGAGACGAGCAGTCCACCGATGTAGCACTCCCGTTCTGCAGAAGCCGTCTTTATGGCGAGACCTGCACCCAACGCAACTCCTCCAGGCAGAAAGAAGGGTCCCTGTTCGGGCGCCAGTTGTTGGAGTCGCGGAAGACAAGCCTCATGCTCTCATGGTCAGCAAGTCTCATTTATTTAGCAAGATACAACCATTTTTATAGCCTGCAGTGTCAGATACATTTTCTGTTAAGATACAGCAAAATCATTGGTTAGTCCAATGGTCTAGACGCAGGGGTCTCTAGGCAACCGTGACCACTTCTTGTTTCAACATGTTTCGACATGTCCCAGCTTGCTCAAGCATTACCCTTGCGCTATCTCAGCAAGATGTACAACCTGTTCCTTAAGCAACTCAGGGTGAACATTAATCACAAGATTACCGTGCCCTTGAGGCCTATACTTCCACCAGCTGCACGGTATCATGCCCTCTGTTACTTAGCCATTCCGTTGTTAAGCTCTCTACACAAATGGTTTTATTTTCAATGTTTTCTATTACTGTTGAAATGTTTACTATGGTTTTCTATAATTCACTTACCCCAGGCTATGGGAAGAACCATCTCATAAAACCATGAAACCCATAGGGTCTGTCAGCTGTAGCACTATGAGCCCCTTTTTTACTCAATCATATGGTGTATGCAAATCCCAAGAAATTCCCAATATTTTACTTATTTGTTGAACTTTGTACTGTAGGTTACCCTGCTCTTGCAGGGGGGTTGGACTAGATGATCTTTTTAGGTCCCTTCCAACCCTTGGGATTCTGTGATTCTGTGATTCTGTGATTCTGCTATAAAATGCGAGCCCCTATCTGACGACATTCCCAAAGTAATTTCAAATAATGGAATAATTTCTTTTAATAGCATTTTAGCATTTCTCTCACTCTTTTAGTGTGCATGCGAAGGCTTCTGGCCAGCCAATAAATATGTCTATTAGAAGAAGCAGATATTTCCATCCCCCTTTTCTTGGCAGTTCAGTAAAATCTATTTTCCAAAACTCTCTGGGTAAATTATCTTATTTATTGGTCCCTAATAACATTTATTGGTCCCTAATAACATTTTATTCTGAGTGTTAGGATTATTTTTACTACAAATTTCATCTCTCTCTGTAACAGATCTCACAACTTCTATTGTATTTCAGCTAATAACAGTTTTCCGTAGGTGTTTCAATCAATTTTTAAATTCCCAATGTACTCTAACGTGTTCCTCTTTCATGATTTTTCTCATCAGAAAGTAAGGTATTACTATTTGTCCATTAGGGGTCACCACCTATCCCTTTTCCTGGTTTTGTGCTAGTGAAGTGTCAATTAGTTTTTTGTTTTGCAGGTCATGTTTAGAGTTTTCAGTTAAAATAAGTCTCTTTTCTGGCATTAGAGCTAACACTTCACCTTCCATTTCAATGCTTTTTTCTACAGCCACTTTTGTCGCTAAATCTGCTTATCTGTTTCCCTGTATTTGAATGGTTTTTCACAATTGATGGGCTTTACAGTGCATAATTCCTTTTCTTCTAGGAAGTCTGACACTGTCTAAATAATGTGGTCAGCATCTTTGACCTCAGTCCCTTGTGCTGAAAGTAATCCTCTTTCTTTCCATATGGCTCCATGGGCATGAACTACTCCAAAGGTCCAAATACAGACACCTTTTCCTTTGCTCAATTCCAAGGTATGGGTGACAGCTATCAGTTCTGCCTTTTGTGCTGATGTTTTCAGGAGAAGGGCCTTCACCTGTTCCATCCTTAGCAGCGATCACTGCATAGCCCAACATATGCTTCCCTTCTCACATAAAAATACTACCATCTGTATACAGAATCACAGAATGGTTTGGGTTGGAAAGGAGCTTAAGGTTATCAAGTTCCAACCCCCCTGCCATGGGCAGGGACTCCTCACACCAGATCATGTCACCCAAGGCTTTGTCCAACCTGGCCTTGAACACTTGTCAGCATTTACCACTTCTCTGGGCAACCCATTCCAGTGCCTCACCACCCTCACAGTAAAGAACTTCTTCTTTGTATCTAACCTACACTTCCCCTGTTTAAGTTTTAACCCATTACCCCTTGTCCTATCACTACAAGCCCTGATGAAGAGTCCCTTTCCAGCATCCTTGTAGGCCCCCTTCAGATACTGGAAGGCTGCTATGAGGTCTCCACACAGCCTTCTCTTCTCCAGGCTGAAAAGCCCCAAGTTTCTCAGCCTGTCTTCCTGTGGGAGGTGCTGCAGGCCTCTTACCATCCTTGTGGCCTTCCTCTGGACTTGATCCAACAGCTCCATGTCCTTATGTTATATAGTTCGTAGTCCAGTTTTCCTAATGGAACATCCTTCAAGTCCAGATGACTGGAGCAGGACAACTGGAGCAGGCTTCTTCAGTGGTCTGTAGACAGTCATGCTCAGATAACCCTTCTGTCAGCTGGGCTGACAGAAACATGGCAGGATTGACAATGGCAGTTGTTTTGAGCACATCATCCTGTTCCAACAATACTGTTTGGTATTTCAAGATGCTGCAAGGGGACAATCAATGCGCTCTTTTCTGCTCCAATACTTTAAGAACTGTATGGGGAACATATACTATAATTTTCTGTTCCAAAGTGAGCTTACAAGCCTTGTGTATTAACAGTACTGTTGCTACAACAGACTTTAAACATCCTGGCCATCCTTGGCTTACAGTGTCCAGTTGTTTGGAAAAATACGTCACAGCTCATCTTGAATTTCCCAGAAGCTGTGATAAAGCTCCCAGTGCTACTCCCTGCCTTTCATAAGTGAACAATTCAACAGCTTTAGTGGGATCAGGGAGCCCCAGAGGAGGAGCTTTCGTCAGTACTTGTTTTAATCTTCTAAAGACAGCCCTGCCTTTTTCTGTCCCTTCCAGATGGGCATCTTACAGTCGTTCTTTAGCACCTCATGTAACGGTTTAACTAAAAGCCCGTAATTTGCAATCCACAGGCGACACCATCCGACCATTCCTAGAAATGCTTGCAATTCACAGGCACTCTGTGGCGCCCGCAGGCGACAGATGGCCTCCTTTCGTTCTGTGCTTAGCTGTCTTTTGCCTTTAATAATCTCAAGGCCCAAGTAGGTTACAGTTTCTTGCACAATTTGTGCTTTTCCCTTCGATATCCTATATCTGCTGAGTCCCAGAAAATTTAACAGGCTGATAGTCAATACGGTACACTGTTCTTGAGGTTCTGCTGCTATTAGAATATCATCTACATACTGCAGCACCATCCAGTCTGTATTTTCTTATCTCAGTAATTCCAACTCCTTAGCTAGTTGGTTTCCAAATATTATATGGCTATTCTTGAACCCCTGTGGAAGGACTGTCCATGTGTATTGAGTTTTCCTCCCAGCCTCAGGGTTTTCCTGTACAAAAGCGAATAGCTCCTGACTCTCTGAATCAAGAGGTGTGCAGAAAAAGACAGCCTTCAAATCTAAAGCTGTAAACCAACCTTGCTCCCCTATAAGGGCAGTTAATAAAGTGTACAGGTTGGCTATTACAGGATGAGTATCTTGGACGATCTTATTTATTGCCCTTAAGTCTTGAACCAACCTAAGGTTCTTTCCATCTGCCTTTTTCAGTGGTACTATATTTAGATTTACATTCTTTTAACAAATTGTATCTAAGAAATCTCTGAATGATTGGAATTAACCCTATTCTAGATTATAATTTTAAAGCATACTGTTTCAACCTTATCTATATTGATCCTGGTTTAAGCTCAACTCTTACTAGTTTGGCACGTCTCAATCTCACAGGTATTTCTCCAGCCTCCACAATTGGGAGTACCGCTTCTTCTATTTCCTAAGAGATCAGTGGGAGATTTCGCAAAGTGAAAAACATATCACAATTCATCATCCCACTTTCCCTCTCTTTTCAAAACCAACATTGACTGTAACAACATATCATAATCCAATGTTCCATTCTTTGGCCATTTCTCTCCACTCATTCGTACAGCAGCCACTATGGATAGCAATATTTAATTAGACCTTGTCTCCTTGCAGTCCCTCCTTGGGGTCCTCCAATCTTTTCCCAGCGTTTCAGGAGACATCCCAAGGGAGGTTTCTTTAAGAATTCCCCCATCCTCGAAGGCTTATTACCCATTATATCACACTTACAATGCACAAGTACAAACAACAAATTTAACACGTAAGTCAATATTCAAATCGATCCAAAAGAGCTCTTTGGTGGTACTCTAGCCCACAGTTACCAAACCTAGTGCACAAGAAACCCAAAATACCCAACTGCTGTGTAGGATAAATCCTCACGGCTTAGGTGGATGGGAATTTCCATAAACAATACTTTTGTACTCACCAGGGGTCTTACTTCAAGCTCTCAGGAATCAGGGTTCTTCCCAAGGAAGTCCTCGGTACCAGCTGGACGTTCTACAGTCTCAGGGTCCGTAGGGGTCTAGAAGCACTTGTCCCAGCTGGGTCGCCGAAATATTACCTAAAATTCGGCGCAAAAGTACTCTGTAAGACTCGTTTTGGAGTTTGACACGGTACATGGAGCAATCCCCCGTTACCCCAGCGCTAAATCAGAACGCCTGTTTTCTAAAACCTCAATACGAGTCTTAGAGAGTATTTCTTTCTCGTCGAGTATGAGGTAACACCTATGCGCAGACTGCACCAGACAGCTCTGTGCCGCTCCCCAAGGCACTGGCGGGGCCAGGATGTGCGGTTCACAGCTGAAGTGTCTCATGCCCCAGTACTCTACTCCGAGCGTCCCTCTCACCTTCCTAAAGGTGAGGCTCTCTCCTCGGACCGCCTCCATCCATGCTCCTGCTTATCCCACCCGCCTCAGGACCCCTCCAACCGCCCGCTTGCCGCCCCCCTTCCTCCCGCCAGTGGCTCGCGGGGCGTGGCTCCGCCGGCTGGATGGCAGAGCGCGGCCCACGATTGGCTCGGAGAGCGGCGTCTGATCACGTGGCTGTGCCCCCCCCTCTCCGCGCTGCTTAAAGCGGCACGCCGAGAAGGAGCGGGTGGCTGGCTGTGTGCGCTCTGAGCCGCAGCCGTGCGGGAGCGGCTGGCGGTGGCGGTGAGCCGGGCCGAGGCGTTGGCTGGGGGCACGCGGTGAGTTGAGGAGCTGCGGGCCGCCCTCCGTCCCCGTGGGGCTTTTGGGAGCGAGGTGGGCGCAGGCTTTCATGGCGGTGTTTGGGTCTTGGCGGGCTCCGGCCTCGCTTCCCCATTGGCCGCGGCGGCGGGCTGGGAGGGGCGCTGCACGCTTGGTTGGCGGGACGGCGGGGGGCGTCCCTCCGCCATCTTGGGCGTGCGGCTGTGGCGCTCCCCGTCCTCCCCTACCTGCAGGAAGGGGCAGCGGGACTGTGGTTGGTAGGGATGTCTGTGGTGGGCTGCTGCGGTAAAGACGGTGCCACCGACGCGGGGTGCGTCCTCGGGCTTTGCGTTTCCAGTGCCTGTTTCGGGAAGGGACCCCGGGAGCCGCGAGGTTCATGACTGAATGTTTAATGCTGCCATAAAAGTTGATGAGCAGAAGCAGTAGTGGCCTGTAGCTAGTGTCTCCGAGCTTCCGTTGCGGCTGAGCGTTAATAATTCGTACTACTTTTTTTTTTCCAGTGATTCTATGAATTCCAAAATGAAACAGAACGCAGAAAAAACGGGACCTTTGCAGGTACAGGCTTTAAAGTCTTGAAGCTCGAATGTGGGGCAGATAGGGGATGGAAAATTAAAAGGTTATCAAGAGTATCTCAAACACGGGATTTTCTTTGTTCTGAGGTTTATGCTCAGTTCTGTAGGAAATGGTCCCTCTGGCACGTGTTTCATATCCACTGAAGGAATAGAAGGGCATCTGTTGCAATGTGCTTCCACCTGGCTTATGACCTGTTGGCTTGGGTATCCTCATGGATATGTGGCTTGAGAACACTGGCCTGCTTGGGCATACAAGGTTAAGGCTGCTTTTTCCTTACTGCTCAGCAAGTCCTTTTCACTTAAACGCTGAAGCATGCTGTCTTTCCATGTGGCTTTGGTTTTTAGGTACAGGCTACCCGCCCTAATTTGGATACTGAATCAGTCTAGCTGCTAAGGGGTTGTAGAGTGGGTTCTGCAGGCTGCCCTTAAATAGGGCTGAAGAGTTAAATCGGTTTTGGCTTGAGCATGCTTTAACTGAGTATTCATGCAGGCAGTTATGTTTTTGAAGTCACCCTCATGAATCATAGTTGCTGTGGAATTGGTGGAAGTGCTTAAATAATACAGGTTTTTTTTAAGAGGTGACTAATAAGAAGTTACTAAAGTTTATACCTATTCTACTCTTCTTACAGTGTTCCTTTGTTAAACCTTTTAATGTAGGCCCTAATTGGAATAGTGCAAATACAAATAGAGACTAATAGTCTTCTGTAATGAGGAGTAGAGTTATTGTAATGAAAATCTCTGGTATTTATGAAAATTGCCAATTGTAAAGTCTGACTTATACACATGGTAATCTTGTCCTGTAGTGACTCTAGGGTATAAGTTTCTCAGTGTGGCTTTTTGTGCTTTCAGTGTGTTAACTCAGGTATTAGTTAATAATTTCTTGGCAGAGTATCCTTAACTTTAACCTTCAATAGCAGAAAGCAGTGTCTGACACGGTGTGCCTCCAGTTCCCACAGCAGTTAGTGTTTGGCCTGTAGTTTAACAGTAGGGTGATTGGTGGCAGAAACTACTGTGGGAAATGCAAGCTCTTGTCATTTCAAGTACAGTGTGAATCGGGAACTTTCTCACGCTGGTATGGCATTGTACTCTGGCTATTCTTGCTTGGTTGTCTGCCATTGTTTGCTATCTCATGGTGGCTGTGTAACCAACCCAATCAGAAAGCTTTAATGCAGGAAAGAGGTATTTATGCGCAACAGAAAAGATGATAAACATACTGTTTATACAAAACAATAGCCTGTCTGGATCGAAGCAAGGAAGCTTTAGATCCCTTTTAATGGGTAATCGAAGCAACCCATATATTTGAATGAACACCACTTGAGGGTGTGTTCACAGGTAACCAAAGCAGGTACTGCCTGTGACTTAGCCACATAAACTTGCAGTTGCAGTAATTTTTGTGCGTGTCCCCTGAAGTCATAAGATTGCTGTTGTCAAATACAACTTTGAGAGCTTCAGCTAAAGTTTGTATGTCTCTGCATTGTAACTGGCCTTGAAATCCAGTTGGAATATTTCTGCTGGAAGACCTTTTCAGGTTCCTTTGTGAAGGGGGTTTCCCAGAGGCAAGGACTGAGCATAGCTTCATGTGATTAAGATCATCTCTGCTGCAGATAACTAGCTTTCCTTTACACAAGCCTTTACATAGGCTAGGGTATCATCTTTTTGTTTTGAAAATATGAATCGTGTTATCTTAATAGAAACATGACAAATTCAGAAGCTTCATTCTGTGGAGAGAGAAGTGGCAAATGTCTGAAGCTTTATTTTTCTTTCTAGAAGTACCTCACAGACACCACAAGCAGTGCTGCCCCAAGACGGACTCTTAAAATGATCCAGCCTTCAGCAACAGGTTGCCTGGTTGGCAGACGTAATGAGGTATGAAATAAAGATAACTTGTAGATGTGTAATTATTTTTACTTGTAGTGAAATGCTTTTGAGCTCTTAACTGAAAACCAATATATTTGAAAAACATAATCTGCTAATAAGTATGACACAACTTAAGCTTACTATTGTTTTAATAATTAACAATATTAACAACTAGCAATTTCTAAGTACTTCAGAAAAATGCTTGCTATTTTTCTTAAACCTATGGGTATCAAGGAAGATGTCTGTAAATTAGAACTATAATGTGAAGAAAGCAGGGCTTGCGAAGACTTGTTTTCAGTCATAGTGAGCAGATTTACAGGTCTGTTTTCTTCAAAAAAAGCTAAAACACTGCTCTGAAGTTAAACCTGCCTGTGTTCTATGTAGAAGAAGTCTTCAGGCAAAAGAAAATGCAAGTTAACCTCAAAGGCTTGTAAAGCTGAGGTGGCTGTGGTAAAGGAGCAAGAAAGTGAAAATAATAATGATGCTGTTGAAGCCATAGATCTCATGATAAAAGGTATGTGGTAATTCCTGAGATGTTCTCTTGCACATGTTAAGCTTCTATTGTAATAGAACTTGAAATGCTGTTCCTTTTGTCAGTTGGATACAGACTTTGGTGGGTTTTTGGTGATGCCTAACAGGAATTAATGATACTTATTCTCTGTACAGTGGTAAATACAGTGTAGATAGCCAGTGCTTAAGAACAAGTTTGTTGCCAGTAGCTGAGAAGTGATGTTTTCAATAGTGTTAAGAAGTCCCGTAGCTTATTTGGCTCAGCTATGAGCTTTCAAGTGACTCAGTTGAGGTGAGAGCCTGTTCTGACATAGTGTGCTGTGTGTGCAGTTTCTCAGAACTATTACACAGTGGTTCTCAGAACCATATAGACTGTGACTTGGTAGTAAGACTTGTGTCTTCTATAAAGTACAAAGATACCAAGTACATGTTAGAAGACTGACATATGCAAATATGACCATCTGTATAGCCATTAAAATATTGTAAGCTCTCTTTTCTGTAAGCTTATGTTTCTAGTTGTAAACTTGCAACTAATTTCTGGAAAAGCAGTACATGGAATGAGCTCTTACTATCACAGTTTATAGAATCCTTGTATACAAATTAGATATCTCAAAGTGATTCCAAGAATTCTGTCTTAGCACAGGCTCACTGCAGTTTTCTTTCTTCAGAAAGTCCTTCACCTCAGTATTGGAAGGAACTGGCTGAAGAAAGGAGAAAGGCTCTGTATGAAGTACTTCAAGAAAATGAAAAGGTAGCTAGTGAAAGATAACCAACTTCCTTACTAGTGGCTAGTGTTTGTTTTAACATTTTGTTATTTGAACTCAGTTGCACAAAGAAATTGAGCAGAAAGATGGTGAAATTGCCCGCCTGAAAGAAGAAAATGAAGAGCTGATGTCCCTTGCTGAACATGTACATTTTATGACCAGCATGATTGAGGTAATTACAGGACTTTTCAGTTGTAGAATGCAAATGAGAAACCAGCAAAGATACTTTCAGTGAATCACGGCTTCTTTTTTGTGTGCTTCCAGAACACTCCTTTTTAAATTACTTACCTGTTTCCTGTAGGATTGCTCTAATCCAGAGGCATAGAGTCTCTGTTAGGGGATGATTTTTTTTTTTTCCACCTTGGAACCCACAGCGGTAACACAAAAGTACTGAGAGGGATGTTTCCAGAAGGGAAGATTCAACCTATTGTTGTAGCACAGGCTTTGCATGTTAGAGATGGTGACAAGGGAAAGAAGGGTTCTTTTTCACTTTGAGATGACTTAAATTCAAATGCTTAATAGACTTGGTGAGGCTGCTGGCTAAACCAAGTGTTTGTGCTGGTTGTGCCCTTTGGGGAGCTAAATTTGGAAGCAGGACACATGAAGAGGACCAGCAAGAGGGAGAAGGAAGCAGCACCTCTGCTTTTTATGTCAAGGTTTCACTGAGGAATTGCCACTTTTGTGAAAAGGTCTAATGAAGTCTGTAGTGTTCATAAACTTGTAAATTTCAGAATAGCTTCCTCTGAGTAGTCCTTGGGGATATGTAGTTGTGTCACTGATTCCATGACTCCTCTTCCAGGAGTAGATTATAATAGCCTCTGAAGCTGTCATAAATATATAGCTATGGAACCTTGATACTACAATTACCAGCTAGGTGGTTTTTGTAGGGATTGAGCTCTCAACTGGAGTATGTAGCTGGATGCCTGGCAAATGCTTTTCCTGATTAGACTGGAGAGGTGGGAATAAAATGAAAAATTATTGCAAGCAACTTGAAGTAAACAAGTTAGTTTTTAGTTTGGTTATTTAGCTCAGTCTTGAGAGACTCCACTAATTTGTTACACTTTAATTACTTTTTTTTTTTGGTGTTCAGGGAGTGCTGCTTGTTATGATTAACCCACAGGCAGAAGTTAAATGACTTAAGGAATTAAAGAACTAATATACTTGGAAACTTCTCTACAGGTCCTCAATGGTTCACGCTAACTTCTGAGGCTTTAATGAGGCTTAAGTGATACATAAAACAACCAGAAGTCTTAAGAGCAGCCTCTTAAAGTCCTATTTTTCTTCCTTAGATCACCTTAGATAAGGAAATCTTAATTTGATCAGTAAGTGCTAGAAACTGCTGGGTCTTGTAATTCATCTAGACTTAATGTAGCTTCTTATCTCTGCTTAAAAATTGAGCCCCATCTGCTATATAGTAACTTCTCTAAAATTAAACCTGTATAGTACTATTTTCAGTCATATTTAACTTGGGAAGCTGTTTCCCATATTTTAGGTTGCCAAACATAAAACCTGTCCTACTGTGAAGAACCTAAGGAAGACCTAACAGTCAGCAAAGCAGCAGATGTGGTCTGTGAGTTAGAGGTAGCAATTTAAGTTAAACTAGAGTGTCTTAAGATTTTTGTGACTGAGGAATGTTTTAATTACACAGCAGTCTCCAAATGAAGATAATTAGCTTGCTTAATTTAATATGCACATTCTTATTTCACTGGCTGTTAAGTAGAAAGCATTAAATTCACTGTCTCCTGGTTTGTTTGGTTTTTTTTCCTAGAGGCTAACTGGGCAAGCACCTGATGGTCTTGAGGCACTGGAGAGTCTGGCTCTAAAGCAGTCCAAACAAGAAAATGAAGAGTTTAATTGTGCAGATGGTGCAGACAGTGCTTCTGAGGAAGGACCATCACAAGTATCATGTGGCGTACGGGGGAGTATATCAGATCTTGCTTCAAAGGAAACAAATAATTTGCAACAGGAATGACAACCTTTAAATAGGCTTATATATGTGGCTTTTAATTGCAGACTTCCTCTTGAAAGGATATACTAAAACTTCTCAGGTATAGAAACTCTTGTGGAAGCATTACAGATGTTGGTTTTAACTGGAATTCTGTGCAGTGAGAGTGCCTGGATACTGTACCCAAAACTTAACCACAGGCTGTGCTTAGTTGCTTGTATAAAATGCAAATACTGTGTATTTCAAATTGTGTAAATATCAGTTGGCCTGACATGATACATGAGAGTTGATAAATAAATCTTTGCATTATTAAAACTGCCTCTTATTTGAATGGGAAATTGCTAGTTCTAGATTCAAATCAGTTGTGACTGCTGTAGGTAGAAGCTTTCAAGTTTTTTAGTGAGTACCTGGGCAGTTTTAACTCTGACTTCCAGAATTCTGGAGAATAGAATAGTTTTGGTAGATAAAGAAAGGAAAATAAAACCTGTGTGCTGTTGGTGAGGCTTCAAAAAGTCAAGAATGGGTAATAAAGAGTCTAGATCTATGCTTTTTGGGTTTTTAAATGATTGCCTCTATCTTTCAAGAGAGCCTTTTCCAAGTTCTGTGGGTCAGAGATTAAGTAGAAAGTGTGAAGAAAAGGTGGTGTGTTCTTGCTCCTAATAGCAGCTGTACAGAAAAATTGCATGCAGACAAAGCAACTGCCTGCACTTGAGAGCTATTCTGAATGGAGACTCTATCTGTTTTCAAAGTACTGCTCTCTTATTTACCAAGAGATAAAGCACCTTTTTACCAAGATAGTAGTGTTCTGAAGGGTTTACAAGAACATAAAGCACACTTTGGAACTTTGAGCATCTTATCTGGCATTCGTATGAGGTGAAAAATGCTTGCAGTTGAAAGCACTGAGGTAGAAAGAGTAAGTTAAATGCAGTTTTCCAGTCCTGAGTGAACTCAGCAGTTCTGTAACAAGGTCTTAAATGGCTTTCAGAGGTGGCTGCCATTGCAATATCTAGTGTGAAGATCTTAAAGTTGAGTGGCTTTCAGGAGACAGGTGTATTTGGAGAGATTCTTGTTTATAAGTCCATCAGGCTTCGTGAAAATGGGTGCTTCAGGGTATGCGTGAAAAAATCGGTGGAGTTACTGGATGAGCACCTTTAGATTCCTTCCATATCTTACTCTCTCCCTGCCTCTGTCAGTAAGTTAATAGATTTTTCACAATTTATTTCAGTTGTTTGGCATTCCCCAAATGTCACATTATAGGAAGCAATACTTCTGTCTTCCATTTCACCTTGAATCTGGTAGCCACAACATGAGGCATCATGTTTTCCTGGGAACTTTGTAAACAAAGGATTACATCCTACAGTTTGTGCTCTAGAGCATGCTTGTATGTAATCCTTTCCATTACAGTGCAGAAATGGTGACAAAGCAGTGTCCTGTAACTTGTACTGGTGCTGTGTTTAAGAGAAAACAGCTGTATGCTGGATAACTGCTTTGTACAGTAACCTTTGTTTTCTGTTCAAAAGAAATAGATAATGGTGTCAAGTGACAAACATCTATCTCTGTTTCTTAAGCAATCTTAATGTCAGCAGTTCTTCAACCATAGTAAATAAGGATGCATGAAACCTTAGTTATAACTTTATGCAGTGCAATTCAGTTTGAGGTATTCATAGTTAACAGACATTTTTCAGAGGGCTTTATTTTTAAACATCAGGAATATTTTGCGTTTGCAGAGACTGCAGGAGTTAGGAAAGCACTATTGCATAATAGCTGACCAGTGTAACTGAGAGAGCAAGAGCAATGGTCTTCCACCATTGCACCACCTGCTCTGTGAACTGCTGTGTAATATGAGTGCTGCTGTTAGAACCAGGATTTGCATGCATTATCTGCATCTGGCTTTTCCTTATTTCCATCAAGATGGGCATGAAAAATGCTTATTAGGCTTAAATCTTGTGCTTTTTCTTGATTTTTATTTTTTATTTTCTTTAAATAAAAGACTCCCCTAAGTGCCTGCATCCCTACTTCTCTTGAAATGGGGTCTGTGCAAAATGAATCATGCAAGTTTTCCTTGTAGCCTGATGGGTATATTGCAGCAGTTGGACCACCTGAACTGAAGAACTTTTTACATCAGAAAGCCATGTGCCATGTAGTAATGCATAAACCTGCACCTAAAGTCTTCAAACCAAGGCTGTTATGGTTTTATTAATTTGAACTCATTAGAGATAATAGTTTGCTGTATCAGGTCCTGAAAAAAGATGGTGCAGGACAAGACTCGGTGTGAAAGCCCAAGTGGGGCATAGAAATAAAACCCATGCACATCCTCAGTCTCCATCATTGATGTTTTAGACCTTTGATTGAACAATTTCCCTAGGCCTGTTATGTCAGAAGTACAGTGTTGCCAGAAGGTTTAAAACAATGCATTAATCATTGCTTAAACATGTTCAAAAAGGAGCAAGTTTCATTTATTCTGAAATTTCCAAGTGTTTTTGGAACATGCATGCAGTAGAATGCTGCTACATAGCCTAGGAACTTTGTATGCGGATGTGAAAGGCTTGTCAAATGTGTAGTAATTGTACAGAAATCTATGTAATTAGTTCTTTTACAACCATCTGACCTTTTATCTTTGTTTAATTATGTAGGGAAATTCATTTACCACTGAAACATAGCTATATAACAGCTGAAAATCAGTATCACTGAAGACAAAGGCATTTCATATCTAGCTAAATTACAGAGATCATTCTGTTGAGTAGAATAAAATTACCATTTCTGGAACCTAACTGCATAATGTGATTCTTTCTGAGAAGTCATAAATGCTTTTGTGCACCAGCTTGACCAGCATGCTGACTCCAGTGCAGGGACTATGGCCACAGTCTTTTTTTTTCCCCTGAAGTATCCTATGGCTGCTGAGAAGTGGGATGCTCCTGCTGCATTGCAGCACTTCTCCCATAAAATGTGTGCCCCAACAGAAAGATTTTAGACATATAAGTCTGAAGTGAGAGATGGGCCATTTGCAGGTGTCAGCTGTTTGAAGAGGGAGCTGCTGTTCAGGGACAAGCAAACTGAGGTGGATGTTTGTGAGAGGAAGAGCTTTTAATTGGTTTAGCAAAAAAATACCAATTTTGGTGTACACGTCCATTGTACTTAATGCATGGAGAAGTGAATTGGACTGTAATAACTACTTGACTGAACAACTGAAACTGGTGGTTGGCATTGTGTTGCTTACGTGAGGGCCCACAGTGTTGTCATGTGTTGCATAAGTAGTGACACTGGTCATCGGTTTTTTGCAAGGAAGCAGGATGCATATTCATATACTCTTCCTTGAGGGCTGTCTGAGGTTATTTTATTTTCAGAACTGGTTTTGAGATTCTGAGCAGGTGGTTTGTAAACCTGCCAAGGCTGTGTGTTTCCCATGCTGTGTTGTTCTTGAGACTGAATTGCATTGTTACGCTTTTCTTCAGCAGAAAATGTTCACTGTGTATTGTTAATTCCTCTTTCCAGTCTTGTGGCAACACAGAGTAGTTCAGGAAGTGCTAATGGTGTTCTGGGAAACTTTACTTTGCTACTGCTCTCTAAATCTGACACCTGAAATGAAATGTGATTGGCTGTGTTCAAGGTTAAACCTTTGGGTATGACCATACCTCTGTCATACCCTTAGGGACACTGCAGCCATTTGGAGAGGGTGCTATGCATCCTATTATTGGGATAATTCCATTGCAAAACATGAGTCCGTACTTAAGATATGTAGTCTGGCAATTGTATTGACTCCTGATTTTGAATGTTTAAAGTTAACAATAACTTGGATATAGCAGACTGCAGTATAGGATAAAGCTGTAGTGGATGCTTTTTATGAAGGTATACTGGAGACAGGAGTCTTAGTAGTAGTATGAAGCTCTGGGCAGCCCAACTTACACTGTGGCTGTAGCTAGAGTAATATAGAGGTACTATGGGCTTATATCTACCACACAGAATACAGAGAGACAATAACAGCATGGCAGGGGTAGTGAAAACCACCATAGCTATGAAAAGCATGAAGTGAAAATAAGCCACCCACAAAAGCACCAGTCAAACCCCTTTTCCCCGTGTGCTTTTCCTGATTAGCTCCCTGTTTCCTCTGTCTGCACTGCTACCGAGTTACTTCAATACAGGAACTTCTTCCTAAAGTATATGTCTGGGGCAGCCCAGACCTTTAAATTTGTTCTAGTCAACCTGCTGCAGCCCTGAGAAATAGGATTTGTCATAGAATTGTAGAATGGTTTGGGTTGGAAGGGACCTTAAAGATCATCCGGTTCTAAGCCTCCTGCTATGGGCAGGGACACCTTCCACTAGACCAGGTTGCTCAATGTCCCCTCCAGCCTGGCCTTGAATGGTGCCAGGGAGGGGGCTTTAAACAACCTGATGTAGTGGAAGGTGTAACTTACAATTACTGCCTGCTGGTTCATTCTTTGCTCATTAGTAAGCATCCTTCTTGCTACATTCACCTCTACAGGTCTGTTTTCCTGTTCTACAAAGGAGAGGTTTTGCATTAGTGTGGTAGTAAGGGTCAGGACTGTCAGCTCTGCAAGCATAAAAGCATGTCATTTTTGAGACAAATATAGTGCTTGTTCCTTTTTATTTGCCTTCTGGTTTTGGAACTTCCAAAGTTTGTTCACTTTTTCAAGGGTTTGTTACCCTGGGGTCATGGGGGTCTTGTTTGGTTTTGTTCTTGAGAGTGTGATTTTTATATGTTGTCACAGATCATGTTAAAGCATGATTCTTTGTTAGCTTTCTAACACGGTATTAACACTCAAAGTGAAATTTAGCCTCTCTACATCTGTGTCCCAGGTTCAAGCTTGTCAGTCCCAGCACAACAGGAACTGAATTTGGTCTAACCACTCCCACTTAAACTCCTGTGGATTTCCTCATTGACTTTATTGACAGGAGGATTTGCTCCTGCCTGATTCATATGAGCTGTGTACATGTTTTTTAATGGTTATAATGGTGTAGCAAATCAGCTTTAGGTTAATGGACTTCTCAAAAGGTGGATTTAAACAACAGTGAGGGAAAGCAGCTATACATTCCATTTGGCATGGTACCTGTATGTATGAGCAGCCTTGTGCTCTCTGCAGCTTTGGCTCTGCTCAATAGGCAGTTCTGCATTCGCTAGGTCTGTGCCATGGGGCTGAATGTCTGCAAGAGGAAAAGGAGTGTCGTCTGCCTGAGAAGAGTCTGTCTTCACAGAAGGAAGAAGTAGCCAGCGAAAGTCTGGTAACAGCCCTGGAGCCTCTTCAGCATATTTTCCACTAGTCATTGTGAAGCCTTTCTTGATTATCTTGAAGGATACACAAAGCTGGTTTGCTCCAAACTTAAACTAGGACTAGCTAGAAGTGTAGGGTGCTAGTGCTTACTTGAAAGTGAACTCTGCTCCTTTTGAAGTGACAGTTCAGGACGTAGCACCTACAACCAATGGCTTTGTGGCTTTTGTGTTAACAAAACCATGATTTGTGCTGTGATAGCAAACTACAAGCAAGCCTTTGACTGACAGTATATATTACAAGTACGAGATTTTGGCAGACATAGGAATATAAGAATATTCTCATCTTCTTTTTAGATACTGTATACCTCTTGCTGATCTTCTGGGGTGGAAGCAAGGGCCTGCACACATGCATTGAAGCAACCAGAGAAGGAACACTGAGAGGGCACAGTCCTCCCCTTGTCTTCCAAAATAGCATTTTAGTTTAAAACTGGCTTTTTTAAGAAGTGCTTTGGTTCACCTCACAGAGGTACAACTAAGAGCAGTTGTTTGCACTATACTTTCATCTCTTCTCTACTTTTTCTACTTTTGTGGCTTGTGTGTTTGTTTCAATTACTAAAACAATTTGCCACATACCCCTATCTTGTCCAGCAAAAAGAAGGAAACGCAGGTGTTGTGCATATTAAGACACAACTAGTGCTCTGCCTTTTCACCCCTGCAGAAGTTGCAGTCCTCTGCCCTTGCATGCTACATGTAGTTCACTTGTTCTCATGTTTCTGTAAGACTTTAATGTTCTTCTAAGTCTTAAAAGTTGATCTGGTATAGAACACAAATTATTTCTATGCTGTTTTGCTTGTTCTGATGTTTCTGTAAGACTTTTATGTTCTTCTGAGTCTTAAAGTTGATCTGGTATGGAACACAGATCATTTCTATACTGTAAGAAATCAGCAGGTGACTTCATACAATTTAGCTAAACTGAGATTGTCGTAAAGTTTTGACCTAACAGTTCTCCCCAAATCCAGCTGCAAGTAGTGAACGTAAGAGCTACCTATGATACTGGGACCTGACTTGCAGGATGGGCCTCACAGGAGAGGGGCTGCTGACAGAAAGAGGGACTATACATATGGACTGATGTGCTTAGTAATTAAAAAATAATCTTTATTATAACTTAAATGTGATAGGAAATATGGTGAGTACAAATGCCACAAAACTAAAAGAAAAAAAAAAGAATAAAAAAAAAGAAGCAGAAGTCAGTACAAAAGGACACCTTGGAAGAATTCAGCTGATGGGAGAGGTGTGGTATAAAAACCATAACATGGCTATTTCGCCTGCTGCAAAAAGAGTCTTATCTTCCTCAGTAAACAAGCATTTTGAACTGTACAAAATGTACTTTTTTAATTAAAGGAAGAATATATATTTATAAATATACAGATATGTACACTGTTGTAACATTCACAGTAAAAAAAAAAGCCAAACAAAAGGGCCCTGGCCTGCCAAGTGTTTGGTGCACAAGGCTTCCTTTTGATGTGAACTGTTTGCAATCTTTTCTATGTAGCCTATGCAAATTTGGATACTTCAACTGACATCTAAATAGCATTTCATGCATAATGAACACAGTACAGGAACACTCTTCTGTTAAATTCTATTCACCTCCTCTGTTAACTTAAGGCTCACAATCAACAGTTTGAAGTACTCGCTGTCTTTCATCCTTGCAGTGGGGAGGGGGGGGAACGCATTCACTTCACCCTCTGTTTATTACTGCCTTCTAGGTCCACTTGTTCTAGTTCTTTGTATTGAAATGACTATAAAAAGCTATGATCCACTAATTAGAGTGTATGGAATCCAAGCCTGCTTGCAGCTTACAGGAGCAAATGGCTTTGGGGACTCACTCAATTAGCTGTATTCACTCCTTCCTGGAATAAATAAATGCACTTTACCTTTTCATTTAGTTTTCAGAAACCTACGTGATTGATCCCCCTCACAAATCTCTGCATTAATAATGGCTTGTTGCTGGAGGGCAAGAGAAAGGAAATAAAAGACCAGTGAAGGCATTTAGAATGAGTCACCAAAGTGACACCTCCCAGGGTTTACATCATGCTGTTTCTGGAGGCAAAACTTGAAGAAACTTGCTCTGTATTTCATTAATGAGAAGGCCAAGTGGTGTTCCTTGCTGCTGAAGTGTTGGTGGGAACACCAAGAGAAGGCTTCTTTGCTGTCCTGCTCAGGGGGCCTCTGACTTGTCCTTCTTAGATATAGTATCGCACATCTCAAGCTTTCACGACGAACTTCAAGGAAGTAAATGCAATACTCAATAAAACAGATGAAGATGCCAAATTCTAAAAACTCACAGAAGTTTGTTGAGGCTGAATAACTGCAATTACATCATACGTTACTGATCAGTCAGGATAGCTCCTCAGCATCCATCCAGCTGTTCCATCATGAGCTGCAAAGAGGAGCCGATAGGAACCCTTAAGCTGGATTTTAAATGTTGCCTTTCCTTAAGAGGTCTGTAAATTGCTACATTTGAGGGCTTTCTAGAATTCTTCAAAGTCTTCCTTCTGCTCCCCACACTGAAGTGCAGCCTCATCCTACTTTAATGCCTGTCACGTGTAGGCAAGTGCTTTTCCACCTAAAAAGCTGTGGCAGTTTCAGTTCCACGGCGGCTTCCAACTCTAACAAATTCCCGGGGAAATTTGTCCAGCTGTTCATATGCCAGTCTCCCATCTTCACCTGGATGCAAAACGTTAACGCATAATAATGTATTATGTCATTGCCCGACAACATTTAAAATACTGGATTCTCTGCTGTTAGGAAGTACTGTTCAGCCACTAACTTCTTCCCCTTAAAATTCCTCTTGTTGAAGGCAACTTCAGAAATTAAATGGAAAAGTTAAGCATGCTCTGAATATTCAAATTATTTTATTTTCTCATGTGATATCCTGGTTTTATCTACAGCAAAGCAGAGGCAGATGTGACTTGTATAATTAGATGACAGTATCTGTACCCTTGGCTTACTACACGACCTGTGGTACTTGTCAGGATCTCAGTTGCAGCTGTGATATATTTGAGGGAGATGATGTTTATCTACTTCTGCTTTGGACAATATAAATCTTACCCAATTCTCACTTCCTAACACTTTAAATGAGTGAGTCTAGCCACTTCTTCACTTATACCACTGAAAACCAAGATGCAGTCTATTTGCTAAATTTAACTATTTGTGTCTCTCAAACCCTTTTCTCTTAGGCACTGTCATCTCTGTGGATCTCAAGATAGGATTGAGCCTAGTGTGCTGAATTGGCCATTAGGAAACAAAATGCTCTCTCTGTGTTGTCTAGAGATCTCCCAGAGATTTCAGAAGTGTCCCTGCACTAGTTGTTTTATAAAGTGAGCACTGACACGTCCAACAGCAGAGTGAATTCCTGCTGAACTGGTGAATGAAAGAGAGTATACTTGAAGAGTCTGCATAACTAAAATCACAGATGGGCACACACATGGAGTAGAAATTCATGCCTGATATAAAGGCCATTAAAATACAACTTTTCTCTACTGCCCTGAAACTGTACTGGTTTGAGTATGGATTCCTGAAACTGTGCAGCCATGCTTGCAGTCACACACTGCTATGCAGCTAGATTACAGTTTAACGAACAGCGTATCTCTTGTCTCAAGGACAAATGAGGGTCAATGCAAGGTGCCTTAGTTATGGTGTGAAGGACTTGCAGGCTAGGGTCTGCCCAAATAAGCATATTAATGAACACTTGGCAGTGCTGATGGCATTTGAGAGTGTGACTGTAGCACTACAAGGGTGATTGACAGGAGGGGATCTCCAAGAGGAGGGGGTTATGAGATGCAGCAGGCAGCCTGCTCATCTTGCATCCTCAATGCTGCTTGGTTTTCAAATTCATTATGAATTATTTCTGTTTGTCAACTTCTCCTTTGCTGTTTTTAATTTTCTGCTTCATCCTCCAGGCTCACACAATTTGATCTCTCTTTCTGGCTCATTTTCATGGTTTTCAAAATGAATGGTATTTAAGAATATATTTTAGCCTGTTCGAGTCTCTAGGTAAAGCTTTGTTTCAATTTATAGTCTTATGCTTGCATAACTTAGGTATCTTACATACTGCTTTGTCAAAAAAGAAAATGAATACTGCTCTAAAACAGGCAACTCACCAAGAGCAAGCAGGGTTTCGGCCGCCACTTTTCTGATCTCTTCATTGTCAGACTGACAGAGTGTGACCAGCATTTTAATACTCTCAGTAGCCTGGGAAGTGCAAAAGATAAACTTTGTCATCATCACAGAGCCCGGCTGTTTTTGCTATGAAGCTTCTAAACCATTGCCAAACAGTACAGTATCTGTAAAAGGAAGCAGTGCAGCAATGCAAAACAAAAACACTATTGCTGCTGCTGTTGCAATTCCTATTTTGCTGTTTGTACCTCTCAGATATCCTTTCTTTAAAGTAAAGCCAAGAACCACAATGAATTCATTGTCTCTTACCTTGAGGAACCTTAGAGCCAAGCAAGCTGCTTTCTGCAGCTGGAGGTTGGGCTGGGTTAGTGCTTCACAGTAATAAATCAAGGCCTGAAAAAAGATAAAGAGTAGTGTTGAAAATGTCAGTGTCTGTATGGAGCAGAAGGAGTGTGGAGGCATTGCTGCCCTGCTAAAGGGAGAGGGATTGCTAAAGTGAGCACATGGGATGCAGAAGCACAGCCCCTGCTACAGGTAATACGGTGGGATAATTCCCTACAGCAGATAGGGAATTATCTGCAGGCCAGGACACTAGTTATTGCTTAGTAATCTCAGGCCAGCTTTCTGTGAGGAACAGTTCATGTTAAAGCAAGAAGCACAGTCTGGCATCCTTGAGAGCCTTTCCATATAAATTGCCAAAGAGCTTTAAATGGGCCTTGGTGTCTAAATAGCTCAAGAGCTGACCCTTGAGATGGTCTCTCTAATGCAGAGATAGTAATGAACAGCCTGGGATGGACCCTAGGGGGACTGCAGGTATCTATTATAAGGTTAGCATGAGCTGCTAGACCACTTTACTGTGTGGCCCTAGAAATTAGTAGCTACTGCTCAGCAAACAAGCCAGTGTGAGCAGCAAATCTCAGCAGCAGTTGGCTGCACAATGAATTCAACTGCAACATAAGGCTGCATAATGCCCTCACACAAGGCACCTTGTGGTTCTTCCTGCAGACAGTGAACCAGGTATCACCTACACATGCCTGTTCCAGGAGGAAGTTCTATTTCACCTGAGATGCTCCCTCCATGGTGCTGGGGTTGGATGGAATCAGATACCAAGAGGCTGCAAAACTGGAAGATGAAGTGGGAGGGCAAGCAAAGAGGGGATTGGATCTACAGAGAAGAGCAGCAAAGAGTGAGCTCATTTTTCTCCTCTCTCTGCCTTCTTTCCACCACTTTTCCTCTTCCAACTGCCTCTTATTTCGCTCTCTCTCCTGACAGGGAACAAGAAGGATAGCTGGGAAAGGTCTGCCATGAAAGGGTAGAAGCCAATCCCTGATTTCTCATTCTTCTTCTCCCTTCTGTTTCATTTTTGGGTTTAATCTGGCCCTGCTTGTTGCCGTATATCTGTGACAGATCTAAAAGCTGAGCTGTGTCTGCCCAAGGTAGTCCCTCCCTCCCAGAAATGGTGGGAGGTCCCATAGATGCCTCTTTTGGAAAAAAATACAGAAATCCCAGACCTAATTCTTTCCATGTTGGTGATGCTGAGGACTATTGCCTTGAAGCCTTGGGCTGAAGCCAAGTCTGAGACAGGCCAGCAGAAATGCTGAAGTATGGAAGACAGCTGGAGAGCACAGCAGTCGGTAAGTACCTGCAGTTTTGGTTAGTACCTGTTTAGTGTAATGACAGGTAGAAGCAGACTGGTGTAATGACAGAAACAGACCTGCATATTTGCAGAAAAACTAGATGGGAAGTCCCCCTGGGTAAGTTTAAATCAAGCTTGGAGCAATTATTTTATATGTGTAGACATTTGAGACACATAGGCAGAAAAAGCGTCATGATGATACAGGTCTCCTATGCAATAGGTGATTTTCTGCCACTTACCTTCTCCCTGAAGTGCCTGTTTTCTGCAGTAGCTGTCAGAAGTGATGCCACAGTCTCACTAACTTCATTTTTATTTTCATTGAGGAGTAAAGCCAAAGCTCTCAAAACTTCTTGCTGTGGTGGAAGGTTATTGGAGTTTATTTTGGCCACGTTTTGCTGCAGTTTTCCATCTTTCACTGACTGCAGCACCTGAACCACAGAGGCTAGAAGTGCAGGAGAAAGGTCCTTGTTATTTATGTTATCCTTTCAATATCCCAGATTTCCCTGCCAGCAATCCTCAATTTATACTACGCAGACGAAGTACACAAAAAAATCCCCCTCTGAGTAATTGCAGTATTGCAGTGTCTGCATGGGGAGGGAATTGTTTGGGCTGTAAATTGTGCTGGTTTCTCACGTGTTTTTCCAAAGGAGATGAATAGATGGGCTAGGTGGGACACTGCAGTGTTTAATTCCTGCTCTGAGCTAAGGGCCTACCTGTCAAATCTTCACTTTCTGCTGGAAGATGCAAATCCTCTCCATAACAAGTGAAACCCACATCCTTGTCAGGGTAGTGACTTCCAGAGCATCTTTATGAGAGCTTTTCCTAGGCAGATTGATGTCCGCCACCCAGAGCCATGTCTAATTGTCCAGAGGAGGGCTGAAATACCTTTTCACTTCCAGGTTTTTGAGTAAAACTCCCCAGTAAGCCCAAAGAATAATGAAAAAACTAGGCAAGGTTCCTCCAATTCCCTCTCAGAGAAGAAAACTTGGCACGCCAGGGACTGCAGTGTAGAACACTCTAGATGCTCTGTGAAGCATCTGCTTCTCTTTAACTCTCAATGGGAGAGCCTGTCAAACACTGAAGTGCTGTGATACCTTGGCTCCTGAGAATCACTCAGGTCTCTTCATTACGGATAGTGAAAAACTGGAATGTCATCCAGTCATCCAGGCAGGCACAGAAAACCTCCCAGCCATTTCCTAAAAACTAACTTTCAGTATAGTTTTTCCCATTTGAATATGGAAATAGAAATGACTGTCGATGTATCTGCATCAGCTCCTTGCTTTCAGTGGGTTCAGGTGCATTTGGACTTACTATCCAAGGCACTTCTTTGCCTCCTTTGCCCCCTTCTTTTGTAAAATTAGCCTCTGGGCTGAATTGTTTTGAGCTGAACTCAGAAAGACACCAATGGACTCCCCTGTTAGCCACCAGAATTTATATATCCTACCTTCTTTTGCGAGCTGCAGCAAATAGCTTCCAAGGTCATTAACACTGTGGCTGGCAAAAATAGTTGTAATACTGAAAGACAG
Organism: Lathamus discolor; assembly: GCF_037157495.1. NCBI lineage: Eukaryota > Metazoa > Chordata > Aves > Psittaciformes > Psittacidae > Lathamus > Lathamus discolor. Next base: position 98,584,385 of record NC_088885.1, on the reverse strand, counting down.
TAATGATCTCAGAGGACATGCTGGAGTAGAGGACAGGCTCCGTCCGATCCAGGATCTGAGACACCAGGATCCTGAAGACTGCAGGCAGTCATGGACAAAGGGAGGTATCAGTGAGGAAAAACAGCTGCTGGCAAAATGCTGCAGTCTACTTTAAAGCCACAAAGAAGGAACCGTATTTGCAAAGCCAGATACTTCCCAATGTTTCTAACCTCAGCTGTTGTTAGGTTACAAGCTAGACAGACCATCTCCCTGCCTAGCTTTTATCACCAGAGGATATCTTTGTAAGGATGAACCTCTGCCAGTTTACTAATGGCTGATGCCACTTCCTGTCCAATCAATACAGTGTTCTTTCTGCCCAAATGATATCCTGAATCACTAAACACGTATCCACATGCACTGCCAATTACCACTCTGCGATGCCACTGTACTTCACTGAGATGCTCAGGGAGACAGGATTTGGCTTTTGGCTTTGCTTGTTTTTATGTTCCTGCGTGAGCATGTGGCATGAAGAAAACTAGTCTGAGCACTGGCTGTGAGAACTGTAGCATGGAGCAGGAAGGAAAAAACACTGCTCTGGGTAGGCATCTGCAGTGCAGGTGCTCACTCCTGAGCAAGTCACCCCACTTCCCTGTTCTGTCCCACAGACAGCTAGTCTGTATAGCTGGAGTTTGAGATGTGGAACCTGTTTTCAGATAAGCTCCCTTGAATGTGTATGAATTTCATCCCCAGTGCACTGTAATGGGGCATGGACATTATACAGACACATAAAATTACATGTGAGGATTTGTACTTCACCCTGTACTTTGGAATAGACTTACTTTCCAATTAGCTCATAAACATCATTAGCTCATAAATGTCACTGTATTTCCTTTTCTGCTAACCTCACCTTATTCTCCTATTCTGATCTCACTGTCTGGGGCCAAAACTGTTTCAAGAGTTGTAGCATTAGACTCAAAATAAGATCTTGAAGCTGTGACGAAACAGACCTCCCAGGGTTTGGAAAACAAAGCAATGAAAGTCAAATAAAGCCTAGTACACAGCTGTTCTCCATTTTGATAACTGACACTTTTTTTTCCTACAGTAGTTGGTACCTGTTTCTGCAAGTCCTGGACACTCCTCATTCACAGTGGTGGCAAAATTGATATCCAGCTGCTTCATCATCTTGTCTGCAGATGTGTGATACACTCCTGAAGGGCCAGTACACTTCATCCAGAAAGCCAGCAATGATAGCTTCTTGTGGAACTCTGGAATTGCTGGAGGAGAAGACAATATGTACAATGAAACAAAGCAATGCTAGAAGCATCAACTTCCAGAAGAGAAAAGATGGTAAGAGGAAAGGAAACCTCACCTACTGATAGACAGTTACTGTTTGGTGTGTCGCCTTGTGCCATTACCTTTATAGTGTTATTATGTGCTCACCCCAAGTTTGTGACATGTTTTTTCTATTTCCCATAGCAGGATGTGAGAAAACTTGCTCCTGATCCAGTTCTGGGCATTCACATCTCTTCCTTTTAAATACCACAAAATACTAGGGAAATACCACAAATGGTCTGCACAAGATTGGTCCCTTCCTAGCACTGCTTTGTGGCCTTGGGTAAGTCACTCAATCTTGCCTCAGTTTTCTGATAAACAAAGTAAATACACCATGTTGTTTTTACGTATCATGTCAGAGTGCTCATGAGGATAACTGTGTGCTTGTCAAATTCTTCCAAGGTATTAAAATAGATGCATCAACTAAGTAATTCTCCATAAAGGTGACAAAATAAAATTGATAAAACGTTCAAGAAGTTGTATTATGCCTCTAACAGTTATAAGGCAGATCCTGCCTTTCCTTGGGAAAGAGGAAAGAGAGGTGGAGGAAGAATTTGGCTCTTCAGACGTGGCAGCATCCCCACTCCATCACAGGGGTGGTGGACCTCTGTCCATCTTCTGCACAACAAGCAGGATAAGAAGTCCTTTCTCTTCTCAGTTGCTTGGTTTTGGATACCAGAGCTGAAGACAGAATACGGTTCCTGACCTTCTGTGGTGACTGCTACATCTGCTGGTAAGTCATGAGCTGGCCCTTACTACAATGGCATCTCCTCCAGTGATAATGAGCTCCGCACAGCGCTCATTTCAGCAGGCATGCATGCCCAAACAAACCATTTTCAGAAGGACACCCCCTAAATTGTCTCTTACCATCAGTAAGGGAGGTGATGTTTCCCAAGTTCTCACTGCTGATCTCCGCGATATTCTCCATCACGAGGATCTGCCTGGACAGCTTATCCAGGAGGTCTCTTGCCACAAAAGGTGTTTTACTGGAGAACACAATTTGCTGGTGGAGACAAATGGGGAGAGAGGAAAAGGAGTCAACCTCAGAAGAAAAAACCCCTCTGAAACACCTGGCAACTGAAGTGCAATAGCAAGTTCACTGCCCTGGAACCATGGCATCTCCTTAACTTTGAAAGTTATTTTTCTCTGGGATACTGTATGGTCATGACTGGTATGCATTGCTACTTATATCTTGTATAACATCTACATCCAGATCCAGACACTTGATTATCCAGGCAGCCATTTGCATATGTAATTTCTGATTTACACACTCTGCAAAGCTAAAGGAATCTATCATCATAAACCTTAAAGCCAGAACAGAATATTAGTCTGACTTTCACATAATATAGGCTGTGGACTTTCAGGACATACCTGCCTGGGGGCACACCAATGGTCGCTCTTCTCCACTCCATTTCAGCTCTGATGAACTACTCAGGTTCCTTTATTAACTTGGTGCTTTCTCCCCGCTGCTGACATCTGCATGTCACTCTTCAGCTGGCCACATAAATGTTGTTCATACCCAATCTGCTCCATGTGTGGACAATAGCTGGAGCTCACCTCCCCTAGCTGAATATGTACTGTGTACTCTTGTATTTAAACCAAAACCCTCCCTTTTTCTCATACTTGTGAGTCAGCAGTGTCCAGCTCAGCACTGAAGGTAATGCAATTTGGCTTGCTCTCTATTGCTTCAGTGGGCCTTTGGGAAAATAAAGCTAATCATATCTGTGATGGAAGAGCCAAGTAATCACAAAGAGGAAGTTGCAGTGTGTTTCGACTCCCAGGGAAACCCTGAAGCCCTTGCTTGCTGGAGTGGCTTGCTGGAGGTTTAAAATCACATTTCCCGTGCTCAGGTTCCGAAAAAAGAACAGCTCTAAAACACTGTGCTAGTTAGCTGTGAGCATGAACAGACAATTCTGATGTCTGCCACGTGTCACGGGGCTGTCATGTGCTGCCTTCACTGCGTCTGTTGCAGACAGTCCACCTCACTTGCACAAATTCATTTCTGCTCTTAAACATGGATGCCTTGTCTCAGTAGGGCCACAGGCTTCTGGTTTACCACTGAAGACATGGGCTGCCTTAACCAGGGGCCTATTTCATTAGGACCTCCTGGTGAAGCCAGTGGACATCTGTAACCCAGAGCAGGGGCTGCCCTGCCAGGATGGAAATCATAGAAGCATAGAATGGTTTGGGTTGGAAGAGACCTTAAACATCATCTAGTTCTAACCCCCCTGCCATGGGCAGGCACACCTTCCTCTAGACCAAGTTGTTCAATGCCCCATCCAACCTGACCTTGAGCACTGCCAGGGATGGGGCAGCCACAGTTTCTCTGGGTGACCTGTGCCAGTGCCTCACCACCCTCACAGGGAAGAATTTAATCTCAATTTCCCCTCTTTCAGTTTAAATCCATTCCCCTTGTCCTATCACTACATGCCGCTGTAAAAAGACCCGCTCCAGCTGGCTGGGGGTGGAGGGTGTCACCGTCCTACCCCACACAGCTGCTGTCCCAGCGCTGTGCTCACACTGCCTCCCAGGAGCAGCACAGACCCTGCTCGTACCCCACACTACAGGCACACCCCGGTGCCCGCAGGAAAACCCTACATTTCCGCAGAGGAGCTGTTGCTGGTACCTGGATGAGCTGCGTGCAGTACTGCAGGTGCTTAACTATGGTGACATCCAGGCTGTCGTTCCCCGTGGTCAGCGGCAGGGGGCTGCCGGCCACGCTGGTGCCCACGCCCGTGTCCTCGGTGAGAGCTTCGCTCAGGTGTCCTCTGGCTTCCGGGTGCTCCGTCCTGTAACTGGGGGGGACGAAGGGAGGAGGGGTCAGTGCTGGGCCAGCCACGGCCGTGGCACACACACACAGACACGCTCACTCAGGGGGAGAAGCAAGCAGCAATGCTGGAAGCAGCCACATCATACCGCGAAGGAGCAGCGCTGCCTGGCCGGGCGCCGGGGGGCCGTACCCACCAAGGGGAAGGCTCTCCGGGCCCTGACTGGTTTGCCCTGAGCGATGCAATGCCCTCAACAGCAGCCCTTTTTAACCTGCAGGCACTGTCGCCTGGTGGTGACAGCTTCCTCTCATCTGCTGATGAATCGCCTCCCCAGTCAAGATGGATTAAGCACCGTTCGTGCCATCCCAGGCACCGAGGTGCTAAGAACAGCTCTGTGCTTTCCTTGTCCTCCTGCTACCAAACCTAATGCTCGTTGCAGAAGGAAAGGAAATCCAGTGCTGGAGTCAGAGACATGATGTTTTCATATGCTGTTTCAGGCCCAATTTGTACAGCTTGCTTTGCTAATTGTTTCTGTAAGAGCGTAAAGCTGGTCTCACTGTGTTTTAAATCCTTATATCCAACATTGTCTTGTACGAATGTGTTTAAACACAAAGCCTGAGGTCAATCCCCGGATGGCAAGTGTATTTGGCTGCAAGTTCAGAAGTTTCAGCACTTGCAATCTTTACACTGAGTCACACACTTACACATCTAAAAATGGAAGCAGGAATCTACACTGTCTGGGGATGTGCCAGAGGGGAAAAAAAGAAAATGTAACTTCTACTCGCCATTAAAAGATTTGAGTTGCTTTCCGAGTTAGCTTATAACTGACTGACATTTTTGCTGCCTAAGTTAAATTTATGCTAAAGCGCCTGGTTAAAGCCAGATCCTTAAAGCAACCCAGGCTGAATGAGCTCAGTGCCCTTTTAGTAAGCAACACCATTTTCCAAGTCTTGTCTTCCCACCAAGTCATATTCTGGAGGAAAGATACTCAGTGTGGTGGTGGGAACTGCACGGTGGCTGCTTGTTTGCACTCAAAATCCTTTTAAACAGGCCACAATAAGCTGCAAGAAGCATAGCTCCCTGGTTGGGAAGCAAGGGGTGCCAGGGAGCCATGTTCCTTTCTTTTTTTCCAGCTCTAGCACTGCTTATATGCCTGCTGGGCATTGTGTCAGCTGCAAGGATGCAAACATGCTTTTAGGATCTAATGACTGAAACACAGCATCTTAAAGTCACACGACAATGACAGACCACGGCACAAACACCACAGCTATTTCTTTTTCTTTTTTTCTTCTCAGAAAGACCAGAAGTGATGAAAGAAGGGCAGGTAACACGCAGGGCCATGAACAGAGTACCAGTCATCACTCTTACATTCCAAAGGAAACCTACACCATGCTGCTTAAATCTGGCCCTGTGTTATTGTTACTGACAAGCTTAATCCACTGCAAAGACTCATTCGGCTAGAGAGAAAAGACAAAGGGAGGGGGGGAAAAACCACAGAGGAATTAGTAATTGCATCCAAGGAAAGCCAGGTCCAAACCTATGTCAAGGAAGAGGCTCTGCCAGTACTGATGTCAGCTTAATTTAATTTAACCTTCTTTGGAGGACAGATTGCATGTATTTCAATGGGGAAAAAAATGATCCTGGAAGCTAAAGATTTTGTATGCAGCAGCCACGGGGAACCCTCTGACCCTATGAACTCATCAAGGATTACTCAAGTCTTCCTTGAATAACGTGTGCACCGGGATCCCCTGTTAGCGACAAAGAGCTAGGGTGTCAGTTTGGCGTAAGCACAGCTGGCAGTTACTACAAACTTACCTATTCTTCTCAATCTCAGTATCTGAAAATACCGAGTCTGCACCTCCTCCACCATTACAAACCTCCACACCACCACCATCCTCATCATCAAAGTCAGAGGTGTTCAGGAAATCAAAGCTCTCTAAAGCACTTTCAACTGTTAGACTTAAACTGGAGGACCTGCTTCGGCTTACTGCTGGCTTGCACTGCAAAGGCAGAACGAACCAATGAAAACCCCAGATATTAGCTACTACTGAAAGAAAAGAAAAAAAAAAAAAAGAATAAAGCTTAAAACTTTCAAATTCTTCATTTTATTTTTTTAAACTTCATTTTATTGGGTGTTTCATTTCAAACCTTCATATTCATAGCACATACAATCAAAGCCTGAGAACTGGAAAACCCCTTCCATTCCTCCTCCCCTCCCCATCCTACCCACTTTCCTCCCCAAAGCAAAACCCTCCAAGGCAAAATTTCATGTGTTTTATAGAAATGAGAAGTACAGCTTGAATCCAAGTGACTCAGCTTTCAGTGTTCTGAGAGGAGAGACAGCAATTAACGCAGTGGAAGTTGAGAGGGGAGGGCATATTCTGTAATTACTGTTCTCCAGCTGCAGAAGCCAATTTCTAGATATCCAATGGCACTATGGGATTTATTCCAGGTGTACCTCCAACAGACCTCAATCAGGAGTAAACGTAGTCCCGTATCTGCAGATTTATTCATGGGATGAGAGGACTATTATGGCCTTCAAAGCCACTTGGCTTATCAAGGAAAAGCCAATTCAGGCATCAGAATTGACAGAGAAAGCCAGTATTGTAACTCGGAAGTTAACAGTGGTAGAGAGTGGAGAGTCATCCTATCTCACTACAGGGAAGAAACGTGACAGAAACTGTGCTGTTGCTGTAGGAAGTATCAGACACTCTGGTCCCACGTGGTGACACATCCAGACGTGCCTACAGAGTTGATTCCAGGATCACCTTGCAGGAGTAGATGTAGCTTCAAGGGTCACCTTGCAGGAGCAGATGTAGCTTGAAGGATCACCTCCATTGGTTTGTGCAGTGACTTCAACACCTTTAGCACCATGTGGTTATTTGATCAGGAACAGCCAGGAGCCACCAGTGCTGTTACACAAGGCACATCTTCTAGTCAGGAGCCAGGACTCTGTCTCAGCTTGTAGAAAGAAATGCATTGGCCTCTGAGCTGCTGCTGACTCAGCTCCAGCTGCTCTAGAGCTGAGGGGGTTTGGAGTTCTGTTTCCAGTTCATTTGCACACAGTATTAATTTTATAGCAGTTGTATATTAGCACTTGACTCTACAGTCAGGAGCCGGTCAAACACACTTCCCAACACCTCCGTGACACAGGTGGGTGCTGTATCCTGATTCCTCTGCCAGCACTGATGGTTTTAGCTGCCATTTCTTTCATGGCTTCTTCGGGCAAAAGCAAACGGCAGCATGTGGGTTTCTTTTCTTTGCCCATCTAATATAGCCAAGAGGGATTTCTTCAGCCACAGCTGGATTCCAGCTCAGCCTTTTTGCATGGGGAGCCCAGCATGGCTGCTGGCGATGCTGAGTGTCAGTCTGCAAGGTGATCAATAGGTGACACCCACACATAAGCAGATCTGGAAGAGGCGTTCATCTCAAGAGTGCAGGAATCCTGCCTGTGTACATGTGTCCTCTCCCCCCATCCCATCCTTTGTAACTTCTGATAAAAGGAGTGTAAATAAGCAGTCTCCATTGTCCAGCTGCTGTTTGAATACTTGAACTCTTTGTACAAGCTGCAGAGCAGCCAAGACATTAAAAAGTAACAGTAATGGTAGCTTTGCCTGCTTGAACCTCCTTGGGAAACAGTGCAAAACCCAGGGGCTACAGGCTGTTAAAAAAACACTTAACCTGGGGAAGTACCATGCAGCTGCAAACACCAATGGAAACAAGGATGTTAACAAAGCTTTTGTGTAAAGATGATTCTGAAGGATAAATACTTCCCTCCTTCCTCCTCTGCCATGTTTTTAAGTGATGAGACTTAAGTGATTAGCAGCCCGACTTGCATATGAATATGAAGCATTTGAAATGATTATTTCCCATATAATACTCTTTGCACAGTAATGGCTCAAGAGTTATTTGTGGGAGAGATACCAGTCACAGTGATCAGTAGTTAAGGTATTAACAACACACATGCTAAACACTTTTCTTTTTGTCAACAGTTTCTGTACATCCTGATGTAATGACAGGATGTCTCTCATTTTAAAAATGGATGGGGGAAAGAGGAAAAGGCGTGAAAGAAGCCTAGGTGATGTGGGGATGGCAACCTTCAGCAGGACTTGTGCATCTGAATCCATTTGGCAATTTGGAAGATTCGGATTCTATGGCTGCAAGGCCCGATCCTCAGCTGGTGTAGTTTTACACAACTCCACAGAGTACACCCACTGAGGATGCGACCCATAGATTTAAAAGGCAGAAGGCTGGCTATAATCTGATCTTCAGTATGGCACAAGCAACGGATTCAAACGTGGTTTCTCCAGAGAAGGGTTTGATTTAATTACCCGTCTGCCACTGCACCTTTTTCTTTTTCCCCCAGGTTTTGAGCATGTTAAAAGGTCCATTGCTGGAGAATACGAGGCTACAGTAAGCACATCATTGAGCACAGAAGTTTAAAAATTGAACACTGTGAAAGGATGCTCCAAGCAGGAGCAAATCTACTGCTACTGAGGAGTTTTACTGGCCTCCAAAAGCCCTACTTTGATGTTTGCGAGGCAGGGGAGGAGATTCTACCCACTCAGATTTTCTTTAGGGTAGTATTTTCTGAAAATGTACTCACTTTTAGGATGTCATCTAGATGCATCACCTCCTGGTCCAGGTCCTGAAACTCTTTATACTGCTCTTTATGTGGCTCAAGAGCTAAGAGAAGCCCTTGCAAGGCTTCTTCAATGCTTCCATCCAGATAAGACTTGTATCCTTCTGATTCCCCACTAATCGACCCCTCGCACAGCAGCCTCTCTGGGGTCACGGGTGCCTCAGCTGATGTAAGCCTTTTTACCAGCTGCTTTGTGATGTTGCCCTCATAGGTATCCAGCTCCACAGGCTTGAGCTCTGAACCTTCATCCGTGTCCTGCAGGAGAGACACTGGGACACTTGTTTCTAGGAAGACATGATCGCTCCCAGCATCAGAGGTCTTTCGGCAAACTTCAGGAGCTGCCTCTGTGGTGCTCTTGTTCTCAGTCGCTGCGCCCTCTCCCTGGGACGGCAGGTCCTTCGGCTCAGTGACAGAGTCTCTGCGGGAGTCACTGCTGCTACAGTCCAGGCTTGAGTTCTTGGAGGAGTCGAGACCTTGGTGCTGGGTGGGGGTCGCAGTGATGTCGGGGCTGGAGCTGACGTGAGCAGAAGAGGGCTCTGCTGAGTTGGCAGGGGGCACACGGTCTTCATAAGGCAGGTCGCCGAAAGTGAAAGAAAGAGGCCGTTTCTCGGTGGTCGCTGTTCCATTCTCAAAGACTTCATCTGGCAAATTCGACTGAAAAGGTAATAGAGAAGGAGAGAAAATGTTTTTCATTAAGAACTGGAAAGAGGAAAAAATACAGTGTGTGCCTGGGAAATAAAAACGTAAGGAATAGGAATAAAGAGGCATTCGAGACTTGAAAGATGGGAAAGATACTTCAAATCCAACTTCTGCTTTCATCTGGCACTGCTCCTGATTTCAGCAGGAAAACTGCTGGGACGCTTGGGCTCAGCATCTCCCTGGTAAGCAGAGAGCTTTAGAAAGCAAGTCCCAGAACAGAGACCTGAACTCTGCTTGTCCTACCAGATTCCCTCAGGCAGCATTTCCAGTGAGCTGCTCCAGTTCCTGCAACATGTCTCTTTTTAATGGAGTTGTACTTAAGCCACCCTGTCTGCATTTTCCTATCCATTACAGATTTCTGTTGTATTTATTTTCTGACTTCTAAAGTAGCGATCCCCAAAATTCAATGCTGTTTGCTCCCAAAGTTTCTCTAGTATCATGGCATTTAAATGGTGACATTACTGTGCTATTGCTTTTCTGTTGAAATTTTGTTCTGCGTGTGGATATCCCTCCTAATTGTTGAGCATGAGTTATATAGAAGTCCCATTCGACAGGAGTTTCAGCCAGAATGAAACAGAAGAATTGTGTGGTGATGTATTGACCAGGCCACTGATCATTCAGGAGGCAAAACCAGCATATACAGATCCAAAAGTGATCACAGCATGTCATGTCTCTGACAGACCTATGGAGAAAAATCACTGTAGGGGTCACAACCTGCCTATCTGACCTGCAGATCTTGCTCTGTTTTGTGGCCAACTCACAGAAATGCACAGCACAGATGAAAGGCAACTACTATTTTGCTGACGATTTGTTGGAAAGAACCATAGACCAGAAAGAACCAACCATGTTGGTAAGGTGCATAAGGCTAAAAGTGCCAAAAACTTGCATTATTTTTTTTTTTTCCCCAGCACTATTAAGTCTTTTTTTCCCCCTAAATATAATTATACTCGAAGGTTTATTTCTTCTTTTCCTCAATATGGGTATGCTTTTAGCATCTGAAAGTCATGTTACTACGCAAATATCTGGCATCAATCAGTGCAGCGGGAGATTTTTGGAGAATACCATTAGCCTGTATTCCTGCCCTGCTCTCTGCCCACAGATAGTTGGCTTCTGATCATTATCCCTGTAGAAACCAAGAGGAATTTTGATTCAATGGGAGCAGCATGGGCTCACAGTCATGTTCTCCCCTCTAATCAGTCAGCAAAATGAGTGAGTTGCAATAGAGAGTGACACATGAAGCATGCGGGGGAATGGAGATGCCACATGGGGACTGACAAAATCCTTCACCAAACATAAACGAGGACTCACATATAGCTCTAGCTTTGGGCTTAGCCTGAGCGATGGCAGGTCACTAAAAGAGCGACTGCGACGAAGCTTGTCAAAGAAAGTGTCTTGCAGAGCATCTAAGATTGTCAACTTTGGCCTGTCTTGCAGGGGATGCAGCCATTTCTTCAACAGTTAAAGCAAAGAGGGTGTGAGGAAGGGCAAGTTAAATGAATGCTTTATAGCAGTGCACTAGATTACAGGCATGGGTTTCAGCACTTGTAAAATTCGTATCTGTACAGATGGTCTATTCAGTTCATACGCAGTCCTGATTAAGCATTCAGGATTTGATTCACACAAAAATGTGGGAGCACCCTATGAATATCTTAGGTACGGGAACAAATTTTATCATGGGATACATTAGAAATACTAGTGCTATGATGGCTGTTTAACTACTGTTACCAAATGAAGACATGTTTTAAAAAGCTGATTCAGGTTTTCTAGCAGTCAGGCAAGAATAGGTATGCAATAATTTCCCACATAGTTTGAAAGATGCCAAGATCACAGCCACCTTTTAGGATTAGCAGCTAGGAATGCACTTTCATTGTAAGTATTTGCAAGGGTAACCTGCTGCAACCAGGGGAAAAAAAGCTTCGATGTGTAAAGCAATGATGTATTTTCAGTACTTGAACTGCTCTAGGGCTTCTCAGTACATAAACATGAAGCTAAACAGAGCTTACAAAGAATGAGTGGTCCTTGAAGGTTGGTGTTTCAGGAGTGCCTTGGCTGTACATGGACATTCTCCTCTGGAGAGCAGATGCCTTGCTCACATTTCCTGCAGATGGGGTCAAGTCTTCAACATCAAAGGGGCTATGGACACACAAGCAGAGAAAAACAAAAGGTTGTTAGGTTGAGAGAGAAGGAAGTTCAGGTCCACAGAAAGGATGGTGAAAAGGTGGTTTATCAGCACATCAAAACCCAGAGGTAGCAAGTTCTTTTAACAGAAATGTGTAGAAGAAAATGTTGTTAATCAAACAGCAGGTTCCCAAGTGTGGTTTTCTGTTCTGGTAAGTGTTCTACTCTCAGATATCACTTATGTAGCATAGTTATTCTTCTCACATGAAAAGTATTCTTGGATTTGAGTTGCCAAGTGTCACACATACTAATGAGAAAGGTGCTCTACTATTAATAGAGCTGTTGCATTATAAAGGAAACCAGCAGCTGTTATTGCTGACTTCATGTTTATTGTATTAGAAGAAACAGCATACATGACTAAAAGTTAAATACATCAGTGCTTCTTCATTTACCTATTCATTAAAATGCAGCAAGAATTGGGTTTGAATCCTAACACTGTGCTGACCGATGCAGACACATATGGCAATGCTAGGAGATTTCCTACTACCCTCATGGTGAATGAAGCCCTTAAAAGCCAGCTTTTAAAGATGGGCAACATCTGATCTTGGCTAGGCTAGCATAAATCCAGGACAACTCTACTGAACTTTACACTAATATTAAAAAAATGAATGCACATATGAGCACTCAGTTCTGTCCCTCTTTAGAGCTTAGGGAAGAATGTTACACTTAGGCAATTCTATGATCTCTCATCACTATATGTTTCACATGACTTTTAATGTCAGTACTTACCAAACCTAATTTAACAGCTGAAACCAGGCACAAAACCCTTTTGCCACAGGTAACATAACAAATCTATAGGTGGCCATGAACTATTTCTCATGTCCCAAACTTGGGTCACAATTCCTTCCCCATCTGTCTCAGTAGTAAGCAAAATAAAGAGAAGAGACCACATGGATGGACTTTCTCCCTTCAGTTGAATTTTTACAGTTGCTTGACCAACCAACCAGTTGTACTTACTACCAGGTGATTTCAAGGTTCAGCTTTATTGTGCCAAGGTCATTAATGTCTACTGCAACCACCTGAGGCCGAGCTGCGAACAGGTCTTTTGTCTCACAGGTAACACTTCCCACAAGGATGTGAGTTGCAAGTCCCTTAACTTCTGTGACCTGTAAGAGACCAGAAAAAGACATAGAATCACAGAATGGTTTGGGTTGGAAGGGATCTTTAAAGCTCCTCCGGTTCCAACCCCCCTGCCACAGGCAGGGACACCTTCCACTACACCAGGTTGCTCAAAGCTCTCTCCAACCTGGCCTTGAACACTGCCAGGGATGGGGCAGCCACAGCTTCTCTGGGCAACCTGTGCCAGGGCCTCACCACCCTCACAGTGGATGGAGCAGATGGTGAAAAGACCTATGTATTTCTCCAGATCAACAGATGCTGCTTTCTTATCTGAGCAGTATTAACAAACTCATCAGGACTGGGATTTTTTGGTTGTTTTTCTTTTTTTTTTTGTTATTGTTGTTGATTTTCTTGAATGCTGTTAATAAACAGGTTTCCAATGCTCCCTTGCTTTGATGTAACTGATCTGAGTTGCTGGAGAGTGATGTGAGGCAAGGGTCATGTTAGTGTGGCTATGGGGAGAGTTAGGATAACCTGTCCACAAGACTCCCAAACTGGTAAGTCCTGTAGAATCTAGGATGGACAATACTACAGTACATCACTCTAGTAGGTATGTTGGAAATACTAATGATAGCTCATTTCTGAAGAGTTTAATGATCTGTTTCTGTGGGTTTGCTGATAGTGCGTGAGAAGGCAGCTTCATGACTCCTGCCTTGCTTGCAGGCAAAGGAGTCAGCATGTGTACCTTAATGGAAATCAGTCCAACAATGAGAGGGAGGAAAACCATTTCTTCTCCATCCCAGCTCTGCTTGCCATTCACTTCTATTTTGCCCTTCAGTTTCCATCGCTGGCGACCGTAACGCATGAAAATCTGAAAAAGAGAAATCCTGTGATTTTCTTGAGAAATCTGCTCTCGTGATGCACAAAAATCAGAAGCAGAATTGGGGAAAAAGGTCAGTAAAACATTGGAAGAGGCAATGGTTTGGTGCTGCTCTTCTGCTTCCCATCAAGCCAAAAGGAAAAGCTCTATTCTGCAAGATCTCTGCCTCCCAGCTCTCCTAAACACTTTTGGTAATGTACCTCTTGCCCCAGCTTCTACTTTTGTGTACCTAGATGACAACCAGCTGCAGGAGTTTTAACTCTATTTACAGGAAAGCAGCAATGAGGGGGGCAGGATGAAAGCCCCCGTAATATTTCCTAACATCTACAGCTTGCTGGATCTGCTGCCCTCCCAGGCATAAGAGAGGGTATATGAGCTCATGGGTATCCCCCATCAGTTTCCAGCTGTGAGACTTTGGCTGCCTGGTGATGCATATAACAATGCAGTAGGACAATCTGAAGTGATAAGAGCAGCAAGCCCATTTTGGGCTGCGGGGTTGGCTGGGAGAGACCTGTACCAACTAATTGTTCCCACAGGGGAAGCACACGCTTGCAGGCATGAAAGCATCAGGAGATATTTCTCACAGGGAATGAAAGTGGGAACAAATGAATCAATGATCAAGACATCTGGGAAGTACAGGTTGGGGAGATCCATTACCAAGCCACTGTGATTTATTGCAGGGTTAGCTCTGTTCTGGATAGAGCTGGAGGCTTTTACTTAATATTAATTAACCCGCTGATAATATTCTCCACTGGAATGTTGCACTGACCAGAGATCCTGACACAGCCTCATAGCAGGTAATATCTGGGTCTCAAGAAATGGTTATTCTGTGTCTTTCTGCTGCTCTGCTTTATGACGAAGTAAGGTCTTAGCATTCACTAAGGATGTGTTCAGTTTGCCCTACATGCATAGGATGTGACATATGCATTTTCCAGAGGAATTAGAAAAGTTTATCACAAATAAGATTTTTAAAAGTTAAAAAGCATAAAGAAAACTTGTAGTCCTTCTAATACACATTATTCAGTGCTCTGACTATAATTTTCAGGTCTTCTGACAGATGCCTTGGCAAAGGCAGACATAAGGAGAACTATAAGGTTTTCCAGAGCATATACTGGAAAAATAATTGCTGTTTCTTGGGGTGCTGATGTGAAAAGGTCTTACTCATTTTGATGTGAAAAGCAGCAGAAATCTGCCTTCTGATTCTTTTACTATTAAATAAACCGTAAACCAATGCAAACATACCTCGTATTGATCTCCTGGGCAGAGCCGAGCGAAGCCAGCCAGACCTGAGAAGGAAAGACATGAGGGGCTATGGGAGGGCCTGGGCCCAGTGGTGTCCAGCAATGGGTTGCAGTGGGGTGCCCAAGGCCACTGCTGCTGTGCTTGGACAGGAAAGGGTGGCAGCACCCTACAGCCCACTCAGCCACTCGCTGGAAGGTGTCTATAACCCCCCTCGTCCTTCCGCCTCCCTTCCCCCCAATCTTAATTTTCTTTCTATTCTTTTTTGGTACATAATTAATTGGGTTGGGGCTTCTTGCATAAGAAAGACTTGCACTTCCCATCTGGTTTTCCTGAAGAGCTCCAAGTTTCCTTTTATGTAATAATTAAAGAAAAAGCAGCACCCTGACATCATCTGGCTTCAGAAGCTCAGCTTAACACCCTTACTGTTGCACGGTGCAGGTGAGCTGTGGAATACCATGCATTGCTTGCTTCCTAGCACTAATCAGATGGAGCTATACATTTTAACACAGATTCCCTTTTAGTACATCTCAATAGAGAGACAGTAAATGAGACAGGCTCCTTCTGCTTGGCATTTCCTTAACATTATCACTCCCATACTAGCTGAGTATCTTTCAATAGTAAACACATCACAAAAAGTGACTGACATCTGTAGAATGAGATTTATCCCATCCTTCCCCAGAGGGGAGTAGTGCAGCAAAGCACTGGTGTTTACTTGATCTTTTTAGTGTTTTTTCTTTAAAGGAGGACATGATGATGCTATTTTTGTACTGGCACTGTGCATATGAAGTGAAAGTTTCCTGAGGGACCATGCTGAAATCCCAGGGAAGGTACTGTCCCTCTCCTAGCCTTGCGACCTTCTCTTCTACGGATGGAACTGGTGGTTTTCCATTCAGAAGGATCCTCCCCTTCCTCACAGGTCTCCTCAGCAGGTAGCTGCTGCACTTGTTTTGCTATAGAAATTTACCAGCTTTGCCTGGGTAAGCCTAAAACTATGCCTCTAGTGGTGCTGCAATGCCCGAAGAAACCATCTTGAGGAGACATACAAAGCCTGTGGCAGAGAAAGGAATGAAACCAAAATTGCTGGGGTCTTCAGGCTGTGTTTGTCTTGGAATGCTATGACTGAACATATATGGGTGTGTTAACATCAAAGCAAGTATGATGAGCCCTAGTACTGGCTTTATTTGCTGGGCCGAATTAGTCCCGATCCCTGAATACAGTCATGGCCTGTCCCTGTGACCTGCTTGATACTCCTCTTCCATTTCTTTGACCAGAAAAGAGTTTTCTTCAGTCATCTTACTGTGTAGCCCTTACAGAGGGGCCCTTGCACAGCACTCATATTACCAATTCCTTCCTAGTTTATTTGCTGTTTATAAATAATTCAAGCTTACTAGCACTTCACTGCTGCTTCTTTCTCCCCAGGCACGCTTTTATAAGTGAATTTGATCTCTGCTGGGATACATCACTGACAGTATCTGAGGAAAAGAAAAGGTCTTTTCTTTGCTCAGTGGATGGGGTTGGAGGGTGGGGAAGCACAGCTTAAAATTCCACATGGATGTTGTCTGGAGTCAAGGTCTGTGAGTCTAACCAGGCTGGTCAAGTCTCTTCAGCCTGATGAACAGGGGGCTAAGAGCTTACTTGATTACAGGGGATATAGTACTTTCCTAGGAAACTTTTTTGGTAACTGGCTGGCTTTTGGGGACTAAACACATGGCAGGAGCCAATGGCTACTATACAAGCAACATGCTTGTAATATAAATGGAATGGGTGATTGCTCCTGGGGTGTCAGCATAGGAAACAGGGTCCTTACATGGCTGTGGTAAGGTGGCAGGGCCACCTGGAGCTCACGCAGCCTGTGCAGCCCTGCCCATGTGCAGGATGCTGGACATGTGGACACATGGACTGTGGTTGTGGTGCTGGGCTCCATGCTGCAGAGCCCCTGGTGCATCAGGCCAGTGTATTGCCTTCCCTGTGTGAGATAGCTGGGTATTTCACCTCCTGCTATCTTGGTACTTCCAAGAGGTACAGGGGCACTTCCCTACACATCATAACAGGACACACTGATTCCATACAGGAACTTCTAAATTTCCACTCTTTAATTTCAGCACCTGATTAATCCCTGAGGAGTAATCTAAGCCTGCTGAGAAGTTTATTATCTTTATTTTGAAAAATAATCAGGCTTTTGGGGGGCTTTTTTTGAATACCAGTTGTAAAAACACAGTGTGGGTCCCCTGCTTCCTGACAGCGCTGTGTAGTTTGGCTTGCTTTCAGTGTAAGTGACAGAGGGCACAACGTAAAAATAACTTTCACTGGAATGGCTAGGAACAGATAAGCTTTGGGGAGAGGAATGCTTTGATTTTAAATTAGATCCTAAAGTTAGCTGGCTATACTGCAGTATAACTTAAGGGAGGAGCTTGCTCTGTGATCTGCAGGCTTTTGTGCTAGAGCTGTTGTCAGCTTTAGCAGTGACTGGATTGTCCTATTGTATTCCTGTTCCTAGGGAAGACTATCTAAATAGAAATCTTAGATGTCCTAATTAGTGAATACTTAACGATACAGCATTTCTCTTAGCTATTTTCTAATTTGGGCTTCTTTATGTTATGAGAACTGTGCTCAGAGGTAGCTGTTGTTCAAGGTTTGTGCTCAGCTCTCGCACATGAGTGCAGCACCTGACTTCTCGAGAGCTCATGAGCTTTGCTGGAGGATTTGGATGTAGAAAGTAGAAGGGGACAAACCTTTTTCAGCACAGACGTTTGTGGCACCATGACATCTTCTGCAACATGTCCTGCCATCAGGAACTGTGCATTGCACTGCATTTACAGCAAGTAAAAGAACACTTCGAGGGACCTGGTGTGATGCAGTGCCCTTTCTACACTATGTGACCTCGTGTTTCCTTCTGCATGTTCATGCTATGATTCTGCTGTGAGTTTTCGTATAGCAATATCTGACTTGGTCTCCGTGTGTTCATCTTGTGACTTTACATCTACGCATCTTTGACTGCCTTTCCAGTACTGAAGAGTGGGGGCTTTAAAACCTGAGGTTTGGTGCTGTGGGATGGAGCTAGGAGAACTCTAACAGCTGCTGCACTTGTTTCTCTCATATGAGAGCACAGACTAACTATTTTAACTTAATCTAAGCTAGATCGTGTCAGTGTAACCACAAGAAACAACTAGCTCAACTGTGACAAGGCAGGCAGAATCAGAGCGCTGTATGAGATTTGTAGGCTTTAAAAAATGCACCAGCCGATTTTTTAAATGGCAAGATTTCAAGTGAAGAATTAAGAATGCATGAGTATTTCGATGCTGACTTTGTTTTGTAGAACTATTTTCAGGCCAGTGATTGAAGATCCAAAAAAAGATATCCTCCTACAATCTCTTCTTTAAGAGTCTTAAAGGGATAACAGGATTAGCAATACCCAGTGATTCACTGATGCTTCAAGTAAAACTGATTCCATTGTATGCAAACCTGTCAAGTCCCCTGTCATAAAGACAAGGAGGAAAATGAAAAGGTGGGTGCCACCACATAGTTATCTAGGTGTTTAAAAGGTAAACTACCCCAGCTCTTTGCTTTTTTATGTTTGTTCCAAAATAGTAGTAATCAGGATCAGCAAATGTAAAGGACTTAGAAACATCTGATGTCAAATTAAGGAAGTTTTGAACTTCAGCTCCATGGGCATTCACACCATTTCCCCAGGCAAAGGGGATAGCAGCCTTCGAAACTGAATTGCTTGGCTATCGGGGGAGTGTCTGAAGGAAGTAATTAGCCTTGAAAACAACAAGCAGCATCTCAGAGTGTCTCTCTGTTAGCTTTGATGGTCCTGGTTCTGTGATCCTTTCCAGTGTGCAGAGGTGTAAGCTGGGGATTTGAGGGCTCACAAATGCCTGTGGTGGGGGGAAAACCACACCTGTCATAAATACACATCACAGCAGTGTGTCTCGAGGCCCTCACTAGCATGCCCAGTGACTGCTACTATTTTGGAGAATGGAGGGAAAGGTGAAAAGGCAATTACCTTTCATCTTGATGCAAAACTCCCCCAATAGGTTCTCCAGCTCTGCTTCTATGGTACACATGTTCTGTGTGGGAAAAGAGAACAGTGAGGTCAGACAAACCCTCTTTCTGCCTTTTTTTCATTTTCCTTTTTTTTAAGGTCTATTTGGAAGGGAAGATTCTGTTATGCAAATGAAAGCTGTGTTGCAGTAAAATCAGTCCGCTGAGCCATCCTTGCTCTTCAGCTACGCCTGACCCTAAAAATGGCAGCTGAGCTGTGCCTGCTCCCACCAAAGCTGAATGTAACCCCAAGCTCTTCTGCTGTTGCACTGTAATCCTCCCGTTGGCATAGGGCAGTTGTGGCCCTTGAAGCATGACCTGGTCACTCTCCCATTCCCCTCCAGCCAGGACATGTGCCAGCAGCAACTCCATGCCAAAGTGGCTCCCAGCATGATTTAACATGAACTACATTAAGAAAAAAAGACTCTGTGAGGCATTATCGGACCCAATCCTGTTCTTCCATCAGATTTAGGAATGCTGTTACAGCTTGTATCCTGGGATGTTTGCAATGCTATTAGACCCTCGTTCATCTACTGCCTGGTTTAATAAAATAGATCACAGTAAGTAAAATAGGCTGGGTTGCAGCATATATCTGTATACATGTGGGTTCCAGCCAACTTGCTATCCCCCAATTGGCAGTGGTTGGAGTATAAGCAGGTTCAGGGCAGTTTTATGCCTTTTTCTTGTGCAGCAGTTCCTGGGTATAACCCTGCTCTCATAGAGCATAAACATTATTATTTCAAGGAACTCTCTGGGCCCATGTACCCTCTCTAAGTCACCAGGTATCGAGCTGAAGACAAATAAGTAATAATTCTTTGCTGAGTTTGCTTTTAATCCTTTTATCTGGATGAAACTCTCCCTGAAACCAGTGGCAAAGTTCCCATGGCCTTCAAACAGCGTGAGAGCAAAAAGAGCAAACTGATGAGGCTGTACCTCTGTGTACTCCTTGTAACTCCTGTTGATTTCAGTTAAACTCTCCCGAGCTGCTTTGCTGGCAGGAGACATTGCAAAGGCCTGCTTCATTTTGCTGGCACCATCACAGAGACGTCTTTGGATACAATAGGCTTCATAAAGCTCATCCACCTAGTGGGAACAAGGAAAGTGTATTGGAAAAAAACCCCAGAACCCCATCAAAATAAAACCAGCAGTGAAGTCATTTGCGTTGTAAGGAAACTCAGCCAAGCTGTTAGATCCAATGGAGGGGCTGAGCAAATGAAACTGTGATTCTGTTACAGTCTGTGAAAAAGAAACACAAGATAAAAATCACTTCCAATGTAAAAATCTCATTACAGTAAATGCTGCCAGCAATTCACCTGCTTGCCCTGCTTGCCTTTAACCATAGCTACTCCCTTTCCCCCATACGTGGGGCTATGTGCAATCGTAACGGTAGAGCAGGCGTGCAGCAAGCCTCTCAAGTATATTGGTGTGGGAAAACTCAAAGGCAACCGCAATGCTCACACTGCCAAATGGGATTGGATGCATTAAATAGCACATTTAACAGGGCCAGCAATGTCTTCTGTATTGCTAAGGTCAGCTGTGGATCAAGGCCGTCACAATATTTGACCAATAGGTAGTGCTGGAAGGTGGGAGTGATTTTTGGAATTCTCACTGCCCATCCTCCAGAAACTGGGAGTCATAGAATCAGCACAATTAAGGGGCTTAGAAACAGCTGATGTCAAATTAATAAAGTATTTTGAACTTCAGCCCCTCAGGCTGATAATTTCCTTGTCATCTTCAACTCCTTTGGCATGACTTGGGCACCCAACATTTCGCAAGCACTCTGGAAGGTTTGCAAAACCTAGTCACGTGCTGCTCACCTGGATCTAGCTTCAGAGTGCAATGGATTTACACGTCTCAAGCTTTGGTTTCCCTTTTCCCTCTAATCCCTGCTCTAAACGTATATATTTATTCCATCTGAGAGGTTCAGGAGGAGCCCACAGTGGTATAACTGCTGAATGTGTATGTTTCCCAGCAGAATTTCTCTCTATGAAAGCATCCGGTACCTTGATTTGTTAGTGCATGACTTGTTGTTGCTGCATTAGAGATAAGGCTGATGCAACAATCCAGGGATGTTCCAAATCCCATATTCCAAGCCTTGTTTAACCTCTAACAAAATGTGCTGTTGCTTATTTGTTTGGAACGGGACTGGTCTTCCTGACAGCTTCAAAGCCTTAGGTTGTCTTTTCCAAGGCTAGCTTGGATACCTGGTGTCTGAAGCCTCTGACTTGAGGGATCACTAACCAAAACAGGGACTGCTTTTTAAAGAGTTCAGCAAAGGGTAATGGGGGCACAGGTAACATTTTGCCATTTCAAAATTGCAAAATAAGCCTCTTGGAGTCACTGCTATGTCTTTTGCAAGTCAGCAAGCTAAAGACAGACACTATAAATAGCTGTCACTTGGTATTTACTTCTGCCATCAGGGTGAAGCGTTTGCCTAGGACTGATGTTGTGCCCTGCCATTGTGTACATGGCTAGGGCATGCTCATCTGCCCCCTAAATACATAGGGTCTGCTGCTGTGCTTCCCATTTTCCTCATTGTGGTTTCTCTATGGAATAGGGCAGAATGCATTGCTCTGACTCTGATTTGGTGCTGCTGAAAAAGACCTTCTCTATTGGACAGAGCCTTGGGCAACATGGTTTAGTGTGAGGTGTCCCTGCCCATGGCAGGGTGGTTGGAACTGGATGATTTTAAGGTCTTTTCCAACCCAAACCATTCTATGATTACAAAGAAAGATGTTTATTTACCTGCCCAAGCTTTAACACAGCACAGCTCAGTTCCTTTTGTCTCTGTTGCTGTGGGTTACAGAAAGTGAACTAATGTACTCGGCAAGCTTGAGCAAACTGACCAGCATTATCTCTTGTGTTTGGTGCTTTTCAGTCCTATAATAAGCCCAGAAGCCATTAAATCCAAGCAGGCTGGAGTGGGAAGGACTTGGAAGGAAATGTTCTTTAAGCACTAATTTTGCCATTCATGTTGCCAGCAAGAGAGAAGGTGGTTTGGGGAACAAAATTTCAGTCTATTGCCTTATGATTTATATTTTTTTTCTCAGCTCCAAGAGCAAGAGAAAACTCAAATTGAAAGGTATGGATGGGTTGTTATAATTGGAGCACTTCAAGCTGCGTGAATGCTTTTCAAATGACTCTCTAAAGACATTTCATCCATCAAAAATAATTCATTCTTTTGTCAGGCTCAGAAAAGCAACTAATCGCTAGCAGATATGTTTATAAGTAGAAGAATACACGCCATGGATTTTGCCGGGCTGTAAAATATATTAGTCACAAGTACCTCTACTGAATACTCTCACCAATGTGATCAAGTGGATGTGGGCCCCAAACCATGCAGCAAAAGCATTAGCAGTGAAATGCAGGAATAAGTCCAATCTAGCTGCTGCGTACAGTAGAGACAATTGCTGAATTAAATTACTTTCAGATGCAACTCTCTTTCTACCTATAGTTTAACAATAAGCATGCACTGCGATAGATTTTTGCAGCCTGTGTCAAACCCTATGTTCTCTCTGTACTAACAGTGGGTGGGAGTGTTTCAGGGCACGGCTGGACCTCAGGGACTACAAACCATGTGGAAGTCTTTCTTTGGCTCTGACCACCAGCCCATCACAGTAAAAACACTGAATCTGGGAGAGGCTTTGTCAAGTGAGCCTCCCTGGAGCAGAGGGGTAGCAGGAGGCCAAAGGTTTGTTTTCCTAATAACACAGGAGCAATGCAGAAGAAAGGTGATAGGAGTGCTCATTACCTTGCTAATGTGGAACTCCAGCCTTCTCATATATCTTTCGACTGCTTTGATTTGCTGGAGGAGAGGAAGAGGTAGAGGGTGAGGCACATGAAATAAATCAGTAAGACACCACCACACTTTCTCTGCTAGTCCCCATGGATCTGAGAGACGACTCCTCAAAACACAGAGGGTTTCAGTGCCCATGAATCCGGAATCAGCTGGCCCACCTTACTACCATTAATCTGCTGCTGACAGCAGAATTCACTGACATGCGTACCTAATATATTTTCAAGCAAAAAAGGCGTTTTCTTTGATGGGATTCCTCTAGTTTTTAAAATTTTTAAACAAGAGAAAACAAACAAGTGCAGAGAGCCTTTTTGACCCAAAATACTGTACTTTCAAGTACTTTGAAAACCTGTACTAAAATTGATCGGATTTTGCATTTCAAAATCCATTCTCTTTCTTAGCAAACACTTTCTGACAGCCAAACCAAGCCTGGCATTTTGACTGAAAAAAAAGCCAGACTTGTTCAGGAAACAGTTTTGAAAGTTTCCCTTTTGTTTCACCCAGATATTCCTGCAGGGAGAAATATGTTCAGCTTTTCCTAACCCAGAACTGGCAGGAGCAGGGATGAGCCAGGGCTTGACCCGGCTCCCGCAGAACCCCCTGGGGTGGCCCTGCCAGCCTCCCAGCCGCCTGGATCTGGCAGGGCCATGTTGCAGAAGGTGACAGCTTTAATGGCTGGCAGTTGTCAGCAATAGGAGGTCTCATTCCTCTGTCCCGCTCCTCCCCTTGGCAGGGGTTTCCTTCCTTTCCTGTGCCTGTCCCAGAGCCTGTTTAACACCATGGACCCTGTGACAGGGCTGAAAAGGTAAGTTTGATGCTGGGTTAGCAAGCACAGCTGGTTGCCAGAGGTTCTGGATAATATCCTTGGGAAGAGGAGGGGAGTTGGACTTCTTCCTTTTCAAGAGCGAATTGTCAAATAACTTCTCCCTCAGCAGTGCTGGCCTGACCAGTAGAGCTGGCTGAGGTTTCCCATGCCAGCTACCTATATACTGTAAGGGTACTAACCTCCTTGTAAAACCGGTGTCAAAGGGAGTAACATACCTTATCTAAATCGTACAGGACTCCCTGCAACAGAAAGCACAAAACTGTGATTAATTTTGCAGCATAACAGCACTATGAGAAACCTGATGAACTATGAGAAATTTGATGAACCATGAGAAAGTAACGTTTGCCAGTCAACAGAAATCAGAAACTGGTCACAAATAAGACCAGGGCTGGAAGGGAAGAGGAGCATCAGCGCCATTTCTCTGTATCCCACTCCCACCCCCCGGCTGCCCCAGCACCTCGAGGAGGTTCACTGTGCAGCCACACGATGAAAAAGCATGACACGTACCAGGCGTGAGTTTCTTTTCATGTCTTTTAACTGAGTAGTCAACTTATCCAGCTCTGTCTGGTGAACTTCCAGATACTCACTGTAAACACAAGCCAGGGAAGGGACGCATGAGCTCTGCATGTTCAACAGTGAGCTGGCTGAAGATCATCCTAAAAGAAAATCTCTCCAACAAATGTCTTTCTTTACTGGATATGTTTTCAGACAAGAACTCATCCACGTCAACCCGTCCTAAATGCAGCTCCCTGCTGCCTTTTGGGGAATAAATAGGAGCTGAGTATTTAGGTGTGTATTAGCTGTATATTAGCTGTGTATAGCACTTACTTAGCTTGGTGTTCTCCTCTCACTAAACAGCTAGTTTCAAGTTTGCTAATCTGCTGCTTACTTTGTGGGCTGGTGCCTTCCAGTTACTGCCCTTGTATCTGGCTGATAAAAGCCCTGTTATCGTCTGGGATGTTATCTCAAAGGAGATAGGATTCCAAGAAATCCTGTTTTTGATAGGATTCTAAGAAATTCAGAGTAAAGAAAAAATGATCTAATTTTGAAAACCCCAACCTTTGGGAGCTTTCCTAGCAATTTCAGTGGAAATGGGATTCTGCCCCCTGTATTCCCATTTTCCATGCAAGTATTTCAGATCCTAAGCGTTACAATCCAGGCTCCAATAGGTGTATGCTCCTCTCCTACAGCTAAGGATCCCTGTTCCTGTGATACGTTTCTCTAGGCTATAGAATGCCACAGAAAGTGTCAATCGGAAGCAGGATAAAGGCTCTTACTCCAGGCCACTCTTCAGGGCTCGGTAGACCTCTTCCATCCTTTTAGGCTGGGGTTCTTTGGGCGTGGTGCTGTTCTTATGGCCCAAATTATGCATTTTCTTCACCTTTGCTTGGGGCTTCTTGAGTGCAGAGGAATTTTCAATAAAGGAGTTACACCTGCAAAACGAACATCAAAGAGGAGGAAATCCCTATAAGTCACAACCGTCCCAAGGGAGGTGTAGCTTGGAGAAATCTGCTGATATTATCTCTGCTAGCAGAAAGGAATCTGGTGCTGTGCCTGCCAGTTGAAGGACTGTGTTTGTTTACAGGTTAAGAGGTCTGAGCAGCCCCGGACATGCGCTGTAGGCTTTTGATGTGCTGGTTGCCTTGCCGAGATACTAATGCAGGTCTGGAAATGCCACGCTGAGTGTGAGGCTCATCAGACGTTTCTCTGTCTTGTACCATGCCTGTCCTGCCTCACATGGCTCAGCCACAGCCATAAAAGAGCTGAGCTACAGCCAGGCACTAAAACCAAAGGGGAGCCCAGATAATCTGAGCCATAAAATGTGGGGGCTCCTAAGGAAGATTTGGCTCAGTTAAGAGTGCCTCTGGAGGACGGCATCACGCCTCTGGTCTTGAGCGTGGCCCATATTTAGCTCTGTATGAAGAGGGAAGATAGTTGTGCTACCTATAAGTGAATCTCCTGGGGACAGGTCAGCATCTAACAACCACTGCTAGCTTGACCTGACAATAGCAGGCAGCCCTTTGCCTGCTGTTCCTCAGCTGCCAACTGGTGGTCCAGCACTAGGAGACAGTGATTTCCACAAGATAAAATTAATTGTAAAGTAGCCTCTGGGGGCACTGGGGACTGGACAACATGCTAAGTGCCTGATTCGAAGCCCTGAATCCTGTGTAGCTGAAGGGCAGTGCAAGAAAAGGCTCTAAAGCTAACCTCTGCCCTGTTTCTAGCAGGACATGAAGGCAGGCAGCCCTGCAAGGGAAACAGAGGTCTTTTGAATTCATAGCAGCACTGCAATGGAAAAACTGTCTTTTAGGTAGGAACAGTCTTAAACTGGGGGCGGTGGGAAGTGTGTCGTGTTCCTGCACATCTCATGTTGAAAAGATCACTGCATAAGTTAGTAAATTAAAATGATTCTCTGAAATGCTCTTGCAGCTCTGAGGCATGTGAGGAAGCCCTGCATTAATGGGGGAGAGGCAAACAGGCACTTGGGTAGTTAAGGTGGATGGTAACAGCTTAATTATGCAAACAATACATAGAAAGATTTTTGCCTAGAAGATTTCCTCTCACAAGTCAGGGAGAAGGCAGTCCTCTCTCACCTCTTTTCCACCTTCACCCCTAAACCCCAGCGCTCCCTTAGGACCCAACTTGGAAATTCCCCTTAGAAAGCATAGCACTTGCCTGGAGCGTCTCTCCTGAAGCCCGCTGAAGCCAGCGAAAGACTGGCTTCTAATAATCCCATTAGGACCTCCTGGAGAGAATGAATGTGATCCTATTGACATGATTTCAGGGAGCCTGGATGATATTCCTGAAAAACAACAGAAAGCAGGTCAGTGATGGTGGAGGGTAAGAGGCAGGCAGTGAGGCTGGGGCTGCGTGGTGTCTATTAGTTATGGTAAGGGGTAACCAAACCCCAGGAGGAGCCGTGAGCCAGGGCACGAATTTGTTTGCGTTGCCAAATTGTCCTGACCCAAAAATAAAAAGCTCCTATTTTAACTTCTGACTTACGGCCCAGGAGCTACTGAAAATGTGCCGGAGACACCAAGAGGGTCTGAATGTGGGACTAGGAACCAGGTGCTTCAGCCTCATAGTCCCAGTGCCATCCCTGATATCTGCCATGCTTTTCCCTCAGTTCTGGTGTCCCCATCTACTACATCAGGGTGTCCTGGAGATTACTCTGTGAGGGTGCAGAGCTCTTAGGGCACACTCACCATCACTGCAAAGCGATATTGCATATATTAAAATCTTTAAAAGAGGGTTCATTCAGCATGAATCGAGTCCTGCAGCTCCCCTTTGATCCTTGCTCCTTTTCCCCACGGCTGTTCCCACATGGCTGCTGAGAAGGAAGATGCAGCGAGTATATGCACAGCTGCGGCATTCCATGATGAGAAAGGGATGCTCTCCAGTACAAGAGGTGAGTAAACAAGTTCCAGGTACCATATTCTCTGCATATCACATGTTTGGGAGGGGGCTTCAGCATGCTGGGAGGAAGCCCCTGCTCTGTGTGCTCATTTTCAATGCCCAGCTCAGCATCTGCACCAAACTAAGGTGATTTCAACCAGCAGAGAAATAGCAAACAAGTGGCATGGTTCATAACAGCTCCCTCAACTTGTTGCTGCTACAAGGGTAAAGGGGGGATGCTTCTCTCTTCCTCTACTATGAGGGTGCTGAGGCCCTGGCACAGGTTGCCCAGAGAAGTTGTGGCTGCCCCATCCCTGGCAGTGTTCAAGGCCAGGTTGGACAGGGCTTGGAGCAACCTGGTCCAGTGGAAGGTGTCCCTGCCCACAGCAGGGGGGATTGGAGCTAGGTGATCTTTAAGGTGCCTTCCAAGCCAAACCATTCTATGGTTCTATGACTCCAGTGCTGGACTCAGATGGTCCCAGTTCATTTCTCTCCAACAGCTGGGTCAAGGGGTGAGTTTGGTGCCAAGGCAGGATGGCGCGGCAGGGGCTGGAGCCGCCTGCAGGCAACAGAGATGATGCCTTGTGAAACCATGACCAGCAGGCTGAGGAGGTGAGAGTCTAAATCATCCTCTCATCCTCACAGATGAGGAATGCACACAGGCGCCCAAAAAAACACCCACCTGTGAAGGTGACAGATTTATGATGTAAACCTTCACAATCAAGCCTATTTATTAAAGATAAGCACCAAAGCTACATGGCTCCTGCACAGCAAACACTCACTAGGGAAAGCAAACACGGGGAAACACTGTGCACCATCCAGTTACATTTAATTAGTAAACAACTAAGCTGGGCAAATACTCTTTGAGGTGGCGGTAGGTGCCATGGTGAGGTACTGCTTCTCTGTGGAGAGGACTGCATTGCCTGAAGTGCTGCTTTATCAGTATTTCTGCAAGAGCTCTGCTAGGAGTACTTCTTTCAGTCCCAGCATTGCCAGTGCTAGTGGTAATGTGAAGCTTTCTCTATTGCACAGCCCAAACAGTGTACATCGTTCTGTTTTGGAAGCAAGGGCTGCAGTGGGCATGTGAGTGGGCATACCACCTGGGCTGCAATTGCAATTAAGGCCAGTTCTGTTTGCAGGCTCAGGAGAAACTACAGTGAGGATGCACTTTAGCTAACTTGCACAGGGGTGAACATGCTCCAGCCACAGCTGGAGATACTTGATTCTTCAGTCAGTGAGAGCCCAAATTTGGCCCTACACTCACCCCT
This sequence comes from Lathamus discolor, assembly GCF_037157495.1. Classification (NCBI taxonomy): domain Eukaryota; kingdom Metazoa; phylum Chordata; class Aves; order Psittaciformes; family Psittacidae; genus Lathamus; species Lathamus discolor. The sequence goes on along the minus strand of NC_088885.1, from coordinate 98,556,276 downwards.
AGCTCCTTTAGGCTCTCAGCACACCTCTGCAGAGCTGAGCTCTGCTTAGGCTTGCAGCTACCCAGCTCCTGGATGAAGCTACTTTGCAGCTCCCAGGGTCACACCTCACATCCCAGTAGATGGCACAGCATCCACCCATGCCAGTCTGACAGCTCAAACCCAACCGAGAACCAGGTCCTGCGAGACAAAGCAGAAACCGCCCCATCACAGTACTCTGGGAGTCTGTCTAGCAAGTTCCCCTTGGTTTTGCAAATAACCCGAAGACGGTTAAGCTGCGTGCCGAATGCTCCCATTTGCATACAAGGATTTGCATTAAAAGTGGGTCCAGAGAGCCAAGGAGCAGAAAATCCCTTGCAAGTGTTCAGTGCTTGCATCGTTTGATAGGATGATTAACACACATCCTGACAGCAGCTGGAGACCTATGAGGGCAGAAGCTAAACAACACTGACAGTCAGGGGAGATTTAAATGCATAAACATCAGCCATTCCTCAAAAAATAAGAGGAATAAAACCAGCTTGAGGTTGGGTGCTAATCATGATCACATTTGCTATAAAAATATAATTACTTTAGATACAAAACTCAAAATGCTAACATCTTCCACACAATTAATATGTTCTGTATTAATGTGAATTAAAGATGAACGGGTTTCCCGCTGAACAAAATCTTTGTGTCCAAATGTGACCATGTGCAGGCAGACTGGAAGTGTTCTGGTTTTCCTTTGGGTAAACTTAAAAAAATTAATAATTCTAGAAAAGGAATTTACTTGTTTTCTTTATTTTGCTCAAGCACTCAGATGGCTTTGCAGTGCTTTAGTAGCTAAGACTTTCCCAGAGATACCAGAAGGAAGTGTGGAATAAGTGCAATTGAAATGCAAATTGTAGACCTGCCTGGAGCTGCTTTTGCATTGCTTTTGCATAAAATGGTCAGTACTCAGAGCGCAGATAGGCTTGTACTCTCTATATATTATATATAGTCTTAGTGATTAATGTATGTTTGATTTCTGTACCGAAGAAAACTGTGATAAAAGGAGGTAACAGAGTTGGAACTGATGAAATCTCCCAGTTACTTTTCAGTTTGTCAGATTAGAGGTTGACCCTACTGTACAAACACAATCTGTTCTTGAGATTTAAATTTACATTGTTGACATCTCAAATACTTCCAACTGACCTTACGAAATAACACTGACTCCACCAGCAGCAGCCTCTTAGCCCAGACTCACACAGACACCAGCTGCATATGGGCACCACGTCACTGGATTATTTATGATACCTACGTCTAGCAAAGACACTTTGAGTAATGAGTATTTGTCACATTGTTGTAATAATATACCTTGCCTCTTAAACCATTTCCAGGCCTTTGTGCTATCAACTAAATAGACCTACCTCTGCATTTAATAATACAGTTTCATTCTGATTCTGCACATAGATATAGTCACTAGTATAATTTCAGTAAGGCTCAGCCCACAAGGACTTAGCCAGATCTTTTACTGACCTGACTAGTATCCCTACAGATGAACAGTACTAAGGGGATTTTGGCACTACTCCAATGTAGCGATCAAGTTTCTAAGTCTACATTTAGTAGTTATATGACATAATGCTCCTCTCTTCTAGATACAGCACAAACTTTCCTCTCAATATAAAGCATATTGCACATCTAAAATGACATTAAATGCCTTTGAGATTTGAGAGATCCACCTCAGCAGTGGACGCACTGACCACGCTTACATTTTTAAATCTATCTAGCTAATGAACCACTGATGTTTCATTTTAAAAAGTCACCAGTCTGCTTACTGCTAATGCAGAAACATAATTAATATAATTAGTACTGCCCCTGCTAAGTGCATGGCAGTTGAATGATGAGCCCATCAGTGAGTCAAGGGATAAGGTGAAATCCTATCAGTACTCTTTCCCTGCCCTATTCTCTGACAGCTTGCAGCAGGGAATGGCAGATAATTGATGATGTCTCTGTCCCCAGGGAAGTAAAAGTCCCCTTTCCCAGCTCCCCTTTCAGGCTGGAAATGGGAAAACAGCTGAGCCTGAGCTAATGAGAGGGGAAGGGACCATCAAGGCCATCACATCTATAGGGCTGCCCTCTCTTCATCACCTTCAGCATGAACCCCCACCTCCCATAATGCAGAAGTATTTGACAAATAGCATGGACATCAATCCAAGCTAAAAGAGGGGAAATTCAGTCAGAAACATATGTGCTAAATCTAGACCAACTTATGCATGGACCGTTTCGGTTTGCTTTTTCCCCATGGTATTTTTTATTCACCACATTTTGAGAAGTTGGTTTTGGCACACATGTGCTAGCAACCACGTAAAGTTGCAATGAATATCCCAGTGGTAATGATGTCTTTGATTCCTCCTGTTCACTCCTTGTAGAAGCTATGGTTACAGCTCTGGGTCTAGGGTTTGCTGTAGGCTGTTAGGGAGCTGTCTGCAGCTGAGGCTCCATGGAATAGAGGCTTCAAGGACACTTCAGGATTATTCATAATCCTTGACTAAATAGGAATGAGGGGTAGGACTCAATGAATGAAAGGATCCTTGATAATCCTTTGTTCCTGTATTATTTTTTTGCATGACACGTGTTTCAAGGTCCACTTGGGATCTAAGCAGCTGCAATCCCTACAGTGAGATGGTTTGTATGTTGTTCCTTCTGCTGATCTGTGTTCTGCAGGGTGCCCAATAAAAACTGGTGGTAATGATTTAGGTTAAGGTAAGCTAAGGGGATTCTCTAAACTGATGTGAGTGGATGGTTACAGAAGTCAACTGATTCTATTTTGCATGCTAGGAACATTTCTTATCTGCAAACCTGGGGTATGTCTGACAAATGTCTGGTGTCTTCTTGAGTAATGAAAGAAAAGATGTTCCTCTTTTATCTACGTCGAGGTGTATGTTCTGCTGATCAGACTGGCTGGCCAAAGATAAAAACTTTTAATTGCAGTAAGATCACATTCAGGAGTGTGCATCTCCAAAAGAATAAATCCAGTAAGGGAAGAAACTGGTTATACCCTAGAAGTCATGTCCAGCCAGGAAGCTCCTTCTGCTTTGCACTCGTAAACCCAAAAAACCAAGTTCAATTCTGAACTTACTCAGGCTCAGTTCAATGCTGAGCTTATTCAGTACAACTTTAGCTGGTGTCACTTGCTTTTGTACCTTGAAGTCTAGTAATTTTTAATATTTAGTTTCCAGCTTCTTCCTTCTTACTTCACTGAATCACCCTGGCAATATGAGGCCAGCATGGCCAGTAGCCCAAATAACCACCTGGAATTTATGGTTTCCATGTTTCTTAGACTCCTAGAAGGCACAGAGGTATGTACCTTGGATGAGAATGTTGACATTCTTGTGGACGGCTTTTTAATACAAAAAATTGACAATAATATATGGGCAAGAGCACTCAGGAGCATTATAAAATCTTTCACGAGAAACTTAATTCTCACACCAGAGCTTTTACACTTTTAGTCATTAGTGCAGAGGCTCATAATTCCTGAATATGTCAGGAACATTCCTGTGGGATGCGATCTCCTGGAAGCGCCTGTAGAAGGGTGTCTTCTGCTGGTCATTGGATTACATGAGTTATGACTTTCACTGCACATTTTATGCTCCCAGTGACCGGGCTGCTCCTTCCTTGTGCAGAGCAGCATTAGCCAGAGCTGTACAGGCATGTGAGCTCCATCTGAAGAACTATTCTTGGTTGCCAGAACAAAATCATTTGCATTTTTTCCATCAAAGTCCAAGGCTATGAGATTCCTAAATAGCAGCATATGGCTATACTGACAAGCACACTTCCCAAGCCTACATCAGCCGGGGAAAGGCCAGCAGATCTGTGAGCTTCAAATGTTAATTTTAGCATACAGAACAAGAGCCATGTGGACTTACCAGCATGGCTGCAGAGAGCAGCACTGCACAGAGAAGGAGCTATAACTGACACAGGTCCCTCTCCTTCAAAAGGGAGTTGTGGGAGCACCTGGGTCATGCTTGGGTAGGCACCAAAGGTGTTGGTAGCCACATATCCCTGTGTCAGTACAAGGAAGAAAACTTCTGCTCCACCTCTTAGAGCAACAAGAATCTTAGTTTAGCCCACCACAGCTTGTCCTGCCCCTGGTGGCAGCCTGAGGTGGGTCTTTTCCCCAGCCACGGACATCCAAGCCTCACCACCACCTATCCAGCGGGATCCCTCCAAAGGCTTTGTGCTCACTTTTCCCTGTTGCTTTATATGCATCAGTAACAGCTACGATGATTCTTTCTTTCATTAGTCTCATTTCAACACCTTCAGTTTGGGTGGAATCAGTTGTTACAATGCACAAAGAAGTGTTTATGCAACTCATGCATTTTTTATAGCTCTACTTAAGTCCATAGCTGGGAGCTTCAGTTTGCCATGCAGAAATCCCTGCGAATAAGCACAAGGCACCGTTACCTACTTCTAAGAAACAAATATGTTAGATTTGGGTATTTTGTTGCCAAATTTTACCTTTTGTTTCAAATAATGTTCTTCCCAAGACTCGATACTGATAGCAAGACTTGTACTTCATGGTCTCACTTCCATAAGAACATTTTTTTATGTTGAATGTAAGGACATTTTCAACTCAAATGCTGCAGTATTTGCTAGCTCATCACTAGACACCCCAAGCAGAAACACAAGTTGTCTACCAACTGGAATAGCTCATGCTGTTTGTTCTGCTCCTTCTACCGAAATTGGGTGTACATAAAACAAAAAGCAATAATAATAGCAAGAGAAAAGCTAACAGTGAAGGTCAGTAGCAAAACGGTAAAGAGTATATGGCTCTAAATGTATAGGACCTGATACCTGATACTCCTGCTGCAATATAGCTCCATAAATTCAGCAAGCATCAGTCACCTTTCACACCAGCCTAGCTGCTAAATGCTAAATTAACGTGGGGACTTTTATCTTCCATTTTTTCTGTAAAACATGCCTTTAGCTTTAACTCTCCTCACCTCACGAGCACAGAAATAATGTCTGGTGGTGGCTAAGGTGGAAGCAGCACCCCTTCTGTCTTATACCACAATTAGCTTTCTTCCTGCCTTTTTTGTAGCTACTCTTTCACCAGAGGTCCTGGTACATGACCCACTTTCCCTTCTGGGGAGCCGCAAACTGCCCTTTCCTTTGCTTAACCTCCCCTCAGAGAAACACTCACAACATTGCTCCTTACCCTTCATACAGCACATGCCAAAAACATAAGGAGAGGGAAATGCGAATTAGTTATTCCACTGTAATAAACCCAAGAAAAATAAATACGATCCTAAATGGCTCCTGTGCAGGACAGATGGGTTCATGGTCACTGACCTCCTTTTGCTCAGTTCCAGCATTTGTTTCTCTCTGGCAGCTGGAGTGAGTGTGTGCATGAGCCCACATGGTGCCCTCCCTAATGCCATTCCCTTACAGCACTAGGAACACGGAGCAATCATATTCAGCTGGCATTAGTGTAGATAAGCAAATTTGGTCTGTAACAGTGTGTATGAATGTGGCTGGGGGATCAGAATCCAGCTGTCTAATCAGATTTGACGTTCGTTCATTTCAAACCCACCCCGCTATGCAGAATTATCTTTGATTAGAAGTCAGCTCCAATTCTACTCATCATTGATTATTCGTTATGTCAATCAAGGGTTTAATTAAAAACAAAGCCCCCCTGCCATTCAAGTGCCAGCATGTAACCTAAAGAAAATGTATTTCTGAAAATCAACTGCAAATTATCTTCTTGGGCTCTGAACACACCTTTCCCTAACACCAAGTCAGGGTGAGTGACCTGCGCATGTAATGAATCACGCTGTCATTTCAGCAGTGCTACCCAGCAGTAAAGGTGGAAGGCTTTGTGCTGTTCTGTTCTCTATCCCTATATTAGGAGATCAACTACAAGGAGTGATCTTGTGTTAAGCACTAAGACTAGCATGATGCCAAGCAGGCTGTGGGAGCTACTCTGTCCAGCAGCAGCCTGGGTACTTCTCTACCTCTTTGGGCACAAGCCACTGAACACTGCCTGGCTGATCACACATGTTGGGTGGAATTTCAGCTTCTCAATTCAGATCACATAAAGCAATCAACCTATACTGCACTTCTGAAAGCATTAGCAGTAGGGAAGGCCTAGGAAGCCATGAGTGGTGCTGGTGGTCTCCCTTGGCCTTTACTGACCAACAGTAACAGTTGGATGAGCCCATGAGCAAGATCTGAGAACAAGTAGGGTAAGTCATCCCTGATATCAATAGATGAAACTCTGGTGGGAGTCTTTTGTCAAAATCCATGATGACTCTGAGCAGTGACCTAAATTTTTGTGTCAAGTACAAGCAGCAGAGTGGCTTCACTTTCTCGGTCTGTGTAAGCAATGAGCATAAAAACCTTCTCACTGGCAGGAGAGAAAAGCAATGACCCAGCAGTGTTTAATATAAAATCATCCTTAAGAGTGCTGCTTTCCTTTATTACTTGGCACCAGTATTTCTGCTGTTTACAACTCATTTAATGCAGATGGCAGCAGCAGGGGCAAGGACAGCAAGCAGAGCATACAACCTCTTTGCGTCTGCAGGCACCAAATAGACATGTAGGATGATTTTGGTAATCAGTGGGCTGCTCTAGAGATTATTTGTTTTGCTTCAGCCAAGACAGACAAATTGTAGCTGTACTCAGTACCCATTCCAGGTACGCTCTAATATAAGCATGAGCCAGCTAAATTAAACAAATAAGACAGGCTTTTCATCCTTGAAAGGAAAGTAAAACATCATTGTTGTTAAAGCCTTTCAGTTGCTAATGAGATACAAACACTTTGCTACTCCTCTTTAAATACATGGGATTAGGGTGACTTAAACCAGCCTGGATGTTTATTGATCATTCTGTTTCAAGGGTCCTCTTAATGGCATGCTGCTCACTAAAATATTAAGATACAAAACTACATGTTTAAGGGCAGAGGATCTTTAAAGCTGAGCATTCTCATCCCAGATAGGAGCATTGCAGCAACAGATTTGTTTAATCTTTTTGACACCTCACAAGAGCACTGCCATAAAAGTCCTGTGTTACTTCATTTGTATTTGGCTATAGCATGCGTCTGAAGCTCTCCTCTAGTACATCATGTAGCTGAACACTGTCCATGCACAACTAAGAGAGGCTGTGTGCCCAGATGTTACTCCGTTGTCTTTTGGCTTCAGTTCATTTAAATTCAATACTTGAATCTTGTGCTAGAGAAGACCTTCCATATATGATTTCTATAAGTTTTATTTAAAGTTATGGCAGAGGTTATTATTCTTCTGGCTAGAGTATTTTAATCTTTAAAAACTCTCGAAGGTATAACAGACAACAGTGCATATCTAATATCACTAAACAGCCTGAACTTCCCCCAAACCACTACCTTCTTTAGCTAGGATCATTAAAGGAGCTGTAAAATGCAGCTGAAATACATTTGATGCAGGATAAAGGGATAAGGGAAATCTGTGCTAGGAAGAGTCCCTCTTGGAAAACCTTGTGTTAATGATGCTTGTACTGGAGATCTGACAACCAACAGGGCAGCTAAGCAAAACCAGGAAGGTGCTTGCTACATGCAAGAGACCTGATTGTAGCCTTCCAGTTCTTACAGGGGGCTTATAAGAAAGTTGGGGTCAGACTTTTTAGCAGGGCCTGTTGTGATAGGACAAAGAGTAATGGTTTTAAACTAAAAGAGGGCAGACTGAGACTAGACATAATGAAGATTTTTTTTCATTATAAGGGTAGTGAAACATTGGCACAGGTTGCCCAGAGAGGTTGTAGATGCCCCATCCCTCAAACCATTCAAGATCAGGTTGGATCAGGCTCTGAGCAACCTGGTCTAGTCAAAGATGTCCCTGCTTATTGCAAGAGGATTGGACTAGATGACCTTTAAAGGTCCCTTCCAACTCAAACTCTGCTATGATTCTAAGTCTCTTATCATAGGAAAGCTGTTCCCTCTTGAATCTGCAAGGGTTTTCTGCTCCCTGGGGCAAAGGAGGTTACGCTGCTTGAGTAATTGCTGGCACAGATGGGGTTTGGGCCAGTTTGCGCTCTCCCACACAACTACTGGGCATGGTTTGGGAACTGGCATGGGCCAAGGACCATTTCCAAAGCAGCCTTCATGTATTTTCCTCTTTTGAAGAACAGGGGAGTTTAATGCCATGGATACAGGCTGGTCTGTGCCTGTTGCCATTAGTGCCTGAGACCAGTCCTAAATGCCTATATTTTACTGTCACAGGCACAGTCAAAGCAAACCTGATGAAACAAATACGTGGCAAGTAGACCTAGTCAGGTTAAATTGGTAAATTTAATCTGTATTGAACATTAAATACAAAAATCTTGAGTTTAAAAGTCATACTGTCCAGCCATGCTATAGGTTTAGTTACCATTTGAGTCCTCTAGCCACGGAGACATTACAGATAAACAGAGCATGGAATGAACAGATCTGACAGCGTTTATTGTTGCTGAACTACAAGGCAATTATCTTGTATAACTTTGCAGTGCTCAGATTAAAGCAGCAGTCATCTCAGCACAGCCCTGCTTTTCCACAGTCTGCCATTTAAAGGAAAAACCCACTGGGGCTATTGCAGGCTAATGGCAAGCTTATAAGCATGACCCCTTATCTTGTTCTCCCTCTCACTCCTTCCTCCTTTCCCTCTCTGTTGAGATTTCTGCATTTTCCAATTCACATCAAAGTGTTGGTCTGTCACTGAGGGTATAGGAAAAGGAGGATATAATGGGTTTATAGGATGATGGAAAACTAGTTTGTCCTTTTGCCAATGGAATCAATTGTCTTCCTCACCTCACGGCTGCATGACATTCCCACAAGAAAACAAAAGTGGCTGCAGAAATTATGCATACAGCATTTGGGTTATGTTCACATGGGAGCTGTTACACTGGATCCACTGGTCTCTTCTTCTGTACCAGCAAGGAGAATTATTTTCTTTTTAAGGGCAGGGCCAGAAAAGAATGGGGAAAAATGCAGCTGCTTCCTGGATAACTTCCAGGTGAAAAGCTATCTAATCATCAGGGATCTTTAGCTTTCATTGTAGGGCATGGAAATCAAATATACTGCAAGTGCTTCCAGTTCAGCACTTGCATGCATGGAAGCAAGGCTTTGTGGTCCAGCTACCATCTGGGGAGATGATGGCAACATCTCCCTCTGATTTCAAAGAAAGCAAAACCTTAGTGTATACAGGCAGGATTTTAAGCTGATTATTTTCCAGCCTCAGCTGAAGCCTTAGCACTTTTAATATGGCTTTGGTTTGGTTTTGTGTAGCACAGATGACTTAGAGAGCATTTCCAGCTCTTGGCTTTATTAATCTAAGTATCTAAGAAACTGAGCACTCGTCCCTATTTACTTTAGCGGACATCTATTCTCATGCATAAGGTCTTGTGTATATCTAAGTAGATGTGGCCTGCAACTGTTACACTGTATTCAGAAAAAAGCCTCATGGTTCAAAGAGCACCCCACAGCCAATTGCTTCCTGTCCCACAATCATCTCTGCGCAAACCTCCAAGTCCTTCTTTGAGCTAACAAGATGGTATATTGCGAATGTACCAAACAAGACAAGGAAAGGGCAGTCAGTCATGCAGGACTTGACACTTTATACACTTAATTGAGCATTGGCATTTTTTATAACAGCATCTTCGTCCACGGACATGCCTGTATGGTTGGAAAATGCACAGGAACAGCTGTTACTACCATAATCCAGCAACACTTGCAGGGATGAGCAGAGAAAAGTGTGTCTTCATAGCCAGGAAGACTCCCTCGCCAAAGACTACTTGCAGGGATGTTATTGCACATAGCCGAAACATATGTCCCTACCACAATTAAAGTTTTAAACCCAAACATTTTTAAATTAAATACCAACAGAGGATGTCAGGTTGCTTAATTATGGAAAAGGCCCTTTCGCTCATGTTATACAATTAGAAAACACCCATCAGACTTCAACTACAGAGCGACATTGAATGCCCTACCTGCCTGCCTGAGACAGTACCACAGACAAGTGACACTATCGCAGCCCCAAGCACAAGCCCCGCTCCCCAAGACATCTTCAAAGGGTATGTTCAGTACAAACACTATTTTTTCCTCTGATTTGCCTCAGTCTGCAGCAGATGCAAGATAAAATCAACAAGGAAGAAAGATGCCTCACTGAGGACAAGTCAAGCTGTTTTGGCTGCTCAGATAGTGAGATAGTAATTTGGGGAATGAGAAAGGAAGCTGTGGTGCTCAACCTTGCCCTGTCTGTTGAAACATGAACTCCTGCAGCTATCTGCAGGTGTTTATTTGCCTATCTCCAACAGATTTCACTGTAAATGAGTTCCTTCCTTTGGTCAGCTCAGATAGAAGTGTTTAAATAGTCAGCCTAGCCTAGTCCTTTGTAGAGGTGAAGGCACAAGCTAAAACCAGAACCTTGGTGATTACTAGATAGATCTTCTCAGCTGCAACTGCTTTTTGGAGTTGATGGACGGCCTCAAGTTTTTTCTGTTGGTGATGTTTTCGGGACAAAGTAAAGTCTGACAAATATCTGAGTGTTTTTGAATAATAACAAATAAAAGGTTTCATGCAGAAGGGATTATTTGAAACAGATCTGGTGTCACTGAAGGGTTACCAGCAGGCTGCCTGACCTGGGAAGCTCTAGCTGCTGCAGTTAATCGGGCTGTTTGAGGGCCAGGGGAGAGGCCAGGCTGTGAGCAGTGGGACAGCAGTAATGAGGTGGCTGGCTCTGGCAGCCAAGGTCAGCTTACTGCAGGCATCAGAGACCAGAGAGCTTCTGATGCTCTAAAAGGGCTGGATGATAAAATGTATTATTGTGACTACTTCTTGTGTTGCACTGAGTCCAGGGAACTGTCAGCTTCAATTTGTTCCTCCCATTGAAGAGAAGGAAGATGCTTGCATACTTCTGTGCTAATATGCCATTTCTTTTGTGCTGGCTGGGGAGTAGAAAATACAGGATACACTTCTAACATAAAAACACAGCAGAAAAAGATAACTTTAGGAAAGAAAATCCAGTTCTTGTATCATGCTTAGAGGACTCGCTTCTTATTGAGGCCACTGTGTGCAGAGCCTGGATGCAAAGACCAAAGCAAGGTCTGTGTTTGTGGCTGCCAAAAAGCAACTCAGGTGTACAAGGTGTACACCAGCATGTACTGCAACTCACTTTTTGATCACGGCTGGATACAGCCAATTCCTGGACCCTTGCTGCTGCTCCCTAATTAACCTGGACATGGTCAGGGAGGGGTAGATCCTGTTTCTTCTCAGCAGCACCAGCCCCAGCAGCAGAGATACTTCAAAGCTGGAGTTACAAAGCCAAAACTTGGGGGGGGGCTGAATCCAAACTGCCTGGATACAGATCTGTAGTGACAGGAGAAGGGGTAATGGTTTTAAACTAAAACCTGGGTAGATTTAGACTAGATATAAGGAAGAAATTTGTTATGACGAGGGTGGTGAAACACCGGAACAGGTGGCCCAAAGAGGTGGTAGATGACCCATCCCTGGAAGTGTTCAAGGTCAAGTTGAACAGGGCTCTGAGCAACCTGATCTAGTAGAAGACGTCCCTGCTGACTGCAGAGTGTTCGGATTGGATAACCTTTAAAGGGCACAGAATCATAGAATGGTTTGGGTTGGAAGGAACCTTAAAGATCATCCGGTTCCAACTCCCCTGCCATGGGCAGGGACGCTTTCCACTAGACCAGGTTGCCCAAGGCTCTGTCCAGTTTGGCTTTGAATACTGCCAGGGATGGGGCATCCGAAACTTCTCTGGGCAACATCTGCCAGTGCCTCACCACCCTCATCGTGAAAAATGCTTCCTAATGTCTAATCCAAATCTCTCCTCTTTCAGTTTAAAGCCATTTCCCCTTGCCTTATCACTACACACCCTTGTAAAAAGTCCCTCTCCAGCTTTCTTGTAGGCCTCATTTAGGTATTAGAAGACAGGTCTCCTCAGAGCCTTTTCTTCTCCAGGCTGAACAAGCCCAGCTCTCTCAGCCTGTCTCCATAGGAGAGGTGTTCCAGCCTTCTGATCATCTTTGTGGCTCTCCTCTGGACTTGCTCCAACAGATCCACATCCCTCTTGTTTTGGGAGCCCCAGAGCTGAATGCAGAACTACAGGTGGTGTGTCATGAGACTAGAGGGGCAGAATCACCTCCCTCAACCTGCTGCTCACACTTCTTTTTGACGCAGCCCAGCATACAGTTTGGCTTTCTGGGCTGCAAGTGCACATAGCTGGCAGGTCCCTTCCATCCCAAACCATGCTATGATTCTATGAAATGTGAGATAAAACTGCTGCCCACATGCAGCAGAACAACATCTCAAGCCATGCTTGCCTGCAGGAAGATGCTCAACCAGGTTTTGGCATGGCAGCTGTCTCTAGGTTGCTAAATGGGGGAAAACTGTCTTCCGGAGAGGATTACCTAGTACCTGCTGCTTTCCTTCTCCTTAAAATACCTGCCTGGAGCAGGAGAAAGATCACCAGCTTTGCGGGTCAGGATGGGACAGAATGGGACAGGACAGGACAGGAGTGAGCCAGCCCTAGCCCAGCCACTCAGCTCACACGGGCACAGATAAGCAAGGGCAAAAGCAGCATTTGCATGGAGGAGCAAAAATAAAGGTGCTGAGCAGCAGTGGCCAGGAAAATACAGTTTCTGCTTTGATTTGGGGTATGCAGGGAAGGACAGTCATGAGGTTCAAAGTGAGCTGGCTGCCTAGCCTGAACTGAGCCATTCCTGACATTAGGCAGAGATACATAATATGATCTGGTTTATTGCACACAGGGTTGGCTCCTGCTGCCGCTCTCCTTCCAGCCCTCTCGCAGGGAGCTGGCTAAGCCCATCCAGCCGTTCCTCCTCCAGCCACCCGGCTCCTCTGCACAGAGTGCCCTCCTGTCTTGCTCTGGAAAAACTGAATTATCTGAAGGGCAGCAAGGGAAACAAAGATGCTGGCAACTTCACTACAGGAAACCGAATTCTCGTTTACACTGTTGTGCATCCAAACTGGAGCCACCACACTTTGTGAAGTCCCTCAGAGCAAAACTGCTTTCCTCAAAAGACTTTGATTTTCTAACTTCACAGTGGGTCCAGTGCTTCCTCTCTTCTCAAAGGGCAAGCACATCTTGGAGCCAGTGGGGAAAAGTAATGCATGCCCTTGCTGATTAGTTTTGAAAATCTCTTACTGAGAAACGTGTTGAAGAACTTCCCTGCCAGAAGAGCAGCAAGCACTGGAAGCTGAGTGAACAGAACACAGACCTCCAAGCTCCGGCTAAGTGCAAAAATGACAGATTTCTTCCCATTTTGTTAATAGAGTCATCCAGGAACCACATAGCTTGAAAGTGATGTGGCAGGACCCTATCCAATGCTAATTCATGTCCTGGTCCTCTCTAAGAAGCCCGTGCCAGTAGCATGCATTCAGGCATCGCTCTCCTCACTTCTCTCCCTGGCTGCTTTCAGCTGATGCTCTGTGCTAGCTCAATGGCCACAGACACAACCTGCCCATCTCCCTGCTGCTTGCAGCTTAGCTTGAGTGATGAAAACTGCCCCAGTAAGTGGGTTATCTGTGAGCAGCTTGTCACTGCCACATGTATAGCATGAGGAGAAAAAAAAAACCCAAGTCAGACCAGCCATCCCTTTTTTGGAAAAAGCCAATGCAGCCTTTAGTTCTCACTCCCACTTCTTCCCAGTGGGGAAGCAAGGCAGCTCTCCCCAGAGCCAGACCTTTCCCAGCAGAGTGCTTTGTGTGGAATTTACCTTTCTGCTTGCTCGGGTTTAAAAATATCAAAGAGCAAAATGTAACCCTGCATGGCGTGTGAATGCGCTGCTGAGAGCTGTGAAGTCGTGCTTTGTACCGCTTGTACCCCGAGTGTTTGCTCTGTGATACTGGTGAATAAAGTGGTCATGTGCCTTGAGACCACAGGGAAGTACAGCCACCTTCTCACTTACGGATGCTCCTTCACCCTAAACCACACACTTCTCCCTTTATACATTCACAAGTGTTTAAGGAATATTCATTCCGCTATAGAAAAACCTCTAAGGTATAACTGGATTGTCGTTCTAGAGAGAAGCAGAGATACAGAAAAGCTAACTGCTCTGATCCCAGGGCAGGATCCTGAAAAGAAATGAAACCTGTTCCTTCTTACAAATTAAAACAAACAAACAAACAAACAACCCCCCTAAACCCACATCTTGTCAGCGAAGTGCTGCTTGAATGTCAGGCATTAAAACCAGCACCAGGTTACGGATGCCAGGATTTTAAAAGGCCACATTGCACAAGTGCTCCCCTGCACTTGCAGCCAGCGCAGACACCATCTTAACTGACTCTCCTAGTGATTTAGTTACTGGCTGAGCAAAGGCTGAATTTACAGAAGATATATTCTGCTGCCTTTACACTCCCACTGTTTAATATATAGCCACCCACACTTACTTAAGCGTGGAGCACTTTGTCACATTTGCCCATTATGGTTATAAAGTCATGCTCCTAACCTGGCTCAGCGGATGCCTTCCTCGAGTCTGGCCGCAGTAAATCACATTATATCTCTTCCTAGTGTGTGAAAATCTCAGAGACAGCTGGGCAGCAAGTGCAGACACCTTCTAGGAAAGACACGTTTCTCTTGCATCCTTCCTTAAGCCCCCTGTTTGGGTATGCTTTTGCTTTTGTTTATTCAGAAGGAGAGGGATGCTTGTGAAACCTAATTAGCCACGGGAGAACATGAAGATAATGTTTCTGTTTGGGAGTGTGTTCCCTGCCCCGGGCTCCAGTTGCGTGACAGCAGCTCAAACATGGTAATTAAGAAGAGCGTGGCTGAATGCACGGCCAGATTAATGAATGCAGAAATTACACATGAAAATACATTCAGCTCTTCTCAGGGAGATGTATGAAAGGGTGCGAAGGCAGAATGGCCACACGCACGCAAACGCACACACACAGCTTCCAGAAGCTTTTTGAAAGTTTGAATGAGAGACAGCAAAATGCTCAGTTAACACAGCCATAGAAAGACCAGCCCAGATTAGGCTGACCTTTTGTAACCAGGGCATTCAAAGGTAAACTGAAGTGCAGTGCCAGTGTGTAGCACGTTTGCCTCAGTTCTCGGGAACGAGCTGGAGACTGAAAGGATGACTTAAGAGGGTCTAAGCTTTCCTCCAACCAGTAATACCATAAAAGCTCGCTGGAAATAGAAGACCTAATAGACTGAGAGGTTTTTTATGGAAACCAGGCTAAGCACTTCCACGCGCGCTGGGAAAACATTAAACCCGTTCCCCCGCACAGCTTTTCACATCCCTCAGCGAACACCCACCCGCAGCCGAGATTTTCCTCACATTCCCACCCCAGACGCACACACAAGACGCCGCGCAGAACCCCCTTTTCCAGCCACAAATACCTGTCGCCACCTGAGCCCCGCGACCGGCGGGGGATGGCACCGTCAGGAGCCGCTCCAGGACAGACTCTCCGTCCCCGCAGCCCTCGGGCTCAGCTCGGCCAAGTCCTGCGTGGGCAGCAGGAGCCCCCTTCCTCCCATCACGGGTTTCTTCCCCGCTCCGACCCCCCGAGCCCGTGCTGGTACCTGTCGGTGCCGGCGAGGCTGCCCGCGCCGGCCGCCGCTCACAGCCCGTCCCGGAGCGCCGCTCTCCCGCCGCAGCCCAGCGCTCCGCGGGCAGCGCGCCGCCCCATCCCCGGCGGCAGCGCCCGCAGCCGCAGAGCTAACTATAGCCCCGAGGGATTAAAACAGAACCATTGAAAATTTTAAAACTGAAGAAAAAAAGGAAAAAAAGGAAAAAAGAGGAGGAGGAGGAGGGCGGACAGCCCGTCTGCGAGCCCGGCGCACCGCCGCTCTGGCAGCGGGCGCAGCCGCTGCCGCTTTTCCTTGCGGAGCTGCGGGAGGGAGGAGGAGAAGGAGGAGGATGGGGACAAGGCGGAGGAGGAGGCGGAGGCGCTGCTGCGCGGCCGCGGCCCGCCCCCCCGCGGGCGGTGCGGAGCACAGCGGCGCTGATCCCCCGCGGGTGGTGTGGGCCCCCACGGTCTCCCCCCTTCTCGTCCCGGCTGGCAAGCGGCGGAGCTGGCGGCTCTGCACCTTTGTTGGGAGCGTGAGCGCGGCTCTTCCATCTTGTCATTCGACGCTTGCTGCCTCTCAGGCGGTTTGCCCCAAAGATGGAACATCCGCAAAAGCCCTCTGATGCCTGCATATACCACTCTGATCCCTCCGCAGAGAATGGTGGGGGAACAGGCTGCCGCAGCTCCGCTTTCCCGAGGCCATTGGGCTGCCGGCTGTAGCCTCAGTTGCCTTCAGTAGTGTGTGCGAAAGCAGACTCTAAATGGGGATATTGGGAGGGCTAAAGACAGCAACTAAAGGTGACTGTAAATGATAGAACGTTGCAGTTAATGGAGCTTACATTTCTTCCTTTGAGCATCTTTCTTTGAGTATCTTCCCTCTGTTACCCCCGAAAGGAAAAAAAGGTAGGAATGCAGCATTTCCCCAGAGCTTCTGGGGTGTTTTCTTCAAGTCCAGTCTTCCTTCCAAAATGTATAGTCCCATTTACTATAAAAGAGGGGAATCCCTGGTAGGTCTGTGCGGTTGGTAAATAGACACAATTTAGATGGTGGCTCAAGGAGGCAATATTGATACCATCTCTATATGCCCATATCTCTATCTTTGCCCATTTGGGTCAGGATAGGTAGACTCACTCTTTCTAAAGGGATATGTTTTTCATGGAGCACGTAGACCTGCCACCCAGAGGGTGACACAGTATGAGGAAGTTTAGGAAACTACAACAGTGAAAAAGAGTTGGGCTTTCACAGGGCATTAGACACAGAAAAACCCCAAACCCTCAATGAATAAAAATCCAAGCTGCCAATTCCACCTGACCTGTCATCTGGAGTAATTTTCAGCAGCAGTAACGAACCTGTGTTATTTATATTGCATGCTGAAAATAAACAGCACACAGTACCCTTAAGCAGTAGAAATGAGAGAAAACAACTCCAGATTCAATATAAGCAGAAAAGGATGCTGCTCTTCACACTGGCGTGCAGAACTCTGGGGCCTACAGGCTATTCCCAAAGGATTCTGAGTTCAGATGGGCTTTACAGCAA
This sequence comes from Lathamus discolor, assembly GCF_037157495.1. Taxonomy (NCBI): domain Eukaryota; kingdom Metazoa; phylum Chordata; class Aves; order Psittaciformes; family Psittacidae; genus Lathamus; species Lathamus discolor. The sequence continues at coordinate 98,539,229 of NC_088885.1, read as the reverse complement.
TCCCAGCGGTGCATTTCCAGAGGCACACACTTCTCAATCTCTGCCACCACAATGCTGCTACTGTAGCTCCAAGATGAGATGTTTAGGGTGACCTTTCTATGTCTCTGATGGGATGGACTACCCCCCATTTCATGGGTTTCACACAGGATGTGAACTGTGAGGCCAAGGCAGAGAAGTTGCTTTCTGGACAAAGCAGCTGTGAGCCTCAGGCTGTGGAATGCCAGGAGAAGAGGAGAGGGAATATTTGTGGCGATGCTGAAAGCTATAAATGTCTCATCATGCATACCTAATACGCTTTTGAGTCCATTTCAGCCTTTTAGGGGGTGGCAGATCTCACTGTGGAAGCCTGGTTAATTTACTAAATGTTTTCAGTGTCATATACTAATAGCAGCATCCTGCTCCAACCTTGAGCCTCCTACAGTAGTTCTTGGCAATTACTTTATGGTATAACCCATGTCACAAATTCCCTCTGGCCCTTTTGGTATCTTGCAGAAGAGGTTTTGAACTTAAGGTTGCAGATGCAAATACCTCATTCATTTGCAGCCTCCTCTTTCAAGGAAATATTCTCTATCCTATGCAAATACATGTGCTAGGGATGTATGAGCTTATTTCTCTTGGTTTCTCATTGTAGTTTTGCATAGCAAACACAGAAAGCTAGTTTCCTTCTCTTTGTCATCCCAAACCCTGCACACATTCCCTCTTCCCTGCTTCCAGTGCTGCAGCTTGCCGAAACTGCTGGGAGACTTGAGTAGGCTTGCAGATGCTCTAGATAAAATCTTTGTCCCACTTAGTCCTTCCGGAGACATGTATTCATCCTGACGCACATGCTTTTGAAAGGCTCAGGGTCAGTCATTCCACGTGTGTCTTGTTTTGCTAATTCGGTGGAAAATGCCAGAGAGCTCTGCCTCCCTCCATAATTAGGCAGGAACCGGAGCTGCTGTTGTATTGTGGCTGTGATCATGCTACTACTCCTATGAATTATTCACTGTATTACAGTGTAATCTGCTGTTATGTTAAAAATAGGTCAGCATGAATGTCCCCAGTGAAATTTCTAAGTGACAACAGCTGATTTGAGCTTTGTCTCCAGAAAACAGTGACCTTTCCAAACCAGCAATTGCAATTATGCTGCATTTCCACCTCCCTGCCAGCTCCCGTGCACCTCCACAAACGCTGATTCTCAGCAATGGTAACCCCACATTATACTTGAGACAACTAAGCCAGAGTTCCTGAATTACCTGCTGAGCTTTGCCAGGGCACTTTGTTTGCTATTAGCCTTTGCTCCCAGGCCAAATAGTAAATCAGGATTATCAGAGAAGAGATTATAGTCTGAGAATACCTAAATGGCCTGCTCCTCCCAGGCACCCGGAAGGCTCCTTGCAAGGGCTGAGCAGGATTTTCTGGCTGATATGCATCAGTTACACGTTGCTCCGGGGGGTGGATATAATGAGAAGTACTTCACTTTTCCCATCACCCTACAGGCTCCAACCCACTAAATCCATCAACTCAGCAGAGCCGGGGAAGCTCCTGGCTTGCATGTCCATTGCAGACATATCTAGAGAAACCTGGAAAGAGGGAGCAGTAGTCTGGACACGGGTCTGAGGGAAGCCCTTTTGCTGCATAAGACAGTCTGTGGGAGGATTCTGCGAACACCCCTGAGAAAATGTGGGATGTTGGTGCAATTTCCCCCCTGATAGTGGGGATGTATGCCTGTTATGCAGATACAGACTTAGCCTAGTCCTGGATTCTTTCACCTGCAAGCAAGGATTGGTCTCAGTACGCAGCAGACCATGTGGATAGCAATTCAGACAGAGGTCTCCCGTTAGCATGTTTGGATCAGCAAAAGGAGGTGGGGGGATAGGTGGGCAGACAATGGCTTTGAGCTTTGGATATCTGAGATAGGTCAGGCCTGCCTTAGCTTTTAAGGAAGGCAATTTGTATAGGAGCTTTTTCTGTTGTAGCGTTTCTTTGCTGTGTTTCTGTGTAACTCTCTAGCTCATAAAGGGGTGCCTGGAAATACACGGCATCTTCGTATCTCTGATGAATGCCCCACAAGACGTCTCCAGCAGGTATCACACTGTGTGAACACAGGTAGCAAACCTGAGCACTCCTATCTGGGGACCATGATCCAAAAAAGGAGGTGAGTGATCACATTTGAGTGTGGGAAGCACAGCAGGTGCCAGAACCATCATTTGGAAAGGCTCTTAAGGGAAAGGTAAAAGACAAGATCCTGACCTCTGCTGCGAGCAACCTGGGCAAGACGTGAGCTTTAACTTTCTAAGCATACACAAGTTCACCATTACTATTCCCAGCTAAACACATTAAAGTGTTGCCACAACTTTCCTGCTACACCTTGCCCGGGCTGCCCTTTGGGTTGACTCCCTTCTCTGTCCGCTGAGCCTGCCCCGTACATTCGGCTTGTGCTCATCATCATCCTGTAACACTTCTTACTCTCCTTCTAAAAGAGTTTGATGTCCACTTGTTTTTCACTGCTGACATCCTCTAACCACTGTGTAACCATTTCCCCCCTTTTACTTCCCATCACTGTGCTGTTGCTCCACCCTCAAGTTCCTCGTTTCTCTTGATGTTGCTTTTGCAAAGCTTTCCACTTGCAGCTTTTGGGGCATTTTGTGGGAAAAGTTACTTGAGCTGATCTTCTGCAGTGATTCAGGAGCAGCTTCAGTCTTTTGGGACTTCTGGCCAGATGCTCAGCACAGCTGGATCTTTGAGAAGAACTGAAGTATAATGCAGTGGTTTTACTCTGTGGCATGGTGGTCAGGACACACTTGATATACGAAGGAAAAGCTATGTGTGCAGAGGGAGGCTAGGGGCATAAAGGGGAATTGCCTTTAGCCTTTCATGTACTGCAAAAGATAACACTTTCCATAGGTAATCCTTCCTTTACCTCTTCTTTGGTCTACCTTGCTGCATTTGTGCTGATCTGAGATAGCTGCCTTCAGAGCAAGAACACTTCTCACTGATGGCCTGTGCTCTGGCAGCATTTGAAGATAACAGCTTAACTTTGGGAGGCATTTGCACACGCATACAGCCTACCTGCCCTCGTGTATAACTTGGGGGAGCAGGAGGAAGGAGCCACTGATTGCATTCCACGCTCCCCCCCCCACAACTGTCCGCATTTCAAAATCAGCCTCAATGCCTTTTTCAGGCAGGTTTTGGGTGGCAGTGTTCGTGGAGGGCTGGAGGGAGCAGCGCATTCCAGTTTCTCAGACTGCTTAGCAACCAAGGCCGCTGAGCCGCTCTTAAGTGCACGCCAAGTGTGTGGATGGCATGTCTAGTACTGCAGCTTTAGCCTTATTTTCCCCTCTCTCTTGTTTTTGAAAAGCATTCCTTGTTTTCTAATTAAGGCGCACAAAAAAATGCTGGAAACTTATTTTTGCTTTCCAGGACAGCTGGAAGTCAGCTACGCAATGCAATGATCAAAGCTATGGTAGTGATCAGAGATCTAAAGCGACAGGTATGATGCTGTCAGCCTGCTTTTTGGGAGCACGGCTGTCAGACAGCCTCTTCCATGCTGTTGGCAATGGGCTGGCTTCAAGTTCTGCTGCTGGACAGACTCGAAACCCTCTTTACCACCTTGTCCAGAGGAGTGCAGAGAGTGAAATGCAGTGCTTCCCAAAGGTCCGCAGCATGGGAGATACCTGCTTGAGGCTGCCTTTCCCAGTACCACCAGCATGTATAGAATCAAGAAAGCTCTGTTAGACTGTTTCCAGGAAAGGATCCGGCTTTGTAGACAGAAAGTTGATCTGATCCCAGCTTCCTTGTTGGGATTGTCTTGAATCTTTACGTAATCTCTTGGCTCTTTCCTGTTTCTTGGCTCTCAAGTGCCCAAACCTGGCTCCCTGCCACAGATTTCTTCTTCCATCACAGCAGCGGGCTGAACTCCCCACTGTGTTTGGGAGTCTCGTCGGGTTTGATGCCATCTCTACCCATGTTACCAGACCTGTTGCTGAAACTTGCTAGCTACATCAGGACTGTAGTTAAAATGTAGACTCAGCCCGTGTTTGCTTCCTTTGCAGCCTCACCTGCAGTTGTAAATCCGGGACAAGGTCTGAAGCACAGAGGAGAAGAAAGCCTTTCTTGCACATGCTCAAGCGCTCTCTGGTTAGCAGTCTCAGGCATGGCTGGGCCAGCCCCATACTCATCCACCCCAGGCTATGAAGTGGGCAATTGACCTGGAAGGACCAGGGATCATGAAGGACAGGTATTACACGGGGCCAAACACTGCAGGACATGTTAGCAACCACCAAAGGCATCCTAGGTCCATGACTGAAAGAGCAGGCTGGGGGCACCCAGGGCTTCGGCCTGCCTTGCTGTGCCCTCCAGCAGCAGCGTAGAGACAGCCTTTGCCTTCCTCCTGCTCAGTGTGTCCCACAGGTCATGGCAAGAATGCCAGGAGCTGCAGGGATGAAGAACATGATCTGGGGAAAATGGTGGTCAGGTAGGAGAAGGAGCAAAGGCTGGGGTGGAGGGAACAGAGCAAATCATGCCAGACAAGTTTCAAAATCAAGTGCCACGTATGAACCCTGCAGTGCTGCACACCTCTACTCCTGCATGTTCCCAGTGTAGTGGTTTCATAATAGAAACCCAGGAAGAGTCCTCTGGGGAAAAGGCTCCAAGCAATTTCCACCCTCAGTTACACTAGTATAAAACCAAAGCTGCTCTGAAATCATTTCTGGATGGACAGCAGTATGGGAGATCCAGCTGGGTCCTCAGCGTGGCCAGCGACCTCGGCTGACCACGCTCCTCTTTCCTTCTCCTGGGCAACAGTTCTGCACAGCGCACTGCAGCTTTGAGAAATGATTTTCATTCCCTTCCAGCCTCCAAGATACCACCACAGCCCTCTTTTCCTCATCGCCGCATAGTTCTGTGGCTTAAATATAGCAAATATAAAACAAGTGCAGCGCACACGAAATGCCATTCGGGGGAGCGCAATGAACACGCTGCCTCTGTAACGTAATGAGCCCCAAGTGCATCTGCCAAATATTTGGACAGAGATTCCAAAGGAGAGGGAGTGGATCTACAGCATGGAGAAGCTCGTGATCAAACCCTCAGGCCGGTATCCCTATACATCTCTTGGGGGCATATTGGTTGCTTGTTGGTCCAGCTTGCCTTAACATGGAAGTATTTAACCACTCGCAGCAGTTGTTTCCTCTAGGAAAGATGCAAAGCAGCTTTTCTGTACCATGTCACTAGGGATGTGAGCGGAATTGAATTAAAAAATGACAAATAATATGTAATTTAAAGCAAAGAAATAGTGTTTCCGTAGGGGTGTGGTCTGGCTTTGTGGCTAAGGTTAAATGACGCTGGTTAAACTCTGCCAGCTTTTCAACATCTGACCCTGGGTACTATTTTCAGAGCAGTGATTTTTAAAGTGATTAATGACAACAGCTTGGCACTAATCAGTGGCTGGTGTTGCTAATTAAGCTAACCCTTCCTTGGCTCACAACAGGCATCAGGAATAGAATGGGCAGGAAGCTCCCCAGAGCGACTGAAGAGGCAGAGCAGATCAGGACCTCCCGAGCTGCCTGCTTTTCCATGGGAAAATCAAAACAAAGCTATAGCCATCCAACTCCAGAGCTGAGCTCAGCAGTGCTGGAGGGTTCTGCTCCTCCTCTGGCTTCGTTTTGCTTTGACAATATTTTTCTAGGGACCTTTTTCAACATTCCCACCCCTCTCAATAGGAAAAGTGACTCACTTGTTAAATTATGCTGGTACTGCTAGTGTGGCACCCCTTGCATGTGTTTGTAGGAGGATCTCAGAGATGCTATCTAGCCTCAAATCTATCTGCATCTGTAAAATTTCTCTTTTCCCTGAGGCACTCAAGAGAAGGACATCTGTTAGTTCAGTGTGAAGGCTGAGTATTATGGCCCAGTCCTTCAGTCCTGATGTTACCCAAGCTCCCCAAATAATTCAGTTCATAAATCAGACTGATTATCCAGATGGCACCCTAGAACTCAGGGAGTCCCTAGAGGAAGCAGGCTGTTCTCAGTCTGCTCTTTACATCACCACCATTAGGAAGCTCCAGTGACCCCTGGTCTGCTGGTGACATTTGAGACAGAAAAATGACTTATCTACTCAGTGCTTCCTCTGTTAGCTTCATGGCATTACCTGGGCCCTGTCCTATCTTTTTCTTCTTCCTTCTTGAGTGAGAAAATGCAGTGAGTGGGAGTCCAAAACTTACAGGGAGCTCCCAGTTGGCAAACTGCACTTCTACACAGGCATAACCACCCTGCTAAAATGAACATGGTGCCCGTGAGTTACATCCATGTTCACAGCAGAGCTTTTTCACTGCCCTGAGCTATCACAAAGTGAGAAAGATGTGGATGAAGCTCCCTTTCTGCCATAGAGCCTGAATGCTGGCCAGCATCGTTAGCCTCTGGCATCTTAATCACAAACTTCAGAGAGCTGTAGGGCAAAGATGGAAGACTTCATCTCCAAGAGCATTCTGCATGAGTCCTTGAAAACTTAGTGCCTATGGTAATGGCAATATATTCATAAAGCCATGCCCTCAGAGAGGGTGTCCCTCTCTTTTCTGCTGCAGGTGGCTCTGACACACCTTCAGGGAAGCTCCTGGATGGCTGCAGGGCCACTGCCATTCCAGGACAATAGGCACACTCCTCAGGGGAGCCCAGAGGGTTTTTCACTCCAGTATTGCATGGCATGAAGAGAGGATCACTTGCACAAAAGCTTGTTGCTGTGGGTGACTTCCCCTCAGGCTGGGCACATGGTGGGCAGGAAGGCAGGTCTGGCCTGGGGAGCAGCCTGGCGTGATGAAAGGGGAGGTGTTGCAAGCCCTTGTCTGAGTTTTTGAGCAGTTTTGGGTTTTGCTTCCCAGGGTGGTCATTTCACCTGGGATTATGGACTTGAGTATTTGACATTTGTTCAGTCAGGGGCTGGGTTGCAGTGGGACTTTCTCCAGAATCTCTCTTTATTTTCTCTCTGGCTATGTGCCTCTCACTGTACCTTCCCTTCTTTCCACCTCGCTTTTTGTCTTTCTATCTTTTTACCAACTGTTTGAACCCAAGGCATCACTTCCAAGCTCTAGGTGCCTGAAATTTCCGATTCCCAGACTCTGCAGTTAAACCAGAGGAAGCCAGTGTCAGCTTCCATGAGTTATGCAGCGCTAAGCCTATTGTGCTCAGCATTTCCATAGTGGTTTTGCTTCACCTGTTGTCCAGTTGCCAAAGACACAGCAATATCGGTGGCTCCTCACAGCATAAATGCTTTCTTGCGCCCTCCCCACCCAATCTTTTTTTGGGGTGTGCAAATGCACACACATGTACCTACCCCGCTTAGCTCAATGTCTCTGGGTTGCGCTAGGAATTTCAGCAGCGTGGAAGGATTGCTTAAGTGGCTGCCACAGTGGGACCCCTCTTCAAACCATCTCCCTGCTCTTAGATGTCAGATCAAGCCAAAAATTCCATGGGGGCTGACAGCACGCCTCATCCCCACAAGTGATGCTGAGATGTAGGAGAAATCCTACCATGCAGAAATCATCCCACCATCAACCTCTGTGACAAATCAAGTGCTTGACTACTCTCCGCTCTGTCTCTAACACATGTTGTCTGACCATTTTCACTCTTTGCCTTTTAACTCTGCACTTCCTGCCCCGGTTGTTTTGTGACTGTCACACCCTTGGTACACCAACCACAAGGCTTCGGTTTTAGCATCCAGGCAGGCGGAAGCTCATTTCAGAGGCAGCTGAGCTGTGCCTCGAATTGTTAAAGGGGTGAAGCTGTTTACGGCACCAGTTCATGTTAGCCAAGACACATCTATTTTGTGACTTTAATGATGGGGCTGGGCGACAAAAAGCTTGTTTCACAGAGCTTTGTAAAGACACCATCTAAAAACAGGAGGGGGGAAATGGGTGAAAAGGAAGGCAATTTTGCTGTAGGTTTTGGTGGGACACTTGTTTTGCAAGCTTAGAAGGTGGCATGAGCACACCTAAGCAGTGGTTTCTCTCTGGCTTGTACATACCTTCCTCTTTTCTCTGAGGGCTGGTTAAATGCCACTTGTTTATTTGACCTGGTTTTCTCCTTCTCTATTGTTATTATGAGTGATTTAGAAATATTCTGACAAATACGAACCAAACAAGTTACCTTCAAGAGATGGTGAAGGAAACAACTGAAAGATCAAAGATCTTTAATTACAAAATAAGGAGACAACAAAGCCGAAAGTGTCTCTCCTTTCAGTCCTTTTCAGTTCTGGGCCTCACGGACCTAATCATTTCTTCTTCAGCTACAGAGCACGATGACCTGTTAAAAATAGCCCTCCAGCTGCCCAGGACAGCTGGAAGTGCCAGAAGGCCAGAGCACTGCGGGTGGGTTGATGCACCCAGGGTGGGGATGGGCATCTCGCACTGACTCCTCTGACCACAGAAAGCCCTCTCACCCATCTGCATAACTCTGTATCTGCCCATGGGCCACAACCAAAAAGAAGCAGCTGCGAGAAGCAGGTGAGCAAAGCATTTAGTGTAAACAGGAATAAATGCTCCCCAAGAGAGCTCCGTTTTCTCCATGCCATCCTCTTCCTACACATTAAGTAGGTCTGCCCATATTTTGGAGAAAGGTGTTTCAATCTGAGTTTATAGGCCAAATATCTCTTACTACGATCTATTTGTCTGGTTAAAGCAGACACCATTGCCTTGGTGATGCAGTGATGGGACTTCTCTTCCCCTGGGTTGCAGTGACTATGGCACACGTGTTCTCCATTTCCGGGAGCATGAGATAAGCTGAAAGGACAAGTGGGGCTGGTGGGACCTGTAAGCATTTCCAGGACAACGATCTGTAGTCTCCCAGCAGTCAGGGAGGAGACGCTCCCATGCTTAATACATTACAAATGTGCTCACCTTTACTACAGCCTTCTCAGATGCTAGGTACTTATATGCTGGAAAAAATGGACACGTCAAACTCTGAGCTGGAAACACAGGAAAAATGGTATCTCTGTATATCTCTGAGATAGACATTCAGTGGAATAGCATACTGATATATACTCATGGATATCCTTAGAAGACATGATTTGTTTAAAGTTGTATCAGTTTGACATGCTTTGTGGGGAGACGACATACCTGGCCTGGCCCTCACCAGAGCAGGGCTCGCCATGGTGGGTGAATGGCTTGCTAGCTACAGCATGGAAAGAAGTTTGGCCCAGTGGGTCATGGACAAGCTATGACATTGATCTCCCTGCATGACTTTCAGACAAGTCACTGCATCTATATGTATGAGGAAAGCATTGTCTTGTATTGCTTTAGGGGAAGAGAAAGGTTGCTTAACCTGAATTGTTGCTGAATAAAAAAGCATGTCTCAACTTTAAGTTAACATCCAAGACTCTATCCTCATTTTTCTCTAACATCAGCAGTGATGTTACAATACACCAGGCGGTACACATAACCATGAACAGCAGCTACCTTTCATTTCAGCTAAGCCTCAAAGCTTATCCCAAACCCCAGAGCTAAAACTCTTTCTCTCTTAAAAAGGGCAGGTAGGCTTTACAAGGATGTAAAGGCATCTGGTACATTTCTGAAGCACACTTTTAAAGTTTGATGCAGCTACTATTCTGCCGTGAGCCTAGATGGGTGGCAGACCGGAGTGTGGCTCTGTGCTATTGCAGCACATCAGTCCTGGGCAAGGAGAAGACCCTGGGACTCCGTGCAGTGCACCATCTCAGGTGGAGCTCTGGTCAACTGAACTGGAGCACGCACCTGTTATTGGACATTATGAAAAAGACAGCTTTGCTTTTATCCCCCATGTTTCGGAAACACGGATGGGATTTTGTGTTGCCTCTGGCCTAAGAGGCAGGCGACGGCTATCATGGGTCCAGCCAGTGGGCACATAGAGGAGGGGGGAAGGGGAGATGTGAGGAGAGGTCAGTGTGGAACAGCTCTATGAAACAATCTGCAATAAATCACAGTCTAACTTCTATTTCTCCTGTGCGTTCTCGGTTTGGATATGCTGATCACTGCTAAAGAAATGCCTGGACCCATATGCTATCTGTGCTTGCTGAGTGCTTGCAAACTCTGTGCACGCATATGTCTGAGTTGATTCGGCAGCTCCTGCTGTGCCAAAGCCCTGGACCCAGTCAGAGGCTGTGCTGGGGTAGAGGCATCATGCCTCCGTGTGAGCATTCAGCTCTCCTCCCAGGAGAGACCAGGGTCTGCCAAGAGAGCTGACTCATGCCCAGATCTCCCTCCCTCCCTGGGCATGGGAGCTGCAGGAGCCTTCCTGGCTCCACAGCTTAGATAGACCCAAAGAAAACCCATGCCTGTTTGGATACAGTGATGAGGGGAAGCCTTGTGCTAGTGGAAGCAATTTCTGTAACTTCCAAATCTCAGGCACTTAGAGTCACTGAAAACTAAGCATTTTCCCCAAAGCAGCTGTTTTGACTTAACAAAGGTGTAAAACTAATTGATGTCACTTGCCTTGAATTAACATATTGAGTAAGGCCATAAAAGAAACAAAACATATCACTGCCTGTACTGTCAAGAGGCTGAAATGGTTCCTTCTCAAAACATTTGCATACTACAGCTGTGCTCTGTGAAACCATGAAGATGATGCAGAGAAGAGGGAGCTGCACTTCACCGAACCTAAGCACAGTCATTTTGCAAATTCTCTGCAGATCCTTTGAAGGCGGGTAGCATAATGTAAGTGCAAGGTTGATATTAGAAAACAAGAACATTGGTATTTTCTTTGAGGATGAACATTTTCAAGCTTTGAAAACCTACTGCAAGAAGCAGCCTGATTTTTCATCAAGATATGTGTAGGATATGTTGCCACACCAAGCTCCATGACTTGGGATTTCAATAAGGTAAATAGGTACAATAAAGAAAACCAATGTATTGGAGCATAAGCAGATAAAAATGGTGGAATTATCAATGACGACGCAATGGTCCTGGCCTTGTTACAGAGTAGGTGATGTAGGAGTCATATAAGCAAAATACCCCATCCCTAGCAATGTTCAAGGCCAGGCTGGATGGGGCTTTGAGCAATCTGGTCTAGTGGCAGGTGTCCCTGCCCACTGTATTGATAGTGTACTTTGACTTCTATAAGTAGTAAGACTGGATAGTGCATGAGATCTTATCCAAGAAGCATAAAATGGAGTAGATCAATTTGGGACATGCTGAAGGGCTTCAAAACAAGTCTGAATGACAGATGTAACCCAGCTGAGGAATCATCAGGGATGCCAATTTCTAGTGAGGACCTGCACAGATTGATTTTGTCCCTGTGGGATTTAACCATTTTTATGTCAGTGACCTGAAAGGCAACTTTAAACTGAATATTAAGATGGCACAATGGCAAAGGGTAAGAGCGGTATGAATACAGTCTGTGGACAGTTATATGAGCCATTTATATGTACAAGCAATAGTGAGTTCCTTGCTCTCCTGGACAAGAGGGCAACAAACTCCAAAATACCTAGAACAAATCAGCACTTGAAGAAAAAGATAATGGCTACCTTTAACTGTGAGAGTAGCTAAGCATGGAGACATTAAAAAGGTGGATGGAAGATCTATCACCACCGCTTTCCAAACCAAGCCAGATGTGGAGAACAAAACCCCCCAGCCCATGCCCTGTGAGCTGTGGTCTGTGCTGAGCTGGAGTTCAGCACCTGACAAATGCCTTCATCCGGCCTGGAAATCTCACACTCAGTTTTGGCTGGCTCTTAGGTCTCTGCAGCGGGAGCAGGGTGACTGAAACAGGCTCTGCTCCTCCCTGCTCGGATCCCACCCAGCTTGGGGAAGAGCACTGGGTTGTCCAGGGTCAACAGCGCTCCAGAAATAGCAGCCAAGAGTGAATGTTTTCCTGCTAACCCACTCAAGAGAGAGGAGAGGGGCTGAAGGGGAAGGCTAGCACTGTGCCTGTGTTGTCTGGGCTTTCCAGCTGGCAGGTTTGGGAGCCAACAGACCCTCTGGCCAAGAGAGCAGCTGGGGTAGATGCATTCCCAGTTACACACAGATGACTTGAAGAGGCTGTCACCAACTCCTAGGCTTGTGGGATAACCCAGGTGGGAAGGAAGCTCAGGAGGTGATGTAGTCCAACCTTCTGCTCCAAGCAGGGTCATGGGGAGGTTTTTAAAATGTTCCTGCTTTGATAAGCCAGCCTCCTCTAGCTGTTGCTGGATCAGGCCTGCCAGAAACAACTTAGTTGAGAGGCTGGAAAGGATTTCTTAAGTACTGTATCTTTCCCTTCAGATAACACAATATAGATGTCGAATAACCTGCACACACTCCTCTCCCTCCCTCCTACATTTCTGATTAAGAACATAGGCTAGAGGTTTCAGAAACAGCAACACAGCCTAAATCCCACTGGCTCTTCAGAGCACTTGAAAATGTCCATATTGAGTCAGAGCACACGGCTGGTGATCCTGGGAAGCAGCATCCACCTGCATAAGAGCAGGATGCAGGGAATGCAACAGGGTACTTTCATTGCCAGTTGATTTGCCCAGCGGCATTTCCCCACGTCTTCCCTGAACTATTAGGAGTTTTTCCTGAATGCAAATGATCTGATGTCTCCTTTCTTCAAATCCATTGCCCTTCTGAGCCCAGTCTGAGACACAGCGTGAGGAGTGGGGGCATATAGACGTGAGAAATGTATTTGAGTACAGACAGTACATCATTGAAACTGCTTTCTTTTCTGTGTTGATGCCTTTCACTGGGACACAGATAACTTGATTTGGCACTATTCACTGCTAAGTTTTCCATACCAACCGCAGCTGAGCTTTGTTTAAATGAGGTTTGCTGAAGCTGTGCTGAAAGTGAGTTTAAAGGTTCACAGTCTTTGGAGCAGATCCAGGCAGCTCTTTGTGCCTTCAACTCCCTTGGAAACTGCAGAGGGTTGGGGGCCGGGAGAAGATTTGCATGAGCAAGTTCTTCCCCCAGCCTCTGCTCAAGTGCAAAGGGCAGCAGCTAGCAGCAGCAGAAATTAGATACCGTGGGCCAGATTCTTCCTCCCCCTCAGGGTCCTCTTATGTGTGTCTCTGCTGTTTTGACCTGAGATCACTCAGTACACATGTAACCGGTGACTTCGGATCCAAGCAGTGAGGAATCAAGCTACAGCGAATCAGGTTTAGGGGTAACAAACTATGGCACCAGCTTTGTGCCCTGTGTTGTGGCGGTCAGAGAAGAGGAGGCTAATTTTGCTCTGGTAATTTAAGCAGAAAGTCACCTTTAGCCCCTGTAAAGAGCTCCTACTACTTTAGTGACAGCTGCACCTGTGGTGAATGCCCAATGCACTACTTTACATAGTGCAGCCACTGTAGAAAACACATTTGGTGTTCCCCCCGCTTTCTTCATCAGCAGTAACCCCCTTGCTAAGGAAGCAAGCTGCTGAACCAGTGCGAAAGTTATTTTTATTGTAGCTAGTGTGCTTTTGTTCTCCATTCTCTTTGGAGAACAAGAAAGTCTGGTCACCCTGTGACCTTGGAGCACATAGACAACTTCAGATTTACCCAAGAAATACCACCCAGGCTAGAAACCGGTCTCTAGTCTGAGCAGGAGAAGGATTAGTTTAATAAAAGATGACTTTACCTTCCTCAAAAGCATCGTCTTCTTCTCCAGGTGCAGCAAGATCTTCTTGGGTGTGCTGCATCGTGGCAAGGACGCAGCTCAGCGAGCAGCCAGAGCCAAGTGCTTGAACTGGTTCCTATGCTACAGCTTGACTGTTTCCTTTCACCAGTTTCCTAAACATTTTGGTGGTAACAGCTTCCGCATCCGCACTTACGAAAATAGCCTCATTCATACAAGTAATGCTTCTCGTTTTTACGATGGGTTTTGAGGTGGGGTGTCCTTACTGCTGAGAAGCCGATACTGAGAGCAGAGGCAGGCAGGATGGGCACAAAATGCACCCTGCCCTGCGGCAGCAAATGTCACAGCAGGAGCTCTGTCAGCCTGGGGTGTAGGGGTTTTGCATATGAATACAAATCCTTTTTGGTGGCAGAGGTAGAGGGGGGAACAACTTGGTCCTGCGGAGCAGCTCACTTTCACCCCAGGGACAGTTTGACCCAAGTAACCCCCTGAGGCTCTCTCAGTCCCCTGTGTCCATGGGCTTTTTTTCATTCAGCATGGCAGCAGTGACAGTGCATTCTCACCCACACTGAGGTGACCTGTGGCAATGGACACATGAACAAGCTGGAAAGCCCTAGGTGACACGAGTTGTCCCATGGGCAGATGCACTAGCAGGGATGTGATTCTTGCAGTTAGGCTTTCCTGAGTCACCATCTTCAGTGTGTTACCAAATTAAAGGACCTTGCTGATGATCAGGTGAACAACAGAAGAACACCAAATTAGAACTTGCTGTCTGTCAGTAATATTATTTGAGTATTGTTGTCACTACTGATTCTGTATCACACTGGTCCATTCAGTCTCTGTGTTTCCTGAACTCTATCAGGCAAGTTGAATCCTTCCTGCCAGGTCTCCTAGTTTATGAGAGGGCCTTGCCTACAGACTGATGTACTCTAAACTTGCACAAAAATATGTTTGGGCTTCAGGGAGTGTATGAGCCTCACATAGACCTGCTGAGTTCATCGGAGCACTTGGGGGTATTCGTGTATATGTGTGTGCACACACAGGTGTGGGGCCTAACACCGCCAGTCCCTCATATCTCTGTTATCAGAAGTTAGGGTGTAATGACAGTAAACCTGTACCAAGTTTTGATTAATCAGTCTAGTAATTGCATGTGTCACCACACCCTTGAAAATGAGATTCCCAGCACAGCAGAGGTGTTCGCTACAGCTTCCCGTACATGACTCACAAGCAGATATAATGAGCTCATCCCCAATCATTACGGTTTGTTTTTTAAAGCTCAATCAGTGGGTTTCTGCAGGGCTGGAAATGGAGACAGCTGGGTTCCTAGGCAGTGCACAACTTGAACTAGTCCAGATGGAGAAGACAAGGCAGAAGATGGGACAGGTCCATTTGGAGCACCTGACCTAACCCCAGCCCAGGATTTAGAGCTAAAACTTCCCTGCAAGAGCTGCTCCGGGCAATGGGCAGCTGTGGCCATATCATTTCATTAAAACAGCAGGAGATGGGTGAGAGAAATCTTGAGCCCCGGTAAAGTCAATGGCTGAACTGCCCCAGGGTGCTGTGGAGCATGTCAGCCCCTGAGGATTGGTGTGGGCCAGAAGAGGCTTCACAGTTCCTGCTGGGGAAGTTTTTTGGGCTTGATTTGAGTAAGTTGTAAGATGAGCAATGCTACAGATACAGACCTGAATGACTCAAAACAGACAAACAGCCTAGCAGGAAGAAACCTGGAAAGAATATGCTGCAACAGCAATGCTAACTTCACTGTGTTGTCTTGCAATTTGAGCTCATTTGTAAATTGGGCATGGGCAGTTTTAGCCATTTACTGCTCCTTCAGAAACACGACGGAGTGGGCTATGTTGTCCTGGTTATTGTGGCAGCTCCCTTTTGTGCCACATTTCCCTAGGACTTAAAGTTATTTCCCTACCCGCTGTTTTCAGTCAGCCTCTCCGGATGCCTGTTACCTTGACAGCCCTTTTTTCTTTTATTTTCAGGAATTAAAAGGCATCAAAAGCTGTCCTCTCTCCCGAAAACAACTGTCACTAGAATGAACACACCAGTCAGGCTGGTGATGAATGGTAATGACTCAGCCTCCACTGCAGATGCACAAAGAAAAGTCTATTCGTTCCCATTTGCCATGTTGTCCCTTGACGGCAGCCTCACCTACACTGCTTTCAGCGTGAGATGTTCCAAACCTGTCCCCCAAGGGAACGGGCTGCACTTTAGGATAAGTTAGGATAAGTTAACTTTAGGATAAGTTAACATAGAGAAAAGCAGCCCATCTCAAGTGGATGCCCTGGCCCTCCTTCTTCCTGCTCCATCTTTGCATTTGTGGAAGCATGTTTGCTGTGCCAGTTTGCATGCCCCTGTCTTTGCCATTTCCTGGTCTCAGCCATTCAGCCTAACAATGTAGCTTCCTCTCTGCTTTATTTTGTAGCATCTCAGCTTTTTTATTCCGCTCTGTACCCACAAGAAGTACTTTGTCTTGTTCTTGTTGAGCTGTTCCAGAACACAGTAACTTTTCTTTTCACCTGTTGGCTAGTGAAGCCCTACTTCACACCAGAAAAGTCCCGAGTCAATTTTGCAGTCAAGGCAAAGCTCTCACGTGTGTGTTTTTCATGTAACCACATCGGATGTTGCTCTCAGAAAAAGCCACCACCCATCCTCTAAAAACCTGTCAACAAAAAGTGGGTAGACCAGGGAAGTGTCAAAAACAAGGGCGGATCAAGCAAAAGACAGCTCCTTTAAATCACCCCAGCTTTACTCTTCTTACCCCGCAACTTAGTCTATTAGAATTCCTGACCCAGGAGAAAAATCAAATATTCTGATGTTTTATCTTCAGATACAGGACTAACAGCAAAGACATCCTTAATGAAAAAGAAATGTGAAAACTGGTGCCATTTAGCAGTCTGGATGGGGTTGTTTTAATTCATCCCTAACTTAAATTACCAACACCTTCACATGCAGCAGGAGGGATGAGTTGGCCCTTGTCTGCCCTGCTGTATTGGTACAGAAGGGAGGTGTCTTAAACAGCTTCTGCCTTATTCATGTCTCCTGCTCCAGCACAAGGAGGATTCCCAGGACACGGAAAGTTGTTTGTCAGAGGATTAGTCAATGCTCTGCTTTGTTCTGGGGTTACTTTGAGGGTGAAGATTGCATATGGGGGAATAACCTACATGGAAAACAAAGAGGGAAAAAAGAGATAAAGGAAGGGCAGGTGACCCCAAGGTGGAGACAGTATGAAGAGGGATATAGGAAAAGGTGGTTGACATCAGTTAGTGGTCAGTTTGGGAAAAGGGAATGTTCATATGGATTTTAAGCACTTCTGAAAGTTTTGCTCTGGATATTGCAGCAGTTTCAGTTCTCCCGGTAAACATCCTCCTCAGAAACCTGACGGATGGTGCTGCAATAACTTGTTTAGTTGTTAACTCATTTGCAAGTTACAGGGACTCCAGGGCCTTAGATTATATTTAGACAGTCTGTGTCAGTCACTGACTGAGCTTAGTACAAAATTTTCATTGCCAACTCTTGAAACTTTTTGCAGTTTTTTCCCTAAAAACTAAAAATAAATAAATAAATAAATAAATAAATAAATAAATATAAAAATTAAAAAAAAATATATATTCAATTCCAGAGAAAACTTGGGAGAAATTCTCCCTCTTTCTGTCTGGGAGAAGAGTCAGCAGGCCAGGCCAGTAGAAGACATGACTCACTCAACACAGCTTCGCAGACCTTAGGAGCTCTGTGTACAAGTCTTCATGGGCCTATAAAACAGACACCACGTATGTGTGCTGATGAAAGGGCAGGCTCCAGGAACCACTCACCCAGCAGAGAGGACAGTGGGTCCTGAGGACCCCCATATTGAATTAGATGGCGGATATATGAGCTGGCCTCAGGGAAAGCTGCACTCTTGTGCCAGGAGGCTGAAGAACCGCAGGCTGCTTCTCCTAGTCCAGCTGGTGTCAAGGTCCATCTTGGACACCTTGGTCTGGGAGCCTGGAGGGAGGTCCAAGCACAGCCTTGTACTCACTACCCCAGCAGACACGCACATCAGTGAGCAGGAAACACAACCTGTGTTATTGCTGCCTACTGTCTCCCTTCGTGTTCCCTGCCCTGTTGCGAGCAGTGAACTCTTCATATAACCTGGAAGTGAGCTGTATGTGTCCCCATTCAGGTGCACCACTGTATCTAGCACATCCCACTAGGCTCATCAAAGGTGACTTTGGCTTTCTTCTTCTTCTTCTGAGAGCCATTTTGCATTCCAGTATCATTTGGCCTATAAAAGTAAATAACCACTTTCTCATAGCAAATTGCTAGTTTAGTAAAAGGGAGGAAGCAAACCACCCTCATGAAACCCCTACAGAATGAAGAATATAATCTTGAAAATTGTATTTAGTAAGTAGTTCCCAGTGATTCATTATCAAAAGAGAAAAAAATGGTCAAGTGTGATTTTGCAGGAATGGATCTGGTATTATTCAACATATCCTTTAATATCCTAGATGATAGAATAGATATGATGGCTCTCATTACAAGTACAGATACTGGACTGACAGGGAGCGCGCATACACTGGAGGACAGAATGAAAATTCAAGCTAATATTGAAAAACTAGAGAAGTGGTCTGGAAAAAACTAAATCCAAGAAAGCGAGCTGTGAAACGCTATGCTCGAGCAAGAATAATCAACCTCATAAATGCAGGCTGAGGAATGGCTGCTTAACTGTGACATTTTAGAAAGAAGGCTGGAGGCAGCCAAAGGGGGCTCAGCAATAACACCTGAAAATAGCAGGCACCTTGCCATCAGGTGTGATCAAAAGCAGAGGCACAAAGTAATTCAGTCACTGTGGTTGGGCTTAGCAAGGCCTCTGCAGAGGCAGGACACGGCTTTCAGGCATCTCAGTTCAAGGAGGATAGAGGTTGTTCGCTGACAGTGCTGAGGGGATGGACCAGAGTGCTCAGAGAGCTAGAGCTAGAAAACAGGAAATGGAGGAAAAGATAGGGGGAACCAGAACAGCTTCATTTGAGGGAGACAAAATGAATAAGGGAAATAAGAACAGCCCTCAAGCCCTCTTCTCCACCTCTGTGGTGCATGAGTAATCATAGACTTAGACTGCAGAATGGAAGAATCAAATTAGGAAGCAAATTAGATAGCAAACTAGCAGAAACTAGGAAGAAGCAAGCTAGGAAAAAATCTTTCCAACAGTCAAGGCAGTGAAGCAGCAAAAGCAAGTGCTTGGGTGAGTCAGTGCTGAGTGAATCAGAGTGCTGCTTTAACTTATAAAGCACCCATAAAGCTTTTGAAGAGCAGAGTACTCAAGTAGCTATTGGGAATAATGTAAGAATAGTTGATCCTGCCTTAGGGAAAGGCGGTGGGAGTAGGGGATCTGTTGAGGTTAGGCTCAATGTTATTTTGCTAGAGCAGCTATTGAGTAATGCTGGATTTCTACTTGTTAGGTTTATTTCTTGGTGACACTTAGCTGAGTGCTAAGTTGTCACACTGCTTGAGGGGTCCAGCACATTCCAGTGGCTCTTGGCTGGGATGGGAATATCTTTGCTGTTTCAGCCGATTTATGTATGCCTACTGTCTCTCTCCTCCTGTATAAATCTTCGTGTCTGGTTAGTTTTGCCTTCATTCTTTCTTCCTAATTATTTTCACACCTATTCTTCTGTGACCAGAGAGGTCATCGTCATCAACAAGGAAGAGATGATGGATTTTTCACCCTTTGATGACTAAACCCCGTGGGTTTCTCTCAGAAGTATTTCAGATTGTTTCCATAAATTGTTAAAAAGAAGTAGTCTGCAGACCGTAACATGCAAACTAGCTGATGCTATCCCCAGCACAACCAACATATATGCTCAATCCTGCTAAACATCAGAACCTTATGTTACACATCAATTGTATAAACTTTTAACCAACTTGATTGATTCTAAAATTGACCAGAGATGTCTACACAACATTCTAATGCCAATGCCAAAGCCACAAGACCTTCTGCATTTTCTCCACCATGGCATCTGTTAATCAAACATTTTTTTCCCCAAGAGCAGTTTTCTTGGGTGTTGGAGGAAGTACAGGGAAGAAACCCATCTCATTGTTCAGCTCTATGTTTTCAATCCTAGGCAAAGTATGCCACAAGTTGTTTCATAGCAATATTTCAGTAATATTTCCATAAATATATGGAGTTCCTTTTCTTTCCTTTTAGGAAGACTAATAGAAATGGAGTGAAAGCCCCGGGTTATTTACTGTAGACTCCCAGGTCACACTGTCAAACAAATGATGCCTGTAGATGAATGCCCTTGCTTCATGTTAAATTAGTTCTGCTTGTAGACTATTCCATTTAAGAACCTTTGCTGCTCTTCATTGTGTACACCTTGTTTCCAGTTTCTCCAGCTATTGGAAGGAGTCAGGAGTTGGCCTTCTCCCCTAGTCTTTTCTGTTTCTTCCAGTTCCAACCAGCACAGTGTTTATTCTGCTGCTGTGAGATGGCTTCTGACAGTGTCGACCCCAGGCATTTTGCAAGACAATGTGGGGGTTTTTCTCTGACACAGGAATTTCTGAAGACATTCTCCTATATTCCCAGAAACTGTGGGTAAGATGGGCAGCCGCAGTTGTGAGATGTCTCAGACCCTGCCTGGGGCAGCTGCAAAAGGAGCATGCAAGCATTTCTCTGAGGCTGTCTGACTTAGCCACTTCCAGCACCAGGACACTGTCAAGTCTCAGTATTTTCCCTTGCCTACAATGCATTCCTTTCATCAGTCCATAAAATGCTATGAATCACTATTTAGCACGATTTTGTGGCTCTCTTACAGAGCACCACTTAACAGGGGCTGCCACAGATAATGTTCCAGGCAGAAGTATGAAATTCACGCCATGCCTTTGCTTCCAAACTCTGTTACAGAGAGAGCTCAAACAACACAGGTTGTCTCTGGCAGGGCTTTCTCTGCTAGACTGTATAAGTGCAAGAGCTGGAATAGCTCTAAACCTTTGTTTAGCAGGAAAGTGTTACTTCAGTCTTGCTCACATAGGTAACTGCAAAGCTGGTATGGCACCAGCTTCACCACAGGCTGGAGACACTAGTGAAGTACTTTGCTATCTAGCCCAGCCTGGTTTCCATCAAACCTTTGCTGATACTGGTTCCTGACTTGGGTGCTCTCTCAGGCCATGTGTCACTCACACCTGGTACCAAAGTGCCAGGGAATCAGAGCACTTAAACCCAGACTTAGTGGCAATGCCAACACTTAAGCACAGTTGTTTTAAAACTGGAGCATCTTTGTGTTAGAAAAACAAACAGATGTCTCCAAAAAGATGGAAAAGCTCTCTTACATTGCCTGTTTGGCGTGTGACAGCAAAGAAGAACTTATTTGTTAAGGACAAGAAGATTGTGAAGTTGAAGCAGGACTGTTCTGTTCTTGCTTTTGGGCAGCTTTTTGAGAACTTCTTGTTAAAAATGTCCCCACTTTGTATTTGCAACCTCCTGGTACATCAGTGCCACCCCGGGATTGAGTTCTCTGAATAATTGCAACAGCAGGATTTGATTCTCCTTTTTCTGAAGCTGTAGAATAGAAGCATAGCTGAGAACGGAACCTGTGGTAAAGGAAACCTCATTGCAAGGGATCCCCACCCTGTTTGCCTTCCTTCTTGAGCAAGCGGTACAGGGCATGCGCAAGGGTGGACGTGCACAGGGCTGGTAGTAGCTGTCCTAGAGGGATTGCTCCATTTTTACTCCTACAAAGTAGGGCAGAAAGGAGGATTTTTATAATTTATATTTTTTTAGCACAATTCTCACTTTCTACAGTTTGCTGAAGTGAGTAACAGCTCAGAAACAGTGCAATGGCCACAGCAGACTGGTTTGACATTCATGGGTTTGGTTGCTTTTAACTGCAGAGTAACACTTCTCCCTGCCCTGAAAAGCACATAGGGTCAAAAGAAGGGGTGTGGATTTGAGGCCCATCAAAAGAAGGAATTGAAGAGCCACTTCCATATCTTCCAGGAAGAAATTCTGCCAGCTGGGTAGACAAACAGTGGTAATATTTGTGAAGTATCTTAAAATGAGGAAATCCCTGCAAACATTTACATGCTCCTGCAATTTCCTACCCCACCAAGGTAGAGTGGTTTAAGATGGGAAGTGAAGAGCAGCTTTTCCACCTTTACGTGATGGATGTACATAAACTGGCTGCTGTTGACCATGTTATCCTAAACAAATTTCCCTCATAAAATGTACCTAAAGCCTTCCACTGGCAAGGAGTTTGGTTCCCTTCTTCTGCATTGCTGCACTAACACTCAGCTGGCCCAGGGGAAGATCACCACCCACTGCATCAGTGCTTCCTCAGAAGCCTTGATTTTGTTAATCAGCCCGTCTTTCATCCTGGCCTTGTTTGCTGAGAGAGCTACTTCAGAGAGAGCGGTACAACACAGGAAAGTAAAAATAGCAGCAAGAGTTTCAGCAAAATGTGGCACTTTGTGCAATTATATTTTTTTGCTGTTTGCATCTCCTGAATTTTCTTTTCCTAACAAGTTTAACTCTTGTGGAGAGACCACCACACACACACACAGATTGAGGCTAGTGAGTGGCTCTCCTAAACAGTGCTGGATTGAGGAGTTAGCTTCTCAAAGTAAGCAAAAAATGGCTCAATCTGAAGTACAAGTGTTCATGAGGTTTAGTATTCTACACAAAAGGCAGTTCAGAAATAATAGTCATGGTTGATAGAAAATAACATAGGCTGGCCAAAAGGAAAACCAGAAGCAAACCAGCATACCTGTATGGGCAGACTCTTTGTTCTAGCTCAGAAAGGTGCTATGCTTTATCTAACAGCCTCGGTACAGGCTTTGCTATTGCAGAATTGATGAGAAATTGGGGATAGCAAATGACCTGCAGCGTGTGACCAAGCAGCTATTGTGGAAGACACACTTGCATGCCCTACTTCATGCTCTCTGCATGGACAGTGAAAAAGCTTGGGGGGGTTGCGTATATTCTATCTCAATTTGACTTCATGCTGCCCCCCTAGTTGTGGAGATAGGCAGAGAGATGCTACCGCTCAGGTAGGGTGGCAGGGATGGAGAAGCCTGGCTATGAGCTGGCTTGGTGGACAGCAGCAGGCACTGCAAAGCATGCAGCAGCTCGCCTTTGCCATCAGAAGGCAAAGCCCCAGGGAAAGCCTCTCGCCACCTCTAACCAGGTGGCTGCCCCCTATCACAGCACCCTGCCCTCCGTGGGCTGGTGGGGGACAGGGATGGTACCCCTCCTCCCTGCTCCTCCGCAGAGGCTGGCCAGGATGGGGATAACATTCAAAGTCAAAAGAAAAAAGGTTAATTATATTTTTCATCACGCATCTTAGCAACCACACCTACATGAAAATCTAAGTATAAGATCTTTTACCCCCCACCTTTCCAAGCAATTAGCATGCTGAAATAGAGGCAAGAAACAGGATGGCGGTGTCTAAAGTGACACGTAGGAAGACCGTTTCCTTTTCGCAAGGGCACACCAGGCTGGCTGAGAACAATTTCTGAACTTTTCTCCTCCCTGTGGAGAATTGCCTCCGCAGCAGCTTTGGTAACTGTCCAAAACCTCCTACTTTTGGTGACTGGCACTCTGCTGGCAGCCAATGCCCAGAAGGTCTCACATTTCCTAAGGAAGAAAGCCCCAGCCCCCATGGACTGCTCTCCAGTGAAACTAGGTTGCTCAAAAACATCTGAGAAAGATGGAAAATGAAGGCTGCCCGTTTGAAGTAGAGAGACTGTCTTTTGGAGCCGAGTAGAGAAGAAAGGCAGCTGATGACATATTCAGTGCAGCGCTGGCTCTGTCTGAGCCTTCTTTTGTCGGCCAAATTTTAAATTAATCTCAGTCTGGTCTCTGAATCTTGCTGGCAAGTTTTCTGGTAAACTTCAGACTTAGAAGAGGCTAAAGAAGGATGCTAGCCAGACAGATTTATGTTATGGTTTCCAGGTGTGGCCAGCAGTGCCTGGGAAGCTGTTTGTGAAACCGGAGGCTGCTGTGGGGAATGTGGGGTGATCTCCTCCAGCACTGCACATCTCCTCTGTGCAGGGTGAGCAGGCAAAGCCCCCTGGCTGAAACACAGCCAGGCCTATGTAGCTGGCCATGAACCAAACCTGGATATGCTCATGAGCTGATGTATCTTGAATAAAGAGTGAATCCAAGGCCTTTGCTTGTGCTGTTTTCCTTCATAAGAGCAAATGATTTTTTTTTTCTCTTAGCACCCAAGAAATGTTATTTCCACCCAACAAGTTCGCTGCTCCAACCTGCAGATGATGAATGGAGCAGACAAGGTGAGGCATCACCATGTGGGGAGGATGTCACTGGGGGCGGCAGGGAAGATTGAGTTGGGAAGGGGCCTGTGAGCCTCCTTACACAAGGGAAACCAAAATCTCTAGAGTTATCTCTATAAAGATATCTTAATTTCTTCATGTTTATTGACATTTGCCCTCCAAGTGCCTTGTCAGACTGATAGCCTTGTTCTTTTTCTTCTCTCTGTGCTCCACAAGGCTGGGACACTGCTTAAAGCCAACAGTCCTCCCCAGAGTGCCTACTTGTCCCTGCGCTGGGTCTGGAAACTCGTGATCAATTAAACCAAGGCAAAAGGTCTTGTCTTGAAGGTTCTAATGAAATTCCCTCTGGTCTCCTCTTACTTTAGCAGTTAGGTTAACAATCCATTACCAATGGGCTTGCAGGCCTAGCTCTGTGAGTGTGCCTGAATAAGGCTGTTTCCATTTTCAAGGCCAAAACTAAACTTTTGAGGCAGGCAATAAGCCTGTGATTAGGCCTTTAGAGTAGTTTGCATTTGAGAAGATGCAATAACTTGTGCAATGAATCACCAAATCTGAAGTTGACTTTTCTGGTCAAGATTAAGAAGAAAGTAGCTGAGTGTAGGAGGATCACAAAATACATTAACAGCAACAGAAAGTCTGACCCAGCCCTATGAGTTTGCGGGTTTTACTTTCTGAACTGTTATTCTTTCTCTCAGGAGCTACCAGAACAGCAATGCACTGAGCTTTTAGCACATGCTCTCCAGTTCCTTCATCTCATTCTCACCCTCAGCCACAGCCAAATGACTCTGCCTGACCCTAGTGAGCTTGAGCAAGCAGGGGTGAGGAACCCTTGCTTGCTCAAGTCCTCTTTTCTGAGAATAGGGAAGGCAGAGCAACACTGGGCTGCACAGGATGGCCTCCACCTTTCAGACCTGACTGTGGATAAGCTCTCACCCCTCCGTTGCTTGCTCTACAGCCCAATGAGCAGAGCAAACCCATTTGAGACAGAGACACATGCTCCTCAGTGGCTGATCCATGCTGGTGGAGAGGACTACTGCAAGAGCTGGTGAGCTTCTTTGACCCAGTGGCCGACCCAAACTGCTCTTTGTTAGCTGGCCTTTCCTAACACACATGCAGCAGTATAATTAGGTTCATTAAAACACCGCTTACAAGCCAGAAGCAAACAGGTCACCAAAACACTCCACTGCATGTGTTTGTCCCTTTAGGGATGGGAAAATAGTCAAAGGGAGCTATGGCAGATGCCAGTCACTCTTCCTGGCATGCCTCTGGAAGGGTGCCCTTACCTTGGGCATGAGCCCAGCCACAGACCTCAACAGAAAATGGAACCAGCTCCCTGTTGGCTTGCGCAGTGCTCACTTAACCTGGATTTGAGGAAAGCCCCTTGAGCAAAGTGCTTTGCATAAGAGTAGCAGTCCATCCTGAACATCAGGGTTATCTTCTGTTTCACAGCCAATGCTCAGAAGGCCTCACAACCAGCTTGTACGCACTGTCTGTGGATAGCATTGCCTCCTGGACTACTTGCAGGAAGGGCATCACAAAGCAGACCTGGGCACTTCTCTTGCCTCGTAGCTGTGTTTAAAATTGTGTTTTCTGTGCTCTTAAAGAGAGAGGTTCCCAAGAGCACATAAATACATTATAAAGCAGCAGAACATTCAATAATTAATTTTCAGCAGGGAGAAGATTTTATTCCAACCAGAATGGCATAAAAATCCTTTTGGATTCTCACAGTCTGTAAGTGAAAAGCTGAGACAATTCAATCTAAAGTCTTTTGTGAAAGAAGATCAGACAACTTGATCTGATCCTCACACAGTGATACCCTTACTCCATTCAGGAGGAAATGCAATTTTCTGTGGTGTTCCTCAGCAACAGAAGTAGAGAGTCCACAAAGCAGCATATCCTTTTCAGTCTTTTCCTCTTATTTTGTAATCAGAAATTATCTTCCAAAGTGCAATTCCATTGCAGCAATCCAGAGCATCATCCCACTTGTTTCCACTAGCAGTATGCTGTTTGCTCATTTGTGGTGTTGTTCCCTTCTCATATACAGCCAACTGGTAGCTGGGAAATGGTCTATTTATACCGTATTAAGGCAGAAAGAGCCGATGCATTATGTTGTTGGTACTTTGTACGTATTGTGAACAGCTAAATAATTTCTTTGATGAATTACCAAAATACAAATAGAGATCATGAAGGACTCAATCTTGGGATAAATAACACAGATAACTCTACCTGGGGACGAATAATGCTTTCCACAAGCACCTTGGGTGACAGATGGCAGTGAAGCAGCTGTTCTTGTGTCAGGAAAATGCCTATATGGTACACCTGGTTTAAGAGATGAAGCAACAAAAGAGGAGAGATTTGCTAAAGACACGGAAAACCTTAGTGAACAAGAAAACTGCTACAAAGCTAGTTACTATGAGTAGTTTTCTGCATACAAAGGTGTATAGGATTCTGACTGCATGACTTGCAAACCACCTACACTAAATTTTATTCTTCATTTATCATCTTTATTAATCTTACTGCTCAAAACCCAACAGCAGATAAATTGCTAACCCTATGCAGTGCATTAATACAGTTTTCTTTTGTGGCTGGGTTTTATAATGCTTCCACTCTGTTACCATCCCTAGCAAAACCCACCAAGGCAGTAGAATGCCCACAGGACAGCATCTCCTTACGCCACCCTTCCTCAGCTCAGCCCCGCCAGACTCCAGCCATCAGCAGTATGTTGATGGGGCAGACCCACTTGGTATCTAAGGGTCTGAGAGAGGCAAAAGAAAGCTGAAGAGCTATGTAGCCCCCCAGGCCACAACCTAGTTGGTAAAGATACCGCTAAAAGTCAGGCACACCAGCTCCGGGTGCCAGTGCTGAGATGAAAGCCAGGAAGACTTCACATGAGGTTGGCATCACTTCCACAGTTTATCCAGAGGGTGTGGAAATCACAGATGAGGAGGTTCTCCTTTGCTGAGAATACTGTAATTAAAATGCAGTAATAAAGGTCCAACTACTGCGTGACCGATGGCCAGCAGCCGGGTTACTGACATGTAGCAAGGACTGAAGCGGCTGCAGGCACAGGGTGAATTTGTACCCATCACCCAGCTAACCCACCAGCAGCACCAGGAGTGAGGTGGCACACAAAGTGCTCTCACAGCACTGGCTGGCTCTTACTTGTGCTGTTTCTGGGATAGTTATAATAGGTTTTTTCCACATTGATCATAGCCCAGTGATATTTCTGGTGGGAAAAAAGCCATCTCTATTTCGTGCCACCCTTCCATGAGTTTTCACGGCTGCTATTCCAGAACTCATTTCAGTGAGTTTCCTCAGAGTTTCCCCAGTCTGAAATGCTGTGTGTTCCTGTAATAAGGATGCCACTTACAGCTAGAGGCATTTTTTCATACATTACTTATTCATTATTCTATGTGATGAATGTAGGAGGTGCTATGAATCCTTGTAGGAGATCTGGAGGTAAACTCATTTGTTTCTAGTACTATGTGATTAAAAAGAAACTCTCTACTTGCTTAGGCAATGAAGGTAGCAAATTTCTCTTATCACTGAATGGTGAAAAACTTGATTTCTTTCATTTCCTCCATCAAGGAAGCAGCGACTGCCAGCACAAGCACAGTGTGATCTGTTCAGAAGATACACAGTTGCTAAACTAGATCTGTTCTCATTACTTGCAAAAGGCAGAGCCAGGAAGTAGGCAGTTAAGGGATAACATCAAGTATTTAGGAGATAAAATCTGCACAGAGTACAAAATGAAAGATTTAATCTAAGCCTTACCTTAAAGACCTTGTTTCTTTTCCTGTCTACTGTCTGCTGCCCATATCCAAATGAAATGTTGGAAGACACCCATGACATTCTCATAGGCAAGTTCAGGAAGTGTGGGCTGGACGGGTGAGGTGGATTGAGAACTGGGTGAAAGTCAGGTCTTGAAGCGATGTGGTCAGTACCACAGAATCTGTTTGGAGACCTGTAACTAGCAGCGTCCCCGAAAGTCTGTACTGGGTCCAGTATTGTTTAACTTATCAGTGAATTGAAAAGATAGAGTGCCTCCTCAGCAAGTTTGCTGATGGTACAAAAGTGGCAGGAGTGGCTGATAGCCCAGAGTGCTGTTCTGTCACTCAGAAGGATAGAGACAGGCTGGAGAGATGGGCAGAGAAGAACCTGCTGAAGTTCAACAAAGGCAAGTGCCGGTTATTCCTGTGGAGGAATAACCCCATGCACCAGTACAGGCTGGGGGCTCACCTGCAGGAAGGTAGCTCTGTGGAGAGTTACTGAGGGGTTCTGGTGGACAAGAAGTTGTCCATGAGCCAGCAGCAATGTGCCAAGAAGGCCAATGGTATCTTGGGCTGCACTAGGAAAAGCATTGCTCGGAGGTTGAAGGAAGTGATCCTCCCTCTCTATTCTATTCTGGTGAGGCCTCACCTGGAGTACTGTGCCCAGTTCTGGGCTCCCCAGTATAAGAGAGATATGGATTAAGTCCAGCAAAGGGCTACTATAATGATAAAGGGTCTGAAGCATCTCTCATACAAGGGAAGGCTGAGGAAGCCAGGCCTATTCAGCCTGAAGAATAGAAGACTCGGAGATCTGATCAATGTGATCAAGTGTCTGAAGGGAGGGTGTCAAGGGGATGAGGCCAGACTCTTCTCAGTGGTGCTAGGTGATAGGAAGAGAGACAATGGGTATAAACTAAAGCACAGGAAGTTCCACCTGAACATGAGGAAGAACTTCTTTACTGTGAGGGTCACTGAGCATTGGAATAGTTGCCCAGAGAGGCTGTGGAGTCTCCTTCCCTAGTGATACTCAAGAGCTGCCTGGACACAATCCTGAGTAATGTGCTCTAGGTGACCCTGCTTGAGCAGGGAGGTTGGTCTAGTTGACACCCCGTGGTGCCTTCCATTCTCCACCATTCTGTGATGCTATGGGACATGACATTTGAGTACAAGCAATGCAGAGTTCAAAGTTGCCTGTTTCAGGGGTGCTGTCATTCAGGGGTTTGTTTCTGTCTGAGACTGTCTGTTTGTTTCTGGTGAGATAGTCAAAAGTTTCATGCAGATTTAAAGGGAGTAAGTGAAGTCACATCTTTTTGGTTTCTTTGTAGTTCTACAGTTTCACATTTCCCTTAGCACAAAAGACCCCAAAACAAAACCCCACAAACCCCAGCCACTTGAAAAAACATTCAGCCTTTACTGAAGGTGAGCATGCAGGTGGCATTCAGGGGGACGGACACATAATAATAGGACTGGTTTTTCTCAGCAAGAGGATCTAGGTACCTGTGCAGCCAGTACTGAGATCTCTGTCTGGATGTGGAACAGAGAATGAAAAAGATGGTGATGCTCAGAGCACCACCAGGACCTTTGCAGTAGATCACAGCCATCTCCCAGAGATGGGAGGAACATAAGCATGACCCAAAGAGATAAGAGATGGTAGCATTCTTAGGCTGAAGACAGTCCTCCAGAGGGCTGATGCATTCATGGTGATTCAGTAGCTAATCGCAGTGGCCCTCGGAGACGGTGGAGGTGTTACGCACCAGTGTCCCAGGGCACATTCCAGCAGTGGATATACTGCTGGAATCACAGCTAAAAAATGCCCGGAGTGCCTCAACCGTTTGCTCACCCCTGCTGCGCTTAGCCCTGGGCTCTCCCTCTGCTCCACATGCCTCTGCCCAGCTCCCACTGCCCCGCTATTGTCTGCCCTGGGCAGAAAAGTACTCCCAGCACCAAGGACTTAGCAGTAGTTGGTTTTGCTTAGACCTTTCCTCTGCTTTGTTTGCACAGTTTCACTTCTGTTTGTATTCATCGTGTTCCCTTTAATGAATTGTTCTACTTTGTTTCTTAGAATATTACTTGCACAGCTACTTTGCTGAGCATCTTAGTGCTGGGGAAAGCGCTGGTATGGGAAGATTCGGGAGTATAGTGTCCTTTATTCAGTTGTCTCCTGGAGGCTGGGGAGCCTGCAAGCTGGGCTTCCCAAGCTGCACAGGAAGACCTGCTTTTAACAGTCTGATTCACCAAAAATCAATGCTGCTGATGAGGGTAGGAGCTCTCCTCTGCTCCCAAGGCATGGACAGGCTAAGGAGCCATCAGGGATGAAGCACTGCAGACTGAAACTGAGGCTCGAGTAAACAGTATAGTCCCACCAGCAGTAATGCATCATGCACACAGTTGTCAGCATTTCGGCTTCGGGCTAGCCTCCTGGGCTCTTCTGAGGGTGAGAAAGCAGCTGGGGTCTCCCACCCTCAGCTTTCATCCTGAGCCCATCATGGTGCTTGCAGATGCTGCGCAGAATGCAGGCAGCAAACAAATCCCTTGGCAGGAAGCTTTCAAAGTCCCAGTGACATTCCCCAGGACAATCCAGCAGTGGTCGCAGTTGAGATGGACACTGCGTGAAGCCTCACAACCCACGATGGTGAGGAGCAGGCAAGGCTGATGAGGGCTGGGAAAGCATGAAGGCATCTCAGATGCTTCCTGAGTAGTTTGTGGAAAGCCACAGCATCACATCCTCAACTACGGCATCCACAACTGCTGGGTACGAAACAGCCTCGTGTCTGACAACAGGCTGAAGGTAAGTGGAGAAACAGCTTTTCCCATTATGGCTTTTGATACAGTGGGAAGTGAGGAGGAAAGGTCCAAAGACTTGGGATATGTGTATCTTGAATCACCCTAGAGTAATCGGGAAATGAAGCCTGGGGATCAGCCGTATTAAAAGAAATGAGATTTCAAACTCCATGAGAAATAAAAATACACTGTTATAGCCTTCTGAGCACATCTTTACTGGTACAAATTTCCTCTTCTGCTGTCAAATAGTGGGAGTTGTTTTTTTATTTCTGTGGCAGGAATTGAGCTCTAAAGACAAATTTTCTATTGCTACACTTTAAAAGGATGCCAACAAAAAAGCCCAACAAACAAGAGCAAGAAAAAGAACCCTGAAAATGCCCAAGGTCAGAGAATACAGAGCTGTACATATCTTTGATCTACAGTTAGTATTCTTATCTAGGCATAGAAGACATGACTTTTCCTTTTAGAAGTCAAGTAACTAACACAAATCTACTGTGCTGGAGAGCAAATGAAAATCCCATGAAATCACTGTGCCCTGCTTTTACGGTTGGGATTTTGGCAGAGCCCTGGCTATAATGCCCTATGAGTGATGGCACCTTGGATGAAGGCTGTGGGCACTGCAGACAGCTCTGTCAGGCTCGTGGGCAAGGGAAGTGCCCAGCAGAGGAAAATCATGAGTGCAGCTTCTTACATTACATTAGTGCATTCTCTTACATCAGTGCATTCTCGTTAGCCAAGCACCAGCTTGTACTGGCTGTGCAACCTCTGAATCTGGCTGTGGGCTGGAAGCATGGCTGTTGAGAAACGATGGGTTTACAGAACTACAGGATTAGGAAAGACCTATGGGTACCCCAGCTAAACTGTGAGTACATCTGTGCCAGATTTTTCCCATGAAGGAAAGGAGGAACTAAAACAGGGACAGGGAAGGAAGGATTTTGGAGATAGTCACATAGCATCAGCTAATATAAAGCCCCTGGCCCAGCTGAGACTCGGGCTCTGAGGCCTCCTAGCTAGGTAGGAGACATCAGAGAGCCACATCCTGACAGAAAGAGATGCTGAAACCCTAAATGAAAGCTAAAGTTCACCTGAAGTTGAAAATCTCTTTCTTGGAGAAGATCCCTCACAACTTTCTGACAGGACATTTTGTATCTTGAATAACCATCTCAGTGAAGTTAAGTAACTTCCAGTAGAGGCAGAAATGCCCATCAGTTACAATTTCCACTTGATCTGAAAACTGTGGTCATGTGCAGAGTTGGTAGGGCCCATTTCCCCAGTAAACACTCTCTCATAAACACTGGAGAGTTGAGAAAACGTAGGCACAGTCCAAGAAAATATTAACCCACAGTCATCAGACAAATCCATGGCAGCGAATGGAAGAAAAATGATTTATTGCTGGTGCTACTCTGAAATTGTCCTTTCAGGACAGAACCTGACCATGGTAGCACAATTGCCAGGAGGTCACTGCCTGACAAATCTTCTGCCTCGCTGAAAACGCTTCACTCCTCCTGACAGTCAGTCTTTAAAAAGCAAGAAAAATGCTGAAAGGTGACACAATAAATTAACTGTAGATTACTGCAGCATGTGCTCAGTCGCCTTATGCAAATCCGAGAGTGTGTTCTACATTCTGTGCCCCCTCATCACAAAATAAACCCTCAGCTCTTTTCCTCCTCAGCAGCTTCATGGCAGCCAAGGAAAATAAAGTGCCACTGACCATCTGATTCGTGGAAGAACTTAAAAGGAGAAAGTTTTGGTGTCTGTGCTCATTTTTGGCACAACAAATGCGTGATTATCAAAGCAGCCCAGCCAGGCGGTGAGGATGCTGCTTGGTGCTGGCTGGGGTGTGGTCCCAGCCTGGGATGTGTGGTGTGGAGCAGCCACATCTCCCCAGAAGATGGTGTTCCTGCCACTATCACCATCACCATTTAAGGAGGCAAGTGCATGGGAGCTCCCCTTAAGGGTCCCCCCATACTCCTCAGGGCACCCACCTCCCCTCCCTGTGCCAGGCCAGGAGATGCTTGTGACTGCAACCCTGACTGGGGACATCAGTTAAGGACAGAGGTACAGAGTTGAAATGCAGAAGTGTAGAAAATTAAAATAGTGCTGTAAGAGACCCGCAGAAGTTAATTCTCTGGCCAAGGCAAGACCACTCTAGGCAGATTTGCTAAATTGTTCCCTAAGACCTCAGATAACGGGGATCTGAGCCTTTCCCAGCAGCATGTCCAACTGCTCCATTGTCTCCACCCTTAAAAAAGGCTGCCGGCTGCCTAAAGTTTAACCCAGCTCTGCCCTGCTGCAGTTTAAGACCAAACATCAATGCAACATTTGCCTTTGAGCAAATATATTGAATTTATGTATATTTTAAAGAAAATCTATTGTAAGGGGTTTTCTGCTTACTTTTCTTGAGCAAGATATTTAGTAAGCCTTTATTCACAATAATCTCAAGCTTTTCCCCTGAATGCCTTGTTGTCAGTCACTTGTCAAAGGGATGACACAAGAGCAAAGGTTGATCCAGGAAACAGAAATATTCGTGTGTGAAAAATGAGTTATGGGTTTGAGTCTAACATCCCCTTTCTGAAGTGAAAGGAGTGCTGTGGTTTCATACCGTACCCTCAACTTTACAATAGTAATGAGCTGTGGAGCAGAGACAGGCATGTGTCAAGAGGTGGATGTGATGAGCTGGTTGGCCAGGCTCGCTGTAGGGTGCACGGCTCTGGAACCCCAACTGGGTGGGCAGCAGCATACCTGCCATGCACAAGCAGAGCCCTTGCTGAAATCAAGCCATGGATGCTCCTGGTCCCCCAGGACTGGTACTGCCTGGCACCCCACAAACACCTCTCCCTGTCCCCAGCGCATTTCCGCGCCCTGCCTGGGGCTCCTTCTGTGCTGTCCTGCCCTGACCTCACAGCTGGGTTTGCATGAGGAAACCGAACCACACCTGATGCTTGTTGCGGCCAGGAGGGGAGGTTTCAGATGCTTGAAGTGTTGCTGCAGCCCTTGTGCTTGGCACCAGTTCAGCTCTGCTTGTTGCTGGTCACTTGTGCTAGACAGCATTTGATATCACACTGTACATGGGGTGTAACAGGGATACAAGCTGCTGGGAGGCACAGATCTTGGTGGGAAAAGTCTTTTTGCACATGTCAAAAAGTGTTACTTGTGGTGGGGAATCGCATCACACATGATCTGTCACTGGCAGTTTTCATAAGCAAAAGAAATACTTTACATAAGTAAAGACTTATTAAAACCAGTAATAAAGAAAATGGAAGGCAGAGAGATTCACATCTAAATCAGCCCATATTCAGGAATGTGCAGTGCCCAGCTGCAAGTGCTATAGCACAGCAACTAACAGTGCAAACAGATGATGCTATGTGGTATTGCTTTCAGTAATTGTGGCTTAGAAATCTCTCGCTGAGAAAAATCAAGGGAAGCCATAAAATAGCAGTGAGTTGTTTATTTGCATGACTGTCCCAGCAGGAGAACGCTCTTTTGCACAAGGTTTGAAATCCCAGGGAGGACAGGGTGCAAACAAGGGAATGCTCACCCAAGATTGAGGAGTATGGTCCAGCAACCTCAGCAGCCCCCAGGGGAGAGAAACTCTCCTAAAGGAATGTTTTGCTTGCCTTTTCAGCATCACAGGGAGGTTTTGACACAGAGTCATTCTGTGCATTATCAAGATTGTGGCTGATGTAAAACATTTGTTGAAACTTTTTAAAAGCCATTTCTGGATGGCAATAAGAGGCAGAACTCAATGACTGTGTGGACGTTTCTGCTGCTGCTTACTTTACAAGGGTGTAATGCCCTGTTTTTGTGGGAGTTGTGAATACGTATTCCTTGCTGGCATGTGGTATAGTGGAGCTACTGATGTCCTACTAGGTATGAGTTTTTCCTTTAGCCTCTTGTTCAATGACCTCCTGAGCATGCAGTGCTCACCTTGCCATGTCCATGTGTCATCAGGGCTCTGGAGCAGCAAGGTCAAATGCTCCGAGGTGGATAAATTAAGCTCTCTGCCTTTAGTGTGTGCTTTTGTCTGGGACCTTAGCACCTCACATTCCTGCTGGCTCCATGGGATGGTGAGAGGTCCAAAGCTCTTCCCCTAAAGCCAGGTTTCCATAGATTTCTTGGTTATAGTCTCTGCCTCCATCTACCTCAACACATCTACACAAATGCGCTTTGTGCATAGTACATCATTTTGGTGTGTGAAGTGTTTCATTGACCATAGATATGCTAGAGATGTTTCTGAACATCTTTACTAGAAGGTATGCTTCCTGTCATGTAAGTCATTCCCTGAATTTAACACGGATTGTGGAAGTAGGTCTCTGCATGTGTGAGTGCGAATGAATCCCTGGGTTACACTGCCTGAGTCTCAGCAGGATCAATGTGCCTCCTACCTCTGCTGCTGCAGGAGCAGCAGGCTGTAAAAGCCTGGATGTTGAAGAAAGAGGTTAGAACAGCAGGTGGGTCAGGAAACGTTTAAGACAAAAACATACTCATCAAATATGAAATCCTCTGAAAGTACATGAAGTTCTCTCCCATTAAGGAGGAACAGCCCCAGGATCAGCATCAAGATTCAGGGTGTTATAATGCTGTTCTTCGGCTCTGAATTAATCTGTGTGTGAGGAGCAAAGGCAGCGCAGCTGTGCCAGAGCTGCTGATGGTGTTTCCAAGCCATGTGGTTGGGAGGCACCAAGGAGAGCAGCTGAGGGCTGATGGGTGAGTTTCTGTGAAGGGAGCTCAAACCATCAACACCCTTGCTATGCATGGCAGGCATTTCAACAACTGCCAGAAAGCAGCTGCTGAAGGAATTCCCTCAGGACACTCTACCTCTAAAGGAGGATTTAGGAATTGGGAGGGGACAAGAAATTCTTCACTGTGAGGGTGGTGAGGCACAGGAACAGGTTGCCCAGAGAAGCTGTGGATGCCTTGGTAATGTTCAAGACGAGGTTGCATGGGGCTGTGGGCAACCTGGCCTAGTGGAAAGTGTCCCTGCCCATGTCAGGGGATTGGAACTGGATGATCTTTAAGGTTCCTTCCAACCAAACCATTCTATGATTTATTACTTCCTTGTGTATTGTATCATTTAGGGACATAATCACCACTCAAATCTTCATTTTTATGTCCATGTCAGCGCGGTTCTATTGGCAGCACCTTGCAGCTTTCAGACTAGAAAATTCTGGTAATCTTTAATAAGATTTATAATCCAAACTCGCTGAAGTTAGAGGGATCACTGAGATGTGTAATATGTAGTCTGTTGAAGTTGGGTGAGCCAAATTCCTGCAGTTCAAACTGAAGCTAGAAAGTCTGTGCTTCTCCTCAAACTGAAGCACAAGTAACTTTTTGCTCCATCTGCATTAAACACGGGAGCTCTGTGTTTGCAGAGCCTGAGTATAATTGCATGTAATTTTTGACTGTGATAAAGAATCTCTAACGATAAAATACGCTAAGGAAACACAACAGAGATAAGATCAAAACAACTTGAAACTGGAACACTTGAAGTCTTGGCAGAGAATTTGCTTAGGAAGTTTACATGGCAGGGAGGAGCGTGATCCCTCAAATGCTGGGGATTACATTTCCGAAGTTACAGCAGGGGTATGCAATAACAGCTCCATAATATTTTGATTAGGAAGGAATCAAGTAACATACTGCTGGATGCCGCTGCCATAGCACACCCATTGGCAACACCCTCTTTAAAGAAAAATGAAAAAAAAAGAAGGAAAAAAAAAGGGCAGGGGGAGGAATATTCCAATTGCTTAAAAATACATAGGCATAGAAGTCAGTGCTTAGAGAAGACATTTGCTTCTTCCCTTAACACTATTTTCCACCTTGAACCCATCAATCTGTGTTTACAGAAACCCTGTTGTAGCCAAGAAGGAAAACTTCTCAAGACTGTTGCAGCCAATGATGGTTTCTTTGGGATCTAACTAGTCTAAACAGGCTTTCCTCCCTTGCTTTTATATCAGCTCCTGATACATTTCATTCCTGCTCAATCCCATAAACCTAGCACACACTTTTCACTGGCTCTAGGTTCGCAGAGTGACATGCAGTGGCCTCTTCAAGTTCGGAGAGGACAACTTGGTTTTAATGATTTCTGACAATGCTGGGGTTGAGGACATTTGAGGCTGAGCTTTAGCATGGAACTGTAGCAGGAACTGTTCTTGGCTTGCTCTTGAAACAAGGTTGCTGGGCGTTAAGTAGCGCTATCAGCTTCTCTTTTGTGAGTGCCCACCCCAGCACCTGAACCAGAGAAGCGTCCCACAGGCCATGTGTCAGCCCTGGGCACAGATGGAAGGTGGTGTGTTATTCTTTCCAACACTGCAATATCAGCACTCTGCATCTGAGTCCTTCCATCCTGCAGGGACTTTCTTGCTGCATGTCCTGACATACCATACGTGTAGGTTGAGCAAGAGAAGGTCCACTTCAGTCTTGTCTTACTGCAACTATTTATTTCTTACTTTCTCTCACAAATATCAGAGGGTTTTGAACACGTCGTTTAGCATCATTGCTAGCTCTTAACAGTTTTAATGTGGAAAACAGTGAGTGAGGGTTTGTCCTTATCTCCTGTGAGTAGCCTTATTTCAGATAGAGCGACTACCTCACAGTGAGAGAACAGACTTAGAAGATGCTGAAATTCAGAAGAACGGGGTTATATTCCTGACCCCTCCATTATACAGTTTATACAATTAGACATAATGACAAAGTTAGTACTTCGTATCTGGCATCCGGTCCTCCCACAGGCTCTAGTAAAGTACTGCAGCTACATAGCTTTTCCAGGTTCTCCTCCCGAAGTATTCCTATTGCTAAATATCAAACGTCAGCAGTTAACAGTAAAACTGCTCACATATAAATGATATTCCAGCAGGATGCCTTCCAATCCAAACTAAATTTTGACATCTTAAAACTGTCTTTTAGCAATAACTAATCTACTTGTAGTAGGTCACTAGAAAATACACTGCTTACCAGTTACACTATCTTTATATTATCTGCTAAGAGAAGGAGGCTCCAAAGTTAATGTTACCAATCCTGAATCCCTCATGAGTACTGTTGCAATACTAATGATGTTGCCGAGGGAACAAAGAGAAAGGGCAGTATTTTCCAGAATTACAGGAGTTGTTACAAACTGAAGTTTAGACACACAAAAAGGCAGTGAGTGAAGCACAGTGGAAACCTATCACAAAGATCTCAGGAAGCACTGTGAAACTGGTATTTCACCTGCTTTCTTGTGTGGTCCTGTATGCTTGTACATAATGGACAGGCTAAAGAAACCCAACTCAAACCCAAACTAAAAAGAACAAAACATGTTTGCACCCACAGTGCAACTTTGATGGCATTGAGACTCAGATTAGCTGAAGCTCCTCAAAGGTCATAGACATCAACATTTTCACCAGTAAGCACCCCGCTCCTGGAGTTTCACTGCTAACTTCCAGGGAGGCTCCAAATATCTTGGCACCTCTC
This sequence comes from Lathamus discolor, assembly GCF_037157495.1. NCBI lineage: Eukaryota > Metazoa > Chordata > Aves > Psittaciformes > Psittacidae > Lathamus > Lathamus discolor. The sequence continues at coordinate 98,501,423 of NC_088885.1, read as the reverse complement.
AGACCTGAGACCATTTTCAGTGCAACAGCCTGGTGTCCTCTGGCAGCAGGAGGACATTCTTCACAGCAAAAACCCATTTATGTGGGCCTTGCGGTGGTCCCATGCACCCTGCTGTTGACACCAGCACTCACCTGCTCCCATCATGAGACGTTACATAGAGCTCAGTCAGGAAAATCTAACCTACAAAAAGATTGCCTGAGCAGCTGGGCCTCTCAGGTGGGCTTATGGCACTCCCACCATATGCACCAGTGTGTGGTTAGGCACAGCCAGAAGCAGCTGTGCGACCTTATTGTTCAGCATTTACGTTTATCAGGGATACTGGCCACACCTAAATACTCTTGCAGCTCTGGGCTTTAATTAGTAAGGTGTTCAAAATACTTGCAGCGCTTCTAGAAGATAGCTATAAGTGGGTGCAGACAATGCCTGATGCAGCCGGCAGCCCCATCTCTAAAGGGAAATGTAGCTGGGTATTACTGAGTGTCATCAGTACTTAGCATCACTCAAACAAGCTAAAGAATTAATTATTCTATCAATATCTATTTATAGCATGTCTGGATATCTAACAAAAGAACAACAGTGACAAGTTAGTAACAAAAAGAAAAAGACAGGAAAAGGAGATGTTTAGAATCATAGAATCAAAGAATAGTTAGGGTTGGAAAGGACCTTAAGATCATCAAGTTCCAACCCCCCTGCCACGGGCAGGGACACCTCACACTAAACCATCCCACACAAGGCTCTGTCCAACTTGGCCTTGAACACCACCAGGGGTGGAGCATTCACAGCTTCCATGGGCAACCCATTCCAGGGCCACACAACCCTCACAGTAAAGAATTTCTTCCTTATATCCAATCTAAACTTCCCCTGTTTAAGTTTTAACCCATTACCCCTTGTCCTATCATTACAGTCCCTTATAAGCATCCCTATAGGCCCCCTTCAGATACTGGAAGGCTGCTATGAGGTCTCCACGCAGCCTTCTCTTCTCCAGGCTGAACAGCCCCAACTTCCTCAGCCTGTCTTCATACTGGAGGTGCTCCAGTCCCCTGATCATCCTCGTGGCCCTCCTCTGGACTTGTTCCAACAGCTCCATGTCCTTTTTGTGTTGAGGACACCAGAACTGCACACAATACTCCAGGGGAGGTCTCACGAGAGCAGAGTAGAGGGGCAGGATCACCTCCTTCGACCTGCTGGTCACGCTCCTTTTGATGCAGCCCAGGATACGGTTGGCTTTCTGGGCTGCGAGCGCACACTGAAGCTGGCTCGTGTTCATTTTCTCATCAACCAACACCCCCAAGTCCTTCTCCACAGGGCCGCTCTGAATCTCTTCTCTGCCCAACCTGTAGCTGTGCCTGGGATTGCTCCGACCCAGGTGTAGGACCTTGCACTTGGCATGGTTGAACTTCATAAGGTTGGCATCAGCCCACCTCACAAGCGTGTCGAGGTCCCTCTGGATGGCATCCCTTCCCTCCAGCGTATCAACCGGACCACACAGCTCGGTGTCATCGGCAAACTTGCTGAGGGCACATTCAATCCCACTGTCCATGTCAGCGACAATGTTGAACAAGACTGGTCCCAACACCGATCCCTGAGGGACACCATTCGTTACTGGTCTCCTGCTGGACATTGAGCCATTGACCACAACTCTTTACATGCGGCCATCCAGCCAGGTCTTTATCTACTGAATGGTCCACCTATCAAATTGATGTCTCTCCAATTCAGAGACAAGGATGTCATGTGGGACAGTGTCGAATGCTTTTCACAAGTCCAGGTAGATGACATCAACTGCTCTACCTTTGTCCATCAGTTCCGCAGCCCCATCATAGAAGGCCACCAAACTGGTCAGGCAGGATTTCCCCTTAGTGAAGCCATGCTGGCTGTCACCAAGCACCTTGTTTTTCATGTGCCTTAGCATGCCTTCCATGAGAATGTGCTCCAAGATTTTGCCAGGCACAGAGGTGAGACTGACTGGTCTGTAATTCCCCGGGTCTTCCATTTTCCCCTTCTTGAAAATGGGGGTTATATTTCCCTTTTTCCAGTCGTCGGGAACTTCACCTGACTGCCATGATTTTTCAAATACGATGGCCAGTGGCTTAGCAACTTCATTCGCCAGCTCCTTCAGGACCTGTGGATGGATTTCATCAGCTCCCATGGACTTGTGCACGTTCAGGTTCTCAAGATGGTCTCAGACCAGATCCTCTCCTACAGAGGGCCCAAGGTCTTCATTCTCACAGTCCCTGTGTCTGCCTTGCAAGACTTGGGTGGCGCAGTCAGAGCTTTTGCCAGTGAAGACTGAGGCAAAGAAGTCATTCAGAACCTCAGTTTCTCCAAATCCAGGGTAGATTTTTTAGGCCATTTAAAACTTGTGTGATTAATAAACTATTGTGGTTGATTAGCATGAAATCATGCTAATGATTTCTAAACTGAAGGTAATGAGACCAAAGTCAGATTCCACAAGGTCATGCCAGAGCTTGACCACAGTTAGAAGGAAGCACAAAATGAACAAAAGTGCAGGAGCACTGGTTTGAATAACCCAAGTATCCCAGCTTGGCTTTTTCAGCTTCAGTTGATGATTGAACTAATTTTTCCAGCTAAATGAAGCCACATAATGTTTAGAAGCAGAAAGCAGTCACATTATGTGTATTAAAGAAAAGTTGAATAAATGCTATGAAGAAATCCTTTTGTGATGATAGTGAGCTGCTTTTCCTGTAGCAAGGAAATGTGAAGCAACTATGTCAGGACTTGTTTCTCTGCAGAATCAGAGTGATGCCCTTGGGTGAAGGGAGCTTGAGTAGTACTATACCTGGGTGGAGTAGTTCAGAGGCCCATTTTTGGTAAAGCTGCAGATGGCTTGTCCTCTTGCTTTCTCCAAATCTGTTTCTCCAGACTTGAAGTAATGGCTTGGGAAGAGCATCACAGAGACAAACTTGCCCCTTTGAATTAGTGGGCAGGAGGACACACCATCTGTAAAGAAGTGGGCATGAGTTTGGAGCCTGTAATGAAAGTGCACTCTGTAGGAACCACTTTGGTTATCTCTCTTAGAGACCTTCAGCTGAAAGAAGAGTCTAAGTTATGAGAGGGGATTTTTCCTTTTAGTTTCTTATTTCATGCAGTCTCACAGGAGATAGATGCACCAAACAGACAGCAGACCTTCGCAATAACAGACTGCAGACAGGATTAGCAGGGCTTGACTTCACCTGAGAGATCTGGCTCTCCTGTTGGTGGGCTGGATGCACAGGCTCCCTCAAAGGGGACTACTGCAATTGTTACTAAAGGAGGGCACAGAAAGCTTAACCTTTGGCAGACAGAGCAGGATGTTTTAGTCTTTAGTCCCTTTATGGTCTCATCTAAACCAAGGATGGAAGAACTGTATCACTCTTCCTCAGCTTTACAGGGTGGTTTGTTTGGTTTGGGTTGTTTTACATTCAAGGACATAAATGCCTGACAAATTATACCTAGTTCTGTGCTATTTGGGGGCAGCTGAGCATCAGATACATCACGCTGAAGCTCACAGAGCACTTTCCTCTATTCAAGAGTTCTAGAGGGAAACTTTCCCTTGGAAGATTTTAGGACTCTCTGATGCACTTGTGATGAACTGACTGCAAGTCCATCAGTGGTACTCACTCCCAGCAACTGGGAGAGGACTTGGGCCCTATATAGGGGGTTGCATGGCTGCAGGGTGTGCAGGAAAGGTTGCTGGCATTTGCTCTGCACCCTTTCCTGGGGAAAATGAGCAGTTACAGAACTGCGAGGTCTGGAAGGAAAAGAAGGCAGGTTTATCTCACAGGACAGGGGGCATTAACCATTCAATCCTCTGATAAAGTACAGTATCAAAAATGTGCCACCAAAGAGCTGTGACCACTGGACTTACTTTATATTGTATTAGTAATGCAAGTGCATATAGCAGCACATACACATTTACAAGGCAATTTATTTGCATTTATTTAGCCTTATCCTGCCTCCAGTTGGATATTTGCCTTTTCAGACAAAATTTGTTTTAATGTGAACAATGTTCATGAAATAACTGAGACAAAAAATGACCCCTTCTTTCTGGCACTTTCTATGGAAAGCTTGATTAGAGAGATCTGACATAAATAACTCAGCATCTCTGCCCCAGCCACATTGTAAGGTTACCACACAAGTGAAATCATAAGTTGGATGCACACTTTTGCCTTCAAGGAACAAATGTCCCCCAGATCCCATCTGCCACCACAGCAAGAGGGGTTTAAGCTTCTTCTTGTGACAATAAATCAGAGCAAAAACCTTCCATGGGTTCGTATGCTGCAGGATGGGCTATTTTAAACAGCAGAGAGCAATTTCAGAAGAGGGGGTCTTTGCAGCTGTGCAGAGGGCAGCTCTCTTGTTCCATTCCTGTGGGGTTTCAGCACACCCCCAAAAGCAACTCCTCTTGCAGGTGCACTCACCACAGCACCCTGCCAGTCCCCCGGCACACACAGTGCCTGCTGTCATCATGTCCACCTACCTCACGTTACTGTCAGATGTACACACCAAGCCCACGCTAGAAGAATACTTAAGCTTAGAAGATACGTGAAATCTGTTGTTGCTACCATTTGTGTTTGTTTGGGTTTTATTTTTAAGTAAATTACATTTAATGACAATGCCTGAGACACGAAGTGCCTTGTTTTCATTTTAATTAGCAATTATGCTAATTAAAGCAATACCAAAATAATTGTGTCATACTACAAAAGTAATGCACACATTTCTCTGTGCCAGAAAAATAAGATTATGTCCTCCAGTCATAGTTCCAGAAAAGATAATGTTTTACTAATACTTTTACAGGGCTTAACTCAACGTGTATAGGGGAGAGAAGAATTGCGTAGCTTTTGATTTATGGTGCACAATTGATTTATGGACACAATGTCACATAAAGGTGCAGAGAAAGATCACCGCAGTACCTGTTCTTAGAATCATAGAAACAACTAAGTTGGAAAAGACCTTTAAGATCATCAAGTCCAACCATTAGCCCAAGACTGCCAAGACTACCACTAACAAGTAAGGGTTTCATCTACATGGTTTTCATCTACATGGTTTTTAAACACTTCCAGGGATGGTGATTCTACCAACACAATTAGCCAAAGAATCATCTTTAAGTGATCTCACATTCCTCGCTTTCTTTTGTTTTTTTCAAATCTTCTTTGTATGCTATAATATAATCTGTAATTCTGTTGGCATGGATTTTCTTTGCCTAGAGCCTTCATATGGACACATCTTTGACCATTTACTCAGGGAAGCACCCATCAGACAAGACTGATAACCTGCAACCAACTAAATAGGGTTTTTCTTAAGAATAAAGGCATGTCCTCCACAAAAGCTAATTCATGCAGCACAACTCTTTGAATATATAGTCCATCAATACACAAGAGTTGGAAACGGCACAAAAGATCCTCGAAAACACTTCTAATTGATTAATTTAGCAGGGTAGCACTGTGGAAATGATTGATCTTAGCCTACCAGACCTCCCTCTGACCTTTTCAGAGACTGTTGATCAGTAGTTGAATGGGCTAATTTGAATACAAATGGTAATATGACAATAGCAGCCAAATTCTTTAAAGCAAAGTTTTCCCATCATTTTCATGTAGCAAATAGACTGAAACAAAGATGCCTACCCTGGTTTCTTGCTGGGCTGTCTGATTAGCACTGCAACCCACCTGCGTATTGTACAGAAACAGCATTTTTGTGCGATCCCCATTTAGGTCCCTCCTGCTAGAGGCATGGCAGCACATCTCTCATTATTCAGCATCTCTGCCTTCTTAGGCTCCAATAATTTCTTTTTTCTTCCTATTACAGGTGCATAAGAATCACCACAAAAGTATGTGCCTGAGTCCAGCTCCCATATTAGTCCCAGTTAGCAGTGAGACACGCTCATGCAGTTGTACATAAGACAATCGGAAATAGAATCATAGAACGGTTTGGGTTGGAAAGGACCTTAAGATCATCAAGTTCCAACCCATCTGCCATGAAATGGCTTAACTGAGCTTACTACTACAAGCAGAGAGGTTAATTACCAATAATTAGCTCACTCAAGGGCTGTGGGCTTACCTCATGTGGTTAAAAAGGAGTGGGTTTCTAATATGATGCCAATTTTCATTACAGAGATAGTAGAGATAATATAATACCATTTTTCATTGCAGAGATTTCATTACAAAGATAGAGTGGGTTTCTAATATAATGCCAATATTCATTACAGAGATAGCAGCAGCTATTACTCATCTCAGCATCTAAAAGATGTGGAAGTTTCTCCATTCTTGCCGAAAAACTTGCTGAAATACTTTGGTGTTTTTAATGAGCATCTGGGTGTATTAAAAGGACCCCATATGCATGTGTAGGTAAAATATTGATTACTTAAGTTTTAAGCCATAGTGGATTTATCCAGCACTCTTGCATTAGGAAAGCAAAGGAAATAGAAGCAATTACAGGCAAACTGAATTGCTCTGTTTACATTCTTTGTAGAAGGCTTTTTTACGGATTCAAAGGGATTTGACATTTTTGGGTTAGACTTTAGGAGCTCAGTGCAGGATCCTAGCTTTGTACTGCTGCTCCAAACAAGAAACGATTGAATTATGCAGCAGCCCACCCCTCCCCAAAACTAAACCCTCTCAGATCCTGAACTCCCTTCATCCCAGGTTTTAAATAGAAAGGATAAGTAGGGTAAAGCTGGTTGTGGGAGCTGTTTTATCTTCCATATTTTCCATCAGACAATTCCTCTGACCTGGCTGGGCTCTCAGGTCGCTGGCTGTGTTTTCTCCTGCTGGGAGATGCTGATTTCCTTGCACCATGTGGATGACCAGGAATGGAAAACAGAGACACTTCTGCATTGTAGAGCTCTCCTCTGTAACTGAGGGTCTAGCCACTACTGTGCCAAGATTTAGTGAATCAACAGATGTTGTTTTTAGCCTAAGTTTTATCTCAGATTTTATATTAAGTAAAAGGGCCTAGTTTCACTGAAGTGTGGCTGTCTGAAAGGACCATAAGGCTGTTCATCTTACGCAAAAGTATATAATGGTTACCCCTGATAAGCAGTTTTACAAACCTGGTGACAAGCTTATTGCTATTATTTTACTGCACACAGTTTCCTTAATACGTCGAACATATTCATCTTTTTTCAGTTTTGTCTTAGTGGTCTAAAGTCTGGAGGTTAAAAACAAGATTGAAGATAGCTGTTTTTAAATATGCTAGTTTGCATCCAGAGAATTTACCCCAGCAACCTGACTTCTGCAACAGAGCAAGCAGTGTAACATTTTTGAAAGTGGAGAGTTTTGTTTGTCATAAACATTAAAGCATCTTTTGCTGAGTATGTTGGAGGATAACTGACATAAAAATTAGAAGTGAAGAGCTCACTTCAAAAAAAAAAGGCAATTCTAAGTAAAAGGTTTTTGTCAATTTTAATAGCACAATGGTAATATTTCACTGGAGGTCTGTATTCCTTCCAGAATTTGTGTGATGGATACTGATATTCCCTAGAGTTGTCCATCACTTAGAAAGTATCTGCATTCTATTATTTAATACAGATGCTTTACGAAGACTTCTGTAATGCAGTTTCTCCTTAAGAGAAACACCCAGCACTTGCAGAGCTACTAGAGCTGAGCACCGGGCAGCTACAGCCCACACTGGCTTTTGAAGGTGTCTTGCAAAGAAGACTTTAGGATGTGGTGACTGATGGAAAGCTGCCACCAGCACTTGGAAGCTTTGACAAAAGCAACTGCTGCCTATGGCACAGGATTGTAATCTGCAAGGGATTAAAAACCATGTCATCATAAACATCACACTATAGTGTCACCCCAATGACATATTCATCCTGCTTGTGTTTAAATCTTAATCTGACAACACCTAAATTTGGTTCTTTCTCAACTTTTAAAATGAAAGTTACACACTTTTATCTGGACTTCTCAAACCAGATGCTCAGTGTGGTGACCACTCCATGCCAGGTGACTGCAGTAATGCTTTTAAGGCTATTACGTGTCCTTTGCATTTTTTTAGCCCTGATGTCCTCCACTCAGGCATAATCTGATGTTTCTTTTCATCACTTTCTCTTTGCCTTCCAGCTCAGTTTTTCCAACATGTCACTCTTTACTCAGATCGACAGGATTAACAGAGCTAAAAAGCTTAAATAAAGCAGCCATTGTATTCAGCACAGGTTCACTAGTGCCTATGCTGTAGATAGTGTAACCACTCTGTTTAAATGATCAGCTTTGGACCAGCTGATACTTTTTTATAGCTGACTGCTAAATCCTACCTATTTTGAAAAAGAAAAAACCCAAACAAAACCACGGTTGAAACCCTCTTTATAAGATTACTACAAGTGGGATTTATCTTGACAAATTTTACCCATCCAGAAGTTTTGGAACTACCTTAAGCCTGTACTGTTCTCAAGGAGGAGAAGGGAGGAACTGAGGATAGCCAGCAGAGTCATTCAGCAACAGTCAGTGATACAGCAATACAAAATATCCATATTACTCTGTTTCCTTTGTCTTCAGAGCAGGAGCTGAGCATGTTACACTCCAGCCCAGAGGCTGTGCTGCACTTTCTGCTTGTGAGAAGATGCTGAGGGGCAGAGCCCATCTCCCCAGCACAGTGCAAGGCTCATGCACCCCTCAAGGTGGGATTTATGCAACATTGTCCCTAGGCCCAGCGATTTAATTCCTTTGGATTTTATGTAAGCAGTTACCAAAGCTATTTTGCACAAGGCGTTAGGTAATGTAGCTGGCTCTGAAGATGTAGGGCTTGTGGGTTTTCCAAATGTTCAGCAGAACAGTGAAGTCCTCACTGTATGAACATAACAGCTTTAATGCAAAAAGCAAAGGGAAACATTTGGCTGCTGGACAGTTATTTTCTTGCACTGCCCCATGTAATCGGCAAGTGCTGTTTCATGCCCAGCTGAAACTTCTAAGTCCTACAAGTGTTGGGAGAAGTTTAGTGGCTCAACTCCTTCCTTTCATGCAGCAGTTGTCTCCTAAGGCCAAGGCATCTTTGCCAAGACTTCACAGGACATCTGTCACCTCGTGTTGTATGAGAATGAGGAACAGTAGTGCCGTCCCTGCCATTCCAACAAAAGCTATTGCATCAGCACAATACTTTGTAACTGATGTTGAGCGTGAGACCACTATCACTCTGCATGAGAGTTAGTCAGACTTGCTGATAATTCAGCTGAGAACTGCTAAAGTTTTGCTGTAACCAGAAGGATGAAATGAAGGAGGGTCTATATGCTAAGTCTATAATTATAAAGCAGAGCATAGCCCTCCAATGAAGGGGGAAAACCAGAAGCAAAATAACTATTGCTACTGGTTTAAGTTATGAAAGTTTTTGTTTGTCTTGCTTAGGCAATTGCAATTATCACCTGTTTCCTGGAAATTCTTAATATTGGTGAATTATTATATGCTATGTAAATGTACCTACCACCTTTTCACTGCCAACTGCCCCAACAGGGCTGTGCTGCAGCCTCCCCACTAATCTGACAGGTTCCCTGGTTTTAATGAGTTTTAACAAAGCAGTTCCAACTTCTCTGAAATGCACCTCAAAATGAATGGTTGGGGTGCGATACTAAGAAAAACAAAACAAACCATGCAAATGTTCTTGAGGTCATTTTCAAAGACTTACTGATGTGAAATTCTCAGTATTTTAATTGGCATTCAAAATGTACCTACAAACACATTATGATTTTCCAGTCACTGAAGGATCGAGTCTAAGCATTCCCCGGGCACAGCACTAACAAAGGCTCTGTGGGAAGAAGTTTTGCACAGCAATGGGTGAACATTAGTCATACTTGTATATTCTTTCATCACGTCAAAGGTCTGGGAAGACAAAGAGCCATGCCTTAAAGGGTTTTGAAATCCATCAGTCTGCATAGGTCTTGAATAGACCCCTCTGAGCAGAAAGGCATTTTGCCCACGCAAGTATTCACAGTGCTGCACGAGGAGCCATGCCTCCAGGTACGTTACAATATGTTTTCCGAAGAACACTTCCCTGAAGTAAGAGGCAAAATATAGCTCTTGTACCCAATATTGCATACAGTCTGTCTACTCCTCTGCAGGAAAGCAATCTCCTCCTCCATTCCCGAAACAAAAACACCATTTAAAACTACATAAGTACTGAGAATGAGCAGGACAAACATCACACTCTTTTTTTAATTGCCATTTGATGGCTATGAGTAGTTTAAAGCCAGGCTCACCTGTTAGATTATAGAATATTTCCACTTACAAATATGAATAATATTTCTGTAATGTGTTCTCTAATAACGGTGATTAGTATAACTATTTTTTCCTCTATGACCCAATTACACATACCATGAAATAAGGTAGGTTTTGCTATTGAGTGAGGCTGTGCAGTTTATGTACAAGGTTTTGCCTTATTTCTTTTTTTTATGACATTTTTGCTCCTGGATTCTTGCTTTTCTCTGATTTTTGGTGCAATTGATTTATTTCTTTTTCACTTGGAAACAAATTGAAATGCATAGCAGACATTTTCCTGTCTAAATTGCACAGCCAGTTTGAAGCAGCAATAATAAAGGGCTGTTCACAGCATTACTCTAGTAGGCCTTGGTGGTGAGGAGAAAAAGTTCCTAACGATGAATACTTCATGAGATTTGGTCAAAGCTTGCCACTGATTACTAGCTGTAAAGGTTACAGGTTGTGAAAGCTACATTAGCACCAGCAGGATATAGCTTTCTAGGTCCATCCTTGGCGGGCAGATGCTATGGACGGACCAGTAACACTTGGCAATGCTTCAGAATAGGTTGGTGATGGTGACAGGCAGTGGTGCCAAATGCTGGATCCAGACCTGGACCAGCATGGTGCTGCTGGTGGCTGGTGCTCATGGGAAGAGCTCGTGGATGGGCATGTCTGTGCCTTGCCTCCCAGCCCCAGCTGGGATTATGGCTCTAAACAAGTCACTTCATGTTTCTGCTGCAGCTTCCCCACCTCTCCTCTTCGACCGAATGGTTAGAGTGATACAGGAAGGGGTATGGATGGGTCCAGCACAGATGAGTAGCTGCAGAGACCACCCAAGACCAGGAGCCTTGCAACCTCTGAGCACCGGGCTGGCATAACAAGCCATGAAAAACCATCTGAAACTCTCCTTAGCCACACAGCCAGCAGAATTTCCCAATGCCATCTTCCATGAGGGACATAGAATTCTTTTTCTTCTTGTGAAGTCTTGGGTTTTTTGTGCAAACCCCATCTGTTAAATTTCAGGCAACCGCCTCCCCACAGATCCGTAGGGCTTTAATATGTGTTGGTGGCCAGAAGCCAAGTACATTTTGGGGAGTAGCAGAGAACAGCTGTTTTTCAGACTCTTCCCAGCACAGTTTTAAGACTTGCTCCATGAAGTTATTACTAACATGACTCAAAATCTGCTTCCAACCCTGGCGTGAGCAGGACCTTTTTGCCTGCTTTCCTAAGGAAACATACATGTGATGACATTCTGACCATCGGTATTTTTTAACCCACTGGCCAGCTTCAAACAAATCTAGCAGTCAAGCAGCAGCCTTGCAGACCCCAATTTCCTACAGGGTTCATGAACAGTAAGTGGCTGGGCCAAGGGATGCGAAAGAAAAATCAGGTTAAACTGTGTAAGATCACAGAGATCCCAGGGAGAGGGAGATGCTGTGGGTGCCCACTTCAGAAAAGCTTTGAAACATTCTTCATCTGCATGGACCTGGGAGCATCCATCAGGAAAGCAGGTTTCCTTAGTTCCAGCATCATTTTTACAGTAGTACCTCTGTCCAGTGTCTCGCACAGTATTGGAAGCGCTCATCACTGTGAGGTGAAAACAAAGAGTCGGTTTTGTGAATGTCAAAAGCCTCTCAGAGGGATTGTCTGGCGCAAGCTGCAGTTGCATTCCCTGGGCTGGAGGGACAACCGCATCCAGTGAGGGAAGTGTTGGTCTCCATTTGAAAATGTGCCTTTGTTCAAGGCAGCGTTTTTGCCATGAGCCCACGTGCCTGCAGAGAGCTTCCTTCAGGGACCCAGCTGTAAAACAGGGCCATAAGGGCAGGCACAGAAGGTCTGCGAAGTCCTCCGGCTGTTTCTTTGAATGACTGCTTTAATAAGAAGGTACAGTGACAGCCTGTGCTCACAGGGACCTCAGAAACCAGCCAGCAGTAGCTTCCCTACCAGATTATTATATTCATTTCATTCTAAACTGTAGATTTCTAAACAGAAGAGTAGCACATCTGCTGTTTTACTGCAGTTTTGCTGCAATGCCTTAGCAGAAGGCAGCCAGGGAGGACAAGCTGAGTCTGGACACGAGCATCTTGCAAGGAGCAGGACTTCAGGACTGGCCTCAGTACAGATCACAGAAAGCTGTGCTCCTTCACTGGTGCAGACTAAAGCAATCTAATCAAAGACACCAGAAGTTATTTGCAGTAACAAATCCAACAAGTACCCTTCTAAATGATTAGCATTTTTCAGACTCATGAAGAAATAAAAACATCTTTCTCTCTCTTTTTCTTTCTGTTCAGTTCTGCAATGTTTCCCTGAGCCAAATGCCAGATAAAAAGAGGGGCTCTGAGAGCTGTGCAAAGATAGCACCATTGTCAACCAAAGAAACCTCCTTCAATTATTCAGAGTATCTGCTGTTCTCGAATTTCCCATTCTTACGGCTTGAGCTAAGCGGTGCTGCATGCATTTGGCAGTAGTTCTTATTAACTCAGGGGACAGTCCACAGAAGGAGCATATGTATTCACAGGATAAATAATGCTTAAAGTGAATGTTGTGGGAAGAATTTTCCATACACATTCACAAACTATCTGCCAAATACGTATTTGTGAAGAGCAAGGAACTTCAAATGGAAAAAGTAAATGTAACCCAAAGTAGACAGGAAACAAAACTGCTTCTTTTTTAATACTTCATTGACAACCAGAAAATCGATCATAAAGCTGTGGCACAACAAAATAATCACAAAGCTGCAAGCATTGAAAACCAATGAGCAGCTGGGCACAGTCAACCAACAACTAGGAAAATCAGTCTTTCTGACATCTACCAGTAGTATTTTGAATCTGAAAGGCAAACTGGAGTTGAATTCATGACAAAACTATATTTGAGAAGGTAACTGTGAGAGCTTCGTGTCTATGCTGCAACACCAGACTTACAAAAATTCAAACAGACCTTGGTGTCTCCACGGATAAACCAGAATAGTGAAACGACCTGAGCTTGGGGCAGAGGTGTTGACAGACAGCATGCTCCTTTTGTCTTGTTTATCCTTCTGCAATACACTCTGAATAGCATCCTCATTACAAGATCCCTTTTACAATATATCGGCTGCTTGACAGTAGAGACATGCTTCAGTTTGCCAGCCAGCCCAGCCCATCCTCCTGAGCCACTGCACTGAACCTCTTCAGGAGAGATTAGACACTACAGTTGCCTGAACCAGAGAAATCCCGTTTCCTCTGTTTGTCATAGATGTATTACCCTTGCTGAGTCTCTGCAGAACCACTGGCAGCATTTCTCTCCAAGCTGAAAGGCAGACTGAAAAAACAGCTAGAAGTGGCTGCGTTTCCACACAGCAGCACCCGCTGTAGTATACAAGGTCTGTCACGGAAGGCAAGCAAACTACCTCCAGTAAAACCGTGGTGAAATGGTGAATAACGTACCGCAGCAACTTGCAGCAAGGCTATACATTAGGTCAGTGATGTACATGGCTTCTACCAGCCAAAGAAGCCGGAAGGCTCAGGACATGGTCTGCACTGGGACATTTCACAAGCCACTGAGCTGGTTACGTTCCTTTCGATTAAACTTCTTTCGAATAGTGCAGCTGGTCAAAGAAAGAGGGGCAAGTATCATTCTGCATTTTTCCATACTCCTCTTCCAACACACGAACCACCCTCTCTTAAAACACTCTTAGAAGTGTGCAAAAGTGCTTAGCCATGTTAGCAAGGGTCCCTGATTTCAAACCAGCCTTTCCCATAGATGTCCCACCAGCCACAGGTCTTTGCAGCGCCCATCAGCTCCCACCTCAGGGCTGCAGGGAACAGCCAGCCACGGCTGTGTCCCTGCCCTTCCGCCATGCCCTCAGCAGCGAAGAGCCGTGGGTGGGCTCTGGGGGACCCGCTCCGTGCCGGCACGTTGTGGGATGGGTGCCAGCCATGGAGGGCAAGGGCATAGGAACGGAAAAGGGGGACAGGGTCGCGAGGAACCGGACGCCACACTCACTGCAGAACCGCCGCCGCCGCCGGGGCCCGCATCGCCACAGCCGCGTCCGCACCCAGTGCAGGCACGGGGCCAGGTCCATGGCCCGAGGGGCTGCCCGTCCCCGGGGCCACCAAGGACGGCCTGCTCCCCGCCGGACAAGCCTGCGGCAGCCCCGGGCCAAGCCGCGGGCCGCCGGGAGGATGCGGCGGGCAGCTGCCGAGGCCCTGCCGTCCCGCTGTCGCCATGCCATGTTTTATGCATGAAGGAGACAGCGCGTAATTTCATCCTGGCTCTCTGCGCCTGGAGTGTACGTGAGCTCCTGCGACATGGGGGAGCCACGGCATCCATCCCAGGGGAGGGCAGCACAGGGGGAGACGGGAGTGTGCAGTGCTCCTGGGGTGAGGGAAAGTGCCAGCCAGGGGAACACGCGTTTGTCATCCTCTGTGGTACCGTCTGAAGTTCTTCAGGTCTACCAGTGCTGCGCATGGTGTGGGCCCCCGAGTGAAAAGGATGCAAGGATACCGGGATGCACTGCAGAAACCCATGTGCCCTCTGGTCACAAAACCGCAGTCTATGAAACCTCGGCCCTGCTGCTGCAGTGTGCGGAAAATGGGGTGCTGAGAATGTTTGAGCACAATAAAGCTTTAGCATGTCCATGTCAGTGCTGCACTGGTAGGGGTGGTCATATGTCTCTCTCACATTCTAACCTCACTTTTGATGTTACAGCAACCCCCAGAGTGCCGCTCATAACCCTGTCACTGCTGTCCAATGCACTTGTTTTGTAATGTGACAAAATGGTCTCTCCACCAATGAGCTGACAGTTTAGGCCCCTGACCCCATACCTATAAGCTTTGCCTCAGCAAACAGATTTATGGGTTTTTAACTTAAATGTTCCATAGATCACAAGAAAAAGGTTACTCTCCACACACACTCCCCCAGCACACCCTTTATCAGGTAAAAGCAAAGCTAAGGAGTGGGTCTGGAATACATGAGCTGTGTTACTAATGCATAGGCAGTGTCCTCTTTGGCAGGACCCCTGAATCATAGACTCATAGAACAGTTTGGGTTGGAAGGGAACATTAGACATCATCTAGTTCCAGCCCCCTGCCATGGGCCTTTCCCTGCAGCAGGTCCTGCCGTGAGACCACTGAAGGCTGGATGGGAGGGCAGCATGCCCTGCCACATGCACCAATGTAACTGGAGAGCGGTGGCTGGCAGTGTTTCAGGTTTCCTTGCTGTCTGAATCTCATAGTAGGGTCATCCAAAGGGCCATCATCATGGATTTTTTGTGTCTGATGTAAGCAGGTAAATCTTGCGTTCTCATTCATAGTGATGGATAAAACCCAGCAGATGCCTTTGAGCTTCATTTTAAAGTTCATTGGATTCATCCTCATCTGGAATTAAAAATAGTAGTTTGAATGCCTACTGGAAATATGAAAAACGCGGTGATACTTACCTTGAAGTTTGCATTAAAGCTTATGCGTGGATCACTGATGCTGGGAATTCACACAGGATTCAGTATGACAACCCAAAAAGCCTGGAAATTTAAAACCAAAACTGCAAGTCACTGTCAAGGGAAGAAATTAAATCCCACAGAACCCCATTATATTTTGTCAGACAACAGTTGTGTCAGATTATTTGGAGCTGATCAGGAATGAAAGTAACGGTTGTGCAGAAACACTCTGAAAAACATGAAGGATTTGCTTTGAGCCTGAGTCATTGTGCAGTAACTTCATTTTGAGACTCATCAGGGTGAATTAGCCACATACTGTGGTGGATAACACTGCTGGCATAGCAGGGAGCAGCTGACCCAGGTTTTCTCCACCAACATGCTTCTGTTTTTTCAATGGGCACCATCACTTATTTCTGTTCCTACCAAGAAGGACTAATTTTGTGATGCTTTGGGTCTGCTGAAACCATTGCTGTACCAGACTGGAAGGAATTCCTGGGTTGTCATGCCTGGTCTCCAGCTGCCTTGGCAATCCCAGCGTATTTCCCATATTTGATAAATTATATCTCAGAATTAATCTGCCTGCCTTGTTTTACATGTGAAATAAGAAAATACAAGTTGAGGAGACTTTAAGAGGTGAAGAGTCACTTTTTGATTAGGATTCAGCACAGCAGTGATCTCAGTGTCATCAGTTACTTGCAGTGACTTTGATGCACATAAAGCAATAAATGAGATATAGCAGCAGCTATGTGTGGGCTGGAAAAAGAAATTAGATCTGAAATGAGAAAGGTATGATGGCTTTGGTGTAATTTATGCTTAAAGAGTGATTATAATTGTCTTAGAATTGTACAGACAAATAAGTAAGAGCAATGTAAGAGACTGGCTATGTAACATTCAATGTTGCTTGTTTAACGAAAATCCATTATGGTGACAAGTATATTTGTGCTGATGATAGCTTGTTTACTTCAGTATTTGATGTTTGTTTTCCTCAGTTTTTGGTTTGGTGGGTTTTTTTTTAACACAGATATACCTAAGCTTAGAATAAGGTATATATATAGATATATTTTTACTTCAGAGGAGGCAGAAGTCATCGTTTTTACAGCTGATTCTATTTCAGTATTATATTCTTCATAACATTCTGGGTGATTTGCATGCAGTCATCTCTCACCAAAGTGCAAAGGAGACATTCAGAAGAGCTTAATTATGCACGTCATTTTCAACACCAACCCCCCTCCAATTTTCCTCCAACTCATTTTCTGTAAATGAATGATGACATGTTAGAGTCACAAGGCAGGGCACCCAGTACATGTGTCTATGCGTTTTACTTTAACATCTTGGTGGAGTGGAAGAGACATGCATTTGCACAGTAGAAAAAGGAACCACTGATGCAGTTCACACTCAGTTACGTTGCTCCTGTAAATCCAGTCAGCAAGAAAAACCTTGGCAACAGCCAAGAAAGGCAACAGCCTTCAGTCATTGTAGGGTTTCCAAGGTTAAATATAACCCCTCAATCTGATGCCTGTCACTGACGCCCCAGCACAATGTGGGTTTCTAATGGCTGCTACTATTCCTCAAGAAAGACAGACCTCTTGCAGACCATGATGGCTACAAATTGGTGCCTCAAGCCCTGACATGTGGCCCTACTAGTTTTTTACCTAACACGCTGCTGACTGATAAACACAGTTAATGCACCTTTTCCATCAGCAGAGGGATCTGCTGTGGGGCTGTGTTCCCCCAAGTCTCTTAAATGCTTTGAAATACTCTGATTGTAATATCAGCTACAGTTTTTTGAGTTAGCAAACCACAAGCCTGCTAATGTCAGAGCATTATATCTCAGCATGTCAGATGTCTATTTTGATGTATAGTGGAATTCAATCTTATTTAATGCTTGAAAGCAGTTGATAAAATGTGGTGTTAGGGGATGTCAGGAGTGCACAGTGCACTCAGCAATGGAGTAACTAAGAACTTCCATGTAAGCCATTCACTCTGTGTGCTTCGGTGCAATGATTCAGTCAGTTAAATCACTGGGTAACAGGGTTCATAAATACCGTGTGTGTGTGTGTATAAACCAAGTCAGTATTGATGGCTCAGGATACAACCCGGGTAGCTCAGCTCTCAAGGTGCAGTGCAGTCGTGTGCTGTTCTTGTGCCACCTACTGACCAGTTCCTCCTAACTTTCATCATTCCCTTAAACAGAAAATTGTTCAGTTTATTTTTAAATGCAAATATTTGATGTTGGATTTTGCCCAAGAAATTAATAGCTAGGCAATACAGTCAGTCTTCACGCCTTCACATTAAGCTCTAATTTAGAGCTGAACCACCCTATCCTGCACTGTTTGGCTCATTACAAGAAGGTTGGGATGGGATGGCCTGTGTTACCCAGCATGTCAGATCCGATGGTGCTTTCTGTCTTTAAATATGTAATTTCCTGCTAAAATAATTATGGTTGCTCAGATGTTCAAAAGCAAAAGCTACCTGGAGTTTGTTCTCTGTCTATAGGTGCTTTCTGCATCGTGACTGAGCTATGGTGAGGGATATTGAAACACAGGCTGCAGGCCCTTACCCACCAGGTGTACTAATGAAGAAGTGCTTTACTTTTGGCTTTCCAAACCCCTGAAATCAGGAGCAATCCTGAAGAATTTAGAAAATACTTTCAACTTTTTAATCAAAAGTCAAATCGGTGACTAAATGGGTATGTGTCCCCAGTCAGGGACGTTCCTGAAGTGCTTAAAAGTGGAAAACATGTGCCTTATTTTAGCTGTAAAGCTACCTGTTTGCATCTGTCTTGGGTAGATATATGCCAGATCGGCCTAACACTGTGAATTGCTCTGCCAGCTGGTGAAACAGTGGCTTTAAACCTATAAAGAGTGGCATATTGATGTGACAAGCCTGGGACTGGGGATCTTAAATGACTGTGGCATCAATAAATTATTTCCCCACAATACCAGCATCAAGTGTATTGTGCAGGCTGCTATGAGAGCAGATAGCACTTACAGAGTTTCTTGTAGGGAAAAGGGTGATCAGAATGGCACTCTCTTCTACATGTGATCTTAGATGAATGTGTTGCTTAGCAGCCAAAGCAGCCTTGGCCAGGCCAGGGTGTGACACTGGACAAGTTGCTTCCAGCTGCAGTTCCTACCTCCCCCTCATGCTCTCCAGCTGCACATTTCAGTGGGGCCATGACCTCACTCTGTGTTTTAAAAAATATGTGGAAAATAAGCTTTCAACTACTTTCGTTGTTAAATGGGCTGCCTCTTGCAACTCTTTATTCAGTGGAAAGGTAAAACCTGGAAGATGGGGTGACAGGCTTCTTCACCCTCATTTAAAGCATGGTGGAAATGTCGCACCTTCTTCAAAAGGGACGACAAAGAGACTATGCATACATTTTGTGTTTGGGGACACAATATTTTAATTATTTAAACTTCAGTATGTGATCTTAATGAATTTTTTAACTTGCATTTTCCTTGTTGGCCTGTGGGCAATTTCTCCTAAAACTAATTACATTAATCACTCCAGAAATCTCCCTTGGATGATCATGCATTTACTAAATACATGATCGTAAAAATACTAAATGTTTTTAGAAAAATAAATTGTCAGAGATTGGCAAGCACTTGGATTATGCTACCAATAAACTTGTCGTGCCACTGTACAGGAAGAAGGAGGTTTTAGGTAACTATGTTAGCCTTCCTGTTCTACGCTCAAGTACGCTACAGGACCTGCCACAAAGCCTCAAACATTTAGAAGTAACACAGTGCTTCCCACTTGTATACACAGATTTGAGTCAAAAACACTGCAGGAAACTCACCTCTGACAAAACAAGCTTTCAAAATAGAGTGCTGGCTATGAATAACAGCAGGAGAGATGGCAGACATACATCTTAAAATATTTATCTTAGCATTTTCCAATGAAACATTGAAGATACAACTGCACCACTTATGGGTCAATAAATACATATTGTACTCGAGGCACAATTCTGTTGTTTCCTTAATCTTTTCCTGAACTCCCTTGTTTTCACTTGCAGACCGCTACCAGGTGCAGGAAAGCCAGCTCATTAAGCCAGGCTTCCAGGGTATCCAGGCTTCCACAGGTGTGACAGCTAAACCATCTGCTAAACCCTTTCAGATGGACAAACTCGGGGTGGAGAGGATTGTGTCTCTATAAAGGAGGATGCCTCAAACAGGAGCTGCTGTGGTAGTGAAGCTCATATGAGAGCTCTCAGTATAACTTAACTGTAGTCTTCCTTCTTGAAAAGGTGCACCCATGCAAAACATGTAAAAGTACACAGAAGACCTGTGGCTGTTAATAATCTTTGTAACACTTTATTACAATGATGCTGTACGTACACTTTCATTAGATAAGTAGGTTTCACCCTAAAGGCCTCTTAATCAAGAATGAGTATGCTTTATAAGTGGTATCCGTTCCTAAACTTACTGAGCTGCCTTCTGTCTTTTCCTTTGAAGCCTGTCCCTTACTAACTCATTTAAAATACCATTTCTGATAGCCCTCTTAATCATCTCTTCTATTAACTTAGTCTCATATTTCCTGGGCTTAGCTTTACATGGTATTTTTCTGAATATTTTTTCTCTTCTTGCTCTTTTTAAATACTTGTTGATTGTTAACACATTGATATTTTCCATAGCCCTGACTATATATTTGTTATTCTGCATCTTTCTCTTTAGATTCTTTTTGACAAATATGAGTCCAGTACCAAACACGGTACTCCAAGAGCTTCACAAGGACTATATGGGCCAGAACTTTGTGTCCTTCTTTTGTACAGTTATGCCTTTGCAAGCACCGTGGTGTATAATCTCATATCACAAAGGAAGCTCACACCCACCCTGCTGGTATTTTTTTTTCAGTCTTCACAATTGACTTCCTGTAAGTAAATTTATTTCTTGGGATGTCATGTTTATATAAAAGTGATTATTGCCATGTTTCAATAATTTTAAATAATATCTCAAAAATAAGGGATGGTAGGATGTCTCATGTAACTATAACATACCTGGCTGCCTTAAACCAGAAAGACGTAGCACTTAGACTACTAATGAGATTTCTAAAGATAAGTTTTCATTTACCTCCCACTACCCCTTAAGATAAATAATCTCTTTTAAGAATCCCATCAGAAGGTGCAGCTCACGTCTGGGAATGGATGTGAACAAAGAATCCACAGCTATTGCAGCTAATATTATACAGACTCCCTGCATAGTCACGATTTCTGACTTTGTAAAGCTAAAAAAGATACCGATAGCATGACTCAAAACCAAAGAAATGTGCAAACCTGTACTCCAAACTATTGTGCTCTCAAACTGAGGTTGCACAAGAGATGTGGTAGGAGAGAAATAGGTTCAAATTCCTCTATAGCCTGACACAAAATTTCCCTTCCACTTGCTCGCAACTCAGATGCTTTTATTCACTGACTGCTTCAGAAAAGCATGCTTGACAAAACAGTTCTGGGCACTGTTTCTCCCTACCTCCAAAACAAATGACTGTACGAAAATAATCATTTAGGCTTATTGCAGGGGCTATTCCAGAGAATCAAAGACTTTAACTCGGTGCACTGCTGCGAAGGCACGTCAGTGGTCATCCAGAAAATACAAAAAATCACTAAGTCTGCAAAGTCATGTTTCAAACCTAGTTTGCTTCAATCCCATAGGCACGTTCATCTTCTCCTGAATTAATTCTGAAATTTCCAGGCTTCAGAAGCTGAAACTTGAAGATTACACCCCAGATATTTGTTATAAAATTACAAAAGGGGGCATTATGTGTCTCCAGTAGAGTGGTATACCACGACATAAATTAACTGTGAATTATACCTGAGCTTCTCTTCAAAGCAAAGACTCTGATCATGGTTTTATTGAAAGCTTTCTGGTCTGTGGCTTGGTTTGACATGTTACCCAGCACATACCAGGATAACCCTAGTTCAGAGAATGATAGAAAAACTGAGATTGGAATGGGCTTCTGGAGCTCACCTGGTCCAACTCCATGCTCGAGTCAGGGTTAACTTCAGAATCAAATGAGATTTCCCAGGGTCCTCTCCGTTTGCACTTTGAAAGGTTTCCAAGGATTAAGCTAAGAAAGCAGTGCTAACGTCCTCTGCCTACATAGTGTAAAGACAGGCCCTCAGATTTTCAACCCTGAAAATTAACAATTCCTGGTTCTTGTCCTAGACCCATATTCTGAAATGCTAGGGCTCCTCCCCCTTCATGTTTGGCCATTACCAAAATTGTACCCAAACCCCACAACAGTATATTTTCCCAGGGCTCATCATCAAGAGGCGTCTCATCCTTTGTCCTCCTTTTAGAGCATAACTACGTGTGACACCTCTCCTACGGGGCACGGTAACACAGCCTTGAGTGCCTCCTGCTGCTGCTAGCTAGATTAGTGCTGAATCAATCCATCTGACACCCTCTGGATAGATCGACAGAGATACAGTTGTGCATGCAAGCCCCACAACTTTACATTGACATGAGATTCAGTGTATATGAAAGCATGACCCATCTCACACAGCGCTGGAAACATCCAGTTCATTGCAGCTGAATAGGCTAGTGCTGGGATCAGCCTTTATCAGAGGCTCCAAATGTTAAACAGCTTCTGATTAGAGGTAGCTCCAGCGAGGAGAACCGACTCAGTTGATGTAATAGGTGCTTGGAGAAAGAGCTGTCATCACCTAGCAGAGTAAAAATAGAGGTAATGCACACAAGACCTGCAAATAGAATTATTACTGCTACCAACCTGAAACACAGTTGGTGTACCCTGGGAGGACACAAGCTATCCAGGAGGGCGCCTGCACAAGCTAAATGTTCAGGTGAAGCAAATTCTCCCAAACTGGAAAGTCCAGAAGAGGCATTGCCCTTCACTTAAGAAAGAGGTTTGAATGAGTCTTTCAGCTCTTAGGTTCGTAAAGGTTCACACACAAGTCATCTTACATTATATATAGCAGCAGAGCTGGGAAATCTGTATCATTCTGACACATTTTTTTGTACAGTATCTTTGACATTCTCACTGCTGGTAAATGGTCATTTGCATCATTATAATGGTTACCCATGAAAAAGTCACGGATTCTTTTTCACAGGCATTTTTAAGAGATGACCGTTGTTCTTTGGGAGAAGTTGTGTGCTCCATACAG
The DNA here is from genome assembly GCF_037157495.1 of Lathamus discolor. NCBI lineage: Eukaryota > Metazoa > Chordata > Aves > Psittaciformes > Psittacidae > Lathamus > Lathamus discolor. The sequence continues at coordinate 98,478,709 of NC_088885.1, read as the reverse complement.
GTAAAACAGACTGACCTGGAGTCAGGTAATACTTTCACTGCCAGTCTCTGAACTAACCCAATGAACTTCTCAAGAGCAGGAAGATGCTTTGCATTTTCTTCCTCACTATGCTTTTTTCTTGGGAAAATCTTTCAGTTAAAATCTGAAGAAGTCAAACATACCCTCTCTGGCATCGCTGCTCAAAATTCACCTTTGCCATGCTGATATAAAAATCATTTTCATCTGATATGACCTAACTGGTCGAGTTCTAGATCCTCAAGACGGTGAGAAGAGTGTGCAGCAAGCTCACTGCCCTGGACTTCAAGAAAGCAGACTTTGGCCTCTTCAGGAACCTGCTCAGTAAGGTTCCATGGGATATAGCCCTGGAGGGCAGGGGGGCCCAAGACTGTTGGTTGATATTCAAGGATCACCTACTGCAAGCTCAAGAGTGCTGCATCCCAACTAGAAGGAAGTGCAGCAGGAGGGCCAGGAGACCTCCTTGGATGGGTAAGTTGCTGCTGAGGAAACTTAAGAGGGAAAAAAGAGGCTTATAAAAGGTGGAAGCAAGGACAGGCGGCCTGGGTAGAGTACAGGGATGTTGTCCGGGAAGCTAGGGACCAGGTTAGGAAAGCTAAGGCCCAGTTAGAATTAAACTTGGCTAGGGATGTGAAAAATAACAAGAAGGGATTCTATAGGTACACTGTAAATAAAAGACAGACTAGGGACAATGTGAGCCCCATTCGGAAGCTGTCAGGAGAACTGGCTACCCTGGATTTGGAGAAGCTGAGGTTCTGAATGACTTCTTTGCCTCGGTCTTCACTGGCAAAGGCTCTGACCGCACCACCCAAGTCTTGCAAGGCAGACACAGGGACTGTGAGAATGAAGACCTTGGGCCCACTGTAGGAGACGATCTTGTTCAAGACCATCGTGACAACCTGAACGTGCACAAGTCCATGGGAGCTGATGAAATCCATCCACAGCTCCTGAAGGAGCTGGCAAATGAAGTTGCTAAGCCACTGGCCATTGTATTTGAAAAATCATGGCAGTCAGGTGAAGTTCCCGACGACTGGAAAAAGGGAAATATAACCCCCATTTTCAAGAAGGGGAAAATGGAAGACCCGGGGAATTACAGACCAGTCAGTCTCACCTCTGTGCCTGGTAAAATCTTGGAGCACATTCTCCTGGAAGGCATGATAAGGCACATGAAAAACAACAAGGTGCTTGGTGACAGCCAGCATGGCTTCACTAAGGGGAAATCCTGCCTGACCAATTTGGTGGCCTTCTGTGATGGGGCTACAGAACTCATGGACAAAGGTAGAGCAGTTGATGTCATCTACCTGGACTTGTGCAAAGCGTTCTACACTGTCCCACATGACATCCTTGTCTCTAAATTGGAGAGACAGCGATTTGATGGATGGACCACTCGGTGGATAAAGAACTGGCTGGATGGCCGCACACAAAGAGGTGTGGTCAATGGCTCAGTTTCCAGCAGGAGACCAGTAATGAGTGGTGTCCCTCAGGGATCGGTGTTGGGACCAGTCTTGTTTAACGCCTTCATCGCTGACATGGACAGTGGGATTGAGTGCGCCCTCAGCAAGTTTGCTGATGACACCGAGCTGTGTGGTTCGGTTGATACGCTGGAGGGAAGGAATGGCATCCAGAGGGACCTTGACATGTTTGTAAGCTGGGCTGATGCCAGCCTTATGAAGTTCAACCATGCCAAGTGCAAGGTCCTACACCTGGGTCGGAGCAATCCCAGGCACAGCTACAGGTTGGGCAGAGAAGAGATTCAGAGTGGCCCTGCAGAGAAGGACTTGGGGGCGTTGGTTGTTGAGAAAATGAACATGAGCCAGCTTCAGTGTGCGCTCACAGCCCAGAAAGCCAACTGCATCCTGGGCTGCATCAAAAGCAGCGTGACCAGCAGGTCGAAGGAGGTGATCCTGACCCTCTACTCTGCTTTTGTGAGACCTCACCTGGAGTATTGTGTGCAGTTCTGGTGTCCTCAACACAAAAAGGACATGGAACTGCTGGAACAAGTCCAGAGGAGGGCCACGAGGATGATCAGGGGCTGGAGCACCTCCCGTATGAAGACAGGCTGAGGAAGTTGGGGCTGTTCAGCCTGGAGAAGAGAAGGCTGCGTGGAGACCTCATAGCAGCCTTCCAGTACCTGAAGGGGGCCTATAGGGATGCTGGGGGGGACTCTTCATTAGGGACTGTAGTGATAGGACAAGGGGTAACGGGTTAAAACATAATCAGGGAAGTTTAGATTGGATATAAGGAAGAAGTTCTTTCCTGTTAGGGTGGTGAGGCGCTGGAATGGGCTGCCCAAGGAAGCTGTGAATTTTCCATCCCAGGCAGTGTTCAAGGCCAAGTTGGACAGAGCCTTGGGTGACATGGTTTAGTGTGAGGTGTCCCTGCCCATGGCAGGGGGGTTGGAAATAGATGATCTTCAGGTTCTTTCCAACCCTAACTACTCTATGATTCTATGATTCTAAATCAGTGGATGAGCAGGAATATCTGTTTTTTCTCCTCTATTGTCTCATCTTCCCAGCTCACATCCCCAGCTTTAATCTGTTTTGTCTAGCTGACACTTCTTGTCCTCTAACAAAATACTCCTTTGAGTATTTTGTTAGTACAAACCCAAGCACACTGAGTTATTAGGAGTTAGTGTAATTTAAACAATACAAATACATCTGCACATAAGAAGAAATTCTGGGTTGGAGCAAGGGCTGTTTCAAGCCCATTACACTTCTACTTCCTTGAGCTAAATAGATTTTCAGAATCCTGTTTTTGCTAATTCAACAATTAAGAAATTAAGATTTTAAGAGAATCTCAACATTTACACATAAGTTTTACAGCAGAAGCAGAAACGACTTCCCGAAGTAGCCAGAACTCATCCTGCCCCACCTTATGGTGGCTCTCACACATTTCATTTGCTCTCTAGGCTGAAGTCTGTCCTGAAATGGGCTGACTGGGGGCTGGGGACTCATGGCTAACAGTCCTGGCAATTTCTGCTTCGAGACTTGTTCTTGCCTAGATCTTGCAAATGTTTCCAGGGGAGAAATATTATTCCTCAAATTCCGGCAAAGGACTGGGAGTGAAGTCTCCCCGTGCGATGATCCTTGAGCTATCTTCTCCCTAGGGCACGGTCTAGCTGGAGCAGAAACCCCCTATCTGCTGCTAGAGGAGCAAAGCCTCCAAAAGCATTTTCTCTCCCTGGGAGACTGGAAGTTCAATCATGTTTCGCCATTGAAAAACTTAAGCAAAAGATCACAAAACCACACTTATGCTTCTATTTCTGTGGCTCTTTAAAGAACTAAATAAATTATAGTTAAAGAAAATTTTGCCTTATAGGGAATGGCCAAATGATTCGAAACGCAATAGGATTTTTTTTCGTTAGCACTTTCTGGCCACAAGGTGTCAATCCTTACTCACAAGAACTAATGGCTGGCATATTCTCAAGCAGAGCTACAGCAAAGTTTACTTCTCTTCCAGGAGCAATGGCAGTTATGGAAATAGAAAATGAAAAGCCAGTAAATGCAAAGGATGAGCATAAATCTCAACTGCAATGTCTTCTCTTTTCAGCTTGTAAGGAGATCACATACAGGGTTCTGCAAATCAGCGCTATTCTTTCCTTCCAGCACTCAGTGTGAGTACTTGAATGCAGAACTGCCACTTGGAGCAATCGAAGTTCACCCGGGGAACCCAGAGGGAATTCAATCTCTATTAGCTGCGGTAAAAATATCTTTGCTGTGTTTCAGCTGGATTATTAGTACTGTGTTAGGATTTCTGAAGGCAAAAATGCTGTTTATACAGCACCAGTTGGCAAGGGGTTGTTTCATTATTAAAGCACTGTTGAAAAATCTGGCTATTTATTAGACATCGATATGGTGTCAAGATTTTTGAAAGCCTGGCTCTCCCTTTTCTTTTTTTCTCACCTTTTTTTTTCTTCTGTCACTTGTTATTCAGAAGTGTTAAGTGTTTCTGGATGAGTCTCTAGAGCTTTGTCTTTTTTGCTGATCGTTTTCACATCTTCGTTAAATAGAAACATGTTGAGAAGAGTACAGCTTTTTAACATAGCTCATTAAAACTGAAATATTGCAGGAAAGTATCTCGGCACAGTATAGATGTCTAATAAATAGCCAGATTTTTCAACAGTGCTTTAATAATGAAACAACCCCTTGCCAACTGGTGCTGTATAAACAGCATTTTTGCCTTCAGAAATCCTAACACAGTACTAATAATCCAGCTGAAACACAGCAAAGATATTTTTACCGCAGCTAATAGACATTGAATTCCCTCTGGGTTCCCCGGGTGAACTTCGATTGCTCCAAGTGGCAGTTCTGCATTCAAGTACTCACGCCGAGTGCTGGAAGCAAAGAATAGCGCTGATTTGCAGAAGAGGAAAAACACAATTTACATGGCACGTGTAATTTAGTGGCATTCTGAACTGCCTCTTTCAGTGCTGCTATGTTTTTTTTTTCTCTGTGAGCAAGATCGTGTGTGAATATGCATGAATTTATGCTCCATAGTGGCATAATAGGGAGGGGGAGGAGGCATTTTTTTTGCCCCTTTAGGGATTTTTTCCATGTTTGGAAAAAATTGGAAAGTGGAAAAAACTCTTGCTTTCTAGTCCACAGCAAAATGGTCTTCTAGTGCATCCACTCTGAAAATTGACTAATGATGGTGTGCTTTTACCCAGGTAGGGTTCTCCTCACCTTAGTCTGTCCTTAGTCTTCTCATGACTCTGAGCAACCCTCCCCAGTATGTACAGCCACCAGCTCTGCCAGCTTCATTGCAGTGAGTTCCCCATGTGACTGTACCAGAGCTACCAGATCCAGCAAGATGTCACTGATAGCATCAACTAATGGCCACATGGTCACACAGGCACAGTCGGAGTCTGAAGCTTGTCAGCAGGACCCTTGATTGCCAGCGATGATGCTTAAGATGGAAGAAAGCCAGCTCAACTACTGGAGACTTGACGGAGTTGGCAGCTCAACAAAACACTGTTTCAAACCCAGTCTATTTCATGGGGAAATCATCACTAGACAGTAAACATTGCAGGCTCTGTGAATGGTCTCTGAGGACAGCAGAGCAGCATTTCAGCAAGAATTAGCAAAACTAGATGGGTTTTCCAAAGAAATGAAAAACAAATGACAATTTAATGCTGTTGGAAATAAGCAAAGAGGATCCTAAGTCTGGTGAGGCAGGGAGTTGCTTCAGGTAGGGCTGCTCTGTGTAAATGTCACAGGGAATTAAAGACTTCACTGGCCAGCTTCCCCCCACCCCGCACCCCTAGCTGGACACAACATCCATGCTTGGAGGGGTGAATATCTCCTGCTGCCCCCACAGTTCAGCCGTTCTGGCACACACTGCATTTGTGCTTTGGCGTGTGTTGCGTTAAATACATTGTCATGCATTGCATTTCACCAAACTCACTGGTGTATGTTATGTGTTAATGTCCGGGCTGGTCCCCCTTCTGTATGCAATGAGGACACCTGGCATATTTTCCCTGACACAGAGGCGATGGTTTCACGGCTGAACGTCCTTGTTTTGGAAATAAGGCATCGCAGGGCCCTAATTCCTTTGCTGAGGAAAGGAAATGAGTCGATCGGGTGTGTGCAACTGGGAGGAGTGACGAGGAGTGAAGTATTTGTGTTCCGGGCAGTTTTTCCCTGCTTTTTGTTGAATCATGGCTAAAAAAATAAACAATCCAGGAGAGCCATGGGACAAAACCTGAAGAACACTCCTAGGCACAGATAAAGCATAAATAAGCTCTGCCAAAGATCTAATTGTATCTGTGATGCTGACAACACACATTTGGCTGTTTATTAAAGAACATCAATTTCAGATGCCATCTGATGCAAACCTGGAAATAGATACAGCTATTCCCAAGGCAGCAGCAATAAACTAAAGGTTCATGGGGCTCCTAGCTTGCTGGGAAACATGCCTACACACTGTTTTTGGGAAGGGGCAGCCAGCCTGGTTTGTGTCAGCCTGTTCCTGCCCAGGAAAGGGGAGGAGGTGCCAGTACCCCTCCCCGGGAGCCCCACAATGCTCCCTGTGGTGGCATGAAGTCATGATGGCAATTGTGGCTGCTCTGTTTGCTGCTGGAGTAGAAGAAAGCTGGATCTCCCCAGCATTTTCCAAGTATTGTGGGTTTTTTCCCAGATGTCCATCTCTTCCTCAGATGAATGGGTTTCTCTTCTCCAAACCCTGTCCTTCGGGTGTCCTGCTATCTCTGCTGCAGTGCCTAGCAGTCCTACTAGTTTCTGTGCCAGAGCTCTGACTTTGCTGAGGTGCATGCGGAATTAGCTCTTCAGCTTCTGTTTTCACCCCAAACCACAGTTTGCTCCACCATCTCTCCCTTATCTGCAAATATTACAGTATTCATACTGTACTGCGTACTCACTGGTTGGGGTATTTTTAATGAGGCTGTTTCTGCTTCTCATTCTCCATATTTTGCTTTTGAGTTATCACAAGTTTTACCCTTTCTGTCTGTGCTGTGGTTGAAAGAGAGATATGAAAAACCCAGGACCATCTGTCTGCTTGCAGCACAAGGAGTGACACTGCCAGCTTCATGTTGCCTCAAACTGAGCCGGTCAGCCCGGCTCTGCTCCAGCACCTGGGGACCTTGATAGGGCCAGTACAGCCCTTCACCCTCTACAGATCCCTCTGCCTGCTGCCAGGCATATTTAAAGTCATATTTGTAGTCTGCCTGTACACCCATCAGAAACACAACTGTGCTCATTGAACAATTTAATGCAAGTTGTCTGACAAAGATTTTAGGCTTCTGTTACACTGAATGTAAATGAGCATGTGTTAACACTGACCAAGGTTTCCTGTTATGAAGCTACCTGGGAATAAGGGAACTCATTTGTCTACCCAGATAAGCTCATCTGTACAGAAAACTGAATAAAGCTATGCCATGTACACAGAAACAGTGCTGATATGTAGTATGTTATCCTTTTTCACTGCCCACATGATGGCATACCAAGTCAGTGTGAACACCTTGCGGAAATTACAAAGGTGACCTTTACTATTTGCAGCAGGTTAGGTAGATCATGTCTTTGCTAGGATTTTGCATAGATTTGGCTGGTAATGTGTAAAACCATATCCTTTTGCAGTTCAAAAAAGCCTACTGTAACGTTTAGCTATCACTATATTAAAGGCAATAAAATGATTCCAGAAGCCTTTGTGTGCACACTGAAACAAAGAGTCTTTCTTAAGTACAGGCAAAACAACCAAAGCCAAAACCAAAAACCAAGTAATCAGCAAGGTAAGGCCAGTGAGAGACCATGGTCCTCTCTAGGAAAGACTCTTGGCTGCCCGTGTCACTTGCTATCTCACCACAGCAAATCTTCTCTCTGCCTGCCAACCAAGACAACAGCCTAGGTATTTGACATCACAGGGAGATGGAATTTTCCAAAGCTCAAAATTTAATGGGTTGTTGCAAAACAAAAACTGTTTCTGACCTCTTGCTGAAGAATGGGGAGCTAATGCTTTCTAACAGCAGAGAGCTGTTAACGCATTGAAGAGATGACGCTGATTCCTTGATGGCGGCGCAAATGAATTAGAATGAGGGAAGGAAAATTGTCATCTTGTACTGAGCACCTCATAATTTTGCTGTCAGTTGAAGAGCTAAGATTACTGCCAGCAGCAGATAATACATAGTGAAAGGAACCAAAAGCATCAAGTTGCAGGGAAAAAAAGAGACAAGCACATGTGCAGTGAGGCAGGGGAGGAAGAAAGGGTAATAAAACCCTGTTCTGAATAGTAAATTAACCAGTTAGGGGCAGACTGAAGACTGCTAAATGCTGCTGGATCCTTTCTGTTGAAACGAAGATGAAAAAATTAAATACAAACTCATCTCTGACCCTGCTTTGTTTTATTGCACATAATCATACTAAACTGATGTATTTGTGCTCTGAGAAATTATGTTACAGAAAATTGCAACCAAGGTTGACAACTGGGGAAAATGCTTCCAAAAATCTCCAATCAAATTCATGAGTAGATTCTGAATCCACCGGGGCAGTAAGCATTTCACAACTGTTTTCAGAGGCCGTTTGAGCACTAGACCTTGATGAGAACAGACGCTCATATGCTAAAAGCAAACTTCAGGCTGATTGTGAAATACGCTGTTCTTGTTATGCTAGTTTATTATGCAAATCATCCAGAGGGGGAACAGAAATAACACCATTTGACCTATATCACTGACTGAAAAGCGTAGCTTGCAAATTGCGAATGTTACAGCCAGCCATACAGTTCCCTATTTGCCATCTTTATGTCCTGGCCTAAATAAGGTGGTCTTGTTTCTGCTTCCCTGGCTGGGAGGCACCTGTAACTGAGATCAAAATGTGAACTGGAGATTAGAAACTGCAGACAGTTATTTATAAACTTGTGCTTTGCAGATCACTGATTATTTTCTGGAGAAGTATGCAAGTAATTATTTTCTAATAACAAATACATTCCGTAAGTGTCTGATTTTTTCAGTGGTAGCTTGAGATGAGAAAAATGGAAGAGTAGTCTAAAGCATTCACAGCAAGTTAAAATATCAGCTGTGGCTTTTCTGGAGCATCTGATTACGACCTCAACATCATGATACACTGACTTGTTTTCCACTTGGGTCTTCTCACTTGGCTTATTGTATGGCCCTGCAAAGAGTTGTAACTGCCCAGTGTTGTGGTTTAAGCCCAGCAGGCAGCTCAGCCCCACACAGCCACTTGCTCCCTCCCTGAATGGGATGGGGGAGGGAATAGGAGGATCAAAAATGAGAAAACCTGTGGGTTGAGATAAACACAGTTTAATAAGTAAAAAAAGGAAACAAAGCAAAACAAGTGATGCAAAACCCACAACTGCTCTGCACCAGCCAACCAATGTCCAATGCCAGCAGCAGCCCTGGCAAACTCCTCCCCCAGCACAGCTTTCATTGCTAAACATAACATTATATGGTATGGGATATCCCTTTGGGTGCTGGGGTCAGCTGCCCCAGGTCTGTCCCCTCCAAACCTCTTGCCCACCCCCAGCCCACATGTTGGTGGGGCAGCAGGAGAAGGTCTTGACACTATGTAAGCACTGCTCACAACAGATAACACATCCCCATCTTATTATCAATCTGGTTTTCATTAAACCTCAAAACACAGCACCATAGGGCTGCTGCAAGGAAAATTAACTCTCCCAGCCAAAACCAGTATGCCCAGTCAAATGACTATGACATGTGGCAATGGTGTGAGCAGAAACATCTTTGGCTGTTTTTGCTGATGGCGTGCCATAGAACTGCGCAGGCTTTCCTTCTGTGACCTCCTCATATTTGTGGTCTATCTCAGGAATTTTACAAGTGTTTTTCCTTCTGCTGTTCTCAAAGTGCTCCTTTGGCACTGCTGGCTTGAGGTCATTGCTTCTGCAGCAAAACAGCCAGTGATTTCACTGTACTGGAGAAGTCCTCTGAGCACCCTTCACCATGCAGGGCGGGGAGACAGAGTGTGCTTAGTCTAAGTCTATACACACAAATAATCTGTGCCAGGAACCATACTCAGCCCCTGGAAAGCAAACGTCTGCACTAAATAGCCGTTCTCCGGTTTGAGCCTGCCAAGTGCCACCTGGCAAACAACTCTCCATCACTGCACGGTGACTAAGGTGCTCCATGTCCCCTTTGAAGGCTAAGGGAGTCAATAGCATAGATACAAGCCACCCCATGCTCACTATGCTCAGCACCCAGCAACGTCACTGGGCCAGTCAATTTACTCACAGAAACACAGCCTTTCTCTTCACACAAGTGGTGTGGAAGAGTTTCTCCTGCCTTTATAGAGCTACTGATGTGAATTTTACCTCTCCTTTGCTGGGGAGCAGAACACCTAACTGGAGCGCAAAGTGAGGCTGCTTGGTTGTTGTTGGGCTTCCTTGCAGTACCCTGAGGGCCACAGTATATGCCAAGAACTGTTTCTTGCCTCTTCAGCAAACCAGAACCTCCCACTGCCTTTAGTTCAGTGGTGCCATTTGCTCCCAAATACCAGCCAGTTTAGGAATTCAAAGTAGGGCGTGGTATTAATAATTAAAGATACTATTTTTCAGTAAGATTGAGTAAATGGCCATACATGGAGGCAAAGTACTCAGAGGAACATATGTGTGTACACTGATGAAAGGAGGTTGTGCGCATTGGCGATAATCCGATTGCACAGGATTAGAATTTTTTTTTCAGACCTGGAAAATGATGATTTGAACCCAAAAAAGCAGCATTTTTTTTTTTTTATATTTTTTTCCAAATCACTGTTGATATGTATGCATCCAGAACAATTGGTGTGACCTCAGCTTTGCTGTGTTACTCAACTCCTATGTTAACATCCTGTTATGGCCAGCCCAGGAAATGGCAATCTCATTTTGCCAGTAAATTCCTATTACATTGCAATATCACATCTGATGCTGTTTTATATTAGGGACATGCAGCTAGGATGTTCCTGCTCTTTGCTCACATTGCTTTCCCTGCTTGCTAACTCCCCTATATGTTATTCGTAAAACTTTCATAAGTTGTCCGGAGACACTGGCTTCTCCACAGGAAAAAGCCCATGCAGAGGGAGAAGAAGTACCATACAAAATATTACTGTCATAGCCCATATCAGAGATCAGATATCTTCTGTGAAGGAGACCTCTGCATGTTCTAGCCACATCCCCACCTTTTCCTAAAGGTGCCTGAAATTCAAAAGGTTGGTACCTCAGTGTAGCTAGAAAGCTTTTTGGCATTTAAAATCCACCTGTAATTGCTGCCAGTCTTCTCTTCAGTCACTATATATTCAACTTTTTCTGGTCTCAAGGCAGTGAAGTCCAAGATAACTTTTCCTCTACACTGCTTACCCTCTCTTCCCTGTCTCCAGGGCTACCACACTGTGAGCTGGAGGGTTATGTGTCTCCCCGTTTAGGCTTAGCACCCCCTCTTAAAGGCTCTTGTTGACACACCAAATAGTCAATGACCTCTCCAGAATGTGCTGCTTCTAAGAAAGCTTTTTGAGATTTAAATAACACTTTTTTTTTGCAGTACAGGTTGTTAGGTTGAATGAAAGGTATTGGTATTGATAGAAGGGCTGTTAGCAGCTCCTGTGGGGAAAGAAGTACGAACAGTAAAGGCTGAGAGAGAAGCTCAGGCTTTTAAAAAGTAAAGAGATAATAATTTTATATTCGAAATTTAGGTAAGAGCTACTCCAGATTTATTTTTATACAGGTTCATTTCATTCACTTCATTGCAACAAAGAAAATCTTTCTTCTTCAGTTATCTCAGACAGTTCAAATAATGTCCATGAAGCATGTTTTACCACCTCAATTCCAAGGGATAGTTAATGTAATGGAACTAACAGAAACCCAATTAGGGCATGTTGTTTGATTAAATTGGAATCAATGGTAAGAAAAAGAGGGTTGCTGAGATATTTGACATGATGAAAATCTCTAGTAGAGGAGAAATGTGATTTCACAGACCCTAAAAACAGTTGTCCTGGGCTCAGCAGTAGCAGTCATTTTTCTCCTTCTTAGTGGCTGGTGCAGCGCTGTGTTTTTGACTTTCAGCCTGGGAACAGCGCTGATAACACCAATGGTTTTAGCTGCTGCTCAGTAATGTTTACTCTGACCAAGGACTTTGTGAGTCTCATGCTCTGCCAGGGAGGAGGGGAAGCCGGGAGAGAAGCAGAGACAGGACACCTGACCCAAACTGACCAAAGAGGTATTCCATACCACAGCACGTCATGCCCACCATGTAAAACTGGGAGCAGTTACCTGGAAGGGCTAGATCACTGCTCGGTCAGGCTGGGTATGGGTTGGCGGGTGGTGAGCGGTTGTATTCTCTTCCTTTGTTATTTCCCTTATCATTATTATCATTGGTGGCAGCAGCAGTGGTTTGTGTTATACCTTAGTTACTGGACTGTTCTTATCTCAACCCGTGGGAGTTACATTCTCTTGATTCTCCTCCCCATCCCTCTGGGAGCGAGGGGAGGAAGGTGGGGAGGAGTGAGAGAGCAGGCTGCATGATTTACAGGCTGAGCTTAAACCACAACAATAGTGTAGCTTGATTTAGTAAAAGGTGAGCCGAAGACTTGCAACACTCGCATACCTGTTTTTAAATGCTTTAGAATGTATCTTGCTAAGTTTATTCAGCATGTTGCTAGTAATGCCTGGTACAGAACAAACAGGATGCTAGTTAGTTAGGCTGTGTGTCTAGGAATTGTCTGCTTTTGCTTGCTAGTTCCACATCTAAAGTCATAAAAGTTGTAACAATGTCTAGCTAAATGTGATGAGATATGCTAATTTCATGTGAATGCTAAGGAGCAGAAGCAGATGAACTCTTAAGCAACAATGATCCTGGTTTTATGTAAATATGCCTGCTAAAAATAAATGAGGAAAGAGGAATATGGAAATAGATGATAAAATAATCATAGAATCATAGCTTTATTTAGGTTGGAAAAGACCTGTAAGATCATTGAGTCCAACTGTTAACCCAAACCTGACAAGTCCACCATGCCCCTAAGCACCGTATCTGCACACTGAATACCTCCAGGTACAGAATCACAGAATCACAGAATCCCAAGGGTTGGAAGGGACCTAAAAAGATCATCTAGTCCAACCCCCCTGCAAGAGCAGGGTAACCTACAGTACATCACACAGGAACTTGTCCAGGCGGGCCTTGAATATCTCCAGTGTAGGAGACTCCACAACCCCCCTGGGCAACCTGTTCCAGTGCTCTGTCACTCTTACAGTAAAGAAGTTCTTCCTGATGTTAACGTGGAACTTCCTATGTTCCAGTTTACACCCATTGCCCCTTGTCCTATCACTGGATATCACTGAAAAAAGCCTAGCTCCATCATCCTGACACCTACCCTTTACATATTTGTAAACATTGATGAGGTCACCCCTCAGTCTCCTCTTTTGCAAGCTAAAGAGACCCAGCTCCCTCAGCCTCTCCTCATAAGGGAGATGTTCCACTCCCTTAATCATCTTTGTGGCTCTGCGCTGGACTCCTTCAAGCAATTCCCTGTCCTTCTTGAACAGAGGGGCCCAGAACTGGACGCAATATTCCAGATGCGGCCTCACCAAGGCTGAGTAGAGGGGGAGGAGAACCTCTCTTGACCTACTAACCACTCCCTTTCTAATGCACCCTAAGATGCCATTTGCCTTCTTGGCCACAAGAGCACATTGCTGGCTCATGGTCATCCTCCTATCCACCAGGACCCCCAGGTCCCTTTCCCCTTCACTACTTTCCAGCAGGTCAACCCCCAACCTGTACTGGTACATGGGGTTGTTCTTCCCCAGATGCAAGACTCTACACTTGCCCTTGTTAAATTTCATCAAGTTTCTCCCCGCCCAACTCTCCAGCCTGTCCAGGTCTCGCTGAATGGCAGCACAGTCCTCTGGTGTGTCAGCCACTCCTCCCAGTTTTGTGTCATCAGCAAACTTGCTGAGGGTGCACTCAGTTCCCTCATCCAGGTCATTGATACTTCCCTGGGCAGCCTGTTCCAAGGCTTGACAATCCTTTTGTCAATGAAAACTGGGAAAATAAAAGTCCTTAATACCAATGTAGCATTAAGAAGCAGGCACTTCTTTATTGCAGCACTGGGTGCTTGGTGGAATTTCCGCAAATCAAGCACACCCCATGTTGATTTCATCCTTACATTTATACACAAAAATTACAAGGTAGTACACTCCCAGTTACAATGATTGGTTAGTGATTTGCATACAATTATAATATCTGCTGGGTCGTTCTCTTCTGTTACTATGCTTGCACAGAGGAAGGGTCTTCACCTGGGCAAGGGTGTTCTTGATCTGTGGGTGTGTTTACTAGTATTATAACAAAGGCAATTTACTTCAGGACACCATAAAAGTAAGCTTTGTTGCCAAGTTGGCTGGCTAGATTTCTACCTTGCCAGGCTGTCAAATAACTCATCCGACATACAACAGACCCTACGTGCTCTGGTTATGTTCTAGAGAGTAAGGACTAGGGCTAACATGCAGGGACTTCAAGCAACACAGCGTCAGATTTCAAGTAACACAGCAAACCATGCTAACACAAAGGTTCTCAAATCAAGATGTTCCTATAGGCAACTGTTCCACAAACAAACAGAAAATATAAAAAGATTCAGTAAACTTAAGATGATCTGGAACACTTTCGGTCAAGTATTTTTTCCTAATACCCAATCTAAACCTCCTTGGGTGCTACCTGAGGCCATTCCCTCTTGCTCTATCACTTTGTTACTTGGGAGAAGGGACCAACACCCACCTCACTACAACCTCCTTTCAGGTAGTTGTAGAGAGCAACCCCCCCCCCCCCCCCCCCAAGAGACTGAACTGAAATCAGACTTCGCCATCCACTGTCTCAAAGGTTGGTGTGAGAAGCTGAGGTCCACTATCTCGAAGATGGGTGTGAGGAGCTGAAATAGGACTCCACTGTTCACTGCCTGAGAGATGAGTGGGAGGAGCTCAGATAAGATTACGTTATCTCAAGTGCTGGTGTGAGGAATTGCTGTCCATTATCTCACGGATTGCTGACAGACATGCGCAGCTGAAGAGCTGGCTGCAAGAGCAGCAAACTGGGTGCAGGTCATCCACCAGGAATGTGAAGTACCTGACATTAACAACAGAGGTACATCACCCAACACATAACAAAAGGGGAAAAAGGTAATTGCCCTTGTGGCCACCCACCTCCGATGTGGACTACAGACCCTGGGGGACACCCACCACCAAAGACATGACTACAGACCCTTGGGACACTGCTGGATCCATGGTGCTTGAAGAAGACCAGTTACCTCCTGAACATACTGTCAGTCAGTATGAAACAGGCAAGAACAGGACAATGAAAGATGAAACTCTGGAAGAGCTTGTGGAGAATCTTCTGACAGCTTGTGAGGATAATTATTTTACCTACAACAATACACTTCTATCAACATACAGAGCCTTTGCTTCTGTGCAGGAAGTACTGGAAGTTGACAGATTGGGATAAATGGAGACCTCAAGCTGTGAAGAAGTTAAAAGCAGGAATTTCTTTGAAAACGAAGCCGTTATCCACACATGCATACCTGGAGACCCCAAGTTGTGAAGAAGTTGCACTGTTTCGGATCCTCACATTAAACTGGCATCATGGCCACCCACCTCCAATGACAACTACAGACCCTGGGGGACACCAATCACTGAAGATGATCACTACGGACCCTCGGGTCACTGCTGGATCCATGGTGGTTGAAGATGACCAGCTACCTCGCCCATGATGCATACACTGATGCAGATGCACCTCAGCTGGGCTATGGATCCTGCCACCTTTCTGAGGGCAGAACTCCTCATTCCTATGTAACAATTCTCAGGTGCTTCTGTAGTTTCTAACACATCCATAACCCTTGCGACTTTGCTGCCACATAGATCTCCATCCCTGACTATGTGTGGTAGACCATGCTAGCACACCATCCATCAAACACTGGCGTGCCACCCCAACGCTTATCTCTAGTGAGCCTGTTTTTATCCCTTTCCTCCTTCAAATACAGTAGAGTAACCTGAATTATTCTGAATAGATTTCCCTTATTAAGACAGGTCAGCTGCTCTTTTTAATTATCTTCTTAACACTACTGTCAATGTATGCCTTATCAAAATATGCATCTTTGCTGCTGCATTTATAGTCACCCTATTTAAAATCAAGACAAAATACTTGTGTGTGTGTGTGTGTGCAGGGTACTGAAATAATCCTAAGTGCATATGGCAACCCAGAGTAGATGGTCTGAAAAGACTCAGTCACAGATAACAACAGGAGACTACTTACAAGTGTGTCATTTCCTTTGCCAAACTAGCAATTGACGGAGGACACACATTCTTCCCTATCAATTTTGTCTCAGCTGGTGAATTCCAAAGCTGGCATCCAGTCACTCAGCAATATAAGACATATTTATTATTGTGCAATTAGCTACCTACTTGTTTTCTGCTCTTTTTATAATTAATGCTTCATGTCAAAGCATCCCTAGCTCCTGGAACATCTACAGGTTTCTGAACAGATGTAATCAATGAGGGGTCTAAATACCACATTTAATGGTATCACCACACATAGACAATGAACACAGAGATATTAACTGGGTAAAAATTATAAAAAAACCCCCATCAAAACCCCAAATAAACCCTGCAAAAAAACCCAAAACAAAACCAAACACAAAAAAAATGGATAGAGCCCAAAACTGCAAGTGCTATAAATTATTTTTAGGCTGAGTGGATATAAAGCTGTCATAGATGGGCAGACTTCATGAACTTCTGAGCTCAGGCATAATTGGAAGTATGTATCTTAATTGTGCTTCACATACGTCCATAGAGTGGTAGATTAGCTGCCTCGTTTTTAAAATGCTTGTAATAATTGCAGTGATTGAAAAGAAACGCTTCCTTCAATGATACTGCTCATGGATACGCTTGACTGGCTAGCACTGTGGGACGTGAGACAGAGTGACCCCATTCTGTCTGCATTCAACTAGGGCAGTAAACAGTATCTATGGGGCAGCAAAGGCATAGCTGGGGAAGAATACATCCCTTTGAATTTGTGCTTAGAAACGCAACTGGCAAGGCTGGGTGATTTATCTCTAGAGCTGTCTTTTATGAGACTTTCTCAGCTTTTGCTGCATGCTTCAAGGCAGCTTTGCAAATCAGACTGGATCATGTTGTTCCTCCCACCAGGATGCTGTTCTGCAGCAGGATGACTCCAGGGCCTGCCTTGAATGTTGGTCTGACACCTGCTGTTGGCAACTGAAATCTTTCCACTGGCTTCAGCAGGAGCAGGGTCATGCAATTGACCACATCATAACACTGATATCATACTATTGCTTCTCAGGAAAAAAGACTGTGATTCTTCAGTGCTAAAGCCATAATCTAAGTGGCAGAGGAGTTGGCAGGGAGGATGTGCAGGATGTATGAATACCCTACCTTACCACAGTGTGAATGGCTTGGCACCAACTCTTATTGACACCTGCCTTATCTGCAGGAGGAGAGGATTTAGGCTAAGAAGAAGGACAAGGGCAATAGACTGGCTGCAAAACAGGAATATGTTACACCATATGTCATAGAGTCATAGACTCATAGAACAGTTAGGGTTGGAAAAGACCATAAGGTCAACTAGTTCCAGCCCCCCTGCAATGGGCAGGGACACCTCACACTAACCCATGTCACTCAAGACTCCGTCCAACCTGGCCTTGTAAACACGGTGTGAGGTGCCATGATAATACAGACCTCTGAGAAGTGGAATCACAAGTCCCTTAAAAGTTACTTCATGTAATTAATGGCTAATGTGATGCATGAATGCTGCAGTTTTGAGGACATCCCCCCCCGCCCCATCACTTTCTGTCACACATGCCTTCCTGATCCATGTCTTCTGAAGCTCCTAGTTCCCCCCTGCTCTGTTACTGTCGGTTAAATATAAGCTGTGGATGCTGCAACATTCCCTGCAGCCATTTAACACACAATCCAGCCCACTACTCTCATCAGCATTTCTGTCATGCCAGAAACTACAGCAACTTGAGCTGCCTTCAGAGAAAAAATATCTCAAATGAAACCACACAGATTCCATTCCCGTGGCAGGCAAATCAGTTCCCCTTTGAATAACTTCAAAAATGACTTCTGCTCTGGCAGAACATGTAGCATCTTTTCATTCTCCACAGGCCTGCTGCACCTGTGGTACACGATGCTGCACTACTACTGGAGCATAAACCTAGCTAGGGCACTGAAGTGGTGATAATTTGTAGCAACGCAGGTAATGTGAGGTTAGGAGGCCCTGCTAACACATCATAGGCCGCCCAGGAGCCACTCAGGGCATGAGCCGCACCTGAGAGTTACAGGAACACCACTGAGCTCAGGCAGGAAACCCAGTCATCCCAGTTTAAATTGGTCACATCTGTTGGTGGGCAACAAGGGATAAAAGACAATTCAATTACTGAAATGACAAAAATCCCCTTTCTGGCCCACTTCACCTATTCAGGTTACAACACAGTATCACAATTTCTCATCCCAGCACAACATGCAAAGTAGTAAACAGCAGTGAGTGAGCATGGATGGCTTGATGTAGGGGGCTGAACTTCTTCCAAGTGTCCTTGCTGTGTCCCTGCTGAACTGACTAGGGGAGAGTAAGGGTCAACAGGAGAGGACAAAAATCGTTATCTCCTTACAAAGCCAGCAAACTCTGTGGTGCTCCTTTGCCTTTAAAGTGTGGAAGAGAGGCTCTGTTGTTCAGAAGGCTCTGGGAGTTGATTGTTTGGGATCCCTGGGAATGAGGCCCAGTCTTCTCTGTGCTGGGAGGTGGATTCCTGGGACTGGAAACTCCCTTTTTTTCCCAGGCTTGACTGATGTGATAGCTCCAACCCACAGGCACTACTGCAGTTGGAGGAGCAGGAAGCAGCAGCCTGCCTGGCCAAGCATATTCTGCCTCCTGTCCAGGGAACAAAGAATGTGAAACCATGCATTTTGCTGGTTGAACCTGGCCTGGGAGCACTAATCCACCTGAGTTTAGTCTGTACCTCTCCTCCCTTGAACCAGGTCCAGTCTCCCAGGTACCAAAGCAGGGATTATACAGTAGCCTTGGCACTGCTACTTCATTAGTCTATAGTACTGGTGACAAAAACCCAGAACAAAAAAGCCCTGCTTGCTGCCAGTATTCCTTTTTTTTTCTCCCTTTACACATCCTGGACTGGCTGTACTGGCTGTCCTGGCCAGCTCATGTGGTAGAGAGATCTGGGAGGGAGGAGGTGCTAGCAGTATCCCAGCAGAATGATGCAGGCAGGCAGGCAGGCCTGGAAGGAACACATCATTTTTGGAGCTGATGCATGCTGAGAGGCCTGTGGGTGTCTGGTCACGGCCAAGGAAGCAAGGTCCGTGCTTCAAATACTGTTTCAGACAGAAAAGAGGCGGTGGTTTACTGCAGAATGAGAAACTGTCATGCTTCATGTATGGAAAGCATGTCAGTCATAGATCCATAAATGTATATTTTTTGCAGTGCAAGTGAATGGTGATTGAAGAGAAAATATCTTCATGGAAGTTTTTTTAGCTGAACACAGGCATTAGACTCAATATGGAAGTAACTGCATGAAATAACATGGCCTTTCTTATGCAGACTTTATGATCTGATTTTTCCCTGTTGGGTAGCAGGAAAGGTATGAACTTCTCAATTCTTTTTTTGTTCCCTGCTGAAAGATGCTCATGTTCCTTGGCAGAATTAAGCTAGTGTGTATACAGCAAACAAGAAACACAGTTTTCTGTTGAGCTGTGAGGAAAGATTGGCAGCAAGGGAAGGAAGAGGTCAGCAGGTATTCTGCATACATCGGGAAAGGATTCAGCTACAGTGAGGAAAAGAGAGCTGGGGACTGTCAATGGACAAGCAATACAGTGCATTCTCTCTATATATACATATCCACCCAAGATTTGATTGACATTGTTATTTATTAAAAGCACGCAGCTTCTTTGCTATATTCTTTTACTACTATGTTCACTTCTTGTTTATTTTCTATAAAGTATGTCCTTATTTGTTGCATGTAACCAACAAACTGGAGAGCAAATTGTAGACATTTCTGTAGTGATTGTATCTGCGTTGCTAAAATCATCTCTGAGTTATGTAGAGATCTCGTTGGTGCCACAGGGAATCATCATGAAATTGTTTGACAACTCATATTGATTTCAAACTGCTAGTCATGTTTCTTCCTAAGACCAGCATATGCAGCAGTCCCTGAGATACAGAGTGCTGCTGTGTGGTATCATAACAGCAAAATAACTCTTCTTGGGTTTATGTCCCTGCTCTCACTGAATGCTTTTCGGATTCCTTAATTAGGCATAAATGACTCGGATCTCCCAGATCTGTCACTCACTTGCAGAGTGCTCAAAATACGAGATTTATACAGGAATCCACCCCTTTAGGATGGAGGGCGGCCAATCACAGTCCTGCTGCAGTGAAAATGATCCTTCCGTCGAAACCAGGCAGAGCTGCCTGAAGGCAAAGGATTTCCAGAGCTGCCGAGCCTCTTCCCTTGCTCTCATCCAATAAGCTTCTTTCTGTCCTCGTTTTCAGAGGTGCAATTAGGTACCTCGCATGCAGCGTTTCTCTAATGTGGTTTTAAGGCACAACAATATTCTCGGCAGCAAAATGCAACAAGCAGAACACTGCAAATCTGTGGATTTGTCTCTGGTCCGGGGAAAGAAGGCATGTTGGGTTCCCTTCGCCCCAGCCCAAGCTTAGAGACTTGACTCTCCCTGCACAAGGAGTTTCCTAAGCAATCTCCAGCGAGGCTGTTATCCCAGAACAGGTAGCTGCCGTCCCTATGGAGATAAGGGGAGGGGGGAAGGGAGAAGCAGATGCGTTCTGGATCAAAGGTTACGCTCTTCAGGGCTTGAAGTGATCCAGCCTGGGCAATCGCTTCCTCAGGCCGCGAGGACTGACTAACGACGACAACCCCCCCCTTCGTACCACACACCCTTTTCAAGGCGGATTCCCGCAGTGCAAAGCCCTAAGGTGCACCTGCGAGGAGCAGAGCGGAAGCTGAAAAGGGCCGGGGCCACCACCACGCACCGCTCTGACGGCCCTGCGGCTGAGGGGCCGCGCCGCTCGCAGCCGCCGGCAGATGGCCCCCGCCGCCACCCTCTGGGCCCGCCGCAGCACCGGGGGCTGATCAGGCGAAGGAGGGGCCGGCTCCGCCGCGCTCGATTTCCCAGCCCGCTGCCCTCCTCCTCCTCCTGTTCCTCCGCCTCGGCGCCGGGGCGGGCGCGATGGCTTCCTGAGGGCGATGCTCTGGGCCGCCGCCTCCCGCTCCTCCTCCTCCTCCTCCGCCGCCGGGTGCTCGGTGGGCGCGGGCGGGCGGGCGGCTCCCGGCGGCTCTCGCGAGGTGAGGAGGCCGGGCCGGGGCTCGGGCGCCAGCCCTCCCGGGGCGGGGGCAGCCGCCGCCTCCTCCCGCCCGCGCCTCAGCCGCCGGTGCCGGGCGGGGGGAGCCGGGCAGCGCGGAGGTGCGGGCTGTGTGAGGGGGCAGGAGGGAGCGGGCGCTGCGGGCTGCGTGCTGGCTGTTCCTCCGCTGGAAATGCCCCCCCTGGCCTCGCCGGCAGCCGGGAGCGTCATGTAGTGCGGAGGGAGCCGGCTCCGCGGGGCGGGAGAAGCCCCTTCCCTCCGCCTCCCTTTCCCTCCGTCCCTCCTTCGGCTCCGCGCACACCCCGCACCACAGAGGCACCGCACGGGCGCCCCCTCCCCCGCCCGCCGGTTGATGCCCGCCTCGCCTGGCGGAGGGGCGGCGAGCCGCTGAAGCAGCCCCGCCACCGGGCACCCCCGGGCGCCGGGCAGCGCCGCCATGGCCGAGGAGAGCTCCGACGTCCCCAAAGAGTTGATCGGTAAGGGACGGGGCATGGCGGCGGGGATGGGCATGCAGGGGCTAGGGGGAAGGGGAATGGAGGGCAAGTTTGGGGGCCGCCGTGCGCGACCCCCGGCTGCAGCGCTGCCGGTGGGGGGACCCGGTGGCCGTGGCGCAAGGTGGGAGCTGCGCAGGGTATGGCTGGGGAGCCGTGGGGGTACTCCGAGGAGCCGTTGGGGGGCGGCGGGGCCGCGCCGCAGGCGCTCGGCCCGGCTGCTGCCGCTGCGTGTGGGGAGCGGGCGGGCAGGCGGGGGGCTGCGGGCCCGCGGCGGGGAGCGGGGCGGCGGGGAGCGGGCAGGGGCCGTGCCCGTGGAGCCCGCTTCTGCCGGCGCGGGGCTGCCCCGCGGCGAGCGGTGGGTGACAGGCGGAGCCGGCCCGGCGGCTGCCCCCCGGAGGGCTCTGCCGGCGAGGCTGCCGGGTCTGCAGGGGCTGGCGGAGTGCGGGGAAGCTGCCTCGGCCCCCCGAGCCTCCCGCGCCGGGACAGCAGCCCCGCCGGGGCCAGTCCTCCGAACCCCTCGGCCTGAGGGCGCGGGCTGAGGCTGCGAGCTGTACCTCTGGCCGCTGCGCCTTATTTCGCCTCGGGGCTTGGCGTTAAGACTTTTTCCAATGTATGTACGAAGGAATGAGGGTATTTGTAATTAAAGTTTTATGGCCACATGCACGCAACCCCCCGTGTTGCACGGTGAGCGCGTCAGAGGTGATGGTAAGGACCTTGGAAATGCTGTCATCACTGTTGGGGAGCTTCCGACAAGTGGATCATTAATGCTGTATGTTGGCAGCCGGTGTCATATGGAGGGAGCAAGTCTGATGCTCTAGGCCTGGTCCTCAGCCACCTCACTGAGGCCGAACTTCCTTTGGTTTGCAGTTTTGCCTGTTGAAGGAGAGATCTAAGGATGTCACCAACGTTAGAATAATTTAAAGTGTTGCTTTAATGATAGATGGGAACAGACATTTGTCAGACAGTAAGATACATGTTGCGTTGAATATAAACCTTTGAACCTTATCTAGGTCCCTTACAGTGTTGCATTTAATTCAGATTCATCAGTCAGGGCTATAGGTGGCAACTGATTTTAGCATTTAGAAAATATTGCTAAAAATCTGATGGATGGTTGCAGCTGTCACAGGGGTTTTTTTTTTCTGTATAGGCAAAATAGCTGTATTTTGCAGTGCTTTTAGTGTGCAATCCATGTGGTTTGCTTTAGTCTGTAGCTTACTACTAAGTGATGAGCTGGGAAGGCTGCTGGTAGTAGCTATGATCAAAAAAACTGTTTCTTTTTAAAAATGGCCAAGCATGTTTGAGGTGCTAATACATGGTACTTGTTACTCACTGTAGATCTGTGCTGTGCCCTAGTGTTGTAGGTGAGGTGTAGAGCAAAGTGAGCATCTTCACACATCCCCTCCTCTGTTGGCTTTGTTTAAGAATTACCCCCCAGTCCTGGTGCCCTGCAGCCAACTTGCTTTTTCAAGGGCTCTTTTGTGATGTGTGGGTCTGTTAATATAGATTGGTTTAATTTCTAGCAGTATTTTAGTGTCCGCATGTTAAAATTGAACCTTTTAAATAAGTCTTTTTGTAGTAACCTTGTTTTGAGAACAGGATGAAAGGATGTGCCTTAACACTTAGCGATTGGAGCATGGAGATTAAACTGGGAGTAGGAGTAGATTAAACTGGGGGTGGAAGTGTTTGAGCTGTGGCTTTCATTGTGTTTCTTCCCATGTAACCTTTGTCAGGTCTCATAGGTCATAGTCTTCAGAAAAAGCTCTGTCTCACTGTTGGCTTACCTGGATCCACTCCTCTGAGGTGTGGATGTATGAAGTCTCCAGCATCAGAAATAGATGAGTGCTTTAAAATGTTTCCATCTCTGAATCTGAAAAACAACTTTGCAAGTCCACTGTGTAAGTTCCTTACACAGTGTGTAAGGAAGTAGCCTCAGTCACATGGAGAATATCTATGAAATCTGTATCTTAACTCTTTGAAGATGTTTTTTGAGCCCTTT
Source organism: Lathamus discolor (assembly GCF_037157495.1). NCBI lineage: Eukaryota > Metazoa > Chordata > Aves > Psittaciformes > Psittacidae > Lathamus > Lathamus discolor. The sequence continues at coordinate 98,455,371 of NC_088885.1, read as the reverse complement.
CTGGCAGATAGAGATTTGGAGGGAGTGGACATCCTGATGCTTTCTGGAATTTTGGGTCCCAGGCCCTTTCTCTCCCTTCTGTGGCTTCTTGAAATAAGAGGCCTGGAGCTGAGGGCTTGCAGTTGCTCCCACTGCTGCTGTGTGGGACAGCAAAGGCAAGAAGAGGGTCTCCCCACATTGGCTTTTCAGGAGGAAGTCCCTTGCTAGATGCACGCATTTGGAGCTGTTTGTGGGAGAGGAGAAACTGAAAGGCAGAGATAAAGTAGCAGAGACAGCACCATTATCTTTCCTTCTGTGAGGAGGTAGGACTTGAAAAAAAACTGAGTGGTCAGCTTGCTTCTGGCTTCCTCAGCAGGAACAGAGAATCTGGAACTGGGCATTACTCATGGGAGAGGAGGACTCAGGAAAATTGTTCCCATCAGGCTGGACTTTTCCCTGGGCTTTGGTTACCTGGCTGCTCAGGGAGCTGGCTGCTTGGCTTATGACCAAGCAGTTGCCCAGGGAGCTGGCTGTCTGCCATGGGGCTGCCATGGCTTGAGGCAGGCTTCTCGCCGGGCAAACCGCTGCTACCGAGGAGCTTTTGTTTCCTGATAGGAAAATTAAAATTCCAGGGGAAATCATGCCAATGTCGCAGAAGGACCTCTTTCTGGTGAAGAGGCTCTCCAGCCAAGTGCATGTCTGACTTGCACACCCTTGTGCCCTGCAGGCAGAATGCTGTGGCCTGGGCTAAATGTCCAGACTTAATAAATGATGTATTGTTTGCTGTAATGTATTCTGACTACCACACGAAAATTGTGCAGAGAAGTGCTATACAGAGCATTATAATTAAAAGCCATAGGAATAGCCTATTATCTTCAATTTTAGCCTTTAAACTTTAGCATGCACAAGGGCAAAGTGTGTGTCTGAGGAGGGTGGAGACTTGCCTTTGGCAGATGCCAGTTGTAGTGCTGGAAATAGGTTAATGTGTTTAAAAGGTTTCTTTCTCTTTCCTTTTCTGTGGGGGCTGGGGAGAGAAACTTAAGGAAGGTGCCAAATTGGGTCTTCTAGATGAACTTCTCTGTTTATCTCGCAATTACATCAGTGTCAGTAGTTGTATAAGCTTTCTGACACTGTTCCCTGTGTTAGAAGTTCCCTTCAGGCCAGGGTGCAAATGTTTAGGGGAAGGGCTGGTTCATTTAGTACTTGGCAGAATGGTGTATACATGTGTATGCATATACATATTGAAGCATTATGGCAAGTAATGTAACTTTGGTGTTGGCACCATGAGGTGGCTACACTGTCGTTAGGACTTGGACTGAGACCAGTGTTGCCCTCTATAGCATCCTCTGCAGAGCTGTCAGGTATTAGTATCTGGAAGCCTGCTTGGTTTGCTTTGCAACTTGAATGTGCAGAATGCAAAAATGTGTGAGCACTTGCTTTTCCTTTGCCTGACCCATTTGGCCTCCGTGACCAGCAACAGGCTAAAATTTGTGCAATGCAAGTAGTTAATTTGCTTTAGCAAGCTTTTCAGGTACAAATAGTAGCAAGCGAGGAATCTGTTTTCTTTTCCCAGAGTAGAGCTAAGCAGTGCTGGGGCTTGTCTTGGGAATGCTTTTGATGTCTAGGTAGTGCAGGAAAGAAGTATCAAACTATGTTTAGAATCCTGGCATATGACATTGATAATCCTATCATATTAGACCTAAATTACTGTGTAGATGACACACTTAAAAAAAGTTGTACTTGTGTTAGGTTGTGTTCAGTCCTGGTGAATGTGCATGAGACTTCCATGATTGCAAGCAATCAAGAACAATGTTGTTGAGCTATGTTGAACAGCATAGCTCTGTGTCTTCCTGAAAACTCGAAAGAGGTGTCTTTTTTTTTTTTTTTCCTTCTCATGTTGACAGTGGAGGTGTTTAATTAAGGTATTGTCTTTTATTTCAGAAAGTGTCAGGGATGTTATTGGGAGGAAAATCAAAATTTCGGTCAAGAAAAAAGTAAAGCTGGAAACCAAGGGAGACAAGGTGGATAACAAGGTATTGGTAAGTATGACGGAATGACTCTGATTATGTGTGAAGGAAAAGCCAGTATCTTTTCAGGAGGCATTAATTCTCCTCTGAAAGGCTTCTTTGAACTTTGTGTGTGCCATTACTTTTGTACTTTCTTACTAGCCTGCACAGCAAGTTGATGTGAAGGCATGCACATGAACACACGTTTGTCACTGAGTTATTCTTCAGAGTTTAGGGTATTGGGCTGTTGATGATGTTAAAGCAAGCTATTATTAGAACCTCTTCTAAAACAATTTGCTGCCTTTGCCGGTTAGGTTTCTTGTTTACATCTGTAGGAATTTTGAGTGGATGAGAAATGCGAAATGAGGCATGTGGAATTATTTATCTTTTGAGAATCTTCTGAAGCTGTTATGTGGTGAATAGTAAAACTATTGTGCTTTTTGAACTCAAATGACTATTTGTACTTTTTAGTATTCTCTGTTAAGTCACACATCTGCATGTTAAAAGAAATGCTTAATGTGTGGGATCCTCCCTTGTCATTCCTGAAACTGTAGTGGAGCAAAGTGTCAAATTAATCTCTCTTAAGTATGCTTTCCTGTTTCCTCAAGAATAGTTTTGCTGGCCTCTCTTGATAAGAAGGAAGCTGTGGTAATGAGCTGGTATGCTTACATACTATCTTGGATATGCAAAAAGAGATGGAACTTTATTTCTGTATTCTTTTGCTACATCTTTCTCAGCAGAACTAGAGTAACAAACATAAGTACAGTGCTGCTAGAATATTTTGCAAGATATTTGAGATTTGGTGCTTTGTGCCTGTAAAAGTGTATTGCAGATTTGAAAGTTTCATTGCCAAAACTGTTGTTACAAATTTTGGGTACATGCCCTATGCAGATACTCTGTTTTGTCTTTAAAATCTGTATCTTATTAATCAGTTCTGAATTGCTTTCGTAAAGTACATGTTGCTTATTCTTGGGCAGTAAGACTGTAGATAATAGTCTACTTTTCATCAAGAGCAGCTACTTAAGGAATTTGAAGTATTTTCTGCATAATACCTACCCATGTTATGTGGGGCTCCTGGATTTACAGTTCTTGTGGTGGAAATAGGTTGACTATGTAAATGCTGATAGATTGTTTCAGTTTATTTAAAAGCCATGTTTATAGGGAAGGCTGACAGGTTCACTGAAGTGGTAGCAGTTGATTGACTTTTAGTTTTATACAGAATTGTTATTCTTATCAATAGTGAAATATATTGTGAAAATACTGCAATACTGTTCTGATCTGATGGGACCTAAAGAATGTTGATATTTGAATTGCCAGTGAAGTTTCTGAGGGGTGTACTACTTGGCCTAGATGTGATGACTCAGATGTTTTTTCTCTCTCTAATCTCTGAAGCTGTCAGGTGGGAGACTTTAACCTTTTATGACTGAAGAGGTACTGCAAGAGACACACGTTTTTAAGGTGTTCACAAGTTAGCGAGCACTTCCTGTGTGTGTGCATGCACACTGTCTTCAGTGCAGAGGATAAGTCTTTCAAGGGGATGAATTGCAGAAGGGGATGTTGTCTGGAAGAGCAAATGGTTCCATGATAAAAAATGCAGGGGATTTATATGGGGGGGGGGGGGGGCGGGGAGAGGTTTTCATGGTCAGAGGAATTGACTGCTGACTGCTTGGGTTGGATTTTGTGTTTTCTTCTACCACAGAAGAAAACTGCCCTGTGTGAAGCTCCACAAACCACTATGGCATCTTTTTTACAGTGTTTCTCTAATTGCATGTGTATCTTTATGTGGTTTGGGGTTTGGTTTTTGGGTGGATTTTTTTTCTTTTTTTGTTTGTTTGTTTGTTGCAGAAGTGCTGAGTGCTGTCTGCTGTGGCAGGGCCAGTGGAAGCTGTGGTTCCTTCTGGGGATTCAGAGTTCTCTGAAATGCAGAGTGCTCTGAAAAAATGACACCAGCGACACCTTAAGTTGCCATAAATTAGTGGAGACTTTTTGGCCTTGCTGTGTCTACAAACTTGTTTTTGACCTGTGAAGTAGAGGAGATGTACTCTCCTCTCCTCCAGAGTGATGCTGAAAACAGTTAACATTGCTTCAGAGATATGCAGATGCTTAATACTAAATGCCATAGGAAAGCTACTGACAAAATTAAGAATTTTTATACTCCAAGCTGAGACTTCACAATATTCAGTAGATAATGCATATGATTGCATTCTGACCAGGGCAGGTAAAACTGCATACTTGAATTGCTGTGCCTTGGGGTAAGCATGTCAAACAGAATGCTGAATGAAGTGTTGGCAGCAAGGGCAATTCAGTAATTAAAGACTATATCCTTAAATGTATGCACCAGAGGGATCAAATGTGATTGCATGGGCAGCATTCATGCCAGCACTCCTTGACTCCTGAGAGCTTAGTTTTGAGATGTTAATCTTTTGAGTGTGGTCTCTTGAGTGCACGTGTAGCAATGAATTGTTTTGAGGTTTTTGGTTTAAATTTTATTAGTAGTTGGGAGTTTACAAGCAGATTAGGTAGCATTCATTGGGTCCAGCACTTAATAAGGAGAAAATACTAGTTGCTGTCAGGGTAGCTAACCCCAGAGCCATGGTGAAATTGCTCAAGGTTTTAGAGGAGGTTGATCGCACAGGCTGGCACTGAGCCCTAGTACCCAGATCTGTGCTTTAATTAAATGATCTCTCATTTTTCATTTCTAGGAAATTTGAGTAAAATCAGTACCAATTTGAGAAAGGAAGATTATTTAAAAATGACTGCACTTGGCAGGTGCCTAGGAAATCACTTGACCCCTAGTCCTGTTGTTCATAGGGTATTCAAGGTGCAGAGTACTAGAATATGGATATAACCATCTACTTAAGTCACTCTGCTATAGGAAATTCCTCTGATAGTTAAGATAGAAATTGGAATCTGAGAGTAAAGATGAAACAGTGGAAAACCCCTGCTGTTGCTTGAAATAAGGTCCTAATGTTGAACTGGTGAAATTGGTGGATAAAGTCCATGCTTGCCTTAAGGTGCTTTAGGATCTCAGCTTTCAGTGCCAAAGTTTGGAAATTATGACTAGTTTTGACATAAACTGGACTTAGTCTGCACAATGAGTTTGCTGCCTTAGTATTCTCAATCTGCAGTTGCTTAGTTATTCAGTTAGTCATAATGATGCAAACCGGTAAACACAGTGAGCCTCTCAGCTGCCTCTGGCCTGTTGGTACCAGGTCTTGGATGGTCAGGCAGCAAGCTGGTACCCAACCCTGAAAAGGCAATAACCAGTTTAAGTGAGCAGGTCAGTCCTCACACGTTTAGGGTCAAACTCCAGCTCTATCCAAGTCATCTTGATACTTTAGCAGAGCAAAGCTGCTGTTAGGTAAGGTGAGGAACCTTTCAAGTGACACGCTGATGAGGAATTACTGCCTTATGGGCAAGGGGTGCTGGCAGTACCACTGTGCACCAGCAAGGCAGGCAGCAGGACCAGTGGTGGTGGCTGGGGGCAGCTTTAGAGCTGAGGCAGAGCCGAGATCAAGCCAGGCAGTTGGGTTTGTGAGGCAGGCTCAGGCAGGAAAATGACCAAGCACAGGCATTGCTCAGGCCGTGGCTGAGTGCTGGAACTCCAGAGCAATATGGGGAGCCCTGGTCAAGGCTTCTCCCAGCTTTCTGGGTTGCATACCTGTGCCATGTCAGGTGCAGACAGCCAAACTGAGGCAGGGCCCTGGGGCAGGCTGCCCTAGCTGGCTCCATGTGACCCTCATGCCAGAGGCAGAGTACTACTGCGTTGGGCTTCAATGTGGTTCTCACAACAATAGTCTTATTGGGTTAAAATAGATAAAGATACCACTATTTTGTAATCAGTCAAGGATTGCTTTGGTTTCCTGGGATTGTTTTGTTTAAAGCTGTTTTCTTACGAGGTCAAGGCTTAAGGCATCATGCAGAGTGGCTGCTGTGTTCCTTTCTCACACTGACAACTCTGACCTTCTCTGTAGTTTCAGCTTAAGCTGACGGGTATGTAGAGGTCTCAGTTGTAATGATAAGAGTCGCTTTTTGGGGCACTGGGGAAAGGCAGGCAGAAAAACAAGAGAAACTTAACACCTACTCCCTCTCATAAGGGCCCCATTTTGGCACGATAACGAATCAGTCAGAATGTCCTGTCCATGAGAAAAATTTCAGCGTTTTGTCTTGTTTTGTTTTTGTTTTTTTTTTTTTTTAAACCAGAGGCCTCAGGCCTTGCCTTCAGACAAACCCCACTGGGAAACTAAGTTTCTTGATTTTAGTGTTTGTGGTGCTGCTTTTTCACCCTCAAAATAGCCAAGGCATCTGTACAATACTCAGCGTTTTGTACAATCTGTACAAATACTTGCTGAGTATTTCCCATTGCGGTTTCTTTCTATCAGATTTATTGTAATTAGTAGCAATAAGAGGTAAAATTGTAAGGCAAAAGCAAGATGTTAAATACATCTGACCAACTCCTTATGAAATACTGATATTTTCAGGAGTGGCTCATGACCAGAATTCAGGATTCCTCTTACTTTTTGTTTCTTTCCTGTTTATGAAAGAGAATACTCCTAGACTGACTGCCTTTGAGATTAGTTTTCCTTTCCAAAATAATTTTATTTTTGACATTAAGGACAAGGAAATGTTGCAAAAGACCATGCTCTCTGTAGGGCTGGTCTGTTTTTTTGCTATATTCTTGGGTCGTTTGTGTGTGGTTTTGTTGTGATTGGTTTTTTTTTTTTTTTCTTTTTGTAATGTATTCCTAACCTTAAGGGCATGAAGTAGTGTAATGTGATGTAGTGACCAACAGCACTTTATTAGGAGATCCCCTTGAGGATTCTCTGTTAAACTGCTGCCCCAGGTCTTTGACTTTCTTCTCTTTGTTAAAATAACACAATGGTGCTTCTGGAACCAGGACAGTTGCTTTGGCAGGTGGCTTCCCTGGGAGTAATCTCTATGTCCCTGTCACTTTCTTTGGGACATATGTTTCCATGGGCTTTTAAAACAAAATTTTTAGTCGACTGCTGTCAAACAGGTTTATATTTGTTCTGTGCACATGGTGTGAGATTTCATGTGCTGCTTCCGAAGACTTAAATAGAATTTTGGTCTTTGTAAGTTAAAAAGATCTATCTGCATTCATTTTTAAAGGAGCAATTTTGTGCTGTCCATGTGGCTTCTGAATGCTGTCTGAACAACCTGGCTGACTGCACTGAAGCAGCTGAGAAAAGCCTGTGTGAGCTGCAGTGCCTGTTCAGCTATATGGGTGGCAGTCTCCAGGTGGAGGCAGAAATAATATTTTGCATTGCCAAAACTATTTTGGGATTAAAAGCTTTGGTGCTGGTTTCCCGTTGCTCATCTTCTGTTATGATCCATCCATGATACACTTCTCAAATATATGAATTTCTCTAGGTGCAAATGCCTTGCCTTAAAAAATACGTACTTGTATATTAAACCACTAAAAGCATGAAGCTCGCAGGGTTGTCTAAGGTTAGTTTTACGTAAAATGTGTGCAAACTTGCACATTACATCATGACAGCTGGTGTGGGATAATGTGTTAAATGTGGACTTTCTTTTAAAATAATGGTGTTTCCTCTTCCCTGCCCAGAAGGTTGACTCTTATGACATATATCTTAAGTGTGTGTTTATGAAGATGAAAGGAAGTAGGTGTTGGTACATTCCTCATGTCAGGAAATCTAAATGAAGTGAGGTAGAGCAATCAAAAAGTACTTATATGTGAAAATGTATTTTAATACATTTACAAGGTGCCTCTTAGAAAACAATTGAACTGTAGCCAATAAGATTACTACAGAAAACTGAAATAATGAGTGCTGCTGGAAAGAGAATTTATTAATCCAGCCGTGCAGTTGTGTATGGTCCCAAAATAGGACCTATTTAAAAAAAATACTCATTGATGTGCAAGTTTGACTGAAATCTAGGTTTATGTTGTACATCGATCTGTAAGGTTACTTTTTACTGGTGGGAAGATTTACAGACCTAGCATTCTGATGCTGTGATAGTGCATGCAGATGTTGAATTGTTGAATTCCTTTTTGTTGACATGTTTCCACTTCTGTGAGGACAAATTGGCATTCAGTGGAATTAACCAGGTTGAGGGAAATGCTTCCCTCCTTTTTGGGTTGGTGGGGTTGGGAATTATTTTTTTTTTCCACCTTGATTTCTCTTCCCAGTTCTTACCTCCAGTTTTTCTTTTCCCTTATTTCCCACAATCAAAACATCAATTGTAGATAGAAACCTGTTTTGTGTTTAAATCGGTGTTGACACACTTTTTTGGATATAAACTCTGAGGCTTCTTTCCCTCAGGTTTGTCTGCATTAAGGATAAGATCTAATCTACTTGCTTAATGAAATTGGCCTTTGACCAAACAGAAACAGTCCTCTTTCTCTGGCTACCCAAGCAAAATGTACATTTTTTTTCTGCAGTCCTGGCACTTTTGTGTCCTTTTAAGTGCAGCTCTAACTGGAGTTGTATGTTTGCTTTTACATTTGCTTGGAGCATGGAAGATTTCTTGCATGTCAAAGAACATAGTGTATTCTTTGCACACTTAGGTAGGGTAGTATACCCATTATAGCAGAAGGGCAGCTGCTTGCTCTCCTTTTCTTTAATTTTGGGTGACTGGTATATGCAGAGAAAGGTAAGAAAAGGTAACTTCTCTTTTGGTGCCTGCCTTTGTTCTGTCTTCTGTGTCTCTGAATTGTTCATGGGATCAGTTGAAAACCAGTTGTGTGTGTGGGGGGTTTTCCATGTTTTTTTTCTCTTTTAATGTTTATTTTTAAAATGTCACACTCTTTCTACTTCTTTGGCTGAATATATAAATGGTATAATGGTACCAAAGTGGTTTGCTAATGTACTTTTGTTTGTAGATGGCCTATCTCTTGCCACTGTTATTTGTGAAATGGAGCTTTCCTAAGCAAGGTTTTACGTTGAAAACTGTGCATGAAAGTGGCAGAAGACTATTACATCTAATTTCCCGAAAGCTGGAAATAAAAATAGAAGATGAGCATTAGGGTCAACTTCTTGTCTCAGTCACTCTTCTCCACTGATGGCTTTTTGTTTTTCTTTTAGCCAAGGAACAGAATATGTGCTCTTCGGTAGACCAACATAAATGCAAAGACCTTGTCCGTATTTACTGGTGGCTTTCTTCTTTTCCTTTTTTAAATATTTTTCCTTGTATGGCTTGTTTTGTCTGCCTGAAGATACTTATTCTAAGAAAAGACTTTTTTGTGCAGGGAATGTGTTCTACTTCATGTAAGTGATGTGGAGGAGCACACTGTAAGCTTAAGAGGCCAGAAGGGCTGCTAATTCAAAAGTTAGTGTTGCATACTGTGAAAAATGCTTCCTGTTGCTCAGAGCCCCTTGTCTCCAACCATTGTTGTGGTGGAAAATTGGTGAGCATCACTGATTTGTCTGATTATTAAAATAGTTACTTTGGATCACTTACAATTCTGCTTCATTTTTTTCTCAATATGGTGGTAATTTAATTCTGTGTAAAATAATTACAGGGCCAGGATGTAAAATTACTCTTGAACTATACTGCTAGCTGTGCTTCATATTGCTACCAGAGTCCCTAACCTGGGTTAGAATGATGTTCCCCAAACTGATTTCTGCCCTTGTTCTTGTCTCATCTCTCCCTGTTTCCAGAGCACCCACTCTGTGGCAATTAATGAGTGACAGCTTTTTGTTAATGATGACTTCCCTAATTTGATTATTTAAGATGATAAACTATTATGATGAAAATTTAATTATGAGAACCAGAGTCTGATAACCCAGTGCTTCTGAAACAGACCTAACCAAATTACTTGCCCTGCTGGGTGAGGGAAGAGCTACCCTGGCTTGGCGAGTAGAGGTTGCAGAATAAGGTCCAAATAGCTGCAGGATGTGATGTTAATGTTAGCAAAGCAAAACAAGTTTCTGCTGGTTGGTACAAAGTTTGAACAAGAAATCACGTTGCTGATGGGGAGTGTGGGAGAGGTGGTTGCCTGGCCCCATAAGGACCAGGGCAGCAGCTCTGGGGGGAGCAACGGGTAGGTGGAGTTATAGCAAAGGGGAAGGCTTCTCCCCTTCTCAGCCAAACAATATTTGCTCTTTGTTACATTACTGTTACTCTTTTTTTTTTTTTTGGGGGGGGGGGGGGCTTCACAAATGAATCCTGACAGCGCTTGCCCCTCTGAACAAATACAAATTGAAAGGTCCACATGTCCTCTGAGGCTATTGCAAAGGTGCCCAGAGGATAAAGACTGTGAGCAAGTGAGGAGGAGCTCTTCCTCGGACAGGTTGTGTTTCTGGATCTTCTTTGCAAAGTGACCTTTTTTTAAAAACAAAAGAGGAAAAAAAAACCCTAACCTTGTGGCTGGACTTCTGGGTGCTGGACGTGTTGTAGCTTATTCCCTTAGCTGAGAAGTGGTGTTTGTATCTCCGTGCACAGAGGAAGGCCTGTGTGACAGCAGGATGAGCTTCGGCAAGTGCGCATGTGGGGATGGAAAGTGGAAGGAGAGA